>NC_134429.1:6006676-7256676 GCF_030867145.1 Opisthocomus hoazin
AAGTTTGAGTTGTCAAGACAAGCAAGCAGCCCCAGTCTCTGTGCCTCTGAGCGAGCAGTGCCATGGGCAGATGAGGCTGAGCAACAGCTTTCCAGGCTAGCTCTTTCTGGTGCTAGCTATCTGCAGACATTCCCATTTTCGGACCAGGCCTTCCAAAGGCCCCCTGCACAGACCCCCAAAGCTACGTGTGAAGTTTGAGGGGACAAGACAAGCAAGCACCCCAGTCTCTGTGCCTCTGTGCGAGCAGTGCCATGGGCAGATGAGGCTGAGCAACAGCTTTCCAGGCTAGCTCTTTCTGCCTGCGAGCTATCTGCAGATGTTCGCATTTTCAGAGCAGGGCTGCTGGAGGCCCCCTTCACGGACACCCAAAGCTAGGTTTGAAGTTTGGGGGGGCAAGACAAGCAAACAGCCCCAGTCTCTGTGCCTCTGTGCGAGCAGTGCCATGGGCAGATGAGGCTGAGCAACAGCTTTCCAGGCTAGCTCTTTCTGGCTAAGAGATATCTGCAGACGTTCGCATTTTCAGAGCTGCGCTGCTTGAGGACCCCTTCATGGACACCAAAATCTACGTTTGAAGTTTAAGGTGGCAAGACAAGCAAGCAGCCCCAGTCTCTGTGCCTCTGTGCGAGCAGTGCCATGGGCAGATGAGGCTGAGCAACAGCTTTCCAGGCTAGCTCTTTCTGGCTGCGAGCTATCTGCAGATGTTCGCATTTTCGGAGCAGGCATGCTGGAGGCCCCCTCTAAGGACCCCCAAATCTACGTTTGAAGTTTGAGGTGGCATGTTAAGCAAGCAGCCCCAGTCTCTGTGCCTCTGTGCGAGCAGTGCCATGGGCAGATGAGGCTGAGCAACAGCTTTCAAGGCTAGCTCTTTCTGCCTCCGAGCTATCTGAAGACGTTCGCATTTTCGGAGCGGGCCTGCAGGAGGCCCCCTGCCCAGACCCCCAAATATACGTTTGCAGTTTGAGGTGGCATGTTAACCAAGCAGCCCCAGGCTCTGTGCCTCTGTGCGAGCAGTGCCATGGGCAGATGAGGCTGAGCAACAGCTTTCCACACTAGCTCTTTCTGGTGCTAGCTATCTGCAGACATTCCCATTTTCGGACCAGGCCTGCCGAACGCCCCCTGCCCAGACCCCCAAAGCTACGTTTGAAGTTTGAGGTGACAAGACAAGCAAGCAGCCCCAGTCTCTGTGCCTCTCTGCGAGCAGTGCCATGGGCAGATGAGGCTGAGCAACAGCTTTCCAGGCTACCTCTTTCTGGCTGCGAGCTATCTGCAGACGTTCGAATTTTCAGAGCAGGGCTGCTGGATGCCCCCTTCATGGACCCCCAAATCTACGTTTGAAGTTTGAGGTGGCAAGACAAGCAAGCAGCCCCAGTCTCTGTGCCTCTGTGCGAGCAGTGCCATGGGCAGATGAGGCTGAGCAACAGCTTTCCAGGCTAGATCTTTCTGGTGCTAACTATCTGCAGACATTCCCATTTTCGGACCAGGCCTTCCGAACGCCCCCTGCACAGACCCCCAAAGCTACGTTTGAAGTTTGAGGGGACAAGACAAGCAAGCAGCCCCAGTCTCTGTGCCTCTGTGCGAGCAGTGCCATGGGCAGATGAGGATGAGCAACAGCTTTCCAGGCTGTTTCTTCTCTGCCTGCGAGCTATCTGCAGACGTTCGCATTTTCAGACCACAGCTGCCAGAGACGCGCGGCACGGACCACTTAAGATACGTTAGAAGTTTGAGGGGGCAAGACAAGCAAGCACCCCCAGTCTCTGTGCCTCTGTGCAAGCAGTGCCATGGGCAGATGAGGCAGAGCAACAGCTTTCAAGGCTGGCTTTTTATGTCTGCGAGATATCTGCACACATTCCCATTGTTTGGACCAGGCCTGCCGAACGCCCCCTGCCCAGACCCCCTAAGCTACGTTTGAAGTTTGAGGGGACAAGACAAGCAAGCAGCCCCAGTCTCTGTGCCTCTGTGCGAGCAGTGCCATGGGCAGATGAGTCTGAGCAACAGCTTTCCAGGCTAGCTCTTTCTGGCTGCGAGCTATCTGCAGACGTTCGCATTTTCAGAGCAGGGCTTCTGGATGCCCCCTTCATGGACCCCCAAAGCTACGTTTGAAGTTTGAGGGGGCAAGACAAGCAAGCAGCCCCAGTCTCTGTGCCTCTGTGCGAGCAGTGCCATGGGCAGATGAGGCTGAGCAACAGCTTTCCAGGCTAGCACTTTCTGCCTCCGAGCTATCTGCAGACGTTCGCCTTTTGGGAGCAGGGCTGACGGAGGCTCACTGCACTGACACCCAAAGCTACATTTGAAGTTTGAGGTGGCAAGACAAGCAAGCAGCCCCAGTCTCTGTGCCTCTGAGCGAGCAGTGCCATGGGCAGATGAGGCTGAGCAACAGCTTTCCAGGCTAGCTCTTTCTGGTGCTAGCTATCTGCAGACATTCCCATTTTCGGACTAGGCCTTCCAAAGGCCCCCTGCACAGACCCCCAAAGCTACGTGTGAAGTTTGAGGGGACAAGACAAGCAAGCACCCCAGTCTCTGTGCCTCTGTGCGAGCAGTGCCATGGGCAGATGAGGCTGAGCAACAGCTTTCCAGGCTAGCTCTTTCTGCCTGCGAGATATCTGCAGATGTTCGCATTTTCAGAGCAGGGCTGCTGGAGGCCCCCTTCACGGACACCCAAAGCTACGTTTGAAGTTTGGGGGGGCAAGACAATCAAGCAGCCCCAGTCTCTGTGCCTCTGTGCGAGCAGTGCCATGGGCAGATGAGGCTGAGCAACAGCTTTCCAGGCTAGCTCTTTCTGGCTGCGAGCTATCTGAAGACATTCGCATTTTCAGAGCAGGGCTGCTGGAGGCCCCCTTCACGGACACCCAAAGCTACGTTTGAAGTTTGAGGTGGCAAGACAAGCAAGCAGCCCCAGTCTCTGTGCCTCTGTGCGAGCAGTGCCATGGGCAGATGAGGCTGAGCAACAGCTTTCCAGGCTAGCTCTTTCTGGTGCTAGCTATCTGCAGACATTCCCATTTTCGGACCAGGCCTTCTGAACGCCCCCTGCACAGACCCCCAAATCTACGTTTGAAGTGTGAGGGGACAAGACAAGCAAGCAGCCCCAGTCTCTGTGCCTCTGTGCGAGCAGTGCCATGGGCAGATGAGGATGAGCAACAGCTTTCCAGGCTGTTTCTTCTCTGCCTGCGAGCTATCTGCAGACGTTCGCATTTTCAGACCACAGCTGCCGGAGACGCGCGGCACGGACCACTTAAGATACGTTAGAAGTTTGAGGGGGCAAGACAAGCAAGCAGCCCCAGTCTCTGTGCCTCTGTGCAAGCAGTGCCATGGGCAGATGAGGCTGAGCAACAGCTTTCAAGGCTGGCTTTTTATGGCTGCGAGATATCTGCACACATTCCCATTGTTTGGACCAGGCCTGCCGAACGCCCCCTGCCCAGACCCCCTAAGCTACGTTTGAAGTTTGAGGGGACAAGACAAGCAAGCAGCCCCAGTCTCTGTGCCTCTGTGCGAGCAGTGCCATGGGCAGATGAGTCTGAGCAACAGCTTTCCAGGCTAGCTCTTTCTGGCTGCGAGCTATCTGCAGACGTTCGCATTTTCAGAGCAGGGCTGCTGGATGCCCCCTTCATGGACCCCCAAAGCTACGTTTGAAGTTTGAGGGGGCAAGACAAGCAAGCAGCCCCAGTCTCTGTGCCTCTGTGCGAGCAGTGCCATGGGCAGATGAGGCTGAGCAACAGCTTTCCAGGCTAGCACTTTCTGCCTCCGAGCTATCTGCAGACGTTCGCCTTTTGGGAGCAGGGCTGACGGAGGCTCACTGCACGGACACCCAAAGCTACATTTGAAGTTTGAGGTGGCAAGACAAGCAAGCAGCCCCAGTCTCTGTGCCTCTGAGCGAGCAGTGCCATGGGCAGATGAGGCTGAGCAACAGCTTTCCAGGCTAGCTCTTTCTGGTGCTAGCTATCTGCAGACATTCCCATTTTCGGACCAGGCCTTCCAAAGGCCCCCTGCACAGACCCCCAAAGCTACGTGTGAAGTTTGAGGGGACAAGACAAGCAAGCACCCCAGTCTCTGTGCCTCTGTGCGAGCAGTGCCATGGGCAGATGAGGCTGAGCAACAGCTTTCCAGGCTAGCTCTTTCTGCCTGCGAGCTATCTGCAGATGTTCGCATTTTCAGAGCAGGGCTGCTGGAGGCCCCCTTCACGGACACCCAAAGCTACGTTTGAAGTTTGGGGGGGCAAGACAAGCAAACAGCCCCAGTCTCTGTGCCTCTGTGCGAGCAGTGCCATGGGCAGATGAGGCTGAGCAACAGCTTTCCAGGCTAGCTCTTTCTGGCTAAGAGATATCTGCAGACGTTCGCATTTTCAGAGCTGCGCTGCTTGAGGACCCCTTCATGGACACCAAAATCTACGTTTGAAGTTTAAGGTGGCAAGACAAGCAAGCAGCCCCAGTCTCTGTGCCTCTGTGCGAGCAGTGCCATGGGCAGATGAGGCTGAGCAACAGCTTTCCAGGCTAGCTCTTTCTGGCTGCGAGCTATCTGCAGATGTTCGCATTTTCGGAGCAGGCATGCTGGAGGCCCCCTCTAAGGACCCCCAAATCTACGTTTGAAGTTTGAGGTGGCATGTTAAGCAAGCAGCCCCAGTCTCTGTGCCTCTGTGCGAGCAGTGCCATGGGCAGATGAGGCTGAGCAACAGCTTTCAAGGCTAGCTCTTTCTGCCTCCGAGCTATCTGAAGACGTTCGCATTTTCGGAGCGGGCCTGCAGGAGGCCCCCTGTACAGACCCCCAAATATACGTTTGCAGTTTGAGGTGGCATGTTAACCAAGCAGCCCCAGGCTCTGTGCCTCTGTGCGAGCAGTGCCATGGGCAGATGAGGCTGAGCAACAGCTTTCCACACTAGCTCTTTCTGGTGCTAGCTATCTGCAGACATTCCCATTTTCGGACCAGGCCTGCCGAACGCCCCCTGCCCAGACCCCCAAAGCTACGTTTGAAGTTTGAGGCGACAAGACAAGCAAGCAGCCCCAGTCTCTGTGCCTCTGTGCGAGCAGTGCCATGGGCAGATGAGGCTGAGCAACAGCTTTCCAGGCTACCTCTTTCTGGCTGCGAGCTATCTGCAGACGTTCGAATTTTCAGAGCAGGGCTGCTGGATGCCCCCTTCATGGACCCCCAAATCTACGTTTGAAGTTTGAGGTGGCAAGACAAGCAAGCAGCCCCAGTCTCTGCGCCTCTGTGCGAGCAGTGCCATGGGCAGATGAGGCTGAGCAACAGCTTTCCAGGCTAGCTCTTTCTGCCTCCGAGCTATCTGCAGACGTTCGCCTTTTGGGAGCAGGGCTGACGGAGGCTCACTGCACGGACACCCAAAGCTACATTTGAAGTTTGAGGTGGCAAGACAAGCAAGCAGCCCCAGTCTCTGTGCCTCTGTGCGAGCAGTGCCATGGGCAGATGAGGCTGAGCAACAGCTTTCCAGGCTAGCTCTTTCTGGTGCTAGCTATCTGCAGACATTCCCATTTTCGGACCAGGCCTGCCGAAGGCCCCCTGCACAGACCCCCAAAGCTACGTTTTAAGTTTGAGGGGACAAGACAAGCAAGCAGCCCCAGTCTCTGTGCCTCTGTGCGAGCAGTGCCATGGGCAGATGAGGCTGAGCAACAGTTTCCAGGCTAGCTCTTTCTGCCTGCGAGCTATCTGCAGATGTTCGCCTTTTGGGAGCAGGGCTGCTGGAGGCCCCCTTCACGGACACCCAAAGCTACGTTTGAAGTTTGGGGGGGCAAGACAAGCAAACAGCCCCAGTCTCTGTGCCTCTGTGCGAGCAGTGCCATGGGCAGATGAGGCTGAGCAACAGCTTTCCAGGCTAGCTCTTTCTGGCTAAGAGATATCTGCAGACGTTCGCATTTTCAGAGCTGCGCTGCTTGAGGACCCCTTCATGGACACCAAAATCTACGTTTGAAGTTTAAGGTGGCAAGACAAGCAAGCAGCCCCAGTCTCTGTGCCTCTGTGCGAGCAGTGCCATGGGCAGATGAGGCTGAGCAACAGCTTTCCAGGCTAGCTCTTTCTGGCTGCGAGCTATCTGCAGATGTTCGCATTTTCGGAGCAGGCATGCTGGAGGCCCCCTCTAAGGACCCCCAAATCTACGTTTGAAGTTTGAGGTGGCATGTTAAGCAAGCAGCCCCAGTCTCTGTGCCTCTGTGCGAGCAGTGCCATGGGCAGATGAGGCTGAGCAACAGCTTTCAAGGCTAGCTCTTTCTGCCTCCGAGCTATCTGAAGACGTTCGCATTTTCGGAGCGGGCCTGCAGGAGGCCCCCTGTACAGACCCCCAAATATACGTTTGCAGTTTGAGGTGGCATGTTAACCAAGCAGCCCCAGGCTCTGTGCCTCTGTGCGAGCAGTGCCATGGGCAGATGAGGCTGAGCAACAGCTTTCCACACTAGCTCTTTCTGGTGCTAGCTATCTGCAGACATTCCCATTTTCGGACCAGGCCTGCCGAACGCCCCCTGCCCAGACCCCCAAAGCTACGTTTGAAGTTTGAGGCGACAAGACAAGCAAGCAGCCCCAGTCTCTGTGCCTCTGTGCGAGCAGTGCCATGGGCAGATGAGGCTGAGCAACAGCTTTCCAGGCTACCTCTTTCTGGCTGCGAGCTATCTGCAGACGTTCGAATTTTCAGAGCAGGGCTGCTGGATGCCCCCTTCATGGACCCCCAAATCTACGTTTGAAGTTTGAGGTGGCAAGACAAGCAAGCAGCCCCAGTCTCTGCGCCTCTGTGCGAGCAGTGCCATGGGCAGATGAGGCTGAGCAACAGCTTTCCAGGCTAGCTCTTTCTGCCTCCGAGCTATCTGCAGACGTTCGCCTTTTGGGAGCAGGGCTGACGGAGGCTCACTGCACGGACACCCAAAGCTACATTTGAAGTTTGAGGTGGCAAGACAAGCAAGCAGCCCCAGTCTCTGTGCCTCTGTGCGAGCAGTGCCATGGGCAGATGAGGCTGAGCAACAGCTTTCCAGGCTAGCTCTTTCTGGTGCTAGCTATCTGCAGACATTCCCATTTTCGGACCAGGCCTGCCGAAGGCCCCCTGCACAGACCCCCAAAGCTACGTTTTAAGTTTGAGGGGACAATACAAGCAAGCAGCCCCAGTCTCTGTGCCTCTGTGCGAGCAGTGCCATGGGCAGATGAGGCTGAGCAACAGTTTCCAGGCTAGCTCTTTCTGCCTGCGAGCTATCTGCAGATGTTCGCATTTTCAGAGCAGGGCTTCTGGAGGCCCCCTTCACGGACACCCAAAGCTACGTTTGAAGTTTAGGGGGGCAAGACAAGCAAGCAGCCCCAGTCTCTGTGCCTCTGTGCGAGCAGTGCGATGGGCAGATGAGGCTGAGCAACAGCTTTCCAGGCTAGCTCTTTCTGGCTAAGAGATATCTGCAGACGTTCGCATTTTCAGAGCTGCGCTGCTTCAGGCCCCCTTCATGGACACCAAAATCTACGTTTGAAGTTTAAGGTGGCAAGACAAGCAAGCAGCCCCAGTCTCTGTGCCTCTGTGCGAGCAGTGCCATGGGCAGATGAGGCTGAGCAACAGGTTTCCAGGCTAGCTATTTCTGGCTGCGAGCTATCTGCAGATGTTCGCATTTTCGGAGCAGGCATGCTGGAGGCCCCCTCTAAGTACCCCCAAATCTACGTTTGAAGTTTGAGGTGGCATGTTAAGCAAGCAGCCCCACTCTCTGTGCCTCTGTGCGAGCAGTGCCATGGGCACATGAGGCTGAGCAACAGCTTTCCACACTAGCTCTTTCTGGTGCTAGCTATCTGCAGACATTCCATTTTCGGACCAGGCCTGCCGAATGCCCCCTTCCCAGACCCCGAAAGCTACGTTTGAAGTTTGAGGGGACAAGACAAGCAAGCAGCCCCAGTCTCTGTGCCTCTGTGCGAGCAGTGCCATGGGCAGATGAGGCTGAGCAACAGCTTTCCAGGCTAGCTCTTTCTGCCTGCGAGCTATCTGCAGACGTTCGCATTTTCAGAGCAGGGCTGCTGGAGGCCCCCTTCACAGACACCCAAATCTACGTTTGAAGTTTGAGGGGGCAAGACAAGCAAGCAGCCCCAGTCTCTGTGCCTCTGTGCGAGCAGTGCCATGGGCAGATGAGGCTGAGCAACAGCTTTCCAGGCTAGCTCTTTCTGCCTCCGAGCTATCTGCAGACTTTCCCGTTTTCGGAGCAGGCCTGCCGAAGACCCCCTGCCCAGACCCCCAAAGCTACGTTTGAAGTTTGAGTTGGCAAGACAAGCAAGCAGCCCCATTCTCTGTGCCTCTTTGCGAGCAGTGCCATGGGCAGATGAGGCTGAGCAACAGCTTTCCAGGCTAGATCTTTCTGGTGCTAGCTATCTGCAGACATTCCCATTTTCGGACCAGGCCTTTCGAAGGCCCCCACTAAGGACCCCCTAATCTACGTTTGAAGTTTGAGGTGGAATGTTAAGCAAGCAGCCCCAGTCTCTGTGCCTCTGTGCGAGCAGTGCCCTGGGCAGATGAGGCTGAGCAACAGCTTTCCCGGCTGTTTTTTTCTGCCTGCGAACTATCTGCAGATTTTCGCTTTTTCAGACCACAGCTGCCGGAGACGCGCGGCACGGACCACTTAAGATACGTTAGAAGTTTGAGGGGGCAAGACAAGCAAGCAGCCCCAGTCTCTGTGCCTCTGTGCAAGCAGTGCCATGGGCAGATGAGGCTGAGCAACAGCTTTCAAGGCTAGCACTTTCTGGCTGCGAGCTATCTGCTGACATTCCCATTTTTGGACCAGGCCTGCCGAACGCCCCCTGCCCAGACCCCCAAAGCTACGTTTGAAGTTTGAGGGGACAAGACAAGCAAGCAGCCCCAGTCTCTGTGCCTCTGTGCGAGCAGTGCCATGGGCAGATGAGGCTGAGAAACAGCTTTCCAGGCTAGCTCTTTCTGGCTGCGAGCTATCTGCAGACGTTCGAATTTTCAGAGCAGGGCTGCTGAATGCCCCCTTCATGGACCCCCAAATCTACGTTTGAAGTTTGAGGGAGCAAGACAAGCAAGCAGCCCCAGTCTCTGTGCCTCTGTGCGAGCAGTGCCATGGGCAGATGAGGCTGAGCAACAGTTTTCCAGGCTAGTTCTTTCTGCCTGCGAGCTATCTGCAGACGTTCGCATTTTCAGAGCAGGGCTGCTGGAGGCCCCCTTCACGGACACCCAAAGCTACGTTTGAAATGTGAGGTGGCATGTTAAGCAAGCAGCCCCAGTCTCTGTGCCTCTGTGCGAGCAGTGCCATGGGCAGATGAGGCTGAGGAACAGCTTTCCAGGATAGCTCTTTCTGCCTCCGAGCTATCTGCAGACGTTCCCGTTTTCAGAGCAGGCCTGCCAAAGACCCCTGCCCAGACCCCCAAAGCTACGTCTGAAGTTTGAGGGGACAAGACAAGCAAGCAGCCCCAGTCTCTGTGCTTCTGTGCGAGCAGTGCCATGGGCAGATGAGGCTGAGCAACAGCTTTCCAGGCTGTTTTTTTCTGCCTGCGAACTATCTGCAGACCTTCGCATTCTCAGACCACAGCTGCCGGAGACGCGCGGCACGGACCACTTAAGATACGTTAGAAGTTTGAGGGGGCAAGACAAGCAAGCAGCCCCAGTCTCTGTGCCTCTGTGCGAGCAGTGCCATGGGCAGATGAGGCTGAGCAACAGATTTCCAGGCTAGCTCTTTCTGCCTGCGAGCTATCTGCAGACGTTCGCATTTTCAGAGCAGGGCTGCTGGAGGCCCCCTTCACGGACACCCAAAGCTACGTTTGAAATGTGAGGTGGCATGTTAAGCAAGCAGCCCCAGTCTCTGTGCCTCTGTGCGAGCAGTGCCATGGGCAGATGAGGCTGAGCAACAGCTTTCCAGGCTAGCTCTTTCTGGCTTCGAGCTATCTGCAGACGTTCGCATTTTCAGAGCAGGGCTGCTGGAGGCCCCCTGCCCAGACCCCCAGAGCTACGTCTGAAGTTTGAGGGGACAAGACAAGTAAGCAGCCCGAGTCTCTGTGCCTCTGTGCGAGCAGTGCCATGGGCAGATGAGGCTGAGCAACAGCTTTCCAGGCTGTTTTTTACTGCCTGAGAACTATCTGCAGACGTTCGCATTTTCAGACCACAGCTGCCGGAGACGCGCGGCACGGACCACTTAAGATACGTTAGAAGTTTGAGGGGGCAAGACAAGCAAGCAGCCCCAGTCTCTGTGCCTCTGTGCGAGCAGTGCCATGGGCAGATGAGGCTGAGCAACAGCTTTCCACACTAGCTCTTTCTGGTGCTAGCTATCTGCAGACATTCCCATTTTCGGACCAGGCCTGCCGAATGCCCCCTGCCCAGACCCCGAAAGCTACGTTTGAAGTTTGAGGGGACAAGACAAGCAAGCAGCCCCAGTCTCTGTGCCTCTGTGCGAGCAGTGCCATGGGCAGATGAGGCTGAGCAACAGCTTTCCAGGCTAGCTCTTTCTGCCTGCGAGCTATCTGCAGACGTTCGCATTTTCAGAGCAGGGCTGCTGGAGGCCCCCTTCACGGACACCCAAAGATACGTTTGAAGTTTGAGGGGGCAAGACAAGCAAGCAGCCCCAGTCTCTGTGCCTCTGTGCGAGCAGTGCCATGGGCAGATGAGGCTGAGCAACAGCTTTCCAGGCTAGCTCTTTCTGCCTCCGAGCTATCTGCAGACGTTCCCGTTTTCGGAGCAGGCCTGCCGAAGACCCCCTGCCCAGACCCCCAAAGCTACGTTTGAAGTTTGAGGGGGCAAGACAAGCAAGCATCCCCATTCTCTGTGCCTCTTTGCGAGCAGTGCCATGTGCAGATGAGGCTGAGCAACAGCTTTCCAGGCTAGCTCTTTCTGGCTGCGAGCTATCTGCAGATGTTCGCATTTTCAGAGCAGGGCTGCTGGAGGCCCCCTTCATGGACTCCCAAATCTACGTTTGAAGTTTGAGGTGGCAAGACAATCAAGCAGCCCCAGTCTCTGTGCCTCTGTGCGAGCAGTGCCATGGGCAGATGAGGCTGAGCAACAGCTTTCCAGGCTAGCTCTTTCTGGTGCTAGCTATCTGCAGACATTCCCATTTTCGGACCAGGCCTTTCGAAGGCCCCCTCTAAGGACCCCCAAATCTACGTTTGAAGTTTGAGGGGGCAAGACAAGCAAGCAGCCCCAGTCTCTGTGCCTCTGTGCAAGCAGTGCCATGGGCAGATGAGGCTGAGCAACAGCTTTCAAGGCTAGCTCTTTCTGGCTGCGAGCTATCTGCTGACATTCCCATTTTTGGACCAGGCCTGCCGAACGCCCCCTGCCCAGACCCCCAAAGCTACGTTTGAAGTTTGAGGGGACAAGACAAGCAAGCAGCCGCAGTCTCTGTGCCTCTGTGCGAGCAGTGCCATGGGCAGATGAGGCTGAGAAACAGCTTTCCAGGCTAGCTCTTTCTGGCTGCGAGCTATCTGCAGACGTTCGAATTTTCAGAGCAGGGCTGCTGAATGCCCCCTTCATGGACCCCCAAATCTACGTTTGAAGTTTGAGGGGACAAGACAAGCAAGCAGCCCCAGTCTCTGTGCCTCTGTGCGAGCAGTGCCATGGGCAGATGAGGCTGAGCAACAGATTTCCAGGATAGCTCTTTCTGCCTCCGAGCTATCTGCAGACGTTCCCGTTTTCAGAGCAGGGCTGCTGGAGGCCCCCTTCACGGACACCCAAAGCTACGTTTGAAATGTGAGGTGGCATGTTAAGCAAGCAGCCCCAGTCTCTGTGCCTCTGTGCGAGCAGTGCCATGGGCAGATGAGGCTGAGCAACAGCTTTCCAGGCTAGCTCTTTCTGGCTTCGAGCTATCTGCAGACGTTCGCATTTTCAGAGCAGGGCTGCTGGAGGCCCCCTGCCCAGACCCCCAGAGCTACGTCTGAAGTTTGAGGGGACAAGACAAGTAAGCAGCCCGAGTCTCTGTGCCTCTGTGCGAGCAGTGCCATGGGCAGATGAGGCTGAGCAACAGCTTTCCAGGCTGTTTTTTACTGCCTGAGAACTATCTGCAGACGTTCGCATTTTCAGACCACAGCTGCCGGAGACGCGCGGCACGGACCACTTAAGATACGTTAGAAGTTTGAGGGGGCAAGACAAGCAAGCAGCCCCAGTCTCTGTGCCTCTGTGCGAGCAGTGCCATGGGCAGATGAGGCTGAGCAACAGCTTTCCACACTAGCTCTTTCTGGTGCTAGCTATCTGCAGACATTCCCATTTTCGGACCAGGCCTGCCGAATGCCCCCTGCCCAGACCCCGAAAGCTACGTTTGAAGTTTGAGGGGACAAGACAAGCAAGCAGCCCCAGTCTCTGTGCCTCTGTGCGAGCAGTGCCATGGGCAGATGAGGCTGAGCAACAGCTTTCCAGGCTAGCTCTTTCTGCCTGCGAGCTATCTGCAGACGTTCGCATTTTCAGAGCAGGGCTGCTGGAGGCCCCCTTCACGGACACCCAAAGATACGTTTGAAGTTTGAGGGGGCAAGACAAGCAAGCAGCCCCAGTCTCTGTGCCTCTGTGCGAGCAGTGCCATGGGCAGATGAGGCTGAGCAACAGCTTTCCAGGCTAGCTCTTTCTGCCTCCGAGCTATCTGCAGACGTTCCCGTTTTCGGAGCAGGCCTGCCGAAGACCCCCTGCCCAGACCCCCAAAGCTACGTTTGAAGTTTGAGGGGGCAAGACAAGCAAGCATCCCCATTCTCTGTGCCTCTTTGCGAGCAGTGCCATGTGCAGATGAGGCTGAGCAACAGCTTTCCAGGCTAGCTCTTTCTGGCTGCGAGCTATCTGCAGATGTTCGCATTTTCAGAGCAGGGCTGCTGGAGGCCCCCTTCATGGACTCCCAAATCTACGTTTGAAGTTTGAGGTGGCAAGACAATCAAGCAGCCCCAGTCTCTGTGCCTCTGTGCGAGCAGTGCCATGGGCAGATGAGGCTGAGCAACAGCTTTCCAGGCTAGCTCTTTCTGGTGCTAGCTATCTGCAGACATTCCCATTTTCGGACCAGGCCTTTCGAAGGCCCCCTCTAAGGACCCCCAAATCTACGTTTGAAGTTTGAGGGGGCAAGACAAGCAAGCAGCCCCAGTCTCTGTGCCTCTGTGCAAGCAGTGCCATGGGCAGATGAGGCTGAGCAACAGCTTTCAAGGCTAGCTCTTTCTGGCTGCGAGCTATCTGCTGACATTCCCATTTTTGGACCAGGCCTGCCGAACGCCCCCTGCCCAGACCCCCAAAGCTACGTTTGAAGTTTGAGGGGACAAGACAAGCAAGCAGCCGCAGTCTCTGTGCCTCTGTGCGAGCAGTGCCATGGGCAGATGAGGCTGAGAAACAGCTTTCCAGGCTAGCTCTTTCTGGCTGCGAGCTATCTGCAGACGTTCGAATTTTCAGAGCAGGGCTGCTGAATGCCCCCTTCATGGACCCCCAAATCTACGTTTGAAGTTTGAGGGGACAAGACAAGCAAGCAGCCCCAGTCTCTGTGCCTCTGTGCGAGCAGTGCCATGGGCAGATGAGGCTGAGCAACAGATTTCCAGGATAGCTCTTTCTGCCTCCGAGCTATCTGCAGACGTTCCCGTTTTCAGAGCAGGGCTGCTGGAGGCCCCCTTCACGGACACCCAAATCTACGTTTGAAATGTGAGGTGGCATGTTAAGCAAGCAGCCCCAGTCTCTGTGCCTCTGTGCGAGCAGTGCCATGGGCAGATGAGGCTGAGGAACAGCTTTCCAGGATAGCTCTTTCTGCCTCCGAGCTATCTGCAGACGATCCCGTTTTCAGAGCAGGCCTGCCGAAGACCCCTGCCCAGACCCCCAAAGCTACGTCTGAAGTTTGAGGGGACAAGACAAGCAAGCAGCCCCAGTCTCTGTGCCTCTGTGCGAGCAGTGCCATGGGCAGATGAGGCTGAGCAACAGATTTCCAGGCTAGCTCTTTCTGCCTGCGAGCTATCTGCAGACGTTCGCATTTTCAGAGCAGGGCTGCTGGAGGCCCCCTTCACGGACACCCAAATCTACGTTTGAAGTTTGAGGGGACAAAACAAGCAAGCAGCCCCAGTCTCTGTGCCTCTGTGCGAGCAGTGCCATGGGCAGATGAGGCTGAGCAACAGCTTTCCAGGCTAGCTCTTTCTGGCTTCGAGCTATCTGCAGACGTTCGCATTTTCAGAGCAGGGCTGCTGGAGGCCCCGTGCCCAGACCCCCAAAGCTACGTCTGAAGTTTGAGGGGACAAGACAAGCAAGCAGCCCGAGTCTCTGTGCCTCTGTGCGAGCAGTGCCATGGGCAGATGAGGCTGAGCAACAGCTTTCCAGGCTGTTTTTTTCTGCCTGAGAACTATCTGCAGACCTTCGCATTTTCAGACCACAGCTGCCGGAGACGCGCGGCACGGACCACTTAAGATACGTTAGAAGTTTGAGGGGGCAAGACAAGCAAGCAGCCCCAGTCTCTGTGCCTCTGTGCGAGCAGTGCCATGGGCAGATGAGGCTGAGCAACAGCTTTCCAGGCTAGCTCTTTCTGGCTGCGAGCTATCTGCAGACATTTCCATTTTCGGACCAGGCCTTCCGAAGCCCCCCTGCACAGACCCCCAAAGCTACCTTTGAAGTTTGAGGGGACAAGACAAGCAAGCAGCCCCAGTCTCTGTGCCTCTGTGCGAGCAGTGCCATGGGCAGATGAGGCTGAGCAACAGCTTTCCAGGCTAGCTCTTTCTGCCTGCGAGCTATCTGCAGACGTTCGCATTTTCAGAGCAGGGCTGCTGGATGCCCCCTTCATGGACCCCCAAATCTACGTTTGAAGTTTGAGGGGGCAAGACAAGCAAGCAGCCCCAGTCTCTGTGCCTCTGTGCAAGCAGTGCCATGGGCAGATGAGGCTGAGCAACAGCTTTCCAGGCTAGGTCTTTCTGCCTGCGAGCTATCTGCAGACGTTCGCATTTTCAGAGCAGGGCTGCTGGAGGCCCCCTTCATGGACCCCAAATCTACTTTTGAAGTTTGAGGTGACAAGACAAGCAAGCAGCCCCTATCTCTGTGCCTCTGTGCGAGCAGTGCCATGGGCAGATGAGGCTGAGCAACAGCTTTCCAGGCTAGCTCTTTCTGGTGCTAGCTATCTGCAGACGTTCGCGTTTTCAGAGCAGGGCTGCTGGAGGCCCCCTTCACGGACACCCAAATCTACGTTTGAAGTTTGAGGTGGCAAGACAAGCAAGCAGCCCCAGTCTCTGTGCCTCTGTGCGAGCAGTGCCATGGGCAGATGAGACTGAGCAACAGCTTTCCACACTAGCTCTTTCTGGTGCTAGCTATCTGCAGACATTCCCATTTTCGGACCAGGCCTGCCGAACGCCCACTGCCCAGACCCCGAAAGATACGTTTGAAGTTTGAGGGGACAAGACAAGCAAGCAGCCCCAGTCTCTGTGCCTCTGTGCGAGCAGTGCCATGGGCAGATGAGGCTGAGCAACAGCTTTCCAGGCTAGCTCTTTCTGGCTGCGAGCTATCTGCAGACATTCCCATTTTCGGACCAGGCCTTCCGAAGGCCCCCTGCACAGACCCCCAAAGCTACCTTTGAAGTTTGAGGGGACAAGACAAGCAAGCAGCCCCAGTCTCTGTGCCTCTGTGCGAGCAGTGCCATGGGCAGATGAGGCTGAGCAACAGCTTTCCAGGCTAGCTCTTTCTGCCTGCGAGCTATCTGCAGACGTTCGCATTTTCAGAGCAGGGCTGCTGGATGCCCCCTTCATGGACCCCCAAATCTACGTTTGAAGTTTGAGGGGGCAAGACAAGCAAGCAGCCCCAGTCTCTGTGCCTCTGTGCAAGCAGTGCCATGGGCAGATGAGGCTGAGCAACAGCTTTCCAGGCTAGCTCTTTCTGGCTGCGAGCTATCTGCAGACGTTCCCGTTTTCGGAGCAGGGCTGCTGGAGGCCCTCTTCATGGACCCCAAATCTACTTTTGAAGTTTGAGGTGACAAGACAAGCAAGCAGCCCCAGTCTCTGTGCCTCTGTGCGAGCAGTGCCATGGGCAGATGAGGCTGAGCAACAGCTTTCCAGGCTAGCTCTTTCTGGTGCTAGCTATCTGCAGACGTTCGCGTTTTCAGAGCAGGGCTGCTGGAGGCCCCCTTCACGGACACCCAAATCTACGTTTGAAGTTTGAGGTGGCAAGACAAGCAAGCAGCCCCAGTCTCTGTGCCTCTGTGCGAGCAGTGCCATGGGCAGATGAGGCTGAGCAACAGCTTTCCACACTAGCTCTTTCTGGTGCTAGCTATCTGCAGACATTCCCATTTTCGGACCAGGCCTGCCGAACGCCCCCTGCCCAGTCCCCGAAAGATACGTTTGAAGTTTGAGGGGAGAAGACAAGCAAGCAGCCCCAGTCTCTGTGCCTCTGTGCGAGCAGTGCCATGGGCAGATGAGGCTGAGCAACAGCTTTCCAGGCTCGCTCTTTGTGGCTGCGAGCTACCTGCAGACGTTCGCATTTTCAGACCACAGCTGCCGGAGACGCGCGACACGGACCACTTAAGATACGTTAGAAGTTTGAGGGGGCAAGACAAGCAAGCAGCCCCAGTCTCTGTGCATCTGTGCAAGCAGTGCCATGGGCAGATGAGGCTGAGCAACAGCTTTCCAGGCTAGCTCTTTCTGCCTGCGAGCTATCTGCAGACGTTCGCATTTTCAGAGCAGGGCTGCTGGAGGCAACCTTCACAGACACCCAAATCTACGTTTGAAGTTTGAGGTGGCAAGACAAGCAAGCAGCCCCAGTCTCTGTGCATCTGTGCGAGCAGTGCCATGGGCAGATGAGGCTGAGCAACAGCTTTCCAGGCTAGCTCTTTCTGGTGCTAGCTATCTGCAGACATTCCCATTTTCGGACCAGGCCTTCCGAAGGCCCCCTCTAAGGACCCCCAAATCTACGTTTGAAGATTGAGGTGGCAAGACAAGCAAGCAGCCCGAGTCTCTGTGCCTCTGTGCGAGCAGTGCCATGGGCAGATGAGGCTGAGCAACAGCTTTCCAGGCTGTTTTTTTCTGCCTGCGAACTATCTGCAGACCTTCGCATTTTCAGACCACAGCTGCCGGAGACGCGCGGCACGGACCACTTAAGATACGTTAGAAGTTTGAGGGGGCAAGACAAGCAAGCAGCCCCAGTCTCTGTGCCTCTGTGCAAGCAGTGCCATGGGCAGATGAGGCTGAGCAACAGCTTTCCAGGCTAGCTCTTTCTGCCTGCGAGCTATCTGCAGACATTCCCATTTTCGGACCAGGCCTGCCGAATGCCCCCTGCCCAGACCCCGAAAGCTACGTTTGAAGTTTGAGGGGACAAGACAAGCAAGCAGCCCCAGTCTCTGTGCCTCTGTGCGAGCAGTGCCATGGGCAGATGAGGCTGAGCAACAGCTTTCCAGGCTAGCTCTTTCTGCCTGCGAGCTATCTGCAGATGTTCGCATTTTCAGAGCAGGGCTGCTGGAGGCCCCCTTCATGGACTCCCAAATCTACGTTTGAAGTTTGAGGTGGCAAGACAATCAAGCAGCCCCAGTCTCTGTGCCTCTGTGCGAGCAGTGCCATGGGCAGATGAGGCTGAGCAACAGCTTTCCAGGCTAGCTCTTTCTGGTGCTAGCTATCTGCAGACATTCCCATTTTCGGACCAGGCCTTTCGAAGGCCCCCTCTAAGGACCCCCAAATCTACGTTTGAAGTTTGAGGGGGCAAGACAAGCAAGCAGCCCCAGTCTCTGTGCCTCTGTGCAAGCAGTGCCATGGGCAGATGAGGCTGAGCAACAGCTTTCAAGGCTAGCTCTTTCTGGCTGCGAGCTATCTGCTGACATTCCCATTTTTGGACCAGGCCTGCCGAACGCCCCCTGTCCAGACCCCCAAAGCTACGTTTGAAGTTTGAGGGGACAAGACAAGCAAGCAGCCCCAGTCTCTGTGCCTCTGTGCGAGCAGTGCCATGGGCAGATGAGGCTGAGAAACAGCTTTCCAGGCTAGCTCTTTCTGGCTGCGAGCTATCTGCAGACGTTCGAATTTTCAGAGCAGGGCTGATGAATGCCCCCTTCATGGACCCTCAAATCTACGTTTGAAGTTTGAGGGGACAAGACAAGCAAGCAGCCCCAGTCTCTGTGCCTCTGTGCGAGCAGTGCCATGGGCAGATGAGGCTGAGCAACAGATTTCCAGGATAGCTCTTTCTGCCTCCGAGCTATCTGCAGACGTTCCCATTTTCAGAGCAGGGCTGCTGGAGGCCCCCTTCACGGACACCCAAAGCTACGTTTGAAATGTGAGGTGGCATGTTAAGCAAGCAGCCCCAGTCTCTGTGCCTCTGTGCGAGCAGTGCCATGGGCAGATGAGGCTGAGCAACAGCTTTCCAGGCTAGCTCTTTCTGGCTGCGAGCTATCTGCAGATGTTCGCATTTTCAGAGCAGGGCTGCTGGAGGCCCCCTTCATGGACTCCCAAATCTACGTTTGAAGTTTGAGGTGGCAAGACAATCAAGCAGCCCCAGTCTCTGTGCCTCTGTGCGAGCAGTGCCATGGGCAGATGAGGCTGAGCAACAGCTTTCCAGGCTAGCTCTTTCTGGTGCTAGCTATCTGCAGACATTCCCATTTTCGGACCAGGCCTTTCGAAGGCCCCCTCTAAGGACCCCCAAATCTACGTTTCAAGTTTGAGGGGGCAAGACAAGCAAGCAGCCCCAGTCTCTGTGCCTCTGTGCGAGCAGTGCCATGGGCAGATGAGGCTGAGCAACAGCTTTCAAGGCTAGCTCTTTCTGGCTGCGAGCTATCTGCTGACATTCCCATTTTTGGACCAGGCCTGCCGAACGCCCCCTGCCCAGACCCCCAAAGCTACGTTTGAAGTTTGAGGGGACAAGACAAGCAAGCAGCCCCAGTCTCTGTGCCTCTGTGCGAGCAGTGCCATGGGCAGATGAGGCTGAGAAACAGCTTTCCAGGCTAGCTCTTTCTGGCTGCGAGCTATCTGCAGACGTTCGAATTTTCAGAGCAGGGCTGCTTAATGCCCCCTTCATGGACCCCCAAATCTACGTTTGAAGTTTGAGGGGACAAGACAAGCAAGCAGCCCCAGTCTCTGTGCCTCTGTGCGAGCAGTGCCATGGGCAGATGAGGCTGAGCAACAGATTTCCAGGATAGCTCTTTCTGCCTCCGAGCTATCTGCAGACGTTCCCGTTTTCAGAGCAGGGCTGCTGGAGGCCCCCTTCACGGACACCCAAAGCTACGTTTGAAATGTGAGGTGGCATGTTAAGCAAGCAGCCCCAGTCTCTGTGCCTCTGTGCGAGCAGTGCCATGGGCAGATGAGGCTGAGCAACAGCTTTCCAGGCTAGCTCTTTCTGGCTTCGAGCTATCTGCAGACGTTCGCATTTTCAGAGCAGGGCTGCTGGAGGCCCCCTGCCCAGACCCCCAAAGCTACGTCTGAAGTTTGAGGGGACAAGACAAGCAAGCAGCCCGAGTCTCTGTGCCTCTGTGCGAGCAGTGCCATGGGCAGATGAGGCTGAGCAACAGCTTTCCAGGCTGTTTTTTTCTGCCTGAGAACTATCTGCAGACCTTCGCATTTTCAGACCACAGCTACCGGAGACGCGCGGCACGGACCACTTAAGATACGTTAGAAGTTTGAGGGGGCAAGACAAGCAAGAAGCCCCAGTCTCTGTGCCTCTGTGCGAGCAGTGCCATGGGCAGATGAGGCTGAGCAACAGCTTTCCAGGCTAGCTCTTTCTGGATGCGAGCTCTCTGCAGATGTTCGTATTTTTGGAGCATAGCTGCCGGAGGCCCCCTACACGGAAAACTTAAGATACTTTTGAACTTTAACGGGGCAAGACAAGCAAGCAGCCCCAGTCTCTGTGCCTCTGTGCGAGCAGTGCCATGGGCAGATGAGGCTGAGCAACAGCTTTCCAGGCTAGCTCTTTCTGGCTGCGAGCTATCTGCAGACATTCCCATTTTCGGACCAGGCCTTCCGAAGGCCCCCTGCACAGACCCCCAAAGCTACCTTTGAAGTTTGAGGGGACAAGACAAGCAAGCAGCCCCAGTCTCTGTGCCTCTGTGCGAGCAGTGCCATGGGCAGATGAGGCTGAGCAACAGCTTTCCAGGCTAGCTCTTTCTGCCTGCGAGCTATCTGCAGACGTTCGCATTTTCAGAGCAGGGCTGCTGGATGCCCCCTTCATGGACCCCCAAATCTACGTTTGAAGTTTGAGGGGGCAAGACAAGCAAGCAGCCCCAGTCTCTGTGCCTCTGTGCAAGCAGTGCCATGGGCAGATGAGGCTGAGCAACAGCTTTCCAGGCTAGCTCTTTCTGGCTGCGAGCTATCTGCAGACGTTCGCATTTTCAGAGCAGGGCTGCTGGAGGCCCCCTTCATGGACCCCAAATCTACTTTTGAAGTTTGAGGTGACAAGACAAGCAAGCAGCCCCTATCTCTGTGCCTCTGTGCGAGCAGTGCCATGGGCAGATGAGGCTGAGCAACAGCTTTCCAGGCTAGCTCTTTCTGGTGCTAGCTATCTGCAGACGTTCGCGTTTTCAGAGCAGGGCTGCTGGAGGCCCCCTTCACGGACACCCAAAGATACGTTTGAAGTTTGAGGTGGCAAGACAAGCAAGCAGCCCCAGTCTCTGTGCCTCTGTGCGAGCAGTGCCATGGGCAGATGAGGCTGAGCAACAGCTTTCCACACTAGCTCTTTCTGGTGCTAGCTATCTGCAGACATTCCCATTTTCGGACCAGGCCTGCCGAACGCCCCCTGCCCAGACCCCGAAAGATACGTTTGAAGTTTGAGGTGGCAAGACAAGCAAGCAGCCCCAGTCTCTGTGCCTCTGTGCGAGCAGTGCCATGGGCAGATGAGGCTGAGCAACAGCTTTCCAGGCTAGCTCTTTCTGCCTCCGAGCTATCTGCAGACATTCGCATTTTCAGAGCAGGGCTGCTGGAGGCCCCCTTCATGGACCCTCAAATCTACGTTTGAAGTTTGAGGGGGCAAGACAAGCAAGCAGCCCCAGTCTCTGTGCCTCTGTGCGAGCAGTGCCATGGGCAGATGAGGCTGAGCAACAGCTTTCCAGGCTAGCTCTTTCTGCCTGCGAGCTATCTGCAGACGTTCGCATTTTCAGAGCAGGGCTGCTGGAGGCCCCCTTCACAGACACCCAAATCTACGTTTGAAGTTTGAGGTGTCAAGACAAGCAAGCAGCCCCAGTCTCTGTGCCTCTGTGCGAGCAGTGCCATGGGCAGATGAGGCTGAGCAACAGCTTTCCAGGCTAGCTCTTTCTGCCTCCGAGCTATCTGCAGACGTTCCCGTTTTCAGAGCAGGCCTGCCGAAGACCCCCTGCCCAAATCCCTAAAGCTACGTTTGAAGTTTGAGGTGGCAAGACAAGCAAGCAGCCCCATTCTCTGTGCCTCTGTGCGAGCAGTGCCATGTGCAGATGAGGCTGAGCAACAGCTTTCCAGGCTAGCTCTTTCTGGCTGCGAGCTATCTGCAGAAGTTCGCATTTTCAGAGCAGGGCTGCTGGAGGCCCCCTTCATGGACTCCCAAATCTACGTTTGAAGTTTGAGGTGGCAAGACAAGCAAGCAGCCCCAGTCTCTGTGCCTCTGTGCGAGCAGTGCCATGGGCAGATGAGGCTGAGCAACAGCTTTCCAGGCTAGCTCTTTCTGGTGCTAGCTATCTGCAGACATTCCCTTTTTCGGACCAGGCCTTCCGAAGGCCCCCTCTAAGGACCCCCAAATCTACGTTTGAAGATTGAGGTGGCATGTTAAGCAAGCAGCCCCAGTCTCTGTGCCTCTGTGCGAGCAGTGCCATGGGCAGATGAGGCTGAGCAACAGCTTTCCCGGCTGTTTTTTTCTGCCTGCGAACTATCTGCAGACGTTCGCTTTTTCAGACCACAGCTGCCGGAGACGCGCGGCACGGACCACTTAAGATACGTTAGAAGTTTGAGGGGGCAAGAAAAGCAAGCAGCCCCAGTCTCTGTGCATCTGTGCAAGCAGTGCCATGGGCAGATGAGGCTGAGCAACAGCTTTACAGGCTAGCTCTTTCTGCCTGCGAGCTATCTGCAGACATTCGCATTTTCAGAGCAGGGCTGCTGGAGGCCCCCTTCACGGACACCCAAAGCTAAGTTTGAAATGTGAGGTGGCATGTTAAGCAAGCAGCCCCAGTCTCTGTGCCTCTGTGCGAGCAGTGCCATGGGCAGATGAGGCTGAGCAACAGCTTTCCAGGCTAGCACTTTCTTGCTTCGAGCTATCTGCAGACGTTCGCATTTTCAGAGCAGGGCTGCTGGAGGCCCCCTGCCCAGACCCCCAAAGCTACGTCTGAAGTTTGAGGGGACAAGACAAGCAAGCAGCCCGAGTCTCTGTGCCTCTGTGCGAGCAGTGCCATGGGCAGATGAGGCTGAGCAACAGCTTTCCAGGCTGTTTTTTTCTGCCTGCGAACTATCTGCAGACCTTCGCATTTTCAGACCACAGCTGCCGGAGACGCGCGGCACGGACCACTTAAGATACGTTTGAAGTTTGAGGGGGCAAGACAAGCAAGCAGCCCCAGTCTCTGTGCATCTGTGCGAGCAGTGCCATGGGCAGATGAGGCTGAGCAACAGCTTTCCAGGCTAGCTCTTTCTGCCTCCGAGCTATCTGCAGACGTTCGCATTTTCAGAGCAGGGCTGCTGGAGGCCCCCTTCATGGACCCCAAATCTACTTTTGAAGTTTGAGGTGGCAAGACAAGCAAGCAGCCCCAGTCTCTGTGCCTCTGTGCGAGCAGTGCCATGGGCAGATGAGGCTGAGCAACAGCTTTCCACACTAGCTCTTTCTGGTGCTAGCTATCTGCAGACATTCCCATTTTCGGACCAGGCCTGCCGAACGCCCCCTGCCCAGACCCCCAAAGCTACGTTTGAAGTTTGAGGGGACAAGACAAGCAAGCAGCCCCAGTCTCTGTGCCTCTGTGCCAGCAGTGCCATGGGAAGATGAGGCTGAGCAACAGCTTTCCAGGCTAGCTCTTTGTGGCTGCGAGCTACCTGCAGACGTTCGCATTTTCAGACCACAGCTGCCGGAGACGCGCGACACGGACCACTTAAGATACGTTAGAAGTTTGAGGGGGCAAGACAAGTAAGCAGCCCCAGTCTCTGTGCATCTGTGCAAGCAGTGCCATGGGCAGATGAGGCTGAGCAACAGCTTTCCAGGCTAGCTCTTTCTGCCTCCGAGCTATCTGCAGACATTCGCATTTTCAGAGCAGGGCTGCTGGAGGCCCCCTTCACAGACACCCAAATCTACGTTTGAAGTTTGAGGGGGCAAGACAAGCAAGCAGCCCCAGTCTCTGTGCCTCTGTGCGAGCAGTGCCATGGGCAGATGAGGCTGAGCAACAGCTTTCCAGGCTAGCTCTTTCTGCCTCCGAGCTATCTGCAGACGTTCCCGTTTTCGGAGCAGGCCTGCCGAAGACCCCCTGCCCAGACCCCCAAAGCTACGTTTGAAGTTTGAGGTGGCAAGACAAGCAAGCAGCCCCATTCTCTGTGCCTCTGTGCGAGCAGTGCCATGTGCAGATGAGGCTGAGCAACAGCTTTCCAGGCTAGCTCTTTCTGGCTGCGAGCTATCTGCAGATGTTCGCATTTTCAGAGCAGGGGTGCTGGAGGCCCCCTTCATGGACTCCCAAATCTACGTTTGAAGTTTGAGGTGGCAAGACAATCAAGCAGCCCCAGTCTCTGTGCCTCTGTGCGAGCAGTGCCATGGGCAGATGAGGCTGAGCAACAGCTTTCAAGGCTAGCTCTTTCTGGCTGCGAACTATCTGCAGACGTTCGCTTTTTCAGACCACAGCGGCCGGAGACGCGCGGCACGGACCACTTAAGATACGTTAGAAGTTTGAGGGGGCAAGACAAGCAAGCAGCCCCAGTCTCTGTGCCTCTGTGCAAGCAGTGCCATGGGCAGATGAGGCTGAGCAACAGCTTTCAAGGCTAGCTCTTTCTGGTGCTAGCTATCTGCTGACATTCCCATTTTTGGACCAGGCCTGCCGAACGCCCCCTGCCCAGACCCCCAAAGCTACGTTTGAAGTTTGAGGGGAGAAGACAAGCAAGCAGCCCCAGTCTCTGTGATTCTGTGCGAGCAGTGCCATGGGCAGATGAGGCTGAGCAACAGCTTTCCAGGCTAGCTCTTTCTGGCTGCGAGCTATCTGCAGACGTTCGAATTTTCAGAGCAGGGCTGCTGAATGCCCCCTTCATGGACCCCCAAATCTACGTTTGAAGTTTGAGGGGGCAAGACAAGCAAGCAGCCCCAGTCTCTGTGCCTCTGTGCGAGCAGTGCCATGGGCAGATGAGGCTGAGCAACAGCTTTCCAGGCTAGCTCTTTCTGCCTCCGAGCTATCTGCAGACGTTCCCGTTTTCACAGCAGGCCTACCAAAGACCCCTGACCAGACCCCCAAAGCTACGTCTGAAGTTTGAGGGGACAAGACAAGCAACCAGCCCCAGTCTCTGTGCCTCTGTGCGAGCAGTGCCATGGGCAGATGAGGCTGAGCAACAGCTTTCCAGGCTGTTTTTTTCTGCCTGCGAACTATCTGCAGACCTTCGCATTTTCAGACCACAGCTGCCGGAGATGCGCGGCACGGACCACTTAAGATACGTGAGAAGTTTGAGGGGGCAAGACAAGCAAGCAGCCCCAGTCTCTGTGCCTCTGTGCGAGCAGTGCCATGGGCAGATGAGGCTGAGCAACAGATTTCCAGGCTAGCTCTTTCTGCCTGCGAGGTATCTGCAGACGTTCGCATTTTCAGAGCAGGGCTGCTGGAGGCCCCCTTCACGGACACCCAAAGCTACGTTTGAAATGTGAGGTGGCATGTTAAGCAAGCAGCCCCAGTCTCTGTGCCTCTGTGCGAGCAGTGCCATGGGCAGATGAGGCTGAGCAACAGCTTTCCAGGCTAGCTCTTTCTGGCTTCGAGCTATCTGCAGACGTTCGCATTTTCAGAGCAGGGCTGCTGGAGGCCCCCTGCCCAGACCCCCAAAGCTACGTCTTAAGTTTGAGGGGACAAGACAAGCAAGCAGCCCGAGTCTCTGTGCCTCTGTGCGAGCAGTGCCATGGGCAGATGAGGCTGAGCAACAGCTTTCCAGGCTGTTTTTTTCTGCCTGAGAACTATCTGCAGACCTTCGCATTTTCAGACCACAGCTGCCGGAGACGCGCGGCACCGAACACTTAAGATACGTTAGAAGTTTGAGGGGGCAAGACAAGCAAGCAGCCCCAGTCTCTGTGCCTCTGTGCGAGCAGTGCCATGGGCAGATGAGGCTGAGCAACAGCTTTCCAGGCTAGCTCTTTCTGCCTGCGAGCTATCTGCAGACATTCCCATTTTCGGACCAGGCCTTCCGAAGGCCCCCTGCACAGACCCCCAAAGCTACCTTTGAAGTTTGAGGGGACAAGACAAGCAAGCAGCCCCAGTCTCTGTGCCTCTGTGCGAGCAGTGCCATGGGCAGATGAGGCTGAGCAACAGCTTTCCAGGCTAGCTCTTTCTGCCTGCGAGCTATCTGCAGACGTTCGCATTTTCAGAGCAGGGCTGCTGGATGCCCCCTTCATGGACCCCCAAATCTACGTTTGAAGTTTGAGTGGGCAAGACAAGCAAGCAGCCCCAGTCTCTGTGCCTCTGTGCGAGCAGTGCCATGGGCAGATGAGGCTGAGCAACAGCTTTCCAGGCTGTTTATTTCTGCCTGCGAACTATCTGCAGACCTTCGCATTTTCAGACCACAGCTGCCGGAGACGCGCGGCACGGACCACTTAAGATACGTTAGAAGTTTGAGGGGGCAAGACAAGCAAGCAGCCCCAGTCTCTGTGCCTCTGTGCGAGCAGTGCCATGGGCAGATGAGGCTGAGCAACAGCTTTCCAGGCTAGCTCTTTCTGCCTCCGAGCTATCTGCAGACATTCCCATTTTTGGACCAGGCCTTCCGAAGGCCCCCTGCCCAGACCCCCAAAGCTACGTTTGAAATGTGAGGTGGCATGTTAAGCAAGCAGCCCCAGTCTCTGTGCCTCTGTGCGAGCAGTGCCATGGGCAGATGAGGCTGAGCAACAGCTTTCCAGGCTAGCTCTTTCTGGCTTCGAGCTATCTGCAGACGTTCGCATTTTCAGAGCAGGGCTGCTGGAGGCCCCCTGCCCAGACCCCCAAAGCTACGTCTGAAGTTTGAGGGGACAAGACAAGCAAGCAGCCCGAGTCTCTGTGCCTCTGTGCGAGCAGTGCCATGGGCAGATGAGGCTGAGCAACAGCTTTCCAGGCTGTTTTTTTCTGCCTGAGAACTATCTGCAGACATTCGCATTTTCAGACCACAGCTGCCGGAGACGCGCGGCACCGAACACTTAAGATACGTTAGAAGTTTGAGGGGGCAAGACAAGCAAGCAGCCCCAGTCTCTGTGCCTCTGTGCGAGCAGTGCCATGGGCAGATGAGGCTGAGCAACAGCTTTCCAGGCTAGCTCTTTCTGCCTGCGAGCTATCTGCAGACATTCCCATTTTCGGACCAGGCCTTCCGAAGGCCCCCTGCACAGACCCCCAAAGCTACCTTTGAAGTTTGAGGGGACAAGACAAGCAAGCAGCCCCAGTCTCTGTGCCTCTGTGCGAGCAGTGCCATGGGCAGATGAGGCTGAGCAACAGCTTTCCAGGCTAGCTCTTTCTGCCTGCGAGCTATCTGCAGACGTTCGCATTTTCAGAGCAGGGCTGCTGAATGCCCCCTTCATGGACCCCCAAATCTACGTTTGAAGTTTGAGTGGGCAAGACAAGCAAGCAGCCCCAGTCTCTGTGCCTCTGTGCAAGCAGTGCCATGGGCAGATGAGGCTGAGCAACAGCTTTCCAGGCTAGCTCTTTCTGGCTGCGAGCTATCTGCAGACGTTCGCATTTTCAGAGCAGGGCTGCTGGAGGCCCCCTTCATGGACCCCAAATCTACTTTTGAAGTTTGAGGTGGCAAGACAAGCAAGCAGCCCCAGTCTCTGTGCCTCTGTGCGAGCAGTGCCATGGGCAGATGAGGCTGAGCAACAGATTTCCAGGTTAGCTCTTTCTGGCTGCGAGCTCTCTTCAGACGTTCGTGTTTTGGGAGCATGGCTGCCGGGGGACCACTGCACAGATCCCCAAAGCTACGTTTGAAGTTTGAGGTGGCAAGACAAGCAAGCAGCCCCAGTCTCTGTGCCTCTGTGCGAGCAGTGCCATGGGCAGATGAGGCTGAGCAACAGCTTTCCAGGCTAGCTCTTTCTGGTGCCAGCTATCTGCAGACATTTCCATTTTCGGACAAGGCATGCCAAAGGCCTCCTGCACAGACCCCCAAAGCTACGTGTGAAGTTTGAGGGGACAAGACAAGCAAGCAGCCCCAGTCTCTGTGCCTCTGTGCGAGCAGTGCCATGGGCAGATGAGGCTGAGCAACAGATTTCCAGGTTAGCTCTTTCTGGCTGCGAGCTCTCTTCAGACGTTCGCGTTTTGGGAGCATGGCTGCCGGGGGACCACTGCACAGACCCCCAAATCTACGTTTGAAGTTTGAGGTGGCAAGACAAGCAAGCAGCCCCAGTCTCTGTGCCTCTGTGCGAGCAGTGCCATGGGCAGATGAGGCTGAGCAACAGCTTTCCAGGCTAGCTCTTTCTGCCTGCGAGCTATCTGCAGACCTTCGCGTTTTCGGAGCATGGCTGCCGGGGGCCCACTGCACGGACCCCCAAAGATACATTTGAAGTTTGAGGTGGCAAGACAAGCAAGCAGCCCCAGTCTCTGTGCCTCTGTGCGAGCAGTGCCATGGGCAGATGAGGCTGAGCAACAGCTTTCCAGGCTAGATCTTTCTGGTGCTAGCTATCTGCAGACGTTCGCATTTTCAGAGCAGGGCTGATAGAGGCCCCCTTCACAGAAACCCAAAGCTACGTTTGAAGTTTGAGGTGGCAAGACAAGCAAGCAGCCCCAGTCTCTGTGCCTCTGTGCGAGCAGTGCCATGGGCAGATGAGGCTGAGCAACAGCTTTCCAGGCTAGCTCTTTCTGGCTTCGAGCTATCTGCAGACGTTCGCATTTTCAGAGCAGGGCTGCTGGACGCCCCCTGCCCAGGCCCCCAAAGCTACGTCTGAAGTTTGAGGGGACAAGACAAGCAAGCAGCCCGAGTCTCTGTGCCTCTGTGCGAGCAGTGCCATGGGCAGATGAGGCTGAGCAACAGCTTTCCAGGCTGTTTATTTCTGCCTGCGAACTATCTGCAGACCTTCGCATTTTCAGACCACAGCTGCCGGAGACGCGCGGCACGGACCACTTAAGATACGTTAGAAGTTTGAGGGGGCAAGACAAGCAAGCAGCCCCAGTCTCTGTGCCTCTGTGCGAGCAGTGCCATGGGCAGATGAGGCTGAGCAACAGCTTTCCAGGCTAGCTCTTTCTGCCTGCGAGCTATCTGCAGACATTCCCATTTTCGGAGCAGGCCTGCAGGAGGCCCCCTGCACAGACCCCCAAAGCTACGTTTGAAGTTTGAGGGGACAAGACAAGCAAGCAGCCCCAGTCTCTGTGCCTCTGTGCGAGCAGTGCCATGGGCAGATGAGGCTCAGCAACAGCTTTCCAGGCTAGCACTTTCTGCCTGTGAGCTCTCTTCAGACGTTCGCGTTTTGGGAGCAGGGCAGTCGGAGGCTCACTGCATGAACACCCAAAGCTACATTTGAAGTTTGAGGTGGGAAGACAAGCAAGCAGCCCCAGTCTCTGTGTCTCTGTGTGAGCAGTGCCATGAGCAGATGAGGCTGAGCAACAGCTTTCCAGGCTAGCTATTTCTGGTGCTAGCTATCTGCAGACGTTCGCGTTTTCAGACCAGGGCTGCTGGAGGCCCCCTTCACGGACACCCAAAGATACGTTTGAAGTTTGAGGTGGCAAGACAAGCAAGCAGCCCCAGTCTCTGTGCCTCTGTGCGAGCAGTGCCATGGGCAGATGAGGCTGAGCAACAGCTTTCCAGGCTAGCTCTTTCTGCCTGCGATCTATCTGCAGACATTCCCAATTTCAGACCTGGGCTGCTGGAGGCCCCCTTCATGGACACCCAAATCTACGTTTGAAGTTTGAGGGGGCAAGACAAGCAAGCAGCCCCAGTCTCTGTGCCTCTGTGCGAGCAGTGCCATGGGCAGATGAGGCTGAGCAACAGCTTTCCAGTCTAGCTCTTTCTGCCTGCGATCTGTCTGCAGACGTTCGCATTATCAGAGCAGGGCTGCTGGAGGCCCCCATCACGGACACCCAAAGCTACGTTTGAAGTTTCAGGTGGCATGTTAACCAAGCAGCCCCAGTCTCTGTGCCTCTGTGCGAGCAGTGCCATGGGCAGATGAGGCTGAGCAACAGCTTTCCAGGCTAGCTCTTTCTGCCGGCGAGCTATCTGCAGACGTTCGCATGTTCAGAGCAGGGCTGCTAGAGGCCCCCTTCACGGACACCCAAAGATACGTTTGAAGGTTGAAGTGGCAAGACATGCAAGCAGCCCCAGTCTCTGTGCCTCTGTGCAAGCAGTGCCATGGGCAGATGAGGCTGAGCAACAGCTTTCCAGGCTAGCTCTTTCTGCCTGCGAGCTATCTGCAGACCTTCGCGTTTTCGGAGCATGGCTGCCGGGGGCCCACTGCACGGACCCCCAAAGATACATTTGAAGTTTGAGGTGGCAAGACAAGCAAGCAGCCCCAGTCTCTGTGCCTCTGTGCGAGCAGTACCATGGGCAGATGAGGCTGAGCAACAGCTTTCCAGGCTAGCTCTTTCTGGTGCTAGCTATCTGCAGACGTTCGCGTTTTCAGAGCAGGGCTGATGGAGGCCCCCTTCACAGAAACCCAAAGCTACGTTTGAAGTTTGAGTTGGCAAGACAAGCAAGCAGCCCCAGTCTCTGTGCGTCTGTGCGATCAGTGCCATGGGCAGATGAGGCTGAGCAACAGCTTTCCAGGCTAGCTCTTTCTGCCTGCGAGCTATCTGCAGACGTTCGCTTTTTCAGAGCAGGGCTGCTGGAGCCCCCCTTCATGGACACCCAAATCTACGTTTGAAGTTTGAGGTGGCAAGACAAGCAAGCAGCCCCAGTCTCTGTGCCTCTGTGCGAGCAGTGCCATGGGCAGATGAGGCTGAGCAACAGCTTTCCAGGCTAGTTCTTTCTGCCTGCGAGGTCTCTTCAGACGTTCGCCTTTTGGTAGCAGGGCTGCCGGAGGCTCACTGCACGGACACCCAAAGCTACATTTGAAGTTTGAGGTGGCAAGACAAGCAAGCAGCCCCAGTCTCTGTGCCTCTGTGCGAGCAGTGCCATGGGCAGATGAGGCTGAGCAACAGCTTTCCAGGCTAGCTCTTTCTGGTGCTAGCTATCGGCAGACATTCACTTTTTTAAACCAGGCCTTCCGAAGGCCCCCTGCACAGACCCCCAAAGCTACGTTTTAAGTTTGAGGGGACAAGACAAGCAAGCAGCCCCAGTCTCTGTGCCTCTGTGCGAGCAGTGCCATGGGCAGATGAGGCTGAGCAACAGCTTTCCAGGCTATCTCTTTCTGGTGCTATCTATCTGCAGACGTTCGCATTTTCAAAGCAGGGCTGCTGGAGGCCCCCTTCATGGACCCTCAAATCTACGTTTGAAGTTTGAGGGGGCAAGACAAGCAAGCAGCCCCAGTCTCTGTGCCTCTGTGCGAGCAGTGCCATGGGCAGATGAGGCTGAGCAACAGCTTTGCAGGCTAGCTCTTTCTGGTGCTAGCTATCTGCAGACGTTCGCATTTTCAGAGCAGGGCTGCTGGAGGCCCCCTTCACAGACACCCAAAGCTACGTTTGAAGTTTGAGGTGGCAAGACAATCAAGCAGCCCCAGTCTCTGTGCCTCTGTGCGAGCAGTGCCATGGGCAGATGAGGCTGAGCAACAGCTTTCCAGGCTAGTTCTTTCTGCCTGCGAGGTCTCTTCAGACGTTCGCCTTTTGGGAGCAGGGCTGCCGGAGGCTCACTGCACGGACACCCAAAGCTACATTTGAAGTTTGAGGTGGCAAGACAAGCAAGCAGCCCCAGTCTCTGTGAATCTGTGCGAGCAGTGCCATGGGCAGATGAGGCTGAGCAACAGCTTTCCAGGCTAGCTCTTTCTGGTGCTAGCTATCTGCAGACATTCCCTTTTTCGGACCAGGCCTTCCGAAGGCCCCCTGCACAGACCCCCAAAGCTACGTTTTAAGTTTGAGGGGACAAGACAAGCAAGCAGCCCCAGTCTCTGTGCCTCTGTGCGAGCAGTGCCATGGGCAGATGAGGCTGAGCAACAGCTTTCCAGGCTAGCTCTTTCTGGTGCTATCTATCTGCAGACGTTCGCATTTTCAAAGCAGGGCTGCTGGAGGCCCCCTTCATGGACCCTCAAATCTACGTTTGAAGTTTGAGGGGGCAAGACAAGCAAGCAGCCCCAGTCTCTGTGCCTCTGTGCGAGCAGTGCCATGGGCAGATGAGGCTGAGCAACAGCTTTGCAGGCTAGCTCTTTCTGGTGCTAGCTATCTGCAGACGTTCGCATTTTCAGAGCAGGGCTGCTGGAGGCCCCCTTCACAGACACCCAAAGCTACGTTTGAAGTTTGAGGTGGCAAGACAATCAAGCAGCCCCAGTCTCTGTGCCTCTGTGCGAGCAGTGCCATGGGCAGATGAGGCTGAGCAACAGCTTTCCAGGCTAGTTCTTTCTGCCTGCGAGGTCTCTTCAGACGTTCGCCTTTTGGGAGCAGGGCTGCCGGAGGCTCACTGCACGGACACCCAAAGCTACATTTGAAGTTTGAGGTGGCAAGACAAGCAAGCAGCCCCAGTCTCTGTGCCTCTGTGCGAGCAGTGCCATGGGCAGATGAGGCTGAGCAACAGCTTTCCAGGCTAGCTCTTTCTGGTGCTAGCTATCTGCAGACATTCCCTTTTTCGGACCAGGCCTTCCGAAGGCCCCCTGCACAGACCCCCAAAGCTACGTTTTAAGTTTGAGGGGACAAGACAAGCAAGCACCCCCAGCCTCTGAGCCTCTGTGCGAGCAGTGCCATGGGCAGATGAGGCTGAGCAACAGCTTTCCAGGCTGTTTTTTTCTGCCTGCGAACTATCTGCAGACTTTCGCATTTTCAGACCACAGCTGCCGGAGACGCGCGGCACGGACCACTTAAGATACGTTAGAAGTTTGAGGGGGAAAGACAAGCAAGCACCCCCAGTCTCTGTGCCTCTGTGCGAGCAGTGCCATGGGCAGATGAGGCTGAGCAACAGCTTTCCAGGCTAGCTCTTTCTGCCTGCGAGCTATCTGCAGACATTCCCATTTTCGGAGCAGGCCTGCCAAAGGCCCCATTCATGGACCCCAAATCTACGTTTGAAGTTTGAGGTGGCAAGACAAGCAAGCACCCCCGTCTCTGTGCCTCTGTGCGAGCAGTGCCATGGGAAGATGAGGCTGAGCAACAGCTTTCCAGGCTAGCTTTTTCTGGCTGCGAGCTATCTGCAGACGTTCGCCTCTTGCGAGCAGGGCTGCCGGAGGTTCACTGCACGAACACCCAAAGCTACATTTGAAGTTTGATGTGGCAAGACAAGCAAGCAGCCCCAGTCTCTGTGCCTCTGTGTGAGCAGTGCCATGGGCAGATTAAGCTGAGAAACAGCTTTCCAGGCTAGCTCTTTCTGGCTGCGAGCTCTCTTCAGACGTTCGCGTTTTCGGAGCATGGCTGCCGGGGGCCCACTGCACAGACCCTCAAAGATACGTTTGAATTTTAAGGTGGCAAGACAAGCAAGCAGCCCCAGTCTCTGTGCCTCTGTGTGAGCAGTGCCATGGGCAGATGAGGCTGAGCAACAGCTTTCCAGGTTAGCTCTTTCTGGTGCTAGCTATCTGCAGACGTTCGAATTTCCGGAGCAGGGCTGCTGGAGGCTCCCTTCACGGACACCCTAAGATACGTTTGAAGTTTGAGGTGGCAAGACAAGCAAGCAGCCCCAGTCTCTGTGCCTCTGTGCGAGCAGTGCCATGGGCAGATGAGGCTGAGCAACAGCTTTCCAGGCTAGCTCTTTCTGCCTGCGATCTGTCTGCAGACGTACGCATTATCAGAGCAGGGCTGCTGGAGGCCCCATTCACGGACACCCAAAGCTACGTTTGAAGTTTCAGGTGGCATGTTAACCAAGCAGCCCCAGTCTCTGTGCCTCTGTGCGAGCAGTGCCATGGGCAGATGAGGCTGAGCAACAGCTTTCCAGGCTAGTTCTTTCTGCCTGCGAGGTCTCTTCAGACGTTCGCCTTTTGGTAGCAGGGCTGCCGGAGGCTCACTGCACGGACACCCAAAGCTACATTTGAAGTTTGAGGTGGCAAGACAAGAAAGCAGCCCCAGTCTCTGTGCCTCTGTGCGAGCAGTGCCATGGGCAGATGAGGCTGAGCAACAGCTTTCCAGGCTAGCTCTTTCTGGTGCTAGCTATCGGCAGACATTCACTTTTTTAAACCAGGCCTTCCGAAGGCCCCCTGCACAGACCCCCAAAGCTACGTTTTAAGTTTGAGGGGACAAGACAAGCAAGCAGCCCCAGTCTCTGTGCCTCTGTGCGAGCAGTGCCATGGGCAGATGAGGCTGAGCAACAGCTTTCCAGGCTAGCTCTTTCTGGTGCTATCTATCTGCAGACGTTCGCATTTTCAAAGCAGGGCTGCTGGAGGCCCCCTTCATGGACCCTCAAATCTACGTTTGAAGTTTGAGGGGGCAAGACAAGCAAGCAGCCCCAGTCTCTGTGCCTCTGTGCGAGCAGTGCCATGGGCAGATGAGGCTGAGCAACAGCTTTGCAGGCTAGCTCTTTCTGGTGCTAGCTATCTGCAGACGTTCGCATTTTCAGAGCAGGGCTGCTGGAGGCCCCCTTCACAGACACCCAAAGCTACGTTTGAAGTTTGAGGTGGCAAGACAATCAAGCAGCCCCAGTCTCTGTGCCTCTGTGCGAGCAGTGCCATGGGCAGATGAGGCTGAGCAACAGCTTTCCAGGCTAGTTCTTTCTGCCTGCGAGGTCTCTTCAGACGTTCGCCTTTTGGGAGCAGGGCTGCCGGAGGCTCACTGCACGGACACCCAAAGCTACATTTGAAGTTTGAGGTGGCAAGACAAGCAAGCAGCCCCAGTCTCTGTGCCTCTGTGCGAGCAGTGCCATGGGCAGATGAGGCTGAGCAACAGCTTTCCAGGCTAGCTCTTTCTGGTGCTAGCTATCTGCAGACATTCCCTTTTTCGGACCAGGCCTTCCGAAGGCCCCCTGCACAGACCCCCAAAGCTACGTTTTAAGTTTGAGGGGACAAGACAAGCAAGCACCCCCAGCCTCTGAGCCTCTGTGCGAGCAGTGCCATGGGCAGATGAGGCTGAGCAACAGCTTTCCAGGCTGTTTTTTTCTGCCTGAGAACTATCTGCAGACTTTCGCATTTTCAGACCACAGCTGCCGGAGACGCGCGGCACGGACCACTTAAGATACGTTAGAAGTTTGAGGGGGCAAGACAAGCAAGCACCCCCAGTCTCTGTGCCTCTGTGCGAGCAGTGCCATGGGCAGATGAGGCTGAGCAACAGCTTTCCAGGCTAGCTCTTTCTGCCTGCGAGCTATCTGCAGACATTCCCATTTTCGGAGCAGGCCTGCCAAAGGCCCCATTCATGGACCCCAAATCTACGTTTGAAGTTTGAGGTGGCAAGACAAGCAAGCACCCCCGTCTCTGTGCCTCTGTGCGAGCAGTGCCATGGGAAGATGAGGCTGAGCAACAGCTTTCCAGGCTAGCTTTTTCTGGCTGCGAGCTATCTGCAGACGTTCGCCTCTTGCGAGCAGGGCTGCCGGAGGTTCACTGCACGAACACCCAAAGCTACATTTGAAGTTTGATGTGGCAAGACAAGCAAGCAGCCCCAGTCTCTGTGCCTCTGTGTGAGCAGTGCCATGGGCAGATTAAGCTGAGAAACAGCTTTCCAGGCTAGCTCTTTCTGGCTGCGAGCTCTCTTCAGACGTTCGCGTTTTCGGAGCATGGCTGCCGGGGGCCCACTGCACAGACCCTCAAAGATACGTTTGAATTTTAAGGTGGCAAGACAAGCAAGCAGCCCCAGTCTCTGTGCCTCTGTGTGAGCAGTGCCATGGGCAGATGAGGCTGAGCAACAGCTTTCCAGGTTAGCTCTTTCTGGTGCTAGCTATCTGCAGACGTTCGAATTTCCGGAGCAGGGCTGCTGGAGGCTCCCTTCACGGACACCCTAAGATACGTTTGAAGTTTGAGGTGGCAAGACAAGCAAGCAGCCCCAGTCTCTGTGCCTCTGTGCGAGCAGTGCCATGGGCAGATGAGGCTGAGCAACAGCTTTCCAGGCTAGCTCTTTCTGCCTGCGATCTGTCTGCAGACGTACGCATTATCAGAGCAGGGCTGCTGGAGGCCCCATTCACGGACACCCAAAGCTACGTTTGAAGTTTCAGGTGGCATGTTAACCAAGCAGCCCCAGTCTCTGTGCCTCTGTGCGAGCAGTGCCATGGGCAGATGAGGCTGAGCAACAGCTTTCCAGGCTAGTTCTTTCTGCCTGCGAGGTCTCTTCAGACGTTCGCCTTTTGGTAGCAGGGCTGCCGGAGGCTCACTGCACGGACACCCAAAGCTACATTTGAAGTTTGAGGTGGCAAGACAAGAAAGCAGCCCCAGTCTCTGTGCCTCTGTGCGAGCAGTGCCATGGGCAGATGAGGCTGAGCAACAGCTTTCCAGGCTAGCTCTTTCTGGTGCTAGCTATCGGCAGACATTCACTTTTTTAAACCAGGCCTTCCGAAGGCCCCCTGCACAGACCCCCAAAGCTACGTTTTAAGTTTGAGGGGACAAGACAAGCAAGCAGCCCCAGTCTCTGTGCCTCTGTGCGAGCAGTGCCATGGGCAGATGAGGCTGAGCAACAGCTTTCCAGGCTAGCTCTTTCTGGTGCTATCTATCTGCAGACGTTCGCATTTTCAAAGCAGGGCTGCTGGAGGCCCCCTTCATGGACCCTCAAATCTACGTTTGAAGTTTGAGGGGGCAAGACAAGCAAGCAGCCCCAGTCTCTGTGCCTCTGTGCGAGCAGTGCCATGGGCAGATGAGGCTGAGCAACAGCTTTCCAGGCTAGCTCTTTCTGGTGCTAGCTATCTGCAGACGTTCGCATTTTCAGAGCAGGGCTGCTGGAGGCCCCCTTCACAGACACCCAAAGCTACGTTTGAAGTTTGAGGTGGCAAGACAATCAAGAAGCCCCAGTCTCTGTGCCTCTGTGCGAGCAGTGCCATGGGCAGATGAGGCTGAGCAACAGCTTTCCAGGCTAGTTCTTTCTGCCTGCGAGGTCTCTTCAGACGTTCGCCTTTTGGGAGCAGGGCTGCCGGAGGCTCACTGCACGGACACCCAAAGCTACATTTGAAGTTTGAGTTGTCAAGACAAGCAAGCAGCCCCAGTCTCTGTGCCTCTGTGCGAGCAGTGCCATGGGCAGATGAGGCTGAGCAACAGCTTTCCAGGCTAGCTCTTTCTGGTGCTAGCTATCTGCAGACATTCCCTTTTTCGGACCAGGCCTTCCGAAGGCCCCCTGCACAGACCCCCAAAGCTACGTTTTAAGTTTGAGGGGACAAGACAAGCAAGCAGCCCCAGTCTCTGTGCCTCTGTGCGAGCAGTGCCATGGGCAGATGAGGCTGAGCAACAGCTTTCCAGGCTGTTTTTTTCTGCCTGCGAACTATCTGCAGACGTTCGCTTTTTCAGACCACAGCTGCCGGAGACGCGCGGCACGGACCACTTAAGATACGTTAGAAGTTTGAGGGGGCAAGACAATCAAGCAGCCCCAGTCTCTGTGCCTCTGTGCGAGCAGTGCCATGGGCAGATGAGGCTGAGCAACAGCTTTCCAGGCTAGCTCTTTCTGGCTGCGAGCTATCTGCAGATGTTCGCATTTTCAGAGCAGGGCTGCTGGAGACCCCCTGCCCAGACCTCCAAAGCTACGTCTGAAGTTTGAGGGGACAAGACAAGCAAGCACCCCCAGTCTCTGAGCCTCTGTGCGAGCAGTGCCATGGGCAGATGAGGCTGAGCAACAGCTTTCCAGGCTGTTTTTTTCTGCCTGCGAACTATCTGCAGACTTTCGCATTTTCAGACCACAGCTGCCCTAGACGCGCGGCACGGACCACTTAAGATACGTTAGAAGTTTGAGGGGGCAAGACAAGCAAGCACCCCCAGTCTCTGTGCCTCTGTGCGAGCAGTGCCATGGGCAGATGAGGCTGAGCAACAGCTTTCCAGGCTAGCTCTTTCTGCCTGCGAGCTATCTGCAGACATTCCCATTTTCGGAGCAGGCCTGCCAAAGGCCCCATTCATGGACCCCAAATCTACGTTTGAAGTTTGAGGTGGCAAGACAAGCAAGCACCCCCGTCTCTGTGCCTCTGTGCGAGCAGTGCCATGGGAAGATGAGGCTGAGCAACAGCTTTCCAGGCTAGCTTTTTCTGGCTGCGAGCTATCTGCAGACGTTCGCCTCTTGGGAGCAGGGCTGCCGGAGGTTCACTGCACGAACACCCAAAGCTACATTTGAAGTTTGATGTGGCAAGACAAGCAAGCAGCCCCAGTCTCTGTGCCTCTGTGTGAGCAGTGCCATGGGCAGATTAAGCTGAGAAACAGCTTTCCAGGCTAGCTCTTTCTGGCTGCGAGCTCTCTTCAGACGTTCGCGTTTTCGGAGCTTGGCTGCCGGGGGCCCACTGCACAGACCCCCAAAGATACGTTTGAATTTTAAGGTGGCAAGACAAGCAAGCAGCCCCAGTCTCTGTGCCTCTGTGTGAGCAGTGCCATGGGCAGATGAGGCTGAGCAACAGCTTTCCAGGTTAGCTCTTTCTGGTGCTAGCTATCTGCAGACGTTCGAATTTCCGGAGCAAGGCTGCTGGAGGCCCCCTTCACGGACACCCAAAGATACGTTTGAAGTTTGAGGTGGCAAAACAAGCAAGCAGCCCCAGTCTCTGTGCCTCTGTGCGAGCAGTGCCATGGGCAGATGAGGCTGAGCAACAGCTTTCCAGGCTAGCTCTTTCTGCCTGCGAGCTATCTGCAGACATTCCCATTTTCGGACGAGGCCTTCCGAAGGCCCCCTGCCCAGACCCCCAAAGCTACCTTTGAAGTTTGAGGGAACAAGACAAGCAAGCAGCCCCAGTCTCTGTGCCTCTGTGTGAGCAGTGCCATGGGCAGATGAGGCTGAGCAACAGCTTTCCAGGCTAGCTCTTTCTGCCTGCGAGCTCTCTTCAGACCTTCGCGTTTTCGGAGCATGGCTGCCGGGGGCCCACTGCACGGACGCCCAAAGATACATTTGAAGTTTGAGGTGGCAAGACAAGCAAGCAGCCCCAGTCTCTGTGCCTCTGTGCGAGCAGTGCCATGGGCAGATGAGGCTGAGCAACAGCTTTCCAGGCTAGCTCTTTCTGGTGCTAGCTATCTGCAGACGTTCGCATTTTCAGAGCAGGGCTGATGGAGGCCCCCTTCACAGAAACCCAAAGCTACGTTTGAAGTTTGAGGTGGCAAGACAAGCAAGCAGCCCCAGTCTCTGTGCCTCTGTGCGAGCAGTGCCATGGGCAGATGAGGCTGAGCAACAGCTTTCCAGGCTGTTTATTTCTGCCTGCGAACTATCTGCAGACCTTCGCATTTTCAGACCACAGCTGCCGGAGACGCGCGGCACGGACCACTTAAGATACGTAAGAAGTTTGAGGGGGCAAGACAAGCAAGCAGCCCCAGTCTCTGTGCCTCTGTGCGAGCAGTGCCATGGGCAGATGAGGCTGAGCAACAGCTTTCCAGGCTAGCTCTTTCTGCCTCCGAGCTATCTGCAGACATTCCCATTTTCGGACCAGGCCTTCCGAAGGCCCCCTGCCCAGACCCCCAAAGCTACGTTTGAAGTTTGAGGGGACAAGACAAGCAAGCAGCCCCAGTCTCTGTGCCTCTGTGCGAGCAGTGCCATGGGCAGATGAGGCTGAGCAACAGCTTTCCAGGCTAGCTCTTTCTGCCTCCCCGTTATCTGCAGACGTTCCCATTTTCGGAGCAGGCCTGCCAAAGGCCCCCTGCACAGACCCCCAAATCTACGTTTGAAGTTTGAGGTGGCAAGACAAGCAAGCACCCCCAGTCTCTGTGCCTCTGTGCGAGCAGTGCCATGGGCAGATGAGGCTGAGCAACAGCTTTCCAGGCTAGCTCTTTCTGCCTGTGAGCTCTCTTCAGAAGTTCGCGTTTTGGGAGCAGGGCTGCCGGAGGCTCACTGCACGAACACCCAAAGCTACATTTGAAGTTTGAGGTGGGAAGAAAAGCAAGCAGCCCCAGTCTCTGTGCCTCTGTGTGAGCAGTGCCATGGGTAGATGAGGCTGAGCAACAGCTTTCCAGGCTAGCTATTTCTGGTGCTAGCTATCTGCAGACGTTCGCGTTATCAGAGCAGGGCTGCTGGAGGCCCCCTTCACGGACACCCAAAGATACGTTTGAAGTTTGAGGTGGCAAGACAAGCAAGCAGCCCCAGTCTCTGTGCCTCTGTGCGAGCAGTGCCATGGGCAGATGAGGCTCAGCAACAGCTTTCCACGCTAGCTCTTTATGCCTGCGATCTATCTGCAGACATTCCCATTTTCAGACCTGGGCTGCTGGAGGCCCCCTTCATGGACACCCAAATCTACGTTTGAAGTTTGAGGGGGCAAGACAAGCAAGCAGCCCCAGTCTCTGTGCCTCTGTGCGAGCAGTGCCATGGGCAGATGAGGCTGAGCAACAGCTTTCCAGGCTAGCTCTTTATGCCTGCGATCTATCTGCAGACGTTCGCGTTTTCAGAGCAGGGCTGATGGAGGCCCCCTTCACAGAAACCCAAAGCTACGTTTGAAGTTTGAGGTGGCAAGACAAGCAAGCAGCCCCAGTCTCTGTGCCTCTGTGCGAGCAGTGCCATGGGCAGATGAGGCTGAGCAACAGCTTTCCAGGCTAGCTCTTTCTGGTGCTAGCTATCGGCAGACATTCCCTTTTTTAAACCAGGCCTTCCGAAGGCCCCCTGCACAGACCCCCAAAGCTACGTTTTAAGTTTGAGGGGACAAGACAAGCAAGCAGCCCCAGTCTCTGTGCCTCTGTGCGAGCAGTGCCATGGGCAGATGAGGCTGAGCAACTGCTTTCCAGGCTAGCTCTTTCTGCCTGCGAGCTATCTGCAGACGTTCGCATTTTCAAAGCAGGGCTGCTGGAGGCCCGTTTCATGGACCCTCAAATCTACGTTTGAAGTTTGAGGGGGCAAGACAAGCAAGCAGCCCCAGTCTCTGTGCCTCTGTGCGAGCAGTGCCATGGGCAGATGAGGCTGAGCAACAGCTTTGCAGGCTAGCTCTTTCTGGTGATAGCTATCTGCAGACGTTCGCATTTTCAGAGCAGGGCTGCTGGAGGCCCCCTTCACGGACACCCAAAGATACGTTTGAAGTTTGAGGTGGCAAGACAATCAAGCAGCCCCAGTCTCTGTGCCTCTGTGCGAGCAGTGCCATGGGCAGATGAGGCTGAGCAACAGCTTTCCAGGCTAGCTCTTTCTGGCTGCGAGCTATCTGCAGATGTTCGCATTTTCAGAGCAGGCCTTTCGAAGACCCCCTGCCCAGACCTCCAAAGCTACGTCTGAAGTTTGAGGGGACAAGACAAGCAAGCACCCCCAGTCTCTGTGCCTCTGTGCGAGCAGTGCCATGGGCAGATGAGGCTGAGCAACAGCTTTCCAGGCTGTTTTTTTCTGCCTGAGAACTATCTGCAGACTTTCGCATTTTCAGACCACAGCTGCCGGAGACGCGCGGCACGGACCACTTAAGATACGTTAGAAGTTTGAGGGGGCAAGACAAGCAAGCACCCCCAGTCTCTGTGCCTCTGTGCGAGCAGTGCCATGGGCAGATGAGGCTGAGCAACAGCTTTCCAGGCTAGCTCTTTCTGCCTGCGAGCTATCTGCAGACATTCCCATTTTCGGACGAGGCCTTCCGAAGGCCCCCTGCCCAGACCCCCAAAGCTACCTTTGAAGTTTGAGGGAACAAGACAAGCAAGCAGCCCCAGTCTCTGTGCCTCTGTGTGAGCAGTGCCATGGGCAGATGAGGCTGAGCAACAGCTTTCCAGGCTAGCTCTTTCTGCCTGCGAGCTCTCTTCAGACCTTCGCGTTTTCGGAGCATGGCTGCCGGGGGCCCACTGCACGGACGCCCAAAGATACATTTGAAGTTTGAGGTGGCAAGACAAGCAAGCAGCCCCAGTCTCTGTGCCTCTGTGCGAGCAGTGCCATGGGCAGATGAGGCTGAGCAACAGCTTTCCAGGCTAGCTCTTTCTGGTGCTAGCTATCTGCAGACGTTCGCATTTTCAGAGCAGGGCTGATGGAGGCCCCCTTCACAGAAACCCAAAGCTACGTTTGAAGTTTGAGGTGGCAAGACAAGCAAGCAGCCCCAGTCTCTGTGCCTCTGTGCGAGCAGTGCCATGGGCAGATGAGGCTGAGCAACAGCTTTCCAGGCTGTTTATTTCTGCCTGCGAACTATCTGCAGACCTTCGCATTTTCAGACCACAGCTGCCGGAGACGCGCGGCACGGACCACTTAAGATACGTAAGAAGTTTGAGGGGGCAAGACAAGCAAGCAGCCCCAGTCTCTGTGCCTCTGTGCGAGCAGTGCCATGGGCAGATGAGGCTGAGCAACAGCTTTCCAGGCTAGCTCTTTCTGCCTCCGAGCTATCTGCAGACATTCCCATTTTCGGACCAGGCCTTCCGAAGGCCCCCTGCCCAGACCCCCAAAGCTACGTTTGAAGTTTGAGGGGACAAGACAAGCAAGCAGCCCCAGTCTCTGTGCCTCTGTGCGAGCAGTGCCATGGGCAGATGAGGCTGAGCAACAGCTTTCCAGGCTAGCTCTTTCTGCCTCCCCGTTATCTGCAGACGTTCCCATTTTCGGAGCAGGCCTGCCAAAGGCCCCCTGCACAGACCCCCAAATCTACGTTTGAAGTTTGAGGTGGCAAGACAAGCAAGCACCCCCAGTCTCTGTGCCTCTGTGCGAGCAGTGCCATGGGCAGATGAGGCTGAGCAACAGCTTTCCAGGCTAGCTCTTTCTGCCTGTGAGCTCTCTTCAGAAGTTCGCGTTTTGGGAGCAGGGCTGCCGGAGGCTCACTGCACGAACACCCAAAGCTACATTTGAAGTTTGAGGTGGGAAGAAAAGCAAGCAGCCCCAGTCTCTGTGCCTCTGTGTGAGCAGTGCCATGGGTAGATGAGGCTGAGCAACAGCTTTCCAGGCTAGCTATTTCTGGTGCTAGCTATCTGCAGACGTTCGCGTTATCAGAGCAGGGCTGCTGGAGGCCCCCTTCACGGACACCCAAAGATACGTTTGAAGTTTGAGGTGGCAAGACAAGCAAGCAGCCCCAGTCTCTGTGCCTCTGTGCGAGCAGTGCCATGGGCAGATGAGGCTCAGCAACAGCTTTCCACGCTAGCTCTTTATGCCTGCGATCTATCTGCAGACATTCCCATTTTCAGACCTGGGCTGCTGGAGGCCCCCTTCATGGACACCCAAATCTACGTTTGAAGTTTGAGGGGGCAAGACAAGCAAGCAGCCCCAGTCTCTGTGCCTCTGTGCGAGCAGTGCCATGGGCAGATGAGGCTGAGCAACAGCTTTCCAGGCTAGCTCTTTATGCCTGCGATCTATCTGCAGACGTTCGCGTTTTCAGAGCAGGGCTGATGGAGGCCCCCTTCACAGAAACCCAAAGCTACGTTTGAAGTTTGAGGTGGCAAGACAAGCAAGCAGCCCCAGTCTCTGTGCCTCTGTGCGAGCAGTGCCATGGGCAGATGAGGCTGAGCAACAGCTTTCCAGGCTAGCTCTTTCTGGTGCTAGCTATCGGCAGACATTCCCTTTTTTAAACCAGGCCTTCCGAAGGCCCCCTGCACAGACCCCCAAAGCTACGTTTTAAGTTTGAGGGGACAAGACAAGCAAGCAGCCCCAGTCTCTGTGCCTCTGTGCGAGCAGTGCCATGGGCAGATGAGGCTGAGCAACTGCTTTCCAGGCTAGCTCTTTCTGCCTGCGAGCTATCTGCAGACGTTCGCATTTTCAAAGCAGGGCTGCTGGAGGCCCGTTTCATGGACCCTCAAATCTACGTTTGAAGTTTGAGGGGGCAAGACAAGCAAGCAGCCCCAGTCTCTGTGCCTCTGTGCGAGCAGTGCCATGGGCAGATGAGGCTGAGCAACAGCTTTGCAGGCTAGCTCTTTCTGGTGATAGCTATCTGCAGACGTTCGCATTTTCAGAGCAGGGCTGCTGGAGGCCCCCTTCACGGACACCCAAAGATACGTTTGAAGTTTGAGGTGGCAAGACAATCAAGCAGCCCCAGTCTCTGTGCCTCTGTGCGAGCAGTGCCATGGGCAGATGAGGCTGAGCAACAGCTTTCCAGGCTAGCTCTTTCTGGCTGCGAGCTATCTGCAGATGTTCGCATTTTCAGAGCAGGCCTTTCGAAGACCCCCTGCCCAGACCTCCAAAGCTACGTCTGAAGTTTGAGGGGACAAGACAAGCAAGCACCCCCAGTCTCTGTGCCTCTGTGCGAGCAGTGCCATGGGCAGATGAGGCTGAGCAACAGCTTTCCAGGCTGTTTTTTTCTGCCTGAGAACTATCTGCAGACTTTCGCATTTTCAGACCACAGCTGCCGGAGACGCGCGGCACGGACCACTTAAGATACGTTAGAAGTTTGAGGGGGCAAGACAAGCAAGCACCCCCAGTCTCTGTGCCTCTGTGCGAGCAGTGCCATGGGCAGATGAGGCTGAGCAACAGCTTTCCAGGCTAGCTCTTTCTGCCTGCGAGCTATCTGCAGACATTCCCATTTTCGGACCAGGCCTTCCGAAGGCCCTCTGCCCAGACCCCCAAAATTACGTTTTAAGTTTGAGGGGACAAGACAAGCAAGCAGCCCCAGTCTCTGTGCCTCTGTGCGAGCAGTGCCATGGGCAGATGAGGCTGAGCAACAGCTTTCCAGGCTAGCTCTTTCTGCCTGCGAGCTATCTGCAGACGTTCGCATTTTCAGAGCAGGGCTGCTGGAGGCCCCCTTCACGGACACCCAAAGCTACGTTTCATGTTTGAGGTGGCAAGACAAGCAATCAGCTCCAGTCTCTGTGCCTCTGTGCAAGCAGTGCCATGGGCAGATGAGGCTGAGCAACAGCTTTCCAGGCTAGCTCTTTCTGCCTGCGAGCTATCTGCAGACATTCCCATTTTCGGACGAGGCCTTCCGAAGGCCCCCTGCACAGACCCCCAAAGATACCTTTGAAGTTTGAGGGAACAAGACAATCAAGCAGCCCCAGTCTCTGTGCCTCTGTGCGAGCAGTGCCATGGGCAGTTGAGGCTGAGCAACAGCTTTCCAGGCTAGCTCTTTCTGCCTGCGAGCTCTCTTCAGACCTTCGCGTTTTCGGAGCATGGCTGCCGGGGGCCCACTGCACGGACCCCCAAAGATACATTTGAAGATAGAGGTGGCAAGACAAGCAAGCAGCCCCAGTCTCTGTGCCTCTGTGCGAGCAGTGCCATGGGCAGATGAGGCTGAGCAACAGCTTTGCAGGCTAGCTCTTTCTGGTGCTAGCTATCTGCAGACGTTCGCATTTTCAGAGCAGGGCTGATGAAGGCCCCCTTCACAGAAATCCAAAGCTACGTTTGAAGTTTGAGGTGGCAAGACAAGCAAGCAGCCCCAGTCTCTGTGCCTCTGTGCGAGCAGTGCCATGGGCAGATGAGGCTGAGCAACAGCTTTGCAGGCTAGCTCTTTCTGGTGATAGCTATCTGCAGACGTTCGCATTTTCAGAGCAGGGCTGCTGGAGGCCCCCTTCACGGACACCCAAAGATACGTTTGAAGTTTGAGGTGGCAAGACAATCAAGCAGCCCCAGTCTCTGTGCCTCTGTGCGAGCAGTGCCATGGGCAGATGAGGCTGAGCAACAGCTTTCCAGGCTAGTTCTTTCTGCCTGCGAGGTCTCTTCAGACGTTCGCCTTTTGGGAGCAGGGCTGCCGAAGGCTCACTGCACGGACACCCAAAGCTACATTTGAAGTTTGAGGTGGCAAGACAAGCAAGCAGCCCCAGTCTCTGTGCCTCTGTGCGAGCAGTGCCATGGGCAGATGAGGCTGAGCAACAGCTTTCCAGGCTAGCTCTTTCTGGTGCTAGCTATCTGCAGACATTCCCATTTTTGGACCAGGCCTTCCGAAGGCCCCCTGCACAGACCCCCAAAGCTACGTTTTAAGTTTGAGGGGACAAGACAAGCAAGCAGCCCCAGTCTCTGTGCCTCTGTGCGAGCAGTGCCATGGGCAGATGAGGCTGAGCAACAGCTTTCCAGGCTGTTTTTTTCTGCCTGCGAACTATCTGCAGACGTTCGCTTTTTCAGACCACAGCTGCCGGAGACGCGCGGCACGGACCACTTAAGATACGTTAGAAGTTTGAGGGGGCAAGACAATCAAGCAGCCCCAGTCTCTGTGCCTCTGTGCGAGCAGTGCCATGGGCAGATGAGGCTGAGCAACAGCTTTCCAGGCTAGCTCTTTCTGGTGCTAGCTATCTGCAGACATTCCCTTTTTCGGACCAGGCCTTCCGAAGGCCCCCTGCACAGACCTCCAAAGCTACTTTTTAAGTTTGAGGTGGCAAGACAAGCAAGCAGCCCCAGTCTCTGTGCCTCTGTGCGAGCAGTGCCATGGGCAGATGAGGCTGAGCAACAGCTTTCCAGGCTGTTTGTTTCTGCCTGCGAACTATCTGCAGACGTTCGCATTTTCAGACCACAGCTGACGGAGACGCGCGGCACGGACCACTTAAGATACGTTAGAAGTTTGAGGGGGCAAGACAAGCAAGCACCCCCAGTCTCTGTGCCTCTGTGCGAGCAGTGCCATGGGCAGATGAGGCTGAGCAACAGCTTTCCAGGCTAGCTCTTTCTGCCTGCGAGCTATCTGCAGACATTCCCATTTTCGGACCAGGCCTTCCGAAGGCCCCCTGCCCAGACCCCCAAAACTACGTTTGAAGTTTGAGGGAACAAGACAAGCAAGCAGCCCCAGTCTCTGTGCCTCTGTGCGAGCAGTGCCATCGGCAGATGAGGCTGAGCAACAGCCTTCCAGGCTAGCTCTTTCTGGCTGCGAGCTATCTGCAGACATTCCCATTTTCAGAGCAGGGCTGCTGGAGGCCCCCTGCCCAGACCCCCAAAGCTACGTGTGAAGTTTGAGGGGACAAGACAAGCAAGCACCCCCAGTCTCTGTGCCTCTGTGCGAGCAGTGCCATGGGCAGATGAGGCTGAGCAACAGCTTTCCAGGCTGTTTTTTTCTGCCATGGAACTATCTGCAGACGTTCGCATTTTCAGACCACAGCTGCCGGAAAAGCGCGGCACGGTCCACTTAAGATACGTTAGAAGTTTGAGGGGGCAAGACAAGCAAGCACCCCCAGTCTCTGTGCCTCTGTGCGAGCAGTGCCATGGGCAGATGAGGCTGAGCAACAGCTTTCCAGGCTAGCTCTTTCTGCCTGCGAGCTATCTGAAGACGTTCGCATTTTCAGAGCAGGGCTGCTGGAGGCCCCCTGCCCAGACCCCCAAAGCTACGTCTGAAGTTTGAGGGGACAAGACAAGCAAGCAGCCCCAGTCTCTGTGCCTCTGTGCGAGCAGTGCCATGGGCAGATGAGGCTGAGCAACAGCTTTACAGGCTAGCTCTTTCTGCCTGCGAGCTATCTGCAGACGTTCGCATTTTCAGAGCAGGGCTGCTAGAGGCCGCCTTCACGGACACCCAATGATACGTTTGAAGGTTGAGGTGGCAAGACAAGCAAGCAGCCCCAGTCTCTGTGCCTCTGTGCGAGCAGTGCCATGGGCAGATGAGGCTGAGCAACAGCTTTCCAGGCTAGCTCTTTCTGGTGCTAGCTATCTGCAGACGTTCGCATTTTCAGAGCAGGGCTACTGGAGCCCCCCTTAATGGACACCCAAATCTACGTTTCAAGTTTGAGGTGGCAAGGCAAGCAAGCAGCCCCAGTCTCTCTGCCTCTGTGCGAGCAGTGCCATGGGCAGATGAGGATGAGCAACATCTTTCCAGGCTAGCTCTTTCTGCCTGCGAGCTATCTGCAGACGTTCGCATTTTCAGAGCAGGGCTGCTGGAGCCCCCCTTCATGGACCCCCAAATCTACGTTTGAAGTTTGAGGGGGCAAGACAATCAAGCAGCCCCAGTCTCTGTGCCTCTGTGCGAGCAGTGCCATGGGCAGATGAGGCTGAGCAACAGCTTTCCAGGCTAGTTCTTTCTGCCTGCGAGGTCTCTTCAGACGTTCGCCTTTTGGGAGCAGGGCTGCCGGAGGCTCACTCCACGGACACCCAAAGCTACATTTGAAGTTTGAGGTGGCAAGACAAGCAAGCAGCCCCAGTCTCTGTGCCTCTGTGCGAGCAGTGCCATGGGCAGATGAGGCTGAGCAACAGCTTTCCAGGCTAGCTCTTTCTGGTGCTAGCTATCTGCAGACATTCCCTTTTTCGGACCAGGCCTTCCGAAGGCCCCCTGCACAGACCCCCAAAGCTACGTTAGAAGTTTGAGGTGGCAAGACAAGCAAGCAGCCCCAGTCTCTGTGCCTCTGTGCGAGCAGTGCCATGGGCAGATGAGGCTGAGCAACAGGTTTCCAGGCTGTTTTTTTCTGCCTGCGAACTATCTGCAGACGTTCGCATTTTCAGACCACAGCTGCCGGAGACGCGCGGCACGGACCACTTAAGATACGTTAGAAGTTTGAGGGGGCAAGACAAGCAAGCAGCCCCAGTCTCTGTGCCTCTGTGCGAGCAGTGCCATGGGCAGATGAGGCTGAGCAACAGATTTCCAGGCTAGCTCTTTCTGCCTGCGAGCTATCTGCAGACGTTCGCATTTTCAAAGCAGGGCTGCTGGAGGCCCCCTTCGCGGACACCCAAATCTACGTTTGAAGTGTGAGGTGGCATGTTAAGCAAGCAGCCCCAGTCTCTGTGCCTCTGTGCAAGCAGTGCCATGGGCAGATGAGGCTGAGCAACAGCTTTCCAGGCTAGCTCTTTCTGCCTGCTATCTATCTGCAAACGTTCTCATTTTCAGAGCAGGGCTGCTGGAGGCCCCCTGCCCAGACCCCCAAAGCTACGTCTGAAGTTTGAGGGGACAAGACAAGCAAGCAGCCCCAGTCTCTGTGCCTCTGTGCGAGCAGTGCCATGGGCAGATGAGGCTGAGCAACAGCTTTCCAGGCTGTTTTTTTCTGCCTGCAAACTATCTGCAGATGTTCGCATTTTCGGAGCGGGCGTGCTGGAGGCCCCCTCTAAGGACCCCCAAATCTACGTTTGAAGTTTGAGGTGGCATGTTAAGCAAGCAGCCCCAGTCTCTGTGCCTCTGTGCGAGCAGTGCCATGGGCAGATGAGGCTGAGCAACAGCTTTCCAGGCTAGCTCTTTCTGCCTCCGAGCTATCTGCAGACATTCGCATTTTCAGAGCAGGGCTGCTGGAGGGCCCCTTCACGGACACCCAAAGCTACGTTTCAAGTTTGAGGTGGCAAGACAAGCAATCAGCTCCAGACTCTGTGCCTCTGTGCAAGCAGTGCCATGGGCAGATGAGGCTGAGCAACAGCTTTCCAGGCTAGCTCTTTCTGGTGCTAGCTATCTGCAGACATTCCCATTTTCGGACGAGGCCTTCCGAAGGACCCTGCCCAGACCCCCAAAGCTACGTTTGAAGTTTGAGGGAACAAGACAAGCAAGCAGCCCCAGTCTCTGTGCCTCTGTGCGAGCATTGCCATGGGCAGATGAGGCTGAGCAACAGCTTTCCAGGCTAGCTCTTTCTGCCTGCGATCTCTCTTCAGACCTTCGCGTTTTCGGAGCATGGCTGCCGGGGGCCCACTGCACGGACCCCCAAATCTACGTTTGAAGTTTGAGGTGGCAAGACAAGCAAGCAGCCCCAGTCTCTGTGCCTCTGTGCGAGCAGTGCCATGGGCAGATGAGGCTAAGCAACAGCTTTCCAGGCTAGCTCTTTCTGCCTGCGAGCTATCTGCAGACTTTCCCATTTTCAGAGCAGGTCTGATGGAGGCCCCCTTCACAGAAACCCAAAGCTACGTTTGAAGTTTGAGGTGGCAAGACAAGCAAGCAGCCCCAGTCTCTGTGCCTCTGTGCGAGCAGTGCCATGGGCAGAAGAGGCTGAGCAACAGCTTTGCAGGCTAGCTCTTTTTGGTGCTAGCAATCTGCAGACGTTCGCATTTTCAGAGCAGGGCTGCTGGAGGCCCCCTTCACGGACACCCAAACTACGTTTGAAGTTTGAGGGGGCAAGACAATCAAGCAGCCCCAGTCTCTGTGCCTCTGTGCGAGCAGTGCCATGGGCAGATGAGGCTGAGCAACAGCTTTCCAGGCTAGCCCCTTGTGTCTGCCAGCTATCTGCAGAGGTTCGCATTTAAAGAGCAGGGCTGCGAAGTGAGCCTGGCAGGGACACGAACATTCCCAGGCTACTTTTGAAGTTTGAGGTGGCAAGACAAGCAAGCAGCCCCAGTCTCTCTTCCTCTGTGCAGGCAGTGCCATGGGCAGATGAGGCTGAGAAACAGCATTCCAGGCTAGCGCCTTCTGTCTGCCAGCTATCTGCAGACGTTCGAACTTTCGGAGCAGGGCTGTGAAAGGAGGCTGTCTGGGAAATCAACTTTAACAGGCTACATTTGGATTATCAAGTGGCAAGACAAGCAAGCAGCCCCAGTCTCTGTGCCTCTGTGCGAGCAGTGCCATGGGCAGATGAGGCTGAGCAACAGGTTTCCAGGCTGTTTTTTTCTGCCTGCGAACTATCTGCAGACGTTCGCATTTTCAGACCACAGCTGCCGGAGACGCGCGGCAAGGACCACTTAAGATACGTTAGAAGTTTGAGGGGGCAAGACAAGCAAGCAGCCCCAGTCTCTGTGCCTCTGTGCGAGCAGTGCCATGGGCAGATGAGGCTGAGCAACAGATTTCCAGGCTAGCTCTTTCTGCCTGCGAGCTATCTGCAGACGTTCGCATTTTCAAAGCAGGGCTGCTGGAGGCCCCCTTCGCGGACACCCAAATCTACGTTTGAAGTGTGAGGTGGCATGTTAAGCAAGCAGCCCCAGTCTCTGTGCCTCTGTGCAAGCAGTGCCATGGGCAGATGAGGCTGAGCAACAGCTTTCCAGGCTAGCTCTTTCTGCCTGCTATCTATCTGCAGACGTTCGCATTTTCAGAGCAGGGCTGCTGGAGGCCCCCTGCCCAGACCCCCAAAGCTACGTCTGAAGTTTGAGGGGACAAGACAAGCAAGCAGCCCCAGTCTCTGTGCCTCTGTGCGAGCAGTGCCATGGGCAGATGAGGCTGAGCAACAGCTTTCCAGGCTGTTTTTTTCTGCCTGCAAACTATCTGCAGATGTTCGCATTTTCGGAGCGGGCGTGCTGGAGGCCCCCTCTAAGGACCCCCAAATCTACGTTTGAAGTTTGAGGTGGCATGTTAAGCAAGCAGCCCCAGTCTCTGTGCCTCTGTGCGAGCAGTGCCATGGGCAGATGAGGCTGAGCAACAGCTTTCCAGGCTAGCTCTTTCTGCCTCCGAGCTATCTGCAGACATTCGCATTTTCAGAGCAGGGCTGCTGGAGGGCCCCTTCACGGACACCCAAAGCTACGTTTCAAGTTTGAGGTGGCAAGACAAGCAATCAGCTCCAGACTCTGTGCCTCTGTGCAAGCAGTGCCATGGGCAGATGAGGCTGAGCAACAGCTTTCCAGGCTAGCTCTTTCTGGTGCTAGCTATCTGCAGACATTCCCATTTTCGGACGAGGCCTTCCGAAGGACCCTGCCCAGACCCCCAAAGCTACGTTTGAAGTTTGAGGGAACAAGACAAGCAAGCAGCCCCAGTCTCTGTGCCTCTGTGCGAGCATTGCCATGGGCAGATGAGGCTGAGCAACAGCTTTCCAGGCTAGCTCTTTCTGCCTGCGATCTCTCTTCAGACCTTCGCGTTTTCGGAGCATGGCTGCCGGGGGCCCACTGCACGGACCCCCAAAGATACATTTGAAGTTTGAGGTGGCAAGACAAGCAAGCAGCCCCAGTCTCTGTGCCTCTGTGCGAGCAGTGCCATGGGCAGATGAGGCTAAGCAACAGCTTTCCAGGCTAGCTCTTTCTGCCTGCGAGCTATCTGCAGACTTTCCCATTTTCAGAGCAGGTCTGATGGAGGCCCCCTTCACAGAAACCCAAAGCTACGTTTGAAGTTTGAGGTGGCAAGACAAGCAAGCAGCCCCAGTCTCTGTGCCTCTGTGCGAGCAGTGCCATGGGCAGAAGAGGCTGAGCAACAGCTTTGCAGGCTAGCTCTTTTTGGTGCTAGCAATCTGCAGACGTTCGCATTTTCAGAGCAGGGCTGCTGGAGGCCCCCTTCACGGACACCCAAACTACGTTTGAAGTTTGAGGGGGCAAGACAATCAAGCAGCCCCAGTCTCTGTGCCTCTGTGCGAGCAGTGCCATGGGCAGATGAGGCTGAGCAACAGCTTTCCAGGCTAGCTCTTTCTGCCTCCGAGCTATCTGCAGACGTTCGCATTATCAGAGCAGGGCTGCTGGAGGCCCCCTTCACGGACACCCAAATCTATGTTTGAAGTGTGAGGTGGCATGTTAAGCAAGCAGCCCCAGTCTCTGTGCCTCTGTGCGAGCAGTGCCATGGGCAGATGAGGCTGAGCAACAGCTTTCCAGGCTAGCTCTTTCTGGCTGCGAGCTATCTGCAGACGTTCGCATTTTCAGAGCAGGGCTGCTGGAGGCCCCGTTCACGGACCCCCAAAGCTACGTCTGAAGTTTGAGGGGACAAGACAAGCAAGCAGCCTCAGTCTCTGTGCCTCTGTGCGAGCAGTGCCATGGACAGATGAGGCTGAGCAACAGCTTTCCAGGCTGTTTTTTTCTGCCTGCGAACTATCTGCAGACGTTCGCATTTTCAGACCACAGCTGCCGGAGACGCGCGGCACGGACCACTTAAGATACGTTAGAAGTTTGAGGGGGCAAGACAAGCAAGCAGCCCGAGTCTCTGTGCCTCTGTGCGAGCAGTGCCATGGGCAGATGAGGCTGAGCAACAGCTTTCCAGGCTAGATCTTTCTGCCTCCGAGCTATCTGCAGACATTCCCATTTTCGGACAAGGCCTTCCGAAGGCCCCCTGCCCAGACCCCCAAAGCTACGTTTGAAGTTTGAGGGGACAAGACAAGCAAGCAGCCCCAGTCTCTGTGCCTCTGTGCGAGCAGTGCCATGGGCAGATGAGGCTGAGCAACAGCTTTTCAGGCTAGATTTTTCTGGCTGCGATCTATCTGCATACATTCCCATTTTCAGACCTGGGATGCTGGAGGCCCCCTTCATGGACACCCAAATCTACGTTTGAAGTTTGAGGTGGCATGTTAACCAAGCAGCCCCAGTCTCTGTGCCTCTGTGCGAGCAGTGCCATGGGCAGATGAGGCTAAGCAACAGCTTTCCAGGCTAGCTCTTTCTGCCGGCGAGCTATCTGCAGACGTTCCCATTTTCAGAGCAGGGCTGATGGAGGCCCCCTTCACAGAAACCCAAAGCTACGTTTGAAGTTTGAGGTGGCAAGACAAGCAAGCAGCCCCAGTCTCTGTGCCTCTGTGCGAGCAGTGCCATGGGCAGATGAGGCTGAGCAACAGCTTTGCAGGCTAGCTCTTTTTGGTGCTAGCTATCTGCAGACGTTCGCATTTTCAGAGCAGGGCTGCTGGAGGCCCCCTTCACCGACACCCAAACTACGTTTGAAGTTTGAGGGGGCAAGACAATCAAGCAGCCCCAGTCTCTGTGCCTCTGTGCGAGCAGTGCCATGGGCAGATGAGGCTGAGCAACAGCTTTCAAGGCTAGCTCTTTCTGGCTGCGAGCTATCTGCAGACGTTCGCATTATCAGAGCAGGGCTGCTGGAGGCCCCCTTCACGGACACCCAAATCTACGTTTGAAGTGTGAGGTGGCATGTTAAGCAAGCAGCCCCAGTCTCTGTGCCTCTGTGCGAGCAGTGCCATGGGCAGATGAGGCTGAGCAACAGCTTTCCAGGCTAGCTCTTTCTGGCTGCGAGCTATCTGCAGACGTTCGCATTTTCAGAGCAGGGCTGCTGGAGGCCCCGTTCACGGACCCCCAAAGCTACGTCTGAAGTTTGAGGGGACAAGACAAGCAAGCAGCCTCAGTCTCTGTGCCTCTGTGCGAGCAGTGCCATGGACAGATGAGGCTGAGCAACAGCTTTCCAGGCTGTTTTTTTCTGCCTGCGAACTATCTGCAGACGTTCGCATTTTCAGACCACAGCTGCCGGAGACGCGCGGCACGTACCACTTAAGATACGTTAGAAGTTTGAGGGGGCAAGACAAGCAAGCAGCCCGAGTCTCTGTGCCTCTGTGCGAGCAGTGCCATGGGCAGATGAGGCTGAGCAAGAGCTTTCCAGGCTAGCTCTTTCTGCCTCCGAGCTATCTGCAGACATTCCCATTTTCGGACCAGGCCTTCCGAAGGCCCCCTGCCCAGACTCCCAAAGCTACGTTTGAAGTTTGAGGGGACAAGACAAGCAAGCAGCCCCAGTCTCTGTGCCTCTGTGCGAGCAGTGCCATGGGTAGATGAGGTTGAGCAACAGCTTTTCAGGCTAGATTTTTCTGGCTGCGATCTATCTGCATACATTCCCATTTTCAGACCTGGGCTGCTGGAGGCCCCCTTCATGGACACCCAAATCTACGTTTGAAGTTTGAGGTGGCATGTTAACCAAGCAGCCCCAGTCTCTGTGCCTCTGTGCGAGCAGTGCCATGGGCAGATGAGGCTGAGCAACATCTTTCCAGGCTAGCTCTTTCTGGCTGCGAGCTCTCTTCAGACCTTCACGTTTTCGGAGCATGGCTGCCGGGATCCCACTGCACGGACCACCAAAGATACATTTGAAGTTTGAGGGGGCAAGACAAGCAAGCAGCCCCAGTCTCTGTGCCTCTGTGCGAGCAGTGCCATGGGCAGATGAGGCTGAGCAACAGCTTTGCAGGCTAGCTCTTTCTGGTGATATCTATCTGCAGACGTTCGCATTTTCAGAGCAGGGCTGCTGGAGGCCCCCTTCACGGACACCCAAATCTACGTTTGAAGTTTGAGGGGGCAAGACAATCAAGCAGCCCCAGTCTCTGTGCCTCTGTGCGAGCAGTGCCATGGGCAGATGAGGCTGAGCAACAACTTTCCAGGCTAGCTCTTTCTGCCTGCGATCTGTCTGCAGACGTTCGCATTATCAGAGCAGGGCTGCTGGAGGCCCCCTTCACGGACACCCAAAGCTACGTTTGAAGTTTGAGGTGGCATGTTAAGCAAGCAGCCCCACTCTCTGTGCCTCTGTGCGAGCAGTGCCATGGGCAGATGAGGCTGAGCAACAGCTTTCCAGGCTAGCTCTTTCTGCCTGCGAGCTATCTGCAGACGTTCGCATTTTCAGAGCAGGGCTGCTAGAGGCCCCCTTCACGGACACCCAAAGATACGTTTGAAGGTTGAGGTGGCAAGACATGCAAGCAGCCCCAGTCTCTGTGCCTCTGTGCGAGCAGTGCCTTGGGCAGATGAGGCTGAGCAACAGATTTCCAGGCTAGCTCTTTCTGGCTGCGAGCTCTCTTCAGACATTCGCGTTTTGGGAGCATGGCTGCCGGGGGACCACTGCACAGACCCCCAAAGCTACGTTTGAAGTTTGAGGTGGCAAGACAAGCAAGCAGCCCCAGTCTCTGTGCCTCTGTGCGAGCAGTGCCATGGGCAGATGAGGCTGAGCAACAGCTTTGCAGGCTAGCTCTTTTTGGTGCTAGCTATCTGCAGACGTTCGCATTTTCAGAGCAGGGCTGCTGGAGGCCCCCTTCACCGACACCCAAACTACGTTTGAATTTTGAGGGGGCAAGACAATCAAGCAGCCTCAGTCTCTGTGCCTCTGTGCGAGCAGTGCCATGGGCAGATGAGGCTGAGCAACAGCTTTCAAGGCTAGCTCTTTCTGGCTGCGAGCTATCTGCAGACGTTCGCATTATCAGAGCAGGGCTGCTGGAGGCCCCCTTCACGGACACCCAAATCTACGTTTGAAGTGTGAGGTGGCATGTTAAGCAAGCAGCCCCAGTCTCTGTGCCTCTGTGCGAGCAGTGCCATGGGCAGATGAGGCTGAGCAACAGCTTTCCAGGCGAGCTCTTTCTGGCTGCGAGCTATCTGCAGACGTTCGCATTTTCAGAGCAGGGCTGCTGGAGGCCCCCTGCCCAGACCCCCAAAGCTACGTCTGAATTTTGAGGGGACAAGACAAGCAAGCAGCCCCAGTCTCTGTGCCTCTGTACGAGCAGTGCCATGGGCAGATGAGGCTGAGCAACAGCTTTCCAGGCTAGCTTTTTCTGGCTGCGATCTATCTGCATACATTCCCATTTTCAGACCTGGGCTGCTGGAGGCCCCCTTCATGGACACTCAAATCTACGTTTGAAGTTTGAGGTGGCATGTTAACCAAGCAGCCCCAGTCTCTGTGCCTCTGTGCGAGCAGTGCCATGGGCAGATGAGGCTGAGCAACATCTTTCCAGGCTAGCTCTTTCTGGCTGCGAGCTCTCTTCAGACCTTCACGTTTTCGGAGCATGGCTTTCGGGGGCCCACTGCACGGACCCCCAAAGATACATTTGAAGTTTGAGGGGGCAAGACAAGCAAGCAGCCCCAGTCTCTGTGCCTCTGTGCGAGCAGTGCCATGGGCAGATGAGGCTGAGCAACAGCTTTGCAGGCTAGCGCTTTCTGGTGATATCTATCTGCAGACGTTCGCATTTTCAGAGCAGGGCTGCTGGAGGCCCCCTTCACGGACACCCAAATCTACGTTTGAAGTTTGAGGGGGCAAGACAATCAAGCAGCCCCAGTCTCTGTGCCTCTGTGCGAGCAGTGCCATGGGCAGATGAGGCTGAGCAACAGCTTTCCAGGCTAGCTCTTTCTGCCTGCGATCTGTCTGCAGACGTTCGCATTATCAGAGCAGGGCTGCTGGAGGCCCCCTTCACGGACACCCAAAGCTACGTTTGAAGTTTGAGGTGGCATGTTAAGCAAGCAGCCCCACTCTCTGTGCCTCTGTGCGAGCAGTGCCATGGGCAGATGAGGCTGAGCAACAGCTTTCCAGGCTAGCTCTTTCTGCCTGCGAGCTATCTGCAGACGTTCGCATTTTCAGAGCAGAGCTGTTAGAGGCCCCCTTCACGGACACCCAAAGATACGTTTGAAGGTTGAGGTGGCAAGACATGCAAGCAGCCCCAGTCTCTGTGCCTCTGTGCGAGCAGTGCCATGGGCAGATGAGGCTGAGCAACAGATTTCCAGGCTAGCTCTTTCTGCCTGCGAGCTCTCTTCAGACATTCGCGTTTTGGGAGCATGGCTGCCGGGGGACCACTGCACAGACCCCCAAAAGCTACGTTTGAAGTTTGAGGTGGCAAGACAAGCAAGCAGCCCCAGTCTCTGTGCCTCTGTGCGAGCAGTGCCATGGGCAGATGAGGCTGAGCAACAGCTTTCCAGGCTAGCTCTTTCTGGTGCTAGCTATCTGCAGACGTTCGCATTTTCAGAGCAGGGCTGCTGAAGGCCCCCTTCACAGAAACCCAAAGCTACGTTTCAAGTTTGAGGTGGCAAGACAAGCAAGCAGCCCCAGTCTCTGTGCCTCTGTGCGAGCAGTGCCATGGGCAGATGAGGCTGAGCAACAGCTTTGCAGGCTAGCTCTTTTTGGTGCTAGCTATCTGCAGACGTTCGCATTTTCAGAGCAGGGCTGCTGGAGGCCCCCTTCACCGACACCCAAACTACGTTTGAATTTTGAGGGGGCAAGACAATCAAGCAGCCTCAGTCTCTGTGCCTCTGTGCGAGCAGTGCCATGGGCAGATGAGGCTGAGCAACAGCTTTCAAGGCTAGCTCTTTCTGGCTGCGAGCTATCTGCAGACGTTCGCATTATCAGAGCAGGGCTGCTGGAGGCCCCCTTCACGGACACCCAAATCTACGTTTGAAGTGTGAGGTGGCATGTTAAGCAAGCAGCCCCAGTCTCTGTGCCTCTGTGCGAGCAGTGCCATGGGCAGATGAGGCTGAGCAACAGCTTTCCAGGCGAGCTCTTTCTGGCTGCGAGCTATCTGCAGACGTTCGCATTTTCAGAGCAGGGCTGCTGGAGGCCCCCTGCCCAGACCCCCAAAGCTACGTCTGAATTTTGAGGGGACAAGACAAGCAAGCAGCCCCAGTCTCTGTGCCTCTGTACGAGCAGTGCCATGGGCAGATGAGGCTGAGCAACAGCTTTCCAGGCTAGCTTTTTCTGGCTGCGATCTATCTGCATACATTCCCATTTTCAGACCTGGGCTGCTGGAGGCCCCCTTCATGGACACTCAAATCTACGTTTGAAGTTTGAGGTGGCATGTTAACCAAGCAGCCCCAGTCTCTGTGCCTCTGTGCGAGCAGTGCCATGGGCAGATGAGGCTGAGCAACATCTTTCCAGGCTAGCTCTTTCTGGCTGCGAGCTCTCTTCAGACCTTCACGTTTTCGGAGCATGGCTTCCGGGGGCCCACTGCACGGACCCCCAAAGATACATTTGAAGTTTGAGGGGGCAAGACAAGCAAGCAGCCCCAGTCTCTGTGCCTCTGTGCGAGCAGTGCCATGGGCAGATGAGGCTGAGCAACAGCTTTGCAGGCTAGCGCTTTCTGGTGATATCTATCTGCAGACGTTCGCATTTTCAGAGCAGGGCTGCTGGAGGCCCCCTTCACGGACACCCAAATCTACGTTTGAAGTTTGAGGGGGCAAGACAATCAAGCAGCCCCAGTCTCTGTGCCTCTGTGCGAGCAGTGCCATGGGCAGATGAGGCTGAGCAACAGCTTTCCAGGCTAGCTCTTTCTGCCTGCGATCTGTCTGCAGACGTTCGCATTATCAGAGCAGGGCTGCTGGAGGCCCCCTTCACGGACACCCAAAGCTACGTTTGAAGTTTGAGGTGGCATGTTAAGCAAGCAGCCCCACTCTCTGTGCCTCTGTGCGAGCAGTGCCATGGGCAGATGAGGCTGAGCAACAGCTTTCCAGGCTAGCTCTTTCTGCCTGCGAGCTATCTGCAGACGTTCGCATTTTCAGAGCAGAGCTGTTAGAGGCCCCCTTCACGGACACCCAAAGATACGTTTGAAGGTTGAGGTGGCAAGACATGCAAGCAGCCCCAGTCTCTGTGCCTCTGTGCGAGCAGTGCCATGGGCAGATGAGGCTGAGCAACAGATTTCCAGGCTAGCTCTTTCTGGCTGCGAGCTCTCTTCAGACATTCGCGTTTTGGGAGCATGGCTGCCGGGGGACCACTGCACAGACCCCCAAAAGCTACGTTTGAAGTTTGAGGTGGCAAGACAAGCAAGCAGCCCCAGTCTCTGTGCCTCTGTGCGAGCAGTGCCATGGGCAGATGAGGCTGAGCAACAGCTTTCCAGGCTAGCTCTTTCTGGTGCTAGCTATCTGCAGACGTTCGCATTTTCAGAGCAGGGCTGCTGAAGGCCCCCTTCACAGAAACCCAAAGCTACGTTTCAAGTTTGAGGTGGCAAGACAAGCAAGCAGCCCCAGTCTCTGTGCCTCTGTGTGAGCAGTGCCATGGGCAGATGATGCTGAGCAACAGCTTTCCAGGCTAGCTCTTTCTGCCTGCGAGCTATCTGCAGACGTTCGCATTTTCAGAGCAGGGCTGCTGAAGCCCCCCTTCATGGACACCCAAATATACGTTTTAAGTTTGAGGTGGCAAGACAAGCAAGCAGCCCCAGTCTCTGTGCCTCTGTGCGAGCAGTGCCATGGGCAGATGAGGCTGAGCAACATCTTTCCAGGCTAGCTCTTTCTGCCTGCGAGCTATCTGCAGACGTTCGCATTTTCAGAGCAGTTCTGCTAGAGGCCCCCTTCACGGACACCCAAAGCTACTTTTGAAGTTTGAGGTGGCAAGACAAGCAATCAGCTCCAGTCTCTGTGCCTCTGTGCAAGCAGTGCGATGGGCAGATGAGGCTGAGCAACAGCTTTCCAGGCTAGCTCTTTCTGGCTGCGAGCTCTCTTCAGACGTTCGCGTTTTGGGAGCATGGCTGCCGGGGGACCACTGCACAGACCCCCAAAGCTACGTTTGAAGTTTGAGGTGGCAAGACAAGCAAGCAGCCCCAGTCTCTGTGCCTCTGTGCGAGCAGTGCCATGGGCAGATGAGGCTGAGCAATAGCTTTCCAGGCTAGCTCTTTCTGCCTGCGAGCTATCTGCACACATTCCCATTTTCAGACGAGGCCTTCCGAAGGCCCCCTGCCCAGACCCCCAAAGCTACGTTTGAAGTTTGAGGGAACAAGACAAGCAAGCAGCCCCAGTCTCTGTGCCTCTGTGCGAGCAGTGCCATGGGCAGATGAGGCTGAGCAACAGCTTTCCAGGCTAGCTCTTTTTGGCTGCGAGCTCTCTTCAGACCTTCGTGTTTTCGGAGCATGGCTGCGGGGTGGCCCACTGCACGGACCCCCAAAGCAACGTTAGAAGTTTGAGGTGGCAAGACAAGCAAGCAGCCCCAGTCTCTGTGCCTCTGTGCGAGCAGTGCCATGGGCAGATGAGGCTGAGCAACAGCTTTCCACACTAGCTCTTTCTGGTGCTAGCTATCTGCAGACGTTCGCATTTTCAGAGCAGGGCTGCTAGAGGCCCCCTTCACGGACACCCAAAGCTACGTTTGAAGTTTGAGGTGGCATTGTTAATCAAGCAGCCCCAGTCTCTGTGCGTCTGTGCGAGCAGTGCCATGGGCAGATGAGGCTGAGCAACAGCTTTCCAGGGTAGCTCTTTCTGGTGCTAGCTCTCTGCAGACGTTCGCATTTTCAGACCTGGGCTGCTGGAGTCCCCCTTCATGGACCCCCAAATCTACGTTTGAAGTTTGAGGTCGCATGTTAATTAAGCAGCCCCAGTCTCTGTGCCTCTGTGTGAGCAGTGCCATGGGCAGATGAGGCTGAGCAACAGCTTTCCAGGCTAGCTCTTTCTGGTGCTAGCTATCTGCAGACGTTCGCATTTTCTGAGTAGGGCTGCTGGAGGCCCCCTTCACGGACACCCAAAGCTACGTTTGAAGTTTGAGGTGGCAAGAAAAGCAAGCAGCCCCAGTCTCTGTGCCTCTGTGCGAGCAGTGCCATGGGCAGATGAGGCTGAGCAACAGCTTTCAAGGCTAGCTCTTTCTGCCTGCGAGCTATTTGCAGACATTCCCAATTTCGGACGAGGCCTTCCGAAGGCCACCTGCCCAGACGCCCAAAGCTACGTTTGAAGTTTGAGGGGACAAGACAAGCAAGCAGCCCCAGTCTCTGTGCCTCTGTGCGAGCAGTGCCATGGGCAGATGAGGCTGAGCAACAGCTTTCCAGGCTAGCTCTTTCTGGCTGCGAGCTATCTGCAGACGTTCGCATTTTCGGAGCAGGGCTGCTGGAGGCCCCCTGCCCGGACACCCAAATCTACGTCTGAAGTTTGAGGGGACAAGACAAGCAAGCAGACCCAGTCTCTGTGCCTCTGTGCGAGCAGTGCCATGGGCAGATGAGGCTGAGCAACATCTTTCCAGGCTGTTTTTTTCTGCCTGCGAACTATATGCAGACGTTCGCATTTTCAGACCACAGCTGCCGGAGACGCGCGGCACGGACCACTTAAGATACGTTAGAAGTTTGAGGGGGCAAGACAAGCAAGCACCCCCAGTCTCTGTGCCTCTGTGCGAGCAGTGCCATGGGCAGATGAGGCTGAGCAACAGCTTTCCAGGCTAGCTCTTTCTGCCTCCGAGCTATCTGCAGACATTCCCATTTTCGGACCAGGCCTTCCGAAGGCCCCCTGCCCAGACCCCCAAAGCTACGTTTGAAGTTTGAGGGGACAAGACAAGCAAGCAGCCCCAGTCTCTGTGCCTCTGTGCGAGCAGTGCCATGGGCAGATGAGGCTGAGCAACAGCTTTCCAGGCTAGCTTTTTCTGGCTGCGATCTATCTGCATACATTCCCATTTTCAGACCTGGGCTGCTGGAGGGCCCCTTCATGGACACCCAAATCTACGTTTGAAGTTTGAGGTGGCGAGACAAGCAAGCAGCCCCAGTCTCTGTGCCTCTGTGCGAGCAGTGCCATGTGCAGATGAGGCTGAGCAACATCTTTCCGGGCTAGCTCTTTCTGGCTGCGAGCTCTCTTCAGACCTTCACGTTTTCGGAGCATGGCTTCCGGGGGCCCACTGCACGGACCCCCAAAGATACATTTGAAGTTTGAGGGGGCAAGACAAGCAAGCAGCCCCAGTCTCTGTGCCTCTGTGCGAGCAGTGCCATGAGCAGATGAGGCTGAGCAACAGCTTTGCAGGCTAGTTCTTTCTGGTGATAGGTATCTTCAGACGTTCGCATTTTCAGAGCATGGCTGCTGGAGGCCCCCTTCACGGACACCCAAAGCTACGTTTGAAGTTTGAGGGGGCAAGACAATCAAGCAGCCCCAGTCTCTGTGCCTCTGTGCGAGCAGTGCCATGGGCAGATGAGGCTGAGCAACAGCTTTCCAGGCTAGCTCTTTCTGCCTGCGATCTGTCTGCAGACGTTCGCATTATCAGAGCAGGGCTGCTGGAGGCCCCCTTCACGGACACCCAAAGCTACGTTTGAAGTTTGAGGTGGCATGTTAAGCAAGCAGCCCCACTCTCTGTGCCTCTGTGCGAGCAGTGCCATGGGCAGATGAGGCTGAGCAACAGCTTTCCAGGCTAGCTCTTTCTGCCTGCGAGCTATCTGCAGACGTTCGCATTTTCAGAGCAGGGCTGCTAGAGGCCCCCTTCACGGACACCCAAAGATACGTTTGAAGGTTGAGGTGGCAAGACATGCAAGCAGCCCCAGTCTCTGTGCCTCTGTGCGAGCAGTGCCATGGGCAGATGAGGCTGAGCAACAGATTTCCAGGCTAGCTCTTTCTGGCTGCGAGCTCTCTTCAGACGTTCGCGTTTTCGGAGCATGGCTGCCGGGGGACCACTGCACAGACCCCCAAATCTACGTTTGAAGTTTGAGGTGGCAAGACAAGCAAGCAGCCCCAGTCTCTGTGCCTCTGTGCGAGCAGTGCCATGGGCAGATGAGGCTGAGCAACAGCTTTCAAGGCTAGCTCTTTCTGCCTGCGAGCTATTTGCAGACATTCCCAATTTCGGACGAGGCCTTCCGAAGGCCACCTGCCCAGACGCCCAAAGCTACGTTTGAAGTTTGAGGGGACAAGACAAGCAAGCAGCCCCAGTCTCTGTGCCTCTGTGCGAGCAGTGCCATGGGCAGATGAGGCTGAGCAACAGCTTTCCAGGCTAGCTCTTTCTGGCTGCGAGCTATCTGCAGACGTTCGCATTTTCGGAGCAGGGCTGCTGGAGGCCCCCTGCCCGGACACCCAAATCTACGTCTGAAGTTTGAGGGGACAAGACAAGCAAGCAGACCCAGTCTCTGTGCCTCTGTGCGAGCAGTGCCATGGGCAGATGAGGCTGAGCAACATCTTTCCAGGCTGTTTTTTTCTGCCTGCGAACTATATGCAGACGTTCGCATTTTCAGACCACAGCTGCCGGAGACGCGCGGCACGGACCACTTAAGATACGTTAGAAGTTTGAGGGGGCAAGACAAGCAAGCACCCCCAGTCTCTGTGCCTCTGTGCGAGCAGTGCCATGGGCAGATGAGGCTGAGCAACAGCTTTCCAGGCTAGCTCTTTCTGCCTCCGAGCTATCTGCAGACATTCCCATTTTCGGACCAGGCCTTCCGAAGGCCCCCTGCCCAGACCCCCAAAGCTACGTTTGAAGTTCGAGGTTGCAAGTCAAGCAAGCAGCCCCAGTCTCTGTGCCTCTGTGCGAGCAGTGCCATGGGCAGATGAGGCTGAGCAACAGCTTTCCAGGCTAGCTTTTTCTGGCTGCGATCTATCTGCATACATTCCCATTTTCAGACCTGGGCTGCTGGAGCCCGCCTTCATGGACACCCAAATCTACGTTTGAAGTTTGAGGTGGCGAGACAAGCAAGCAGCCCCAGTCTCTGTGCCTCTGTGCGAGCAGTGCCATGTGCAGATGAGGCTGAGCAACATCTTTCCGGGCTAGCTCTTTCTGGCTGCGAGCTCTCTTCAGACCTTCACGTTTTCGGAGCATGGCTTCCGGGGGCCCACTGCACGGACCCCCAAAGATACATTTGAAGTTTGAGGGGGCAAGACAAGCAAGCAGCCCCAGTCTCTGTGCCTCTGTGCGAGCAGTGCCATGAGCAGATGAGGCTGAGCAACAGCTTTGCAGGCTAGTTCTTTCTGGTGATAGGTATCTGCAGACGTTCGCATTTTCAGAGCATGGCTGCTGGAGGCCCCCTTCACGGACACCCAAAGCTACGTTTGAAGTTTGAGGGGGCAAGACAATCAAGCAGCCCCAGTCTCTGTGCCTCTGTGCGAGCAGTGCCATGGGCAGATGAGGCTGAGCAACAGCTTTCCAGGCTAGCTCTTTCTGCCTGCGATCTGTCTGCAGACGTTCGCATTATCAGAGCAGGGCTGCTGGAGGCCCCCTTCACGGACACCCAAAGCTACGTTTGAAGTTTGAGGTGGCATGTTAAGCAAGCAGCCCCACTCTCTGTGCCTCTGTGCGAGCAGTGCCATGGGCAGATGAGGCTGAGCAACAGCTTTCCAGGCTAGCTCTTTCTGCCTGCGAGCTATATGCAGACGTTCGCATTTTCAGAGCAGGGCTGCTAGAGGCCCCCTTCACGGACACCCAAAGATACGTTTGAAGGTTGAGGTGGCAAGACATGCAAGCAGCCCCAGTCTCTGTGCCTCTGTGCGAGCAGTGCCATGGGCAGATGAGGCTGAGCAACAGATTTCCAGGCTAGCTCTTTCTGGCTGCGAGCTCTCTTCAGACGTTCGCGTTTTCGGAGCATGGCTGCCGGGGGACCACTGCACAGACCCCCAAATCTACGTTTGAAGTTTGAGGTGGCAAGACAAGCAAGCAGCCCCAGTCTCTGTGCCTCTGTGCGAGCAGTGCCATGGGCAGATGAGGCTGAGCAACAGATTTCCAGGCTAGCTCTTTCTGGCTGCGAGCTCTCTTCAGACGTTCGCGTTTTGGGAGCATGGCTGCCGGGGGACCACTGCAAAGACCCCCAAAGCTACGTTTGAAGTTTGAGGTGGCAAGACAAGCAAGCAGCCCCAGTCTCTGTGCCTCTGTGCAAGCAGTGCGATGGGCAGATGAGGCTGAGCAACAGCTTTCCAGGCTAGCTCTTTCTGCCTGCGAGCTACCTGCAGACATTCCCATTTTCAGACGAGGCCTTCCGAAGGCCCCCTGCCCAGACCCCCAAAGCTACGTTTGAAGTTTGAGGGGACAAGACAAGCAAGCAGCCCCAGTCTCTGTGCCTCTGTGCGAGCAGTGCCATGGGCAGATGAGGCTGAGCAACAGCTTTCCACACTAGCTCTTTCTGGTGATTGCTATCTGCAGAAGTTCGCATTTTCAGAGCAGGGCTGCTAGAGGCCCCCTTCACGGACACCCAAAGCTACGTTTGAAGTTTGAGGTGGCATGTTAAGCAAGCAGCCCCAGTCTCTGTGCGTCTGTGCGAGCAGTGCCATGGGCAGATGAGGCTGAGCAACAGCTTTCCAGGGTAGCTCTTTCTGGTGCTAGCTATCTGCAGACGTTCGCATTTTCAGAGCAGGGCTGCTGGAGGCCCCCTTCATGGACCCCCAAATCTACGTTTGAAGTTTGAGGTCGCATGTTAATTAAGCAGCCCCAGTCTCTGTGCCTCTGTGCGAGCAGTGCCATGGGCAGATGAGGCTGAGCAACAGCTTTCCAGGCTAGCTCTTTCTGGCTGCGAGCTCTCTTCAGACGTTCGCGTTTTGGGAGCATGGCTGCCGGGGGACCACTGCACAGACCCCCAAAGCTACGTTTGAAGTTTGAGGTGGCAAGACAAGCAAGCAGCCCCAGTCTCTGTGCCTCTGTGCAAGCAGTGCGATGGGCAGATGAGGCTGAGCAACAGCTTTCCAGGCTAGCTCTTTCTGCCTGCGAGCTATCTGCAGACATTCCCATTTTCAGACGAGGCCTTCCGAAGGCCCCCTGCCCAGACCCCCAAAGCTACATTTGAAGTTTGAGGGAACAAGACAAGCAAGCAGCCCCAGTCTCTGTGCCTCTGTGCGAGCAGTGCCATGGGCAGATGAGGCTGAGCAACAGCTTTCCAGGCTAGCTCTTTTTGGCTGCGAGCTCTCTTCAGACCTTCGCGTTTTCGGAGCATGGCTGCGGGGTGGCCCACTGCACGGACCCCCAAAGCAACGTTAGAAGTTTGAGGTGGCAAGACAAGCAAGCAGCCCCAGTCTCTGTGCCTCTGTGCGAGCAGTGCCATGGGCAGATGAGGCTGAGCAACAGCTTTCCACACTAGCTCTTTCTGGTGCTAGCTATCTGCAGAAGTTCGCATTTTCAGAGCAGGGCTGCTAGAGGCCCCCTTCACGGACACCCAAAGCTACGTTTGAAGTTTGAGGTGGCATGTTAAGCAAGCAGCCCCAGTCTCTGTGCGTCTGTGCGAGCAGTGCCATGGGCAGAGGAGGTTGAGCAACAGCTTTCCAGGGTAGCTCTTTCTGGTGCCAGCTATCTGCAGACGTTCGCATTTTCAGAGCAGGGCTGCTAGAGGCCCCCTTCATGGACCCCCAAATCTACGTTTGAAGTTTGAGGTCGCATGTTAATTAAGCAGCCCCAGTCTCTGTGCCTCTGTGCTAGCAGTGCCATGGGCAGATGAGGCTGAGCAACAGCTTTCCAGGCTTGCTCTTTCTGGTGCTAGCTATCTGCAGACGTTCGCATTTTCAGAGTAGGGCTGCTGGAGGCCCCCTTCACGGACATCCAAAGCTACGTTTGAAGTTTGAGGTTGCAAGAAAAGCAAGCAGCCCCAGTCTCTGTGCCTCTGTGCAAGCAGTGCCATGGGCAGATGAGTCTGAGCAACAGCTTTCAAGGCTAGCTCTTTCTGCCTGCGAGCTATCTGCAGACATTCCCATTTTCGGACGAGGCCTTCCGAAGGCCACCTGCCCAGACCCCCAAAGCTACGTTTGAAGTTTGAGGGGACAAGACAAGCAAGCAGCCCCAGTCTCTGTGCCTCTGTGCGAGCAGTGCCATGGGCAGATGAGACTGAGCAACAGCTTTCCAGGCTAGCTCTTTCTGGCTGTGAGCTCTCTTCAGACCTTCGCGTTTTCGGAGCAGGGCTGCTGGAGAGCCCCTTCATGGACCCCCAAATCTACGTTTGAAGTTTGAGGTGGCAAGACAAGCAAGCAGCCCCCTATCTCTGTGCCTCTGTGCGAGCAGTGCCATGGGCAGATGAGGATGAGCAACAGCTTTGCAGGCTAGCTCTTTCTGGTGCTATCTATCTGCAGACGTTCGCATTTTCAGAGCAGGGCTGCTGAAGGCCCCCTTCACGGACACTCAAAGCTACGTTTGAAGTTTGAGGGGGCAAGACAAGGAAGCAGCCTCAGTCTCTGTGCCTCTGTGCGAGCGGTGCCATGGGCAGATGAGGCTGAGCAACAGCTTTCCAGGCTAGCACTTTCTGGCTGCGATCTCTCTTCAGACCTTCGCGTTTTCGTAGCATGGCTGCCGGGGGCCCACTGCACGGACCACCAAAGATACATTTGAAGTTTGAGGTGGCAAGACAAGCAAGCAGCCCCAGTCTCTGTGCCTCTGTTCGAGCAGTGCCATGGGCAGATGAGGCTGAGCAACAGCTTTCCAGGCTAGCTCTTTCTGGCTGCGAGCTCTCTTCAGACGTTCGCGTTTTCGGAGCATGGCTGCCGGGGGCCCACTGCACGGACCCCCAAAGATACGTTTGAATTTTAAGGTGGCAAGACAAGCAAGCAGCCCCAGTCTCTGTGCGTCTGTGCGAGCAGTGCCATGGGCAGATGAGGCTGAGCAACGGCTTTCCAGGCTATCTCTTTCTAGTGCTAACTATCTGCAGACGTTCGCATTTTCAGAGCAGGGCTGCTGGAGGCCCCCTTTATGGACCCCCAAATCTACGTTTGAAGTTTGAGGTCGCATGTTAATTAAGCATCCCCAGTCTCTGTGCCTCTGTGCGAGCAGTGCCATGGGCAGATGAGGCTGAGCAACAGCTTTCCAGGCTAGCTCTTTCTGCCTGCGAGCTATATGCAGACGTTCCCGTTTTCGGAGCATGGCTGCCGGGGCACCACTTCACGGACCCCCAGAGATACATTTGAAGTTTGAGGTGGCAAGACAAGCAAGCAGCCCCAGTCTCTGTGCCTCTGTGCGAGCAGTGCCATGGGCAGGTGAGGCTGAGCAATAGCTTTCCAGGCTAGCTCTTTCTGCCTGCGAGCTATCTGCAGACGTTCGCATTTTCAGAGCAGGGCTGCTGGAGGCCCCCTTCACGGACACCCAAAGCTACGTTTGAAGTTTCAGGTGGCAAGACAAGCAATCAGCTCCTGTCTCTGTGCCTCTGTGCAAGCAGTGCGATGGGCAGATGAGGCTGAGCAACAGCTTTCCAGGCTAGCTCTTTCTGCCTGCGAGCTACCTGCAGACATTCCCATTTTCAGACGAGGCCTTCCGAAGGCCCCCTGCCCAGACCCCCAAAGCTACGTTTGAAGTTTGAGGGGACAAGACAAGCAAGCAGCCCCAGTCTCTGTGCCTCTGTGCGAGCAGTGCCATGGGCAGATGAGGCTGAGCAACAGCTTTCCAGGCTAGCTCTTTTTGGCTGCGAGCTCTCTTCAGACCTTCGCGTTTTCGGAGCATGGCTGCGGGGTGGCCCACTGCACGGACCCCCAAAGCAACGTTAGAAGTTTGAGGTGGCAAGACAAGCAAGCAGCCCCAGTCTCTGTGCCTCTGTGCGAGCAGTGCCATGGGCAGATGAGGCTGAGCAACAGCTTTCCACACTAGCTCTTTCTGGTGATTGCTATCTGCAGACGTTCGCATTTTCAGAGCAGGGCTGCTGGAGGCCCCCTTCATGGACCCCCAAATCTACGTTTGAAGTTTGAGGTCGCATGTTAATTAAGCAGCCCCAGTCTCTGTGCCTCTGTGCGAGCAGTGCCATGGGCAGATGAGGCTGAGCAACAGCTTTCCAGGCTAGCTCTTTCTGGTGCTAGCTATATGCAGACGTTCGCATTTTCAGAGCAGGGCTGCTGAAGACCCCCTTCACGGACACCCAAAGCTACGTTTGAAGTTTGAGGGGGCAAGACAAGGAAGCAGCCCCAGTCTCTGTGCCTCTGTGCGAGCAGTGCCATGGGCAGATGAGGCTGAGCAACAGCTTTCCAGGCTAGCTCTTTCTGGCTGCGAGCTCTCTTCAGACGTTCGCGTTTTGGGAGCATGGCTGCCGGGGGACCACTGCACAGACCCCCAAAGCTACGTTTGAAGTTTGAGGTGGCAAGACAAGCAAGCAGCCCCAGTCTCTGTGCCTCTGTGCAAGCAGTGCGATGGGCAGATGAGGCTGAGCAACAGGTTTCCAGGCTAGCTCTTTCTGCCTGCGAGCTATCTGCAGACATTCCCATTTTCAGACGAGGCCTTCCGAAGGCCCCCTGCCCAGACCCCCAAAGCTACATTTGAAGTTTGAGGGAACAAGACAAGCAAGCAGCCCCAGTCTCTGTGCCTCTGTGCGAGCAGTGCCATGGGCAGATGAGGCTGAGCAACAGCTTTCCAGGCTAGCTCTTTTTGGCTGCGAGCTCTCTTCAGACCTTCGCGTTTTCGGAGCATGGCTGCGGGGTGGCCCACTGCACGGACCCCCAAAGCAACGTTAGAAGTTTGAGGTGGCAAGACAAGCAAGCATCCCCAGTCTCTGTGCCTCTGTGCGAGCAGTGCCATGGGCAGATGAGGCTGAGCAACAGCTTTCCACACTAGCTCTTTCTGGTGCTAGCTATCTGCAGAAGTTCGCATTTTCAGAGCAGGGCTGCTAGAGGCCCCCTTCACGGACACCCAAAGCTACGTTTGAAGCTTGAGGTGGCATGTTAAGCAAGCAGACCCAGTCTCTGTGCGTCTGTGCGAGCAGTGCCATGGGCAGATGAGGCTGAGCAACAGCTTTCCAGGGTAGCTCTTTCTGGTGCCAGCTATCTGCAGACGTTCGCATTTTCAGAGCAGGGCTGCTAGAGGCCCCCTTCATGGACCCCCAAATCTACGTTTGAAGTTTGAGGTCGCATGTTAATTAAGCAGCCCCAGTCTCTGTGCCTCTGTGCGAGCAGTGCCATGGGCAGATGAGGCTGAGCAACAGCTTTCCAGGCTAGCTCTTTCTGCCTGCGAGCTATATGCAGACGTTCCCATTTTCGGAGCATGGCTGCCGGGGCACCACTTCACGGACCCCCAGAGATACATTTGAAGTTTGAGGTGGCAAGACAAGCAAGCAGCCCCAGTCTCTGTGCCTCTGTGCGAGCAGTGCCATGGGCAGATGAGGCTGAGCAACAGCTTTCCAGGCTAGCTCTTTCTGGTGCTAGCTATCTGCAGACGTTCGCATTTTCAGAGCAGGGCTGCTGGAAGCCACCTTCACGGACACCCAAAGCTACGTTTGAAGTTTGAGGTGGCAAGAAAAGCAAGCAGCCCCAGTCTCTGTGCCTCTGTGCGAGCAGTGCCATGGGCAGATGAGGCTGAGCAACAGCTTTCAAGGCTAGCTCTTTCTGCCTGCGAGCTATCTGCAGACATTCCCATTTTCGGACGAGGCCTTCCGAAGACCCCCTGCCCAGTCCCCCAAAGCTACGTTTGAAGTTTGAGGGTACAAGACAAGCAAGCAGCCCCAGTCTCTGTGCCTCTGTGCGAGCAGTGCCATGGGCAGATGAGGCTGAGCAACAGCTTTCCAGGCTAGCTCTTTCTGGCTGTGAGCTCTCTTCAGACCTTCGCGTTTTCGGAGCAGGGTTGCTGGAGCCCCCCTTCATGGACCACCAAATCTACGTTTGAAGTTTGAGGTGGCAAGACAAGCAAGCAGCCCCCTGTCTCTGTGCCTCTGTGCGAGCAGTGCCATGGGCAGATGAGGCTGAGCAACAGCTTTGCAGGCTAGCTCTTTCTGGTGCTATCTATCTGCAGACGTTCGCATTTTCAGAGCAGGGCTGCTGGAGGCCCCCTTCACGGACACCCAAAGCTACGTTTGAAGTCTGAGGTGGCAAGACAAGCAAGCAGCCCCAGTCTCTGTGCCTCTGTGCGAGAGGTGCCACGGGCAGATGAGGCTGAGCAACAGCTTTCCAGGCTAGCTCTTTCTGGCTGCGAGCTCTCTTCAGACCTTCACGTTTTCGGAGCATGACTGCCGATGGACCACTGCAAGGACCCCCAAAGATACATTTGAAGTTTGAGGTGGCAAGACAAGCAAGCAGCCCCAGTCTCTGTGCCTCTGTGCCAGCAGTGCCATGGGCAGATGAGGCTGAGCAACAGCTTTCCAGGCTAGCTCTTTCTGGCTAAGAGATATCTGCAGACGTTCGCATTTTCAGAGCTGCGCTGCTGGAGGCCCCGTTCATGGACACCCAAATCTACGTTTGAAGTTTGAGGTCGCATGTTAATTAAGCATCCCCAGTCTCTGTGCCTCTGTGCGAGCAGTGCCATGGGCAGATGAGGCTGAGCAACAGCTTTCCAGGCTAGCTTTTTCTGCCTGCGAGCTATATGCAGACGTTCCCGTTTTCGGAGCATGGCTGCCGGGGGACCACTTCACGGACCCCCAAAGATACATTTGAAGTTTGAGGTGGCAAGACAAGCAAGCAGCCCCAGTCTCTGTGCCTCTGTGCGAGCAGTGCCATGGGCAGATGAGGCTGAGCAACAGCTTTCCAGGCTAGCTCTTTCTGGTGCTATCTATCTGCAGACGTTCGCATTTTCAGAGCAGGGCTGCTGGAGGCCCACTTCACGGACACCCAAAGCTACGTTTGAAGTTTGAGGTGGCAAGACATGCAAGCAGCCCCAGTCTCTGTGCCTCTGTGCGAGCAGTGCCATGGGCAGATGAGGCTGAGCAACAGATTTCCAGGCTAGCTCTTTCTGGCTGCGAGCTCTCTTCAGATGTTCGCGTTTTCGGAGCATGGCTGCCGGGGGACCACTGCAAAGACCCCCAAAGCTACGTTTGAAGTTTGAGGTGGCAAGACAAGCAAGCAGCCCCAGTCTCTGTGCCTCTGTGCGAGCAGTGCCATGGGCAGGTGAGGCTGAGCAATAGCTTTCCAGGCTAGCTCTTTCTGCCTGCGAGCTATCTGCAGACGTTCGCATTTTCAGAGCAGGGCTGCTGGAGGCCCCCTTCACGGACACCCAAAGCTACGTTTGAAGTTTCAGGTGGCAAGACAAGCAATCAGCTCCTGTCTCTGTGCCTCTGTGCAAGCAGTGCGATGGGCAGATGAGGCTGAGCAACAGCTTTCCAGGCTAGCTCTTTCTGCCTGCGAGCTACCTGCAGACATTCCCATTTTCAGACGAGGCCTTCCGAAGGCCCCCTGCCCAGACCCCCAAAGCTACGTTTGAAGTTTGAGGGGACAAGACAAGCAAGCAGCCCCAGTCTCTGTGCCTCTGTGCGAGCAGTGCCATGGGCAGATGAGGCTGAGCAACAGCTTTCCAGGCTAGCTCTTTTTGGCTGCGAGCTCTCTTCAGACCTTCGCGTTTTCGGAGCATGGCTGCGGGGTGGCCCACTGCACGGACCCCCAAAGCAACGTTAGAAGTTTGAGGTGGCAAGACAAGCAAGCAGCCCCAGTCTCTGTGCCTCTGTGCGAGCAGTGCCATGGGCAGATGAGGCTGAGCAACAGCTTTCCACACTAGCTCTTTCTGGTGATTGCTATCTGCAGAAGTTCGCATTTTCAGAGCAGGGATGCTAGAGGCCCCCTTCACGGACACCCAAAGCTACGTTTGAAGTTTGAGGTGGCATGTTAAGCAAGCAGCCCCAGTCTCTGTGCGTCTGTGCGAGCAGTGCCATGGGCAGATGAGGCTGAGCAACAGCTTTCCAGGGTAGCTCTTTCTGGTGCTAGCTATCTGCAGACGTTCGCATTTTCAGAGCAGGGCTGCTGGAGGCCCCCTTCATGGACCCCCAAATCTACGTTTGAAGTTTGAGGTCGCATGTTAATTAAGCAGCCCCAGTCTCTGTGCCTCTGTGCGAGCAGTGCCATGGGCAGATGAGGCTGAGCAACAGCTTTCCAGGCTAGCTCTTTCTGGTGCTAGCTATATGCAGACGTTCGCATTTTCAGAGCAGGGCTGCTTAAGACCCCCTTCACGGACACCCAAAGCTACGTTTGAAGTTTGAGGGGGCAAGACAAGGAAGCAGCCCCAGTCTCTGTGCCTCTGTGCGAGCAGTGCCATGCGCAGATGAGGCTGAGCAACAGCTTTCCAGGCTAGCTCTTTCTGGCTGCGAGCTCTCTTCAGACGTTCGCGTTTTGGGAGCATGGCTGCCGGGGGACCACTGCACAGACCCCCAAAGCTACGTTTGAAGTTTGAGGTGGCAAGACAAGCAAGCAGCCCCAGTCTCTGTGCCTCTGTGCAAGCAGTGCGATGGGCAGATGAGGCTGAGCAACAGCTTTCCAGGCTAGCTCTTTCTGCCTGCGAGCTATCTGCAGACATTCCCATTTTCAGACGAGGCCTTCCGAAGGCCCCCTGCCCAGACCCCCAAAGCTACATTTGAAGTTTGAGGGAACAAGACAAGCAAGCAGCCCCAGTCTCTGTGCCTCTGTGCGAGCAGTGCCATGGGCAGATGAGGCTGAGCAACAGCTTTCCAGGCTAGCTCTTTTTGGCTGCGAGCTCTCTTCAGACCTTCGCGTTTTCGGAGCATGGCTGCGGGGTGGCCCACTGCACGGACCCCCAAAGCAACGTTAGAAGTTTGAGGTGGCAAGACAAGCAAGCAGCCCCAGTCTCTGTGCCTCTGTGCGAGCAGTGCCATGGGCAGATGAGGCTGAGCAACAGCTTTCCACACTAGCTCTTTCTGGTGCTAGCTATCTGCAGAAGTTCGCATTTTCAGAGCAGGGCTGCTAGAGGCCCCCTTCACGGACACCCAAAGCTACGTTTGAAGCTTGAGGTGGCATGTTAAGCAAGCAGCCCCAGTCTCTGTGCGTCTGTGCGAGCAGTGCCATGGGCAGATGAGGCTGAGCAACAGCTTTCCAGGGTAGCTCTTTCTGGTGCCAGCTATCTGCAGACGTTCGCATTTTCAGAGCAGGGCTGCTAGAGGCCCCCTTCATGGACCCCCAAATCTACGTTTGAAGTTTGAGGTCGCATGTTAATTAAGCAGCCCCAGTCTCTGTGCCTCTGTGCGAGCAGTGCCATGGGCAGATGAGGCTGAGCAACAGCTTTCCAGGCTAGCTCTTTCTACCTGCGAGCTATATGCAGACGTTCCCATTTTCGGAGCATGGCTGCCGGGGCACCACTTCACGGACCCCCAGAGATACATTTGAAGTTTGAGGTGGCAAGACAAGCAAGCAGCCCCAGTCTCTGTGCCTCTGTGCGAGCAGTGCCATGGGCAGATGAGGCTGAGCAACAGCTTTCCAGGCTAGCTCTTTCTGGTGCTAGCTATCTGCAGACGTTCGCATTTTCAGAGCAGGGCTGCTGGAAGCCACCTTCACGGACACCCAAAGCTACGTTTGAAGTTTGAGGTGGCAAGAAAAGCAAGCAGCCCCAGTCTCTGTGCCTCTGTGCGAGCAGTGCCATGGGCAGATGAGGCTGAGCAACAGCTTTCAAGGCTAGCTCTTTCTGCCTGCGAGCTATCTGCAGACATTCCCATTTTCGGACGAGGCCTTCCGAAGACCCCCTGCCCAGTCCCCCAAAGCTACGTTTGAAGTTTGAGGGTACAAGACAAGCAAGCAGCCCCAGTCTCTGTGCCTCTGTGCGAGCAGTGCCATGGGCAGATGAGGCTGAGCAACAGCTTTCCAGGCTAGCTCTTTCTGGCTGTGAGCTCTCTTCAGACCTTCGCGTTTTCGGAGCAGGGTTGCTGGAGCCCCCCTTCATGGACCCCCAAATCTACGTTTGAAGTTTGAGGTGGCAAGACAAGCAAGCAGCCCCCTGTCTCTGTGCCTCTGTGCGAGCAGTGCCATGGGCAGATGAGGCTGACCAACAGCTTTGCAGGCTAGCTCTTTCTGGTGCTATCTATCTGCAGACGTTCGCATTTTCAGAGCAGGGCTGCTGGAGGCCCCCTTCACGGACACCCAAAGCTACGTTTGAAGTCTGAGGTGGCAAGACAAGCAAGCAGCGCCAGTCTCTGTGCCTCTGTGCGAGCGGTGCCACGGGCAGATGAGGCTGAGCAACAGCTTTCCAGGCTAGCTCTTTCTGGCTGCGAGCTCTCTTCAGACCTTCCCGTTTTCGGAGCATGACTGCCGATGGACCACTGCAAGGACCCCCAAAGATACATTTGAAGTTTGAGGTGGCAAGGCAAGCAAGCAGCCCCAGTCTCTGTGCCTCTGTGCCAGCAGTGCCATGGGCAGATGAGGCTGAGCAACAGCTTTCCAGGCTAGCTCTTTCTGGCTAAGAGATATCTGCAGACGTTCGCATTTTCAGAGCTGCGCTGCTGGAGGCCCCGTTCATGGACACCCAAATCTACGTTTGAAGTTTGAGGTCGCATGTTAATTAAGCATCCCCAGTCTCTGTGCCTCTGTGCGAGCAGTGCCATGGGCAGATGAGGCTGAGCAACAGCTTTCCAGGCTAGCTTTTTCTGCCTGCGAGCTATATGCAGACGTTCCCGTTTTCGGAGCATGGCTGCCGGGGGACCACTTCACGGACCCCCAAAGATACATTTGAAGTTTGAGGTGGCAAGACAAGCAAGCAGCCCCAGTCTCTGTGCCTCTGTGCGAGCAGTGCCATGGGCAGATGAGGCTGAGCAACAGCTTTCCAGGCTAGCTCTTTCTGGTGCTATCTATCTGCAGACGTTCGCATTTTCAGAGCAGGGCTGCTGGAGGCCCACTTCACGGACACCCAAAGCTACGTTTGAAGTTTGAGGTGGCAAGACAAGCAAGCAGCCCCAGTCTCTGTGCCTCTGTGCGAGCAGTGCCATGGGCAGATGAGTCTAAGCAACAGCTTTCAAGGCTAGCTCTTTCTGCCTGCGAGCTATCTGCAGACATTCCCATTTTCGGACGAGGCCTTCCGAAGGCCACCTGCCCAGACCCCCAAAGCTACGTTTGAAGTTTGAGGGGACAAGACAAGCAAGCAGCCCCAGTCTCTGTGCCTCTGTGCGAGCAGTGCCATGGGCAGATGAGACTGAGCAACAGCTTTCCAGGCTAGCTCTTTCTGGCTGTGAGCTCTCTTCAGACCTTCGCGTTTTCGGAGCAGGGCTGCTGGAGAGCCCCTTCATGGACCCCCAAATCTACGTTTGAAGTTTGAGGTGGCAAGACAAGCAAGCAGCCCCCTATCTCTGTGCCTCTGTGCGAGCAGTGCCATGGGCAGATGAGGATGAGCAACAGCTTTGCAGGCTAGCTCTTTCTGGTGCTATCTATCTGCAGACGTTCGCATTTTCAGAGCAGGGCTGCTGAAGGCCCCCTTCACGGACACTCAAAGCTACGTTTGAAGTTTGAGGGGGCAAGACAAGGAAGCAGCCTCAGTCTCTGTGCCTCTGTGCGAGCGGTGCCATGGGCAGATGAGGCTGAGCAACAGCTTTCCAGGCTAGCACTTTCTGGCTGCGATCTCTCTTCAGACCTTCGCGTTTTCGTAGCATGGCTGCCGGGGGCCCACTGCACGGACCACCAAAGATACATTTGAAGTTTGAGGTGGCAAGACAAGCAAGCAGCCCCAGTCTCTGTGCCTCTGTTCGAGCAGTGCCATGGGCAGATGAGGCTGAGCAACAGCTTTCCAGGCTAGCTCTTTCTGGCTGCGAGCTCTCTTCAGACGTTCGCGTTTTCGGAGCATGGCTGCCGGGGGCCCACTGCACGGACCCCCAAAGATACGTTTGAATTTTAAGGTGGCAAGACAAGCAAGCAGCCCCAGTCTCTGTGCCTCTGTGCGAGCAGTGCCATGGGCAGATGAGGCTGAGCAACGGCTTTCCAGGCTATCTCTTTCTAGTGCTAACTATCTGCAGACGTTCGCATTTTCAGAGCAGGGCTGCTGGAGGCCCCCTTTATGGACCCCCAAATCTACGTTTGAAGTTTGAGGTCGCATGTTAATTAAGCATCCCCAGTCTCTGTGCCTCTGTGCGAGCAGTGCCATGGGCAGATGAGGCTGAGCAACAGCTTTCCAGGCTAGCTCTTTCTGGTGCTAGCTATATGCAGACGTTCGCATTTTCAGAGCAGGGCTGCTGAAGACCCCCTTCACGGACACCCAAAGCTACGTTTGAAGTTTGAGGGGGCAAGACAAGCAAGCAGCCCCAGTCTCTGTGCCTCTGTGCGAGCAGTGCCATGGGCAGATGAGGCTGAGCAACAGCTTTCCAGGCTAGCTCTTTCTGGCTGCGAGCTCTCTTCAGACGTTCGCGTTTTGGGAGCATGGCTGCCGGGGGACCACTGCACAGACCCCCAAAGCTACGTTTGAAGTTTCAGGTGGCAAGACAAGCAAGCAGCCCCAGTCTCTGTGCCTCTGTGCAAGCAGTGCGATGGGCAGATGAGGCTGAGCAACAGCTTTCCAGGCTAGCTCTTTCTGCCTGCGAGCTATCTGCAGACATTCCCATTTTCAGACGAGGCCTTCCGAAGGCCCCCTGCCCAGACCCCCAAAGCTACATTTGAAGTTTGAGGGAACAAGACAAGCAAGCAGCCCCAGTCTCTGTGCCTCTGTGCGAGCAGTGCCATGGGCAGATGAGGCTGAGCAACAGCTTTCCAGGCTAGCTCTTTTTGGCTGCGAGCTCTCTTCAGACCTTCGCGTTTTCGGAGCATGGCTGCGGGGTGGCCCACTGCACGGACCCCCAAAGCAACGTTAGAAGTTTGAGGTGGCAAGACAAGCAAGCATCCCCAGTCTCTGTGCCTCTGTGCGAGCAGTGCCATGGGCAGATGAGGCTGAGCAACAGCTTTCCACACTAGCTCTTTCTGGTGCTAGCTATCTGCAGAAGTTCGCATTTTCAGAGCAGGGCTGCTAGAGGCCCCCTTCACGGACACCCAAAGCTACGTTTGAAGCTTGAGGTGGCATGTTAAGCAAGCAGACCCAGTCTCTGTGCGTCTGTGCGAGCAGTGCCATGGGCAGATGAGGCTGAGCAACAGCTTTCCAGGGTAGCTCTTTCTGGTGCCAGCTATCTGCAGACGTTCGCATTTTCAGAGCAGGGCTGCTAGAGGCCCCCTTCATGGACCCCCAAATCTACGTTTGAAGTTTGAGGTCGCATGTTAATTAAGCAGCCCCAGTCTCTGTGCCTCTGTGCGAGCAGTGCCATGGGCAGATGAGGCTGAGCAACAGCTTTCCAGGCTAGCTCTTTCTGCCTGCGAGCTATATGCAGACGTTCCCATTTTCGGAGCATGGCTGCCGGGGCACCACTTCACGGACCCCCAGAGATACATTTGAAGTTTGAGGTGGCAAGACAAGCAAGCAGCCCCAGTCTCTGTGCCTCTGTGCGAGCAGTGCCATGGGCAGATGAGGCTGAGCAACAGCTTTCCAGGCTAGCTCTTTCTGGTGCTAGCTATCTGCAGACGTTCGCATTTTCAGAGCAGGGCTGCTGGAAGCCACCTTCACGGACACCCAAAGCTACGTTTGAAGTTTGAGGTGGCAAGAAAAGCAAGCAGCCCCAGTCTCTGTGCCTCTGTGCGAGCAGTGCCATGGGCAGATGAGGCTGAGCAACAGCTTTCAAGGCTAGCTCTTTCTGCCTGCGAGCTATCTGCAGACATTCCCATTTTCGGACGAGGCCTTCCGAAGACCCCCTGCCCAGTCCCCCAAAGCTACGTTTGAAGTTTGAGGGTACAAGACAAGCAAGCAGCCCCAGTCTCTGTGCCTCTGTGCGAGCAGTGCCATGGGCAGATGAGGCTGAGCAACAGCTTTCCAGGCTAGCTCTTTCTGGCTGTGAGCTCTCTTCAGACCTTCGCGTTTTCGGAGCAGGGTTGCTGGAGCCCCCCTTCATGGACCACCAAATCTACGTTTGAAGTTTGAGGTGGCAAGACAAGCAAGCAGCCCCCTGTCTCTGTGCCTCTGTGTGAGCAGTGCCATGGGCAGATGAGGCTGAGCAACAGCTTTCCACGCTAGATCTTTCTGCCTGCGAGCTATCTGCAGACGTTCGCATTTTGAGAGCAGGGCTGCTGGAGGCCCCCTTCACGGACACCAAAAGCTACGTTTGAAGTTTGAGGGGGCAAGACAAGCAAGTAGCCCCAGTCTCTGTGCCTCTGTGCGAGCAGTGCCATGGGCAGATGAGGCTGAGCAACAGCTTTCCAGGCTAGCTCTTTCCGGCTGAGAGCTATCTGGAGACGTTCGCATTTTCGGAGCGGGTCTGCTGGAGGCACCCTCTAAGGACACGCAAATCTATGTTTGAAGTTTGAGGTGGCATGTTACGCAAGCAGCCCCAGTCTCTGTGCCTCTGTGCGAGCAGTGCCATGGGCAGATGAGGCTGAGCAACAGCTTTCCAGGCTAGCTCTTTCTGGCTCCGATCTATCTGCAGACGTTTCCGTTTTCGGAGAAGGCCTGCCGAAGGCCCCCTGCCCAGACCCCCAAAAGCTACGTTTGAAGTTTGAGGTGGCAAGACAAGCAAGCAGCCCCAGTCTCTGTGCCTCTGTGCGAGCAGTGCCATGGGCAGATGAGGCTGAGCAACAGCTTTCCAGCATAGCTCTTTCTGGCTGCGAGCTAACTGCAGACGTTCGCATTTTCGGAGCAGAGCTGCCGGAGGCCCCCTGTACGGAAAACTTAAGATACTTTTGAACTTTAACGGGGCAAGACAAGCAAGCAGCCCCAGTCTCTGTGCCTCTGTGCGAGCAGTGCCATGGGCAGATGAGGCTGAGCAACAGCTTTCCAGGCTAGCTCTTTCTGCCTGCCAGCTATCTGCAGACGTTCGCATTTTCAGAGCTGCGCTGCTGGAGGCCCCGTTCATGGACACCCAAATCTACGTTTGAAGTTTGAGGTCGCATGTTAATTAAGCATCCCCAGTCTCTGTGCCTCTGTGCGAGCAGTGCCATGGGCAGATGAGGCTGAGCAACAGCTTTCCAGGCTAGCTTTTTCTGCCTGCGAGCTATATGCAGACGTTCCCGTTTTCGGAGCATGGCTGCCGGGGGACCACTTCACGGACCCCCAAAGATACATTTGAAGTTTGAGGTGGCAAGACAAGCAAGCAGCCCCAGTCTCTGTGCCTCTGTGCGAGCAGTGCCATGGGCAGATGAGGCTGAGCAACAGCTTTCCAGGCTAGCTCTTTCTGGTGCTATCTATCTGCAGACGTTCGCATTTTCAGAGCAGGGCTGCTGGAGGCCCACTTCACGGACACCCAAAGCTACGTTTGAAGTTTGAGGTGGCAAGACATGCAAGCAGCCCCAGTCTCTGTGCCTCTGTGCGAGCAGTGCCATGGGCAGATGAGGCTGAGCAACAGATTTCCAGGCTAGCTCTTTCTGGCTGCGAGCTATCTGCAGATGTTCGCGTTTTCGGAGCATGGCTGCCGGGGGACCACTGCAAAGACCCCCAAAGCTACGTTTGAAGTTTGAGGTGGCAAGACAAGCAAGCAGCCCCAGTCTCTGTGCCTCTGTGCGAGCAGTGCCATGGGCAGGTGAGGCTGAGCAATAGCTTTCCAGGCTAGCTCTTTCTGCCTGCGAGCTATCTGCAGACGTTCGCATTTTCAGAGCAGGGCTGCTGGAGGCCCCCTTCACGGACACCCAAAGCTACGTTTGAAGTTTCAGGTGGCAAGACAAGCAATCAGCTCCTGTCTCTGTGCCTCTGTGCAAGCAGTGCGATGGGCAGATGAGGCTGAGCAACAGCTTTCCAGGCTAGCTCTTTCTGCCTGCGAGCTACCTGCAGACATTCCCATTTTCAGACGAGGCCTTCCGAAGGCCCCCTGCCCAGACCCCCAAAGCTACGTTTGAAGTTTGAGGGGACAAGACAAGCAAGCAGCCCCAGTCTCTGTGCCTCTGTGCGAGCAGTGCCATGGGCAGATGAGGCTGAGCAACAGCTTTCCAGGCTAGCTCTTTTTGGCTGCGAGCTCTCTTCAGACCTTCGCGTTTTCGGAGCATGGCTGCGGGGTGGCCCACTGCACGGACCCCCAAAGCAACGTTAGAAGTTTGAGGTGGCAAGACAAGCAAGCAGCCCCAGTCTCTGTGCCTCTGTGCGAGCAGTGCCATGGGCAGATGAGGCTGAGCAACAGCTTTCCACACTAGCTCTTTCTGGTGATTGCTATCTGCAGAAGTTCGCATTTTCAGAGCAGGGATGCTAGAGGCCCCCTTCACGGACACCCAAAGCTACGTTTGAAGTTTGAGGTGGCATGTTAAGCAAGCAGCCCCAGTCTCTGTGCGTCTGTGCGAGCAGTGCCATGGGCAGATGAGGCTGAGCAACAGCTTTCCAGGGTAGCTCTTTCTGGTGCTAGCTATCTGCAGACGTTCGCATTTTCAGAGCAGGGCTGCTGGAGGCCCCCTTCATGGACCCCCAAATCTACGTTTGAAGTTTGAGGTCGCATGTTAATTAAGCAGCCCCAGTCTCTGTGCCTCTGTGCGAGCAGTGCCATGGGCAGATGAGGCTGAGCAACAGCTTTCCAGGCTAGCTCTTTCTGGTGCTAGCTATATGCAGACGTTCGCATTTTCAGAGCAGGGCTGCTTAAGACCCCCTTCACGGACACCCAAAGCTACGTTTGAAGTTTGAGGGGGCAAGACAAGCAAGCAGCCCCAGTCTCTGTGCCTCTGTGCGAGCAGTGCCATGCGCAGATGAGGCTGAGCAACAGCTTTCCAGGCTAGCTCTTTCTGGCTGCGAGCTCTCTTCAGACGTTCGCGTTTTGGGAGCATGGCTGCCGGGGGACCACTGCACAGACCCCCAAAGCTACGTTTGAAGTTTGAGGTGGCAAGACAAGCAAGCAGCCCCAGTCTCTGTGCCTCTGTGCAAGCAGTGCGATGGGCAGATGAGGCTGAGCAACAGCTTTCCAGGCTAGCTCTTTCTGCCTGCGAGCTATCTGCAGACATTCCCATTTTCAGACGAGGCCTTCCGAAGGCCCCCTGCCCAGACCCCCAAAGCTACATTTGAAGTTTGAGGGAACAAGACAAGCAAGCAGCCCCAGTCTCTGTGCCTCTGTGCGAGCAGTGCCATGGGCAGATGAGGCTGAGCAACAGCTTTCCAGGCTAGCTCTTTTTGGCTGCGAGCTCTCTTCAGACCTTCGCGTTTTCGGAGCATGGCTGCGGGGTGGCCCACTGCACGGACCCCCAAAGCAACGTTAGAAGTTTGAGGTGGCAAGACAAGCAAGCAGCCCCAGTCTCTGTGCCTCTGTGCGAGCAGTGCCATGGGCAGATGAGGCTGAGCAACAGCTTTCCACACTAGCTCTTTCTGGTGCTAGCTATCTGCAGAAGTTCGCATTTTCAGAGCAGGGCTGCTAGAGGCCCCCTTCACGGACACCCAAAGCTACGTTTGAAGCTTGAGGTGGCATGTTAAGCAAGCAGCCCCAGTCTCTGTGCGTCTGTGCGAGCAGTGCCATGGGCAGATGAGGCTGAGCAACAGCTTTCCAGGGTAGCTCTTTCTGGTGCCAGCTATCTGCAGACGTTCGCATTTTCAGAGCAGGGCTGCTAGAGGCCCCCTTCATGGACCCCCAAATCTACGTTTGAAGTTTGAGGTCGCATGTTAATTAAGCAGCCCCAGTCTCTGTGCCTCTGTGCGAGCAGTGCCATGGGCAGATGAGGCTGAGCAACAGCTTTCCAGGCTAGCTCTTTCTGCCTGCGAGCTATATGCAGACGTTCCCATTTTCGGAGCATGGCTGCCGGGGCACCACTTCACGGACCCCCAGAGATACATTTGAAGTTTGAGGTGGCAAGACAAGCAAGCAGCCCCAGTCTCTGTGCCTCTGTGCGAGCAGTGCCATGGGCAGATGAGGCTGAGCAACAGCTTTCCAGGCTAGCTCTTTCTGGTGCTAGCTATCTGCAGACGTTCGCATTTTCAGAGCAGGGCTGCTGGAAGCCACCTTCACGGACACCCAAAGCTACGTTTGAAGTTTGAGGTGGCAAGAAAAGCAAGCAGCCCCAGTCTCTGTGCCTCTGTGCGAGCAGTGCCATGGGCAGATGAGGCTGGGCAACAGCTTTCAAGGCTAGCTCTTTCTGCCTGCGAGCTATCTGCAGACATTCCCATTTTCGGACGAGGCCTTCCGAAGACCCCCTGCCCAGTCCCCCAAAGCTACGTTTGAAGTTTGAGGGTACAAGACAAGCAAGCAGCCCCAGTCTCTGTGCCTCTGTGCGAGCAGTGCCATGGGCAGATGAGGCTGAGCAACAGCTTTCCAGGCTAGCTCTTTCTGGCTGTGAGCTCTCTTCAGACCTTCGCGTTTTCGGAGCAGGGTTGCTGGAGCCCCCCTTCATGGACCACCAAATCTACGTTTGAAGTTTGAGGTGGCAAGACAAGCAAGCAGCCCCCTGTCTCTGTGCCTCTGTGCGAGCAGTGCCATGGGCAGATGAGGCTGACCAACAGCTTTGCAGGCTAGCTCTTTCTGGTGCTATCTATCTGCAGACGTTCGCATTTTCAGAGCAGGGCTGCTGGAGGCCCCCTTCACGGACACCCAAAGCTACGTTTGAAGTCTGAGGTGGCAAGACAAGCAAGCAGCGCCAGTCTCTGTGCCTCTGTGCGAGCGGTGCCACGGGCAGATGAGGCTGAGCAACAGCTTTCCAGGCTAGCTCTTTCTGGCTGCGAGCTCTCTTCAGACCTTCACGTTTTCGGAGCATGACTGCCGATGGACCACTGCAAGGACCCCCAAAGATACATTTGAAGTTTGAGGTGGCAAGACAAGCAAGCAGCCCCAGTCTCTGTGCCTCTGTGCGAGCAGTGCCATGGGCAGATGAGGCTGAGCAACAGCTTTCCAGGCTAGCTCTTTCTGGTGCTATCTATCTGCAGACGTTCGCATTTTCAGAGCAGGGCTGCTGGAGGCCCACTTCACGGACACCCAAAGCTACGTTTGAAGTTTGAGGTGGCAAGACAAGCAAGCAGCCCCAGTCTCTGTGCCTCTGTGCGAGCAGTGCCATGGGCAGATGAGGCTGAGCAACAGCTTCAAGGCTAGCTCTTTCTGCCTGCGAGCTATCTGCAGACATTCCCATTTTCGGACGAGGCCTTCCGAAGGCCCCCTGCCCAGTCCCCCAAAGCTACGTTTGAAGTTTGAGGGTACAAGACAAGCAAGCAGCCCCAGTCTATGTGCCTCTGTGCGAGCAGTGCCATGGGCAGATGAGACTGAGCAACAGCTTTCCAGGCTAGCTCTTTCTGGCTGTGAGCTCTCTTCAGACCTTCGCGTTTTCGGAGCAGGGTTGCTGGAGACCCCCTTCATGGACCCCCAAATCTACGTTTGAAGTTTGAGGTGGCAAGACAAGCAAGCAGCCCCCTGTCTCTGTGCCTCTGTGCGAGCAGTGCCATGGGCAGATGAGGCTGAGCAACAGCTTTGCAGGCTAGCTCTTTCTGGTGCTATCTATCTGCAGACGTTCGCATTTTCAGAGCAGGGCTGCTGGAGGCCCCCTTCATGGACACCCAAAGCTACGTTTGAAGTTTGAGGTGGCAAGACAAGCAAGTAGCCCCAGTCTCTGTGCCTCTGTGCGAGCAGTGCCATGGGCAGATGAGGCTGAGCAACAGCTTTCCAGGCTGGCTCTTTCTGGCTGTGAGCTATCTGCAGACGTTCGCATTTTCGGAGCGGGACTGCAGGACGCCCCCTGTACAGACCGCCAAATCTACGTTTGACGTTTGAGGTGGCATGTTAAGCAAGCAGCCCCAGTCTCTGTGCCTCTGTGCGAGCAGTGCCATGGGCAGATGAGGCTGAGCAACAGCTTTCCAGGCTAGCTCTTTCTGCCTGCGAGCTATATGCAGACGTTCCCGTTTTCGGAGCATGGCTGCCGGGGGACCACTTCACGGACCCCCAAAGATACATTTGAAGTTTGAGGTGGCAAGACAAGCAAGCAGCCCCAGTCTCTGTGCCTCTGTGCGAGCAGTGCCATGGGCAGATGAGGCTGAGCAACAGCTTTCCAGGCTAGCTCTTTCTGGTGCTAGCTATCTGCAGACGTTCGCATTTTCAGAGCAGGGCTGCTGGAGGCCACCTTCACGGACACCCAAAGCTACGTTTGAAGTTTGAGGTGGCAAAAAAAGCAGGCAGCCCCAGTCTCTGTGCCTCTGTGCAAGCAGTGCCATGGGCAGATGAGGCTGAGCAACAGCTTTCCAGGCTAGCTCTTTCTGCCTGCGAGCTATCTGCAGACATTCCCATTTTCGGACGAGGCCTTCCGAAGGCCCCCTGCCAAGTCCCCCAAAGCTACGTTTGAAGTTTGAGGGTACAAGACAAGCAAGCAGCCCCAGTCTCTGTGCCTCTGTGCGAGCAGTGCCATGGGCAGATGAGACTGAGCAACAGCTTTCCAGGCTAGCTCTTTCTGGCTGTGAGCTCTCTTCAGACCTTCGCGTTTTCGGAGCAGGGTTGCTGGAGCCCCCCTTCATGGACCCCCAAATCTACGTTTGAATTTTGAGGTGGCAAGACAAGCAAGCAGCCCCCTGTCTCTGTGCCTCTGTGCGAGCAGTGCCATGGGCAGATGAGGCTGAGCAACAGCTTTGCAGGCTAGCTCTTTCTGGTGCTATCTATCTGCAGACGTTCGCATTTTCAGAGCAGGGCTGCTGGAGGCCCCCTTCACGGACACCCAAAGCTACGTTTGAAGTTTGAGGTGGCAAGACAAGCAAGCAGCCCCAGTCTCTGTGCCTCTGTGCGAGCAGTGCCATGGGCAGATGAGGCTGAGCAACAGCTTTCCATGCTGGCTCTTTCTGGCTGTGAGCTATCGGCAGACGTTCGCATTTTCGGAGCGGGACTGCAGGACGCCCCCTGTACAGACCGCCAAATCTACGTTTGAAGTTTGAGGTGGCATGTTAAGCAAGCAGCCCCAGTCTCTGTGCCTCTGTGCGAGCAGTGCCATGGGCAGATGAGGCTGAGCAACAGATTTCCAGGCTAGCTCTTTCTGGCTGCGAGCTATCTGCATATGTTCGCATTTTCAGAGCAGTGCTGCCGGAGGCGCCCGGCACAGACCACCTAATCTACGTTTGAAGTTTGAGGTGGCAAGACAATCAAGCAGCCCCAGTCTCTGTGCCTCTGTGCGAGCAGTGCCATGGGCAGATGAGGCTGAGCAACAGCTTTCCAGGCTAGCTCTTTCTGCCTGCGAGCTCTCTTCAGACCTTCGCGTTTTCGGAGCATGGCTGTCGGGGGCCCACTTCACGGACCCCCAAAGATACATTTGAAGTTTGAGGTGGCAAGACAAGCAAGCAGCCCCAGTCTCTGTGCCTCTGTGCGAGAAGTGCCATGGGCAGATGAGGCTGAGCAACAACTTTCCAGGCTAGCTCTTTCTGCCTGCGAGCTATCTGCAGACATTCCCATTTTCGGAGCAGGGCTGCTGGAGGCCCCCTTCACGGACACCCAAATCTACGTTTGAAGTTTGAGGTGGCATGTTAAGCAAGCAGCCCCAGTCTCTGTGCCTCTGTGCGAGCAGTGCCATGGGCAGATGAGGCTAAGCAACAGCTTTCCAGGCTGTTTTTTTCTGCCTGCGAACTATCTGCAGACGTTCGAATTTTCAGACCACAGCTGCCGGAGACGCGCGGTACGGACCACTCTAAGATACGTTAGAAGTTTAAGGGGGCAAGACAAGAAAGCAACCCAAGGCTCTGTGCCTCTGTTCGAGCAGTGCCATGGGCAGATGAGACTGAGCAAGAGATTTCCAGTCTAGCACTTTCTGCCTGCGAGCTATCTGCAGACGTTCGCCTTTTGGGAGCAGGGCTGCTGGAGGTCCACTACACGGACACCCAAAGCTACATGTGAAGTTTGAGGGGGCAAGACAAGCAAGCAGCCCCAGTCTCTGTGCCTCTGCGAGCAGTGCCATGGGCAGATGAGGCTGAGCAACAGCTTTCCAGGCTATCTTTTTCTGGCTAAGAGATATCTGCAGACGTTCGCATTTTCACAGCTGCGCTGCTGGAGGCCCCCTTCATGGACACCCAAATCTACGTTTGAAGTTTAAGGTGGCAAGACAAGCAAGCAGCCCCAGTCTCTGTGCCTCTGTGCGAGCAGTGCCATGGGCAGATGAGGCTGAGCAACAGATTTCCAGGCTAGCTCTTTCTGGCTGCGAGCTATCTGCAGACTTTCGCCTTTTGCGAGCAGGGCTGCCGGAGGCCCACTAGACGGGCACCCAAAGTTACATTTGAAGTTTGAGGTGGCAAGACAAGCAAGCAGCCCCAGTCTCTGTGCCTCTGTGCGAGCAGTGCCATGGGCAGATGAGGCTGAGCAACATCTTTCCAGGCTAGCTCTTTCTGCCTGTGAGCTATCTGCAGACGTTCGCATTTTCAGAGCTGGGCTGCTGGAGGCCCCCTTCATGGACACCCAAATCTACGTTTGAAGTTTGAGGTGGCATGTTAAGCAAGCAGCCCCAGTCTCTGTGCCTCTGTGCGAGCAGTGCCATGGGCAGATGAGGCTAAGCAACAGCTTTCCAGGCTAGCTCTTTCTGGCTGTGAGCTATCTGCAGACGTTCGCATTTTCGGAGCGGGACTGCAGGACGCCCCCTGTACAGAACCCCAAATCTACGTTTGAATTTTGAGGTCGCATGTTAAGCAAGCAGCCCCAGTCTCTGTGCCTCTGTGTGAGCAGTGCCATGGGCAGATGAGGCAGAGTAACAGCTTTCCAGGCTGTTTTTTTCTGCCTGCGAATTATATGCTGACGTTCGCATTTTCAGACCACAGCTGCCGGAGTCGCGCGGCACAGAGCATTTAAGATAAGTTAGAGGTTTGAGGTCGCATGTTAAGCAAGCAGCCCCAGTCTCTGTGCCTCTGTGTGAGCAGTGCCATCGGCGGATGAGGCTGAGAAACAGCTTTCCAGGCTAGCTTTTTCTGCCTGCGAGCTCTCTTCAGACGTTCGCCTTTTGCGAGCAGGGATGCCAGAGGCTCACTGCACGGACACCCAAAGCTACATTTGAAGTTTGAGGGGGCAAGACAAGCAAGCAGACCCAGTCTCTGTGCCTCTGTGCGAGCAGTGCCATAGGCAGATGAGGCTGAGCAACAGCTTTCCAGGGTAGCTCTTTCTGCCTGCGAGCTATCTGCATATGTTCGCATTTTCGGAGCAGTGCTGCCGGAGGCGCCCGGCACGGACCACCTAAGCTACGTTTGAAGCTTGAGGGAGCAAGACAATCAAGCAGCCCCAGTCTCTGTGCCTCTGTGCGAGCAGTGCCATGGGCAGATGAGGCTGAGCAACAACTTTCCAGGCTAGCTCTTTCTGCCTGCGAGCTATCTGCAGACATTCCCATTTTCGGAGCAGGGCTGCTAGAGGCCCCCTTCACGGACACCCAAATCTACGTTTGAAGTTTGAGGTGGCATGTTAAGCAAGCAGCCCCAGTCTCTGTGCCTCTGTGCGAGCAGTGCCATGTGCAGATGAGGCTGAGCAACAGCTTTCCAGGCTGGTTTTTTCTGCCTGCGAACTATCTGCAGACGTTCGAATTTTCAGACCACAGCTGCCGGAGACGCGCGGTACGGACCACTCTAAGATACGTTAGAAGTTTAAGGGGGCAAGACAAGAAAGCAACCCAAGGCTCTGTGCCTCTGTGCGAGCAGTGCCATGGGCAGATGAGACTGAGCAAGAGATTTCCAGTCTAGCACTTTCTGGTGCTAATATCTGCAGACGTTCGCATTTTCAGAGCAGGGCTGCTGGAGGCCCCCTTCACGGACACCTAAAGCTACGTTTGAAGTTTGAGGTGGCAACACAAGCAAGCAGCCCAAGTCTCTGTGCCTCTGTGCAAGCAGTTCCATGGGCAGATGAGGCTGAGCAACAGCTTTCCAGGCTAGCTCTTTCTGCCTGCGAGCTATCTGCAGACATTCCCATTTTCGCAGCAGGGCTGCTGGAAGCCCCCTTCACGGTCACCCAAAGCTACGTTTGAAGTTTGAGGTGGCAAGACAAGCAAGCAGTCCCAGTCTCTGTGCCTCTGTGCGAGCAGTGCCATGGGCAGATGAGGCTGAGCAACAGCTTTCCAGGCTAGCTCTTTCTGGCTGCGAGCTATCTGCAGACGTTCGCATTTTCAGATCTGCGCTGCTGGAGGCCCCCTTCATGAACACCCAAATCTACGTTTGAAGTTTGAGGTGGCATGTTAAGCAAACAGCCCCAGTCTCTGTGCCTCTGTGCGAGCAGTGCCGTGGGCAGATGAGGCTGAGCAACAGCTTTCCAGGCTAGCTCTTTCTGGCTGCGAGCTATCTGCAGACGTTCGCATTTTCAGAGCAGGGCTACTGGAGGCCCCCTTCATGGACCCCCAAATCTACGTTTGAAGTTTGAGGTGGCAAGACAAGCAAGCAGCCCCAGTCTCTGTGCCTATGTGCGAGCAGTGCCATGGGCAGATGAGGCTGAGCAACAGCTTTCCAGGCTAGCTCTTTCTGGCTAAGAGATATCTGCAGACGTTCGCATTTTCACAGCTGCGCTGCTGGAGGCCCCCTTCATGGACACCCAAATCTACGTTTGAAGTTTAAGGTGGCAAGACAAGCAAGCAGCCCCAGTCTCTGTGCCTCTGTGCGAGCAGTGCCATGGGCAGATGAGGCTGAGCAACAGATTTCCAGGCTAGCTCTTTCTGGCTGCGAGCTATCTGCAGACGTTCGCCTTTTGCGAGCAGGGCTGCCGGAGGCCCACTAGACGGGCACCCAAAGCTACATTTGAAGTTTGAGGTGGCAAGACAAGCAAGCAGCCCCAGTCTCTGTGCCTCTGTGCGAGCAGTGCCATGGGCAGATGAGGCTGAGCAACAGCTTTCCAGGCTAGCTCTTTCTGCCTGTGAGCTATCTGCAGACGTTCGCATTTTCAGAGCTGGGCTGCTGGAGGCCCCCTTCATGGACACCCAAATCTACGTTTGAAGTTTGAGGTGGCATGTTAAGCAAGCAGCCCCAGTCTCTGTGCCTCTGTGCGAGCAGTGCCATGGGCAGATGAGGCTGAGCAACAGCTTTCCAGGCTAGCTCTTTCTGGCTGTGAGCTATCTGCAGACGTTCGCATTTTCGGAGCGGGACTGCAGGACGCCCCCTGTACAGAACCCCAAATCTACGTTTGAAGTTTGAGGTCGCATGTTAAGCAAGCAGCCCCAGTCTCTGTGCCTCTGTGTGAGCAGTGCCATGGGCAGATGAGGTAGAGCAACAGCTTTCCAGGCTGTTTTTTTCTGCCTGCGAATTCTATGCTGACGTTCGCATTTTCAGACCACAGCTGCCGGAGTCGCGCGGCACAGAGCATTTAAGATAAGTTAGAAGTTTGAGGTCGCATGTTAAGCAAGCAGCCCCAGTCTCTGTGCCTCTGTGTGAGCAGTGCCATCGGCGGATGAGGCTGAGAAACAGCTTTCCAGGCTAGCTTTTTCTGCCTGCGAGCTCTCTTCAGACGTTCGCCTTTTGCGAGCAGGGATGCCAGAGGCTCACTGCACGGACACCCAAAGCTACATTTGAAGTTTGAGGGGGCAAGACAAGCAAGCAGACCCAGTCGCTGTGCCTCTGTGCGAGCAGTGCCATAGGCAGATGAGGCTGAGCAACAGCTTTCCAGGTTAGCTCTTTCTGCCTGCGAGCTATTTGCATATGTTCGCATTTTCGGAGCAGTGCTGCCGGAGGCGCCCGGCACGGACCACCTAAGCTACGTTTGAAGCTTGAGGGAGCAAGACAAGCAAGCAGCCCCAGTCTCTGTGCCTCTGTGCGAGCAGTGCCGTGGGCAGATGAGGCTGAGCAACAGCTTTCCAGGCTAGCTCTTTCTGGCTGCGAGCTATCTGCAGACGTTCGCATTTTCAGAGCAGGGTTGCTGGAGGCCCCCTTCATGGACCCCCAAATCTACGTTTGAAGTTTGAGGTGGCAAGACAAGCAAGCAGCCCCAGTCTCTGTGCCTCTGTGCGAGCAGTGCCATGGGCAGATGAGGCTGAGCAGCAGCTTTCCAGGCTAGCTCTTTCTGGCTGCCAGCTATCTGCAGACGTTCCCGTTTTCGGAGCAGGCCTGCCGAACGCCCCATGCTCAGACCCTCAAAGCTACGTTTGAAGTTTGAGGTCGCATGTTTAGCAAGCATCCCCAGTCTCTGTGCCTCTGTGCGAGCAGTGCCATGGGCAGATGAGGCTGAGCAACAGCTTTCCATGCTAGCTCTTTCTGGCTGCGAGCTATCTGCAGACGTTCGCATTTTCAGAGCAGGGCTGCTGGAAGCTCCCTCATGAACACCAAAAGCTATGTTTGAAGTTTGAGGGGACAAGACAAGCAAGCAGCCCCAGTCTCTGTGCCTCTGTGCGAGCAGTGCCATGGGCAGATGAGGCTGAGCAACAGCTTTACAGGAAGATTTTTTCTACCTGCGAACTATCTGCAGACTTTCGCATTTTGAGACCACAGCTGCCGGAGACGCGCGGCACAGACCACTTAAGATACGTTAGAAGTTTGAGGGGGCAAGACAAGCAAGCAGCCCCAGTCTCTGTGCCTCTGTGCGAGCAGTGCCATGGGCAGATGAGGCTGAGCAACAGCTTTCCAGGCTAGCTCTTTCTGGCTCCGAGCTATCTGCAGACGTTCGCATTTTCAGAGCAGGGCTGCTGGAGGCCCCCTTCACGGACCCCCAAAGCTACGTTTGAAGTTTGAGGTGGCATGTTAAGCAAGCAGCCCCAGTCTCTGTGCCTCTGTGCGAGCAGTGCCATGGGCAGATGAGGCTGAGCAACAGCTTTGCAGGCTAGCTCTTTCTGGTGCTAGCTATCTGCAGACGTTCGCATTTTCAGAGCAGGGCTGCTGGAGGCCCCTTTCACGGACACCCAAATCTACGTTTGAAGTTTGAGGTGGCATGTTAAGCAAGCAGCCCCAGTCTCTGTGCCTCTGTGCGAGCAGTGCCATGGGCAGATAAGGCTGAGCAACAGCTTTCCAGGCTAGCTCTTTCTGGCTGCGAGCTATCTGCAGACGTTCGCATTTTCGGAGCGGGCCTGCTGGATGCCCCTCTAAGGACACCCAAATCTACGTTTGAAGTTTGAGGTGACATGTTAAGCAAGCAGCCCCAGTCTCTGTGCCTCTGTGTGAGCAGTGCCATGGGCAGATGAGGCTGAGCAACAGCTTTCCAGTCTAGCTCTTTCTGCCTGCGAGCTATCTGCAGACGTTCGCATTTTCAGAGCAGGGCTGCTGGAATCTCCCTCATGGACACCAAAAGCTATGTTTGAAGTTTGAGGGGGCAAAACAAGCAAGCAGTCCCAGTCTCTGTGCCTCTGTGTGAGCAGTACCATGGGCAGATGAGGCTGAGCAACATCTTTCCAGGCTAGCTCTTTCTGGCTGCAAGCTATCTGCAGACGTTCGCATTTTCGGAGCAGGGCCTGCTGGAGGCCCCCTCTAAGGACCCGCAAATCTACGTTTGAAGTTTGAGGTGGCATGTTAAGCAAGCAGCCCCAGTCTCTGTGCCTCTGTGCGAGCAGTGCCATGGGCAGATGAGGCTGAGCAACAGCTTTCCAGGCTAGCTCTTTCTGGCTGCGATCTATCTGCAGACGTTCCATTTTTCGGAGCAGGCCTGCCGAACGCCCCCTGCCCAGAAAACCAAAGCTACGTTCGAAGTTTGCGGTGGCAATACAAGCAAGCAGCCCCAGTCTCTGTGCCTCTGTGCGAGCAGTGCCATGGGCAGATGAGGCTGAGAACAGCTTTCCAGGATGTTTTTTTCTGCCTGAGAACCATCTGCAGACGTTCCCATTTTCAGAGCAGGGCTGCCACAGACGCGCGGCACGGACCACTTAAGATACGTGTGAAGTTTGAGGGGGCAAGACAAGCAAGCAAGCCAAGGCTCTGTGCCTCTGTGCGAGCAGTGCCATGGGCAGATGAGGCTGAGCAACAGCTTTACAGGCTAGCTCTTTCTAGCTGCGAGCTATCTGCAGACGTTCGCATTTTCGGAGCGGGCCTGCAGGAGGCCCCCTGTACAGACCCCCAAATATAAGTTTGAAGTTTGAGGTGGCATGTTAAGCAAGCAGCCCCAGTCTCCGTGCCTCTGTGCGAGCAGTGCCATGGGCAGATGAGGCTGAGCAACAGCTTTCCAGGCTAGCTCTTTCTGGCTGCGAGCTATCTGCAGACGTTCGCCTTTTGGGAGCAGGGCTACCGGAGTCTCACTGCACGGACACCCAAAGCTACATTTGAAGTTTGAGGTGGCAAGACAAGCAAGCAGCCCCAGTCTCCGTGCCTCTGTGCGAGCAGTGCCATGGGCAGATGAGGCTGAGCAACAGCTTTCCAGGTTGGCTCTTTCTGGCTGCGAGCTATCTGCAGACGTTCGCATTTTCAGAGCTGGGCTGCTGGAGGCTCCCTCATGGACACCAAAAGCTATGTTTGAAGATTGAGGGGGCAAGACAAGCAAGCAGCCCCAGTCTCTGTGCCTCTGTGTGCGCAGTACCATGGGCAGATGATGCTGAGCAACAGCTTTCCAGGCTAGCTCTTTCTGGCTGCCATCTATCTGCGAACGTTCGCATTTTCGGACCGGGCCTGCTGGAGGCCCCCTCTAAGGACCCTCAAATCTACCTTTGAAGTTTGAGGTGGCAAGACAAGCAAGCAGCCCCAGTCTCTGTGCCTCTGTGCGAGCAGTGCCATGGGCAGATGAGGTTGAGAACAGATTTCCAGGCTGGTTTTTTCTGCCTGCGAACCATCTGCAGACGTTCGCATTTTCGGAGCGGGCCTGCAATATGCCCCCTGTACAGACCCCAAATATACGTTTGAAGTTTGAGGTGGCATGTTAACCAAGCAGCCCCAGTCTCTGTGCCTCTATGCGAGCAGTGCCATGGGCAGATGAGGCTGAGCAACAGCTTTACAGGAAGGTTTTTTCTGCCTACGAACTATCTGCAGACGTTCGCATATTCAGATCACAGCTGCCGGAGACACACGGCACGGACCACTTAAGATACGTTAGAAGTTTGAGGGGGCAAGACAAGCAAGCAGCCCCAGTCTCCATGCCTCTGTGCGAGCAGTGCCATGGGCAGATGAGGCTGAGCAACAGCTTTCCAGGCTAGCTCTTTCTGCCTGCGAGCTCTCTTTAGACGTTCACCTTTTGGGAGCAGGGCTGCCGGAGGCTCACTGCACGGACACCCAAAGCTACATTTGAAGTTTGAGGTGGCAAGACAAGCAGCATCCCCAGTCTCTGTGAATCTCTGCGAGCAGTGCCATGGGCAGATGAGGCTGAGCAACAGCTTTCCAGGCTAGCTCTTTCTGGCTGCGAGCTATCTGCAGACGTTCGCATTTTCAGAGCAGGGCTGCTGGAGGCTCACTCATGGACACCAAAAGATATGTTTGATGTTTGAGGGGGCAAGACACGAACGCAGCCCCAGTCTCCGTGCCTCTGTGCGAGCAGTGCCATGGGCAGATGAGGATGAGCAACAGCTTTCCAGGCTAGCTCTTTCTGCCTGCGAGCTCTCTTCAGACGTTCGTCTTTTGGGAGCAGGGCTGCCGGAGGCTCATTGCACGGACACCCAAATCTACATTTGAAGTTTGAGGTGGCAAGACAAGCAGCAACCCCAGTCTCTGTGCCTCTCTGCGAGCAGTACCATGGGCAGATGAGGCTGAGCAACAGCTTTCCACCCTAGCTCTTTCTGGCTGCAAGCTATCTGCAGACGTTCGCATTTTCCGACGGGGCCTGCTGGAGGCCCCTTCTATGTACCCGCAAATATACGTTTGAAGTTTGAGGTGGCATGTTAAGCAAGCAGCCCCAGTCTCTGTGCCTCTGTGCGAGCAGTGCCATGGGCAGATGAGGCTGAGCAACAGCTTTCCAGGCTAGCTCTTTCTGCCTGCGAGCTATCAGCAGACGTTCCAGTTTTCGAAGCAGGCCTGCCGAAGGCACCCTGCACAGACCCCCAAAGCTACGTTTGAAGTTTGAGGTGGCAAGACAAGCAAGCAGCCCCAGTCTCTGTGCCTCTATGCGAGCAGTGCCATGGGCAGATGAGGCTGAGCAACAGCTTTCCAGGCTGTTTTTTTCTGCCTGCGAACCATCTGCAGACGTTCGCATTTTCAGAGCAGGGTTGCCGGAGACGCGCGGCACGGAACACTTAAGATACGTGTGAAGTTTCAGGGGGCAATACAAGCAAGCAGCCCCCGTCTCTCTGCCTCTGTGCGAGCAGTGCCATGGGCAGATGAGGCTGAGCAACAGCTTTCCAGGCTAGCTCTTTCTGGCTGCGAGCTATCTGCAGACATTCCCATTTTCAGAGCTGGGCTGCTGGAGGCTTCCTCATGGACACCAAAAGCTATGTTTGAAGTTCGAGGGGGCAAGACAAGCAAGCAGCCCCTGTCTCTGTGCCTCTGTGTGAGCAGTACCATGGGCAGATGAGGCTGAGCAACAGCTTTCCAGGCTAGCTCTTTCTGCCTGCAAGCTATCTGCAGACATTCCCATTTTCAGAGCTGGGCTGCTGGAGGCCCCCTTCATGGACACCCAAATATACGTTTAAAGTTTCAGGTGGCAAGACAAGCAAGCAGACCCAGTCTCTGTGCCTCTGTGCGAACAGTGCCATGGGCAGATGAGGCTGAGCAACAGCTTTCCAGGCTAGCTCTTTCTGGCTGCGAGCTATCTGCAGACGTTCGCATTTTCGGAGAGGGCCTGCAGTACGCCCCCTGTACAGACCCTTAAATATACGTTTGAAGTTTGAGGTGGCATGTTAAGCAAGCAGCCCCAGTCTCTGTGCCTCAGTTCGAGCAGTGCCATGGGCAGATGAGGCTGAGCAACAGCTTTCCAGGCTAGCTCTTTCTGTCTGCGAGCTACCTGCAGACATTCCCGTTTTCGAAGCAGGCCTGCTGAACTCCCGCTGTCCAGACCCCCAAAAGATACGTTTGAAGTTTGAGGTGGCAAGACAAGCAAGCAGCCCCAGTCTCTGTGCCTCTATGTGAGTAGTGCCATGGGCAGATGAGGCTGAGAAACAGCTTTCCAGGCTGGATTTTCTGCCTGCGAACTATCTGCAGACGTTCGCATTTCAGAGCAGGGCTGCCGAAGACGCCCGGCACGGACCACTTAAGATACATTAGAAGTTCAGAGGGGGCAAGACAAGCAAGCAGCCCCAGTCTCTGTGCCTCTGTGCGAGCAGTGTCATGGGCAGATGAGGCTGAGCAACAGCTTTCCAGGCTAGCTCTTTCTGTCTGCGAGCTATCTGCAGACGTTTGCAATTTCGGAGCGGGCGTGCAGGACGCACCCTGTACAAACCCCCAAATCTACGTTTGAAGTTTGAGGTGGAATGTTAAGCAAGCAGCCCCAGTCTCTGTGCCTCTGTGCGAGCAGTGCCATGGGCAGATGAGGCTGAGCAACAGCTTTCCAGGCTAGCTCTTTCTGGCTGCGAGCTATCTGCAGACATTCCCATTTTTGGACCAGGCCTGCCGAAGGCCCCCTGCCCAGACACCCAAATCTACGTTTGAAGTCTGAGGGGACAAGACAAGCAAGCAGCACCAGTCTCTGTGCCTCTGTGCAAGCAGTGCCATGGGCAGATGAGGCTGAGAAACAGCTTTCCAGGCTAGCTCTTTCTGGCTCCGATCTATCTGCAGACGTTCCCGTTTTCGGAGCAGGCCTGCAGGAGGCCCCCTGAGCAGACCCCCAAAAGCTACGTTTGAAGTTTGAGGTGGCAAGACAAGCAAGCAGCCCCAGTCTCTGTGCCTCTGTGCGAGCAGTGCCATGGGCAGTTGAGGCTGAGCAACAGCTGTCCAGGCTAGCTCTTTCTGGCTGCGAGCTATCTGCAGACGTTCGCATTTTCGGAGCGAGCCTGCTGGAGGCCCCCTGTAAGGGTCCCGCAATCTACGTATGAAGTTTGAGGTAACATGTTAAGCAAGCAGCCCCAGTCTCTGTGCCTCTGTGCGAGCAGTGCCATGGGCAGATGAGGCTGAGCAACAGCTTTCCAGGCTAGCTCTTTCTGCCTGCGAACTCTCTTCAGACGTTCGCATTTTGGGAGCAGGGCTGCCGGAGGATCACTGCACGGACCCTCAAAGCTACATTTGAAGTTTGAGGTGGCAAGACAAGCAAGCAGCCCCAGTCTCTGTGCCTCTGTGCGAGCAGTGCCATGGGCAGATGAGGCTGAACAATAGCTTTCCAGGCTAGCTCTTTCTGTCTCCGAGCTATCTGCAGACGTTCCCGTTTTCAGACCACAGCTGCCGGAGACGCGCGGCACAGACCACTTAAGATACTTTAGAAGTTTGAGGTGGCAAGACAAACAAGCAGCCCCAGTCTCTGTGCCTCTATGTGAGCAGTGCCATGGGCAGATGAGGTTGAGAAACAGCTTTCCAGGCTGGATTTTCTGCCTGCGAACTATCTGCAGACGTTCGCATTTCAGAGCAGGGCTGCCGGAGACGCCCGGCACGGACCACCAAAGATACGTTAGAAGTTCAGAGGGGGCAAGACAAGCAATCAGCCCCCGTCTCTGTGTCTCTGTGCGAGCAGTGCCATGGGCAGATGAGGCTGAGCAATAGCTTTCCAGGCTAGCTCTTTCTGGCTCCGAGCTATCTGCAGACGTTCCCGTTTTCAGACCACAGCTGCCGGAGACGCGCGGCACAGACCACTTAAGATACTTTAGAAGTTTGAGGTGGCAAGACAAGCAAGCAGCCCCAGTCTCTGTGCCTCTATGTGAGCAGTGCCATGGGCAGATGAGGTTGAGAAACAGCTTTAAGGCTGGATTTTCTGCCTGCGAACTATTTGCAGACGTTCGCATTTCAGAGCAGGGCTGCCGGAGACGGCCGGCACGGACCACCAAAGATACGTTAGAAGTTCAGAGGGGGCAAGACAAGCAAGCAGCCCCAGTCTCTGTGCCTCTGTGCGAGCAGTGCCATGGGCAGATGAGCCTGAGCAACAGCTTTCCAGGCTAGCTCTTTCTGCCTGCGAGCTATCTGCAGACATTCCCATTTTTGGACCAGGCCTTCCGAAGGTCCCCTGCACAGACCGCAAAAGCTACGTTTGACGTTTGAGGGGACAAGACAAGCAAGCAGCACCAGTCTCTGTGCCTCTGTGCGAGCAGTGCCATGGGCAGATGAGGCTGAGCAACAGCTTTCCAGGCTAGCTCTTTCTGGCTCCGAGCTATCTGCAGACGTTTGCATTTTCAGAGCAGGGCTGCTGGAGGCCCCCTTCACGGACACCAAAAGCTACGTCTGAAGTTTGAGGGGACAAGACAAGCAAGTAGCCCCAGTCTCTGTGCCTCTGTGCGAGCAGTGCCATGGGCAGATGAGGCTGAGCAACAGCTTTCCAGGCTAGCTCTTTCTGGCTGCGAGCTATCTGCAGACGTTTGCATTTTCGGCGCGGGCCTGCAGGAGGCCCCCTGTACAGACCCCCAAATATACGTTTGAAGTTTGAGGTGGCATGTTAACCAAGCAGCCCCAGTCTCTGTGCCTCTGTGCGAGCAGTGCCATGGGCAGATGAGGCTGAGCAACAGCTTTCCAGGCTACCTCTTTCTGCCTGCGAGCTCTCTTCAGACGTTCGCCTTTTGGGAGCAGGGCTGCCGGAGGCCCACTACACGGACCCTCAAAGCTACATTTGAAGTTTGAGGTGGCAAGACAAGCAAGCAGCCCCAGTCTCTGTGCCTCTGTGTGAGCAGTGCCATGGGCAGATGAGGCTGAGCAACAGCTTTCCACGCTAGCTCTTTCTGCCTGCGATCTATCTGCAGACGTTCGCATTTTGAGAGCAGGGCTGCTGGAGGCCCCCTTCACGGACACCAAAAGCTACGTTTGAAGTTTGATGTGGCAAGACAAGCAAGCAGCCCCAGTCTCTGTGCATCTGTGCGAGCAGTGCCATGGGCAGATGAGGCTGAGCAACAGCTTTCCAGGCTAGCTCTTTCTGGCTCCGATCTATCTGCAGACGTTCCCGTTTTCGGAGCAGGCCTGACGAAGGCCCCCTGCCCAGACCCCCAAAAGCTACGTTTGAAGTTTGATGTGGCAAGACAACTAAGCAGCCCCAGTCTCTGTGCATCTGTGCGAGCAGTGCCATGGGCAGATGAGGCTGAGCAACAGCTTTCCAGGCTAGCTCTTTCTGGCTGCGAGCTATCTGCAAACGTTCGCATTTTCGGAGCTGGCCTTCAGGACGCCCCCTGTACAGACCCCCAAATATACGTTTGCAGTTTGAGGTGGCATGTTAAGCAAGCAGCCCCAGTCTCTGTGCCTCTGTGCGAGCAGTGCCATGGGCAGATGAGGCTGAGCAACAGCTTTCCAGGCTAGCTCTTTCTGTCTGCGAGCTATCTGCAGACATTCCCATTTTTGGACCAGGCCTGCCGAAGGCCCCCTGCCCAGACACCCAAAGATACGTTTGAAGTTTGAGGGGACAAGACAAGCAAGCATCCCCAGTCTCTGTGCCTCTGTGCGAGCAGTGCCATGGGCAGATGAGGCTGACCAACAGCTTTCCAGGCTAGCTCTGTCTGCCTGCGAGCTATCTGCAGATGTTAGCATTTTCGGAGCGGGCCTGCTGAAGGCCCCCTCTAAGGACCCCCAAATCTACGTTTGAAGTTTGAGGTGGCATGTTAAGCAAGCAGCCCCACTCTCTGTGCCTCTGTGCGAGCAGTGCCATGGGCAGATGAGGCTGAGCAACAGCTTTCCAGGCTAGCTCTTTCTGTCTGTGAGCTATCTGCAGACATTCCCATTTTCGGACCAGGCCTGCCGAAGGCCCCCTGCTCAGACACCCAAAGCTACGTTTGAAGTTTGAGGGGACAAGACAAGCAAGCAGCCCCAGTCTCTGTGCCTCTGTGTGAGCAGTGCCATGGGCAGATGAGGCTGAGCAACAGCTTTCCAGGCTAGCTCTTTCTGCCTGCGAGCTATCTGCAGACGTTCGCATTTTCAGAGCAGGGCTGCTGGAGGCCCCCTTCACGGACACCGAAAGCTACGTTTGAAGTTTGAGGTGGCAAAACAAGCAAGCAGCCCCAGTCTCTGTGCCTCTGTGCGAGCAGTGCCATGGACAGATGAGGCTGAGCAACAGCTTTCCAGGCTAGCTGTTTCTGCCGGCGAGCTATCTGCAGACGTTCGCATTTTCGGAGCAGGGCTGCTGGAGCCCCACTGCATTGACCCTCAAAGCTACATTTGAAGTTTGAGGTGGCAAGACAAGCAAGCAGCCCCAGTCTCTGTGCCTCTGTGCGAGCAGTGCCATGGGCAGATGAGGCTGAGCAATAGCATTCCAGGCTAGCTCTTTCTGCCTGCGAGCTCTCTTCAGATGTTCGCATTTTGGGAGCAGGGTTGCCGGAGGCCCACTGCATTGACCCTCAAAGCTACATTTGAAGTTTGAGGTGGCAAGACAAACCAGCAGCCCCAGTCTCTGTGCCTCTGTGCGAGCAGTGCAGTGGGCAGATGAGGCTGAGCAACAGCTTTCCAGGCTAGCTCTTTCTGGCTGCGAGCTATCTGCAGACGTTTGCATTTTCGGCGCGGGCCTGCAGGAGGCCCCCTGTACAGACCCCCAAATATACGTTTGAAGTTTGAGGTGGCATGTTAACCAAGCAGCCCCACTCTCTGTGCCTCTGTGCGAGCAGTGCCATGGGCAGATGAGGCTGAGCAACAGCTTTCCAGGCTAGGTCTTTCTGCCTGCGAGCTCTCTTCAGACGTTCGCCTTTTGGGAGCAGGGTGCCGGAGGCCCACTACACGGACCCTCAAAGCTACATTTGAAGTTTGAGGTGGCAAGACAAGCAAGAAGCCCCAGTCTCTGTGCCTCTGTGCGAGCAGTGCCATGGGCAGATGAGGCTGAGCAACAGCTTTCCAGGCTAGCCCCTTGTGACTGCCAGCTATCTGCAGAGGTTCGCATTTAAAGAGCAGGGCTGCGAAGGGAGCCTGGCAGGGACACCACCATTCCCAGGCTACTTTTGAAGTTTGAGGTGGCAAGACAAGCAAGCAGCCACAGTCTCTGTGCCTCTGTGCGAGCAGTGCCATGGGCAGATGAGGCTGAGCAACAGCTTTCCAGGCTAGCTCTTTCTGGCTGCGAGCTATCTGCAGACGTTCGCATTTTCGGAGCGGGCCTGCTGGAGGACCCCTTTAAGGGCCCCACAATTTACGTTTGAAGTTTGAGGTGACATGTTAAGCAAGCAGCCCCAGTCTCTGTGCCTCTGTGCGAGCAGTGCCATGGGCAGATGAGGCTGAGCAACAGCTTTCCAGGCTAGCGCCTTCTGTCTGCCAGCTATCTGCAGACGTTCGCACTTTCGAAGCAGGGCTGCGAAAGGAGCCTGGCTGGGAAATAAACTTTCACAGGTTTCATTTGGAGTTTCAAGTGGCAAGACAAGAAAGCAGCCCCAGTCTCTGTGCCTCTGTGCGAGCAGTGCCATTGGCAGATGAGGCTGAGCAACAGCTTTCCAGGCTAGCCCCTTGTGGCTGCCAACTATCTGCAGACGATAGCATTTTAAGAGCAGGTCTGCGAAAGGAGCCTGGCAGGGACTCCACAATTCTAAGGCTACTTTTGAAGTTTGAGGTGGCAAGACAAGCAAGCAGCCCCAGTATCTGTGCCTCTGTGCGAGCAGTGCCATGGGCATATGAGGCTGAGCAACAGCTTTCCAGGCTAGCTCTTTCTGCCTGCGAGCTATCTGCAGACGTTCGCATTTTCGGAGCGGGCCTTTCGGAGGCTCCCTCTAAGGACCCCCAAATCTACGTTTGAAGTTTGAGGTGGCATGTTAAGCAAGCAGCCCCAGTCTCTGTGTCTCTGTGCGAGCAGTGCCATGGGCAGATGAGGCTGAGCAACAGCTTTCCAGGCTAGCTCTTTCTGGCTCCGATCTATCTGCAGACGTTCCCGTTTTCAGAGCAGGCCTGCCGAACGCCCCCTCTCCAGGCCCCCAAAAGCTACGTTTGAACTTTGAGGTGGCAAGACAAGCAAGCAACCCCAGTATCTGTGCCTCTGTGCGAGCAGTGCCATGGGCAGATGAGGCTGAGCAACAGCTTTCCAGGCTAGCTTTTTCTGCCTGCAAGTTTTCTGCAGACGTTCGCATTTTCGGAGCGGGCCTGCTCGAGGCCCTCTGTAAGGGCCCCACAATATACGTTTGAAGTTTGAGGTGACATGTTAAGCAAGCAGCCCCAGTCTCTGTGCCTCGGTGCGAGCAGTGCCATGGGCAGGTGAGGCTGAGCAACAGCTTTCCAGGCTAGCTCTTTCTGCCTGCGAGCTCTCTTCAGACGTTCGCATTTTGGGAGCAGGGCTGCCGGAGGCCCACTACATGGACCCTCAAAGCTACATTTGAAGTTTGAGGTGGCAAGACAAGCAAGCAGCCCCAGTCTCTGTGCCTCTGTGCGAGCAGTGCCATTGGCAGATGAGGCTGAGCAACAGCTTTCCAGGCTAGCTCTTTCTGCCTGCGAGCTATCTGCAGACGTTCGCATTTTGAGATCAGGGCTGCTGGAGTCCCCCTTCACGGACACCAAAAGCTACGTTTGAAGTTTGAGGTGGCAAAACAAGCAAGTAGCCCCAGTCTCTGTGCCTCTGTGCGAGCAGTGCCATGGGCAGATGAGGCTGAGCAACAGCTTTCCAGGCTACCTCTTTCTGGCTGCGAGCTATCTGCAGACGTTCGCATTTTCGGAGCGTGCCTGCTGGAGGCACCCTCTAAGGACACCCAAATCTATGTTTGAATTTTGAGGTGGCATGTTAAGCAAGCAGCCCCAGTCTCTGTGCCTCTGTGCGAGCAGTGCCATGGGCAGATGAGGCTGAGCAACAGCTTTCCAGGTTAGCTCTTTCTGGCTCCGATCTATCTGCAGACGTTCCCGTTTTCGGAGCAGGCCTGCCGAAGGCCCTCTGCCAGACCCCCAAAAGCTACGTTTGAAGTTTGAGGTGGCAAGACAAGCAAGCAGCCCCAGTCTCTGTGCCTCTGTGCGAGCAGTGCCATGGGCAGATGAGTCTGAGCAACAGCTTTCCAGGCTAGCTCTTTCTGCCTGCGAGCTCTCTTCAGACGTTCGCATTTTGGGAGCAGAGCTGCCGGAGGCCCACTGCATGGACCCTCAAAGCTACATTTGAAGTTTGAGGTGGCAAGACAAGCAAGCAGCCCCAGTCTCTGTGCATCTGTGCGAGCAGTGCCATGGGCAGATGAGGCTGAGCAACAGCTTTACAGGCTAGCTCTTTCTGGCTGTAAGCTCTCTTCAGACGTTCGCATTTTCGGAGCGGGCCTGCTCGAGGGCCCCTGTAAGGGCCCCACGATCTACGTTTGAAATTTGAGGTGACATGTTAAGCAAGCAGCCCCAGTCTCTGTGCCTCTGTGCGAGCAGTGCCATGGGCAGATGAGGCTGAGCAACAGCTTTCCAGGCTAGCTCTTTCTGCCTGCGAGCTATCTGCAGACGTTCGCATTTTCAGAGCTGGGCTGCTGGAGGCCCCCTTCATGGACACCCAAATCTACTTTGAAGTTTGAGGTGGCAAGACAAGCAAGCAGCCCCAGTCTCTGTGCCTCTGTGCAAGCAGTGCCATGGGCAGATGAGGCTGAGCAACAGCATTCCAGGCTAGCTCTTTCTGTCTGCGAGCTATCTGCAGACATTCCCATTTTTGGACCAGGCCTGCCGAAGGCCTCCTGCCCAGACACCCAAAGCTACGTTTGAAGTTTGAGGGGACAAGAAAAGCAAGCAGCCCCATTGTCCGTGCCTCTGTGCGAGCAGTGCCATTGGCAGATGAGGCTGAGCAACAGCTTTCCAGGCTAGCCCCTTGTGACTGCCAGCTATCTGCAGAGGTTCGCATTTAAAGAGCAGGGCTGCGAAGGGAGCCTGGCAGGGACACCACCATTCCCAGACTACTTTTGAAGTTTGAGGTGGCAAGACAAGCAAGCAGCCCCAGTCTCTCTGCCTCTGTGCGAGCAGTGCCATGAGCAGATGAGGCTGAGAAACAGCATTCCAGGCTAGCGCCTTCTGTCTGCCAGCTATCTGCAGACGTTCACACATTCGGAGCAGTGCTGCGAAAGGAGCCTGACTGGGAAATCAACTTTCACAGGCTACATTTGGAGTTTCAAGTGGCAAGACAAGAAAGCAGCCCCAGTCTCTGTGCCTCTGTGCGAGCAGTGCCATTGCAGATGAGGCTGAGCAACAGCTTTCCAGGCTAGCTCTTTCTGCCTGCGAGCTATCTGCAGACGTTCGCATTTTGAGATCAGGGCTGCTTGAGGCCCCCTTCACGGACACCAAAAGCTACGTTTGAAGTTTGAGGTGGCAAAACAAGCAAGTAGCCCCAGTCTCTGTGCCTCTGTGCGAGCAGTGCCATGGGCAGATGAGGCTGAGCAACAGCTTTCCAGGCTAGCTCTTTCTGCCTGCGAGCTCTCTTCAGATGTTCGCCTTTTGGGAGCAGGGCTGCCGGAGGCCCACTGCACGGACCCCCAAATCTACATTTGAAGTTTCAAGTGGCAAGACAAGCAAGCAGCCCCAGTCTCTGTGCCTCTGTGCGAGCAGTGCCATGGGCAGATGAGGCTGAGCAACAGCTTTCCAGGCTAGCTCTTTCTGGCTGCGAATTTTCTGCAGACGTTCGCATTTTCGGAGCGGGCCTGCTCGAGGCCCCCTGTAAGGGCCCCACAATCTACGTTTGAAGTTTGAGGTGAGATGTTAAGCAAGCAGGCCCAGTCTCTGTGCCTCGGTGCGAGCAGTGCCATGGGCAGATGAGGCTGAGCAACAGCTTTCCAGGCTAGCTCTTTCTGGCTGCGAGTTATCTGCAGACGTTCGCATTTTCGACGCGTGCCTCCTGGAGGCCCCCTGTAAGAACCCGCAATTCTACGTTTGAAGTTTGAGGTGGCATGGTAAGCAAGCAGCCCCAGTCTCTGTGCCTCTGTGTGAGCAGTGCCATGGGCAGATGAGGCTGAGCAACAGCTTTCCAGGCTGGTTTTTCGGCCTGCGAACTATCTGCAGACGTTGGAATTTTCGGAGCGTGCCTCCTGGAGGCCCCCTGTAAGGGTCCCACTATCTACGTTTGAAGTTTGAGGTAATATGGTAAGCAAGCAGCCCCAGTCTCTGTGCCTCTGTGCGAACAGTGCCATGGGCAGATGAGGCTGAGCAACAGCTTTCCAGGCTAGCTCTTTCTGGCTCGGTGCTATATCAGACGTTCCCGTTTTCACACCACAGCTGCCGGAGACGCGCGGCACAGACCACTTAAGATTCTTTAGAAGTTTGAGGTGGCAAGACAAGCAAGCAGCCCCAGTCTCTGTGCCTCTATGTGAGCAGTGCAATGGGCAGATGAGGTTGAAAAACAGCTTTCCAGGCTGGATTTTCTGCCTGCGAACTATCTGCAGACGTTCGCATTTCAGAGCAGGGCTGCCGGAGACGCCCGGCACGGACCACCAAAGATACGTTAGAAGTTCAGAGGGGGCAAGACAAGCAATCAGCCCCAGTCTCTGTGCCTCTGTGCGAGCAGTGCCATGGGCAGATGAGGCTGAGCAACAGCTTTCCAGGCTAGCTCTTTCAGGCTGCGAGCTATCTGCAGACATTCCCATTTTTGGACCAGGCCTTCCGAAGGTCCCCTGCACAGACCGCAAAAGCTGCGTTTGACGTTTGAGGGGACAAGACAAGCAAGCACCCCAGTCTCTGTGCCTCTGTGCGAGCAGTGCCATGGGCAGATGAGGCTGAGCAACAGCTTTCCAGGCTAGCTCTTTCTGTCTGCGAGCTATCTGCAGACGTTCCCATTTTCGGACCAGGCCTGCGAAGGCCCCCTGCTCAGACACCCAAAGCTACGTTTGAAGTTTGAGGGGACAAGACAAGCAAGCAGCACCAGTCTCTGTGCCTCTGTGTGAGCAGTGCCATGGGCAGATGAGGCTGAGCAACAGCTTTCCAGGCTAGCTCTTTCTGGCTGCGAGCTATCTGCAGACGTTCGCATTTTCGGAGCGGGCCTGCTGGAGGCACCGTCTAAGGACACCCAAATCTATGTTTGAAGTTTGAGGTGGCATGTTACGCAAGCAGCCCCAGTCTCTGTGCCTCTGTGCGAGCAGTGCCATGGGCAGATGAGGCTGAGCAACAGCTTTCCAGGCTAGCTCTTTCTGGCTCCGATCTATCTGCAGACGTTCCCGTTTTCGGAGCAGGCCTGCCGAAGGCCCCCTGCCCAGACCCCCAACAGCTACGTTTGAAGTTTGATTTGGCAAGACAAGCAAGCAGCCCCAGTCTCTGTGCATCTGTGCGAGCAGTGCCATGGGCAGATGAGGCTGAGCAACAGCTTTCCAGGCTAGCTCTTTCTGGCTGCGAGCTATCTGCAAACGTTCGCATTTTCGGAGCTGGCCTTCAGGACGCCCCCTGTACAGACCCCCAAATATACGTTTGCAGTTTGAGGTGGCATGTTAAGCAAGCAGCCCCAGTCTCTGTGCCTCTGTGCGAGCAGTGCCATGGGCAGATGAGGCTGAGCAACAGCTTTCCAGGCTAGCTCTTTCTGTCTGCGAGTTATCTGCAGACATTCCCATTTTTGGACCAGGCCTGCCGAAGGCCCCCTGCCCAGACACCCAAAGATACGTTTGAAGTTTGAGGGGACAAGACAAGCAAGCATCCCCAGTCTCTGTGCCTCTGTGCGAGCAGTGCCATGGGCAGATGAGGCTGAGCAACTGCTTTCCAGGCTAGCTCTGTCTGCCTGCAAGCTATCTGCAGATGTTAGCATTTTCGGAGCGGGCCTGCTGAAGGCCCCCTCTAAGGAACCCCAAATCTACGTTTGAAGTTTGAGGTGGCATGTTAAGCAAGCAGCCCCACTCTCTGTGCCTCTGTGCGAGCAGTGCCATGGGCAGATGAGGCTGAGCAACAGCTTTCCAGGCTAGCTCTTTCTGTCTGTGAGCTATCTGCAGACTTTCCCTTTTTCGGACCAGGCCTGCCGAAGGCCCCCTGCTCAGACACCCAAAGCTACGTTTGAAGTTTGAGGGGACAAGACAAGCAAGCAGCACCAGTCTCTGTGCCTCTGTGTGAGCAGTGCCATGGGCAGATGAGGCTGAGCAACAGCTTTCCAGGCTAGCTCTTTCTGCCTGCGAGCTATCTGCAGACGTTCGCATTTTCAGAGCAGGGCTGCTGGAGGCCCCCTTCACGGACACCGAAAGCTACGTTTGAAGTTTGAGGTGGCAAAACAAGCAAGCAGCCCCAGTCTCTGTGCCTCTGTGCGAGCAGTGCCATGGACAGATGAGGGTGAGCAATAGCATTCCAGGCTAGCTCTTTCTCCCTGCGAGCTCTCTTCAGATGTTAGCATTTTGGGAGCAGGGCTGCCGGAGGCCCACTGCATTGACCCTCAAAGCTACATTTGAAGTTTGAGGTGGCAAGACAAGCAAACAGCCCCAGTCTCTGTGCCTCTGTGCGAGCAGTGCCATGGGCAGATGAGGCTGAGCAACAGCTTTCCACGCTAGCTCTTTCTGGCTGCGAGCTATCTGCAGACGTTTGCATTTTCGGCGCGGGCCTGCAGGAGGCCCCCTGTACAGACCCCCAAATATACGTTTGAAGTTTGAGGTGGCATGTTAACCAAGCAGCCCCAGTCTCTGTGCCTCTGTGCGAGCAGTGCCATGGGCAGATGAGGCTGAGCAACAGCTTTCCAGGCTAGCTCTTTCTGCCTGCGAGCTCTCTTCAGACGTTCGCCTTTTGGGAGCAGGGCTGCCGGCAGGCCCACTACACGGACCCTCAAAGCTACATTTGAAGTTTGAGGTGGCAATACAAGCAAGCAGCCCCAGTCTCTGTGCCTCTGTGTGAGCAGTGCCATGGGCAGATGAGGCTGAGCAACAGCTTTCCACGCTAGATCTTTCTGCCTGCGAGCTATCTGCAGACGTTCGCATTTTGAGAGCAGGGCTGCTGGAGGCCCCCTTCACGGACACCAAAAGCTACGTTTGAAGTTTGAGGGGGCAAGACAAGCAAGTAGCCCCAGTCTCTGTGCCTCTGTGCGAGCAGTGCCATGGGCAGATGAGGCTGAGCAACAGCTTTCCAGGCTAGCTCTTTCCGGCTGAGAGCTATCTGCAGACGTTCGCATTTTCGGAGCGGGTCTGCTGGAGGCACCCTCTAAGGACACGCAAATCTATGTTTGAAGTTTGAGGTGGCATGTTACGCAAGCAGCCCCAGTCTCTGTGCCTCTGTGCGAGCAGTGCCATGGGCAGATGAGGCTGAGCAACAGCTTTCCAGGCTAGCTCTTTCTGGCTCCGATCTATCTGCAGACGTTTCCGTTTTCGGAGAAGGCCTGCCGAAGGCCCCCTGCCCAGACCCCCAAAAGCTACGTTTGAAGTTTGAGGTGGCAAGACAAGCAAGCAGCCCCAGTCTCTGTGCCTCTGTGCGAGCAGTGCCATGGGCAGATGAGGCTGAGCAACAGCTTTCCAGGCTAGCTCTTTCAGGCTGCGAGCTATCTGCAGACATTCCCATTTTTGGACCAGGCCTTCCGAAGGTCCCCTGCACAGACCGCAAAAGCTGCGTTTGACGTTTGAGGGGACAAGACAAGCAAGCAGCCCCAGTCTCTGTGCCTCTGTGCGAGCAGTGCCATGGGCAGATGAGGCTGAGCAACAGCTTTCCAGGCTAGCTCTTTCTGTCTGCGAGCTATCTGCAGACGTTCCCATTTTCGGACCAGGCCTGCGAAGGCCCCCTGCTCAGACACCCAAAGCTACGTTTGAAGTTTGAGGGGACAAGACAAGCAAGCAGCACCAGTCTCTGTGCCTCTGTGTGAGCAGTGCCATGGGCAGATGAGGCTGAGCAACAGCTTTCCAGGCTAGCTCTTTCTGGCTGCGAGCTATCTGCAGACGTTCGCATTTTCGGAGCGGGCCTGCTGGAGGCACCGTCTAAGGACACCCAAATCTATGTTTGAAGTTTGAGGTGGCATGTTACGCAAGCAGCCCCAGTCTCTGTGCCTCTGTGCGAGCAGTGCCATGGGCAGATGAGGCTGAGCAACAGCTTTCCAGGCTAGCTCTTTCTGTCTGCGAGTTATCTGCAGACGTTCCCGTTTTCGGAGCAGGCCTGCCGAAGGCCCCCTGCCCAGACCCCCAACAGCTACGTTTGAAGTTTGATTTGGCAAGACAAGCAAGCAGCCCCAGTCTCTGTGCATCTGTGCGAGCAGTGCCATGGGCAGATGAGGCTGAGCAACAGCTTTCCAGGCTAGCTCTTTCTGGCTGCGAGCTATCTGCAAACGTTCGCATTTTCGGAGCTGGCCTTCAGGACGCCCCCTGTACAGACCCCCAAATATACGTTTGCAGTTTGAGGTGGCATGTTAAGCAAGCAGCCCCAGTCTCTGTGCCTCTGTGCGAGCAGTGCCATGGGCAGATGAGGCTGAGCAACAGCTTTCCAGGCTAGCTCTTTCTGTCTGCGAGTTATCTGCAGACATTCCCATTTTTGGACCAGGCCTGCCGAAGGCCCCCTGCCCAGACACCCAAAGATACGTTTGAAGTTTGAGGGGACAAGACAAGCAAGCATCCCCAGTCTCTGTGCCTCTGTGCGAGCAGTGCCATGGGCAGATGAGGCTGAGCAACTGCTTTCCAGGCTAGCTCTGTCTGCCTGCAAGCTATCTGCAGATGTTAGCATTTTCGGAGCGGGCCTGCTGAAGGCCCCCTCTAAGGAACCCCAAATCTACGTTTGAAGTTTGAGGTGGCATGTTAAGCAAGCAGCCCCACTCTCTGTGCCTCTGTGCGAGCAGTGCCATGGGCAGATGAGGCTGAGCAACAGCTTTCCAGGCTAGCTCTTTCTGTCTGTGAGCTATCTGCAGACTTTCCCTTTTTCGGACCAGGCCTGCCGAAGGCCCCCTGCTCAGACACCCAAAGCTACGTTTGAAGTTTGAGGGGACAAGACAAGCAAGCAGCACCAGTCTCTGTGCCTCTGTGTGAGCAGTGCCATGGGCAGATGAGGCTGAGCAACAGCTTTCCAGGCTAGCTCTTTCTGCCTGCGAGCTATCTGCAGACGTTCGCATTTTCAGAGCAGGGCTGCTGGAGGCCCCCTTCACGGACACCGAAAGCTACGTTTGAAGTTTGAGGTGGCAAAACAAGCAAGCAGCCCCAGTCTCTGTGCCTCTGTGCGAGCAGTGCCATGGACAGATGAGGGTGAGCAATAGCATTCCAGGCTAGCTCTTTCTCCCTGCGAGCTCTCTTCAGATGTTAGCATTTTGGGAGCAGGGCTGCCGGAGGCCCACTGCATTGACCCTCAAAGCTACATTTGAAGTTTGAGGTGGCAAGACAAGCAAGCAGCCCCAGTCTCTGTGCCTCTGTGTGAGCAGTGCCATGGGCAGATGAGGCTGAGCAACAGCTTTCCACGCTAGATCTTTCTGCCTGCGAGCTATCTGCAGACGTTCGCATTTTGAGAGCAGGGCTGCTGGAGGCCCCCTTCACGGACACCAAAAGCTACGTTTGAAGTTTGAGGGGGCAAGACAAGCAAGTAGCCCCAGTCTCTGTGCCTCTGTGCGAGCAGTGCCATGGGCAGATGAGGCTGAGCAACAGCTTTCCAGGCTAGCTCTTTCCGGCTGAGAGCTATCTGCAGACGTTCGCATTTTCGGAGCGGGTCTGCTGGAGGCACCCTCTAAGGACACGCAAATCTATGTTTGAAGTTTGAGGTGGCATGTTACGCAAGCAGCCCCAGTCTCTGTGCCTCTGTGCGAGCAGTGCCATGGGCAGATGAGGCTGAGCAACAGCTTTCCAGGCTAGCTCTTTCTGGCTCCGATCTATCTGCAGACGTTTCCGTTTTCGGAGAAGGCCTGCCGAAGGCCCCCTGCCCAGACCCCCAAAAGCTACGTTTGAAGTTTGAGGTGGCAAGACAAGCAAGCAGCCCCAGTCTCTGTGCCTCTGTGCGAGCAGTGCCATGGGCAGATGAGGCTGAGCAACAGCTTTCCAGGCTAGCTCTTTCAGGCTGCGAGCTATCTGCAGACATTCCCATTTTTGGACCAGGCCTTCCGAAGGTCCCCTGCACAGACCGCAAAAGCTGCGTTTGACGTTTGAGGGGACAAGACAAGCAAGCAGCCCCAGTCTCTGTGCCTCTGTGCGAGCAGTGCCATGGGCAGATGAGGCTGAGCAACAGCTTTCCAGGCTAGCTCTTTCTGGCTGCGAGCTATCTGCAGACGTTTGCATTTTCGGCGCGTGCCTGCAGGAGGCCCCCTGTACAGACCCCCAAATATACGTTTGAAGTTTGAGGTGGCATGTTAACCAAGCAGCCCCAGTCTCTGTGCCTCTGTGCGAGCAGTGCCATGGGCAGATGAGGCTGAGCAACAGCTTTCCAGGCTAGCTCTTTCTGTCTGCGAGCTATCTGCAGACGTTCCCATTTTCGGACCAGGCCTGCGAAGGCCCCCTGCTCAGACACCCAAATCTACGTTTGAAGTTTGAGGGGACAAGACAAGCAAGCAGCCCCAGTCTCTGTGCCTCTGTGCGAGCAGTGCCATGGGCAGATGAGGCTGAGCAACAGCTTTCCAGGCTAGCTTTTTCTGCCTGCAAGTTTTCTGCAGACGTTCGCATTTTCGGAGCGGGCCTGCTCGAGGCCCCCTGTAAGGGCCCCACAATATACGTTTGAAGTTTGAGGTGACATGTTAAGCAAGCAGCCCCAGTCTCTGTGCCTCGGTGCGAGCAGTGCCATGGGCAGATGAGGCTGAGCAACAGCTTTCCAGGCTAGCTCTTTCTGCCTGCGAGCTCTCTTCAGACGTTCGCCTTTTGGGAGCAGGGCTGCCGGCAGGCCCACTACACGGACCCTCAAAGCTACATTTGAATTTTGAGGTGGCAAGACAAGCAAGCAGCCCCAGTCTCTGTGCCTCTGTGCGAGCAGTGCCATGGGCAGATGAGGCTGAGCAACAGCTTTCCACGCTAGATCTTTCTGCCTGCGAGCTATCTGCAGACGTTCGCATTTTGAGAGCAGGGCTGCTGGAGGCCCCCTTCACGGACACCAAAAGCTACGTTTGAAGTTTGAGGGGGCAAGACAAGCAAGTAGCCCCAGTCTCTGTGCCTCTGTGCGAGCAGTGCCATGGGCAGATGAGGCTGAGCAACAGCTTTCCAGGCTAGCTCTTTCCGGCTGAGAGCTATCTGCAGACGTTCGCATTTTCGGAGCGGGTCTGCTGGAGGCACCCTCTAAGGACACGCAAATCTATGTTTGAAGTTTGAGGTGGCATGTTACGCAAGCAGCCCCAGTCTCTGTGCCTCTGTGCGAGCAGTGCCATGGGCAGATGAGGCTGAGCAACAGCTTTCCAGGCTAGCTCTTTCTGGCTCCGATCTATCTGCAGACGTTTCCGTTTTCGGAGAAGGCCTGCCGAAGGCCCCCTGCCCAGACCCCCAAAAGCTACGTTTGAAGTTTGAGGTGGCAAGACAAGCAAGCAGCCCCAGTCTCTGTGCATCTGTGCGAGCAGTGCCATGGGCAGATGAGGCTGAGCAAGAGCTTTCCAGGCTAGCTTTTTCTGGCTGCGAGCTATCTGCAAACGTTCGCATTTTCGGAGCTGGCCTTCAGGACGCCCCCTGTACAGACCGCCAAATATACGTTTGCAGTTTGAGGTGGCATGTTAAGCAAGCAGCCCCAGTCTCTGTGCCTCTGTGCGAGCAGTGCCATGGACAGATGAGGCTGAGCAACAGCTTTCCAGGCTAGCTGTTTCTGCCGGCGAGCTATCTGCAGACGTTCGCATTTTCGGAGCAGGGCTGCTGGAGCCCCACTGCATTGACCCTCAAAGCTACATTTGAAGTTTGAGGTGGCAAGACAAGCAAGCAGCCCCAGTCTCTGTGCCTCTGTGCGAGCAGTGCCATTGGCAGATGAGGCTGAGCAATAGCATACCAGGCTAGCTCTTTCTGCCTGCGAGCTCTCTTCAGATGTTCGCATTTTGGGAGCAGGGCTGCCGGAGGCCCACTGCATTGACCCTCAAAGCTACATTTGAAGTTTGAGGTGGCAAGACAAGCAAGCAGCCCCAGTCTCTGTGCCTCTGTGCGAGCAGTGCCATGGGCAGATGAGGCTGAGCAACAGCTTTCCAGGCTAGCTCTTTCTGGCTGCGAGCTATCTGCAGACGTTTGCATTTTCGGCGCGGGCCTGCAGGAGGCCCCCTGTACAGACCCCCAAATATACGTTTGAAGTTTGAGGTGGCATGTTAACCAAGCAGCCCCAGTCTCTGTGCCTCTGTGCGAGCAGTGCCATGGGCAGATGAGGCTGAGCAACAGCTTTCCAGGCTAGGTCTTTCTGCCTGCGAGCTCTCTTCAGACGTTCGCCTTTTGGGAGCAGGGCTGCCGGAGGCCCACTACACGGACCCTCAAAGCTACATTTGAAGTTTGAGGTGGCAAGACAAGCAAGAAGCCCCAGTCTCTGTGCCTCTGTGCGAGCAGTGCCATGGGCAGATGAGGCTGAGCAACAGCTTTCCAGGCTAGCCCCTTGTGACTGCCAGCTATCTGCAGAGGTTCGCATTTAAAGAGCAGGGCTGCGAAGGGAGCCTGGCAGGGACACCACCATTCCCAGGCTACTTTTGAAGTTTGAGGTGGCAAGACAAGCAAGCAGCCCCAGTCTCTGTGCCTCTGTGCGAGCAGTGCCATGGGCAGATGAGGCTGAGCAACAGCTTTCCAGGCTAGCTCTTTCTGGCTGCGAGCTATCTGCAGACGTTCGCATTTTCGGAGCGGGCCTGCTGGAGGACCCCTGTAAGGGCCCCACAATTTACGTTTGAAGTTTGAGGTGACATGTTAAGCAAGCAGCCCCAGTCTCTGTGCCTCTGTGCGAGCAGTGCCATGGGCAGATGAGGCTGAGCAACAGCTTTCCAGGCTAGCTCTTTCTGCCTGCGAGCTCTCTTCAGACGTTCGCCTTTTGGGAGCAGGGCTGCCGGAGGACAACTACTCGGACCCTCAAAGCTACATTTGAATTTTGAGGTGGCAAGACAAGCAAGCAGCCCCAGTCTCTGTGCCTCTGTGCGAGCAGTGCCATGGGCAGATGAGGCTGAGCAACAGCTTTCCAGGCTAGCCCCTTGTGACTTCCAGCTATCTGCAGAGGTTCGCATTTAAAGAGCAGGGCTGCGAAGGGAGCCTGGCAGGGACACCACCATTCCCAGGCTACTTTTGAAGTTTGAGGTGGCAAGACAAGCAAGCAGCCCCTGTCTCTCTGCCTCTGTGCGAGCAGTGCCATGGGCAGATGAGGCTGAGAAACAGCATTCCAGGCTAGCGCCTTCTGTCTGCCAGCTATCTGCAGACGTTCGCACTTTCGGAGCAGGGCTGCGAAAGGAGCCTGGCTGGGAAATCAACTTTCACAGGCTACATTTGGAGTTTCAAGTGGCAAGACAAGAAAGCAGCCCAAGTCTCTGTGCCTCTGTGCGAGCAGTGCCATTGGCAGATGAGGCTGAGCAACAGCTTTCCAGGCTAGCCCCTTGTGGCTGCCAACTATCTGCAGACGATAGCATTTTAAGAGCAGGTCTGCGAAAGGAGCCTGGCAGGGACTCCACAATTCTAAGGCTACTTTTGAAGTTTGAGGTGGCAAGACAAGCAAGCAACCCCAGTCTCTGTGCCTCTGTGCGAGCAGTGCCATGGGCAGATGAGGCTGAGCAACAGCTTTCCACGCTAGATCTTTCTGCCTGCGAGCTATCTGCAGACGTTCGCATTTTGAGAGCAGGGCTGCTGGAGGCCCCCTTCACGGACACCAAAAGCTACGTTTGAAGTTTGAGGGGGCAAGACAAGCAAGTAGCCCCAGTCTCTGTGCCTCTGTGCGAGCAGTGCCATGGGCAGATGAGGCTGAGCAACAGCTTTCCAGGCTAGCTCTTTCCGGCTGAGAGCTATCTGCAGACGTTCGCATTTTCGGAGCGGGTCTGCTGGAGGCACCCTCTAAGGACACGCAAATCTATGTTTGAAGTTTGAGGTGGCATGTTACGCAAGCAGCCCCAGTCTCTGTGCCTCTGTGCGAGCAGTGCCATGGGCAGATGAGGCTGAGCAACAGCTTTCCAGGCTAGCTCTTTCTGGCTCCGATCTATCTGCAGACGTTTCCGTTTTCGGAGAAGGCCTGCCGAAGGCCCCCTGCCCAGACCCCCAAAAGCTACGTTTGAAGTTTGAGGTGGCAAGACAAGCAAGCAGCCCCAGTCTCTGTGCATCTGTGCGAGCAGTGCCATGGGCAGATGAGGCTGAGCAAGAGCTTTCCAGGCTAGCTTTTTCTGGCTGCGAGCTATCTGCAAACGTTTTCATTTTCGGAGCTGGCCTTCAGGACGCCCCCTGTACAGACCGCCAAATATACGTTTGCAGTTTGAGGTGGCATGTTAAGCAAGCAGCCCCAGTCTCTGTGCCTCTGTGCGAGCAGTGCCATTGGCAGATGAGGCTGAGCAATAGCATACCAGGCTAGCTCTTTCTGCCTGCGAGCTCTCTTCAGATGTTCGCATTTTGGGAGCAGGGCTGCCGGAGGCCCACTGCATTGACCCTCAAAGCTACATTTGAAGTTTGAGGTGGCAAGACAAGCAAGCAGCCCCAGTCTCTGTGCCTCTGTGCGAGCAGTGCCATGGGCAGATGAGGCTGAGCAACAGCTTTCCAGGCTAGCTCTTTCTGGCTGCGAGCTATCTGCAGACGTTTGCATTTTCGGCGCGGGCATGCAGGAGGCCCCCTGTACAGACCCCCAAATATACGTTTGAAGTTTGAGGTGGCATGTTAACCAAGCAGCCCCAGTCTCTGTGCCTCTGTGCGAGCAGTGCCATGGGCAGATGAGGCTGAGCAACAGCTTTCCAGGCTAGGTCTTTCTGCCTGCGAGCTCTCTTCAGACGTTCGCCTTTTGGGAGCAGGGCTGCCGGAGGCCCACTACACGGACCCTCAAAGCTACATTTGAAGTTTGAGGTGGCAAGACAAGCAAGAAGCCCCAGTCTCTGTGCCTCTGTGCGTGCAGTGCCATGGGCAGATGAGGCTGAGCAACAGCTTTCCAGGCTAGCCCCTTGTGACTGCCAGCTATCTGCAGACGTTCGCATTTAAAGAGCAGGGCTGCGAAGGGAGCCTGGCAGGGACACCACCATTCCCAGGCTACTTTTGAAGTTTGAGGTGGCAAGACAAGCAAGCAGCCCCAGTCTCTGTGCCTCTGTGCGAGCAGTGCCATGGGCAGATGAGGCTGAGCAACAGCTTTCCAGGCTAGCTCTTTCTGGCTGCGAGCTATCTGCAGACGTTCGCATTTTCGGAGCGGGCCTGCTGGAGGACCCCTGTAAGGGCCCCACAATTTACGTTTGAAGTTTGAGGTGACATGTTAAGCAAGCAGCCCCAGTCTCTGTGCCTCTGTGCGAGCAGTGCCATGGGCAGATGAGGCTGAGCAACAGCTTTCCAGGCTAGCTCTTTCTGCCTGCGAGCTCTCTTCAGACGTTCGCCTTTTGAGAGCAGGGCTGCCGGAGGACCACTACTCGGACCCTCAAAGCTACATTTGAAGTTTGAGGTTGCAAGACAAGCAAGCAGCCCCAGTCTCTGTGCCTCTGTGCGAGCAGTGCCATGGGCAGATGAGGCTGAGCAACAGCTTTCCAGGCTAGCCCCTTGTGACTGCCAGCTATCTGCAGAGGTTCGCATTTAAAGAGCAGGGCTGCGAAGGGAGCCTGGCAGGGACACCACCATTCCCAGGCTACTTTTGAAGTTTGAGGTGGCAAGACAAGCAAGCAGCCCCTGTCTCTCTGCCTCTGTGCGAGCAGTGCCATGGGCAGATGAGGTTGAGAAACAGCATTCCAGGCTAGCGCCTTCTGTCTGCCAGCTATCTGCAGACGTTCGCACTTTCGGAGCAGGGCTGCGAAAGGAGCCTGGCTGGGAAATCAACTTTCACAGGCTACATTTGGAGTTTCAAGTGGCAAGACAAGAAAGCAGCCCAAGTCTCTGTGCCTCTGTGCGAGCAGTGCCATTGGCAGATGAGGCTGAGCAACAGCTTTCCAGGCTGGCCCCTTGTGGCTGCCAACTATCTGCAGACGATAGCATTTTAAGAGCAGGTCTGCGAAAGGAGCCTGGCAGGGACTCCACAATTCTAAGGCTACTTTTGAAGTTTGAGGTGGCAAGACAAGCAAGCAGCCCCAGTCTCTGTGCCTCTGTGCGAGCAGTGCCATGGGCAGATGAGGCTGAGCAACAGCTTTCCAGGCTAGCTTTTTCTGCCTGCAAGTTTTCTGCAGACGTTCGCATTTTCGGAGCGGGCCTGCTCGAGGCCCCCTGTAAGGGCCCCACAATATACGTTTGAAGTTTGAGGTGACATGTTAAGCAAGCAGCCCCAGTCTCTGTGTCTCGGTGCGAGCAGTGCCATGGGCAGGTGAGGCTGAGCAACAGCTTTCCAGGCTAGCTCTTTCTGCCTGCGAGCTCTCTTCAGACGTTCGCATTTTGGGAGCAGGGCTGCCGGAGGCCCACTGCATGGGCCCTCAAAGCTACATTTGAAGTTTGAGGTGGCAAGACAAGCAAGCAGCCCCAGTCTCTGTGCCTCTGTGCGAGCAGTGCCATTGGCAGATGAGGCTGAGCAACAGCTTTCCAGGCTAGCTCTTTCTGCCTGCGAGCTATCTGCAGACGTTCGCATTTTGAGATCAGGGCTGCTGGAGGCCCCCTTCACGGACACCAAAAGCTACGTTTGAAGTTTGAGGTGACAAAACAAGCAAGTAGCCCCAGTCTCTGTGCCTCTGTGCGAGCAGTGCCATGGGCAGATGAGGATGAGCAACAGCTTTCCAGGCTAGCTCTTTCTGGCTGCGAGCTATCTGCAGACGTTCGCATTTTCGGAGCGGGCCTGCTGGAGGCACCCTCTAAGGACACCCAAATGTACGTTTGAAGTTTGAGGTGGCATGTTAAGCAAGCAGCCCCAGTCTCTGTGCCTCTGTGCAAGCAGTGCCATGGGCAGATGAGGCTGAGCAACAGCTTTCCAGGTTAGCTCTTTCTGGCTCCGATCTATCTGCAGACGTTCCCGTTTTCGGAGCAGGCCTGCCGAAGGCCCTCTGCCAGACCCCCAAAAGCTACGTTTGAAGTTTGAGGTGGCAAGACAAGCAAGCAGCCCCAGCCTCTGTGCCTCTGTGCGAGCAGTGCCATGGGCAGATGAGGCTGAGCAACAGCTTTCCAGGCTAGCTCTTTCTGGCTGCGAGCTATCTGCAGACGTTCGCATTTTCGGAGCGGGCCTGTTGGAGGCACCCTCTAAAGACACCCAAATCTATGTTTGAATTTTGAGGTGGCATGTTAAGCAAGCAGCCCCACTCTCTGTGCCTCTGTGCGAGCAGTGCCATGGACAGATGAGGCTGAGCAACAGCTTTCCAGGCTAGCTCTTTCTGGCTGCGAGCTATCTGCAGACGTTCCCATTTTCGGAGCAGGGCTGCTGGAGGCCCACTTCACGGACACTCAAATATACGTTTGAAGTTTGAGGTGGCAAGACAAGCAAGCACCCCCAGTCTCTGTGCCTCTGTGCGAGCAGTGCCATGGGCAGATGAGGCTGAGCAACAGCTTTCCAGGCTAGCTCTTTCTGCCTGCGAGCTATCTGCAGATGTTTGCATTTTCGGAGCGGGCCTGCTGAAGGCCCCCTCTAAGGAACCCCAAATCTACGTTTGAAGTTTGAGGTGGCATGTTAAGCAAGCCGACCCAGTCTCTGTGCCTCTGTGCGAGCAGTGCCATGGGCAGATGAGTCTGAGCAACAGCTTTCCAGGCTAGCTTTTTCTGCCTGCGAGCTCTCTTCAGACGTTCGCATTTTGGGAGCAGAGCTGCGAGAGGCCCACTGCATGGACCCTCAAAGCTACATTTGAAGTTTGAGGTGGCAAGACAAGCAAGCAGCCCCAGTCTCTGTGCCTCTGTGCGAGCAGTGCCATGGGCAGATGAGGCTGAGCAACAGCTTTACAGGCTAGCTCTTTCTGGCTGTAAGCTCTCTTCAGACGTTCGCATTTTCGGAGCGGGCCTGCTCGAGGGCCCCTGTAAGGGCCCCACGATCTACGTTTGAAATTTGAGGTGACATGTTAAGCAAGCAGCCGCAGTCTCTGTGCCTCTGTGCGAGCAGTGCCATGGGCAGATGAGGCTGAGCAACAGCTTTCCAGGCTAGCTCTTTCTGCCTGCGAGCTATCTGCAGACGTTCGCATTTTCAGAGCTGGGCTGCTGGAGGCCCCCTTCATGGACACCCAAATCTACTTTGAAGTTTGAGGTGGCAAGACAAGCAAGCAGCCCCAGTCTCTGTGCCTCTGTGCAAGCAGTGCCATGGGCAGATGAGGCTGAGCAACAGCATTCCAGGCTAGCTCTTTCTGTCTGCGAGCTATCTGCAGACATTCCCATTTTTGGACCAGGCCTGCCGAAGGCCCCCTGCTCAGACACCCAAAGCTACGTTTGAAGTTTGAGGGGACAAGAAAAGCAAGCAGCCCCATTGTCCGTGCCTCTGTGCGAGCAGTGCCATTGGCAGATGAGGTTGAGCAACCGCTTTACAGGCTAGCCCCTTGTGACTGCCAGCTATCTGCAGAGGTTCGCATTTAAAGAGCAGGGCTGCGAAGGGAGCCTGGCAGGGACACCACCATTCCCAGGCTACTTTTGAAGTTTGAGGTGGCAAGACAAGCAAGCAGCCCCAGTCTCTGTGCCTCTGTGCGAGCAGTGCCATGAGCAGATGAGGCTGAGAAACAGCATTCCGGGCTAGCGCCTTCTGTCTGCCAGCTATCTGCAGACGTTCACACTTTCGGAGCAGTGCTGCGAAAGGAGCCTGGCTGGGAAATCAACTTTCACAGGCTACATTTGGAGTTTCAAGTGGCAAGACAAGAAAGCAGCCCCAGGCTCTGTGCCTCTGTGCGAGCAGTGCCATTGCAGATGAGGCTGAGCAACAGCTTTCCAGGCTAGCTCTTTCTGCCTGCGAGCTGTCTGCAGACGTTCGCATTTTGAGATCAGGGCTGCTTGAGGCCCCCTTCACGGACACCAAAAGCTACGTTTGAAGTTTGAGGTGGCAAAACAAGCAAGTAGCCCCGGCCTCTGTGCCTCTGTGCGAGCAGTGCCATGGGCAGATGAGGCTGAGCAACAGCTTTCCAGGCTAGCTCTTTCTGCCTGCGAGCTCTCTTCAGATGTTCGCCTTTTGGGAGCAGGGCTGCCGGAGGCCCACTGCACAAACCCCCAAATCTACATTTGAAGTTTCAAGTGGCAAGACAAGCAAGCAGCCCCAGTCTCTGTGCCTCTGTGCGAGCAGTGCCATGGGCAGATGAGGCTGAGCAACAGCTTTCCAGGCTAGCTCTTTCTGGCTGCGAATTTTCTGCAGACGTTCACAATTCCGGAGCGGGCCTCCTCGAGGCCCCCTGTAAGGGCCCCACAATCTACGTTTGAAGTTTGAGGTGAGATGTAAAGCAAACAGGCCCAGTCTCTGTGCCTCGGTGCGAGCAGTGCCATGGGCAGATGAGGCTGAGCAACAGCTTTCCAGGCTAGCTCTTTCTGCCTGCGAGCTCTCTTCAGACGTTCGCATTTTGGGAACAGGGCTGCTGGAGGCAGACTGCATGGACCCTCAAAGCTACATTTGAAGTTTGAGGTGGCAAGACAAGCAAGCAGCCCCTGTCTCTGTGCCTCTGTGCGAGCAGTGCCATGGGTAGATGAGGCTGAGCAACAGCTTTCCAGGCTAGCTCTTTCTGCCTGCGAGCTCTCTTCACATGTTCGCCTTTTGGGAGCAGGGCTGCCGGAGGCCCACTGCACGGACCCCCAAATCTACATTTGAAGTTTCAAGTGGCAAGACAAGCAAGCAGCCCCAGTCTCTGTGCCTCTGTGCGAGCAGTGCCATGGGCAGATGAGGCTGAGCAATAGCTTTCCAGGCTAGCTCTTTCTGGCTGCGAGCTATCTGCAGACGTTCGCATTTTCGGAGCAGGGCTGCTGGAGGCCCCCTTCACGGACACCAAAATCTACGTTTGAAGTTTGAGGTGGCAAAACAAGCAAGTAGCCCCAGTCTCTGTGCCTCTGTGCGAGCAGTGCCATGGGCAGATGAGGCTGAGCAAGAGCTTTCCAGGTTAGCTCTTTCTGGCTGCGAGCTATCTGCAGACGTTCGCATTTTCGGAGCGGGCCTGCTGGAGACCCCCTCTAAGGACCCCCAAATCTACGTTTGAAGTTTGAGGAGGCATGTTAAGCAAGCAGCCCCAGTCTCTGTGCCTCTGTGCGAGCAGTGCCATGGGCAGATGAGGCTGAGCAACAACTTTCCAGGCTAGCTCTTTCTGGCTGCGAGCTATCTGCAGACGTTCCCATTTTCGCAGAAGGGCTGCTGGAGGCCCACTTCACGGACACTCAAATATACGTTTGAAGTTTGAGGTGGCAAGACAAGCAAGCACCACCAGTCTCTGTGCCTCTGTGCGAGCAGTGCCATGGGCAGATGAGGCTGAGCAACAGCTTTCCAGGCTAGCTCTTTCTGCCTGCGAGCTATCTGCAGATGTTTGCATTTTCGGAGCAGGCCTGTTGAAGGCCCCCTCTAAGGAACCCCAAATCTACGTTTGAAGTTTGAGGTGGCATGTTAAGCAAGCCGACCCACTCTCTGTGCCTCTGTGCGAGCAGTGCCATGGGCAGATGAGTCTGAGCAACAGCTTTCCAGGCTAGCTCTTTCTGCCTGCGAGCTCTTTTCAGACGTTCGCATTTTGGGAGCAGAGCTGCCGGAGGCCCACTGCATGGACCCTCAAAGCTACATTTGAAGTTTGAGGTGGCAAGACAAGCAAGCAGCCCCAGTCTCTGTGCCTCTGTGCGAGCAGTGCCATGGGCAGATGAGGCTGAGCAACAGCTTTACAGGCTAGCTCTTTCTGGCTGTAAGCTCTCTTCAGACGTTCGCATTTTCGGAGCGGGCCTGCTCGAGGGCCCCTGTAAGGGCCCCACGATCTACGTTTGAAATTTGAGGTGACATGTTAAGCAAGCAGCCCCAGTCTCTGTGCCTCTGTGCGAGCAGTGCCATGGGCAGATGAGGCTGAGCAACAGCTTTCCAGGCTAGCTCTTTCTGCCTGCGAGCTATCTGCAGACGTTCGCATTTTCAGAGCTGGGCTGCTGGAGGCTCCCTTCATGGACACCCAAATCTACTTTGAAGTTTGAGGTGGCAAGACAAGCAAGCAGCCCCAGTCTCTTTGCCTCTGTGCAAGCAGTGCCATGGGCAGATGAGGCTGAGCAACAGCATTCCAGGCTAGCTCTTTCTGTCTGCGAGCTATCTGCAGACATTCCCATTTTTGGACCAGGCCTGCCAAAGGCCCCCTGCCCAGACACCCAAAGCTACGTTTGAAGTTTGAGGGGACAAGAAAAGCAAGCAGCCCCATTGTCCGTGCCTCTGTGCGAGCAGTGCCATTGGCAGATGAGGCTGAGCAACAGCTTTCCAGGCTAGCCCCTTGTAACTGCCAGCTATCTGCAGAGGTTCGCATTTAAAGAGCAGGGCTGCGAAGGGAGCCTGGCAGGGACACCACCATTCCCAGGCTACTTTTGAAGTTTGAGGTGGCAAGACAAGCAAGCAGCCCCAGTCTCTGTGCCTCTGTGCGAGCAGTGCCATGAGCAGATGAGGCTGAGAAACAGCATTCCAGGCTAGCGCCTTCTGTCTGCCAGCTATCTGCAGACGTTCACACTTTCGGAGCAGTGCTGCGAAAGGAGCCTGGCTGGGAAATCAACTTTCACAGGCTACATTTGGAGTTTCAAGTGGCAAGACAAGAAAGCAGCCCCAGTCTCTGTGCCTCTGTGCGAGCAGTGCCATTGGCAGATGAGGCTGAGCAACAGCTTTCCAGGCTAGCTCTTTCTGCCTGCGAGCTATCTGCAGACGTTCGCATTTTGAGATCAGGGCTGCTGGAGGCCCCCTTCACGGACACCAAAAGCTACGTTTGAAGTTTGAGGTGGCAAAACAAGCAAGTAGCCCCAGTCTCTGTGCCTCTGTGCGAGCAGTGCCATGGGCAGATGAGGCTGAGCAACAGCTTTCCAGGCTAGCTCTTTCTGCCTGCGAGCTCTCTTCAGATGTTCGCCTTTTGGGAGCAGGGCTGCCGGAGGCCCACTGCACGGACCCCCAAATATACATTTGAAGTTTCAAGTGGCAAGACAAGCAAGCAGCCCCAGTCTCTGTGCCTCTGTGCGAGCAGTGCCATGGGCAGATGAGGCTGAGCAACAGCTTTCCAGGCTAGCTCTTTCTGCCTGCGAATTTTCTGCAGACTTTCGCATTTTCGGAGCGGGCCTGCTCGAGGCCCCCTGTAAGGGCCCCACAATCTACGTTTGAAGTTTGAGGTGAGATGTTAAGCAAGCAGGCCCAGTCTCTGTGCCTCGGTGCGAGCAGTGCCATGGGCAGATGAGTCTGAGCAACAGCTTTCCAGGCTAGCTCTTTCTGCCTGCGAGCTCTCTTCAGACGTTAGCATTTTGGGAGCAGGGCTGCCGGAGGCAGACTGCATGGACCCTCAAAGCTACATTTGAAGTTTGAGGGGACAAGACAAGCAAGCAGCCCCAGTCTCTGTGCCTCTGTGCGAGCAGTGCCATGGGCAGATGAGGCTGAGCAACAGCTTTCCAGGCTAGTTCTTTCTGCCTGCGAGCTGTCTTCAGACGTTCGCCTTTTGGGAGCAGGGCTGCCGGAGGCCCACTGCACGGACCCGCAAATCTACATTTGAAGTTTCAAGTGGCAAGACAAGCAAGCAGCCCCAGTCTCTGTGCCTCTGTGCGAGCAGTGCCATGGGCAGATGAGGCTGAGCAATAGCTTTCCAGGCTAGCTCTTTCTGACTGCGAACTATCTGCAGACGTTCGCATTTTCGGAGCAGGGCTGCTGGAGGCCCCCTTCACGGACACCAAAATCTACGTTTGAAGTTTGAGGTGGCAAAACAAGCAAGTAGCCCCAGTCTCTGTGCCTCTGTGCGAGCAGTGCCATGGGCAGATGAGGCTGAGCAAGAGCTTTCCAGGCTAGCTCTTTCTGGCTGCGAGCTATCTGCAGACGTTCGCATTTTCGGAGCGGGCCTGCTGGAGGCCCCCTCTAAGGACCCCCAAATCTACGTTTGAATTTTGAGGAGGCATGTTAAGCAAGCAGCCCCAGTCTCTGTGCCTCTGTGCGAGCAGTGCCATGGGCAGATGAGGCTGAGCAACAGCTTTCCAGGCTAGCACTTTCTTGCTGCCAGCTAACTGCAGACGTTCGCATTTTCAGAGCAGGGCTGCCAGAGGCTCAAGGCGTGGACCACGTAAACTACGTATGAAGTTTGAGGTGGCAAGACAAGCAAGCAGCCCCAGTCTCTGTGCCTCTGTGCGAGCAGTGCCATGGGCAGATGAGGCTGAGCAACAGCTTTCCACACTAGCTCTTTCTGGATGCCATCTATCTGCAGACGTTCGCATTTTCAGAGCAGGGCTGCGTGAGGATCCTGGCACGGACCACCTAAGCTACGTTTGAAGTTTGAGGTGGCAAGACAAGCAAGCAGCCCCAGTCTCTGTGCCTCTGTGCGAGCAGTGCCATGGGCAGATGAGGCTCAGCAACAGCTTTCCAGGCTAGCTCTTTCTGCCGGCGAGCTATCTGCAGACGTTTCCATTTTTGGACCAGGCCTGCCGGAGGCGCCCGGCACGGACCACCTAAGTTACATTTGAAGTTTGAGGGAGTAAGAAAAGCAAGCATCTCCAGTCTCTATGCCTCTGTGCGAGCAGTGCCATGGGCAGATGAGGCTGAGCAACAGCTTTCCAGGCTAGATCTTTCTGCCTGCGAGCTATCTGCAGACGTTCGCATTTTCGGAGCAGGACTGCCAGAGGCTTCCGGCGTGGACCACCTAAGATACGTTTGAAGTTGGAGGTGGCAAGACAAGCAAGCAGCCCCAGTCTCTGTGCCTCTGTGCGAGCAGTGCCATGTGCAGATGAGGCTCAGCAACAGCTTTCCACGCTAGCTCATTCTTCCTGAGAGTTATCTGCAGACGTTCGCATTTTCGGAGCAGGGCTGCCAGAGTTGGCAGGCACGGACCACCTAAGATACGTTTGAAGTTTTTGGGGGCAAGACAAGCAAGCAGCCCCAGTCTCTGTGCCTCTGTGCGAGCAGTGCCATGGGCAGATGAGGCTGAGCAACAGCTTTCCAGACTAGCTCTTTCTGGCTGTGAGCTATCTGAAGACGTTCGCATTTTCAGAGCAGAGCTGCCGGTGGCGCCCTACACGGAGCCCCTAAGCTATGTTTGAAGTTTGAGTGGGCAAGACAAGCAAGCAGCCCCAGTGTCTGTGCCTTTGTGCGAGCAGTGCCTTGGGCAGATGAGGCTCAGCAACAGCTTTCCAGGCTAGCTCTTTCTGCCGGCGAGCTATCTGCAGACGTTCCCATTTTCGGAACAGGGCTGCCGGAGGCCCCCTGAACGGACCTCAAAATATACGTTTGAAGTTTGAGGTGGCAAGACAAGCAAGCATCCCCTGTCTCTGTGCCTCTATGCGAGCAGTGCCATATGCAGATGAGGCTGAGCAACAGTTTTCCACGCTAGCTCTTTCCGGCTGCAAGCTATCTGCAGACGTTTACATTTTCAGAGCATGGCTTCTTAAGGCCCTCTGCACGGAACACCTAAGTTACGTTTGAAGTTTGAGGGGGTAAGACAAGCAAGCAGCCCCAGTCTCTGTGCCTTTGGGCGAGCAGTGCCATGGGCAGATGAGGCTGAGCAAGAACTTTCCAGGCTAGCTCTTTCTGCCTGCGAGCTATCTGCAGACGTTCCCATTTTCAGAGCAGGGCTGCCGGAGTCGCCCGGCACGGAACACTTAATCTACGTTTGAAGTTTGAGGTGGCAAGACAAGAAAGCAGCCCCAGTCTCTGTGCCTCTGTGCGAGCAGTGCCATGAGCAGATGAGGCTGAGCAACAGCTTTCCAGGCTAGCTCTTTCTGGCTGTGAGCTATCTGCAGACGTTCGCATTTTCGAAGCAGGGCTGCCGGAGGGGCCCGACACGGACAACCTAAGATATGTTTGAAGTTTGAGTGTGCAAGACAAGCAAGCAGCCCCAGTCTCTGTGCCTCTGTGTGAGCAGTGCCATGGACAGATGAGGCTGAGCAACAGCTTTCCAGGCTAGCTCATTCTGGCTGAGAGCTATCTGCAGACGTTCGCATTTTCAGCGCAGGGCTGCCGGATTTGGCCGGCACGGACCACCTAAGCTATATTTGAAGTTTGAGGGGGCAAGACAAGCAAGCAGCCCCAGTCTCTGTGCCTCTGTGTGAGGAGTGCCATGGGCACATACGGCTGAGCAACAGCTTTCCAGTTTAGCTCTTTCTGGCTGCGAGCTATCTGCAGACGTTCGCATTTTCAGAGCAGAGCTGCCGGAGGCCCCCTGCACGGAAAAGTTAAAATACTTTTGAACTTTAACGGGGCAAGACAAGCAAGCAGCCCCAGTCTCTGTGCCTCTGTGCGAGCAGTGCCATGGGCAGATGAGGCTGAGCAACAGCTTTCCAGGCTAGCTCTTTCTGCCTGCGAGCTATCTGCAGACGTTCGCATTTTCAGAGCAGGGCTGCCGGATTTGGCCGGCACGGACCACCTAAGCTATATTTGAAGTTTGAGGGGGCAAGACAAGCAAGCAGCCCGAGTCTCTGTGCCTCTGTGCAAGCAGTGCCATGGGCAGATGAGGCTGAGCAACAGCTTTCCAGGCTAGCTCTTTCTGCCTGCGAGCTATCTGCAGACGTTCGCATTTTCAGAGCTGGGCTGCTGGAGGCTCCCTTCATGGACACCCAAATCTACTTTGAAGTTTGAGGTGGCAAGACAAGCAAGCAGCCCCAGTCTCTTTGCCTCTGTGCAAGCAGTGCCATGGGCAGATGAGGCTGAGCAACAGCATTCCAGGCTAGCTCTTTCTGTCTGCGAGCTATCTGCAGACATTCCCATTTTTGGACCAGGCCTGCCAAAGGCCCCCTGCCCAGACACCCAAAGCTACGTTTGAAGTTTGAGGGGACAAGAAAAGCAAGCAGCCCCATTGTCCGTGCCTCTGTGCGAGCAGTGCCATTGGCAGATGAGGCTGAGCAACAGCTTTCCAGGCTAGCCCCTTGTGACTGCCAGCTATCTGCAGAGGTTCGCATTTAAAGAGCAGGGCTGCGAAGGGAGCCTGGCAGGGACACCACCATTCCCAGGCTACTTTTGAAGTTTGAGGTGGCAAGACAAGCAAGCAGCCCCAGTCTCTGTGCCTCTCTGCGAGCAGTGCCATGAGCAGATGAGGCTGAGAAACAGCATTCCAGGCTAGCGCCTTCTGTCTGCCAGCTATCTGCAGACGTTCACACTTTCGGAGCAGTGCTGCGAAAGGAGCCTGGCTGGGAAATCAACTTTCACAGGCTACATTTGGAGTTTCAAGTGGCAAGACAAGAAAGCAGCCCCAGTCTCTGTGCCTCTGTGCGAGCAGTGCCATTGGCAGATGAGGCTGAGCAACAGCTTTCCAGGCTAGCTCTTTCTGCCTGCGAGCTATCTGCAGACGTTCGCATTTTGAGATCAGGGCTGCTGGAGGCCCCCTTCACGGACACCAAAAGCTACGTTTGAAGTTTGAGGTGGCAAAACAAGCAAGTAGCCCCAGTCTCTGTGCCTCTGTGCGAGCAGTGCCATGGGCAGATGAGGCTGAGCAACAGCTTTCCAGGCTAGCTCTTTCTGCCTGCGAGCTCTCTTCAGATGTTCGCCTTTTGGGAGCAGGGCTGCCGGAGGCCCACTGCACGGACCCCCAAATCTACATTTGAAGTTTCAAGTGGCAAGACAAGCAAGCAGCCCCAGTCTCTGTGCCTCTGTGCGAGCAGTGCCATGGGCAGATGAGGCTGAGCAACAGCTTTCCAGGCTAGCTCTTTCTGGATGCCATCTATCTGCAGACGTTCGCATTTTCAGAGCAGGGCTGCGTGAGGATCCTGGCACGGACCACCTAAGCTACGTTTGAAGTTTGAGGTGGCAAGACAAGCAAGCAGCCCCAGTCTCTGTGCCTCTGTGCGAGCAGTGCCATGGGCAGATGAGGCTCAGCAACAGCTTTCCAGGCTAGCTCTTTCTGCCGGCGAGCTATCTGCAGACGTTTCCATTTTTGGACCAGGCCTGCCGGAGGCGCCCGGCACGGACCACCTAAGTTACATTTGAAGTTTGAGGGAGTAAGAAAAGCAAGCATCTCCAGTCTCTATGCCTCTGTGCGAGCAGTGCCATGGGCAGATGAGGCTGAGCAACAGCTTTCCAGGCTAGATCTTTCTGCCTGCGAGCTATCTGCAGACGTTCGCATTTTCGGAGCATGACTGCCAGAGGCTTCCGGAGTGGACCACCTAAGATACGTTTGAAGTTGGAGGTGGCAAGACAAGCAAGCAGCCCCAGTCTCTGTGCCTCTGTGCGAGCAGTGCCATGTGCAGATGAGGCTCAGCAACAGCTTTCCACGCTAGCTCATTCTTCCTGAGAGTTATCTGCAGACGTTCGCATTTTCGGAGCAGGGCTGCCAGAGTTGGCAGGCACGGACCACCTAAGATACGTTTGAAGTTTTTGGGGGCAAGACAAGCAAGCAGCCCCAGTCTCTGTGCCTCTGTGCGAGCAGTGCCATGGGCAGATGAGGCTGAGCAACAGCTTTCCAGACTAGCTCTTTCTGGCTGTGAGCTATCTGAAGACGTTCGCATTTTCAGAGCAGAGCTGCCGGTGGCGCCCTACACGGAGCCCCTAAGCTATGTTTGAAGTTTGAGTGGGCAAGACAAGCAAGCAGCCCCAGTGTCTGTGCCTTTGTGCGAGCAGTGCCTTGGGCAGATGAGGCTCAGCAACAGCTTTCCAGGCTAGCTCTTTCTGCCGGCGAGCTATCTGCAGACGTTCCCATTTTCGGAACAGGGCTGCCGGAGGCCCCCTGAACGGACCTCAAAATATACGTTTGAAGTTTGAGGTGGCAAGACAAGCAAGCATCCCCTGTCTCTGTGCCTCTATGCGAGCAGTGCCATATGCAGATGAGGCTGAGCAACAGTTTTCCACGCTAGCTCTTTCCGGCTGCAAGCTATCTGCAGACGTTTACATTTTCAGAGCATGGCTTCTTAAGGCCCTCTGCACGGAACACCTAAGTTACGTTTGAAGTTTGAGGGGGTAAGACAAGCAAGCAGCCCCAGTCTCTGTGCCTTTGGGCGAGCAGTGCCATGGGCAGATGAGGCTGAGCAAGAACTTTCCAGGCTAGCTCTTTCCGGCTGCAAGCTATCTGCAGACGTTTACATTTTCAGAGCATGGCTTCTTAAGGCCCTCTGCACGGAACACCTAAGTTACGTTTTAAGTTTGAGGGGGTAAGACAAGCAAGCAGCCCCAGTCTCTGTGCCTTTGGGCGAGCAGTGCCATGGGCAGATGAGGCTGAGCAAGAACTTTCCAGGCTAGCTCTTTCTGCCTGCGAGCTATCTGCAGACGTTCCCATTTTCAGAGCAGGGCTGCCGGAGTCGCCCGGCACGGAACACTTAATCTACGTTTGAAGTTTGAGGTGGCAAGACAAGAAAGCAGCCCCAGTCTCTGTGCCTCTGTGCGAGCAGTGCCATGAGCAGATGAGGCTGAGCAACAGCTTTCCAGGCTAGCTCTTTCTGGCTGTGAGCTATCTGCAGACGTTCGCATTTTCGGAACAGAGCTGCCGGAGGGGCCCGACACGGACCACCTAAGCTATATTTGAAGTTTGAGGGGGCAAGACAAGCAAGCAGCCCCAGTCTCTGTGCCTCTGTGTGAGCAGTGCCATGGGCACATACGGCTGAGCAACAGCTTTCCAGTTTAGCTCTTTCTGGCTGCGAGCTATCTGCAGACGTTCGCATTTTCAGAGCAGAGCTGCCGGAGGCCCCCTGCACGGAAAAGTTAAAATACTTTTGAACTTTAACGGGGCAAGACAAGCAAGCAGCCCCAGTCTCTGTGCCTCTGTGCGAGCAGTGCCATGGGCAGATGAGGCTGAGCAACAGCTTTCCAGGCTAGCTCTTTCTGCCTCCGAGCTATCTGCAGACGTTCGCATTTTCAGAGCAGGGCTGCCGGATTTGGCCGGCACGGACCACCTAAGCTATATTTGAAGTTTGAGGGGGCAAGACAAGCAAGCAGCCCGAGTCTCTGTGCCTCTGTGCAAGCAGTGCCATGGGCAGATGAGGCTGAGCAACAGCTTTCCAGGCTAGCTCTTTCTGCCTGCGAGCTATCTGCAGACGTTCGCATTTTCAGAGCAGGGCTGCCGGATTTGGCCGGCACGGTCCACCTAAGCTATATTTGAAATTTGAGGGGGCAAGACAAGCAAGCAGCCCCAGTCTCTGTGCCTCTGTGCGAGCAGTGCCATGGGCAGATGAGGCTGAGCAACAGCTTTCCAGGCTAGCTCTTTCAGGCTGCCAGCTATCTGCAGACGTTCGCATTTTCGGAGCAGGGCTGCCGGAGGCTCCCGGCACGGAAAACGTAAGAAACTTTTGAACTTTAACGTGGCAAGACAAGCAAGCAGCCCCAGTCTCTGTGCCTCTGTGCGAGCAGTGCCATGGGCAGATGAGGCTGAGCAACAGCTTTCCAGGATAGCTCTTTCTGCCTGCGAGCTATCTGCAGACGTTCCCATTTTCAGAGCAGGGATGCCGGAGGCTCCCGGCACGGAAAACGTAAGAAACTTTTGAACTTTAACGTGGCAAGACAAGCAAGCAGCCCCAGTCTCTGTGCCTCTGTGCGAGCAGTGCCATGGGCAGATGAGGCTGAGCAACAGCTTTCCAGGCTAGCTCTTTCTGCCGGCGATCTATCTGCAGACGTTCCCATTTTCGGAACAGGGCTGCCGGAGGGCCCCTGAACGGACCTCAAAATCTACGTTTGAAGTTTGAGGTGGCAAGACAAGCAAGCAGCCCCAGTCTCTGTGCCTCTGTGCGAGCAGTGCCATGGGCACATACGGCTGAGCAACAGCTTTCCAGGCTAGCTCTTTCTGGCTGTGAGCTATCTGAAGACGTTCGCATTTTCAGAGCAGAGCTGCCGGTGGCGCCCTACACGGAGCCCCTAAGCTATGTTTGAAGTTTGAGTGGGCAAGACAAGCAAGCAGCCCCAGTCTCTGTGCCTTTGTGCGAGCAGTGCCTTGGGCAGATGAGGCTCAGCAACAGCTTTCCAGGCTAGCTCTTTCTGCCGGCGAGCTATCTGCAGACGTTCCCATTTTCGGAACAGGGCTGCCGGAGGCCCCCTGAACGGACCTCAAAATATACGTTTGAAGTTTGAGGTGGCAAGACAAGCAAGCATCCCCTGTCTCTGTGCCTCTATGCGAGCAGTGCCATATGCAGATGAGGCTGAGCAACAGTTTTCCACGCTAGCTCTTTCCGGCTGCAAGCTATCTGCAGACGTTTACATTTTCAGAGCATGGCTTCTTAAGGCCCTCTGCACGGAACACCTAAGTTACGTTTGAAGTTTGAGGGGGTAAGACAAGCAAGCAGCCCCAGTCTCTGTGCCTCTGTGCGAGCAGTGCCATGGGCAGATGAGGCTGAGCAAGAACTTTCCAGGCTAGCTCTTTCCGGCTGCAAGCTATCTGCAGACGTTTACATTTTCAGAGCATGGCTTCTTAAGGCCCTCTGCACGGAACACCTAAGTTACGTTTGAAGTTTGAGGGGGTAAGACAAGCAAGCAGCCCCAGTCTCTGTGCCTTTGGGCGAGCAGTGCCATGGGCAGATGAGGTTGAGCAAGAACTTTCCAGGCTAGCTCTTTCTGCCTGCGAGCTATCTGCAGACGTTCCCATTTTCAGAGCAGGGCTGCCGGAGTCGCCCGGCACGGAACACTTAATCTACGTTTGAAGTTTGAGGTTGCAAGACAAGAAAGCAGCCCCAGTCTCTGTGCCTCTGTGCGAGCAGTGCCATGAGCAGATGAGGCTGAGCAACAGCTTTCCAGGCTAGCTCTTTCTGGCTGTGAGCTATCTGCAGACGTTCGCATTTTCGGAACAGAGCTGCCGGAGGGGCCCGACACGGACCACCTAAGCTATATTTGAAGTTTGAGGGGGCAAGACAAGCAAGCAGCCCCAGTCTCTGTGCCTCTGTGTGAGCAGTGCCATGGGCACATACGGCTGAGCAACAGCTTTCCAGTTTAGCTCTTTCTGGCTGCGAGCTATCTGCAGACGTTCGCATTTTCAGAGCAGAGCTGCCGGAGGCCCCCTGCACGGAAAAGTTAAAATACTTTTGAACTTTAACGGGGCAAGACAAGCAAGCAGCCCCAGTCTCTGTGCCTCTGTGCGAGCAGTGCCATGGGCAGATGAGGCTGAGCAACAGCTTTCCAGGCTAGCTCTTTCTGCCTCCGAGCTATCTGCAGACGTTCGCATTTTCAGAGCAGGGCTGCCGGATTTGGCCGGCACGGACCACCTAAGCTATATTTGAAGTTTGAGGGGGCAAGACAAGCAAGCAGCCCGAGTCTCTGTGCCTCTGTGCAAGCAGTGCCATGGGCAGATGAGGCTGAGCAACAGCTTTCCAGGCTAGCTCTTTCTGCCTGCGAGCTATCTGCAGACGTTCGCATTTTCAGAGCAGGGCTGCCGGATTTGGCCGGCACGGACCACCTAAGCTATATTTGAAATTTGAGGGGGCAAGACAAGCAAGCAGCCCCAGTCTCTGTGCCTCTGTGCGAGCAGTGCCATGGGCAGATGAGGCTGAGCAACAGCTTTCCAGGCTAGCTCTTTCAGGCTGCCAGCTATCTGCAGACGTTCGCATTTTCGGAGCAGGGCTGCCGGAGGCCCCCTGCACGGACCACCTAATGTACGTTTGAAGTTTGAGGGAGTAAGAAAAGCAAGCAGCCCCAGTCTCTGTGCCTCTGTGCGAGCAGTGCCATGGGCAGATGAGGCTGAGCAACAGCTTTCCAGGATAGCTCTTTCTGCCTGCGAGCTATCTGCAGACGTTCCCATTTTCAGAGCAGGGATGCCGGAGGCTCCCGGCACGGAAAACGTAAGAAACTTTTGAACTTTAACGTGGCAAGACAAGCAAGCAGCCCCAGTCTCTGTGCCTCTGTGCGAGCAGTGCCATGGGCAGATGAGGCTGAGCAACAGCTTTCCAGGCTAGCTCTTTCTGCCGGCGATCTATCTGCAGACGTTCCCATTTTCGGAACAGGGCTGCCGGAGGCCCCCTGAACGGACCTCAAAATCTACGTTTGAAGTTTGAGGTGGCAAGACAAGCAAGCAGCCCCAGTCTCTGTGCCTCTGTGCGAGCAGTGCCATGGGCACATACGGCTGAGCAACAGCTTTCCAGGCTAGCTCTTTCTGGCTGCGAGCTATCTGCAGACGTTCGCATTTTCAGAGCAGAGCTGCCGGAGGCCCCCTGCACGGAAAAGTTAAAATACTTTTGAACTTTAACGGGGCAAGACAAGCAAGCAGCCCCAGTCTCTGTGCCTCTGTGCGAGCAGTGCCATGGGCAGATGAGGCTGAGCAACAGCTTTCCAGGCTAGCTCTTTCTGGCTGCGAGCTATCTGCAGACATTCGCATTTTCAGAACAGGTCTGAGGGAGGCGCCCGGCACACACCACCTAAGATATGTTTGAAGTTTGAGGTGGCAAGACAAGCAAGCAGCCCCAGTCTCTGTGCCTCTGTGCGAGCAGTGCCATGGGCAGATGAGGCTGAGCAACAGCTTTCCAGGCTAGCTCTTTCAGGCTGCCAGCTATCTGCAGACGTTCGCATTTTCGGAGCAGGGATGCCGGAGGCCCCCTGCACGGACCACCTAATGTACGTTTGAAGTTTTAGGGAGTAAGAAAAGCAAGCAGCCCCAGTCTCTGTGCCTCTGTGCGAGCAGTGCCATGGGCAGATAAGGCTGAGCAACAGCTTTCCAGGCTAGCTCTTTCTGGCTGCGAGCTATCTGCAGACGTTCGCATTTTCAGAACAGGTCTGCCGGAGAAGCCCGGCACGGACCACCTAAGTTAGGTTTGAAGTTTGAGTGGTCAAGTCAAGCAAGAAGCCCCAGTCTCTGTGCCTCTGTGCGAGCAGTGCCATGGGCAGATGAGGCTGAGCAACAGCTTTCCAGGCTAGATCTTTCTGGCTGCCAGCTATCTGCAGACGTTCGCATTTTCGGAGCAGGGCTGAGGGAGGCCCCCTGTACGGAAAACTTAAGTTACTTTTGAACTTTAACGGGGCAAGACAAGCAAGCAGTCCCAGTCTCTGTGCCTCTGTGCGAGCAGTGCCATGGGCAGATGAGGCTGAGCAACAGCTTTCCAGGCTAGCTCTTTCTGCCTGCGAGCTATCTGCAGACGTTCGCATTTTCAGAGCAGGGCTGCCGGATTTGGTTGGCACGGACCACCTAAGCTATATTTGAAGTTTGAGGGGGCAAGACAAGCAAGCAGCCCCAGTCTCTGTGCCTCTGTGCGAGCAGTGCCATGGGCAGATGAGGCTGAGCAACAGCTTTCCAGGCTAGCGCTTTCTGCCGGCGAGCTATCTGCAGACGTTCCCATTTTCGGAGCAGGGCTGCCGGAGTTGGGCGGCACGGACAACCTAAGCTACAGTTGAAGTTTGAGGGGGCAAGACAAGCAAGCAGCCCCAGTCTCTGTGTCTCTGTGCGAGCAGTGCCATGGGCAGATGAGGCTGAGCAACAGCTTTCCAGGCTAGCCCTTTCAGGCTGCCAGCTAACTGCAGACGTTCGCATGTTCAGAGCAGGGCTGCCAGAGGCCTCCTGAACGAACCTCCAAATCTACGTTTGAAGTTTGAGGTGGCAAGACAAGCAAGAAGCCCCAGTCTCTGTGCCTCTGTGCGAGCAGTGCCATGGGCAGATGAGGCTGAGCAACAGATTTCCACGCTAGCTCTTTCTGCCTGCGACCCATCTGCAGACGTTTGCTTTTTCGGAGCAGGGTTGCTGGAGTTGGCTGGCACGGACCACCTAAGCTACGTTTGAAGTTTGAGGGGTCAAGACAAGCAAGCAGCCCCAGTCCCTGTGCCTCTGTGCGAGCAGTGCCATGGGCAGATGAGGCTGAGCAACAGCTTTCCAGGCTAGCTCTTTCTGCCTGCGAGCTCTCTTCAGACGTTCGCATTTTCGGAGCAGGGTTGCTGGAGTTTGCTGGCACGGACCACCTAATGTACGTTTGAATTTTGAGGGAGTAAGACAAGCAAGCAGCCCCAGTCTCTGTGCCTCTGTGCGAGCAGTGCCATGGGCAGATGAGGCTGAGCAACAGCTTTCCAGGCTAGCTCTTTCTGGCTGCGAACTATCTGCAGACGTTCCCATTTTCGGAGCAGGGCTGCCAGAGGCCTCCTGAACGAACCTCCAAATCTACGTTTGAAGTTTGAGGTGGCAAGACAAGCAAGAAGCCCCAGTCTCTGTGCCTCTGTGCGAGCAGTGCCATGGGCAGATGAGGCTGAGCAACAGATTTCCACGCTAGCTCTTTCTGCCTGCGAGCCATCTGCAGACGTTTGCTTTTTCGGAGCAGGGTTGCTGGAGTTGGCTGGCACGGACCACCTAAGCTACGTTTGAAGTTTGAGGGGTCAAGACAAGCAAGCAGCCCCAGTCCCTGTGCCTCTGTGCGAGCAGTGCCATGGGCAGATGAGGCTGAGCAACAGCTTTCCAGGCTAGCTCTTTCTGCCTGCGAGCTATCTGCAGACGTTCGCATTTTCAGAGCTGGGCTGCCGGATTTGGCCGGCACGGACCACCTAAGGTTCGTTTGAAGTTTGAGGGGTGAAGACAAGCAAGCAGCCCCAGTCTCTGTGCCTCTGTGCGAGCAGTGCCATGGGCAGATGAGGCTCAGCAACAGCTTTCCAGGCTAACTCTTTCTGGTTGCGAGCTATCCGCAGACATTCCCATTTTCGGAACAGGGCTGCCAGAGGATCGTGGCACATACCACCTAAACTACGTTTGAAATTTGAGGGGGCAAGACAAGCAAGCAGCCCCAGTCTCTGTGCCTCTGTGCGAGCAGTGCCATGGGCAGATGAGGCTGAGCAAGAGCTTTCCAGGCTAGCCCTTTCAGGCTGCCAGCTAACTGCAGACGTTCGCATTTTCAGAGCAGGGCTGCCAGAGGCTCCCTGCGTGGACCACATAAATTACTTTTGAAGTTCGAGGTTGCAAGACAAGCAAGCAGCCCCAGTCTCTGTGCCTCTGTGCGAGCAGTGCCATGGGCAGATAAGGCTGAGCAACAGCTTTCCACGCTAGCTCATTCTGGCTGAGAGCTATCTGCAGACGTTCCCATTTTCGGAGCAGGGCTGCTGGAGTTTGCTGGCACGGACCACCTAATCTACGTTTGAAGTTTGAGGGAGTAAGAAAAGCAAGCAGCCCCAGTCTCTGTGCCTCTGTGCGAGCAGTGCCATGGGCAGATAAGGCTGAGCAACAGCTTTCCAGGCTAGCTCTTTCTGGCTTCGAGCTATCTGCAGACGTTCGCATTTTCAGAACAGGTCTGCCGGAGGCGCCCGGCACGGACCACCTAAGTTAGGTTTGAAGTTTGAGTGGTCAAGTCAAGCAAGCAGCCCCAGTCTCTGTGCCTCTGTGCGAGCAGTGCCATGGGCAGATGAGACTGAGCAACAGCTTTCCGGGTTAGCTCTTTCTGGCTGAGAGCTATCTGCAGACGTTCGCATTTTCGGAGCAGGGCTGCTGGAGTTTGCTGGCAGGGACCACCTAATGTACGTTTGAAGTTTGAGGGAGTAAGACAAGCAAGCAGCCCCAGTCTCTGTGCCTCTGTGCGAGCAGTGCCATGGGCAGATGAGGCTGAGCAACAGCTTTCCAGGGTAGCTCTTTCTGGATGCGAGCTATCTGCAGACGTTTGCATTTTTGGAGCAGTGCTGCTGAAGGCGCACGGCACGGAAATCTTAAGATACTTTTGAACTTTAAGGGGGCAAGACAAGCAAGCAGCCCCAGTCTCTGTGCCTCTGTGCGAGCAGTGCCATGGGCAGATGAGGCTGAGCAACAGCTTTCCAGGCTACCTTTTTCTGGCTGCGAGCTATCTGCAGACGTTCGCATTTTCGGAGCAGAGCTGCCGGAGGCCCCCTGTACGGAAAACTTAAGATACTTTTGAACTTTAACGGGGCAAGACAAGCAAGCAGCCCCAGTCTCTGTGCCTCTGTGCGAGCAGTGCCATGTGCAGATGAGGCTGAGCAACAGCTTTCCAGGCTAGCTCTTTCTGCCTGCGAGCTATCTGCAGACGTTCGCATTTTCAGAGCTGGGCTGCCGGATTTGGCCGGCACGGACCACCTAAGGTTCGTTTGAAGTTTGAGGGGTCAAGACAAGCAAGCAGCCCCAGTCTCTGTGCCTCTGTGCGAGCAGTGCCATGGGCAGATGAGGCTGAGCAACAGCTTTCCAGGCTAGCTCTTTCTGGTTGCGAGCTATCTGCAGACGTTCCCATTTTCGGAACAGGGCTGCCAGAGGATCGTGGCACATACCACCTAAACTACGTTTGAAATTTGAGGGGGCAAGACAAGCAAGCAGCCCCAGTCTCTGTGCCTCTGTGCGAGCAGTGCCATGGGCAGATGAGGCTGAGCAAGAGCTTTCCAGGCTAGCCCTTTCAGGCTGCCAGCTAACTGCAGACGTTCGCATTTTCAGAGCAGGGCTGCCAGAGGCTCCCTGCGTGGACCACATAAATTACTTTTGAAGTTTGAGGGGGCAAGACAAGCAAGCATCCCCAGTCTCTGTGCCTCTGTGCGAGCAGTGCCATGGGCAGATGAGGCTGAGCAACAGCTTTCCAGGCTAGCTCTTTCAGGCTGCAATCTATCTGCAGACGTTCGCATTTTTAGAGCAGGGCTGCCGGTGGCCCCCTGCACGGACCACCTAAGATACGTTTGAAGTTCGAGGTTGCAAGACAAGCAAGCAGCCCCAGTCTCTGTGCCTCTGTGCGAGCAGTGCCATGGGCAGATAAGGCTGAGCAACAGCTTTCCACGCTAGCTCATTCTGGCTGAGAGCTATCTGCAGACGTTCCCATTTTCGGAGCAGGGCTGCTGGAGTTTGCTGGCACGGACCACCTAATCTACGTTTGAAGTTTGAGGGAGTAAGAAAAGCAAGCAGCCCCAGTCTCTGTGCCTCTGTGCGAGCAGTGCCATGGGCAGATAAGGCTAAGCAACAGCTTTCCAGGCTAGCTCTTTCTGGCTGCGAGCTATCTGCAGACGTTCGCATTTTCAGAACAGGTCTGCCGGAGGCACCCGGCACGGACCACCTAAGTTAGGTTTGAAGTTTGAGTGGTCAAGTCAAGCAAGCAGCCCCAGTCTCTGTGCCTCTGTGCGAGCAGTGCCATGGGCAGATGAGACTGAGCAACAGCTTTCCAGGCTAGCTCTTTCTGGCTGCCAGCTATCTGCAGACGTTCGCATTTTCGGAGCAGGGCTGAGGGAGGCCCCCTGCACGGACCACCTAAGGTTCGTTTGAAGTTTGAGGGGTCAAGACAAGCAAGCAGCCCCAGTCTCTGTGCCTCTGTGCAAGCAGTGCCATGTGCAGATGAGGCTGAGCAACAGCTTTCCGGGTTAGCTCTTTCTGGCTGAGAGCTATCTGCAGACGTTCGCATTTTCGGAGCAGGGTTGCTGGAGTTTGCTGGCAGGGACCACCTAATGTACGTTTGAAGTTTGAGGGAGTAAGACAAGCAAGCATCCCCAGTCTCTGTGCCTCTGTGCGAGCAGTGCCATGGGCAGATGAGGCTGAGCAACAGCTTTCCAGGCTAGCTCTTTCTGGATGCGAGCTATCTGCAGACGTTTGCATTTTCGGAGCAGTGCTGCTGAAGGCGCACGGCACGGAAATCTTAAGATACTTTTGAACTTTAAGGGGGCAAGACAAGCAAGCAGCCCCAGTCTCTGTGCCTCTGTGCGAGCAGTGCCATGGGCAGATGAGGCTGAGCAACAGCTTTCCAGGCTACCTTTTTCTGGCTGCGAGCTATCTGCAGACGTTCGCATTTTCGGAGCAGAGCTGCCGGAGGCCCCCTGTACGGAAAACTTAAGATACTTTTGAACTTTAACGGGGCAAGACAAGCAAGCAGCCCCAGTCTCTGTGCCTCTGTGCGAGCAGTGCCATGTGCAGATGAGGCTGAGCAACAGCTTTCCAGGCTAGCTCTTTCTGCCTGCGAGCTATGTGCAGACGTTCGCATTTTCAGAGCTGGGCTGCCGGATTTGGCCGGCACGGACCACCTAAGGTTCGTTTGAAGTTTGAGGGGTCAAGACAAGCAAGCAGCCCCAGTCTCTGTGCCTCTGTGCGAGCAGTGCCATGGGCAGATGAGGCTCAGCAACAGCTTTCCAGGCTAGCTCTTTCTGGTTGCGAGCTATCTGCAGACGTTCCCATTTTCGGAACAGGGCTGCCAGAGGATCGTGGCACATACCACCTAATCTACGTTTGAAGTTTGAGGGGACAAGACAAGCAAGCAGCCCCAGTCTCTGTGCCTCTGTGCGAGCAGTGCCATGTGCAGATGAGGCTGAGCAACAGCTTTCCAGGTTAGCTCTTTCTGGCTGAGAGCTATCTGCAGACGTTCGCATTTTCGGAGCAGGGCTGCTGGAGTTTGCTGGCACGGACCACATAATGTACGTTTGAATTTTGAGGGAGTAAGACAAGCAAGCAGCCCCAGTCTCTGTGCCTCTGTGCGAGCAGTGCCATGGGCAGATGAGGCTGAGCAACAGCTTTCCAGGCTAGCTCTTTCTGTCTGCGAGCTATCTGCAGATGTTCGCATTTTCGGAGCAGGGCTGCTGGAGTTTGCTGGCATGGACCACCTAATGTACGTTTGAAGTTTGAGGGAGTAAGAAAAGCAAGCAGCCCCAGTCTCTGTGCCTCTGTGCGAGCAGTGCCATGGGCAGATAAGGCTGAGCAACAGCTTTCCAGGCTAGCTCTTTCTGGCTGCGAGCTATCTACAGACGTTCGCATTTTCAGAACAGGTCTGCCGGAGGCGCCCGGCACGGACCACCTAAGTTAGGTTTGAAGTTTGAGTGGTCAAGTCAAGCAAGAAGACCCAGTCTCTGTCCCTCTGTGCGAGCAGTGCCATGGGCAGATGAGACTGAGCAACAGCTTTCCAGGCTAGCTCTTTCTTGCTGCCAGCTGTCTGCAGACGTTCGCATTTTCGGAGCAGGGCTGAGGGAGACCCCCTGTACGGAAAACTTAAGATACTTTTGAACTTTAACGGGGCAAGACAAGCAAGAAGCCCCAGTCTCTGTGCCTCTGTGCGAGCAGTGCCATGGGCAGATGAGGCTGAGCAACAGCTTTCCAGGCTAGCTCTTTCTGCCTGCGAGCTATCTGCAGACGTTCGCATTTTCAGAGCAGGGCTGCCGGATTTGGTAGGCACGGACCACCTAAGCTATATTTGAAGTTTGAGGGGGCAAGACAAGCAAGCAGCCCCAGTCTCTGTGCCTCTGTGCGAGCAGTGCCATGGGCAGATGAGGCTGAGCAACAGCTTTCCAGGCTAGCGCTTTCTGCCGGCGAGCTATCTGCAGACGTTCCCATTTTCGGAGCAGGGCTGCCGGAGTTGGGCGGCACGGACAACCTAAGCTACAGTTGAAGTTTGAGGGGGCAAGACAAGCAAGCAGCCCCAGTCTCTGTGTCTCTGTGCGAGCAGTGCCATGGGCAGATGAGGCTGAGCAACAGCTTTCCAGGCTAGCCCTTTCAGGCTGCCAGCTAACTGCAGACGTTCGCATGTTCAGAGCAGGGGTGCCAGAGGCTCCCTGCGTGGACCACCTAAACTACGTTTGAAGTTTGAGGGGGCAAGACAAGCAAGCAGCCCCAGTCTCTGTGCCTCTGTGCGAGCAGTGCCATGGGCAGATGAGGCTGAGCAACAGCTTTCCAGGCTAGCTCTTTCTGGCTGCCAGCTATCTGCAGACGTTCGCATTTTCGGAGCAGGGTTGCTGGAGTTTGCTGGCACGGACCACCTAATGTACGTTTGAATTTTGAGGGAGTAAGACAAGCAAGCAGCCCCAGTCTCTGTGCCTCTGTGCGAGCAGTGCCATGGGCAGATGAGGCTGAGCAACAGCTTTCCAGGCTAGCTCTTTCTGGCTGCGAACTATCTGCAGACGTTCCCATTTTCGGAGCAGGGCTGCCAGAGGCCTCCTGAACGAACCTCCAAATCTACGTTTGAAGTTTGAGGTGGCAAGACAAGCAAGAAGCCCCAGTCTCTGTGCCTCTGTGCGAGCAGTGCCATGGGCAGATGAGGCTGAGCAACAGATTTCCACGCTAGCTCTTTCTGCCTGCGAGCCATCTGCAGACGTTTGCTTTTTCGGAGCAGGGTTGCTGGAGTTGGCTGGCACGGACCACCTAAGCTACGTTTGAAGTTTGAGTGGTCAAGACAAGCAAGCAGCCCCAGTCCCTGTGCCTCTGTGCGAGCAGTGCCATGGGCAGATGAGGCTGAGCAACAGCTTTCCAGGCTAGCTCTTTCTGCCTGCGAGCTATCTGCAGACGTTCGCATTTTCAGAGCTGGGCTGCCGGATTTGGCCGGCACGGACCACTTAAGGTTCGTTTGAAGTTTGAGGGGTGAAGACAAGCAAGCAGCCCCAGTCTCTGTGCCTCTGTGCGAGCAGTGCCGTGGGCAGATGAGGCTCAGCAACAGCTTTCCAGGCTAACTCTTTCTGGTTGCGAGCTATCTGCAGACGTTCCCATTTTCGGAACAGGGCTGCCAGAGGATCGTGGCACATACCACCTAAACTACGTTTGAAATTTGAGGGGGCAAGACAAGTAAGCAGCCCCAGTCTCTGTGCCTCTGTGCGAGCAGTGCCATGGGCAGATGAGGCTGAGCAAGAGCTTTCCAGGCTAGACCTTTCAGGCTGCCAGCTAACTGCAGACGTTCGCATTTTCAGAGCAGGGCTGCCAGAGGCTCCCTGCGTGGACCACATAAATTACTTTTGAAGTTTGAGGGGGCAAGACAAGCAAGCAGCCCCAGTCTCTGTGCCTGTGTGCGAGCAGTGCCATGGGCAGATGAGGCTGAGCAACAGCTTTCCAGGCTAGCTCTTTCAGGCTGCAAGCTATCTGCAGACGTTCGCATTTTTAGAGCAGGGCTGCCGGTGGCCCCCTGCACGGACCACCTAATCTACGTTTGAAGTTTGAGGGAGTAAGAAAAGCAAGCAGCCCCAGTCTCTGTGCCTCTGTGCGAGCAGTGCCATGGGCAGATAAGGCTGAGCAACAGCTTTCCAGGCTAGCTCTTTCTGGCTGCCAGCTATCTGCAGACGTTCGCATTTTCAGAACAGGTCTGCCGGAGGCGCCCGGCACGGACCACCTAAGTTAGGTTTGAAGTTTGAGTGGTCAAGTCAAGCAAGCAGCCCCAGTCTCTGTGCCTCTGTGCGAGCAGTGCCATGGGCAGATGAGGCTGAGCAACAGCTTTCCGGGTTAGCTCTTTCTGGCTGAGAGCTATCTGCAGACGTTCGCACTTTCGGAGCAGGGCTGCTGGAGTTTGCTGGCAGGGACCACCTAATGTACGTTTGAAGTTTGAGGGAGTAAGACAAGCAAGCAGCCCCAGTCTCTGTGCCTCTGTGCGAGCAGTGCCATGGGCAGATGAGGCTGAGCAACAGCTTTCCAGGCTAGCTCTTTCTGGATGCGAGCTATATGCAGACGTTTGCATTTTCGGAGCAGTGCTGCTGAAGGCGCACGGCACGGAAATCTTAAGATACTTTTGAACTTTAAGGGGGCAAGACAAGCAAGCAGCCCCAGTCTCTGTGCCTCTGTGCGAGCAGTGCCATGGGCAGATGAGGCTGAGCAACAGCTTTCCAGGCTAGCTCTTTCTGCCTGCGAGCTATCTGCAGACGTTCGCATTTTCAGAGCTGGGCTGCCGGATTTGGCCGGCACGGACCACCTAAGGTTCGTTTGAAGTTTGAGGGGTCAAGACAAGCAAGCAGCCCCAGTCTCTGTGCCTCTGTGCGAGCAGTGCCATGGGCAGATGAGGCTCAGCAACAGCTTTCCAGGCTAGCTCTTTCTGGTTGCGAGCTATCTGCAGACGTTCCCATTTTCGGAACAGGGCTGCCAGAGGATCGTGGCACATACCACCTAAGGTTCGTTTGAAGTTTGAGGGGTCAAGACAAGCAAGCAGCCCCAGTCTCTGTGCCTCTGTGCGAGCAGTGCCATGTGCAGATGAGGCTGAGCAACAGCTTTCCAGGTTAGCTCTTTCTGGCTGAGAGCTATCTGCAGACGTTCGCATTTTCGGAGCAGGGCTGCTGGAGTTTGCTGGCACGGACCACCTAATGTACGTTTGAAGTTTGAGGGGGCAAGACAAGCAAGCAGCCCCAGTCTCTGTGCCTCTGTGCGAGCAGTGCCATGGGCAGATGAGGCTGAGCAACAGCTTTCCAGGCTAGCTCTTTCTGGTTGCGAGCTATCTGCAGATGTTCGCATTTTCGGAGCAGGGCTGCTGGAGTTTGCTGGCATGGACCACCTAATGTACATTTGAAGTTTGAGGGAGTAAGAAAAGCAAGCAGCCCCAGTCTCTGTGCCTCTGTGCGAGCAGTGCCATGGGCAGATAAGGCTGAGCAACAGCTTTCCAGGCTAGCTCTTTCTGGCTGCGAGCTATCTACAGACGTTCGCATTTTCAGAACAGGTCTGCCGGAGGCGCCCGGCACGGACCACCTAAGTTAGGTTTGAAGTTTGAGTGGTCAAGTCAAGCAAGAAGACCCAGTCTCTGTCCCTCTGTGCGAGCAGTGCCATGGGCAGATGAGACTGAGCAACAGCTTTCCAGGCTAGCTCTTTCTTGCTGCCAGCTATCTGCAGACGTTCGCATTTTCGGAGCAGGGCTGAGGGAGGCCCCCTGTACGGAAAACTTAAGATACTTTTGAACTTTAACGGGGCAAGACAAGCAAGCAGTCCCAGTCTCTGTGCCTCTGTGCGAGCAGTGCCATGGGCAGATGAGGCTGAGCAACAGCTTTCCAGGCTAGCTCTTTCTGCCTGCGAGCTATCTGCAGACGTTCGCATTTTCAGAGCAGGGCTGCCGGATTTGGTTGGCACGGACCACCTAAGCTATATTTGAAGTTTGAGGGGGCAAGACAAGCAAGCAGCCCCAGTCTCTGTGCCTCTGTGCGAGCAGTGCCATGGGCAGATGAGGCTGAGCAACAGCTTTCCAGGCTAGCGCTTTCTGCCGGCGAGCTATCTGCAGACGTTCCCATTTTCGGAGCAGGGCTGCCGGAGTTGGGCGGCACGGACAACCTAAGCTACAGTTGAAGTTTGAGGGGGCAAGACAAGCAAGCAGCCCCAGTCTCTGTGTCTCTGTGCGAGCAGCGCCATGGGCAGATGAGGCTGAGCAACAGCTTTCCAGGCTAGCCCTTTCAGGCTGCCAGCTAACTGCAGACGTTCGCATGTTCAGAGCAGGGGTGCCAGAGGCTCCCTGCGTGGACCACCTAAACTACGTTTGAAGTTTGAGGGGGCAAGACAAGCAAGCAGCCCCAGTCTCTGTGCCTCTGTGCGAGCAGTGCCATGGGCAGATGAGGCTGAGCAACAGCTTTCCAGGCTAGCTCTTTCTGGCTGCCAGCTATCTGCAGACGTTCGCATTTTCGGAGCAGGGTTGCTGGAGTTTGCTGGCACGGACCACCTAATGTACGTTTGAATTTTGAGGGAGTAAGACAAGCAAGCAGCCCCAGTCTCTGTGCCTCTGTGCGAGCAGTGCCATGGGCAGATGAGGCTGAGCAACAGCTTTCCAGGCTAGCTCTTTCTGGCTGCGAACTATCTGCAGACGTTCCCATTTTCGGAGCAGGGCTGCCAGAGGCCTCCTGAACGAACCTCCAAATCTACGTTTTGAAGTTTGAGGTGGCAAGACAAGCAAGAAGCCCCAGTCTCTGTGCCTCTGTGCGAGCAGTGCCATGGGCAGATGAGGCTGAGCAACAGATTTCCACGCTAGCTCTTTCTGCCTGCGAGCCATCTGCAGACGTTTGCTTTTTCGGAGCAGGGTTGCTGGAGTTGGCTGGCACGGACCACCTAAGCTACGTTTGAAGTTTGAGGGGTCAAGACAAGCAAGCAGCCCCAGTCCCTGTGCCTCTGTGCGAGCAGTGCCATGGGCAGATGAGGCTGAGCAACAGCTTTCCAGGCTAGCTCTTTCTGCCTGCGAGCTATCTGCAGACGTTCGCATTTTCAGAGCTGGGCTGCCGGATTTGGCCGGCACGGACCACCTAAGGTTCGTTTGAAGTTTGAGGGGTGAAGACAAGCAAGCAGCCCCAGTCTCTGTGCCTCTGTGCGAGCAGTGCCGTGGGCAGATGAGGCTCAGCAACAGCTTTCCAGGCTAACTCTTTCTGGTTGCGAGCTATCTGCAGACGTTCCCATTTTCGGAACAGGGCTGCCAGAGGATCGTGGCACATACCACCTAAACTACGTTTGAAATTTGAGGGGGCAAGACAAGCAAGCAGCCCCAGTCTCTGTGCCTCTGTGCGAGCAGTGCCATGTGCAGATGAGGCTGAGCAAGAGCTTTCCAGGCTAGACCTTTCAGGCTGCCAGGTAACTGCAGACGTTCGCATTTTCAGAGCAGGGCTGCCAGAGGCTCCCTGCGTGGACCACATAAATTACTTTTGAAGTTTGAGGGGGCAAAACAAGCAAGCAGCCCCAGTCTCTGTGCCTCTGTGCGAGCAGTGCCATGGGCAGATGAGGCTGAGCAACAGCTTTCCAGGCTAGCTCTTTCTGGCTGCGAGCTATCTGCAGACGTTCGCATTTTCAGAACAGGTCTGCCGGAGGCGCCCGGCACGGACCACCTAAGTTAGGTTTGAAGTTTGAGTGGTCAAGTCAAGCAAGCAGCCCCAGTCTCTGTGCCTCTGTGCGAGCAGTGCCATGGGCAGATGAGGCTGAGCAACAGCTTTCCGGGTTAGCTCTTTCTGGCTGAGAGCTATCTGCAGACGTTCGCACTTTCGGAGCAGGGCTGCTGGAGTTTGCTGGCAGGGACCACCTAATGTACGTTTGAAGTTTGAGGGAGTAAGACAAGCAAGCAGCCCCAGTCTCTGTGCCTCTGTGCGAGCAGTGCCATGGGCAGATGAGGCTGAGCAACAGCTTTCCAGGCTAGCTCTTTCTGGATGCGAGCTATCTGCAGACGTTTGCATTTTCGGAGCAGTGCTGCTGAGGGCGCACGGCACGGAAATCTTAAGATACTTTTGAACTTTAAGGGGGCAAGACAAGCAAGCAGCCCCAGTCTCTGTGCCTCTGTGCGAGCAGTGCCATGGGCAGATGAGGCTGAGCAATAGCTTTCCAGGCTAGCTCTTTCTGGCTGCGAGCTATCTGCAGACGTTCGCATTTTCGGAGCAGAGCTGCCGGAGGCCCCCTGTACGGAAAACTTAAGATACTTTTGAACTTTAACGGGGCAAGACAAGCAAGCAGCCCCAGTCTCTATGCCTCTGTGCGAGCAGTGCCATGTGCAGATGAGGCTGAGCAACAGTTTTCCAGGCTAGCTCTTTCTGCCTGCGAGCTATCTGCAGACGTTCGCATTTTCAGAGCTGGGCTGCCGGATTTGGCCGGCACGGACCACCTAAGGTTCGTTTGAAGTTTGAGGGGTCAAGACAAGCAAGCAGCCCCAGTCTCTGTGCCTCTGTGCGAGCAGTGCCATGGGCAGATGAGGCTCAGCAACAGCTTTCCAGGCTAGCTCTTTCTGGTTGCGAGCTATCTGCAGACGTTCCCATTTTCGGAACAGGGCTGCCAGAGGATCGTGGCACATACCACCTAATCTACGTTTGAAGTTTGAGGGAACAAGACAAGCAAGCAGCCCCAGTCTCTGTGCCTCTGTGCGAGCAGTGCCATGTGCAGATGAGGCTGAGCAACAGCTTTCCAGGATAGCTCTTTCTGGCTGAGAGCTATCTGCAGACGTTCGCATTTTCGGAGCAGGGCTGCTGGAGTTTGCTGGCACGGACCACCTAATGTACGTTTGAAGTTTGAGGGGGCAAGACAAGCAAGCAGCCCCAGTCTCTGTGCCTCTGTGCGAGCAGTGCCATGGGCAGATGAGGCTGAGCAACAGCTTTCCAGGCTAGCTCTTTCTGGTTGCGAGCTATCTGCAGATGTTCGCATTTTCGGAGCAGGGCTGCTGGAGTTTGCTGGCATGGACCACCTAATGTACGTTTGAAGTTTGAGGGAGTAAGAAAAGCAAGCAGCCCCAGTCTCTGTGCCTCTGTGCGAGCAGTGCCATGGGCAGATAAGGCTGAGCAACAGCTTTCCAGGCTAGCTCTTTCTGGCTGCGAGCTATCTACAGACGTTCGCATTTTCAGAACAGGTCTGCCGGAGGCGCCCGGCACGGACCACCTAAGTTAGGTTTGAAGTTTGAGTGGTCAAGTCAAGCAAGAAGACCCAGTCTCTGTCCCTCTGTGCGAGCAGTGCCATGGGCAGATGAGACTGAGCAACAGCTTTCCAGGCTAGCTCTTTCTTGCTGCCAGCTATCTGCAGACGTTCGCATTTTCGGAGCAGGGCTGAGGGAGGCCCCCTGTACGGAAAACTTAAGATACTTTTGAACTTTAACGGGGCAAGACAAGCAAGCAGTCCCAGTCTCTGTGCCTCTGTGCGAGCAGTGCCATGGGCAGATGAGGCTGAGCAACAGCTTTCCAGGCTAGCTCTTTCTGCCTGCGAGCTATCTGCAGACGTTCGCATTTTCAGAGCAGGGCTGCCGGATTTGGTTGGCACGGACCACCTAAGCTATATTTGAAGTTTGAGGGGGCGAGACAAGCAAGCAGCCCCAGTCTCTGTGCCTCTGTGCGAGCAGTGCCATGGGCAGATGAGGCTGAGCAACAGCTTTCCAGGCTTGCGCTTTCTGCCGGCGAGCTATCTGCAGACGTTCCCATTTTCGGAGCAGGGCTGCCGGAGTTGGGCGGCACGGACAACCTAAGCTACAGTTGAAGTTTGAGGGGGCAAGACAAGCAAGCAGCCCCAGTCTCTGTGTCTCTGTGCGAGCAGTGCCATGGGCAGATGAGGCTGAGCAACAGCTTTCCAGGCTAGCCCTTTCAGGCTGCCAGCTAACTGCAGACGTTCGCATGTTCAGAGCAGGGGTGCCAGAGGCTCCCTACGTGGACCACCTAAACTACGTTTGAAGTTTGAGGGGGCAAGACAAGCAAGCAGCCCCAGTCTCTGTGCCTCTGTGCGAGCACTGCCATGGGCAGATGAGGCTGAGCAACAGCTTTCCAGGCTAGCTCTTTCTGGCTGCGAACTATCTGCAGACGTTCCCATTTTCGGAGCAGGGCTGCCAGAGGCCTCCTGAACGAACCTCCAAATCTACGTTTTGAAGTTTGAGGTGGCAAGACAAGCAAGAAGCCCCAGTCTCTGTGCCTCTGTGCGAGCAGTGCCATGGGCAGATGAGGCTGAGCAACAGATTTCCACGCTAGCTCTTTCTGCCTGCGAGCCATCTGCAGACGTTTGCTTTTTCGGAGCAGGGTTGCTGGAGTTGGCTGGCACGGACCACCTAAGCTACGTTTGAAGTTTGAGGGGTCAAGACAAGCAAGCAGCCCCAGTCCCTGTGCCTCTGTGCGAGCAGTGCCATGGGCAGATGAGGCTGAGCAACAGCTTTCCAGGCTAGCTGTTTCTGCCTGCGAGCTATCTGCAGACGTTCGCATTTTCAGAGCTGGGCTGCCGGATTTGGCCGGCACGGACCACCTAAGGTTCGTTTGAAGTTTGAGGGGTGAAGACAAGCAAGCAGCCCCAGTCTCTGTGCCTCTGTGCGAGCAGTGCCGTGGGCAGATGAGGCTCAGCAACAGCTTTCCAGGCTAACTCTTTCTGGTTGCGAGCTATCTGCAGACGTTCCCATTTTCGGAACAGGGCTGCCAGAGGATCGTGGCACATACCACCTAAACTACGTTTGAAATTTGAGGGGGCAAGACAAGCAAGCAGCCCCAGTCTCTGTGCCTCTGTGCGAGCAGTGCCATGTGCAGATGAGGCTGAGCAAGAGCTTTCCAGGCTAGACCTTTCAGGCTGCCAGCTAACTGCAGACGTTCGCATTTTCAGAGCAGGGCTGCCAGAGGCTCCCTGCGTGGACCACATAAATTACTTTTGAAGTTTGAGGGGGCAAGACAAGCAAGCAGCCCCAGTCTCTGTGCCTCTGTGCGAGCAGTGCCATGGGCAGATGAGGCTGAGCAACAGCTTTCCAGGCTAGCTCTTTCTGGCTGCGAGCTATCTGCAGACGTTCGCATTTTCGGAGCAGAGCTGCCGGAGGCCCCCTGTACGGAAAAGTTAAGATACTTTTGAACTTTAACGGGGCAAGACAAGCAAGCAGCCCCAGTCTCTGTGCCTCTGTGCGAGCAGTGCCATGGGCAGATGAGTCTGAGCAACAGCTTTCCAGGCTAGCGCTTTCTGCCGGCGAGCTATCTGCAGACGTTCCCATTTTCGGAGCAGGGCTACAGGAGTTGGGCGGCACAGACAACCTAAGCTACATTTGAAGTTTGAGGGGGCAAGACAAGCAAGCAGCCCCAGTCTCTGTGCCTCTGTGCGAGCAGTGCCATGGGCAGATGAGGCTGAGCAACAGCTTTCCAGGCTAGCTCTTTCTGGCTGCGAGCTATCTGCAGACGTTCGCATTTTCGGAGCAGAGCTGCCGGAGTCCCCCTGTACAGCAAACTTAAGATACTTTTGAACTTTAACGGGGCAAGACAAGCAAGAAGCCCCAGTCTCTGTGCCTCTGTGCGAGCAGTGCCATGGGCAGATGAGGCTGAGCAACAGCTTTCCAGGCTAGCTCTTTCTGGCTGCCAGCTATCTGCAAACGTTTCAATTTCAGAGCCAGGTAGCCAGAGGCTCCTGGTACGGACCACCTAAGTTACGTTTGAAGTTTGAGGGGTCAAGACAAGCAAGCAGCCCCAGTCTCTGTGCCTCTGTGCGAGCAGAGCCATGGGCAGATAAGGCTGAGCAACAGCTTTCCACACTAGCTCATTCTGGCTGCGAGCTATCTGCAGACGTTCGCATTTTCAGAGCAGGGTTGCTGGAGTTTGCTGGCACGGACCACCTAATGTACATTTGAATTTTGAGGGAGTAAGACAAGCAAGCAGCCCCAGTCTCTGTGCCTCTGTGCGAGCAGTGCCATGGGCAGATGAGGCTGAGCAACAGCTTTCCAGGCTAGCCCTTTCAGGCTGCCTGCTCACTGCAGACGTTCGCATTTTCAGAGCAGGGCTCCCAGAGGCTCCCTGCGTGGACCACATAAATTACTTTTGAAGTTTGAGGGGGCAAGACAAGCAAGCAGCCCCAGTCTCTGTGCCTCTGTGCGAGCAGTGCCATGGGCAGATGAGGCTGAGCAACAGCTTTCCAGGCTAGCTCTTTCAGGCTGCCAGCTATCTGCAGATGTTCGCATTTTCGGAGCAGGGCTGCCGGAGGCCCCCTGCACGGACCACCTAAGATACGTTTGAAGTTCGAGTTTGCAAGACAAGCAAGCAGCCCCAGTCTCTGTGCCTCTGTGCGAGCAGTGCCATGGGCAGATAAGGCTGAGCAACAGCTTTCCACGCAAGCTCATTCTGGCTGAGAGTTATCTGCAGACGTTCGCATTTTCAGAGCACGGCTGCTGGAGTTTGCTGGCACGGACCACCTAATGTACGTTTGAAGTTTGAGGGAGTAAGAAAAGCAAGCAGCCCCAGTCTCTGTGCCTCTGTGCGAGCAGTGCCATGGGCAGATGAGGCTGAGCAACAGCTTTCCAGGCTAGCTCTTTCTGTCTGCGAGCTATCTGCAGACGTTCGCATTTTCGGAGCAGGGCTGCCGGAGGCCGCCTGCACGGACCACCTAAGATACGTTTGAAGTTTGAGGTTGCAAGACAAGCAAGCAGCCCCAGTCTCTGTGCCTCTGTGCGAGCAGTGCCATGTGCAGATGAGGCTGTGCAACAGCTTTCCAGGTTAGCTCTTTCTGGCTGAGAGCTATCTGCAGACGTTCGCATTTTCGGAGCAGGGTTGCTGGAGTTTGCTGGCACGGACCACCTAATGTACGTTTGAAGTTTGAGGGAGTAAGACAAACAAGCAGCCCCAGTCTCTGTGCCTCTGTGCGAGCAGTGCCATGGGCAGATGAGGCTGAGCAACAGCTTTCCAGGCTAGCTCTTTCTGTCTGCGAGCTATCTGCAGACGTTCGCATTTTCGGAGCAGAGCTGCCGGAGGTACCCTGTACAGAAAACTTAAGATACTTTTGAACTTTAACGGGGCAAGACAAGCAAGAAGCCCCAGTCTCTGTGCCTCTGTGCGAGCAGTGCCATGGGCAGATGAGGCTGAGCAACAGCTTTCCAGGCTAGCTCTTTCAGGCTGCAAGCTATCTGCAGACGTTCGCATTTTTAGAGCAGGGCTGCCGGTGGCCCCCTGCACGGACCACCTAAGATACGTTTGAAGTTCGAGGTTGCAAGACAAGCAAGCAGCCCCAGTCTCTGTGCCTCTGTGCGAGCAGTGCCATGGGCAGATGAGGCTCGGCAACAGCTTTCCAGGCTAGCTCTTTCTGGTTGCGAGCTATCTGCAGACGTTCCCATTTTCGGAACAGGGCTGCCAGAGGATCGTGGCACATACCACCTAATCTACGTTTGAAGTTTGAGGGGACAAGACAAGCAAGCAGCCCCAGTCTCTGTGCCTCTGTGCGAGCAGTGCCATGTGCAGATGAGGCTGAGCAACAGCTTTCCAGGTTAGCTCTTTCTGGCTGAGAGCTATCTGCAGACGTTCGCATTTTCGGAGCAGGGCTGCTGGAGTTTGCTGGCACGGACCACCTAATGTACGTTTGAAGTTTGAGGGAGTAAGACAAGCAAGCAGCCCCAGTCTCTGTGCCTCTGTGCGAGCAGTGCCATGGGCAGATGAGGCTGAGCAACAGCTTTCCAGGCTAGCTCTTTCTGTCTGCGAGCTATCTGCAGATGTTCGCATTTTCCGAGCAGGGTTGCTGGAGTTTGCTGGCACGGACCACCTAATGTACATTTGAATTTTGAGGGAGTAAGACAAGCAAGCAGCCCCAGTCTCTGTGCCTCTGTGCGAGCAGTGCCATGGGCAGATGAGGCTCAGCAACAGCTTTCCAGGCTAGCTCTTTCTGGTTGTGAGCTATCTGCAGACGTTCCCATTTTCGGAACAGGGCTGCCAGAGGATCGTGGCACATACCACCTAAACTACGTTTGAAATTTGGGGGGGCAAGACAAGCAAGCAGCCCCAGTCTCTGTGCCTCTGTGCGAGCAGTGCCATGGGCAGATGAGGCTGAGCAACAGCTTTCCAGGCTAGCCCTTTCAGGCTGCCTGCTCACTGCAGACGTTCGCATTTTCAGAGCAGGGCTGCCAGAGGCTCCCTGCGTGGACCACATAAATTACTTTTGAAGTTTGAGGGGGCAAGACAAGCAAGCAGCCCCAGTTGCTGGGCCTCTGTGCGAGCAGTGCCATGGGCAGATGAGGCTGAGCAACAGCTTTCCAGGCTAGCTCTTTCAGGCTGCCAGCTATCTGCAGATGTTCGCATTTTCGGAGCAGGGCTGCCGGAGGCCCCCTGCACGGACCACCTAAGATACGTTTGAAGTTCGAGTTTGCAAGACAAGCAAGCAGCCCCAGTCTCTGTGCCTCTGTGCGAGCAGTGCCATGGGCAGATAAGGCTGAGCAACAGCTTTCCATGCTAGCTCATTCTGGCTGAGATTTATCTGCAGACGTTCGCATTTTCAGAGCAGGGCTGCTGGAGTTTGCTGGCACGGACCACCTAATGTACGTTTGAAGTTTGAGGGAGTAAGAAAAGCAAGCAGCCCCAGTCTCTGTGCCTCTGTGCGAGCAGTGCCATGGGCAGATAAGGCTGAGCAACAGCTTTCCAGGCTAGCTCTTTCTGGCTGCGAGCTATCTACAGACGTTCGCATTTTCAGAACAGGTCTGCCGGAGGCGCCCGGCACGGACCACCTAAGTTAGGTTTGAAGTTTGAATGGTCAAGTCAAGCAAGCAGCCCCCGTCTCTGTGCCTCTGTGCGAGCAGTGCCATGGGCAGATGAGACTGAGCAACAGCTTTCCAGGCTAGCTCTTTCTGGCTGCCAGCTATCTGCAGACGTTCGCATTTTCGGAGCAGGGCGGAGGGAGGCCCCCTGCGCGGGCCACCTAAGATACGTTTGAAGTTTGAGGTTGCAAGACAAGCAAGCAGCCCCAGTCTCTGTGCCTCTGTGCGAGCAGTGCCATGTGCAGATGAGGCTGAGCAACAGCTTTCCAGGTTAGCTTTTTCTGGCTGAGAGCTATCTGCAGACGTTCGCATTTTCGGAGCAGGGTTGCTGGAGTTGGCTGGCACGGACCACCTAATGTACGTTTGAAGTTTGAGGGAGTAAGACAAGCAAGCAGCCCCAGTCTCTGTGCCTCTGCGCGAGCAGTGCCATGGGCAGATGAGTCTGAGCAACAGCTTTCCAGGCTAGCGCTTTCTGCCGGCGAGCTATCTGCAGACGTTCCCATTTTCGGAGCAGGGCTACCGGAGTTGGGCGACACAGACAACCTAAGCTACATTTGAAGTTTGAGGGGGCAAGACAAGCAAGCAGCCCCAGTCTGTGTGCCTCTGTGCGAGCAGTGCCATGGGCAGATGAGGCTGAGCATCAGCTTTCCAGGCTAGCCCTTTCAGGCTGCCAGCTAACTGCAGACGTTCGCATTTTCAGAGCAGGGCTGCCAGAGGCTCCCTGCGTGGACCACATAAATTACTTTTGAAGTTTGAGGGGGCAAGACAAGCAAGCAGCCCCAGTCTCTGTGCCTCTGTGCGAGCAGTGCCATGGGCAGATGAGGCTGAGCAACAGCTTTCCAGGCTAGCTCTTTCAGGCTGCCAGCTATCTGCAGACGTTCGCATTTTCGGAGCAGGGCTGCCGGAGGCCCCCTGCACGGACCACCTAAGATACGTTTGAAGTTTGAGGTTGCAAGACAAGCAAGCAGCCCCAGTCTCTGTGCCTCTCTGCGAGCAGTGCCATGTGCAGATGAGGCTGTGCAACAGCTTTCCAGGTTAGCTTATTCTGGCTCAGAGCTATCTGCAGACGTTCGCATTTTCGGAGCAGGGTTGCTGCAGATGCTAGCACGGACCACCTAATGTACGTTTGAAGTTTGAGGGAGTAAGACAAGCAAGCAGCCCCAGTCTCTGTGCCTCTGTGCGAGCAGTGCCATGGGCAGATGAGGCTGAGCAACAGCTTTCCAGGCTAGCTCTTTCTGTCTGCGAGCTATCTGCAGACGTTCGCATTTTCGGAGCAGAGCTGCCGGAGTCCCCCTGTACAGCAAACTTAAGATACTTTTGAACTTTAACGGGGCAAGACAAGCAAGAAGCCCCAGTCTCTGTGCCTCTGTGCGAGCAGTGCCATGGGCAGATGAGGCTGAGCAACAGCTTTCCAGGCTAGCTCTTTCTGGCTGCCAGCTATCTGCAAACGTTTCAATTTCAGAGCCAGGCAGCCAGAGGCTCCTGGTACGGACCACCTAAGTTACGTTTGAAGTTTGAGGGGTCAAGACAAGCAAGCAGCCCCAGTCTCTGTGCCTCTGTGCGAGCAGAGCCATGGGCAGATAAGGCTGAGCAACAGCTTTCCACACTAGCTCATTCTGGCTGCGAGCTATCTGCAGACGTTCGCATTTTCCGAGCAGGGTTGCTGGAGTTTGCTGGCACGGACCACCTAATGTACATTTGAATTTTGAGGGAGTAAGACAAGCAAGCAGCCCCAGTCTCTGTGCCTCTGTGCGAGCAGTGCCATGGGCAGATGAGGCTCAGCAACAGCTTTCCAGGCTAGCTCTTTCTGGTTGTGAGCTATCTGCAGACGTTCCCATTTTCGGAACAGGGCTGCCAGAGGATCGTGGCACATACCACCTAAACTACGTTTGAAATTTGGGGGGGCAAGACAAGCAAGCAGCCCCAGTCTCTGTGCCTCTGTGCGAGCAGTGCCATGGGCAGATGAGGCTGAGCAACAGCTTTCCAGGCTAGCCCTTTCAGGCTGCCTGCTCACTGCAGACGTTCGCATTTTCAGAGCAGGGCTCCCAGAGGCTCCCTGCGTGGACCACATAAATTACTTTTGAAGTTTGAGGGGGCAAGACAAGCAAGCAGCCCCAGTCTCTGTGCCTCTGTGCGAGCAGTGCCATGGGCAGATGAGGCTGAGCAACAGCTTTCCAGGCTAGCTCTTTCAGGCTGCCAGCTATCTGCAGATGTTCGCATTTTCGGAGCAGGGCTGCCGGAGGCCCCCTGCACGGACCACCTAAGATACGTTTGAAGTTCGAGTTTGCAAGACAAGCAAGCAGCCCCAGTCTCTGTGCCTCTGTGCGAGCAGTGCCATGGGCAGATAAGGCTGAGCAACAGCTTTCCACGCTAGCTCATTCTGGCTGAGAGTTATCTGCAGACGTTCGCATTTTCAGAGCAGGGCTGCTGAAGTTTGCTGGCACGGACCACCTAATGTACGTTTGAAGTTTGAGGGAGTAAGAAAAGCAAGCAGCCCCAGTCTCTGTGCCTCTGTGCGAGCAGTGCCATGGGCAGATGAGGCTGAGCAACAGCTTTCCAGGTTAGCTTTTTCTGGCTGAGAGCTATCTGCAGACGTTCGCATTTTCGGAGCAGGGTTGCTGGAGTTGGCTGGCACGGACCACCTAATGTACGTTTGAAGTTTGAGGGAGTAAGACAAGCAAGCAGCCCCAGTCTCTGTGCCTCTGCGCGAGCAGTGCCATGGGCAGATGAGTCTGAGCAACAGCTTTCCAGGCTAGCGCTTTCTGCCGGCGAGCTATCTGCAGACGTTCCCATTTTCGGAGCAGGGCTACCGGAGTTGGGCGGCACAGACAACCTAAGCTACATTTGAAGTTTGAGGGGGCAAGACAAGCAAGCAGCCCCAGTCTCTGTGCCTCTGTGCGAGCAGTGCCATGGGCAGATGAGGCTGAGCATCAGCTTTCCAGGCTAGCCCTTTCAGGCTGCCAGCTAACTGCAGACGTTCGCATTTTCAGAGCAGGGCTGCCAGAGGCTCCCTGCGTGGACCACATAAATTACTTTTGAAGTTTGAGGGGGCAAGACAAGCAAGCAGCCCCAGTCTCTGTGCCTCTGTGCGAGCAGTGCCATGGGCAGATGAGGCTGAGCAACAGCTTTCCAGGCTAGCTCTTTCAGGCTGCCAGCTATCTGCAGACGTTCGCATTTTCGGAGCAGGGCTGCCGGAGGCCCCCTGCACGGACCACCTAAGATACGTTTGAAGTTTGAGGTTGCAAGACAAGCAAGCAGCCCCAGTCTCTGTGCCTCTCTGCGAGCAGTGCCATGTGCAGATGAGGCTGTGCAACAGCTTTCCAGGTTAGCTTATTCTGGCTGAGAGCTATCTGCAGACGTTCGCATTTTCGGAGCAGGGTTGCTGGAGATGCTGGCACGGACCACCTAATGTACGTTTGAAGTTTGAGGGAGTAAGACAAGCAAGCAGCCCCAGTCTCTGTGCCTCTGTGCGAGCAGTGCCATGGGCAGATGAGGCTGAGCAACAGCTTTCCAGGCTAGCTCTTTCTGTCTGCGAGCTATCTGCAGACGTTCACATTTTCGGAGCAGAGCTGCCGGAGTCCCCCTGTACAGCAAACTTAAGATACTTTTGAACTTTAACGGGGCAAGACAAGCAAGAAGCCCCAGTCTCTGTGCCTCTGTGCGAGCAGTGCCATGGGCAGATGAGGCTGAGCAACAGCTTTCCAGGCTAGGTCTTTCTGGCTGCCAGCTATCTGCAAACGTTTCAATTTCAGAGCCAGGCAGCCAGAGGCTCCTGGTACGGACCACCTAAGTTACGTTTGAAGTTTGAGGGGTCAAGACAAGCAAGCAGCCCCAGTCTCTGTGCCTCTGTGCGAGCAGAGCCATGGGCAGATAAGGCTGAGCAACAGCTTTCCACACTAGCTCATTCTGGCTGCGAGCTATCTGCAGACGTTCGCATTTTCCGAGCAGGGTTGCTGGAGTTTGCTGGCACGGACCACCTAATGTACATTTGAATTTTGAGGGAGTAAGACAAGCAAGCAGCCCCAGTCTCTGTGCCTCTGTGCGAGCAGTGCCATGGGCAGATGAGGCTCAGCAACAGCTTTCCAGGCTAGCTCTTTCTGGTTGTGAGCTATCTGCAGACGTTCCCATTTTCGGAACAGGGCTGCCAGAGGATCGTGGCACATACCACCTAAACTACGTTTGAAATTTGGGGGGTCAAGACAAGCAAGCAGCCCCAGTCTCTGTGCCTCTGTGCGAGCAGTGCCATGGGCAGATGAGGCTGAGCAACAGCTTTCCAGGCTAGCCCTTTCAGGCTGCCTGCTCACTGCAGACGTTCGCATTTTCAGAGCAGGGCTCCCAGAGGCTCCCTGCGTGGACCACATAAATTACTTTTGAAGTTTGAGGGGGCAAGACAAGCAAGCAGCCCCAGTCTCTGTGCCTCTGTGCGAGCAGTGCCATGGGCAGATGAGGCTGAGCAACAGCTTTCCAGGCTAGCTCTTTCAGGCTGCCAGCTATCTGCAGATGTTCGCATTTTCGGAGCAGGGCTGCCGGAGGCCCCCTGCACGGACCACCTAAGATACGTTTGAAGTTCGAGTTTGCAAGACAAGCAAGCAGCCCCAGTCTCTGTGCCTCTGTGCGAGCAGTGCCATGGGCAGATAAGGCTGAGCAACAGCTTTCCACGCTAGCTCATTCTGGCTGAGAGTTATCTGCAGACGTTCGCATTTTCAGAGCAGGGCTGCTGGAGTTTGCTGGCACGGACCACCTAATGTACGTTTGAAGTTTGAGGGAGTAAGAAAAGCAAGCAGCCCCAGTCTCTGTGCCTCTGTGCGAGCAGTGCCATGGGCAGATGAGGCTGAGCAACAGCTTTCCAGGCTAGCACTTTCAGGCTGCCAGCTATCTGCAGACGTTCGCATTTTCGGAGCAGGGCTGCCGGAGGCCCCCTGCACGGACCACCTAAGATACGTTTGAAGTTTGAGGTTGCAAGACAAGCAAGCAGCCCCAGTCTCTGTGCCTCTGTGCGAGCAGTGCCATGTGCAGATGAGGCTGTGCAACAGCTTTCCAGGTTAGCTCTTTCTGGCTGAGAGCTATCTGCAGACGTTCGCATTTTCGGAGCAGGGTTGCTGGAGTTTGCTGGCACGGACCACCTAATGTACGTTTGAAGTTTGAGGGAGTAAGACAAACAAGCAGCCCCAGTCTCTGTGCCTCTGTGCGAGCAGTGCCATGGGCAGATGAGGCTGAGCAACAGCTTTCCAGGCTAGCTCTTTCTGTCTGCGAGCTATCTGCAGACGTTCGCATTTTCGGAGCAGAGCTGCCGGAGGTACCCTGTACAGAAAACTTAAGATACTTTTGAACTTTAACAGGGCAAGACAAGCAAGAAGCCCCAGTCTCTGTGCCTCTGTGCGAGCAGTGCCATGGGCAGATGAGGCTGAGCAACAGCTTTCCAGGCTAGCTCTTTCAGGCTGCAAGCTATCTGCAGACGTTCGCATTTTTAGAGCAGGGCTGCCGGTGGCCCCCTGCACGGACCACCTAAGATACGTTTGAAGTTCGAGGTTGCAAGACAAGCAAGCAGCCCCAGTCTCTGTGCCTCTGTGCGAGCAGTGCCATGGGCAGATAAGGCTGAGCAACAGCTTTCCACGCTAGCTCATTCTGGCTGAGAGCTATCTGCAGACGTTCCCATTTTCGGAGCAGGGCTGCTGGAGTTTGCTGGCACGGACCACCTAATCTACGTTTGAAGTTTGAGGGAGTAAGAAAAGCAAGCAGCCCCAGTCTCTGTGCCTCTGTGCGAGCAGTGCCATGGGCAGATAAGGCTGAGCAACAGCTTTCCAGGATAGCTCTTTCTGGCTGCGAGCTATCTGCAGACGTTCGCATTTTCAGAACAGGTCTGCCGGAGGCGCCCGGCACGGACCACCTAAGTTAGGTTTGAAGTTTGAGTGGTCAAGTCAAGCAAGCAGCCCCAGTCTCTGTGCCTCTGTGCGAGCAGTGCCATGTGCAGATGAGGCTGAGCAACAGCTTTCCAGGTTAGCTCTTTCTGACTGAGAGCTATCTGCAGACGTTCGCATTTTCGGAGCAGGGTTGCTGGAGTTTGCTGGCAGGGACCACCTAATGTACGTTTGAAGTTTGAGGGAGTAAGACAAGCAAGCAGCCCCAGTCTCTGTGCCTCTGTGCGAGCAGTGCCATGGGCAGATGAGGCTGAGCAACAGCTTTCCAGGCTAGCTCTTTCTGGATGCGAGCTATCTGCAGACGTTTGCATTTTCGGAGCAGTGCTGCTGAAGGCGCACGGCACGGAAATCTTAAGATACTTTTGAACTTTAAGGGGGCAAGACAAGCAAGCAGCCCCAGTCTCTGTGCCTCTGTGCGAGCAGTGCCATGGGCAGATGAGGCTGAGCAACAGCTTTCCAGGCTAGCTCTTTCAGGCTGCCAGCTATCTGCAGACGTTCGCATTTTCGGAGCAGAGCTGCCGGAGGCCCCCTGTACGGAAAACTTAAGATACTTTTGAACTTTAACGGGGCAAGACAAGCAAGCAGCCCCAGTCTCTGTGCCTCTGTGCGAGCAGTGCCATGTGCAGATGAGGCTGAGCAACAGCTTTCCAGGCTAGCTCTTTCTGCCTGCGAGCTATCTGCAGACGTTCGCATTTTCAGAGCTGGGCTGCCGGATTTGGCCGGCACGGACCACCTAAGGTTCGTTTGAAGTTTGAGGGGTCAAGACAAGCAAGCAGCCCCAGTCTCTGTGCCTCTGTGCGAGCAGTGCCATGGGCAGATGAGGCTCAGCAACAGCTTTCCAGGCTAGCTCTTTCTGGTTGCGAGCTATCTGCAGACGTTCCCATTTTCGGAACAGGGCTGCCAGAGGATCGTGGCACATACCACCTAATCTACGTTTGAAATTTGAGGGGACAAGACAAGCAAGCAGCCCCAGTCTCTGTGCCTCTGTGCGAGCAGTGCCATGTGCAGATGAGGCTGAGCAACAGCTTTCCAGGTTACCTCTTTCTGGCTGAGAGCTATCTGCAGACGTTCGCATTTTCGGAGCAGGGCTGCTGGAGTTTGCTGGCACGGACCACCTAATGTACGTTTGAAGTTTGAGGGAGTAAGACAAGCAAGCAGCCCCAGTCTCTGTGCCTCTGTGCGAGCAGTGCCATGGGCAGATGAGGCTGAGCAACAGCTTTCCAGGCTAGCTCTTTCTGGTTGCGAGCTATCTGCAGATGTTCGCATTTTCGGAGCAGGGCTGCTGGAGTTTGCTGGCATGGACCACCTAATGTACGTTTGAAGTTTGAGGGAGTAAGAAAAGCAAGCAGCCCCAGTCTCTGTGCCTCTGTGCGAGCAGTGCCATGGGCAGATAAGGCTGAGCAACAGCTTTCCAGGCTAGCTCTTTCTGGCTGCGAGCTATCTACAGACGTTCGCATTTTCAGAACAGGTCTGCCGGAGGCGCCCGGCACGGACCACCTAAGTTAGGTTTGAAGTTTGAGTGGTCAAGTCAAGCAAGAAGACCCAGTCTCTGTCCCTCTGTGCGAGCAGTGCCATGGGCAAATGAGACTGAGCAACAGCTTTCCAGGCTAGCTCTGTCTTGCTGCCAGCTATCTGCAGACGTTCGCATTTTCGGAGCAGCGCTGAGGGAGGCCCCCTGTACGGAAAACTTAAGATACTTTTGAACTTTAACGGGGCAAGACAAGCAAGCAGTCCCAGTCTCTGTGCCTCTGTGCGAGCAGTGCCATGGGCAGATGAGGCTGAGCAACAGCTTTCCAGGCTAGCTCTTTCTGCCTGCGAGCTATCTGCAGACGTTCGCATTTTCAGAGCAGGGCTGCCGGATTTGGTTGGCACGGACCACCTAAGCTATATTTGAAGTTTGAGGGGGCAAGACAAGCAAGCAGCCCCAGTCTCTGTGCCTCTGTGCGAGCAGTGCCATGGGCAGATGAGGCTGAGCAACAGCTTTCCAGGCTAGCGCTTTCTGCCGGCGAGCTATCTGCAGACGTTCCCATTTTCGGAGCAGGGCTGCCGGAGTTGGGCGGCACGGACAACCTAAGCTACAGTTGAAGTTTGAGGGGGCAAGACAAGCAAGCAGCCCCAGTCTCTGTGTCTCTGTGCGAGCAGTGCCATGGGCAGATGAGGCTGAGCAACAGCTTTCCAGGCTAGCCCTTTCAGGCTGCCAGCTAACTGCAGACGTTCGCATGTTCAGAGCAGGGGTGCCAGAGGCTCCCTGCGTGGACCACCTAAACTACGTTTGAAGTTTGAGGGGGCAAGACAAGCAAGCAGCCCCAGTCTCTGTGCCTCTGTGCGAGCACTGCCATGGGCAGATGAGGCTGAGCAACAGCTTTCCAGGCTAGCTCTTTCTGGCTGCCAGCTATCTGCAGACGTTCGCATTTTCGGAGCAGGGTTGCTGGAGTTTGCTGACACGGACCACCTAATGTACGTTTGAATTTTGAGGGAGTAAGACAAGCAAGCAGCCCCAGTCTCTGTGCCTCTGTGCGAGGAGTGCCATGGGCAGATGAGGCTGAGCAACAGCTTTCCAGGCTAGCTCTTTCTGGCTGCGAACTATCTGCAGGCGTTCCCATTTTCGGAGCAGGGCTGCCAGAGGCCTCCTGAACGAACCTCCAAATCTACGTTTGAAGTTTGAGGTGGCAAGACAAGCAAGAAGCCCCAGTCTCTGTGCCTCTGTGCGAGCAGTGCCATGGGCAGATGAGGCTGAGCAACAGCTTTCCAGGCTAGCTCTTTCTGCCTGCCAGCTATCTGCAAACGTTTCAATTTCAGAGCCAGGCAGCCAGAGGCTCCTGGTACGGACCACCTAAGTTACGTTTGAAGTTTGAGGGGTCAAGACAAGCAAGCAGCCCCAGTCTCTGTGCCTCTGTGCGAGCAGAGCCATGGGCAGATAAGGCTGAGCAACAGCTTTCCACACTAGCTCATTCTGGCTGCGAGCTATCTGCAGACGTTCGCATTTTCCGAGCAGGGTTGCTGGAGTTTGCTGGCACGGACCACCTAATGTACATTTGAATTTTGAGGGAGTAAGACAAGCAAGCAGCCCCAGTCTCTGTGCCTCTGTGCGAGCAGTGCCATGGGCAGATGAGGCTCAGCAACAGCTTTCCAGGCTAGCTCTTTCTGGTTGTGAGCTATCTGCAGACGTTCCCATTTTCGGAACAGGGCTGCCAGAGGATCGTGGCACATACCACCTAAACTACGTTTGAAATTTGGGGGGGCAAGACAAGCAAGCAGCCCCAGTCTCTGTGCCTCTGTGCGAGCAGTGCCATGGGCAGATGAGGCTGAGCAACAGCTTTCCAGGCTAGCCCTTTCAGGCTGCCTGCTCACTGCAGACGTTCGCATTTTCAGAGCAGGGCTCCCAGAGGCTCCCTGTACGGAAAACTTAAGATACTTTTGAACTTTAACGGGGCAAGACAAGCAAGCAGCCCCAGTCTCTGTGCCTCTGTGCGAGCAGTGCCATGTGCAGATGAGGCTGAGCAACAGCTTTCCAGGCTAGCTCTTTCTGCCTGCGAGCTATCTGCAGACGTTCGCATTTTCAGAGCTGGGCTGCCGGATTTGGCCGGCACGGACCACCTAAGGTTCGTTTGAAGTTTGAGGGGTCAAGACAAGCAAGCAGCCCCAGTCTCTGTGCCTCTGTGCGAGCAGTGCCATGGGCAGATGAGGCTCAGCAACAGCTTTCCAGGCTAGCTCTTTCTGGTTGCGAGCTATCTGCAGACGTTCCCATTTTCGGAACAGGGCTGCCAGAGGATCGTGGCACATACCACCTAATCTACGTTTGAAATTTGAGGGGACAAGACAAGCAAGCAGCCCCAGTCTCTGTGCCTCTGTGCGAGCAGTGCCATGTGCAGATGAGGCTGAGCAACAGCTTTCCAGGTTAGCTCTTTCTGGCTGAGAGCTATCTGCAGACGTTCGCATTTTCGGAGCAGGGCTGCTGGAGTTTGCTGGCACGGACCACCTAATGTACGTTTGAAGTTTGAGGGAGTAAGACAAGCAAGCAGCCCCAGTCTCTGTGCCTCTGTGCGAGCAGTGCCATGGGCAGATGAGGCTGAGCAACAGCTTTCCAGGCTAGCTCTTTCTGGTTGCGAGCTATCTGCAGATGTTCGCATTTTCGGAGCAGGGCTGCTGGAGTTTGCTGGCATGGACCACCTAATGTACGTTTGAAGTTTGAGGGAGTAAGAAAAGCAAGCAGCCCCAGTCTCTGTGCCTCTGTGCGAGCAGTGCCATGGGCAGATAAGGCTGAGCAACAGCTTTCCAGGCTAGCTCTTTCTGGCTGCGAGCTATCTACAGACGTTCGCATTTTCAGAACAGGTCTGCCGGAGGCGCCCGGCACGGACCACCTAAGTTAGGTTTGAAGTTTGAGTGGTCAAGTCAAGCAAGAAGACCCAGTCTCTGTCCCTCTGTGCGAGCAGTGCCATGGGCAAATGAGACTGAGCAACAGCTTTCCAGGCTAGCTCTTTCTTGCTGCCAGCTATCTGCAGACGTTCGCATTTTCGGAGCAGCGCTGAGGGAGGCCCCCTGTACGGAAAACTTAAGATACTTTTGAACTTTAACGGGGCAAGACAAGCAAGCAGTCCCAGTCTCTGTGCCTCTGTGCGAGCAGTGCCATGGGCAGATGAGGCTGAGCAACAGCTTTCCAGGCTAGCTCTTTCTGCCTGCGAGCTATCTGCAGACGTTCGCATTTTCAGAGCAGGGCTGCCGGATTTGGTTGGCACGGACCACCTAAGCTATATTTGAAGTTTGAGGGGGCAAGACAAGCAAGCAGCCCCAGTCTCTGTGCCTCTGTGCGAGCACTGCCATGGGCAGATGAGGCTGAGCAACAGCTTTCCAGGCTAGCGCTTTCTGCCGGCGAGCTATCTGCAGACGTTCCCATTTTCGGAGCAGGGCTGCCGGAGTTGGGCGGCACGGACAACCTAAGCTACAGTTGAAGTTTGAGGGGGCAAGACAAGCAAGCAGCCCCAGTCTCTGTGTCTCTGTGCGAGCAGTGCCATGGGCAGATGAGGCTGAGCAACAGCTTTCCAGGCTAGCCCTTTCAGGCTGCCAGCTAACTGCAGACGTTCGCATGTTCAGAGCAGGGGTGCCAGAGGCTCCCTGCGTGGACCACCTAAACTACGTTTGAAGTTTGAGGGGGCAAGACAAGCAAGCAGCCCCAGTCTCTGTGCCTCTGTGCGAGCACTGCCATGGGCAGATGAGGCTGAGCAACAGCTTTCCAGGCTAGCTCTTTCTGGCTGCCAGCTATCTGCAGACGTTCGCATTTTCGGAGCAGGGTTGCTGGAGTTTGCTGACACGGACCACCTAATGTACGTTTGAATTTTGAGGGAGTAAGACAAGCAAGCAGCCCCAGTCTCTGTGCCTCTGTGCGAGGAGTGCCATGGGCAGATGAGGCTGAGCAACAGCTTTCCAGGCTAGCTCTTTCTGGCTGCGAACTATCTGCAGGCGTTCCCATTTTCGGAGCAGGGCTGCCAGAGGCCTCCTGAACGAACCTCCAAATCTACGTTTGAAGTTTGAGGTGGCAAGACAAGCAAGAAGCCCCAGTCTCTGTGCCTCTGTGCGAGCAGTGCCATGGGCAGATGAGGCTGAGCAACAGCTTTCCAGGCTAGCTCTTTCTGCCTGCCAGCTATCTGCAAACGTTTCAATTTCAGAGCCAGGCAGCCAGAGGCTCCTGGTACGGACCACCTAAGTTACGTTTGAAGTTTGAGGGGTCAAGACAAGCAAGCAGCCCCAGTCTCTGTGCCTCTGTGCGAGCAGAGCCATGGGCAGATAAGGCTGAGCAACAGCTTTCCACACTAGCTCATTCTGGCTGCGAGCTATCTGCAGACGTTCGCATTTTCCGAGCAGGGTTGCTGGAGTTTGCTGGCACGGACCACCTAATGTACATTTGAATTTTGAGGGAGTAAGACAAGCAAGCAGCCCCAGTCTCTGTGCCTCTGTGCGAGCAGTGCCATGGGCAGATGAGGCTCAGCAACAGCTTTCCAGGCTAGCTCTTTCTGGCTGTGAGCTATCTGCAGACGTTCCCATTTTCGGAACAGGGCTGCCAGAGGATCGTGGCACATACCACCTAAACTACGTTTGAAATTTGGGGGGGCAAGACAAGCAAGCAGCCCCAGTCTCTGTGCCTCTGTGCGAGCAGTGCCATGGGCAGATGAGGCTGAGCAACAGCTTTCCAGGCTAGCCCTTTCAGGCTGCCTGCTCACTGCAGACGTTTGCATTTTCAGAGCAGGGCTCCCAGAGGCTCCCTGCGTGGACCACATAAATTACTTTTGAAGTTTGAGGGGGCAAGACAAGCAAGCAGCCCCAGTCTCTGTGCCTCTGTGCGAGCAGTGCCATGGGCAGATGAGGCTGAGCAACAGCTTTCCAGTCTAGCTCTTTCAGGCTGCCAGCTATCTGCAGATGTTCGCATTTTCGGAGCAGGGCTGCCGGAGGCCCCCTGCACGGACCACCTAAGATACGTTTGAAGTTCGAGTTTGCAAGACAAGCAAGCAGCCCCAGTCTCTGTGCCTCTGTGCGAGCAGTGCCATGGGCAGATAAGGCTGAGCAACAGCTTTCCACGCTAGCTCATTCTGGCTGAGAGTTATCTGCAGACGTTCGCATTTTAGGAGCAGGGCTGCTGGAGTTTGCTGGCACGGACCACCTAATGTACGTTTGAAGTTTGAGGGAGTAAGAAAAGCAAGCAGCCCCAGTCTCTGTGCCTCTGTGCGAGCAGTGCCATGGGCAGATGAGGCTGAGCAACAGCTTTCCAGGCTAGCTCTTTCAGACTGCCAGCTATCTGCAGACGTTCGCATTTTCGGAGCAGGGCTGCCGGAGGCCCCCTGCACGGACCACCTAAGATACGTTTGAAGTTTGAGGTTGCAAGACAAGCAAGCAGCCCCAGTCTCTGTGCCTCTGTGCGAGCAGTGCCATGTGCAGATGAGGCTGTGCAACAGCTTTCCAGGTTAGCTCTTTCTGGCTGAGAGCTATCTGCAGACGTTCGCATTTTCGGAGCAGGGTTGCTGGAGTTTGCTGGCACGGACCACCTAATGTACGTTTGAAGTTTGAGGGAGTAAGACAAACAAGCAGCCCCAGTCTCTGTGCCTCTGTGCGAGCAGTGCCATGGGCAGATGAGGCTGAGCAACAGCTTTCCAGGCTAGCTCTTTCTGTCTGCGAGCTATCTGCAGACGTTCGCATTTTCGGAGCAGAGCTGCCGGAGGTACCCTGTACAGAAAACTTAAGATACTTTTGAACTTTAACGGGGCAAGACAAGCAAGAAGCCCCAGTCTCTGTGCCTCTGTGCGAGCAGTGCCATGGGCAGATGAGGCTGAGCAACAGCTTTCCAGGCTAGCTCTTTCAGGCTGCAAGCTATCTGCAGACGTTCGCATTTTTAGAGCAGGGCTGCCGGTGGCCCCCTGCACGGACCACCTAAGATACGTTTGAAGTTCGAGGTTGCAAGACAAGCAAGCAGCCCCAGTCTCTGTGCCTCTGTGCGAGCAGTGCCATGGGCAGATAAGGCTGAGCAACAGCTTTCCACGCTAGCTCATTCTGGCTGAGAGCTATCTGCAGACGTTCCCATTTTCGGAGCAGGGCTGCTGGAGTTTGCTGGCACGGACCACCTAATCTACGTTTGAAGTTTGAGGGAGTAAGAAAAGCAAGCAGCCCCAGTCTCTGTGCCTCTGTGCGAGCAGTGCCATGGGCAGATAAGGCTGAGCAACAGCTTTCCAGGATAGCTCTTTCTGGCTGCGAGCTATCTGCAGACGTTCGCATTTTCAGAACAGGTCTGCCGGAGGCGCCCGGCACGGACCACCTAAGTTAGGTTTGAAGTTTGAGTGGTCAAGTCAAGCAAGCAGCCCCAGTCTCTGTGCCTCTGTGCGAGCAGTGCCATGTGCAGATGAGGCTGAGCAACAGCTTTCCAGGTTAGCTCTTTCTGGCTGAGAGCTATCTGCAGACGTTCGCATTTTCGGAGCAGGGTTGCTGGAGTTTGCTGGCAGGGACCACCTAATGTACGTTTGAAGTTCGAGGGAGTAAGACAAGCAAGCAGCCCCAGTCTCTGTGCCTCTGTGCGAGCAGTGCCATGGGCAGATGACGCTGAGCAACAGCTTTCCAGGCTAGCTCTTTCTGGATGCGAGCTATCTGCAGACGTTTGCATTTTCGGAGCAGGGCTGCTGAAGGCGCACGGCACGGAAATCTTAAGATACTTTTGAACTTTAAGGGGGCAAGACAAGCAAGCAGCCCCAGTCTCTGTGCCTCTGTGCGAGCAGTGCCATGGGCAGATGAGGCTGAGCAACAGCTTTCCAGGCTAGCTCTTTCTGGCTGCGAGCTATCTGCAGACGTTCGCATTTTCGGAGCAGAGCTGCCGGAGGCCCCCTGTACGGAAAAGTTAAGATACTTTTGAACTTTAACGGGGCAAGACAAGCAAGCAGCCCCAGTCTCTGTGCCTCTGTGCGAGCAGTGCCATGTGCAGATGAGGCTGAGCAACAGCTTTCCAGGCTAGCTCTTTCTGCCTGCGAGCTATCTGCAGACGTTCGCATTTTCAGAGCTGGGCTGCCGGATTTGGCCGGCACGGACCACCTAAGGTTCGTATGAAGTTTGAGGGGTCAAGACAAGCAAGCAGCCCCAGTCTCTGTGCCTCTGTGCGAGCAGTGCCATGGGCAGATGAGGCTGAGCAACAGCTTTCCAGGCTAGCTCTTTCTGGTTGCGAGCTATCTGCAGACGTTCCCATTTTCGGAACAGGGCTGCCAGGGGATCGTGGCACATACCACCTAATCTACGTTTGAAGTTTGAGGGGACAAGACAAGCAAGCAGCCCCAGTCTCTGTGCCTCTGTGCGAGCAGTGCCATGTGCAGATGAGGCTGAGCAACAGCTTTCCAGGTTAGCTCTTTCTGGCTGAGAGCTATCTGCAGACGTTCGCATTTTCGGAGCAGGGCTGCTGGAGTTTGCTGGCACGGACCACCTAATGTACGTTTGAAGTTTGAGGGAGTAAGACAAGCAAGCAGCCCCAGTCTCTGTGCCTCTGTGCGAGCAGTGCCATGGGCAGATGAGGCTGAGCAACAGCTTTCCAGGCTAGCTCTTTCTGGTTGCGAGCTATCTGCAGATGTTCGCATTTTCGGAGCAGGGCTGCTGGAGTTTGCTGGCATGGACCACCTAATGTACGTTTGAAGTTTGAGGGAGTAAGAAAAGCAAGCAGCCCCAGTCTCTGTGCCTCTGTGCGAGCAGTGCCATGGGCAGATAAGGCTGAGCAACAGCTTTCCAGGCTAGCTCTTTCTGGCTGCGAGCTATCTACAGACGTTCGCATTTTCAGAACAGGTCTGCCGGAGGCGCCCGGCACGGACCACCTAAGTTAGGTTTGAAGTTTGAGTGGTCAAGTCAAGCAAGAAGACCCAGTCTCTGTCCCTCTGTGCGAGCAGTGCCATGGGCAAATGAGACTGAGCAACAGCTTTCCAGGCTAGCTCTTTCTTGCTGCCAGCTATCTGTAGACGTTCGCATTTTGGGAGCAGGGCTGAGGGAGGCCCCCTGTACGGAAAACTTAAGATACTTTTGAACTTTAACGGGGCAAGACAAGCAAGCAGTCCCAGTCTCTGTGCCTCTGTGCGAGCAGTGCCATGGGCAGATGAGGCTGAGCAACAGCTTTCCAGGCTAGATCTTTCTGCCTGCGAGCTATCTGCAGACGTTCGCATTTTCAGAGCAGGGCTGCCGGATTTGGTTGGCACGGACCACCTAAGCTATATTTGAAGTTTGAGGGGGCAAGACAAGCAAGCAGCCCCAGTCTCTGTGCCTCTGTGCGAGCAGTGCCATGGGCAGATGAGGCTGAGCAACAGCTTTCCAGGCTAGCGCTTTCTGCCGGCGAGCTATCTGCAGACGTTCCCATTTTCGGAGCAGGGCTGCCGGAGTTGGGCGGCACGGACAACCTAAGCTACAGTTGAAGTTTGAGGGGGCAAGACAAGCAAGCAGCCCCAGTCTCTGTGTCTCTGTGCGAGCAGTGCCATGGGCAGATGAGGCTGAGCAACAGCTTTCCAGGCTAGCCCTTTCAGGCTGCCAGCTAACTGCAGACGTTCGCATGTTCAGAGCAGGGGTGCCAGAGGCTCCCTGCGTGGAACACCTAAACTACGTTTGAAGTTTGAGGGGGCAAGACAAGCAAGCAGCCCCAGTCTCTGTGCCTCTGTGCGAGCACTGCCATGGGCAGATGAGGCTGAGCAACAGCTTTCCAGGCTAGCTCTTTCTGGCTGCCAGCTATCTACAGACGTTCGCATTTTCGGAGCAGGGTTGCTGGAGTTTGCTGACACGGACCACCTAATGTACGTTTGAATTTTGAGGGAGTAAGACAAGCAAGCAGCCCCAGTCTCTGTGCCTCTGTGCGAGCAGTGCCATGGGCAGATGAGGCTGAGCAACAGCTTTCCAGGCTAGCTCTTTCTGGCTGCGAACTATCTGCAGACGTTCGCATTTTCAGAGCAGGGCTGCCGGAGGCCTCCTGAAGGAACCTCCAAATCTACGTTTGAAGTTTGAGGTGGCAAGACAAGCAAGAAGCCCCAGTCTCTGTGCCTCTGTGCGAGCAGTGCCATGGGCAGATGAGGCTGAGCAACAGCTTTCCAGGCTAGCTCTTTCTGCCTGCGAGCCATCTGCAGACGTTTGCTTTTTCGGAGCAGGGTTGCTGGAGTTGGCTGGCACGGACCACCTAAGCTACGTTTGAAGTTTGAGGGGTCAAGACAAGCAAGCAGCCCCAGTCCCTGTGCCTCTGTGCGAGCAGTGCCATGGGCAGATGAGGCTGAGCAACAGCTTTCCAGGCTAGCTCTTTCTGCCTGCGAGCTATCTGCAGACGTTCGCATTTTCAGAGCAAGGCTGCCGGATTTGGCCGGCACGGACCACTTAAGGTTCGTTTGAAGTTTGAGGGGTGAAGACAAGCAAGCAGCCCCAGTCTCTGTGCCTCTGTGCGAGCAGTGCCGTGGGCAGATGAGGCTCAGCAACAGCTTTCCAGGCTAACTCTTTCTGGTTGCGAGCTATCTGCAGACGTTCCCATTTTCGGAACAGGGCTGCCAGAGGATCGTGGCACATACCACCTAAACTACGTTTGAAATTTGAGGGGGCAAGACAAGCAAGCAGCCCCAGTCTCTGTGCCTCTGTGCGAGCAGTGCCATGGGCAGATGAGGCTGAGCAAGAGCTTTCCAGGCTAGACCTTTCAGGCTGCCAGCTAACTGCAGACGTTCGCATTTTCAGAGCAGGGCTGCCAGAGGCTCCCTGCGTGGACCACATAAATTACTTTTGAAGTTTGAGGGGGCAAGACAAGCAAGCAGCCCCAGTCTCTGTGCCTGTGTGCGAGCAGTGCCATGGGCAGATGAGGCTGAGCAACAGCTTTCCAGGCTAGCTCTTTCAGGCTGCAAGCTATCTGCAGACGTTCGCATTTTTAGAGCAGGGCTGCCGGTGGCCCCCTGCACGGACCACCTAAGATACGTTTGAAGTTCGAGGTTGCAAGACAAGCAAGCAGCCCCAGTCTCTGTGCCTCTGTGCGAGCAGTGCCATGGGCAGATAAGGCTGAGCAACAGCTTTCCACGCTAGCTCATTCTGGCTGAGAGCTATCTGCAGACGTTCCCATTTTCGGAGCAGGGCTGCTGGAGTTTGCTGGCACGGACCACCTAATCTACGTTTGAAGTTTGAGGGAGTAAGAAAAGCAAGCAGCCCCAGTCTCTGTGCCTCTGTGCGAGCAGTGCCATGGGCAGATAAGGCTGAGCAACAGCTTTCCAGGCTAGCTCTTTCTGGCTGCGAGCTATCTGCAGACGTTCGCATTTTCAGAACAAATCTGCCGGAGGCGCCCGGCACGGACCACCTAAGTTAGGTTTGAAGTTTGAGTGGTCAAGTCAAGCAAGCAGCCCCAGTCTCTGTGCCTCTGTGCGAGCAGTGCCATAGGCAGATGAGACTGAGCAACAGCTTTCCAGGCTAGCTCTTTCTGGCTGCCAGCTATCTGCAGACATTCGCATTTTCGGAGCAGGGCTGAGGGAGGCCCCCTGCACGGACCACCTAAGGTTCGTTTGAAGTTTGAGGGGTGAAGACAAGCAAGCAGCCCCAGTCTCTGTGCCTCTGTGCGAGCAGTGCCATGTGCAGATGAGGCTGAGCAACAGCTTTCCGGGTTAGCTCTTTCTGGCTGAGAGCTATCTGCAGACGTTCGCATTTTCGGAGCAGGGTTGCTGGAGTTTGCTGGCAGGGACCACCTAATGTACGTTTGAAGTTTGAGGGAGTAAGACAAGCAAGCAGCCCCAGTCTCTGTGCCTCTGTGCGAGCAGTGCCATGGGCAGATGAGGCTGAGCAACAGCTTTCCAGGCTAGCTCTTTCTGGATGCGAGCTATCTGCAGACGTTTGCATTTTCGGAGCAGTGCTGCTGAAGGCGCACGGCACGGAAATCTTAAGATACTTTTGAACTTTAAGGGGGCAAGACAAGCAAGCAGCCCCAGTCTCTGTGCCTCTGTGTGAGCAGTGCCATGGGCAGATGAGGCTGAGCAACAGCTTTCCAGGCTAGCTCTTTCTGGCTGCGAGCTATCTGCAGACGTTCGCATTTTCGGAGCAGAGCTGCCGGAGGCCCCCTGTACGGAAAACTTAAGATACTTTTGAACTTTAACGGGGCAAGACAAGCAAGCAGCCCCAGTCTCTGTGCCTCTGTGCGAGCAGTGCCATGTGCAGATGAGGCTGAGCAACAGCTTTCCAGGCTAGCTCTTTCTGCCTGCGAGCTATCTGCAGACGTTCGCATTTTCAGAGCTGGGCTGCCGGATTTGGCCGGCACGGACCACCTAAGGTTCGTTTGAAGTTTGAGGGGTCAAGACAAGCAAGCAGCCCCAGTCTCTGTGCCTCTGTGCGAGCAGTGCCATGGGCAGATGAGGCTCAGCAACAGCTTTCCAGGCTAGCTCTTTCTGGTTGCGAGCTATCTGCAGACGTTCCATTTTCGGAACAGGGCTGCCAGAGGATCGTGGCACATACCACCTAATCTACGTTTGAAGTTTGAGGGGACAAGACAAGCAAGCAGCCCCAGTCTCTGTGCCTCTGTGCGAGCAGTGCCATGTGCAGATGAGGCTGAGCAACAGCTTTCCAGGTTAGCTCTTTCTGGCTGAGAGCTATCTGCAGACGTTCGCATTTTCGGAGCAGGGCTGCTGGAGTTTGCTGGCACGGACCACCTAATGTACGTTTGAAGTTTGAGGGAGTAAGAAAAGCAAGCAGCCCCAGTCTCTGTGCCTCTGTGCTAGCAGTGCCATGGGCAGATAAGGCTGAGCAACAGCTTTCCAGGCTAGCTCTTTCTGGCTGCGAGCTATCTACAGACGTTCGCATTTTCAGAACAGGTCTGCCGGAGGCGCCCGGCACGGACCACCTAAGTTAGGTTTGAAGTTTGAGTGGTCAAGTCAAGCAAGCAGCCCCCGTCTCTGTGCCTCTGTGCGAGCAGTGCCATGGGCAGATGAGACTGAGCAACAGCTTTCCAGGCTAGCTCTTTCTGGCTGCCAGCTATCTGCAGACGTTCGCATTTTCGGAGCAGGGCTGAGGGAGGCCCCCTGCGCGGGCCACCTAAGATGCGTTTGAAGTTTGAGGTTGCAAGACAAGCAAGCAGCCCCAGTCTCTGTGCCTCTGTGCGAGCAGTGCCATGTGCAGATGAGGCTGAGCAACAGCTTTCCAGGTTAGCTTTTTCTGGCTGAGAGCTATCTGCAGACGTTCGCATTTTCGGAGCAGGGTTGCTGGAGTTTGCTGGCACGGACCACCTAATGTACGTTTGAAGTTTGAGGGAGTAAGACAAGCAAGCAGCCCCAGTCTCTGTGCCTCTGTGCGAGCAGTGCCATGGGCAGATGAGTCTGAGCAACAGCTTTCCAGGCTAGCGCTTTCTGCCGGCGAGCTATCTGCAGACGTTCCCATTTTCGGAGCAGGGCTACCGGAGTTGGGCGGCACAGACAACCTAAGCTACATTTGAAGTTTGAGGGGGCAAGACAAGCAAGCAGCCCCAGTCTCTGTGCCTCTGTGCGAGGAGTGCCATGGGCAAATGAGGCTGAGCAACAGCTTTCCAGGCTAGCCCTTTCAGGCTGCCAGCTAACTGCAGACGTTCGCATTTTCAGAGCAGGGCTGCCAGAGGCTCCCTGCATGGACCACATAAATTACTTTTGAAGTTTGAGGGGGCAAGACAAGCAAGCAGCCCCAGTCTCTGTGCCTCTGTGCGAGCAGTGCCATGGGCAGATGAGGCTGAGCAACAGCTTTCCAGGCTAGCTCTTTCAGGCTGCCAGCTATCTGCAGACGTTCGCATTTTCGGAGCAGGGCTGCCGGAGGCCCCCTGCACGGACCACCTAAGATACGTTTGAAGTTTAAGGTTGCAAGACAAGCAAGCAGCCCCAGTCTCTGTGCCTCTCTGCGAGCAGTGCCATGTGCAGATGAGGCTGTGCAACAGCTTTCCAGGTTAGCTCATTCTGGCTGAGAGCTATCTGCAGACGTTCGCATTTTCGGAGCAGGGTTGCTGGAGATGCTGGCACGGACCACCTAATGTACGTTTGAAGTTTGAGGGAGTAAGACAAGCAAGCAGCCCCAGTCTCTGGGCCTCTGTGCGAGCAGTGCCATGGGCAGATGAGGCTGAGCAACAGCTTTCCAGGCTAGCTCTTTCTGTCTGCGAGCTATCTGCAGACGTTCGCATTTTCGGAGCAGAGCTGCCGGAGTCCCCCTGTACAGCAAACTTAAGATACTTTTGAACTTTAACGGGGCAAGACAAGCAAGAAGCCCCAGTCTCTGTGCCTCTGTGCGAGCAGTGCCATGGGCAGATGAGGCTGAGCAACAGCTTTCCAGGCTAGCTCTTTCTGGCTGCCAGCTATCTGCAAACGTTTCAATTTCAGAGCCAGGCAGCCAGAGGCTCCTGGTACGGACCACCTAAGTTACGTTTGAAGTTTGAGGGGTCAAGACAAGCAAGCAGCCCCAGTCTCTGTGCCTCTGTGCGAGCAGTGCCATGGGCAGATAAGGCTGAGCAACAGCTTTCCACACTAGCTCATTCTGGCTGCGAGCTATCTGCAGACGTTCGCATTTTCCGAGCAGGGTTGCTGGAGTTTGCTGGCACGGACCACCTAATGTACATTTCAATTTTGAGGGAGTAAGACAAGCAAGCAGCCCCAGTCTCTGTGCCTCTGTGCGAGCAGTGCCATGGGCAGATGAGGCTCAGCAACAGCTTTCCAGGCTAGCTCTTTCTGGTTGTGAGCTATCTGCAGACGTTCCCATTTTCGGAACAGGGCTGCCAGAGGATCGTGGCACATACCACCTAAACTACGTTTGAAATTTGGGGGGGCAAGACAAGCAAGCAGCCCCAGTCTCTGTGCCTCTGTGCGAGCAGTGCCATGGGCAGATGAGGCTGAGCAACAGCTTTCCAGGCTAGCCCTTTCAGGCTGCCTGCTCACTGCAGACGTTCGCATTTTCAGAGCAGGGCTCCCAGAGGCTCCCTGCGTGGACCACATAAATTACTTTTGAAGTTTGAGGGGGCAAGACAAGCAAGCAGCCCCAGTCTCTGTGCCTCTGTGCGAGCAGTGCCATGGGCAGATGAGGCTGAGCAACAGCTTTCCAGGCTAGCTCTTTCAGGCTGCCAGCTATCTGCAGATGTTCGCATTTTCGGAGCAGGGCTGCCGGAGGCCCCCTGCACGGACCACCTAAGATACGTTTGAAGTTCGAGTTTGCAAGACAAGCAAGCAGCCCCAGTCTCTGTGCCTCTGTGCGAGCAGTGCCATGGGCAGATAAGGCTGAGCAACAGCTTTCCACGCTAGCTCATTCTGGCTGAGAGTTATCTGCAGAAGTTCGCATTTTCAGAGCAGGGCTGCTGGAGTTTGCTGGCACGGACCACCTAATGTACGTTTGAAGTTTGAGGGAGTAAGAAAAGCAAGCAGCCCCAGTCTCTGTGCCTCTGTGCGAGCAGTGCCATGGGCAGATGAGGCTGAGCAACAGCTTTCCAGGCTAGCTCTTTCAGGCTGCCAGCTATCTGCAGACGTTCGCATTTTCGGAGCAGGGCTGCCGGAGGCCGCCTGCACGGACCACCTAAGATACGTTTGAAGTTTGAGGTTGCAAGACAAGCAAGCAGCCCCAGTCTCTGTGCCTCTGTGCGAGCAGTGCCATGTGCAGATGAGGCTGTGCAACAGCTTTCCAGGTTAGCTCTTTCTGGCTGCGAGCTATCTGCAGACGTTCGCATTTTCGGAGCAGATCTGCCGGAGGTACCCTGTACAGAAAACTTAAGATACTTTTGAACTTTAACGGGGCAAGACAAGCAAGAAGCCCCAGTCTCTGTGCCTCTGTGCGAGCAGTGCCATGGGCAGATGAGGCTGAGCAACAGCTTTCCAGGCTAGCTCTTTCTGGCTGCCAGCTATCTGCAAACGTTTGCATTTTCAGAGCCAGGCAGCCAGAGGCTCCTGGTACGGACCACCTAAGTTACGTTTGAAGTTTGAGGGGTCAAGACAAGCAAGCAGCCCGAGTCTCTGTGCCTCTGTGCGAGCAGTGCCATGGGCAGATAAGGCTGAGCAACAGCTTTCCACGCTAGCTCATTCTGGCTGAGAGCTATCTGCAGACGTTCGCATTTTCGGAGCAGGGTTGTTGGAGTTTGCTGGAACGGACCACCTAATGTACGTTTGAAGTTTGAGGGAGTAAGACAAGCAAGCAGCCCCAGTCTCTGTGCCTCTGTGCGAGCAGTGCCATGGGCAGATGAGGCTGAGCAACAGCTTTCCAGGCTAGCTCTTTCTGGATGCGAGCTATCTGCAGACGTTTGCATTTTCGGAGCAGTGCTGCTGGAGGCGCACGGCACGGAAATCTTAAGATACTTTTGAACTTTAATGGGGCAAGACAAGTAAGCAGCCCCAGTCTCTGTGCCTCTGTGCGAGCAGTGCCATGGGCAGATGAGGCTGAGCAACAGCTTTCCAGGCTAGCTCTTTCTGGCTGCGAGCTATCTGCAGACGTTCGCATTTTCGGAGCAGAGCTGCCGGAGGCCCCCTGTACGGAAAACTTAAGATACTTTTGAACTTTAACGGGGCAAGACAAGCAAGCAGCCCCAGTCTCTGTGCCTCTGTGCGAGCAGTGCCATGGGCAGATGAGGCTGAGCAACAGCTTTCCAGGCTAGCTCTTTCTGGCTGTCAGCTATCTGCAGACGTTTGCATTTTCAGAGCCAGGCTGCCAGAGGCTCCTGGTACGGACCACCTAAGTTACGTTTGAAGTTTGAGGGGTCAAGACAAGCAAGCAGCCCCAGTCTCTGTGCCTCTGTGCGAGCAGTGCCATGGGCAGATAAGGCTGAGCAACAGCTTTCCAGGCTAGCTCTTTCTGGCTGCGAGCTATCTACAGACGTTCGCATTTTCAGAACAGGTCTGCCGGAGGCGCCCGGCACGGACCACCTAAGATAGGTTTGAAGTTTGAGTGGTCAAGTCAAGCAAGCAGCCCCCGTCTCTGTGCCTCTGTGCGAGCAGTGCCATGGGCAGATGAGGCTGAGCAACAGCTTTCCAGGCTAGCTCTTTCTGGCTGCCAGCTATCTGCAGACGTTCGCATTTTCAGAGCAGGGCTGAGGGAGGCCCCCTGCGCGGGCCACCTAAGATACGTTTGAAGTTTGAGGTTGCAAGACAAGCAAGCAGCCCCAGTCTCTGTGCCTCTGTGCGAGCAGTGCCATGTGCAGATGAGGCTGAGCAACAGCTTTCCAGGTTAGCTTTTTCTGGCTGACAGCAATCTGCAGACGTTCGCATTTTCGGAGCAGGGTTGCTGGAGTTTGCTGGCACGGACCACCTAATGTACGTTTGAAGTTTGAGGGAGTAAGACAAGCAAGCAGCCCCAGTCTCTGTGCCTCTGTGCGAGCAGTGCCATGGGCAGATGAGTCTGAGCAACAGCTTTCCAGGCTAGCGCTTTCTGCCGGCGAGCTATCTGCAGACGTTCCCATTTTCGGAGCAGGGCTACCGGAGTTGGGCGGCACGGACAACCTAAGCTACATTTGAAGTTTGAGGGGGCAAGACAAGCAAGCAGCCCCAGTCTCTGTGCCTCTGTGCGAGCAGTGCCATGGGCAGATGAGGCTGAGCAACAGCTTTCCAGGCTAGCTCTTTCAGGCTGCCAGCTATCTGCAGACGTTCGCATTTTCGGAGCAGGGCTGCCGGAGGCCCCCTGCACGGACCACCTAAGATACGTTTGAAGTTTGAGGTTGCAAGACAAGCAAGCAGCCCCAGTCTCTGTGCCTCTGTGCGAGCAGTGCCATGTGCAGATGAGGCTGTGCAACAGCTTTCCAGGTTAGCTCTTTCTGGCTGAGAGCTATCTGCAGACGTTCGCATTTTCGGAGCAGGGTTGCTGGAGTTTGCTGGCACGGACCACCTAATGTACGTTTGAAGTTTGAGGGAGTAAGACAAGCAAGCAGCCCCAGTCTCTGTGCCTCTGTGCGAGCAGTGCCATGGGCAGATGAGGCTGAGCAACAGCTTTCCAGGCTAGCTCTTTCTGGCTGCCAGCTATCTGCAAACGTTTCAATTTCAGAGCCAGGCAGCCAGAGGCTCCTGGTACGGACCACCTAAGTTACGTTTGAAGTTTGAGGGGTCAAGACAAGCAAGCAGCCCCAGTCTCTGTGCCTCTGTGCGAGCAGTGCCATGGGCAGATGAGGCTGAGCAACAGCTTTCCACGCTAGCTCATTCTGGATGAGAGCTATCTGCAGACGTTCGCATTTTCGGAGCAGGGTTGCTGGAGTCTGCTGGAACGGACCACCTAATGTACGTTTGAAGTTTGAGGGAGTAAGACAAGCAAGCAGCCCCAGTCCCTGTGCCTCTGTGCGAGCAGTGCCATGGGCAGATGAGGCTGAGCAACAGCTTTCCAGGCTAGCTCTTTCTACCGGCGAGCTATCTGCAGACGTTTGCATTTTCGGAGCAGTGCTGCTGGAGGCGCACGGCACGAAAATCTTAAGATACTTTTGAACTTTAATGGGGCAAGACAAGCAAGCAGCCCCAGTCTCTGTGCCTCTGTGCGAGCAGTGCCATGGGCAGATGAGGCTGAGCAACAGCTTTCCACGCTAGCTCTTTCTGGCTGCGAGCTATCTGCAGACGTTCGCATTTTCGGAGCAGAGCTGCCGGAGACCCCCTGTACAGAAAACTTAAGATACTTTTGAACTTTAACGGAGCAAGACAAGCAAGAAGCCCCAGTCTCTGTGCCTCTGTGCGAGCAGTGCCATGGACAGATGAGGCTGAGCAACAGCTTTCCAGGCTAGGTCTTTCTGGCTGCCAGCTATCTGCAAACGTTTCAATTTCAGAGCCAGGCAGCCAGAGGCTCCTGGTACGGACCACCTAAGTTACGTTTGAAGTTTGAGGGGTCAAGACAAGCAAGCAGCCCCAGTCTCTGTGCCTCTGTGCGAGCAGTGCCATGGGCAGATAAGGCTGAGCAACAGCTTTCCACGCTAGCTCATTCTGGCTGCGAGCTATCTGCAGACGTTCGCATTTTCGGAGCAGGGTTGCTGGAGTTTGCTGGCACGGACCACCTAATGTACATTTGAATTTTGAGGGAGTAAGACAAGCAAGCAGCCCCAGTCTCTGTGCCTCTGTGCGAGCAGTGCCATGGGCAGATGAGGCTGAGCAACATCTTTCCAGGCTAGCTCTTTCTGGATGCGAGCTATCTGCAGACGTTTGCATTTTCGGAGCAGTGCTGCTGGAGGCGCACGGCACGGAAATCTTAAGATACTTTTGAACTTTAATGGGGCAAGACAAGTAAGCAGCCCCAGTCTCTGTGCCTCTGTGCGAGCAGTGCCATGGGCAGATGAGGCTGAGCAACAGCTTTCCAGGCTAGCTCTTTCTGGCTGCGAGCTATCTGCAGACGTTCGCATTTTCGGAGCAGAGCTGCCGGAGGCCCCCTGTACGGAAAACTTAAGATACTTTTGAACTTTAACGGGGCAAGACAAGCAAGCAGCCCCAGTCTCTGTGCCTCTGTGCGAGCAGTGCCATGGGCAGATGAGGCTGAGCAACAGCTTTCCAGGCTAGCTCTTTCTGGCTGTCAGCTATCTGCAAACGTTTGCATTTTCAGAGCCAGGCTGCCAGAGGCTCCTGGTACGGACCACCTAAGTTACGTTTGAAGTTTGAGGGGTCAAGACAAGCAAGCAGCCCCAGTCTCTGTGCCTCTGTGCGAGCAGTGCCATGGGCAGATAAGGCTGAGCAACAGCTTTCCAGGCTAGCTCTTTCTGGCTGCGAGCTATCTACAGACGTTCGCATTTTCAGAACAGGTCTGCCGGAGGCGCCCGGCACGGACCACCTAAGATAGGTTTGAAGTTTGAGTGGTCAAGTCAAGCAAGCAGCCCCCGTCTCTGTGCCTCTGTGCGAGCAGTGCCATGGGCAGATGAGGCTGAGCAACAGCTTTCCAGGCTAGCTCTTTCTGGCTGCCAGCTATCTGCAGACGTTCGCATTTTCAGAGCAGGGCTGAGGGAGGCCCCCTGCGCGGGCCACCTAAGATACGTTTGAAGTTTGAGGTTGCAAGACAAGCAAGCAGCCCCAGTCTCTGTGCCTCTGTGCGAGCAGTGCCATGTGCAGATGAGGCTGAGCAACAGCTTTCCAGGTTAGCTTTTTCTGGCTGACAGCAATCTGCAGACGTTCGCATTTTCGGAGCAGGGTTGCTGGAGTTTGCTGGCACGGACCACCTAATGTACGTTTGAAGTTTGAGGGAGTAAGACAAGCAAGCAGCCCCAGTCTCTGTGCCTCTGTGCGAGCAGTGCCATGGGCAGATGAGTCTGAGCAACAGCTTTCCAGGCTAGCGCTTTCTGCCGGCGAGCTATCTGCAGACGTTCCCATTTTCGGAGCAGGGCTACCGGAGTTGGGCGGCACGGACAACCTAAGCTACATTTGAAGTTTGAGGGGGCAAGACAAGCAAGCAGCCCCAGTCTCTGTGCCTCTGTGCGAGCAGTGCCATGGGCAGATGAGGCTGAGCAACAGCTTTCCAGGCTAGCTCTTTCAGGCTGCCAGCTATCTGCAGACGTTCGCATTTTCGGAGCAGGGCTGCCGGAGGCCCCCTGCACGGACCACCTAAGATACGTTTGAAGTTTGAGGTTGCAAGACAAGCAAGCAGCCCCAGTCTCTGTGCCTCTGTGCGAGCAGTGCCATGTGCAGATGAGGCTGTGCAACAGCTTTCCAGGTTAGCTCTTTCTGGCTGAGAGCTATCTGCAGACGTTTGCATTTTCGGAGCAGGGTTGCTGGAGTTTGCTGGCACGGACCACCTAATGTACGTTTGAAGTTTGAGGGAGTAAGACAAGCAAGCAGCCCCAGTCTCTGTGCCTCTGTGCGAGCAGTGCCATGGGCAGATGAGGCTGAGCAACAGCTTTCCAGGCTAGCTCTTTCTGGCTGCCAGCTATCTGCAAACGTTTCAATTTCAGAGCCAGGCAGCCAGAGGCTCCTGGTACGGACCACCTAAGTTACGTTTGAAGTTTGAGGGGTCAAGACAAGCAAGCAGCCCCAGTCTCTGTGCCTCTGTGCGAGCAGTGCCATGGGCAGATGAGGCTGAGCAACAGCTTTCCACGCTAGCTCATTCTGGATGAGAGCTATCTGCAGACGTTCGCATTTTCGGAGCAGGGTTGCTGGAGTTTGCTGGAACGGACCACCTAATGTACGTTTGAAGTTTGAGGGAGTAAGACAAGCAAGCAGCCCCAGTCCCTGTGCCTCTGTGCGAGCAGTGCCATGGGCAGATGAGGCTGAGCAACAGCTTTCCAGGCTAGCTCTTTCTACCGGCGAGCTATCTGCAGACGTTTGCATTTTCGGAGCAGTGCTGCTGGAGGCGCACGGCACGAAAATCTTAAGATACTTTTGAACTTTAATGGGGCAAGACAAGCAAGCAGCCCCAGTCTCTGTGCCTCTGTGCGAGCAGTGCCATGGGCAGATGAGGCTGAGCAACAGCTTTCCACGCTAGCTCTTTCTGGCTGCGAGCTATCTGCAGACGTTCGCATTTTCGGAGCAGAGCTGCCGGAGGCCCCCTGTACGGAAAACTTAAGATACTTTTGAACTTTAACGGGGCAAGACAAGCAAGCAGCCCCAGTCTCTGTGCCTCTGTGCGAGCAGTGCCATGGGCAGATGAGGCTGAGCAACAGCTTTCCAGGCTAGCTCTTTCTGGCTGTCAGCTATCTGCAGACGTTTGCATTTTCAGAGCCAGGCTTCCAGAGGCTCCTGGTACGGACCACCTAAGTTACGTTTGAAGTTTGAGGGGTCAAGACAAGCAAGCAGCCCCAGTCTCTGTGCCTCTGTGCGAGCAGTGCCATGAGCAGATGAGGGTGAGCAAAAGCTTTCCAGGCTAGCGCTTTCTGCCGGCGAGCTATCTGCAGACGTTCCCATTTTCGGAGCAGGGCTGCCGGAGTTGGGCGGCACGGACAACCTAAGCTACATTTGAAGTTTGAGGGGGCAAGACAAGCAAGCAGCCCCCGTCTCTGTGCCTCTGTGCGAGCAGTGCCGTGGGCAGATGAGACTGAGCAACAGCTTTCCAGGCTAGCTCTTTCTGGCTGCCAGCTATCTGCAGACGTTCGCATTTTTGGAGCAGGGCTGAGGGAGGCCCCCTGCGCGGGCCACCTAAGATACGTTTGAAGTTTGAGGTTGCAAGACAAGCAAGCAGCCCCAGTCTCTGTGCCTCTGTGCGAGCAGTGCCATGTGCAGATGAGGCTGAGCAACAGCTTTCCAGGATAGCTTTTTCTCGCTGAGAGCTATCTGCAGACGTTCGCATTTTCGGAGCAGGGTTGCTGGAGTTTGCTGGCACGGACCACCTAATGTACGTTTGAAGTTTGAGGGAGTAAGACAAGCAAGCAGCCCCAGTCTCTGTGCCTCTGTGCGAGCAGTGCCATGGGCAGATGAGTCTGAGCAACAGCTTTCCAGGCTAGCGCTTTCTGCCGGCGAGCTATCTGCAGACGTTCCCATTTTCGGAGCAGGGCTACCGGAGTTGGGCGGCACGGACAACCTAAGCTACATTTGAAGTTTGAGGGGGCAAGACAAGCAAGCAGCCCCAGTCTCTGTGCCTCTGTGCGAGCAGTGCCATGGGCAGATGAGGCTGAGCAACAGCTTTCCAGGCTAGACCTTTCAGGCTGCCAGCTAACTGCAGACGTTCGCATTTTCAGAGCAGGGCTGCCAGAGGCTCCCTGCGTGGACCACAGAAATTACTTTTGAAGTTTGAGGGGGCAAGACAAGCAAGCAGCCCCAGTCTCTGTGCCTCTGTGCGAGCAGTGCCATGGGCAGATGAGGCTGAGCAACAGCTTTCCAGGCTAGCTCTTTCAGGCTGCCAGCTATCTGCAGACGTTCGCATTTTCGGAGCAGGGCTGCCGGAGGCCCCCTGCACGGACCACCTAAGATACGTTTGAAGTTTGAGGTTGCAAGACAAGCAAGCAGCCCCAGTCTCTGTGCCTCTGTGCGAGCAGTGCCATGGGCAGATGAGGCTGAGCAACAGCTTTCCAGGCTAGCTCTTTCTGGCTGAGAGCTATCTGCAGACGTTCGCATTTTCGGAGAAGGGTTGCTGGAGTTTGCTGGCACGGACCACCTAATGTACGTTTGAAGTTTGAGGGAGTAAGACAAGCAAGCAGCCCTAGTCTCTGTGCCTCTGTGCGAGCAGTGCCATGGGCAGATGAGGCTGAGCAACAGCTTTCCAGGCTAGCTCTTTCTGTCTGCGATCTATCTGCAGACGTTCGCATTTTCGGAGCAGAGCTGCCAGAGGCCCCCTGTACAGAAAACTTAAGATACTTTTGAACTTTAACGGGGCAAGACAAGCAAGAAGCCCCAGTCTCTGTGCCTCTGTGCGAGCAGTGCCATGGACAGATGAGGCTGAGCAACAGCTTTCCAGGCTAGGTCTTTCTGGCTGCCAGCTATCTGCAAACGTTTCAATTTCAGAGCCAGGCAGCCAGAGGCTCCTGGTACGGACCACCTAAGTTACGTTTGAAGTTTGAGGGGTCAAGACAAGCAAGCAGCCCCAGTCTCTGTGCCTCTGTGCGAGCAGTGCCATGGGCAGATAAGGCTGAGCAACAGCTTTCCACGCTAGCTCATTCTGGCTGCGAGCTATCTGCAGACGTTCGCATTTTCGGAGCAGGGTTGCTGGAGTTTGCTGGCACGGACCACCTAATGTACATTTGAATTTTGAGGGAGTAAGACAAGCAACAGCCCCAGTCTCTGTGCCTCTGTGCGAGCAGTGCCATGGGCAGATGAGGCTCAGCAACAGCTTTCCAGGCTAGCTCTTTCTGGTTGCGAGCTATCTGCAGACGTTCCCATTTTCGGAACAGGGCTGCCAGAGGATCGTGGCACATACCACCTAAACTACGTTTGAAATTTGAGGGCACAAGACAAGCAAGCAGCCCCAGTCTCTGTGCCTCTGTGCGAGCAGTGCCATGGGCAGATGAGGCTGAGCAACAGCTTTCCAGGCTAGCCCTTTCAGGCTGCCAGCTAACTGCAGACGTTCGCATTTTCAGAGCAGGGCTGCCAGAGGCTCCCTGCGTGGACCACATAAATTACTTTTGAAGTTTGAGGGGGCAAGACAAGCAAGCAGCCCCAGTCTCTGTGCCTCTGTGCGAGCAGTGCCATGGGCAGATGAGGCTGAGCAACAGCTTTCCAGGCTAGCTCTTTCAGGCTGCCAGCTATCTGCAGATGTTCGCATTTTCGGAGCAGGGCTGCCGGAGGCCCCCTGCACGGACCACCTAAGATAGGTTTGAAGTTCGAGTTTGCAAGACAAGCAAGCAGCCCCAGTCTCTGTGCCTCTGTGCGAGCAGTGCCATGGGCAGATAAGGCTGAGCAACAGCTTTCCACGCTAGCTCATTCTGGCTGAGAGCTATCTGCAGACGTTCGCATTTTCGGACCAGGGCTGCTGGAGTTTGCTGGCACGGACCACCTAATGTACGTTTGAAGTTTGAGGGAGTAAGAAAAGCAAGCAGCCCCAGTCTCTGTGCCTCTGTGCGAGCAGTGCCATGGGCAGATGAGGCTGAGCAACAGCTTTCCAGGCTAGCCCTTTCAGGCTGCCAGCTAACTGCAGACGTTCGCATTTTCAGAGCAGGGCTGCCAGAGGCTCCCTGCGTGGACCACATAAATTACTTTTGAAGTTTGAGGAAGCAAGACAAGCAAGCAGCCCCAGTCTCTGTGCCTCTGTGCGAGCAGTGCCATGGGCAGAGGAGGCTGAGCAACAGCTTTCCAGGCTAGCTCTTTCAGGCTGCCAGCTATCTGCAAACGTTTGCATTTTCAGAGCCAGGCAGCCACAGGCTCCTGGTACGGACCACCTAAGTTACGTTTGAAGTTTGAGGTGTCAAGACAAGCAAGCAGCCCCAGTCTCTGTGCCTCTGTGCGAGCAGTGCCATGGGCAGATAAGGCTGAGCAACAGCTTTCCACGCTAGCTCATTCTGGCTGAGAGCTATCTGCAGACGTTCGCATTTTCGGACCAGGGCTGCTGGACTTTGCTGGCACGGACCACCTAATGTACGTTTAAAGTTTGAGGGAGTAAGACAAGCAAGCAGCCCCAGTCTCTGTGCCTCTGTGCGAGCAGTGCCATGGGCAGATGAGGCTGAGCAACAGCTTTCCAGGCTAGCTCTTTCAGGCTGCCAGCTATCTGCAGACGTTCGCATTTTCGGAGCAGGGCTGCCGGAGGCCCCCTGCACGGACCACCTAAGATACGTTTGAAGTTTGAGGTTGCAAGACAAGCAAGCAGCCCCAGTCTCTGTGCCTCTGTGCGAGCAGTGCCATGGGCAGATAAGGCTGAGCAACAGCTTTCCACGCTAGCTCATTCTGGCTGAGAGCTATCTGCAGACGTTCGCATTTTCGGACCAGGGCTGCTGGAGTTTGCTGGCACGGACCACCTAATGTACGTTTAAAGTTTGAGGGAGTAAGACAAGCAAGCAGCCCCAGTCTCTGTGCCTCTGTGCGAGCAGTGCCATGGGCAGATGAGGCTGAGCAACAGCTTTCCAGGCTAGCTCTTTCTGGATGCGAGCTATCGGCAGACGTTTGCATTTTCGGAGCAGTGCTGCTGGAGGCGCACGGCACGGAAATCTTAAGATACTTTTGAACTTTAATGGGGCAAGACAAGCAAGCAGCCCCAGTCTCTGTGCCTCTGTGCGAGCAGTGCCATGGGCAGAAGAGGCTGAGCAACAGCTTTCCAGGCTAGCTCTTTCTGGCTGAGAGCTATCTGCAGACGTTCGCATTTTCGGAGCAGAGCTGCCGGAGGCCCCCTGTACGGAAAACTTAAGATACTTTTGAACTTTAACGGGGCAAGACAAGCAAGCAGCCCCAGTCTCTGTGCCTCTGTGCGAGCAGTGCCATGGGCAGATGAGGCTGAGCAACAGCTTTCCAGGCTAGCTCTTTCTGGCTGCCAGCTATCTGCAAACGTTTGCATTTTCAGAGCCAGGCTGCCAGAGGCTCCTGGTACGGACCACCTAAGTTACGTTTGAAATTTGAGGGGTCAAGACAAGCAAGCAGCCCCAGTCTCTGTGCCTCTGTGCGAGCAGTGCCATGAGCAGATGAGGGTGAGCAAAAGCTTTCCAGGCTAGCGCTTTCTGCCGGCGAGCTATCTGCAGACGTTCCCATTTTCGGAGCAGGGCTGCCGGAGTTGGGCGGCACGGACAACCTAAGCTACATTTGAAGTTTGAGGGGGCAAGACAAGCAAGCAGCCCCCGTCTCTGTGCCTCTGTGCGAGCAGTGCCGTGGGCAGATGAGACTGAGCAACAGCTTTCCAGGCTAGCTCTTTCTGGCTGCCAGCTATCTGCAGACGTTCGCATTTTCGGAGCAGGGCTGAGGGAGGCCCCCTGCGCGGGCCACCTAAGATACGTTTGAAGTTTGAGGTTGCAAGACAAGCAAGCAGCCCCAGTCTCTGTGCCTCTGTGCGAGCAGTGCCATGTGCAGATGAGGCTGAGCAACAGCTTTCCAGGATAGCTTTTTCTCGCTGAGAGCTATCTGCAGACGTTCGCATTTTCGGAGCAGGGTTGCTGGAGTTTGCTGGCACGGACCACCTAATGTACGTTTGAAGTTTGAGGGAGTAAGACAAGCAAGCAGCCCCAGTCTCTGTGCCTCTGTGCGAGCAGTGCCATGGGCAGATGAGTCTGAGCAACAGCTTTCCAGGCTAGTGCTTTCTGCCGGCGAGCTATCTGCAGACGTTCCCATTTTCGGAGCAGGGCTACCGGAGTTGGGCGGCACGGACAACCTAAGCTACATTTGAAGTTTGAGGGGGCAAGACAAGCAAGCAGCCCCAGTCTCTGTGCCTCTGTGCGAGCAGTGCCATGGGCAGATGAGGCTGAGCAACAGCTTTCCAGGCTAGACCTTTCAGGCTGCCAGCTAACTGCAGACGTTCGCATTTTCAGAGCAGGGCTGCCAGAGGCTCCCTGCGTGGACCACAGAAATTACTTTTGAAGTTTGAGGGGGCAAGACAAGCAAGCAGCCCCAGTCTCTGTGCCTCTGTGCGAGCAGTGCCATGGGCAGATGAGGCTGAGCAACAGCTTTCCAGGCTAGCTCTTTCAGGCTGCCAGCTATCTGCAGACGTTCGCATTTTCGGAGCAGGGCTGCCGGAGGCCCCCTGCACGGACCACCTAAGATACGTTTGAAGTTTGAGGTTGCAAGACAAGCAAGCAGCCCCAGTCTCTGTGCCTCTGTGCGAGCAGTGCCATGGGCAGATGAGGCTGAGCAACAGCTTTCCAGGCTAGCTCTTTCTGGCTGAGAGCTATCTGCAGACGTTCGCATTTTCGGAGAAGGGTTGCTGGAGTTTGCTGGCACGGACCACCTAATGTACGTTTGAAGTTTGAGGGAGTAAGACAAGCAAGCAGCCCTAGTCTCTGTGCCTCTGTGCGAGCAGTGCCATGGGCAGATGAGGCTGAGCAACAGCTTTCCAGGCTAGCTCTTTCTGTCTGCGATCTATCTGCAGACGTTCGCATTTTCGGAGCAGAGCTGCCAGAGGCCCCCTGTACAGAAAACTTAAGATACTTTTGAACTTTAACGGGGCAAGACAAGCAAGAAGCCCCAGTCTCTGTGCCTCTGTGCGAGCAGTGCCATGGACAGATGAGGCTGAGCAACAGCTTTCCAGGCTAGGTCTTTCTGGCTGCCAGCTATCTGCAAACGTTTCAATTTCAGAGCCAGGCAGCCAGAGGCTCCTGGTACGGACCACCTAAGTTACGTTTGAAGTTTGAGGGGTCAAGACAAGCAAGCAGCCCCAGTCTCTGTGCCTCTGTGCGAGCAGTGCCATGGGCAGATAAGGCTGAGCAACAGCTTTCCACGCTAGCTCATTCTGGCTGCGAGCTATCTGCAGACGTTCGCATTTTCGGAGCAGGGTTGCTGGAGTTTGCTGGCACGGACCACCTAATGTACATTTGAATTTTGAGGGAGTAAGACAAGCAAGCAGCCCCAGTCTCTGTGCCTCTGTGCGAGCAGTGCCATGGGCAGATGAGGCTCAGCAACAGCTTTCCAGGCTAGCTCTTTCTGGTTGCGAGCTATCTGCAGACGTTCCCATTTTCGGAACAGGGCTGCCAGAGGATCGTGGCACATACCACCTAAACTACGTTTGAAATTTGAGGGCACAAGACAAGCAAGCAGCCCCAGTCTCTGTGCCTCTGTGCGAGCAGTGCCATGGGCAGATGAGGCTGAGCAACAGCTTTCCAGGCTAGCCCTTTCAGGCTGCCAGCTAACTGCAGACGTTCGCATTTTCAGAGCAGGGCTGCCAGAGGCTCCCTGCGTGGACCACATAAATTACTTTTGAAGTTTGAGGGGGCAAGACAAGCAAGCAGCCCCAGTCTCTGTGCCTCTGTGCGAGCAGTGCCATGGGCAGATGAGGCTGAGCAACAGCTTTCCAGGCTAGCTCTTTCAGGCTGCCAGCTATCTGCAGATGTTCGCATTTTCGGAGCAGGGCTGCCGGAGGCCCCCTGCACGGACCACCTAAGATAGGTTTGAAGTTCGAGTTTGCAAGACAAGCAAGCAGCCCCAGTCTCTGTGCCTCTGTGCGAGCAGTGCCATGGGCAGATAAGGCTGAGCAACAGCTTTCCACGCTAGCTCATTCTGGCTGAGAGCTATCTGCAGACGTTCCCATTTTCGGACCAGGGCTGCTGGAGTTTGCTGGCACGGACCACCTAATGTACGTTTGAAGTTTGAGGGAGTAAGAAAAGCAAGCAGCCCCAGTCTCTGTGCCTCTGTGCGAGCAGTGCCATGGGCAGATGAGGCTGAGCAACAGCTTTCCAGGCTAGCCCTTTCAGGCTGCCAGCTAACTGCAGACGTTCGCATTTTCAGAGCAGGGCTGCCAGAGGCTCCCTGCGTGGACCACATAAATTACTTTTGAAGTTTGAGGAAGCAAGACAAGCAAGCAGCCCCAGTCTCTGTGCCTCTGTGCGAGCAGTGCCATGGGCAGAGGAGGCTGAGCAACAGCTTTCCAGGCTAGCTCTTTCAGGCTGCCAGCTATCTGCAAACGTTTGCATTTTCAGAGCCAGGCAGCCAGAGGCTCCTGGTACGGACCACCTAAGTTACGTTTGAAGTTTGAGGGGTCAAGACAAGCAAGCAGCCCCAGTCTCTGTGCCTCTGTGCGAGCAGTGCCATGGGCAGATAAGGCTGAGCAACAGCTTTCCACGCTAGCTCATTCTGGCTGAGAGCTATCTGCAGACGTTCGCATTTTCGGACCAGGGCTGCTGGACTTTGCTGGCACGGACCACCTAATGTACGTTTAAAGTTTGAGGGAGTAAGAAAAGCAAGCAGCCCCAGTCTCTGTGCCTCTGTGCGAGCAGTGCCATGGGCAGATGAGGCTGAGCAACAGCTTTCCAGGCTAGCTCTTTCAGGCTGCCAGCTATCTGCAGACGTTCGCATTTTCGGAGCAGGGCTGCCGGAGGCCCCCTGCACGGACCACCTAAGATACGTTTGAAGTTTGAGGTTGCAAGACAAGCAAGCAGCCCCAGTCTCTGTGCCTCTGTGCGAGCAGTGCCATGGGCAGATAAGGCTGAGCAACAGCTTTCCACGCTAGCTCATTCTGGCTGAGAGCTATCTGCAGACGTTCGCATTTTCGGACCAGGGCTGCTGGAGTTTGCTGGCACGGACCACCTAATGTACGTTTAAAGTTTGAGGGAGTAAGACAAGCAAGCAGCCCCAGTCTCTGTGCCTCTGTGCGAGCAGTGCCATGGGCAGATGAGGCTGAGCAACAGCTTTCCAGGCTAGCTCTTTCTGGATGCGAGCTATCGGCAGACGTTTGCATTTTCGGAGCAGTGCTGCTGGAGGCGCACGGCACGGAAATCTTAAGATACTTTTGAACTTTAATGGGGCAAGACAAGCAAGCAGCCCCAGTCTCTGTGCCTCTGTGCGAGCAGTGCCATGGGCAGAAGAGGCTGAGCAACAGCTTTCCAGGCTAGCTCTTTCTGGCTGAGAGCTATCTGCAGACGTTCGCATTTTCGGAGCAGAGCTGCCGGAGGCCCCCTGTACGGAAAACTTAAGATACTTTTGAACTTTAACGGGGCAAGACAAGCAAGCAGCCCCAGTCTCTGTGCCTCTGTGCGAGCAGTGCCATGGGCAGATGAGGCTGAGCAACAGCTTTCCAGGCTAGCTCTTTCTGGCTGCCAGCTATCTGCAAACGTTTGCATTTTCAGAGCCAGGCTGCCAGAGGCTCCTGGTACGGACCACCTAAGTTACGTTTGAAATTTGAGGGGTCAAGACAAGCAAGCAGCCCCAGTCTCTGTGCCTCTGTGCGAGCAGTGCCATGGGCAGATGAGGCTGAGCAAAAGCTTTCCAGGCTAGCGCTTTCTGCCGGCGAGCTATCTGCAGACGTTCCCATTTTCGGAGCAGGGCTGCCGGAGTTGGGCGGCACGGACAACCTAAGCTACATTTGAAGTTTGAGGGGGCAAGACAAGCAAGCAGCCCCAGTCTCTGTGCCTCTGTGTGAGCAGTGCCATGGGCAGATGAGGCTGAGCAACAGCTTTCCACGCTAGCTCATTCTGGCTGAGAGCTATCTGCAGACGTTCACATTTTCAGAGCAGTGCTGCTGGAGTTTGCTGGCACGGACCACCTAATGTACGTTTGAAGTTTGAGGTTGCAAGACAAGCAAGCAGCCCCAGTCTCTGTGCCTCTGTGCGAGCAGTGCCATGGGCAGATGAGGCTGAGCAACAGCTTTCCAGGCTAGCTCTTTCTGGCTGCGAGCTATCTGCAGACGTTTGCATTTTCGGAGCAGGGCTGCTGGAGGCGCCCGGCACGGAAATCTTAAGATACTTTTGAACTTTAACGGGGCAAGACAAGCAAGCAGCCACAGTCTCTGTGCCTCTGTGCGAGCAGTGCCATGGGCAGATGAGGCTGAGCAACAGCTTTCCAGGCTAGCGCTTTCTGCCGGCGAGCTATCTGCAGACATTCCCATTTTCGGAGCAGGGCTACCGGAGTTGGGCGGCACGGACAACCTAAGCTACATTTGAAGTTTGAGGTGGCAAGACAAGCAAGCAGCCCCAGTCTCTGTGCCTCTGTGCGAGCAGTGCAATGGGCAGATAAGGCTGAGCAACAGCTTTCCAGGCTAGCCCTTTCAGGCTGCCAGCTAACTGCAGACGTTCGCATTTTCAGAGCAGGGCTGCCAGAGGCTCCCTGCGTGGACCACATAAATTACGTTTGAAGTTTGAGGGGGCAAGACAAGCAATCAGCCCCAGTCTCTGTGCCTCTGTGCGAGCAGTGCCATGGGCAGATGAGGCTGAGCAACAGCTTTCCAGGCTAGCTCTTTCTGGCTGCGAGCTATCTGCAGACGTTCGCATTTTCGGAGCAGGGCTGAGGGAGGCCCCCTGCACGGACCACCTAAGCTACGTTTGAAGTTTGAGGTGGCAAGACAAGCAAGCAGCCCCAGTCTCTGTGCCTCTGTGCGAGCAGTGCCATGGGCAGATGAGGCTGAGCAACAGCTTTCCACGCTAGCTCTTTCTGGCTGAGAGCTATCTGCAGACGTTCGCATTTTCGGAGCAGGGCTGCTGGAGTTTGCTGGCACGGACCACCTAATGTACGTTTGAAGTTTGAGGGAGTAAGAAAAGCAAGCAGCCCCAGTCTCTGTGCCTCTGTGCGAGCAGTGCCATGGGCAGATGAGCCTGAGCAACAGCTTTCCAGGCTAGCTCTTTCTGGATGCGAGCTATCTGCAGACGTTCGCATTTTCGGAGCAGAGCTGCCAGAGGCTCCTGGTACGGACCACGTAAGTTACGTTTGAAGTTTGAGGGGTCAAGACAAGCAAGCAGCCCCAGTCTCTGTGCCTCTGTGCGAGCAGTGCCATGGGCAGATGAGGCTCAGCAACAGCTTTCCAGGCTAGCTCTTTCTGGATGCGAGCCATCTGCAGACGTTCGCATTTTCAGAGCAGGGCTGCCGGAGGCGCACGGCACGGACCACCTAAGGTACGTTTGAAGTTTGAGGGGTCAAGACAAGCAAGCAGCCCCAGTCTCTGTGCCTCTGTGTGAGCAGTGCCATGGGCAGATGAGGCTGAGCAACAGCTTTCCAGGCTAGCTCTTTCTGGCTGCCAGCTATCTGCAGACGTTCGCATTTTCGGAGCAGTGGTGCGGGAAGGGCCCCTGCACGGACCACCTAAGATAAGTTTGAAGTTCGAGGTTGCAAGACAAGCAAGCAGCCTCAGTCTCTGTGCCTCTGTGCGAGCAGTGCCATGGGCAGATAAGGCTGAGCAACAGCTTTCCACGGTAGCTCATTCTGGCTGCGAGCTATCTGCAGACGTTCGCAATTTCGGAGCAGGGTTGCTGGAGTTTGCTGGCACGGACCACCTAATGTACGTTTGAATTTTGAGGGAGTAAGACAAGCAAGCAGCCCCAGTCTCTGTGCCTCTGTGTGAGCAGAGCCATGGGCAGATGAGGCTGAGCAACAGCTTTCCAGGCTAGCTCTTTCTGGCTGCGAGCTATCTGCAGACGTTTGCATTTTCGGAGCAGGGCTGCTGGAGGCGCCCATCACGGAAATCTTAAGATACTTTTGAACTTTAACGGGGCAAGACAAGCAAGTAGCCCCAGTCTCTGTGCCTCTGTGCGAGCAGTGCCATGGGCAGATGAGGCTGAGCAACAGCTTTCCAGGCTAGCTCTTTCTGGCTGCCAGCTATCTGCAAACGTTTGCATTTTCAGAGCCAGGCAGCCAGAGGCTCCTGGTACGGACCACCTAAGTTACGTTTGAAGTTTGAGGGGTCAAGACAAGCAAGCAGCCCCAGTCTCTGTGCCTCTGTGCGAGCAGTGCCATGGGCAGATAAGGCTGAGCAACAGCTTTCCACGCTAGCTCATTCTGGCTGAGAGCTATCTGCAGACGTTCGCATTTTCGGAGCAGGGTTGCTGGAGTATGCTGGAACGGACCACCTAATGTACGTTTGAAGTTTGAGGGAGTAAGACAAGCAAGCAGCCCCAGTCTCTGTGCCTCTGTGCGAGCAGTGCCATGGGCAGATGAGGCTGAGCAACAGCTTTCCAGGCTAGCTCTTTCTGGATGCGAGCTATCGGCAGACGTTTGCATTTTCGGAGCAGTGCTGCTGGAGGCGCACGGCACGGAAATCTTAAGATACTTTTGAACTTTAATGGGGCAAGACAAGCAAGCAGCCCCAGTCTCTGTGCCTCTGTGCGAGCAGTGCCATGGGCAGATGAGGCTGAGCAACAGCTTTCCAGGCTAGCTCTTTCTGGCTGCGAGCTATCTGCAGACGTTCGCATTTTCGGAGCAGAGCTGCCGGAGGCCCCCTGTACGGAAAACTTAAGATACTTTTGAACTTTAACGGGGCAAGACAAGCAAGCAGCCCCACTCTCTGTGCCTCTGTGCGAGCAGTGCCATGGGCAGATGAGGCTGAGCAACAGCTTTCCAGGCTAGCTCTTTCTGCCTGCGAGCCATCTGCAGACGTTCGCATTTTCAGGTCAGGGCTGCTGGAGTTGGCTGGCACGGACCACCTAAGGTTCGTTTGAAGTTTGAGGGGTCAAGACAAGCAAGCAGCCACAGTCTCTGTGCCTCTGTGCGAGCAGTGCCATGGGCAGATGAGGCTGAGCAACAGCTTTCCAGGCTAGCGCTTTCTGCCGGCGAGCTATCTGCAGACATTCCCATTTTCGGAGCAGGGCTACCGGAGTTGGGCGGCACGGACAACCTAAGCTACATTTGAAGTTTGAGGTGGCAAGACAAGCAAGCAGCCCCAGTCTCTGTGCCTCTGTGCGAGCAGTGCAATGGGCAGATAAGGCTGAGCAACAGCTTTCCAGGCTAGCCCTTTCAGGCTGCCAGCTAACTGCAGACGTTCGCATTTTCAGAGCAGGGCTGCCAGAGGCTCCCTGCGTGGACCACATAAATTACGTTTGAAGTTTGAGGGGGCAAGACAAGCAATCAGCCCCAGTCTCTGTGCCTCTGTGCGAGCAGTGCCATGGGCAGATGAGGCTGAGCAACAGCTTTCCAGGCTAGCTCTTTCTGGCTGCCAGCTATCTGCAGACGTTCGCATTTTCGGAGCAGGGCTGCCGGAGGCCCCCTGCACGGACCACCTAAGATACGTTTGAAGTTTGAGGTTGCAAGACAAGCAAGCAGCCCCAGTCTCTGTGCCTCTGTGCGAGCAGTGCCATGGGCAGATGAGGCTGAGCAACAGCTTTCCACGCTAGCTCTTTCTGGCTGAGAGCTATCTGCAGACGTTCGCATTTTCGGAGCAGGGCTGCTGGAGTTTGCTGGCACGGACCACCTAATGTACGTTTGAAGTTTGAGGGAGTAAGAAAAGCAAGCAGCCCCAGTCTCTGTGCCTCTGTGCGAGCAGTGCCATGGGCAGATGAGCCTGAGCAACAGCTTTCCAGGCTAGCTCTTTCTGGATGCGAGCTATCTGCAGACGTTCGCATTTTCGGAGCAGAGCTGCCAGAGGCTCCTGGTACGGACCACGTAAGTTACGTTTGAAGTTTGAGGGGTCAAGACAAGCAAGCAGCCCCAGTCTCTGTGCCTCTGTGCGAGCAGTGCCATGGGCAGATGAGGCTCAGCAACAGCTTTCCAGGCTAGCTCTTTCTGCATGCGAGCCATCTGCAGACGTTCGCATTTTCAGAGCAGGGCTGCCGGAGGCGCACGGCACGGACCACCTAAGGTACGTTTGAAGTTTGAGGGGTCAAGACAAGCAAGCAGCCCCAGTCTCTGTGCCTCTGTGTGAGCAGTGCCATGGGCAGATGAGGCTGAGCAACAGCTTTCCAGGCTAGCTCTTTCTGGCTGCCAGCTATCTGCAGACGTTCGCATTTTCGGAGCAGTGGTGCGGGAAGGGCCCCTGCACGGACCACCTAAGATAAGTTTGAACTTCGAGGTTGCAAGACAAGCAAGCAGCCTCAGTCTCTGTGCCTCTGTGCGAGCAGTGCCATGGGCAGATAAGGCTGAGCAACAGCTTTCCACGGTAGCTCATTCTGGCTGCGAGCTATCTGCAGACGTTCGCAATTTCGGAGCAGGGTTGCTGGAGTTTGCTGGCACGGACCACCTAATGTACGTTTGAATTTTGAGGGAGTAAGACAAGCAAGCAGCCCCAGTCTCTGTGCCTCTGTGTGAGCAGAGCCATGGGCAGATGAGGCTGAGCAACAGCTTTCCAGGCTAGCTCTTTCTGGCTGCGAGCTATCTGCAGACGTTTGCATTTTCGGAGCAGGGCTGCTGGAGGCGCCCGGCACGGAAATCTTAAGATACTTTTGAACTTTAACGGGGCAAGACAAGCAAGTAGCCCCAGTCTCTGTGCCTCTGTGCGAGCAGTGCCATGGGCAGATGAGGCTGAGCAACAGCTTTCCAGGCTAGCTCTTTCTGGCTGCCAGCTATCTGCAAACGTTTGCATTTTCAGAGCCAGGCAGCCAGAGGCTCCTGGTACGGACCACCTAAGTTACGTTTGAAGTTTGAGGGGTCAAGACAAGCAAGCAGCCCCAGTCTCTGTGCCTCTGTGCGAGCAGTGCCATGGGCAGATAAGGCTGAGCAACAGCTTTCCACGCTAGCTCATTCTGGCTGAGAGCTATCTGCAGACGTTCGCATTTTCGGAGCAGGGTTACTGGAGTATGCTGGAACGGACCACCTAATGTACGTTTGAAGTTTGAGGGAGTAAGACAAGCAAGCAGCCCCAGTCTCTGTGCCTCTGTGCGAGCAGTGCCATGGGCAGATGAGGCTGAGCAACAGCTTTCCAGGCTAGCTCTTTCTGGATGCGAGCTATCGGCAGACGTTTGCATTTTCGGAGCAGTGCTGCTGGAGGCGCACGGCACGGAAATCTTAAGATACTTTTGAACTTTAATGGGGCAAGACAAGCAAGCAGCCCCAGTCTCTGTGCCTCTGTGCGAGCAGTGCCATGGGCAGATGAGGCTGAGCAACAGCTTTCCAGGCTAGCTCTTTCTGGCTGCGAGCTATCTGCAGACGTTCGCATTTTCGGAGCAGAGCTGCCGGAGGCCCCCTGTACGGAAAACTTAAGATACTTTTGAACTTTAACGGGGCAAGACAAGCAAGCAGCCCCACTCTCTGTGCCTCTGTGCGAGCAGTGCCATGGGCAGATGAGGCTGAGCAACAGCTTTCCAGGCTAGCTCTTTCTGCCTGCGAGCCATCTGCAGACGTTCGCATTTTCAGGTCAGGGCTGCTGGAGTTGGCTGGCACGGACCACCTAAGGTTCGTTTGAAGTTTGAGGGGTCAAGACAAGCAAGCAGCCACAGTCTCTGTGCCTCTGTGCGAGCAGTGCCATGGGCAGATGAGGCTGAGCAACAGCTTTCCAGGCTAGCGCTTTCTGCCGGCGAGCTATCTGCAGACATTCCCATTTTCGGAGCAGGGCTACCGGAGTTGGGCGGCACGGACAACCTAAGCTACATTTGAAGTTTGAGGTGGCAAGACAAGCAAGCAGCCCCAGTCTCTGTGCCTCTGTGCGAGCAGTGCAATGGGCAGATAAGGCTGAGCAACAGCTTTCCAGGCTAGCCCTTTCAGGCTGCCAGCTAACTGCAGACGTTCGCATTTTCAGAGCAGGGCTGCCAGAGGCTCCCTGCGTGGACCACATAAATTACGTTTGAAGTTTGAGGGGGCAAGACAAGCAATCAGCCCCAGTCTCTGTGCCTCTGTGCGAGCAGTGCCATGGGCAGATGAGGCTGAGCAACAGCTTTCCAGGCTAGCTCTTTCTGGCTGCCAGCTATCTGCAGACGTTCGCATTTTCGGAGCAGGGCTGCCGGAGGCCCCCTGCACGGACCACCTAAGATACGTTTGAAGTTTGAGGTTGCAAGACAAGCAAGCAGCCCCAGTCTCTGTGCCTCTGTGCGAGCAGTGCCATGGGCAGATGAGGCTGAGCAACAGCTTTCCACGCTAGCTCTTTCTGGCTGAGAGCTATCTGCAGACGTTCGCATTTTCGGAGCAGGGCTGCTGGAGTTTGCTGGCACGGACCACCTAATGTACGTTTGAAGTTTGAGGGAGTAAGAAAAGCAAGCAGCCCCAGTCTCTGTGCCTTTGTGCGAGCAGTGCCATGGGCAGATGAGCCTGAGCAACAGCTTTCCAGGCTAGCTCTTTCTGGATGCGAGCTATCTGCAGACGTTCGCATTTTCGGAGCAGAGCTGCCAGAGGCTCCTGGTACGGACCACGTAAGTTACGTTTGAAGTTTGAGGGGTCAAGACAAGCAAGCAGCCCCAGTCTCTGTGCCTCTGTGCGAGCAGTGCCATGGGCAGATGAGGCTCAGCAACAGCTTTCCAGGCTAGCTCTTTCTGGATGCGAGCCATCTGCAGACGTTCGCATTTTCAGAGCAGGGCTGCCGGAGGCGCACGGCACGGACCACCTAAGGTACGTTTGAAGTTTGAGGGGTCAAGACAAGCAAGCAGCCCCAGTCTCTGTGCCTCTGTGTGAGCAGTGCCATGGGCAGATGAGGCTGAGCAACAGCTTTCCAGGCTAGCTCTTTCTGGCTGCCAGCTATCTGCAGACGTTCGCATTTTCGGAGCAGTGGTGCGGGAAGGGCCCCTGCACGGACCACCTAAGATAAGTTTGAACTTCGAGGTTGCAAGACAAGCAAGCAGCCTCAGTCTCTGTGCCTCTGTGCGAGCAGTGCCATGGGCAGATAAGGCTGAGCAACAGCTTTCCACGGTAGCTCATTCTGGCTGCGAGCTATCTGCAGACGTTCGCAATTTCGGAGCAGGGTTGCTGGAGTTTGCTGGCACGGACCACCTAATGTACGTTTGAATTTTGAGGGAGTAAGACAAGCAAGCAGCCCCAGTCTCTGTGCCTCTGTGTGAGCAGAGCCATGGGCAGATGAGGCTCAGCAACAGCTTTCCAGGCTAGCTCTTTCTTCCTGCGAGCTATCTGCAGACGTTCCCATTTTCGGAGCAGGGCTGCCAGAGGCCTTCTGAACGAACCTCCAAATCTACGTTTGAAGTTTGAGGTGGCAAGACAAGCAAGAAGCCCCAGTCTCTGTGCCTCTGTGCGAGCAGTGACATGGGCAGATGAGGCTGAGCAACAGCTTTCCAGGCTAGCTCTTTCTGGCTGCGAGCTATCTGCAAACGTTTGCATTTTCAGAGCAGGGCTGCCAGAGGCTGTTGGTACGGACCACCTAAGTTACGTTTGAAGTTTGAGGGGTCAAGACAAGCAAGCAGCCCCAGTCTCTGTGCCTCTGTGCGAGCAGTGCCATGGGCAGATGAGGCTGAGTAACAGCTTTCCAGGCTAGCTCTTTCTGCCTGCGAGCTATCTGCAGACGTTCGCATTTTCAGGTCAGGGCTGCCGGATTTGGCCGGCACGGACCACCTAAGGTTCGTTTGAAGTTTGAGGGGACAAGACAAGCAAGCAGCCCCAGTCTCTGTGCCTCTGTGCGATCAGTGCCATGGGCAGATGAGGCTCAGCAACAGCTTTCCAGGCTAGCTCTTTCTGCCTGCGAGCCATCTGCAGACGTTTGCTTTTTCGGAGCAGGGTTGCTGGAGTTGGCTGGCACGGACCATTTAAGGTTCGTTTGAAGTTTGAGGGGTCAAGACAAGCAAGCAGCCCCAGTCTCTGTGCCTCTGTGCGAGCAGTGCCATGGGCAGATGAGGCTCAGCAACAGCTTTCCAAGCTAGCTCTTTCTGGTTGCGAGCTATCTGCAGACGTTCCCATTTTCGGAACAGGGCTGCCAGAGGATCGTGGCACATACCACCTAAACTACGTTTGAAATTTGAGGGGGCAAGACAAGCAAGCAGCCCCAGTCTCTGTGCCTCTGTGCGAGCAGTGCCATGGGCAGATGAGTCTGAGCAACAGCTTTCCAGGCTAGCGATTTCTGCCGGCGAGCTATCTGCAGACGTTCCCATTTTCGGAGCAGGGCTACCGCAGTTGGGCGGCACGGACAACCTAAGCTACATTTGAAGTTTGAGGGGGCAAGACAAGCAAGCAGCCCCAGTCTCTGTGCCTCTGTGCGAGCAGTGCCATGGGCAGATAAGGCTGAGCAATAGCTTTCCAGGCTAGCCCTTTCAGGCTGCCAGCTAACTGCAGACGTTCGCATTTTCAGAGCAGGGCTGCCAGAGGCTCCCTGCGTGGACCACATAAATTACGTTTGAAGTTTGAGGAGGCAAGACAAGCAAGCAGCCCCAGTCTCTGTGCCTCTGTGCGAGCAGTGCCATGGGCAGATGAGGCTGAGCAACAGCTTTCCAGGCTAGCTCTTTCAGGCTGCCAGCTATCTGCAGACGTTCGCATTTTCGGAGTAGGGCTGCCGGAGGCCCCCTGCACGGACCACCTAAGATACGTTTGAAGTTTGAGGTTGCAAGACAAGCAAGCAGCCCCAGTCTCTGTGCCTCTGTGCGAGCAGTGCCATGGGCAGATAAGGCTGAGCAACAGCTTTCCACGATAGCTCATTCTGACCGAGAGCTATCTGCAGACGTCCGCATTTTCGGAGCAGGGCTGCTGAAGTTTGCTGGCACGAACCACCTAATGTACGTTTGAAGTTTGAGGGAGTAAGAAAAGCAAGCAGCCCCAGTCTCTGTGCCTCTGTGCGAGCAGTGCCATGGGCAGATAAGGCTGAGTAACAGCTTTCCAGGCTAGCTCTTTCTTCTTGCGAACTATCTGCAGACGTTCGCATTTTCGGAGCAGGGCTGAGGGAGGCCCTTTGCACGGTCCACCTAAAATACGTTTGAAGTTTGAGGTTGCAAGACAAGCAAGCAGCCCCAGTCTCTGTGCCTCTGTGCGAGCAGTGCCATGGGCAGATGAGGCTGAGCAACAGCTTTCCAGGCTAGCTCTTTCTGCCTGCGAGCTATCTGCAGACGTTTGCATTTTCAGAGCAGGGCTGCCAGAGGCTCCTGGTACGGACCACCTAAGTTACGTTTGAAGTTTGAGGGGTCAAGACAAGCAAGCAGCCCCAGTCTCTGTGCCTCTGTGCGAGCAGTGCCATGGGCAGATGAGGCTGAGCAACAGCTTTCCAGGCTAGCCCTTTCAGGCTGCCAGCTAACTGCAGACGTTCGCATTTTCAGAGCAGGGCTGCCAGAGGCTCCCTGCGTGGACCACATAAATTACTTTTGAAGTTTGAGGGGGCAAGACAAGCAAGCAGCCCCAGTCTCTGTGCCTCTGTGCGAGCAGTGCCATGGGCAGATAAGGCTGAGCAACAGCTTTCCACGCTAGCTCATTCTGGCTGAGAGCTATCTGCAGACGTTCGCATTTTCGGAGCAGTGCTGCTGGATTTTGCTGGCACGGACCACGTAATGTACGTTTGAAGTTTGAGGGAGTAAGAAAAGCAAGCAGCCCCAGTCTCTGTGCCTCTGTGCGAGCAGTGCCATGGGCAGATAAGGCTGAGCAACAGCTTTCCAGGCTAGCTCTTTCTGGCTGCGAGCTATCTGCAGACGTTCGCATTTTTAGAACAGGTCTGCCGGAGGCGCCCGGCACGGACCACCTAAGTTAGGTTTGAAGTTTGAGTGTTCAAGTCAAGCAAGCAGCCCCAGTCTCTGTGCCTCTGTGCGAGCAGTGCCATGGGCAGATGAGACTGAGCAACAGCTTTCCAGGCTAGCTCTTTCTGGATGCGAGCTATCTGCAGACGTTTGCATTTTCGGAGCCGTGCTGCTGGAGGCGCACGGCACGGAAATCTTAAGATACTTTTGAACTTTAACGGGGCAAGACAAGCAAGCAGCCCCAGTCTCTGTGCCTCTGTGCGAGCAGTGCCATGGGCAGATGAGGCTGAGCAACAGCTTTCCAGGCTAGCTCTTTCTGGCTGCGAGCTATCTGCAAACGTTTGCATTTTCAGAGCAGGGCTGCCAGAGGCTGTTGGTACGGACCACCTAAGTTACGTTTGAAGTTTGAGGGGTCAAGACAAGCAAGCAGCCCCAGTCTCTGTGCCTCTGTGCGAGCAGTGCCATGGGCAGATGAGGCTGAGTAACAGCTTTCCAGGCTAGCTCTTTCTGCCTGCGAGCTATCTGCAGACGTTCGCATTTTCAGGTCAGGGCTGCCGGATTTGGCCGGCACGGACCACCTAAGGTTCGTTTGAAGTTTGAGGGGACAAGACAAGCAAGCAGCCCCAGTCTCTGTGCCTCTGTGCGATCAGTGCCATGGGCAGATGAGGCTCAGCAACAGCTTTCCAGGCTAGCTCTTTCTGCCTGCGAGCCATCTGCAGACGTTTGCTTTTTCGGAGCAGGGTTGCTGGAGTTGGCTGGCACGGACCATTTAAGGTTCGTTTGAAGTTTGAGGGGTCAAGACAAGCAAGCAGCCCCAGTCTCTGTGCCTCTGTGCGAGCAGTGCCATGGGCAGATGAGGCTCAGCAACAGCTTTCCAAGCTAGCTCTTTCTGGTTGCGAGCTATCTGCAGACGTTCCCATTTTCGGAACAGGGCTGCCAGAGGATCGTGGCACATACCACCTAAACTACGTTTGAAATTTGAGGGGGCAAGACAAGCAAGCAGCCCCAGTCTCTGTGCCTCTGTGCGAGCAGTGCCATGGGCAGATGAGTCTGAGCAACAGCTTTCCAGGCTAGCGATTTCTGCCGGCGAGCTATCTGCAGACGTTCCCATTTTCGGAGCAGGGCTACCGCAGTTGGGCGGCACGGACAACCTAAGCTACATTTGAAGTTTGAGGGGGCAAGACAAGCAAGCAGCCCCAGTCTCTGTGCCTCTGTGCGAGCAGTGCCATGGGCAGATAAGGCTGAGCAATAGCTTTCCAGGCTAGCCCTTTCAGGCTGCCAGCTAACTGCAGACGTTCGCATTTTCAGAGCAGGGCTGCCAGAGGCTCCCTGCGTGGACCACATAAATTACGTTTGAAGTTTGAGGGGGCAAGACAAGCAAGCAGCCCCAGTCTCTGTGCCTCTGTGCGAGCAGTGCCATGGGCAGATGAGGCTGAGCAACAGCTTTCCAGGCTAGCTCTTTCAGGCTGCCAGCTATCTGCAGACGTTCGCATTTTCGGAGCAGGGCTGCCGGAGGCCCCCTGCACGGACCACCTAAGATACGTTTGAAGTTTGAGGTTGCAAGACAAGCAAGCAGCCCCAGTCTCTGTGCCTCTGTGCGAGCAGTGCCATGGGCAGATAAGGCTGAGCAACAGCTTTCCACGATAGCTCATTCTGACCGAGAGCTATCTGCAGACGTCCGCATTTTCGGAGCAGGGCTGCTGAAGTTTGCTGGCACGAACCACCTAATGTACGTTTGAAGTTTGAGGGAGTAAGAAAAGCAAGCAGCCCCAGTCTCTGTGCCTCTGTGCGAGCAGTGCCATGGGCAGATAAGGCTGAGCAACAGCTTTCCAGGCTAGCTCTTTCTGGCTGCGAGCTATCTGCAGACGTTCGCATTTTTAGAACAGGTCTGCCGGAGGCGCCCGGCACGGACCACCTAAGTTAGGTTTGAAGTTTGAGTGTTCAAGTCAAGCAAGCAGCCCCAGTCTCTGTGCCTCTGTGCGAGCAGTGCCATGGGCAGATGAGACTGAGCAACAGCTTTCCAGGCTAGCTCTTTCTGGATGCGAGCTATCTGCAGACGTTTGCATTTTCGGAGCCGTGCTGCTGGAGGCGCACGGCACGGAAATCTTAAGATACTTTTGAACTTTAACGGGGCAAGACAAGCAAGCAGCCCCAGTCTCTGTGCCTCTGTGCGAGCAGTGCCATGGGCAGATGAGGCTGAGCAACAGCTTTCCAGGCTAGCTCTTTCTGGCTGCGAGCTATCTGCAAACGTTTGCATTTTCAGAGCAGGGCTGCCAGAGGCTGTTGGTACGGACCACCTAAGTTACGTTCGAAGTTTGAGGGGTCAAGACAAGCAAGCAGCCCCAGTCTCTGTGCCTCTGTGCGAGCAGTGCCATGGGCAGATGAGGCTGAGTAACAGCTTTCCAGGCTAGCTCTTTCTGCCTGCGAGCTATCTGCAGACGTTCGCATTTTCAGGTCAGGGCTGCCGGATTTGGCCGGCACGGACCACCTAAGGTTCGTTTGAAGTTTGAGGGGACAAGACAAGCAAGCAGCCCCAGTCTCTGTGCCTCTGTGCGATCAGTGCCATGGGCAGATGAGGCTCAGCAACAGCTTTCCAGGCTAGCTCTTTCTGCCTGCGAGCCATCTGCAGACGTTTGCTTTTTCGGAGCAGGGTTGCTGGAGTTGGCTGGCACAGACCATTTAAGGTTCGTTTGAAGTTTGAGGGGTCAAGACAAGCAAGCAGCCCCAGTCTCTGTGCCTCTGTGCGAGCAGTGCCATGGGCAGATGAGGCTCAGCAACAGCTTTCCAAGCTAGCTCTTTCTGGTTGCGAGCTATCTGCAGACGTTCCCATTTTCGGAACAGGGCTGCCAGAGGATCGTGGCACATACCACCTAAACTACGTTTGAAATTTGAGGGGGCAAGACAAGCAAGCAGCCCCAGTCTCTGTGCCTCTGTGCGAGCAGTGCCATGGGCAGATGAGTCTGAGCAACAGCTTTCCAGGCTAGCGATTTCTGCCGGCGAGCTATCTGCAGACGTTCCCATTTTCGGAGCAGGGCTACCGCAGTTGGGCGGCACGGACAACCTAAGCTACATTTGAAGTTTGAGGGGGCAAGACAAGCAAGCAGCCCCAGTCTCTGTGCCTCTGTGCGAGCAGTGCCATGGGCAGATAAGGCTGAGCAATAGCTTTCCAGGCTAGCCCTTTCAGGCTGCCAGCTAACTGCAGACGTTCGCATTTTCAGAGCAGGGCTGCCAGAGGCTCCCTGCGTGGACCACATAAATTACGTTTGAAGTTTGAGGGGGCAAGACAAGCAAGCAGCCCCAGTCTCTGTGCCTCTGTGCGAGCAGTGCCATGGGCAGATGAGGCTCAGCAACAGCTTTCCAGGCTAGCTCTTTCTGGATGCGAGCCATCTGCAGACGTTCGCATTTTCAGAGCAGGGCTGCCGGAGGCGCACGGCACGGACCACCTAAGGTACGTTTGAAGTTTGAGGGGTCAAGACAAGCAAGCAGCCCCAGTCTCTGTGCCTCTGTGTGAGCAGTGCCATGGGCAGATGAGGCTGAGCAACAGCTTTCCAGGCTAGCTCTTTCTGGCTGCCAGCTATCTGCAGACGTTCGCATTTTCGGAGCAGTGGTGCGGGAAGGGCCCCTGCACGGACCACCTAAGATAAGTTTGAAGTTCGAGGTTGCAAGACAAGCAAGCAGCCTCAGTCTCTGTGCCTCTGTGCGAGCAGTGCCATGGGCAGATAAGGCTGAGCAACAGCTTTCCACGGTAGCTCATTCTGGCTGCGAGCTATCTGCAGACGTTCGCAATTTCGGAGCAGGGTTGCTGGAGTTTGCTGGCACGGACCACCTAATGAACGTTTGAATTTTGAGGGAGTAAGACAAGCAAGCAGCCCCAGTCTCTGTGCCTCTGTGTGAGCAGAGCCATGGGCAGATGAGGCTCAGCAACAGCTTTCCAGGCTAGCTCTTTCTTCCTGCGAGCTATCTGCAGACGTTCCCATTTTCGGAGCAGGGCTGCCAGAGGCCTTCTGAACGAACCTCCAAATCTACGTTTGAAGTTTGAGGTGGCAAGACAAGCAAGAAGCCCCAGTCTCTGTGCCTCTGTGCGAGCAGTGACATGGGCAGATGAGGCTGAGCAACAGCTTTCCAGGCTAGCGCTTTCTGCCGGCGAGCTATCTGCAGACGTTCCCATTTTCGGAGCAGGGCTACCGGAGTTGGGCGGCACGGACAACCTAAGCTACATTTGAAGTTTGAGGGGGCAAGACAAGCAAGCAGCCCCAGTCTCTGTGCCTCTGTGCGAGCAGTGCCATGGGCAGATGAGGCTGAGCAACACCTTTCCAGGCTAGCCCTTTCAGGCTGCCAGCTAACTGCAGACGTTCGCATTTTCAGAGCAGGGCTGTCAGAGGCTCCCTGCACGGACCACCTAAGATACGTTTGAAGTTCGAGGTTGCAAGTCAAGCAAGCAGCCCCAGTCTCTGTGCCTCTGTGCGAGCAGTGCCATGGGCAGATGAGGCTGAGCAACAGCTTTCCAGGCTAGCTCTTTCTGGCTGAGAGCTATCTGCAGACGTTCGCATTTTCGGAGTAGGGCTGCTGGAGTTTGCTGGCACGGACCACCTAATGTACGTTTGAAGTTTGAGGGAGTAAGAAAAGCAAGCAGCCCCAGTCTCTGTGCCTCTGTGCGAGCAGTGCCATGGGCAGATAAGGCTGAGCAACAGCTTTCCAGGCTGGCTCTTTCTGGCTGCGAGCTATCTGCAGACGTTCGCATTTTCGGAGCAGAGCTGCCGGAGGCCCCCTGTACGGAAAACTTAAGATACTTTTGAACTTTAACGGGGCAAGACAAGCAAGCAGCTCCAGTCTCTGTGCCTCTGTGCGAGCAGTGCCATGGGCAGATGAGGCTGAGCAACAGCTTTCCAGGCTAGCTCTTTCTGCCTGCGAGCTATCTGCAGACGTTTGCATTTTCAGAGCAGGGCTGCCAGAGGCCCCTGGTACGGACCACCTAAGTTACGTTTGAAGTTTGAGGGGTCAAGACAAGCAAGCAGCCCCAGTCTCTGTGCCTCTGTGCGAGCAGTGCCATGGGCAGATGAGGCTGAGCAACAGCTTTCCAGGCTAGCCCTTTCAGGCTGCCAGCTATCTGCAGACGTTCGCATTTTCAGAGCAGGGCTGCCAGAGGCTCCCTGCGTGGACCACATAAATTACTTTTGAAGTTTGAGGGGGCAAGACAAGCAAGCAGCCCCAGTCTCTGTGCCTCTGTGCGAGCAGTGCCATGGGCAGATGAGGCTGAGCAACAGCTTTCCAGGCTAGCTCTTTCAGGCTCCCAGCTATCTGCAGACGTTCGCATTTTCAGAGCAGGGCTGCCGGAGGCCCCCTGCACGGACCACCTAAGATACGTTTGAAGTTCGAGGTTGCAAGACAAGCAAGCAGCCCCAGTCTCTGTGCCTCTGTGCGAGCAGTGCCATGGGCAGATAAGGCTGAGCAACAGCTTTCCACGCTAGCTCATTCTGGCTGAGAGCTATCTGCAGACGTTCGCATTTTCGGAGCAGTGCTGCTGGATTTTGCTGGCACGGACCACGTAATGTACGTTTGAAGTTTGAGGGAGTAAGAAAAGCAAGCAGCCCCAGTCTCTGTGCCTCTGTGCGAGCAGTGCCATGGGCAGATAAGGCTGAGCAACAGCTTTCCAGGCTAGCTCTTTCTGGCTGCGAGCTATCTGCAGACGTTCGCATTTTTAGAACAGGTCTGCCGGAGGCGCCCGGCACGGACCACCTAAGTTAGGTTTGAAGTTTGAGTGTTCAAGTCAAGCAAGCAGCCCCAGTCTCTGTGCCTCTGTGCGAGCAGTGCCATGGGCAGATGAGACTGAGCAACAGCTTTCCAGGCTAGCTCTTTCTGGATGCGAGCTATCTGCAGACGTTTGCATTTTCGGAGCCGTGCTGCTGGAGGCGCACGGCACGGAAATCTTAAGATACTTTTGAACTTTAACGGGGCAAGACAAGCAAGCAGCCCCAGTCTCTGTGCCTCTGTGCGAGCAGTGCCATGGGCAGATGAGGCTGAGCAACAGCTTTCCAGGCTAGCTCTTTCTGGCTGCGAGCTATCTGCAAACGTTTGCATTTTCAGAGCAGGGCTGCCAGAGGCTGTTGGTACGGACCACTTAAGTTACGTTTGAAGTTTGAGGGGTCAAGACAAGCAAGCAGCCCCAGTCTCTGTGCCTCTGTGCGAGCAGTGCCATGGGCAGATGAGGCTGAGTAACAGCTTTCCAGGCTAGCTCTTTCTGCCTGCGAGCTATCTGCAGACGTTCGCAGTTTCAGGTCAGGGCTGCCGGATTTGGCCGGCACGGACCACCTAAGGTTCGTTTGAAGTTTGAGGGGACAAGACAAGCAAGCAGCCCCAGTCTCTGTGCCTCTGTGCGATCAGTGCCATGGGCAGATGAGGCTCAGCAACAGCTTTCCAGGCTAGCTCTTTCTGCCTGCGAGCCATCTGCAGACGTTTGCTTTTTCGGAGCAGGGTTGCTGGAGTTGGCTGGCACGGACCATTTAAGGTTCGTTTGAAGTTTGAGGGGTCAAGACAAGCAAGCAGCCCCAGTCTCTGTGCCTCTGTGCGATCAGTGCCATGGGCAGATGAGGCTCAGCAACAGCTTTCCAGGCTAGCTCTTTCTGCCTGCGAGCCATCTGCAGACGTTTGCTTTTTCGGAGCAGTGTTGCTGGAGTTGGCTGGCACGGACCATTTAAGGTTCGTTTGAAGTTTGAGGGGTCAAGACAAGCAAGCAGCCCCAGTCTCTGTGCCTCTGTGCGAGCAGTGCCATGGGCAGATGAGGCTCAGCAACAGCTTTCCAAGCTAGCTCTTTCTGGTTGCGAGCTATCTGCAGACGTTCCCATTTTCGGAACAGGGCTGCCAGAGGATCGTGGCACATACCACCTAAACTACGTTTGAAATTTGAGGGGGCAAGACAAGCAAGCAGCCCCAGTCTCTGTGCCTCTGTGCGAGCAGTGCCATGGGCAGATGAGTCTGAGCAACAGCTTTCCAGGCTAGCGATTTCTGCCGGCGAGCTATCTGCAGACGTTCCCATTTTCGGAGCAGGGCTACCGCAGTTGGGCGGCACGGACAACCTAAGCTACATTTGAAGTTTGAGGGGGCAAGACAAGCAAGCAGCCCCAGTCTCTGTGCCTCTGTGCGAGCAGTGCCATGGGCAGATAAGGCTGAGCAATAGCTTTCCAGGCTAGCCCTTTCAGGCTGCCAGCTAACTGCAGACGTTCGCATTTTCAGAGCAGGGCTGCCAGAGGCTCCCTGCGTGGACCACATAAATTACGTTTGAAGTTTGAGGGGGCAAGACAAGCAAGCAGCCCCAGTCTCTGTGCCTCTGTGCGAGCAGTGCCATGGGCAGATGAGGCTCAGCAACAGCTTTCCAGGCTAGCTCTTTCTGGATGCGAGCCATCTGCAGACGTTTGCATTTTCAGAGCAGGGCTGCCGGAGGCGCACGGCACGGACCACCTAAGGTACGTTTGAAGTTTGAGGGGTCAAGACAAGCAAGCAGCCCCAGTCTCTGTGCCTCTGTGTGAGCAGTGCCATGGGCAGATGAGGCTGAGCAACAGCTTTCCAGGCTAGCTCTTTCTGGCTGCCAGCTATCTGCAGACGTTCGCATTTTCGGAGCAGTGGTGCGGGAAGGGCCCCTGCACGGACCACCTAAGATAAGTTTGAAGTTCGAGGTTGCAAGACAAGCAAGCAGCCTCAGTCTCTGTGCCTCTGTGCGAGCAGTGCCATGGGCAGATAAGGCTGAGCAACAGCTTTCCACGGTAGCTCATTCTGGCTGCGAGCTATCTGCAGACGTTCGCAATTTCGGAGCAGGGTTGCTGGAGTTTGCTGGCACGGACCACCTAATGTACGTTTGAATTTTGAGGGAGTAAGACAAGCAAGCAGCCCCAGTCTCTGTGCCTCTGTGTGAGCAGAGCCATGGGCAGATGAGGCTCAGCAACAGCTTTCCAGGCTAGCTCTTTCTTCCTGCGAGCTATCTGCAGACGTTCCCATTTTCGGAGCAGGGCTGCCAGAGGCCTTCTGAACGAACCTCCAAATCTACGTTTGAAGTTTGAGGTGGCAAGACAAGCAAGAAGCCCCAGTCTCTGTGCCTCTGTGCGAGCAGTGACATGGGCAGATGAGGCTGAGCAACAGCTTTCCAGGCTAGCGCTTTCTGCCGGCGAGCTATCTGCAGACGTTCCCATTTTCGGAGCAGGGCTACCGGAGTTGGGCGGCACGGACAACCTAAGCTACATTTGAAGTTTGAGGGGGCAAGACAAGCAAGGAGCCCCAGTCTCTGTGCCTCTGTGCGAGCAGTGCCATGGGCAGATGAGGCTGAGCAACACCTTTCCAGGCTAGCCCTTTCAGGCTGCCAGCTAACTGCAGACGTTCGCATTTTCAGAGCAGGGCTGTCAGAGGCTCCCTGCACGGACCACCTAAGATACGTTTGAAGTTCGAGGTTGCAAGACAAGCAAGCAGCCCCAGTCTCTGTGCCTCTGTGCGAGCAGTGCCATGGGCAGATGAGGCTGAGCAACAGCTTTCCAGGCTAGCTCTTTCTGGCAGAGAGCTATCTGCAGACGTTCGCATTTTCGGAGTAGGGCTGCTGGAGTTTGCTGGCACGGACCACCTAATGTACGTTTGAAGTTTGAGGGAGTAAGAAAAGCAAGCAGCCCCAGTCTCTGTGCCTCTGTGCGAGCAGTGCCATGGGCAGATAAGGCTGAGCAACAGCTTTCCAGGCTGGCTCTTTCTGGCTGCGAGCTATCTGCAGACGTTCGCATTTTCGGAGCAGAGCTGCCGGAGGCCCCCTGTACGGAAAACTTAAGATACTTTTGAACTTTAACGGGGCAAGACAAGCAAGCAGCCCCAGTCTCTGTGCCTCTGTGCGAGCAGTGCCATGGGCAGATGAGGCTGAGCAACAGCTTTCCAGGCTAGCTCTTTCTGCCTGCGAGCTATCTGCAGACGTTTGCATTTTCAGAGCAGGGCTGCCAGAGGCTCCTGGTACGGACCACCTAAGTTACGTTTGAAGTTTGAGGGGTCAAGACAAGCAAGCAGCCCCAGTCTCTGTGCCTCTGTGCGAGCAGTGCCATGGGCAGATGAGGCTGAGCAACAGCTTTCCAGGCTAGCCCTTTCAGGCTGCCAGCTAACTGCAGACGTTCGCATTTTCAGAGCAGGGCTGCCAGAGGCTCCCTGCGTGGACCACATAAATTACTTTTGAAGTTTGAGGGGGCAAGACAAGCAAGCAGCCCCAGTCTCTGTGCCTCTGTGCGAGCAGTGCCATGGGCAGATGAGGCTGAGCAACAGCTTTCCAGGCTAGCTCTTTCAGGCTCCCAGCTATCTGCAGACGTTCGCATTTTCAGAGCAGGGCTGCCGGAGGCCCCCTGCACGGACCACCTAAGATACGTTTGAAGTTCGAGGTTGCAAGACAAGCAAGCAGCCCCAGTCTCTGTGCCTCTGTGCGAGCAGTGCCATGGGCAGATAAGGCTGAGCAACAGCTTTCCACGCTAGCTCATTCTGGCTGAGAGCTATCTGCAGACGTTCGCATTTTCGGAGCAGTGCTGCTGGATTTTGCTGGCACGGACCACGTAATGTACGTTTGAAGTTTGAGGGAGTAAGAAAAGCAAGCAGCCCCAGTCTCTGTGCCTCTGTGCGAGCAGTGCCATGGGCAGATAAGGCTGAGCAACAGCTTTCCAGGCTAGCTCTTTCTGGCTGCGAGCTATCTGCAGACGTTCGCATTTTTAGAACAGGTCTGCTGGAGGCGCCCGGCACGGACCACCTAAGTTAGGTTTGAAGTTTGAGTGTTCAAGTCAAGCAAGCAGCCCCAGTCTCTGTGCCTCTGTGCGAGCAGTGCCATGGGCAGATGAGACTGAGCAACAGCTTTCCAGGCTAGCTCTTTCTGGATGCGAGCTATCTGCAGACGTTTGCATTTTCGGAGCCGTGCTGCTGGAGGCGCACGGCACGGAAATCTTAAGATACTTTTGAACTTTAACGGGGCAAGACAAGCAAGCAGCCCCAGTCTCTGTGCCTCTGTGCGAGCAGTGCCATGGGCAGATGAGGCTGAGCAACAGCTTTCCAGGCTAGCTCTTTCTGGCTGCGAGCTATCTGCAAACGTTTGCATTTTCAGAGCAGGGCTGCCAGAGGCTGTTGGTACGGACCACTTAAGTTACGTTTGAAGTTTGAGGGGTCAAGACAAGCAAGCAGCCCCAGTCTCTGTGCCTCTGTGCGAGCAGTGCCATGGGCAGATGAGGCTGAGTAACAGCTTTCCAGGCTAGCTCTTTCTGCCTGCGAGCTATCTGCAGACGTTCGCAGTTTCAGGTCAGGGCTGCCGGATTTGGCCGGCACGGACCACCTAAGGTTCGTTTGAAGTTTGAGGGGACAAGACAAGCAAGCAGCCCCAGTCTCTGTGCCTCTGTGCGATCAGTGCCATGGGCAGATGAGGCTCAGCAACAGCTTTCCAGGCTAGCTCTTTCTGCCTGCGAGCCATCTGCAGACGTTTGCTTTTTCGGAGCAGGGTTGCTGGAGTTGGCTGGCACGGACCATTTAAGGTTCGTTTGAAGTTTGAGGGGTCAAGACAAGCAAGCAGCCCCAGTCTCTGTGCCTCTGTGCGAGCAGTGCCATGGGCAGATGAGGCTCAGCAACAGCTTTCCAAGCTAGCTCTTTCTGGTTGCGAGCTATCTGCAGACGTTCCCATTTTCGGAACAGGGCTGCCAGAGGATCGTGGCACATACCACCTAAACTACGTTTGAAATTTGAGGGGGCAAGACAAGCAAGCAGCCCCAGTCTCTGTGCCTCTGTGCGAGCAGTGCCATGGGCAGATGAGTCTGAGCAACAGCTTTCCAGGCTAGCGATTTCTGCCGGCGAGCTATCTGCAGACGTTCCCATTTTCGGAGCAGGGCTACCGCAGTTGGGCGGCACGGACAACCTAAGCTACATTTGAAGTTTGAGGGGGCAAGACAAGCAAGCAGCCCCAGTCTCTGTGCCTCTGTGCGAGCAGTGCCATGGGCAGATGAGGCTGAGCAACAGCTTTCCAGGCTAGCTCTTTCAGTCTGCCAGCTATCTGCAGACGTTCGCATTTTCGGAGCAGGGCTGCCGGAGGCCCCCTGCACGGACCACCTAAGATACGTTTGAAGTTTGAGGTTGCAAGACAAGCAAGCAGCCCCAGTCTCTGTGCCTCTGTGCGAGCAGTGCCATGGGCAGATAAGGCTGAGTAACAGCTTTCCAGGCTAGCTCTTTCTTCTTGCGAACTATCTGCAGACGTTCGCATTTTCGGAGCAGGGCTGAGGGAGGCCCTTTGCACGGTCCACCTAAAATACGTTTGAAGTTTGAGGTTGCAAGACAAGCAAGCAGCCCCAGTCTCTGTGCCTCTGTGCGAGCAGTGCCATGGGCAGATGAGGCTGAGCAACAGCTTTCCAAGCTAGCTCTTTCTGCCTGCGAGCTATCTGCAGACGTTTGCATTTTCAGAGCAGGGCTGCCAGAGGCTCCTGGTACGGACCACCTAAGTTACGTTTGAAGTTTGAGGGGTCAAGACAAGCAAGCAGCCCCAGTCTCTGTGCCTCTGTGCGAGCAGTGCCATGGGCAGATGAGGCTGAGCAACAGCTTTCCAGGCTAGCCCTTTCAGGCTGCCAGCTAACTGCAGACGTTCGCATTTTCAGAGCAGGGCTGCCAGAGGCTCCCTGCGTGGACCACATAAATTACTTTTGAAGTTTGAGGGGGCAAGACAAGCAAGCAGCCCCAGTCTCTGTGCCTCTGTGCGAGCAGTGCCATGGGCAGATGAGGCTGAGCAACAGCTTTCCAGGCTAGCTCTTTCAGGCTCCCAGCTATCTGCAGACGTTCGCATTTTCAGAGCAGGGCTGCCGGAGGCCCCCTGCACGGACCACCTAAGATACGTTTGAAGTTCGAGGTTGCAAGACAAGCAAGCAGCCCCAGTCTCTGTGCCTCTGTGCGAGCAGTGCCATGGGCAGATAAGGCTGAGCAACAGCTTTCCACGCTAGCTCATTCTGGCTGAGAGCTATCTGCAGACGTTCGCATTTTCGGAGCAGTGCTGCTGGATTTTGCTGGCACGGACCACGTAATTTACGTTTGAAGTTTGAGGGAGTAAGAAAAGCAAGCAGCCCCAGTCTCTGTGCCTCTGTGCGAGCAGTGCCATGGGCAGATAAGGCTGAGCAACAGCTTTCCAGGCTAGCTCTTTCTGGCTGCGAGCTATCTGCAGACGTTCGCATTTTTAGAACAGGTCTGCCGGAGGCGCCCGGCACGGACCACCTAAGTTAGGTTTGAAGTTTGAGTGTTCAAGTCAAGCAAGCAGCCCCAGTCTCTGTGCCTCTGTGCGAGCAGTGCCATGGGCAGATGAGACTGAGCAACAGCTTTCCAGGCTAGCTCTTTCTGGATGCGAGCTATCTGCAGACGTTTGCATTTTCGGAGCCGTGCTGCTGGAGGCGCACGGCACGGAAATCTTAAGATACTTTTGAACTTTAACGGGGCAAGACAAGCAAGCAGCCCCAGTCTCTGTGCCTCTGTGCGAGCAGTGCCATGGGCAGATGAGGCTGAGCAACAGCTTTCCAGGCTAGCTCTTTCTGGCTGCGAGCTATCTGCAAACGTTTGCATTTTCAGAGCAGGGCTGCCAGAGGCTGTTGGTACGGACCACCTAAGTTACGTTTGAAGTTTGAGGGGTCAAGACAAGCAAGCAGCCCCAGTCTCTGTGCCTCTGTGCGAGCAGTGCCATGGGCAGATGAGGCTGAGTAACAGCTTTCCAGGCTAGCTCTTTCTGCCTGCGAGCTATCTGCAGACGTTCGCATTTTCAGGTCAGGGCTGCCGGATTTGGCCGGCACGGACCACCTAAGGTTCGTTTGAAGTTTGAGGGGACAAGACAAGCAAGCAGCCCCAGTCTCTGTGCCTCTGTGCGATCAGTGTCATGGGCAGATGAGGCTCAGCAACAGCTTTCCAGGCTAGCTCTTTCTGCCTGCGAGCCATCTGCAGACGTTTGCTTTTTCGGAGCAGGGTTGCTGGAGTTGGCTGGCACGGACCATTTAAGGTTCGTTTGAAGTTTGAGGGGTCAAGACAAGCAAGCAGCCCCAGTCTCTGTGCCTCTGTGCGAGCAGTGCCATGGGCAGATGAGGCTCAGCAACAGCTTTCCAAGCTAGCTCTTTCTGGTTGCGAGCTATCTGCAGACGTTCCCATTTTCGGAACAGGGCTGCCAGAGGATCGTGGCACATACCACCTAAACTACGTTTGAAATTTGAGGGGGCAAGACAAGCAAGCAGCCCCAGTCTCTGTGCCTCTGTGCGAGCAGTGCCATGGGCAGATGAGTCTGAGCAACAGCTTTCCAGGCTAGCGATTTCTGCCGGCGAGCTATCTGCAGACTTTCCCATTTTCGGAGCAGGGCTACCGCAGTTGGGCGGCACGGACAACCTAAGCTACATTTGAAGTTTGAGGGGGCAAGACAAGCAAGCAGCCCCAGTCTCTGTGCCTCTGTGCGAGCAGTGCCATGGGCAGATAAGGCTGAGCAATAGCTTTCCAGGCTAGCCCTTTCAGGCTGCCAGCTAACTGCAGACGTTCGCATTTTCAGAGCAGGGCTGCCAGAGGCTCCCTGCGTGGACCACATAAATTACGTTTGAAGTTTGAGGGGGCAAGACAAGCAAGCAGCCCCAGTCTCTGTGCCTCTGTGCGAGCAGTGCCATGGGCAGATGAGGCTGAGCAACAGCTTTCCAGGCTAGCTCTTTCAGTCTGCCAGCTATCTGCAGACGTTCGCATTTTCGGAGCAGGGCTGCCGGAGGCCCCCTGCACGGACCACCTAAGATACGTTTGAAGTTCGAGTTTGCAAGACAAGCAAGCAGCCCCAGTCTCTGTGCCTCTGTGCGAGCAGTGCCATGGGCAGATAAGGCTGAGCAACAGCTTTCCACGATAGCTCATTCTGACCGAGAGCTATCTGCAGACGTCCGCATTTTCGGAGCAGGGCTGCTGAAGTTTGCTGGCACGAACCACCTAATGTACGTTTGAAGTTTGAGGGAGTAAGAAAAGCAAGCAGCCCCAGTCTCTGTGCCTCTGTGCGAGCAGTGCCATGGGCAGATAAGGCTGAGTAACAGCTTTCCAGGCTAGCTCTTTCTTCTTGCGAACTATCTGCAGACGTTCGCATTTTCAGAGCAGGGCTGCCAGAGGCTCCCTGCGTGGACCACATAAATTACGTTTGAAGTTTGAGGGGTCAAGACAAGCAAGCAGCCCCAGTCTCTGTGCCTCTGTGCGAGCAGTGCCATGGGCAGATGAGGCTCAGCAACAGCTTTCCAGGCTAGCTCTTTCTGGATGCGAGCCATCTGCAGACGTTCGCATTTTCAGAGCAGGGCTGCCGGAGGCGCACGGCACGGACCACCTAAGGTACGTTTGAAGTTTGAGGGGTCAAGACAAGCAAGCAGCCCCAGTCTCTGTGCCTCTGTGTGAGCAGTGCCATGGGCAGATGAGGCTGAGCAACAGCTTTCCAGGCTAGCTCTTTCTGGCTGCGAGCTATCTGCAGACGTTCGCATTTTCAAAGCAGCACTGCCATAGGCTCCTGGCACGGACCACCTAAGATACGTTTGAAGTTTGAGGTTGCAAGACAAGCAAGCAGCCCCAGTCTCTGTGCCTCTGTGCGAGCAGTGCCATGGGCAGATGAGGCTGAGCAACAGCTTTCCAGGCTAGCGCTTTCTGCCGGCGAGCTATCTGCAGACGTTCCCATTTTCGGAGCAGAGCTGCCGGAGTTGGGCGGCACGGACAACCTAAGCTACATTTGAAGTTTGAGGGGGCAAGACAAGCAAGCAGCCCCAGTCTCTGTGCCTCTGTGCGAGCAGTGCCATGGGCAGATGAGGCTGAGCAACAGCTTTCCAGGCTAGCCCTTTCAGGCTGCCGGCTAACTGCAGACGTTCGCATGTTCAGAGCAGGGGTGCCAGAGGCTCCCTGCGTGGACCACCTAAACTACGTTTGAAGTTTGAGGGGGCTAGACAAGCAAGCAGCCCCAGTCTCTGTGCCTCTGTGCGAGCAGTGCCTTGGGCAGATGAGGCTGAGCTACAGCTTTCCAGGCTAGCTCTTTCTTGCTGCCAGCTATCTGCAGACGTTCGCATTTTCGGAGCAGTGGTGCGGGAAGGGCCCCTGCACGGACCACCTAAGATAAGTTTGAAGTTCGAGGTTGCAAGACAAGCAAGCAGCCTCAGTCTCTGTGCCTCTGTGCGAGCAGTGCCATGGGCAGATAAGGCTGAGCAACAGCTTTCCACGGTAGCTCATTCTGGCTGCGAGCTATCTGCAGACGTTCGCAATTTCGGAGCAGGGTTGCTGGAGTTTGCTGGCACGGACCACCTAATGTACGTTTGAATTTTGAGGGAGTAAGACAAGCAAGCAGCCCCAGTCTCTGTGCCTCTGTGTGAGCAGAGCCATGGGCAGATGAGGCTCAGCAACAGCTTTCCAGGCTAGCTCTTTCTTCCTGCGAGCTATCTGCAGACATTCCCATTTTCGGAGAAGGGCTGCCAGAGGCCTTCTGAACGAACCTCCAAATCTACGTTTGAATTTTGAGGTGGCAAGACAAGCAAGAAGCCCCAGTCTCTGTGCCTCTGTGCGAGCAGTGACATGGGCAGATGAGGCTGAGCAACAGCTTTCCAGGCTAGCGCTTTCTGCCGGCGAGCTATCTGCAGACGTTCCCATTTTCGGAGCAGGGCTACCGGAGTTGGGCGGCACGGACAACCTAAGCTACATTTGAAGTTTGAGGGGGCAAGACAAGCAAGGAGCCCCAGTCTCTGTGCCTCTGTGCGAGCAGTGCCATGGGCAGATGAGGCTGAGCAACAGCTTTCCAGGCTAGCCCTTTCAGGCTGCCAGCTAACTGCAGACGTTCGCATTTTCAGAGCAGGGCTGTCAGAGGCTCCCTGCACGGACCACCTAAGATACGTTTGAAGTTCGAGGTTGCAAGACAAGCAAGCAGCCCCAGTCTCTGTGCCTCTGTGCGAGCAGTGCCATGGGCAGATGAGGCTGAGCAACAGCTTTCCAGGCTATCTCTTTCTGGCTGAGAGCTATCTGCAGACGTTCGCATTTTCGGAGTAGGGCTGCTGGAGTTTGCTGGCACGGACCACCTAATGTACGTTTGAAGTTTGAGGGAGTAAGAAAAGCAAGCAGCCCCAGTCTCTGTGCCTCTGTGCGAGCAGTGCCATGGGCAGATGAGGCTGAGCAACAGCTTTCCAGGCTAGCTCTTTCTGGCTGCGAGCTATCTGCAGACGTTCGCATTTTCGGAGCAGAGCTGCCGGAGGCCCCCTGTACGGAAAACTTAAGATACTTTTGAACTTTAACGGGGCAAGACAAGCAAGCAGCCCCACTCTCGGTGCCTCTGTGCGAGCAGTGCCATGGGCAGATGAGGCTGAGCAACAGCTTTCCAGGCTAGCTCTTTCTGGCTGCGAGCTATCTGCAGACGTTTGCATTTTCAGAGCAGGGCTGCCAGAGGCTCCTGGTACGGACCACCTAAGTTACGTTTGAAGTTTGAGGGGTCAAGACAAGCAAGCAGCCCCAGTCTCTGTGCCTCTGTGCGAGCAGTGCCATGGGCAGATGAGGCTGAGCAACAGCTTTCCAGGCTAGCCCTTTCAGGCTGCCAGCTAACTGTAGACGTCCGCATTTTCAGAGCAGGGCTGCCAGAGGCTCCCTGCGTGGACCACATAAATTACTTTTGAAGTTTGAGGGGGCAAGACAAGCAAGCAGCCCCAGTCTCTGTGCCTCTGTGCGAGCAGTGCCATGGGCAGATGAGGCTGAGCAACAGCTTTCCAGGCTAGCTCTTTCAGTCTCCCAGCTATCTGCAGACGTTCGCATTTTCGGAGCAGGGCTGCCGGAGGCCCCCTGCACGGACCACCTAAGATACGTTTGAAGTTCGAGGTTGCAAGACAAGCAAGCAGCCCCAGTCTCTGTGCCTCTGTGCGAGCAGTGCCATGGGCAGATAAGGCTGAGCAACAGCTTTCCACGCTAGCTCATTCTGGCTGAGAGCTATCTGCAGACGTTCGCATTTTCGGAGCAGTGCTGCTGGATTTTGCTGGCACGGACCACGTAATGTACGTTTGAAGTTTGAGGGAGTAAGAAAAGCAAGCAGCCCCAGTCTCTGTGCCTCTGTGCGAGCAGTGCCATGGGCAGATGAGATTGAGCAACAGCTTTCCAGGCTAGCTCTTTCTGGATGCGAGCTATCTGCAGACGTTTGCTTTTTCGGAGCAGGGTTGCTGGAGTTGGCTGGCACGGACCATTTTAAGGTTCGTTTGAAGTTTGAGGGGTCAAGACAAGGAAGCAGCCCCAGTCTCTGTGCCTCTGTGCGAGCAGTGCCATGGGCAGATGAGGCTCAGCAACAGCTTTCCAGGCTAGCTCTTTCTGGTTGCGAGCTATCTGCAGACGTTCCCATTTTCGGAACAGGGCTGCCAGAGGATCGTGGCACATACCACCTAAACTACGTTTGAAATTTGAGGGGGCAAGACAAGCAAGCAGCCCCAGTCTCTGTGCCTCTGTGCGAGCAGTGCCATGGGCAGATGAGTCTGAGCAACAGCTTTCCAGGCTAGCGATTTCTGCCGGCGAGCTATCTGCAGACGTTCCCATTTTCGGAGCAGGGCTACCGCAGTTGGGCGGCACGGACAACCTAAGCTACATTTGAAGTTTGAGGGGGCAAGACAAGCAAGCCGCCCCAGTCTCTGTGCCTCTGTGCGAGCAGTGCCATGGGCAGATAAGGCTGAGCAATAGCTTTCCAGGCTAGCCCTTTCAGGCTGCCAGCTAACTGCAGACGTTCGCATTTTCAGAGCAGGGCTGCCAGAGGCTCCCTGCGTGGACCACATAAATTACGTTTGAAGTTTGAGGGGGCAAGACAAGCAAGCAGCCCCAGTCTCTGTGCCTCTGTGCGAGCAGTGGGCAGATGAGGCTGAGCAACAGCTTTCCAGGCTAGCTCTTTCAGGCTGCCAGCTATCTGCAGACATTCGCATTTTCGGAGCAGGGCTGCCGGAGGCCCCCTGCACGGACCACCTAAGATACGTTTGAAGTTCGAGGTTGCAAGACAAGCAAGCAGCCCCAGTCTCTGTGCCTCTGTGCGAGCAGTGCCATGGGCAGATAAGGCTGAGCAACAGCTTTCCAGGCTAGCTCATTCTGACTGAGAGCTATCTGCAGACGTTCGCATTTTCGGAGCAGGGCTGCTGGAGTTTGCTGGCACGAACCACCTAATGTACTTTTGAAGTTTGAGGGAGTAAGAAAAGCAAGCAGCCCCAGTCTCTGTGCCTCTGTGCGAGCAGTGCCATGGGCAGATAAGGCTGAGCAACAGCTTTCCAGGCTAGCTCTTTCTTCCTGCGAACTATCTGCAGACGTTCGCATTTTCGGAGCAGGGCTGAGGGAGGCCCTTTGCACGGACCACCTAAGATACGTTTGAAGTTTGAGGTTGCAAGACAAGCAAGCAGCCCCAGTCTCTGTGCCTCTGTGCGAGCAGTGCCATGGGCAGATGAGGCTGAGCAACAGCTTTCCACGCTAGCTCTTTCTGCCTGCGAGCTATCTGCAGACGTTCGCATTTTCAGGTCAGGGCTGCCGGATTTCTCCGGCACGGACCACCTAAGGTTCGTTTGAAGTTTGAGGGGACAAGACAAGCAAGCAGCCCCAGTCTCTGTGCCTCTGTGCGATCAGTGCCATGGGCAGATGAGGCTCAGCAACAGCTTTCCAGGCTAGCTCTTTCTGCCTGCGAGCCATCTGCAGACGTTTGCTTTTTCGGAGCAGGGTTGCTGGAGTTGGCTGGCACGGACCATTTAAGGTTCGTTTGAAGTTTGAGGGGTCAAGACAAGCAAGCAGCCCCAGTCTCTGTGCCTCTGTGCGAGCAGTGCCATGGGCAGATGAGGCTCAGCAACAGCTTTCCAAGCTAGCTCTTTCTGGTTGCGAGCTATCTGCAGACGTTCCCATTTTCGGAACAGGGCTGCCAGAGGATCGTGGCACATACCACCTAAACTACGTTTGAAATTTGAGGGGTCAAGACAAGCAAGCAGCCCCAGTCTCTGTGCCTCTGTGCGAGCAGTGCCATGGGCAGATGAGTCTGAGCAACAGCTTTCCAGGCTAGCGATTTCTGCCGGCGAGCTATCTGCAGACGTTCCCATTTTCGGAGCAGGGCTACCGCAGTTGGGCGGCACGGACAACCTAAGCTACATTTGAAGTTTGAGGGTGCAAGACAAGCAAGCAGCCCCAGTCTCTGTGCCTCTGTGCGAGCAGTGCCATGGGCAGATAAGGCTGAGCAATAGCTTTCCAGGATAGCCCTTTCAGGCTGCCAGCTAACTGCAGACGTTCGCATTTTCAGAGCAGGGCTGCCAGAGGCTCCCTGCGTGGACCACATAAATTACGTTTGAAGTTTGAGGGGGCAAGACAAGCAAGCAGCCCCAGTCTCTGTGCCTCTGTGCGAGCAGTGCCATGGGCAGATGAGGCTGAGCAACAGCTTTCCAGGCTAGCTCTTTCAGGCTGCCAGCTATCTGCAGACATTCGCATTTTCGGAGCAGGGCTGCCGGAGGCCCCCTGCACGGACCACCTAAGATACGTTTGAAGTTCGAGGTTGCAAGACAAGTAAGCAGCCCCAGTCTCTGTGCCTCTGTGCGAGCAGTGCCATGGGCAGATAAGGCTGAGCAACAGCTTTCCACGCTAGCTCATTCTGACTGAGAGCTATCTGCAGACGTTCGCATTTTCGGAGCAGGGCTGCTGGAGTTTGCTGGCACGAACCACCTAATGTACTTTTGAAGTTTGAGGGAGTAAGAAAAGCAAGCAGCCCCAGTCTCTGTGCCTCTGTGCGAGCAGTGCCATGGGCAGATAAGGCTGAGCAACAGCTTTCCAGGCTAGCTCTTTCTTCCTGCGAACTATCTGCAGACGTTCGCATTTTCGGAGCAGGGCTGAGGGAGGCCCTTTGCACGGACCACCTAAGATACGTTTGAAGTTTGAGGTTGCAAGACAAGCAAGCAGCCCCAGTCTCTGTGCCTCTGTGCGAGCAGTGCCATGGGCAGATGAGGCTGAGCAACAGCTTTCCACGCTAGCTCTTTCTGGCTGAGAGCTATCTGCAGACGTTCTCATTTTTGGAGTAGGGCTGCTGGAGTTTGCTGGCACGGACCACCTAATGTACGTTTGAAGTTTGAGGTAGTAAGACAAGCAAGCAGCCCCAGTCTCTGTGCCCCTGTGCGAGCAGTGCCATGGGCAGATGAGACTGAGCAACAGCTTTCCAGGCTAGCTCTTTCTGGCTGCGAGCTATCTGCAAACGTTCGCATTTTCAAAGCAGCGCTGACATAGGCTCCTGGCACGGACCACCTAATATACGTTTGAAGTTTGAGGTGGCAAGACAAGCAAGCAGCCCCAGTCTCTGTGCCTCTGTGTGAGCAGAGCCATGGGCAGATGAGGCTCAGCAACAGCTTTCCAGGCTAGCTCTTTCTTCCTGCGAGCTATCTGCAGACGTTCCCATTTTCGGAGCAGGGCTGCCAGAGGCCTTCTGAACGAACCTCCAAATCTACGTTTGAAGTTTGAGGTGGCAAGACAAGCAAGAAGCCCCAGTCTCTGTGCCTCTGTGCGAGCAGTGCCATGGGCAGATGAGGCTGAGCAACAGCTTTCCACGCTAGCTCTTTCTGCCTGCGAGCCATCTGCAGACGTTTGCTTTTTCGGAGCAGGGTTGCTTGAGTTGGCTGGCACGGACCACCTAAGCTACGTTGGAAGTTTGAGGGGTCAAGACAAGCAAGCAGCCCCAGTCTCTGTGCCTCTGTGCGAGCAGTGCCATGGGCAGATGAGGCTGAGCAACAGCTTTCCAGGCTAGCTCTTTCTGTCTGCGAGCTATCTGCAGACGTTCACATTTTCGGAGCAGGGCTGCCGGAGGCCCCCTGCACGGACCACCTAAGATACATTTGAAGTTTGAGGTGGCAAGACAAGCAAGCAGCCCCAGTCTCTGTGCCTCTGTGCGAGCAGTGCCATGGGCAGATGAGGCTGAGCAACAGCTTTCCAGGTTAGCTCATTCTGGCTGAAAGCTATCTGCAGACATTCGCATTTTCGGAGCAGGGCTGCTGGAGTTTGCTGGCATGGACCACCTAATGTACGTTTGAAGTTTGAGGGAGTAAGACAAGCAAGCAGCCCCAGTCTCTGTGCCTCTGTGCGAGCAGTGCCATGGGCAGATAAGGCTGAGCAACAGCTTTCCAGGCTAGCTCTTTCTTCCTGCGAACTATCTGCAGACGTTCGCATTTTCGGAGCAGGGCTGAGGGAGGCCCTTTGCACGGACCACCTAAGATACGTTTGAAGTTTGAGGTTGCAAGACAAGCAAGCAGCCCCAGTCTCTGTGCCTCTGTGCGAGCAGTGCCATGGGCAGATGAGGCTGAGCAACAGCTTTCCACGCTAGCTCTTTCTGCCTGCGAGCTATCTGCAGACGTTCGCATTTTCAGGTCAGGGCTGCCGGATTTGGCCGGCACGGACCACCTAAGGTTCGTTTGAAGTTTGAGGGAACAAGACAAGCAAGCAGCCCCAGTCTCTGTGCCTCTGTGCGATCAGTGCCATGGGCAGATGAGGCTCAGCAACAGTTTTCCAGGCTAGCTCTTTCTGCCTGCGAGCCATCTGCAGACGTTTGCTTTTTCGGAGCAGGGTTGCTGGAGTTGGCTGGCACGGACCATTTAAGGTTCGTTTGAAGTTTGAGGGGTCAAGACAAGCAAGCAGCCCCAGTCTCTGTGCCTCTGTGCGAGCAGTGCCATGGGCAGATGAGGCTCAGCAACAGCTTTCCAGGCTAGCTCTTTCTGGTTGCGAGCTATCTGCAGACGTTCCCATTTTCGGAACAGGGCTGCCAGAGGATCGTGGCACATACCACCTAAACTACGTTTGAAATTTGAGGGGTCAAGACAAGCAAGCAGCCCCAGTCTCTGTGCCTCTGTGCGAGCAGTGCCATGGGCAGATGAGTCTGAGCAACAGCTTTCCAGGCTAGCGATTTCTGCCGGCGAGCTATCTGCAGACGTTCCCATTTTCGGACCAGGGCTACCGCAGTTGGGCGGCACGGACAACCTAAGCTACATTTGAAGTTTGAGGGTGCAAGACAAGCAAGCAGCCCCAGTCTCTGTGCCTCTGTGCGAGCAGTGCCATGGGCAGATAAGGCTGAGCAATAGCTTTCCAGGATAGCCCTTTCAGGCTGCCAGCTAACTGCAGACGTTCGCATTTTCAGAGCAGGGCTGCCAGAGGCTCCCTGCGTGGACCACATAAATTACATTTGAAGTTTGAGGGGGCAAGACAAGCAAGCAGCCCCAGTCTCTGTGCCTCTGTGCGAGCAGTGCCATGGGCAGATGAGGCTGAGCAACAGCTTTCCAGGCTAGCTCTTTCAGGCTGCCAGCTATCTGCAGACATTCGCATTTTCGGAGCAGGGCTGCCGGAGGCCCCCTGCACGGACCACCTAAGATACGTTTGAAGTTCGAGGTTGCAAGACAAGCAAGCAGCCCCAGTCTCTGTGCCTCTGTGCGAGCAGTGCCATGGGCAGATAAGGCTGAGCAACAGCTTTCCACGCTAGCTCATTCTGACTGAGAGCTATCTGCAGACGTTCGCATTTTCGGAGCAGGGCTGCTGGAGTTTGCTGGCACGAACCACCTAATGTACTTTTGAAGTTTGAGGGAGTAAGAAAAGCAAGCAGCCCCAGTCTCTGTGCCTCTGTGCGAGCAGTGCCATGGGCAGATAAGTCTGAGCAACAGCTTTCCAGGCTAGCTCTTTCTTCCTGCGAACTATCTGCAGACGTTCGCATTTTCGGAGCAGGGCTGAGGGAGGCCCTTTGCATGGACCACCTAAGATACGTTTGAAGTTTGAGGTTGCAAGACAAGCAAGCAGCCCCAGTCTCTGTGCCTCTGTGCGAGCAGTGCCATGGGCAGATGAGGCTGAGCAACAGCTTTCCACGCTAGCTCTTTCTGGCTGAGAGCTATCTGCAGACGTTCTCATTTTTGGAGCAGGGCTGCTGGAGTTTGCTGGCACGGACCACCTAATGTACGTTTGAAGTTTGAGGGAGTAAGACAAGCAAGCAGCCCCAGTCTCTGTGCCCCTGTGCGAGCAGTGCCATGGGCAGATGAGGCTGAGCAACAGCTTTCCAGGCTAGCTCTTTCTGGCTGCGAGCTATCTGCAAACGTTCGCATTTTCAAAGCAGCGCTGACATAGGCTCCTGGCACGGACCACCTAATCTACGTTTGAAGTTTGAGGTGGCAAGACAAGCAAGCAGCCCCAGTCTCTGTGCCTCTGTGTGAGCAGAGCCATGGGCAGATGAGGCTCAGCAACAGCTTTCCAGGCTAGCTCTTTCTTCCTGCGAGCTATCTGCAGACGTTCCCATTTTCGGAGCAGGGCTGCCAGAGGCCTTCTGAACGAACCTCCAAATCTACGTTTGAAGTTTGAGGTGGCAAGACAAGCAAGAAGCCCCAGTCTGTGTGCCTCTGTGCGAGCAGTGCCATGGGCAGATGAGGCTGAGCAACAGCTTTCCACGCTAGCTCTTTCTGCCTGCGAGCCATCTGCAGACGTTTGCTTTTTCGGAGCAGGGTTGCTTGAGTTGGCTGGCACGGACCACCTAAGCTACGTTGGAAGTTTGAGGGGTCAAGACAAGCAAGCAGCCCCAGTCTCTGTGCCTCTGTGCGAGCAGTGCCATGGGCAGATGAGGCTGAGCAACAGCTTTCCAGGCTAGCTCTTTCTGTCTGCGAGCTATCTGCAGACGTTCACATTTTCGGAGCAGGGCTGCCGGAGGCCCCCTGCACGGACCACCAAAGCTACATTTGAAGTTTGAGGTGGCAAGACAAGCAAGCAGCCCCAGTCTCTGTGCCTCTGTGCGAGCAGTGCCATGGGCAGATGAGGCTGAGCAACAGCTTTCCACGCTAGCTCATTCTGGCTGAAAGCTATCTGCAGACATTCGCATTTTCGAAGCAGGGCTGCTGGAGTTTGCTGGCATGGACCACCTAATGTACGTTTGAAGTTTGAGGGAGTAAGACAAGCAAGCAGCCCCAGTCTCTGTGCCTCTGTGCGAGGAGTGCCATGGGCAGATGAGGCTGAGCAACAGCTTTCCAGGCTAGCTCTTTCTGGCTGCGAGCTATCTGCAGACGTTCGCATTTTCAGAGCAGAGCTGCCGGAGGCCCCTGCACGGAAAAGTTAAGATACTTTTGAACTTTAACGGCGCAAGACAAGCAAGCAGCCCCAGTCTCTGTGCCTCTGTGTGAGCAGAGCCATGGGCAGATGAGGCTCAGCAACAGCTTTCCAGGCTAGCTCTTTCTTCCTGCGAGCTATCTGCAGACGTTCCCATTTTCGGAGCAGGGCTGCCAGAGGCCTTCTGAACGAACCTCCAAATCTACGTTTGAAGTTTGAGGTGGCAAGACAAGCAAGAAGCCCCAGTCTCTGTGCCTCTGTGCGAGCAGTGCCATGGGCAGATGAGGCTGAGCAACAGCTTTCCACGCTAGCTCTTTCTGCCTGCGAGCCATCTGCAGACGTTTGCTTTTTCGGAGCAGGGTTGCTTGAGTTGGCTGGCACGGACCACCTAAGCTACGTTGGAAGTTTGAGGGGTCAAGACAAGCAAGCAGCCCCAGTCTCTGTGCCTCTGTGCGAGCAGTGCCATGGGCAGATGAGGCTGAGCAACAGCTTTCCAGGCTAGCTCTTTCTACCGGCGAGCTATCTGCAGACGTTCGCATTTTCAGAGCAGGGCTGCCACAGGCTCCTGGTACGGACAACCTAAGATACGTATGAAGTTTGAGGGGACAAGACAAGCAAGCAGCCCCAGTCTCTGTGCCTCTGTGCGAGCAGTGCCATGGGCAGATGAGGCTGAGCAACAGCTTTCCAGGCTAGCTCTTTCTGTCTGCGAGCTATCTGCAGACGTTCACATTTTCGGAGCAGGGCTGCCGGAGGCCCCCTGCACGGACCACCTAAGATACATTTGAAGTTTGAGGTGGCAAGACAAGCAAGCAGCCCCAGTCTCTGTGCCTCTGTGCGAGCAGTGCCATGGGCAGATGAGGCTGAGCAACAGCTTTCCAGGTTAGCTCATTCTGGCTGAAAGCTATCTGCAGACATTCGCATTTTCGGAGCAGGGCTGCTGGAGTTTGCTGGCATGGACCACCTAATGTACGTTTGAAGTTTGAGGGAGTAAGACAAGCAAGCAGCCCCAGTCTCTGTGCCTCTGTGCGAGCAGTGCCATGGGCAGATGAGGCTGAGCAACAGCTTTCCAGGCTAGCTCTTTCTGTCTGCGAGCTATCTGCAGACGTTCACATTTTCGGAGCAGGGCTGCCAGAGGCCTTCTGAACGAACCTCCAAATCTACGTTTGAAGTTTGAGGTGGCAAGACAAGCAAGAAGCCCCAGTCTCTGTGCCTCTGTGCGAGCAGTGCCATGGGCAGATGAGGCTGAGCAACAGCTTTCCACGCTAGCTCTTTCTGCCTGCGAGCCATCTGCAGACGTTTGCTTTTTCGGAGCAGGGTTGCTTGAGTTGGCTGGCACGGACCACCTAAGCTACGTTGGAAGTTTGAGGGGTCAAGACAAGCAAGCAGCCCCAGTCTCTGTGCCTCTGTGCGAGCAGTGCCATGGGCAGATGAGGCTGAGCAACAGCTTTCCAGGCTAGCTCTTTCTACCGGCGAGCTATCTGCAGACGTTCGCATTTTCAGAGCAGGGCTGCCACAGGCTCCTGGTACGGACAACCTAAGATACGTATGAAGTTTGAGGGGACAAGACAAGCAAGCAGCCCCAGTCTCTGTGCCTCTGTGCGAGCAGTGCCATGGGCAGATGAGGCTGAGCAACAGCTTTCCAGGCTAGCTCTTTCTGTCTGCGAGCTATCTGCAGACGTTCACATTTTCGGAGCAGGGCTGCCGGAGGCCCCCTGCACGGACCACCTAAGATACATTTGAAGTTTGAGGTGGCAAGACAAGCAAGCAGCCCCAGTCTCTGTGCCTCTGTGCGAGCAGTGCCATGGGCAGATGAGGCTGAGCAACAGCTTTCCAGGTTAGCTCATTCTGGCTGAAAGCTATCTGCAGACATTCGCATTTTCGGAGCAGGGCTGCTGGAGTTTGCTGGCATGGACCACCTAATGTACGTTTGAAGTTTGAGGGAGTAAGACAAGCAAGCAGCCCCAGTCTCTGTGCCTCTGTGCGAGCAGTGCCATGGGCAGATGAGGCTGAGCAACAGCTTTCCAGGCTAGCTCTTTCTGTCTGCGAGCTATCTGCAGACGTTCACATTTTCGGAGCAGGGCTGCCGGAGGCCCCCTGCACGGACCACCTAAGATACATTTGAAGTTTGAGGTGGCAAGACAAGCAAGCAGCCCCAGTCTCTGTGCCTCTGTGTGAGCAGTGCCATGGGCAGATGAGGCTGAGCAACAGCTTTCCAGGTTAGCTCATTCTGGCTGAAATCTATCTGCAGACATTCGCATTTTCGGAGCAGGGCTGCTGGAGTTTGCTGGCATGGACCACCTAATGTACGTTTGAAGTTTGAGGGAGTAAGACAAGCAAGCAGCCCCAGTCTCTGTGCCTCTGTGCGAGCAGTGCCATGGGCAGATAAGGCTGAGCAACAGCTTTCCAGGCTAGCTCTTTCTTCCTGCGAACTATCTGCAGACGTTCGCATTTTCGGAGCAGGGCTGAGGGAGGCCCTTTGCACGGACCACCTAAGATACGTTTGAAGTTTGAGGTGGCAAGACAAGCAAGCAGCCCCAGTCTCTGTGCCTCTGTGCGAGCAGTGCCATGGGCAGATGAGGCTGAGCAACAGCTTTCCACGCTAGCTCTTTCTGCCTGCAAGCTATCTGCAGACGTTCGCATTTTCAGGTCAGGGCTGCCGGATTTGGCCGGCACGGACCACCTAAGGTTCGTTTGAAGTTTGAGAGGACAAGACAAGCAAGCAGCCCCAGTCTCTGTGCCTCTGTGCGATCAGTGCCATGGGCAGATGAGGCTCAGCAACAGTTTTCCAGGCTAGCTCTTTCTGCCTGCGAGCCATCTGCAGACGTTTGCTTTTTCGGAGCAGGGTTGCTGGAGTTGGCTGGCACGGACCATTTAAGGTTCGTTTGAAGTTTGAGGGGTCAAGACAAGCAAGCAGCCCCAGTCTCTGTGCCTCTGTGCGAGCAGTGCCATGGGCAGATGAGGCTCAGCAACAGCTTTCCAGGCTAGCTCTTTCTGGTTGCGAGCTATCTGCAGACGTTCCCATTTTCGGAACAGGGCTGCCAGAGGATCGTGGCACATACCACCTAAACTACGTTTGAAATTTGAGGGGTCAAGACAAGCAAGCAGCCCCAGTCTCTGTGCCTCTGTGCAAGCAGTGCCATGGGCAGATGAGTCTGAGCAACAGCTTTCCAGGCTAGCGATTTCTGCCGGCGAGCTATCTGCAGACGTTCCCATTTTCGGAGCAGGGCTACCGCAGTTGGGCGGCACGGACAACCTAAGCTACATTTGAAGTTTGAGGGTGCAAGACAAGCAAGCAGCCCCAGTCTCTGTGCCTCTGTGCGAGCAGTGCCATGGGCAGATAAGGCTGAGCAATAGCTTTCCAGGATAGCCCTTTCAGGCTGCCAGCTAACTGCAGACGTTCGCATTTTCAGAGCAGGGCTGCCAGAGGCTCCCTGCGTGGACCACATAAATTACGTTTGAAGTTTGAGGGGGCAAGACAAGCAAGCAGCCCCAGTCTCTGTGCCTCTGTGCGAGCAGTGCCATGGGCAGATGAGGCTGAGCAACAGCTTTCCAGGCTAGCTCTTTCAGGCTGCCAGCTATCTGCAGACATTCGCATTTTCGGAGCAGGGCTGCCGGACCCCCCCTGCACGGACCACCTAAGATACGTTTGAAGTTCGAGGTTGCAAGACAAGCAAGCAGCCCCAGTCTCTGTGCCTCTGTGCGAGCAGTGCCATGGGCAGATAAGGCTGAGCAACAGCTTTCCACGCTAGCTCATTCTGACTGTGAGCTATCTGCAGACGTTCGCATTTTCGGAGCAGGGCTGCTGGAGTTTGCTGGCACGAACCACCTAATGTACTTTTGAAGTTTGAGGGAGTAAGAAAAGCAAGCAGCCCCAGTCTCTGTGCCTCTGTGCGAGCAGTGCCATGGGCAGATAAGGCTGAGCAACAGCTTTCCAGGCTAGCTCTTTCTTCCTGCGAACTATCTGCAGACGTTCGCATTTTCGGAGCAGGGCTGAGGGAGGCCCTTTGCACGGACCACCTAAGATACGTTTGAAGTTTGAGGTTGCAAGACAAGCAAGCAGCCCCAGTCTCTGTGCCTCTGTGCGAGCAGTGCCATGGGCAGATGAGGCTGAGCAACAGCTTTCCACGCTAGCTCTTTCTGGCTGAGAGCTATCTGCAGACGTTCTCATTTTTGGAGCAGGGCTGCTGGAGTTTGCTGGCACGGACCACCTAATGTACGTTTGAAGTTTGAGGGAGTAAGACAAGCAAGCAGCCCCAGTCTCTGTGCCCCTGTGCGAGCAGTGCCATGGGCAGATGAGGCTGAGCAACAGCTTTCCAGGCTAGCTCTTTCTGGCTGCGAGCTATCTGCAAACGTTCGCATTTTCAAAGCAGCGCTGACATAGGCTCCTGGCACGGACCACCTAATCTACGTTTGAAGTTTGAGGTGGCAAGACAAGCAAGCAGCCCCAGTCTCTGTGCCTCTGTGTGAGCAGAGCCATGGGCAGATGAGGCTCAGAAACAGCTTTCTAGGCTAGCTCTTTCTTTCTGCGAGCTATCTGCAGACGTTCCCATTTTCGGAGCAGGGCTGCCAGAGGCCTTCTGAACGAACCTCCAAATCTACGTTTGAAGTTTGAGGTGGCAAGACAAGCAAGAAGCCCCAGTCTCTGTGCCTCTGTGCGAGCAGTGCCATGGGCAGATGAGGCTGAGCAACAGCTTTCCACGCTAGCTCTTTCTGCCTGCGAGCCATCTGCAGACGTTTGCTTTTTCGGAGCAGGGTTGCTTGAGTTGGCTGGCACGGACCACCTAAGCTACGTTGGAAGTTTGAGGGGTCAAGACAAGCAAGCAGCCCCAGTCTCTGTGCCTCTGTGCGAGCAGTGCCATGGGCAGATGAGGCTGAGCAACAGCTTTCCAGGCTATCTCTTTCTGCCTGCGAGCTATCTGCAGACGTTCGCATTTTCAGAGCAGGGCTGCCACAGGCTCCTTGTACGGACAACCTAAGATACGTATGAAGTTTGAGGGGACAAGACAAGCAAGCAGCCCCAGTCTCTGTGCCTCTGTGCGAGCAGTGCCATGGGCAGATGAGGCTGAGCAACAGCTTTCCAGGCTAGCTCTTTCTGTCTGCGAGCTATCTGCAGACGTTCACGTTTTCGGAGCAGGGCTGCCGGAGGCCCCCTGCACGGACCACCAAAGCTACATTTGAAGTTTGAGGTGGCAAGACAAGCAAGCAGCCCCAGTCTCTGTGCCTCTGTGCGAGCAGTGCCATGGGCAGATGAGGCTGAGCAACAGCTTTCCACGCTAGCTCATTCTGGCTGAAAGCTATCTGCAGACATTCGCATTTTCGGAGCAGGGCTGCTGCAGTTTGCTGGCATGGACCACCTAATGTACGTTTGAAGTTTGAGGGAGTAAGACAAGCAAGCAGCCCCAGTCTCTGTGCCTCTGTGCGAGGAGTGCCATGGGCAGATGAGGCTGAGCAACAGCTTTCCAGGCTAGCTCTTTCTGGCTGCGAGCTATCTGCAGACGTTCGCATTTTCAGAGCAGAGCTGCCGGAGGCCCCCTGCATGGAAAAGTTAAGATACTTTTGAACTTTAACGGGGCAAGACAAGCAAGCAGCCCCAGTCTCTGTGCCTCTGTGCGAGCAGTGCCATGGGCAGATGAGGCTGAGCAACAGCTTTCCAGGCTAGCTCTTTCTGGCTGCGAGCTATCTGCAGACGTTCGCATTTTCGGAGCAGGGCTGCCGGAGGCCCCCTGTACGGACCACCTAAGATACGTTTGAAGTTTCAGGTTGCAAGACAAGCAAGCAGCCCCAGTCTCTGTGCCTCTGTGCGAGCATTGCCATGGGCAGATGAGGCTGAGCAACAGCTTTCCAGGCTAGCTCATTCTGGCTGAGAGCTATCTGCAGACGTTTGCATTTTCGGAGCAGGGCTGCTGGAGGCGCCTGGCACGGAAATCTTAAGATACTTTTGAACTTTAACGGGGCAAGACAAGCAAGCAGCCCCAGTCTCTGTGCCTCTGTGCGCGCAGTGCCATGGGCAGATGAGGCTCAGCAAGAGCTTTCCAGGCTAGCTCTTTCAGACGGCGAGCTATCTGCAGACTTTCCCATTTTTGGAACAGGGCTGCCAGAGGACCCCTGAACGAACCTCCAAATAAACGTTTGAATTTTGAGGTGGCAAGACAAGCAAGAAGCCCCAGTCTCTGTGCCTCTGTGCGAGCAGTGCCATGGGCAGATGAGGCTGAGCAACAGCTTTCCAGGCTAGCTCTTTCTGGCTGCCAGCTATCTGCAGACGTTCGCATTTTCGGAGCAGGGCTGCGGGAAGGGCCCCTGTACGGACCACCTAAGATACGTTTGAAGTTCCAGGTTGCAAGACAAGCAAGCAGCCCCAGTCTCTGTGCCTCTGTGCGAGCAGTGCCATGGGCAGATAAGGCTGAGCAACAGCTTTCCACGCTAGCTCATTCTGGCTGAGAGCTATCTGCAGACGTTCGCATTTTCAGAGCAGAGCTGCCGGAGGCCCCCTGCATGGAAAAGTTAAGATAGTTTTGAACTTTAACGGGGCAAGACAAGCAAGCAGCCCCAGTCTCTGTGCCTCTGTTGCGAGCAGTGCCATGGGCAGATGAGGCTGAGCAACATCTTTCTAGGCTAGCTCTTTCTGGCTGCGAGCTATCTGCAGACGTTCGCATTTTCAGAACAGGTCTGCCGGAGGCGCCCGGCACAGACCAGCTAAGTTACGTTTGAAGTTTGAGTGGTCAAGACAAGCAAAAAGCCCCAGTCTCTGTGCCTCTGTGCGAGCAGTGCCATGGGCAGATGAGACTGAGCAACAGCTTTCCAGGCTAGCTCTTTCTGGCTGCGAGCTATCTGCAGACGTTCGCATTTTCGGAGCAGGGCTGCCGGAGGCCCCCTGCACGGACCACCTAATATACTTTTGAAGTTTGAGGTGGCAAGACAAGCAAGCAGCCCCAGTTTCTGTGCCTCTGTGCGAGCAGTGCCATGGGCAGATGAGGCTGAGCAACAGCTTTCCACGCTAGCTCATTCTGCCTGAGAGCTATCTGCAGACGTTCGCATTTTCGGAGCGGGGCTGCTGGAGTTTACTGGCACGGACCACCTAAACTACGTTTGAAGTTTGAGGTGGCAAGACAAGCAAGCAGCCCCAGTCTCTGTGCCTCTGTGCGAGCAGTGCCATGGGCAGATGAGGCTCCGCAACAGCTTTCCAGGCTAGCTCTTTCTGCCGGCGAGCTATCTGCAGACGGTCCAGTTTTCAGAGCAGGGCTGCCAGAGGCATCCTGAACGAACCTCCAAATATAATTTTGAAGTTTGAGGTGGCAAGACAAGCAAGCAGCCCCAGTCTCTGTGCCTCTGTGCGAGCAGTGCCATGGGCAGATGAGGCTGAGCAACAGCTTTCCAGCATAGCTCTTTCTGGCTGCGAGCTAACTGCAGACGTTCGCATTTTCGGAGCAGAGCTGCCGGAGGCCCCCTGTACGGAAAACTTAAGATACTTTTGAACTTTAACGGGGCAAGACAAGCAAGCAGCCCCAGTCTCTGTGCCTCTGTGCGAGCAGTGCCATGGGCAGATGAGGCTGAGCAACAGCTTTCCAGGCTAGCTCTTTCTGGCTGCGAGCTATCTGCAGACGTTCGCATTTTCAGAGCAGGTCTGCCGGATTTGGCCGGCACGGACCACCTAAGCTATATTTGAAGTTTGAGGGGGCAAGACAAGCAAGCAGCCCCAGTCTCTGTGCCTCTGTGCGAGCAGTGCCATGGGCAGATGAGGCTGAGCAATAGCTTTCCACGCTAGATCTTTCTGCCGGCGAGCTATCTGCAGACGTTTGCATATGCAGAGCAGGGCTGCCAGAGGATCCTGGCACGGACCACCTAAGCTACGTTTGAAGTTTGAGGTGGCAAGACAAGCAAGCAGCCCCAGTCTCTGTGCCTCTGTGCGAGCAGTGCCATGGGTAGATGAGGCTGAGCAACAGCTTTCCAGAATAGCTCTTTCTGCCGGCGAGCTATCTGCAGACGTTTGCATTTTCGCAACAGGGCTGCCAGAGGACCCCGGAACGAAGCTCCAAATCTATGTTTGAATTTTGAGGGGGCAAAACAAGCAAGAAGCCCCAGTCTCTGTGCCTCTGTGCGAGCAGTTCCGTGGGCAGATAAGGCTGAGCAACAGCTTTCCAGGCTAACTCTTTCTGGCTGCGAGCTATCTGCAGACGTTCGCATTGTCGGAGCAGGGCTGCCGGAGTCGCCCGGCACGGACCACCTAAGCTACGTTTGAAGTTCGAGGCTGCAAGACAAGCAAGCAGCCCCAGTCTCTGTGCCTCTGTGCGAGCAGTGCCATGGGCAGATAAGGCTGAGCAACAGCTTTCCACGCTAGCTCATTCTGGCTGAGAGCTATCTGCAGATGTTCGCATATTCGGAGCAGAGCTGCCGGAGGCCCCCTGTACGGAAAACTTAAGATACTTTTGAACTTTAACGGGGCAAGACAAGCAAGCAGCCCCAGTCTCTGTGCCTCTGTGCGAGCAGTGCCATGGGCAGATGAGGCTGAGCAACAGCTTTCCAGGCTAGCTCTTTCTGCCTGCCAGCTATCTGCAGACGTTCCCATTTTCGGAGCAGGGCTGCTGGAGTTTGCTGGCACGCACCACCTAATGTACGTTTGAAGTTTGAGGGAGTAAGAAAAGCAAGCAGCCCCAGTCTCTGTGCCTCTGTGCGAGCAGTGCCATGGGCAGATAAGTCTCAGCAACAGCTTTCCAGGCTAGCTCTTTCAGGCTCCCAGCTATCTGCAGACGTTCGCATTTTCAGAACAGGTCTGCCGGAGGCGCCCGACACGGACCACCTAAGTTAGGTTGAAGTTTGAGTGGTCAAGTCAAGCAAGCACCCCCAGTCTCTGTGCCTCTGTGCGAGCAGTGCCATGGGCAGATGAGGCTGAGCAACAGCTTTCCAGGCTATCTCTTTCTGGCTGCGAGCTATCTGCAGACGTTCGCATTTTCGGAGCAGGGCTGAGGGAGGCCCCCTGCACGGACCACCTAAGATACGTTTGAAGTTTGAGGTTGCAAGACAAGCAAGCAGCCCCAGTCTCTGTGCCTCTGTGCGAGCAGTGCCATGTGCAGATGAGGATGAGCAACAGCTTTCCAGGTTAGCTCTTTCTGGCTGAGAGCTATCTGCAGACGTTCGCATTTTCGGAGCAGGGTTGCTGGAGTTTGCTGGCACGGACCACCTAATGTACGTTTGAAGTTTGAGGAAGTAAGAAAAGCAAGCAGCCCCAGTCTCTGTGCCTCTGTGCGAGCAGTGCCATGGGCAGATGAGGCTGAGCAACAGCTTTCCACGCTAGCTCATTCTGGCTGAGAGCTATCTGCAGACGTTTGCATTTTCGGAGCAGGGCTGCTGGAGGCGCCCGGCACGGAAATCTTAAGATACTTTTGAACTTTAACGGGGCAAGACAAGCAAGCAGCCCCAGTCTCTGTGCCTCTGTGCGATCAGTGCCATGGGCAGATGAGGCTGAGCAAGAGCTTTCCAGGCTAGCTCTTTCTGCCGGCGAGCTATCTGCAGACGTTACCATTTTCGGAACAGGGCTGCCAGAGGACTCCTGAACGAACCTCCAAATCAACGTTTGAATTTTGAGGTGGCAAGACAAGCAAGCAGCCCCAGTCTCTGTGCCTCTGTGCGAGCAGCGCCATGGGCAGATGAGGCTGAGCAACAGCTTTCCACGCTAGCTCTTTCTGGCTGCGAGCTCTCTGCAGATGTTCGTATTTTTGGAGCAGAGCTGCCAGAGGCCCCCTACACGGAAAACTTAAGATACTTTTGAACTTTAACGGGGCAAGACAAGCAAGCAGCCCCAGTCTCTGTGCCTCTGTGCGAGCAGTGCCATGGCCTGATGAGGCTCAGCAACAGCTTTCCAGGCTAGCTTTTTCTACCGGCGAGCTATTTGCAGACGATCCCATTTTCGGAACAGGGCTGCCAGAGGCCCCCTGAACGAGCCTCCAAATATACGTTTGAAGTTTGAGGTGGCAAGACAAGCAAGCAGCCCCAGTCTCTGTGCCTCTGTGCGAGCAGTGCCATGGGCAGATAAGGCTGAGCAACAGCTTTCCACGCTAGCTCTTTCTGGCTGCGAGCTATCTGCAGACGTTCGCATTTTCGGAGCAGAGCTGCCGGAGGCCCCCTGTACGGAAAACTTAAGATACTTTTGAACTTTAACGGGGCAAGACAAGCAAGCAGCCCCAGTCTCTGTGCCTCTGTGCGAGCAGTGCCATGGGCAGATGAGGCTGAGCAACAGCTTTCCAGGCTAGCTCTTTCTGCCTGCCAGCTATCTGCAGACGTTCGCATTTTCAGAGCAGGTCTGCCGGATTTGGCCGGCACGGACCACCTAAGCTATATTTGAAGTTTGAGGGGGCAAGACAAGCAAGCAGCCCCAGTCTCTGTGCCTCTGTGCGAGCAGTGCCATGGGCAGATGAGGCTGAGCAATAGCTTTCCACGCTAGATCTTTCTGCCGGCGAGCTATCTGCAGACGTTTGCATATGCAGAGCAGGGCTGCCAGAGGATCCTGGCACGGACCACCTAAGCTACGTTTGAAGTTTGAGGTGGCAAGACAAGCAAGCAGCCCCAGTCTCTGTGCCTCTGTGCGAGCAGTGCCATGGGTAGATGAGGCTGAGCAACAGCTTTCCAGAATAGCTCTTTCTGCCGGCGAGCTATCTGCAGACGTTTGCATTTTCGCAACAGGGCTGCCAGAGGACCCCGGAACGAATCTCCAAATCTATGTTTGAATTTTGAGGGGGCAAAACAAGCAAGAAGCCCCAGTCTCTGTGCCTCTGTGCGAGCAGTTCCGTGGGCAGATAAGGCTGAGCAACAGCTTTCCAGGCTAACTCTTTCTGGTTGCGAGCTATCTGCAGGCGTTCCCATTTTCGGAACAGGGCTGCCAGAGGATCGTGGCACATACCACCTAAACTACGTTTGAAATTTGAGGGGACAAGACAAGCAAGCAGCCCCAGTCTCTGTGCCTCTGTGCGAGCAGTGCCATGGGCAGATGAGGCTGAGCAACAGCTTTCCAGGCTAGCGCTTTCTGCCGGCGAGCTATCTGCAGACGTTCCCATTTTCGGAGCAGGGCTGCCGGAGTTGGGCGGTACGGACAACCTAAGCTACATTTGAAGTTTGAGGGGGCAAGACAAGCAAGCAGCCCCAGTCTCTGTGCCTCTGTGCGAGCAGTGCCATGGGCAGATGAGGCTGAGCAACAGCTTTCCAGGCTAACTCTTTCTGGCTGCGAGCTATCTGCAGACGTTCGCATTTTCGGAGCAGGGCTGCCGGAGTCGCCCGGCACGGACCACCTAAGCTACGTTTGAAGTTCGAGGCTGCAAGACAAGCAAGCAGCCCCAGTCTCTGTGCCTCTGTGCGAGCAGTGCCATGGGCAGATGAGGCTGAGCAACAGCTTTCCACGCTAACTTATTCTGGCTGAGAGCTATCTGCAGACGTTTGCATTTTCGGAGCAGGGCTGCTGGAGGCGCCCGGCACGGAAATCTAAAGATACTTTTGAACTTGAACGGGGCAAGACAAGCAAGCAGCCCCAGTCTCTGTGCCTCTGTGCGCGCAGTGCCATGGGCAGATGAGGCTCAACAAGAGCTTTCCAGGCTAGCTCTTTCTGTCGGCGAGCTATCTGCAGACGTTCCCATTTTCGGAACAGGGCTGCCAGAGGACCCCTGAACGAGCCTCCAAATATAAGTTTGAAGTTTGAGGTGGCAACACAAGCAAGCAGCCCCAGTCTCTGTGCCTCTGTGCGAGCAGTGCCATGGGCAGATGAGGCTGAGCAACAGCTTTCCAGGCTAGCTCTTTCTGGCTGCCATCTATCTGCAGACGTTCGCATTTTCGGAGCACGGCTGCGGGAAGGGCCCCTGCACGGACCACCTAAGATACGTTTGAAGTTCGAGGCTGCAAGACAAGCAAGCAGCCCCAGTCTCTGTGCCTCTGTGCGAGCAGTGCCATGGGCAGATAAGGCTGAGCAACAGCTTTCCACGCTAGCTCATTCTGGCTGAGAACTATCTGCAGATGTTCGCATATTCGGAGCAGAGCTGCCGGAGGCCCCCTGTACGGAAAACTTAAGATACTTTTGAACTTTAACGGGGCAAGACAAGCAAGAAGCCCCAGTCTCTGTGCCTCTGTGCGAGCAGTGCCATGGGCAGATGAGGCTGAGCAACAGCTTTCCAGGCTAGCTCTTTCTGCCTGCCAGCTATCTGCAGACGTTCGCATTTTCAGAGCAGGGCTGCCGGATTTGGCCGGCACGGACCACCTAAGCTATATTTGAAGTTTGAGGGGGCAAGACAAGCAAGCAGCCCCAGTCTCTGTGCCTCTGTGCGAGCAGTGCCATGGGCAGATGAGGCTGAGCAATAGCTTTCCACGCTAGATCTTTCTGCCGGCGAGCTATCTGCAGACGTTTGCATATGCAGAGCAGGGCTGCCAGAGGATCCTGGCACGGACCACCTAAGCTACGTTTGAAGTTTGAGGTGGCAAGACAAGCAAGCAGCCCCAGTCTCTGTGCCTCTGTGCGAGCAGTGCCATGGGTAGATGAGGCTGAGCAACAGCTTTCCAGAATAGCTCTTTCTGCCGGCGAGCTATCTGCAGACGTTTGCATTTTCGGAACAGGGATGCCAGAGGACCCCGGAACGAAGTTCCAAATCTATGTTTGAATTTTGAGGGGGCAAAACAAGCAAGAAGCCCCAGTCTCTGTGCCTCTGTGCGAGCAGTTCCGTGGGCAGATAAGGCTGAGCAACAGCTTTCCAGGCTAACACTTTCTGGTTGCGAGCTATCTGCAGGCGTTCCCATTTTCGGAACAGGGCTGCCAGAGGATCGTGGCACATACCACCTAAACTACGTTTGAAATTTGAGGGGACAAGACAAGCAAGCAGCCCCAGTCTCTGTGCCTCTGTGCGAGCAGTGCCATGGGCAGATGAGGCTGAGCAACAGCTTTCCAGGCTAGCGCTTTCTGCCGGCGAGCTATCTGCAGACGTTCCCATTTTCGGAGCAGGGCTGCCGGAGTTGGGCGGTACGGACAACCTAAGCTACATTTGAAGTTTGAGGGGGCAAGACAAGCAAGCAGCCCCAGTCTCTCTGCCTCTGTGCGAGCAGTGCCATGGGCAGATAAGGCTGAGCAACAGCTTTCCAGGCTAGCTCTTTCAGGCTGCCAGCTATCTGCAGACGTTCCCATTTTCGGAGCAGGGCTGCTGGAGTTTGCTGGCACGCACCACCTAATGTACGTTTGAAGTTTGAGGGAGTAAGAAAAGCAAGCAGCCCCAGTCTCTGTGCCTCTGTGCGAGCAGTGCCATGGGCAGATAAGTCTCAGCAACAGCTTTCCAGGCTAGCTCTTTCTGGCTGCCAGCTATCTGCAGACGTTCGCATTTTCAGAACAGGTCTGCCGGAGGCGCCCGACACGGACCACCTAAGTTAGGTTGAAGTTTGAGTGGTCAAGTCAAGCAAGCACCCCCAGTCTCTGTGCCTCTGTGCGAGCAGTGCCATGGGCAGATGAGGCTGAGCAACAGCTTTCCAGGCTATCTCTTTCTGGCTGCGAGCTATCTGCAGACGTTCGCATTTTCGGAGCAGGGCTGAGGGAGGCCCCCTGCACGGACCACCTAAGATACGTTTGAAGTTTGAGGTTGCAAGACAAGCAAGCAGCCCCAGTCTCTGTGCCTCTGTGCGAGCAGTGCCATGTGCAGATGAGGATGAGCAACAGCTTTCCAGGTTAGCTCTTTCTGGCTGAGAGCTATCTGCAGACGTTCGCATTTTCGGAGCAGGGTTGCTGGAGTTTGCTGGCACGGACCACCTAATGTACGTTTGAAGTTTGAGGGAGTAAGACAAGCAAGGAGCCCCAGTCTCTGTGCCTCTGTGCGAGCAGTGCCATGGGCAGATGAGGCTGAGCAACAGCTTTCCACGCTAGCTCATTCTGGCTGAGAGCTATCTGCAGACGTTTGCATTTTCGGAGCAGGGCTGCTGGAGGCGCCCGGCACGGAAATCTTAAGATACTTTTGAACTTTAACGGGGCAAGACAAGCAAGCAGCCCCAGTCTCTGTGCCTCTGTGCGATCAGTGCCATGGGCAGATGAGGCTGAGCAAGAGCTTTCCAGGCTAGCTCTTTCTGGCTGCGAGCTATCTGCAGACGTTACCATTTTCGGAACAGCGCTGCCAGAGGACTCCTGAACGAACCTCCAAATCAACGTTTGAATTTTGAGGTGGCAAGACAAGCAAGCAGCCCCAGTCTCTGTGCCTCTGTGCGAGCAGCGCCATGGGCAGATGAGGCTGAGCAACAGCTTTCCACGCTAGCTCTTTCTGGCTGCGAGCTCTCTGCAGATGTTCGTATTTTTGGAGCAGAGCTGCCAGAGGCCCCCTACACGGAAAACTTAAGATACTTTTGAACTTTAACGGGGCAAGACAAGCAAGCAGCCCCAGTCTCTGTGCCTCTGTGCGAGCAGTGCCATGGCCTGATGAGGCTCAGCAACAGCTTTCCAGGCTAGCTCTTTCTACCGGCGAGCTATTTGCAGACGATCCCATTTTCGGAACAGGGCTGCCAGAGGCCCCCTGAACGAACCTCCAAATATACGTTTGAAGTTTGAGGTGGCAAGACAAGCAAGCAGCCCCAGTCTCTGTGCCTCTGTGCGAGCAGTGCCATGGGCAGATGAGGCTGAGCAACAGCTTTCCAGGCTAGCTCTTTCTGGCTGCCAGCTATCTGCAGACGTTCGCATTTTCGGAGCAGGGCTGCGGGAAGGGCCCCTGCACGGACCACCTAAGATACGTTTGAAGTTCGAGACTGCAAGACAAGCAAGCAGCCCCAGTCTCTGTGCCTCTGTGCGAGCAGTGCCATGGGCAGATAAGGCTGAGCAACAGCTTTCCACGCTAGCTCTTTCTGGCTGCGAGCTATCTGCAGACGTTCGCATTTTCGGAGCAGAGCTGCCGGAGGCCCCCTGTACGGAAAACTTAAGATACTTTTGAACTTTAACGGGGCAAGACAAGCAAGCAGCCCCAGTCTCTGTGCCTCTGTGCGAGCAGTGCCATGGGCAGATGAGGCTGAGCAACAGCTTTCCAGGCTAGCTCTTTCTGCCTGCCAGCTATCTGCAGACGTTCGCATTTTCAGAGCAGGTCTGCCGGATTTGGCCGGCACGGACCACCTAAGCTATATTTGAAGTTTGAGGGGGCAAGACAAGCAAGCAGCCCCAGTCTCTGTGCCTCTGTGCGAGCAGTGCCATGGGCAGATGAGGCTGAGCAATAGCTTTCCACGCTAGATCTTTCTGCCGGCGAGCTATCTGCAGACGTTTGCATATGCAGAGCAGGGCTGCCAGAGGATCCTGGCACGGACCACCTAAGCTACGTTTGAAGTTTGAGGTGGCAAGACAAGCAAGCAGCCCCAGTCTCTGTGCCTCTGTGCGAGCAGTGCCATGGGTAGATGAGGCTGAGCAACAGCTTTCCAGAATAGCTCTTTCTGCCGGCGAGCTATCTGCAGACGTTTGCATTTTCGCAACAGGGCTGCCAGAGGACCCCGGAACGAATCTCCAAATCTATGTTTGAATTTTGAGGGGGCAAAACAAGCAAGAAGCCCCAGTCTCTGTGCCTCTGTGCGAGCAGTTCCGTGGGCAGATAAGGCTGAGCAACAGCTTTCCAGGCTAACTCTTTCTGGTTGCGAGCTATCTGCAGGCGTTCCCATTTTCGGAACAGGGCTGCCAGAGGATCGTGGCACATACCACCTAAACTACGTTTGAAATTTGAGGGGACAAGACAAGCAAGCAGCCCCAGTCTCTGTGCCTCTGTGCGAGCAGTGCCATGGGCAGATGAGGCTGAGCAACAGCTTTCCAGGCTAGCGCTTTCTGCCGGCGAGCTATCTGCAGACGTTCCCATTTTCGGAGCAGGGCTGCCGGAGTTGGGCGGTACGGACAACCTAAGCTACATTTGAAGTTTGAGGGGGCAAGACAAGCAAGCAGCCCCAGTCTCTGTGCCTCTGTGCGAGCAGTGCCATGGGCAGATGAGGCTGAGCAACAGCTTTCCAGGCTAACTCTTTCTGGCTGCGAGCTATCTGCAGACGTTCGCATTTTCGGAGCAGGGCTGCCGGAGTCGCCCGGCACGGACCACCTAAGCTACGTTTGAAGTTCGAGGCTGCAAGACAAGCAAGCAGCCCCAGTCTCTGTGCCTCTGTGCGAGCAGTGCCATGGGCAGATGAGGCTGAGCAACAGCTTTCCACGCTAACTTATTCTGGCTGAGAGCTATCTGCAGACGTTTGCATTTTCGGAGCAGGGCTGCTGGAGGCGCCCGGCACGGAAATCTAAAGATACTTTTGAACTTGAACGGGGCAAGACAAGCAAGCAGCCCCAGTCTCTGTGCCTCTGTGCGCGCAGTGCCATGGGCAGATGAGGCTCAACAAGAGCTTTCCAGGCTAGCTCTTTCTGTCGGCGAGCTATCTGCAGACGTTCCCATTTTCGGAACAGGGCTGCCAGAGGACCCCTGAACGAGCCTCCAAATATAAGTTTGAAGTTTGAGGTGGCAACACAAGCAAGCAGCCCCAGTCTCTGTGCCTCTGTGCGAGCAGTGCCATGGGCAGATGAGGCTGAGCAACAGCTTTCCAGGCTAGCTCTTTCTGGCTGCCATCTATCTGCAGACGTTCGCATTTTCGGAGCACGGCTGCGGGAAGGGCCCCTGCACGGACCACCTAAGATACGTTTGAAGTTCGAGGCTGCAAGACAAGCAAGCAGCCCCAGTCTCTGTGCCTCTGTGCGAGCAGTGCCATGGGCAGATAAGGCTGAGCAACAGCTTTCCACGCTAGCTCATTCTGGCTGAGAACTATCTGCAGATGTTCGCATATTCGGAGCAGAGCTGCCGGAGGCCCCCTGTACGGAAAACTTAAGATACTTTTGAACTTTAACGGGGCAAGACAAGCAAGAAGCCCCAGTCTCTGTGCCTCTGTGCGAGCAGTGCCATGGGCAGATGAGGCTGAGCAACAGCTTTCCAGGCTAGCTCTTTCTGCCTGCCAGCTATCTGCAGACGTTCGCATTTTCAGAGCAGGGCTGCCGGATTTGGCCGGCACGGACCACCTAAGCTATATTTGAAGTTTGAGGGGGCAAGACAAGCAAGCAGCCCCAGTCTCTGTGCCTCTGTGCGAGCAGTGCCATGGGCAGATGAGGCTGAGCAATAGCTTTCCACGCTAGATCTTTCTGCCGGCGAGCTATCTGCAGACGTTTGCATATGCAGAGCAGGGCTGCCAGAGGATCCTGGCACGGACCACCTAAGCTACGTTTGAAGTTTGAGGTGGCAAGACAAGCAAGCAGCCCCAGTCTCTGTGCCTCTGTGCGAGCAGTGCCATGGGTAGATGAGGCTGAGCAACAGCTTTCCAGAATAGCTCTTTCTGCCGGCGAGCTATCTGCAGACGTTTGCATTTTCGGAACAGGGATGCCAGAGGACCCCGGAACGAAGTTCCAAATCTATGTTTGAATTTTGAGGGGGCAAAACAAGCAAGAAGCCCCAGTCTCTGTGCCTCTGTGCGAGCAGTTCCGTGGGCAGATAAGGCTGAGCAACAGCTTTCCAGGCTAACACTTTCTGGTTGCGAGCTATCTGCAGGCGTTCCCATTTTCGGAACAGGGCTGCCAGAGGATCGTGGCACATACCACCTAAACTACGTTTGAAATTTGAGGGGACAAGACAAGCAAGCAGCCCCAGTCTCTGTGCCTCTGTGCGAGCAGTGCCATGGGCAGATGAGGCTGAGCAACAGCTTTCCAGGCTAGCGCTTTCTGCCGGCGAGCTATCTGCAGACGTTCCCATTTTCGGAGCAGGGCTGCCGGAGTTGGGCGGTACGGACAACCTAAGCTACATTTGAAGTTTGAGGGGGCAAGACAAGCAAGCAGCCCCAGTCTCTCTGCCTCTGTGCGAGCAGTGCCATGGGCAGATAAGGCTGAGCAACAGCTTTCCAGGCTAGCTCTTTCAGGCTGCCAGCTATCTGCAGACGTTCCCATTTTCGGAGCAGGGCTGCTGGAGTTTGCTGGCACGCACCACCTAATGTACGTTTGAAGTTTGAGGGAGTAAGAAAAGCAAGCAGCCCCAGTCTCTGTGCCTCTGTGCGAGCAGTGCCATGGGCAGATAAGTCTCAGCAACAGCTTTCCAGGCTAGCTCTTTCTGGCTGCCAGCTATCTGCAGACGTTCGCATTTTCAGAACAGGTCTGCCGGAGGCGCCCGACACGGACCACCTAAGTTAGGTTGAAGTTTGAGTGGTCAAGTCAAGCAAGCACCCCCAGTCTCTGTGCCTCTGTGCGAGCAGTGCCATGGGCAGATGAGGCTGAGCAACAGCTTTCCAGGCTATCTCTTTCTGGCTGCGAGCTATCTGCAGACGTTCGCATTTTCGGAGCAGGGCTGAGGGAGGCCCCCTGCACGGACCACCTAAGATACGTTTGAAGTTTGAGGTTGCAAGACAAGCAAGCAGCCCCAGTCTCTGTGCCTCTGTGCGAGCAGTGCCATGTGCAGATGAGGATGAGCAACAGCTTTCCAGGTTAGCTCTTTCTGGCTGAGAGCTATCTGCAGACGTTCGCATTTTCGGAGCAGGGTTGCTGGAGTTTGCTGGCACGGACCACCTAATGTACGTTTGAAGTTTGAGGGAGTAAGACAAGCAAGGAGCCCCAGTCTCTGTGCCTCTGTGCGAGCAGTGCCATGGGCAGATGAGGCTGAGCAACAGCTTTCCACGCTAGCTCATTCTGGCTGAGAGCTATCTGCAGACGTTTGCATTTTCGGAGCAGGGCTGCTGGAGGCGCCCGGCACGGAAATCTTAAGATACTTTTGAACTTTAACGGGGCAAGACAAGCAAGCAGCCCCAGTCTCTGTGCCTCTGTGCGATCAGTGCCATGGGCAGATGAGGCTGAGCAAGAGCTTTCCAGGCTAGCTCTTTCTGGCTGCGAGCTATCTGCAGACGTTACCATTTTCGGAACAGCGCTGCCAGAGGACTCCTGAACGAACCTCCAAATCAACGTTTGAATTTTGAGGTGGCAAGACAAGCAAGCAGCCCCAGTCTCTGTGCCTCTGTGCGAGCAGCGCCATGGGCAGATGAGGCTGAGCAACAGCTTTCCACGCTAGCTCTTTCTGGCTGCGAGCTCTCTGCAGATGTTCGTATTTTTGGAGCAGAGCTGCCAGAGGCCCCCTACACGGAAAACTTAAGATACTTTTGAACTTTAACGGGGCAAGACAAGCAAGCAGCCCCAGTCTCTGTGCCTCTGTGCGAGCAGTGCCATGGCCTGATGAGGCTCAGCAACAGCTTTCCAGGCTAGCTCTTTCTACCGGCGAGCTATTTGCAGACGATCCCATTTTCGGAACAGGGCTGCCAGAGGCCCCCTGAACGAACCTCCAAATATACGTTTGAAGTTTGAGGTGGCAAGACAAGCAAGCAGCCCCAGTCTCTGTGCCTCTGTGCGAGCAGTGCCATGGGCAGATGAGGCTGAGCAACAGCTTTCCAGGCTAGCTCTTTCTGGCTGCCAGCTATCTGCAGACGTTCGCATTTTCGGAGCAGGGCTGCGGGAAGGGCCCCTGCACGGACCACCTAAGATACGTTTGAAGTTCGAGACTGCAAGACAAGCAAGCAGCCCCAGTCTCTGTGCCTCTGTGCGAGCAGTGCCATGGGCAGATAAGGCTGAGCAACAGCTTTCCACGCTAGCTCTTTCTGGCTGCGAGCTATCTGCAGACGTTCGCATTTTCGGAGCAGAGCTGCCGGAGGCCCCCTGTACGGAAAACTTAAGATACTTTTGAACTTTAACGGGGCAAGACAAGCAAGCAGCCCCAGTCTCTGTGCCTCTGTGCGAGCAGTGCCATGGGCAGATGAGGCTGAGCAACAGCTTTCCAGGCTAGCTCTTTCTGCCTGCCAGCTATCTGCAGACGTTCGCATTTTCAGAGCAGGGCTGCCGGATTTGGCCGGCACGGACCACCTAAGCTATATTTGAAGTTTGAGGGGGCAAGACAAGCAAGCAGCCCCAGTCTCTGTGGCTCTGTGCGAGCAGTGCCATGGGCAGATGAGGCTGAGCAACAGCTTTCCAGAATAGCTCTTTCTGCCGGCGAGCTATCTGCAGACGTTTGCATTTTCGGAACAGGGATGCCAGAGGACCCCGGAACGAAGCTCCAAATCTATGTTTGAATTTTGAGGGGGCAAAACAAGCAAGAAGCCCCAGTCTCTGTGCCTCTGTGCGAGCAGTTCCGTGGGCAGATAAGGCTGAGCAACAGCTTTCCAGGCTAACTCTTTCTGGTTGCGAGCTATCTGCAGGCGCTCCCATTTTCGGAACAGGGCTGCCAGAGGATCGTGGCACATACCACCTAAACTACGTTTGAAATTTGAGGGGACAAGACAAGCAAGCAGCCCCAGTCTCTGTGCCTCTGTGCGAGCAGTGCCATGGGCAGATAAGTCTCAGCAACAGCTTTCCAGGCTAGCTCTTTCTGGCTGCCAGCTATCTGCAGACGTTCGCATTTTCAGAACAGGTCTGCCGGAGGCGCCCGACACGGACCACCTAAGTTAGGTTGAAGTTTGAGTGGTCAAGTCAAGCAAGCACCCCCAGTCTCTGTGCCTCTGTGCGAGCAGTGCCATGGGCAGATGAGGCTGAGCAACAGCTTTCCAGGCTATCTCTTTCTGGCTGCGAGCTATCTGCAGACGTTCGCATTTTCGGAGCAGGGCTGAGGGAGGCCCCCTGCACGGACCACCTAAGATACGTTTGAAGTTTGAGGTTGCAAGACAAGCAAGCAGCCCCAGTCTCTGTGCCTCTGTGCGAGCAGTGCCATGTGCAGATGAGGATGAGCAACAGCTTTCCAGGTTAGCTCTTTCTGGCTGAGAGCTATCTGCAGACGTTCGCATTTTCGGAGCAGGGTTGCTGGAGTTTGCTGGCACGGACCACCTAATGTACGTTTGAAGTTTGAGGGAGTAAGACAAGCAAGGAGCCCCAGTCTCTGTGCCTCTGTGCGAGCAGTGCCATGGGCAGATGAGGCTGAGCAACAGCTTTCCACGCTAGCTCATTCTGGCTGAGAGCTATCTGCAGACGTTTGCATTTTCGGAGCAGGGCTGCTGGAGGCGCCCGGCACGGAAATCTTAAGATACTTTTGAACTTTAACGGGGCAAGACAAGCAAGCAGCCCCAGTCTCTGTGCCTCTGTGCGATCAGTGCCATGGGCAGATGAGGCTGAGCAAGAGCTTTCCAGGCTAGCTCTTTCTGGCTGCGAGCTATCTGCAGACGTTACCATTTTCGGAACAGCGCTGCCAGAGGACTCCTGAACGAACCTCCAAATCAACGTTTGAATTTTGAGGTGGCAAGACAAGCAAGCAGCCCCAGTCTCTGTGCCTCTGTGCGAGCAGCGCCATGGGCAGATGAGGCTGAGCAACAGCTTTCCACGCTAGCTCTTTCTGGCTGCGAGCTCTCTGCAGATGTTCGTATTTTTGGAGCAGAGCTGCCAGAGGCCCCCTACACGGAAAACTTAAGATACTTTTGAACTTTAACGGGGCAAGACAAGCAAGCAGCCCCAGTCTCTGTGCCTCTGTGCGAGCAGTGCCATGGCCTGATGAGGCTCAGCAACAGCTTTCCAGGCTAGCTCTTTCTACCGGCGAGCTATTTGCAGACGATCCCATTTTCGGAACAGGGCTGCCAGAGGCCCCCTGAACGAACCTCCAAATATACGTTTGAAGTTTGAGGTGGCAAGACAAGCAAGCAGCCCCAGTCTCTGTGCCTCTGTGCGAGCAGTGCCATGGGCAGATGAGGCTGAGCAACAGCTTTCCAGGCTAGCTCTTTCTGGCTGCCAGCTATCTGCAGACGTTCGCATTTTCGGAGCAGGGCTGCGGGAAGGGCCCCTGCACGGACCACCTAAGATACGTTTGAAGTTCGAGACTGCAAGACAAGCAAGCAGCCCCAGTCTCTGTGCCTCTGTGCGAGCAGTGCCATGGGCAGATAAGGCTGAGCAACAGCTTTCCACGCTAGCTCTTTCTGGCTGCGAGCTATCTGCAGACGTTCGCATTTTCGGAGCAGAGCTGCCGGAGGCCCCCTGTACGGAAAACTTAAGATACTTTTGAACTTTAACGGGGCAAGACAAGCAAGCAGCCCCAGTCTCTGTGCCTCTGTGCGAGCAGTGCCATGGGCAGATGAGGCTGAGCAACAGCTTTCCAGGCTAGCTCTTTCTGCCTGCCAGCTATCTGCAGACGTTCGCATTTTCAGAGCAGGGCTGCCGGATTTGGCCGGCACGGACCACCTAAGCTATATTTGAAGTTTGAGGGGGCAAGACAAGCAAGCAGCCCCAGTCTCTGTGGCTCTGTGCGAGCAGTGCCATGGGCAGATGAGGCTGAGCAACAGCTTTCCAGAATAGCTCTTTCTGCCGGCGAGCTATCTGCAGACGTTTGCATTTTCGGAACAGGGATGCCAGAGGACCCCGGAACGAAGCTCCAAATCTATGTTTGAATTTTGAGGGGGCAAAACAAGCAAGAAGCCCCAGTCTCTGTGCCTCTGTGCGAGCAGTTCCGTGGGCAGATAAGGCTGAGCAACAGCTTTCCAGGCTAACTCTTTCTGGTTGCGAGCTATCTGCAGGCGCTCCCATTTTCGGAACAGGGCTGCCAGAGGATCGTGGCACATACCACCTAAACTACGTTTGAAATTTGAGGGGACAAGACAAGCAAGCAGCCCCAGTCTCTGTGCCTCTGTGCGAGCAGTGCCATGGGCAGATGAGGCTGAGCAACAGCTTTCCAGGCTAGCGCTTTCTGCCGGCGAGCTATCTGCAGACGTTCCCATTTTCGGAGCAGGGCTGCCGGAGTTGGGCGGTACGGACAACCTAAGCTACATTTTAAGTTTGAGGGGGCAAGACAAGCAAGCAGCCCCAGTCTCTCTGCCTCTGTGCGAGCAGTGCCATGGGCAGATAAGGCTGAGCAACAGCTTTTCAGGCTAGCTCTTTCAGGCTGCCAGCTATCTGCAGACGTTCGATTTTCGGAGCAGGGCTGCCGGAGGCCCCCTGCACGGACCACCTAAGATACGTTTGAAGTTCGAGGTTGCAAGACAAGCAAGCAGCCCCAGTCTCTGTGCCTCTGTGCGAGCAGTGCCATGGGCAGATAAGGCTGAGCAACAGCTTTCCACGCTAGCTCTTTCTGGCTGAGAGCTCTCTGCAGACGTTCGCATTTTCGGAGCAGGGCTGCTGGAGTTTGCTGGCACGGACCACCTAATGTACGTTTGAAGTTTGTGGGAGTAAGAAAAGCAAGCAGCCCCAGTCTCTGTGTCTCTGTGCGAGCAGTGCCATGGGCAGATGAGGCTGAGCAACAGCTTTCCAGGCTAGCTCTTTCTGGCTGCGAGCTCTCTGCAGACGTTCGCATTTTCAGAGCAGAGCTGCCGGAGGCCCCCTGTACGGAAAACTTAAGATACTTTTGAATTTTAACGGGGCAAGACAAGCAAGCAGCCCCAGTCTCTGTGCCTCTGTGCGAGCAGTGCCATGGGCAGATGAGGCTGAGCAACAGTTTTCCAGGCTAGCTCTTTCTGGCTGCGAGCTATCTGCAAACGTTTGCATTTTCGGAGCAGGGCTGCCAGAGGATCCTGGTACGGACCACCTAAGTTACGTTTGAAGTTTGAGGGGTCAAGACAAGCAAGCAGCCCCAGTCTCTGTGCCTCTGTGCGAGCAGTGCCATGGGCAGATGAGGCTGAGCAACAGCTTTCCAGGCTAGCTCTTTCTGGCTGCCAGCTATCTGCAGACGTTCGCATTTTCGGAGCAGGGCTGCGGGAAGGGCCCCTGCACGGACCACCTAAGATACGTTTGAAGTTCGAGACTGCAAGACAAGCAAGCAGCCCCAGTCTCTGTGCCTCTGTGCGAGCAGTGCCATGGGCAGATAAGGCTGAGCAACAGCTTTCCACGCTAGCTCTTTCTGGCTGCGAGCTATCTGCAGACGTTCGCATTTTCGGAGCAGAGCTGCCGGAGGCCCCCTGTACGGAAAACTTAAGATACTTTTGAACTTTAACGGGGCAAAACAAGCAAGCAGCCCCAGTCTCTGTGCCTCTGTGCGAGCAGTGCCATGGGCAGATGAGGCTGAGCAACAGCTTTCCAGGCTAGCTCTTTCTGCCTGCCAGCTATCTGCAGACGTTCGCATTTTCAGAGCAGGGCTGCCGGATTTGGCCGGCACGGACCACCTAAGCTATATTTGAAGTTTGAGGGGGCAAGACAAGCAAGCAGCCCCAGTCTCTGTGCCTCTGTGCGAGCAGTGCCATGGGTAGATGAGGCTGTGCAACAGCTTTCCAGAATAGCTCTTTCTGCCGGCGAGCTATCTGCAGACGTTTGCATTTTCGGAACAGGGATGCCAGAGGACCCCGGAACGAAGCTCCAAATCTATGTTTGAATTTTGAGGGGGCAAAACAAGCAAGAAGCCCCAGTCTCTGTGCCTCTGTGCGAGCAGTTCCGTGGGCAGATAAGGCTGAGCAACAGCTTTCCAGGCTAACTCTTTCTGGTTGCGAGCTATCTGCAGGCGTTCCCATTTTCGGAACAGGGCTGTCAGAGGATCGTGGCACATACCACCTAAACTACGTTTGAAATTTGAGGGGACAAGACAAGCAAGCAGCCCCAGTCTCTGTGCCTCTGTGCGAGCAGTGCCATGGGCAGATGAGGCTGAGCAACAGCTTTCCAGGCTAGCGCTTTCTGCCGGCGAGCTATATGCAGACGTTCCCATTTTCGGAGCAGGGCTGCCGGAGTTGGGCGGTACGGACAACCTAAGCTACATTTGAAGTTTGAGGGGGCAAGACAAGCAAGCAGCCCCAGTCTCTCTGCCTCTGTGCGAGCAGTGCCATGGGCAGATAAGGCTGAGCAACAGCTTTTCAGGCTAGCTCTTTCAGGCTGCCAGCTATCTGCAGACGTTCGATTTTCGGAGCAGGGCTGCCGGAGGCCCCCTGCACGGACCACCTAAGATACGTTTGAAGTTCGAGGTTGCAAGACAAGCAAGCAGCCCCAGTCTCTGTGCCTCTGTGCGAGCAGTGCCATGGGCAGATAAGGCTGAGCAACAGCTTTCCACGCTAGCTCTTTCTGGCTGAGAGCTCTCTGCAGACGTTCGCATTTTCGGAGCAGGGCTGCTGGAGTTTGCTGGCACGGACCACCTAATGTACGTTTGAAGTTTGTGGGAGTAAGAAAAGCAAGCAGCCCCAGTCTCTGTGCCTCTGTGCGAGCAGTGCCATGGGCAGATAAGTCTGAGCAACAGCTTTCCAGGCTAGCTCCTTCTGGCTGCCATCTATCTGCAGACGTTCGCATTTTCAGAACAGGTCTGCCGGAGGCGCCCGGCACGGACCACCTAAGTTAGGTTGAAGTTTGAGTGGTCAAGTCAAGCAAGTACCCCCTGTATCTGTGCCTCTGTGCGAGCAGTGCCATGGGCAGATGAGGCTCAGCAACAGCTTTCCAGGCTAGCTCTTTCTGGCTGCCAGCTATCTGCAGACGTTCGCATTTTCGGAGCAGGGCTGAGGGAGGCCCCCTGCACGGACCACCTAAGATATGTTTGAAGTTTGAGGTTGTAAGACAAGCAAGCAGCCCCAGTCTCTGTGCCTCTGTGCGATCAGTACCATGTGCAGATGAGGATGAGCAACAGCTTTCCAGGTTAGCTCTTTCTGGCTGAGAGCTATCTGCAGACGTTCGCATTTTCGGAGCAGGGTTGCTGGAATTTGCTGGCACGGACCACCTAATGTACGTTTGAAGTTTGAGGGAGTAAGACAAGCAAGGAGCCCCAGTCTCTGTGTCTCTGTGCGAGCAGTGCCATGGGCAGATGAGGCTGAGCAACAGCTTTCCAGGCTAGCTCTTTCTGGCTGCGAGCTCTCTGCAGACGTTCGCATTTTCAGAGCAGAGCTGCCGGAGGCCCCCTGTACGGAAAACTTAAGATACTTTTGAATTTTAACGGGGCAAGACAAGCAAGCAGCCCCAGTCTCTGTGCCTCTGTGCGAGCAGTGCCATGGGCAGATGAGGCTGAGCAACAGTTTTCCAGGCTAGCTCTTTCTGGCTGCGAGCTATCTGCAAACGTTTGCATTTTCGGAGCAGGGCTGCCAGAGGATCCTGGTACGGACCACCTAAGCTACGTTTGAAGTTTGAGGTTGCAAGACAAGCAAGCAGCCCCAGTCTCTGTGCCTCTGTGCGAGCAGTGCCATGGGCAGATGAGGCTCAGCGACAGCTTTCCAGGCTAGCTCTTTCTGCCTGCGAGCCATCTGCAGACGTTCGCATTTTTGGAGCAGGGCTGCCAGAGGATCGTGGCACATACCACCTAATGTACGTTTGAAATTTGAGGGGACAAGACAAGCAAGCAGCCCCAGTCTCTGTGCCTCTGTGCGAGCAGTGCCATGGGCAGATGAGGCTGAGCAACAGCTTTCCAGGCTAGCGCTTTCTGCCGGCGAGCTATCTGCAGACGTTCCCATTTTCGGAGCAGGGCTGCCGGAGTTGGGCGGTACGGACAACCTAAGCTACATTTGAAGTTTGAGGGGGCAAGACAAGCAAGCAGCCCCAGTCTCTGTGCCTCTGTGCGAGCAGTGCCATGGGCAGATGAGGCTGAGCAACAGCTTTCCAGGCTACCTCTTTCTGGCTGCGAGCTATCTGCAGAAGTTCGCATTTTCGGAGCAGGGCTGAGGGAGGCCCCCTGCACGGACCACCTAAGATACGTTTGAAGTTTGAGGTTGCAAGACAAGCAAGCAGCCCCAGTCTCTGTGCCTCTGTGCGCGCAGTGCCATGGGCAGATGAGGCTGAGCAAGAGCTTTCCAGGCTAGCTCTTTCTGCCGGCGAGCTATCTGCAGATGTTCGTATTTTTGGAGCAGAGCTGCCAGAGGCCCCCTACACGGAAAACTTAAGATACTTTTGAACTTTAACGGGGCAAGACAAGCAAGCAGCCCCAGTCTCTGTGCCTCTGTGCGAGCAGTGCCATGGCCTGATGAGGCTCAGCAACAGCTTTCCAGGCTAGCTCTTTCTACCGGCGAGCTATTTGCAGACGATCCCATTTTCGGAACAGGGCTGCCAGAGGCCCCCTGAACGAGCCTCCAAATATACGTTTGAAGTTTGAGGTGGCAAGACAAGCAAGCAGCCCCAGTCTCTGTGCCTCTGTGCGAGCAGTGCCATGGGCAGATGAGGCTGAGCAACAGCTTTCCAGGCTAGCTCTTTCTGGCTGCCAGCTATCTGCAGACGTTCGCATTTTCGGAGCAGGGCTGCGGGAAGGGCCCCTGCACGGACCACCTAAGATACGTTTGAAGTTCGAGACTGCAAGACAAGCAAGCAGCCCCAGTCTCTGTGCCTCTGTGCGAGCAGTGCCATGGGCAGATAAGGCTGAGCAACAGCTTTCCACGCTAGCTCTTTCTGGCTGCGAGCTATCTGCAGACGTTCGCATTTTCGGAGCAGAGCTGCCGGAGGCCCCCTGTACGGAAAACTTAAGATACTTTTGAACTTTAACGGGGCAAGACAAGCAAGCAGCCCCAGTCTCTGTGCCTCTGTGCGAGCAGTGCCATGGGCAGATGAGGCTGAGCAACAGCTTTCCAGGCTAGCTCTTTCTGCCTGCCAGCTATCTGCAGACGTTCGCATTTTCAGAGCAGGGCTGCCGGATTTGGCCGGCACGGACCACCTAAGCTATATTTGAAGTTTGAGGGGGCAAGACAAGCAAGCAGCCCCAGTCTCTGTGCCTCTGTGCGAGCAGTGCCATGGGCAGATGAGGCTGAGCAACAGCTTTCCAGAATAGCTCTTTCTGCCGGCGAGCTATCTGCAGATTTTTGCATTTTAGGAACAGGGATGCCAGAGGACCCCGGAACGAAGCTCCAAATCTATGTTTGAATTTTGAGGGGGCAAAACAAGCAAGAAGCCCCAGTCTCTGTGTCTCTGTGCGAGCAGTTCCGTGGGCAGATAAGGCTGAGCAACAGCTTTCCAGGCTAACACTTTCTGGTTGCGAGCTATCTGCAGGCGTTCCCATTTTCGGAACAGGGCTGCCAGAGGATCGTGGCACATACCACCTAAACTGCGTTTGAAATTTGAGGGGACAAGACAAGCAAGCAGCCCCAGTCTCTCTGCCTCTGTGCGAGCAGTGCCATGGGCAGATAAGGCTGAGCAACAGCTTTCCAGGCTAGCTCTTTCAGGCTGCCAGCTATCTGCAGACGTTCGATTTTCGGAGCAGGGCTGCCGGAGGCCCCCTGCACGGACCACCTAAGATACGTTTGAAGTTCGAGGTTGCAAGACAAGCAAGCAGCCCCAGTCTCTGTGCCTCTGTGCGAGCAGTGCCATGGGCAGATAAGGCTGAGCAACAGCTTTCCACGCTAGCTCTTTCTGGCTGAGAGCTATCTGCAGACGTTCGCATTTTCGGAGCAGGGCTGCTGGAGTTTGCTGGCACGGACCACCTAATGTACGTTTGAAGTTTGTGGGAGTAAGAAAAGCAAGCAGCCCCAGTCTCTGTGCCTCTGTGCGAGCAGTGCCATGGGCAGATGAGTCTGAGCAACAGCTTTCCAGGCTAGCTCTTTCTGGCTGCCATCTATCAGCAGACGTTCGCATTTTCAGAACAGGTCTGCCGGAGGCGCCCGGCACGGACCACCTAAGTTAGGTTGAAGTTTGAGTGGTCAAGTCAAGCAAGCACCCCCTGTCTCTGTGCCTCTGTGCGAGCAGTGCCATGGGCAGATGAGGCTCAGCAACAGCTTTCCAGGCTAGCTCTTTCTGGCTGCCAGCTATCTGCAGACGTTCGCTTTTTCGGAGCAGGGCTGAGGGAGGCCCCCTGCACGGACCACCTAAGATACGTTTGAAGTTTGAGGTTGCAAGACAAGCAAGCAGCCCCAGTCTCTGTGCCTCTGTGCGATCAGTGCCATGTGCAGATGAGGATGAGCAACAGCTTTCCAGGTTAGCTCTTTCTGGCTGAGAGCTATCTGCAGACGTTCGCATTTTCGGAGCAGGGTTGCTGGAATTTGCTGGCACGGACCACCTAATGTACGTTTGAAGTTTGAGGGAGTAAGACAAGCAAGCAGCCCCAGTCTCTGTGCCTCTGTGCGAGCAGTGCCATGGGCAGATGAGGCTGAGCAACAGCTTTCCAGGCTAGCTCTTTCTGGATGCGAGCTATCTGCAGACGTTTGCATTTTCGGAGCAGGGCTGCTGGAGGCACCCGGCACGGAAATCTTAAGATACTTTTGAACTTTAACGGGGCAAGACAAGCAAGCAGCCCCAGTCTCTGTGCCTCTGTGCGAGCAGTGCCATGGGCAGATGAGGCTGAGTAACAGCTTTCCAGGCTAGCTCTTTCTGCCTGCGAGTTATCTGCAGACGTTCCCATTTTCGGAACAGGGCTGCCAGAGGATCGTGGCACGGACCACCTAAGCTACGTTTGAAGTTTGAGGTGGCAAGACAAGCAAGCAGCCCCAGTCTCTGTGCCTCTGTGCGAGCAGTGCCATGGGCAGATGAGGCTGAGCAACAGCTTTCCAGGCTAGCGTTTTCTGCCGGCGAGCTCTCTGCAGACGTTTGCATATGCAGAGCAGGGCTGCCAGAGGATCCTGGCACGGACCACCTAAGCTACGTTTGAAGTTTGAGGTGGCAAGACAAGCAAGCAGCCCCAGTCTCTGTGGCTCTGTGCGAGCAGTGCCATGGGCAGATGAGGCTGAGCAACAGCTTTCCAGAATAGCTCTTTCAGCCGGCGAGCTATCTGCAGACGTTCGCATTTTCGGAGCAGGGCTGCCAGAGGACCCCTGAACGAACCTCCAAATCTATGTTTGAATTTTGAGGGGGCAAAACAAGCAAGAAGCCCCAGTATCTCTGCCTCTGTGCGAGCAGTGCCATGGGCAGATGAGGCTCAGCAACAGCTTTCCAGGCTAACTCTTTCTGGTTGCGAGCTATCTGCAGACGTCCCCATTTTCGGAACAGGGCTGCCAGAGGATCGTGGCACATACCACCTAAACTACGTTTGAAATTTGAGGGGACAAGACAAGCAAGCAGCCCCAGTCTCTGTGCCTCTGTGCGAGCAGTGCCATGGGCAGATAAGGCTGAGCAATAGCTTTCCACGCTAGCTCATTCTGGCTGAGAGCTATATGCAGACGTTCGCATTTTCGGAGCAGGGCTGCTGGAGTTTGCTGGCACGGACCACCTAATGTACGTTTGAAGTTTGAGGGAGTAAGAAAAGCAAGCAGCCCCAGTCTCTGTGCCTCTGTGCGAGCAGTGCCATGGGCAGATAAGGCTGAGCAACAGCTTTCCAGGCTAGCTCTTTCTGGCTGCGAGCTATCTGCAGACGTTCGCATTTTCAGAACAGGTGTGCCGGAGGCGCCCGGCACGGACCACCCAAGTTAGGTTTGAAGTTTGAGTGGTCAAGTTAAGCAAGAAGCCCCAGTCTCTGTGCCTCTGTGTGAGCAGTGCCATGGGCAAATGAGACTGAGCAACAGCTTTCCAGGCTAGCTCTTTCTGGCTGCCAGCTATCTGCAGACGTTCGCATTTTCAGAACAGGTCTGCCGGAGGCGCCCGGCACGGACCACCTAAGTTAGGTTTGAAGTTTGAGTGGTCAAGTCAAGCAAGCAGCCCCAGTCTCTGTGCCTCTGTGCGAGCAGTGCCATGGGCAGATGAGGCTGAGCAACATCTTTCCAGGCTAGGTCTTTCTGGATGCGAGCTATCTGCAGACGTTTGCATTTTCGGAGCAGGGCTGCTAGAGGCGCCCGGCACGGAAATCTTAAGATACTTTTGAACTTTAACGGGGCAAGACAAGCAAGCAGCCCCAGTCTCTGTGCCTCTGTGCGAGCAGTGCCATGGGAAGATGAGGCTGAGCAACAGTTTTCCAGGCTAGCTCTTTCTGGCTGCGAGCTATCTGCAGACGTTCGCATTTTCGGAGCAGAGCTGCCGGAGGCCCCCTGTACGGAAAACTTAAGATACTTTTGAACTTTAACGGGGCAAGACAAGCAAGCAGCCACAGTCTCTGTGCCTCTGTGCGAGCAGTGCCATGGGCAGATGAGGCTGAGCAACAGCTTTCCAGGCTAGCTCTTTCTGCTTGCGAGCTATCTGCAGACGTTCGCATTTTCAGAGCAGGGCTGCCGAATTTGGCCGGCACGGACCACCTAAGCTATATTTGAACTTTAACGGGGCAAGACAAGCAAGCAGCCACAGTCTCTGTGCCTCTGTGCGAGCAGTGCCATGGGCAGATGAGGCTGAGCAACAGCTTTCCATGCTAGCGCTTTCTGCCGGCGAGCTATCTGCAGACGTTCCCATTTTCGGAGCAGGGCTGCCGGAGTCGCCCGGCACGGACCACCTAAGCTACGTTTGAAGTTTGAGGAGGCAAGACAAGCAAGCAGCCCCAGTCTATGTGCCTCTGTGCGAGCAGTGCCATGGGCAGATGAGGCTGAGCAACAGCTTTCCAGGCTAGCCCTTTCAGGCTGCCAGCTAACTGCAGACTTTCGCATTTTCAGATCAGGGCTGCCAGAGGCTCCCTGCGTGGACCACATAAAATACTTTTGAAGTTTGAGGGGGCAAGACAAGCAAGCAGCCCCAGTCTCTGTGCCTCTGTGCGAGCAGTGCCATGGGCAGATGAGGCTGAGCAACAGCTTTCCAGGTTAGCTCTTTCTGGCTGAGAGCTATCTGCAGACGTTCGCATTTTCGGAGCAGGGTTGCTGGAGTTTTCTGGCACGGACCACCTAATGTACGTTTGAAGTTTGAGGCAGTAAGACAAGCAAGGAGCCCCAGTCTCTGTGCCTCTGTGCGAGCAGTGCCATGGGCATATGAGGCTGAGCAACAGCTTTTCAGGCTAGCTCTTTCTGGATGCGAGCTATCTGCAGACGTTTGCATTTTCGGAGCAGGGCTGCTGGAGGCGCCCGGCACGGAAATCTTAAGATACTTTTGAACTTTAACGGGGCAAGACAAGCAAGCAGCCCCAGTCTCTGTGCCTCTGTGCGAGCAGTGCCATGGGCAGATAAGGCTGAGCAACAGCTTTCCAGGCTAGCTCTTTCTGGCTGCGAGCTATCTGCAGACGTTCGCATTTTCAGAACAGGTGTGCCGGAGGCGCCCGGCACGGACCACCCAAGTTAGGTTTGAAGTTTGAGTGGTCAAGTTAAGCAAGAAGCCCCAGTCTCTGTGCCTCTGTGTGAGCAGTGCCATGGGCAAATGAGACTGAGCAACAGCTTTCCAGGCTAGCTCTTTCTGGCTGCCAGCTATCTGCAGACGTTCGCATTTTCAGAACAGGTCTGCCAGAGGCGCCCGGCACGGACCACCTAATTTAGGTTTGAAGTTTGAGTGGTCAAGTCAAGCAAGCAGCCCCAGTCTCTGTGCCTCTGTGCGAGCAGTGCCATGGGCAGATGAGGCTGAGCAACATCTTTCCAGGCTAGCTCTTTCTGGATGCGAGCTATCTGCAGACGTTTGCATTTTCGGAGCAGGGCTGCTAGAGGCGCCCGGCACGGAAATCTTAAGATACTTTTGAACTTTAACGGGGCAAGACAAGCAAGCAGCCCCAGTCTCTGTGCCTCTGTGCGAGCAGTGCCATGGGAAGATGAGGCTGAGCAACAGTTTTCCAGGCTAGCTCTTTCTGGCTGCGAGCTATCTGCAGACGTTCGCATTTTCGGAGCAGAGCTGCCGGAGGCCCCCTGTACGGAAAACTTAAGATACTTTTGAACTTTAACGGGGCAAGACAAGCAAGCAGCCACAGTCTCTGTGCCTCTGTGCGAGCAGTGCCATGGGCAGATGAGGCTGAGCAACAGCTTTCCAGGCTAGCTCTTTCTGCTTGCGAGCTATCTGCAGACGTTCGCATTTTCAGAGCAGGGCTGCCGAATTTGGCCGGCACGGACCACCTAAGCTATATTTGAACTTTAACGGGGCAAGACAAGCAAGCAGCCACAGTCTCTGTGCCTCTGTGCGAGCAGTGCCATGGGCAGATGAGGCTGAGCAACAGCTTTCCATGCTAGCGCTTTCTGCCGGCGAGCTATCTGCAGACGTTCCCATTTTCGGAGCAGGGCTGCCGGAGTCGCCCGGCACGGACCACCTAAGCTACGTTTGAAGTTTGAGGAGGCAAGACAAGCAAGCAGCCCCAGTCTCTGTGCCTCTGTGCGAGCAGTGCCATGGGCAGATGAGGCTGAGCAACAGCTTTCCAGGCTAGCCCTTTCAGGCTGCCAGCTAACTGCAGACTTTCGCATTTTCAGATCAGGGCTGCCAGAGGCTCCCTGCGTGGACCACATAAAATACTTTTGAAGTTTGAGGGGGCAAGACAAGCAAGCAGCCCCAGTCTCTGTGCCTCTGTGCGAGCAGTGCCATGGGCAGATGAGGCTGAGCAACAGCTTTCCAGGTTAGCTCTTTCTGGCTGAGAGCTATCTGCAGACGTTCGCATTTTCGGAGCAGGGTTGCTGGAGTTTTCTGGCACGGACCACCTAATGTACGTTTGAAGTTTGAGGCAGTAAGACAAGCAAGGAGCCCCAGTCTCTGTGCCTCTGTGCGAGCAGTGCCATGGGCATATGAGGCTGAGCAACAGCTTTCCAGGCTAGCTCTTTCTGCCTGCGAGCTATCTGCAGACGTTCGCATTTTCGGAGCAGAGCTGCCGGAGGCCCCCTGTACGGAAAACTTAAGATACTTTTGAACTTTAACGGGGCAAGACAAGCAAGCAGCCCCAGTCTCTGTGCCTCTGTGCGAGCAGTGCCATGGGCAGATGAGGCTCAGCAACAGCTTTCCAGGCTAGCTCTTTCTGGCTGCGAGCTATCTGCAAACGTTTGCATTTTCAGAACAGGGCTGCCAGAGGCTCCTGGTACGGACCAAATAAGTTACGTTTGAAGTTTGAGGGGTCAAGACAAGCAAGCAGCCCCAGTCTCTGTGCCTCTGTGCGAGCAGTGCCATGGGCAGATGAGGCTGAGCAACAGCTTTCCAGGCTAGCTCTTTCTGCCTGCGAGCTATCTGCAGACGTTCGCATTTTCAGGTCAGGGCTGCCGGATTTGGCCGGCACGGACCACCTAAGGTTCGTTTGAAGTTTGAGGGATCAAGACAAGCAAGCAGCCCCAGTCTCTGTGCCTCTGTGCGATCAGTGCCATGGGCAGATGAGGCTCAGCAACAGCTTTCCAGGCTAGCTCTTTCTGCCGGCGAGCTATCTGCAGACGTTCCCATTTTCGGAGCAGGGCTGCCGGTGTCGGGCGGCACCGACAATCTAAGCTACATTTGAAGTTTGAGGGGGCAAGACAAGCAAGCAGCCCCAGTCTCTGTGCCTCTGTGCGAGCAGTGCCATGGGCAGATGAGGCTGAGCAACAGCTTTCCAGGCTAGATTTTTCTGTCTGCCAGCTATCTGCAGACATTCGCATTTTCGAAGCAGGGCTGCCGGAGGCCCCCTGCACGGACCACCTAAGATATGTTTGAAGTTCGAGGTTGCAAGACAAGCAAGCAGCCCCAGTCTCTGTGCCTCTGTGCGAGCAGTGCCATGGGCAGATAAGGCTGAGCAACAGCTTTCCACGCTAGCTCATTCTGGCTGAGAGCTATCTGCAGACGTTCGCATTTTCGGAGCAGGGCTGCTGGAGTTTGCTGGCACGGACCACCTAATGTACGTTTGAAGTTTGAGGGAGTAAGAAAAGCAAGCAGCCCCAGTCTCTGTGCCTCTGTGCGAGCAGTGCCATGGGCAGATGAGGCTGAGCAACAGCTTTCCAGGCTAGCTCTTTCTGGCTGCGAGCTATCTGCAGACGTTCGCATTTTCAGAGCAGAGCTGCCGGAGGCCCACTGAACAGAAAAAGTTGAGATACTTTTAAACTTTAACGGGGCAAGACAATCAAGCAGCCCCAGTCTCTGTGCCTCTGTGCGAGCAGTGCCATGTGCAGATGAGGCTGAGCAACAGCTTTCCAGGCTAGCTCTTTCTGGCTGCGAGCTATCTGCAGACGTTCTCATTTTCGGAGCAGGGCTGAGGGAGGCCCCCTGCACGGACCACCTAAGATACGTTTGAAGTTTGAGTTTGCAAGACAAGCAAGAAGCCCCAGTCTCTGTGCCTCTGTGCGAGCAGTGCCATGGGCAGATGAGGCTGAGCAACAGCTTTCCAGGCTAGCTCTTTCTGGCTGCGAGCTATCTGCAGACGTTCGCATTTTCGGAGCAGAGCTGCCGGAGGCCCCCTGTACGGAAAACTTAAGATACTTTTGAACTTTAACGGGGCAAGACAAGCAAGCAGCCCCAGTCTCTGTGCCTCTGTGCGAGCAGTGCCATGGGCAGATGAGGCTGAGCAACAACTTTCCAGGCTAGCTCTTTCTGGCTGCAATCTATCTGCAAACGTTTGCATTTTCAGAGCAGGGCTGCTGGAGGCTCCTGGTACGGAACACCTAAGTTACGTTTGAAGTTTGAGGGGTCAAGACAAGCAAGCAGCCCCAGTCTCTGTGCCTCTGTGCGAGCAGTGCCATGGGCAGATGAGGCTGAGCAACAGCTTTCCAGGCTAGCTCTTTCTGGCTGCGAGCTATCTGCAGACGTTCGCATTTTCAGGTCAGGGCTGCCGGATTTGGCCGGCACGGACCACCTAAGGTTCGTTTGAAGTTTGAGGGGTCAAGACAAGCAAGCAGCCCCAGTCTCTGTGCCTCTGTGCGAGCAGTGCCATGGGCAGATGAGGCTCAGCAACAGCTTTCCAGGCTAGCTCTTTCTGCCTGCGAGCCATCTGCAGACGTTCGCATTTTTGGAGCAGGGCTGCCGGAGGCGCACGGCACGGACCACCTAAGTTACGTTTGAAGTTGGAGGGGTCAAGACAAGCAAGCAGCCCCAGTCTCTGTGCCTCTGTGCGAGCAGTGCCATGGGCAGATGAGGCTGAGCAAAAGCTTTCCAGGGTAGCGCTTTCTGCCGGCGAGCTATCTGCAGACGTTCCCATTTTCGGAGCAGGGCTGCCGGAGTTGAGCGGCACGGACAACCTAAGCTACATTTGAAGTTTGAGGGGGCAAGAGAAGCAAGCAGCCCCAGTCTCTGTGCCTCTGTGCGAGCAGTGCCATGGGCAGATGAGGCTGAGCAACAGCTTTCCAGGCTAGCCCTTTCAGGCTGCCAGCTAACTGCAGACGTTCGCATGTTCAGAGCAGGGGTGCCAGAGGCTCACTGCGTGGACCACCTAAACTACGTTTGAAGTTTGAGGGGGCAAAAGAAGCAAGCAGCCCCAGTCTCTGTGCCTCTGTGCGAGCAGTGCCATGGGCAGATGAGGCTGAGCAACAGCTTTCCAGGCTAGCTCTTTCTGGCTGCGAGCTATCTGCAGACGTTCGCATTTTCGGAGCAGGGCTGCCGGAGGCCCCCTGCACGAACCACCTAAGCTACGTTTGAAGTTCGAGGTTGCAAGACAAGCAAGCAGCCCCAGTCTCTGTGCCTCTGTGCGAGCAGTGCCATGGGCAGATGAGGCTCAGCAACAGCTTTCCACGCTAGCTCTTTCTGCCTGCGAGCCATCTGCAGACGTTTGCTTTTTCGGAGCAGGGTTGCTGGAGATGCTGGCACGGACCACCTAAGCTACGTTTGAAGTTTGAGAGGTCAAGACAAGCAAGCAGCCCCAGTCTCTGTGCCTCTGTGCGAGCAGTGCTATGGGCAGATGAGGCTCTGCAACAGCTTTCCAGGCTAGCTCTTTCTGGTTGCGTGCTATCTGCAGACGTTCCCATTTTCGGAACAGGGCTGCCAGATGATCGTGGCACATACCACCTAAACTACGTTTGTAATTTGAGGGGGCAAGACAAGCAAGCAGCCCCAGTCTCTGTGCCTCTGTGCGAGCAGTGCCATGGGCAGATGAGGCTGAGCAACAGCTTTCCAGGCTAGCTCTTTCTGGCTGCGAGCTATCTGCAGACGTTCACATTTTCGGAGCAGGGCTCCCAGAGGCGCCCGGCACGGACCACCTAAGATACGTATGAAGTTTGAGGGGGCAAGACAAGCAAGCAGCCCCAGTCTCTGTGCCTCTGTGCGAGCAGTGCCATGGGCAGATGAGGCTGAGCAACAGCTTTCCAGGCTAGCTCTTTCTGGCTGCGAGCTATCTGCAGACGTTCGCATTTTCAGAGCAGAGCTGCCGGAGGCCCCCTGCACGGAAAATTTAAGATACTTTTGAACTTTAACGGTGCAAGACAAGCAAGCAGCCCCAGTCTCTGTGCCTCTGTGCGAGCAGTGCCATGGGCAGATGAGGCTGAGCAACAGCTTTCCAGGCTAGCTCTTTCTGGCTGCAAGCTATCTGCAGACGTTCGCATTTTCGGAGCAGGGCTGCCGGAGGCCCCCTGTACGTACCACCTAAGATACGTTTGAAGTTTCAGGTTGCAGGACAAGCAAGAAGCCCCAGTCTCTGTGCCTCTGTGCGAGCAGTGCCATGGGCAGATGAGGCTGAGCAACAGCTTTCCACGCTAGCTCATTCTGGCTGAGAGCTATCTGCAGACGTTTGCATTTTCGGAGCAGGGCTGCTGGAGTCGCCCGGCACGGAAATCTTAAAGATACTTTTGAACTTTAACGGGGCAAGACAAGCAAGCAGCCCCAGTCTCTGTGCCTCTGTGCGAGCAGTGCCATGGGCAGATGAGGCTCAGCAACAGCTTTCCAGGCTAGCTCTTTCTGCCGGCGAGCTATCTGCAGACGTTCCCATTTTCGGAACAGGGCTGCCAGAGGACCCCTGAACGAACCTCCAAATCAACGTTTGAATTTTGAGGTGGCAAGACAAGCAAGAAGCCCCAGTCTCTGTGCCTCTGTGCGAGCAGTGCCATGGGCAGATGAGGCTGAGCAACAGCTTTCCAGGCTAGCTCTTTCTGCCTGCGAGCTGTCTGCAGATGTTCGTATTTTTGGAGCAGAGCTGCCTGAGGCCCCCTACACGGAAAACTTAAGCTACGTTTGAACATTAACGGGGCAAGACAAGCAAGCAGCCCCAGTCTCTGTGCCTATGTGCGAGCAGTGCCATGGCCTGATGAGGCTCAGCAACAGCTTTCCAGGCTAGCTCTTTCTACCGGCGAGCTATCTGCAGACGTTCCCATTTTCGGAACAGGGCTGCCAGAGGCCTTCTGAACGAACCTCCAAATCTACGTTTGAAGTTTGAGGTGGCAAGACAAGCAAGCAGCCCCAGTCTCTGTGCCTCTGTGCGAGCAGTGCCATGGGCAGATGAGGCTGAGCAACAGCTTTCCATGCTAGCTCTTTCTGCCTGCGAGCTATCTGCAGACGTTTGCTTTTTCGGAGCAGGGTTGCTGGAGTTGGCTGGCACGGACCACCGAAGCTACGTTTGAAGTTTGATTGGTCAAGACAAGCAAGCAGCCCCAGTCTCTGTGCCTCTGTGCGAGCAGTGCCATGGGCAGATGAGGCTGAGCAACAGCTTTCCAGGCTAGCTCTTTCTGGCTGAGAGCTATCTGCAGACATTCGCATTTTCAGAGCAGGGCTGCTGGAGTTTGCTGCCAAGGACCACCTAATTTACGTTTGAAGTTTGAGGAAGTAAGACAAGCAAGCAGCCCCAGTCTCTGTGCCTCTGTGCGAGCAGTGCCATGGGCAGATGAGGCTGAGCAACAGCTTTCCAGGCTAGCTCTTTCTGGCTGCGAGCTATCTGCAGACGTTCGCGTTTTCAGAGCACAGCTGCCGGAGGCCCCCTGCACGGAAAAGTTAAGATACTTTTGAACTTTAACGGGGCAAGACAAGCAAGCAGCCCCAGTCTCTGTGCCTCTGTGCGAGCAGTGCCATGGGCAGATGAGGCTCAGCAACAGCTTTCCAGGCTAGCTCTTTCTGGCTGTGAGCTATCTGCAGACGTTCGCATTTTCAGAGCAGAGCTGCCGGAGGCCCCCTGCACGGAAAAGTTAAGATTCTTTTGAACTTTAACAGGGCAAGACAAGCAAGCAGCCCCAGTCTCTGTGCCTCTGTGCGAGCAGTGCCATGGGCAGATGAGGCTGAGAAACAGCTTTCCAGGCTAGCTCTTTCTGCCGGCGAGCTATCTGCAGACGTTCCCATTTTCGGAACAGGGCTGCCAGAGGACCCCTGAACGAACCTCCAAATCTACGTTTGAATTTTGAGGTGGCAAGACAAGCAAGAAGCCCCAGTCTCTGTGCCTCTGTGCGAGCAGTGCCATGGGCAGATGAGGCTGAGCAACAGCTTTCCACGCTAGCTCATTATGCCTGAGAGCTATCTGCAGACGTTCGCATTTTCGGAGCAGGGCTGCTGAAGTTGGCTGGCACGGACCATCTAAACTACGTTTGAAATTTGAGGGGGCAAGACAAGCAAGCAGCCCCAGTCTCTGTGCCTTTGTGCGAGCAGTGCCATGGGCAGATGAGGCTGAGCAACAGCTTTCCAGGCTAGCCCTTTCAGGCTGCCAGCTAACTGCAGACGTTCGCATTTTCAGAGCAGGTCTGCCAGAGGCTCCCTGCGTGGACCACCTAAGATACGTATGAAGTATGAGCGGGCAAGACAAGCAAGAAGCCCCAGTCTCTGTGCCTCTGTGCGAGCAGTGCCATGGGCAGATGAGGGTGAGCAACAGCTTTCCAGGCTAGCTCTTTCTGGCTCCTAGCTATATGCAGACGTTTGCATTTTCTGAGCAGGGCTGCCGGAGGCCCCCTGCACGGACCACCTAAGATACGTTTGAAGTTCGAGGTTGCAAGACAAGGAAGCAGCCCCAGTCTCTGTGCCTCTGTGCGAGCAGTGCCATGGGCAGATAAGGCTGAGCAACAGCTTTCCACGCTAGCTCATTCTGGCTAAGAGCTATCTGCAGACATTCGCATTTTAGGAACAGGGCTGCTGGAGTTTGCTGGCACGGACCACCTAATGTACGTTTGAAGTTTGAGGGAGTAAGACAAGCAAGCAGCCCCAGTCTCTGTGCCTCTGTGCGAGCAGTGCCATGGGCAGATGAGGCTCAGCAACAGCTTTCCAGGCTAGCTCTTTCTGGCTGCGAGCTCTCTGCAGATGTTCGTATTTTTGGAGCAGAGCTGCCGGAGGCCCCCTACATGGAAAACTTAAGATACTTTTGAACTTTAACGGGGCAAGACAAGCAAGCAGCCCCAGTCTCTGTGCCTCTGTGCGAGCAGTGCCATGGGCAGATAAGGCTGAGCAACAGCTTTCCACGCTAGCTCATTATGCCTGAGAGCTATCTGCAGACCTTCGCATTTTCGGAGCAGGACTGCTGAAGTTGGCTGGCACGGACCACCTAAACTACGTTTGAAATTTGAGGGGGCAAGACAAGCAAGCAGCCCCAGTCTCTGTGCCTCTGTGTGAGCAGTGCCATGGGCAGATGAGGCTGAGCAACAGCTTTCCAGGCTAGCCCTTTCTGGCTCCCAGCTATATGCAGACGTTCGCATTTTCGGAGCAGGGCTTCCGGAGGCCCCCTGCAAGGAAAAGTTAAGATACGTTTGAAGGTCGAGGTTGCAAGACAAGCAAGCAGCCCCAGTCTCTGTGCCTCTGTGCGAGCAGTGCCATGGGCTGATGAGGCTCAGCAACAGCTTTCCAGGCTAGCTCTTTCTACCGGCGAGCTATCTGCAGACATTCGCATTTTCGGAACAGGGCTGCTGGAGTTTGCTGGCACGGACCACCTAATGTACGTTTGAAGTTTGAGGTAGTAAGACAAGCAAGAAGCCCCAGTCTCTGTGCCTCTGTGCGAGCAGTGCCATGGGCAGATGAGGCTGAGCAACAGCTTTCCAGGCTAGCTCTTTATGGCTGCAAGCTATCTGCAGACGCTCGCATTTTCAGAGCAGAGCTGCCGGAGGCCCCCTGCACGGAAAAGTTAAGATACTTTTGAACTTTAACGGGGCAAGACAAGCAAGCAGCCCCACTCTCTGTGCCTCTGTGCGAGCAGTGCCATGGGCAGATGAGGCTGAGCAACAGCTTTCCAGGCTAGCTTTTTCTGGCTGCGAGCTATCTGCAGACGTTCGCATTTTCAGAGCAGGACTGCCAGAGGCTCCCGGCGTGGACCACCTAAACTACGTTTGAAGTTTGAGGGGGCAAGACAAGCAAGCAGCCCCAGTCTCTGTGCCTCTGTGTGAGCAGTACCATGGACAGATGAGGCTGAGCAACAGCTTTCCAGGCTAGCTCTTTCTGGCTGCGAGCTATCTGCAGACGTTCGCATTTTCAAAGCAGCACTGCCATAGGCTCCTGGCACGGACCACCTAATCTACGTTTGAAGTTTGAGGTGGCAAGACAAGCAAGCAGCCCCAGTCTCTGTGCCTCTGTGCGAGCAGTGCCATGGGCAGATGAGGCTGAGCAAAAGCTTTCCAGGCTAGCGCTTTCTGCCGGCGAGCTATCTGCAGACGTTCCCATTTTCGGAGCAGGGCTGCCGGAGTTGGGCGGCACGGACAACCTAAGCTACATTTGTAGTTCGAGGGGGCAAGACAAGCAAGCAGCCCCAGTCTCTGTGCCTCTGTGCGAGCAGTGCCATGGGCAGATGAGGCTGAGCAACAGCTTTCCAGGCTAGCCCTTTCAGGATGCCAGCTAACTGCAGACGTTCGCATGTTCAGAGCAGGGGTGCCAGAGGCTCTCTGCGTGGACCACCTAAACTACGTTTGAAGTTTGAGGGGGCAAGACAAGCAAGCAGCCCCAGTCTCTGTGCCTCTGTGCGAGCAGTGCCATGGGCAGATGACCCTGAGCAACAGCTTTCCAGGCTAGCTCTTTCTGGCTGCCTGCTATCTGCAGACGTTCGCATTTTCGGAGCAGGGGTGCGGGAAGGGCCCCTGCAAGGACCACCTAAGATACGTTTGAAGTTCGAGGTTGCAAGACAAGCAAGCAGCCCCAGTCTCTGTGCCTCTGTGCGAGCAGTGCCATGGGCAGATAAGGCTGAGCAACAGCTTTCCACGGTAGCTCATTCTATCTGATAGCTATCTGCAGAAGTTCGCATTTTCGGAGCAGGGTTGCTGGAGTTTGCTGGCACGGACCACCTAATGTACGTTTGAATTTTGAGGGAGTAAGACAAGCAAGCAGCCCCAGTCTCTGTGCCTCTGTGCGAGCAGAGCCATGGGCAGATGAGGCTCAGCAACAGTTTTGCAGGCTAGCTCTTTCTTCCTGCGAGCTATCTGCAGACGTTCCCATTTTCGGAGCAGGGCTGCCAGAGGCCTTCTGAACGAACCTCCAAATCTACGTTTGAAGTTTAAGGTGGCAAGGCAAGCAAGCAGCCCCAGTCTCTGTGCCTCTGTGCGAGCAGTGCCATGGGCAGATGAGGCTGAGCAACAGCTTTCCAGGCTAGCTCTTTCTGCCTGCGAGCTATCTGCAGACGTTCACATTTTCGGAGCAGGGCTGCCGGAGGCCCCCTGCACGGACCACCTAATCTACGTTTGAAGTTTGAGGTTGCAAGACAAGCAAGCAGCCCCAGTCTCTGTGCCTCTGTGCGAGCAGTGCCATGGGCAGATGAGGCTGAGCAACAGCTTTCCACGGTAGCTCCTTCTGGCTGAGAGCTATCTGCAGACGTTCCCATTTTCGGAGCAGAGCTGCTGGAGTTTGCTGGCACGGACCACCTAATGTACGTTTGAAGTTTAAGGGAGTAAGACAAGCAAGCAGCCCCAGTCTCTGTGCCTCTGTGCGAGCAGTGCCATGGGCAGATGAGGCTGAGCAACAGCTTTCCAGGCTAGCTCTTTCTGGCTGCGATCTATCTGCAGACGTTCGCATTTTCAGAGCAGAGCTGCCGGAGCCCCCCTGCACGGAAAAGTTAAGATACTTTTGAACTTTAACGGGGCAAGACAAGCAAGCAGCCCCAGTCTCTGTGCCTCTGTGCGAGCAGTGCCATGGGCAGATGAGGCTGAGCAACAGCTTTCCACGCTAGCTCATTATGCCTGAGAGCTATCTGCAGACGTTCGCATTTTCGGAGCAGGGCTGCTGAAGTTGGCTGGCACTGACCACCTAAACTATGTTTGAAATTTGAGGGGGCAAGACAAGCAAGCAGCCCCAGTCTCTGTGCCTCTGTGTGAGCAGTGCCATGGGCAGATGAGGCTGAGCAACAGCTTTCCAGGCTAGCCCTTTCAGGCTGCCAGCTATATGCAGACGTTCGCATTTTCGGAGCAGGGCTGCCAGAGGCTCCCTGCGTGGACCACCTAAAATACGTTTGAAGTTTGAGGGGGCAAGACAAGCAAGAAGCCCCAGTCTCTGTGCCTCTGTGCGAACAGTGCCATGGGCTGATGAGGCTCAGCAACAGCTTTCCAGGCTAGCTCTTTCTACCGTCGAGCTATCTGCAGACATTCGCATTTTCGGAACACGGCTGCTGGAGTTTGCTGGCACGGACCACCTAATATACGTTTGAAGTTTGAGGGAGTAAGACAAGCAAGCAGCCCCAGTCTCTGTGCCTCTGTGCGAGCAGTGCCATGGGCAGATGAGGCTGAGCAACAGCTTTCCAGGCTAGCTCTTTCTGGCTGCGAGCTATCTGCAGACGCTCGCATTTTCAGAGCAGAGCTGCCGGAGGCCCCCTGCACGGAAAAGTTAAGATACTTTTGAACTTTAACGGGGCAAGACAAGGAAGCAGCCCCAGTCTCTGTGCCTCTGTGCGAGCAGTGCCATGGGCAGATGAGGCTGAGCAACAGCTTTCCAGGCTAGCTCTTTCTGGCTGCGAGCTCTCTGCAGATGTTCGTATTTTTGGAGCAGAGCTGCCGGAGGCCCCCTACATGGAAAACTTAAGATACTTTTGAACTTTAACGGGGCAAGACAAGCAAGCAGCCCCAGTCTCTGTGCCTCTGTGCGAGCAGTGCCATGGGCAGATAAGGCTGAGCAACAGCTTTCCACGCTAGCTCATTATGCCTGAGAGCTATCTGCAGACGTTCGCATTTTCGGAGCAGGGCTGCTGAAGTTGGCTGGCACGGACCACCTAAACTACGTTTGAAATTTGAGGGGGCAAGACAAGCAAGCAGCCCCAGTCTCTGTGCCTCTGTGTGAGCAGTGCCATGGGCAGATGAGGCTGAGCAACAGCTTTCCAGGGTAGCCCTTTCTGGCTCCCAGCTATATGCAGACGTTCGCATTTTCGGAGCAGGGCTGCCGGAGGCCCCCTGCACGGAAAAGTTAAGATACGTTTGAAGGTCGAGGTTGCAAGACAAGCAAGCAGCCCCAGTCTCTGTGCCTCTGTGCGAGCAGTGCCATGGGCTGATGAGGCTCAGCAACAGCTTTCCAGGCTAGCTCTTTCTACCGGCGAGCTATCTGCAGACATTCGCATTTTCGGAACAGGGCTGCTGGAGTTTGCTGGCACGGACCACCTAATGTACGTTTGAAGTTTGAGGGAGTAAGACAAGCAAGCAGCCCCAGTCTCTGTGCCTCTGTGCGAGCAGTGCCATGGGCAGATGAGGCTGAGCAACAGCTTTCCAGGCTAGCTCTTTATGGCTGCAAGCTATCTGCAGACGCTCGCATTTTCAGAGCAGAGCTGCCGGAGGCCCCCTGCACGGAAAAGTTAAGATACTTTTGACCTTTAACGGGGCAAGACAAGCAAGCAGCCCCACTCTCTGTGCCTCTGTGCGAGCAGTGCCATGGGCAGATGAGGCTGAGCAACAGCTTTCCAGGCTAGCTTTTTCTGGCTGCGAGCTATCTGCAGACGTTCGCATTTTCAGAGCAGGACTGCCAGAGGCTCCCGGCGTGGACCACCTAAACTACGTTTGAAGTTTGAGGGGGCAAGACAAGCAAGCAGCCCCAGTCTCTGTGCCTCTGTGTGAGCAGTACCATGGACAGATGAGGCTGAGCAACAGCTTTCCAGGCTAGCTCTTTCTGGCTGCGAGCTATCTGCAGACGTTCGCATTTTCAAAGCAGCACTGCCATAGGCTCCTGGCACGGACCACCTAATCTACGTTTGAAGTTTGAGGTGGCAAGACAAGCAAGCAGCCCCAGTCTCTGTGCCTCTGTGCGAGCAGTGCCATGGGCAGATGAGGCTGAGCAAAAGCTTTCCAGGCTAGCGCTTTCTGCCGGCGAGCTATCTGCAGACGTTCCCATTTTCGGAGCAGGGCTGCCGGAGTTGGGCGGCACGGACAACCTAAGCTACATTTGTAGTTCGAGGGGGCAAGACAAGCAAGCAGCCCCAGTCTCTGTGCCTCTGTGCGAGCAGTGCCATGGGCAGATGAGGCTGAGCAACAGCTTTCCAGGCTAGCCCTTTCAGGATGCCAGCTAACTGCAGACGTTCGCATGTTCAGAGCAGGGGTGCCAGAGGCTCTCTGCGTGGACCACCTAAACTACGTTTGAAGTTTGAGGGGGCAAGACAAGCAAGCAGCCCCAGTCTCTGTGCCTCTGTGCGAGCAGTGCCATGGGCAGATGACCCTGAGCAACAGCTTTCCAGGCTAGCTCTTTCTGGCTGCCTGCTATCTGCAGACGTTCGCATTTTCGGAGCAGGGGTGCGGGAAGGGCCCCTGCAAGGACCACCTAAGATACGTTTGAAGTTCGAGGTTGCAAGACAAGCAAGCAGCCCCAGTCTCTGTGCCTCTGTGCGAGCAGTGCCATGGGCAGATAAGGCTGAGCAACAGCTTTCCACGGTAGCTCATTCTATCTGATAGCTATCTGCAGAAGTTCGCATTTTCGGAGCAGGGTTGCTGGAGTTTGCTGGCACGGACCACCTAATGTACGTTTGAATTTTGAGGGAGTAAGACAAGCAAGCAGCCCCAGTCTCTGTGCCTCTGTGCGAGCAGAGCCATGGGCAGATGAGGCTCAGCAACAGTTTTGCAGGCTAGCTCTTTCTTCCTGCGAGCTATCTGCAGACGTTCCCATTTTCGGAGCAGGGCTGCCAGAGGCCTTCTGAACGAACCTCCAAATCTACGTTTGAAGTTTAAGGTGGCAAGGCAAGCAAGCAGCCCCAGTCTCTGTGCCTCTGTGCGAGCAGTGCCATGGGCAGATGAGGCTGAGCAACAGCTTTCCAGGCTAGCTCTTTCTGCCTGCGAGCTATCTGCAGACGTTCACATTTTCGGAGCAGGGCTGCCGGAGGCCCCCTGCACGGACCACCTAATCTACGTTTGAAGTTCGAGCTTGCAAGACAAGCAAGCAGCCCCAGTCTCTGTGCCTCTGTGCGAGCAGTGCCATGGGCAGATGAGGCTGAGCAACAGCTTTCCACGGTAGCTCCTTCTGGCTGAGAGCTATCTGCAGACGTTCCCATTTTCGGAGCAGAGCTGCTGGAGTTTGCTGGCACGGACCACCTAATGTACGTTTGAAGTTTAAGGGAGTAAGACAAGCAAGCAGCCCCAGTCTCTGTGCCTCTGTGCGAGCAGTGCCATGGGCAGATGAGGCTGAGCAACAGCTTTCCAGGCTAGCTCTTTCTGGCTGCGATCTATCTGCAGACGTTCGCATTTTCAGAGCAGAGCTGCCGGAGCCCCCCTGCACGGAAAAGTTAAGATACTTTTGAACTTTAACGGGGCAAGACAAGCAAGCAGCCCCAGTCTCTGTGCCTCTGTGCGAGCAGTGCCATGGGCAGATGAGGCTGAGCAACAGCTTTCCACGCTAGCTCATTATGCCTGAGAGCTATCTGCAGACGTTCGCATTTTCGGAGCAGGGCTGCTGAAGTTGGCTGGCACTGACCACCTAAACTATGTTTGAAATTTGAGGGGGCAAGACAAGCAAGCAGCCCCAGTCTCTGTGCCTCTGTGTGAGCAGTGCTATGGGCAGATGAGGCTGAGCAACAGCTATCCAGGCTAGCTCTTTCTGGCTGCGATCTATCTGCAGACGTTCGCATTTTCAGAGCAGAGCTGCCGGAGCCCCCCTGCACGGAAAAGTTAAGATACTTTTGAACTTTAACGGGGCAAGACAAGCAAGCAGCCCCAGTCTCTGTGCCTCTGTGCGAGCAGTGCCATGGTCAGATGAGACTGAGCAACAGCTTTCCAGGCTAGCTCTTTCTGCCGGCGAGCTATCTGCAGACGTTCCCATTTTCGGAACAGGGCTGCCAGAGGACCCCTGAACGAACCTCCAAATCTACGTTTGAATTTTGAGTTGGCAAGACAAGCGAGAAGCCCCAGTCTCTGTGCCTCTGTGCGAGCAGTGCCATGGGCAGATGAGGCTGAGCAACAGCTTTCCAGGCTAGCTCTTTCTGGCTGCGAGCTGTCTGCAGATGTTCGTATTTTTGGAGCAGAGCTGCCGGAGGCCCCCTACACGGAAATCTTAAGATACTTTTGAACTTTAACGGGGCAAGACAAGCAAGCAGCCGCAGTCTCTGTGCCTCTGTGCGAGCAGTGCCATGGGCAGATGAGGCTGAGCAACAGCTTTCCACGCTAGCTCATTATGCCTGAGAGCTATCTGCAGACGTTCGCATTTTCGGAGCAGGGCTGCTGACGTTGGCTGGCACTGACCACCTAAACTACGTTTGAAATTTGAGGGGGCAAGACAGGAAGCAGCCCCAGTCTCTGTGCCTCTGTGCGAGCAGTGCCATGGGCAGATGAGGCTGAGCAACAGCTTTCCAGGCTAGCTCTTTCTGGCTGCGAGCTATCTGCAGACGTTCGCATTTTTAGAGCAGAGCTGCCGGAGGCCCCCTGCACGGAAAAGTTAAGATACTTTTGAACTTTAACGGGGCAAGACAAGCAAGCAGCCCCAGTCTCTGTGCCTCTGTGCGAGCAGTGCCATGGGCAGATGAGGCTCAGCAACAGCTTTCCAGGCTAGCCCTTTCAGGCTGCCAGCTATATGCAGACGTTCGCATTTTCGGAGCAGGGCTGCCAGGGGCTCCCTGCGTGGACCACCTAAAATACGTTTGAAGTTTGAGGGGGCAAGACAAGCAAGAAGCCCCAGTCTCTGTGCCTCTGTGCGAGCAGTGCCATGGGCTGATGAGGCTCAGCAACAGCTTTCCAGGCTAGCTCTTTCTACCGGCGAGCTATCTGCAGACATTCGCATTTTCGGAACACGGCTGCTGGAGTTTGCTGGCACGGACCACCTAATGTACGTTTGAAGTTTGAGGGAGTAAGACAAGCAAGCAGCCCCAGTCTCTGTGCATCTGTGCGAGCAGTGCCATGGGCAGATGAGGCTGAGCAACAGCTTTCCAGGCTAGCTCTTTCTGGCTGCGAGCTATCTGCAGACGCTCGCATTTTCAGAGCAGAGCTGCCGGAGGCCCCCTGCACGGAAAAGTTAAGATACTTTTGAACTTTAACGGGGCAAGACAAGCAAGCAGCCCCAGTCTCTGTGCCTCTGTGCGAGCAGTGCCATGGGCAGATGAGGCTGAGCAACAGCTTTCCAGGCTAGCTCTTTCTGGCTGCGAGCTCTCTGCAGATGTTCGTATATTTGAAGCAGAGCTGCCGGAGGCCCCTTACATGGAAAACTTAAGATACTTTCGAACTTTAACGGGGCAAGACAAGCAAGCAGCCCCAGTCTCTGTGCCTCTGTGCGAGCAGTGCCATGGGCAGATGAGGCTGAGCAACAGCTTTCCAGGCTAGCACTTTCTGGCTCCCAGCTATCTGCAGACGTTCGCATTTTCAGAGCAGGGCTTCCGGAAGCCCCCTGCACGGACCACCTAAGATACGTTTGAAGGTCGAGGTTGCAAGACAAGCAAGCAGCCCCAGTCTCTGTGCCTCTGTGCGAGCAGTGCCATGGGCATATGAGGCTGAGCAACAGCTTTCCAGGCTAGCACTTTCTGGCTCCCAGCTATATGCAGACGTTCGCATTTTCGGAGCAGGGCTTCCGGAAGCCCCCTGCACGGACCACCTAAGATACGTTTGAAGGTCGAGGTTGCAAGACAATCAAGCAGCCCCAGTCTCTGTGCCTCTGTGCGAGCAGTGCCATGGGCTGATGAGGCTCAGCAACAGCTTTCCAGGCTAGCTCTTTCTACCGGCGAGCTATCTGCAGACATTCGCATTTTCGGAACAGGGCTGCTGGAGTTTGCTGGCACGGACCACCTAATGTACGTTTGAAGTTTGAGGGAGTAAGACAAGCAAGAAGCCCCATTCTCTGTGCCTCTATGCGAGCAGTGCCATGGGCAGATGAGGCTGAGCAACAGCTTTCCAGGCTAGCTCTTTATGGCTGCAAGCTATCTGCAGACGCTCGCATTTTCAGAGCAGAGCTGCCGGAGGCCCCCTGCACGGAAAAGTTAAGATACTTTTGAACTTTAACGGGGCAAGACAAGCAAGCAGCCCCAGTCTCTGTGCCTCTGTGCGAGCAGTGCCATGGGCAGATGAGGCTGAGCAACAGCTTTCCACGCTAGCTTATTATGCCTGAGAGCTATCTGCAGACGTTCGCATTTTCGGAGCAGGGCTGCTGAAGTTGGCTGGCACTGACCACCTAAAATACGTTTGAAATTTGAGGGGGCAAGACAAGCAAGCAGCCCCAGTCTCTGTGCCTCTGTGTGAGCAGTGCCATGGGCAGATGAGGCTGAGCAACAGCTTTCCAGGCTAGCCCTTTCAGGCTGCCAGCTATATGCAGACGTTCGCATTTTCGGAGCAGGGCTGCCAGAGGCTCCCTGCGTGGACCACCTAAAATACGTTTGAAGTTTGAGGGGGCAAGACAAGCAAGAAGCCCCAGTCTCTGTGCCTCTGTGCGAGCAGTGCCATGGGCTGATGAGGCTCAGCAACAGCTTTCCAGGCTGGCTCTTTCTGGCTGCGAGCTCTCTGCAGATGTTCGTATTTTTGGAGCAGAGCTGCCGGAGGCCCCTTACATGGAAAACTTAAGATACTTTCGAACTTTAACGGGGCAAGACAAGCAAGCAGCCCCAGTCTCTGTGCCTCTGTGCGAGCAGTGCCATGGGCAGATGAGGCTGAGCAACAGCTTTCCACGCTAGCTCATTATGCCTGAGAGCTATCTGCAGACGTTCGCATTTTCGGAGCAGGGCTGCTGAAGTTGGCTGGCACTGACCACCTAAACTACGTTCCAAATTTGAGGGGGCAAGACAAGCAAGCAGCCCCAGTCTCTGTGCCTCTGTGCGAGCAGTGCCATGGGCAGATGAGGCTGAGCAACAGCTTTCCAGGCTAGCTCTTTCTGGCTGCGAGCTATCTGCAGACGTTCGCATTTTCAGAGCAGAGCTGCCGGAGGCCCCCTGCACAAAAAAGTTAAGATACTTTTGAACTTTAACGGGGCAAGACAAGCAAGCAGCCCCAGTCTCTGTGCCTCTGTGCGAGCAGTGCCATGGGCAGATGAGGCTCAGCAACAGCTTTCCAGGCTAGCTCTTTCTGCCGGCGAGCTATCTGCAGACGTTCCCATTTTCGGAACAGGGCTGCCACAGGCCCACTGAATGAACCTCCAACTCTACCTTTGAATTTTGAGGTGGCAAGACAAGCAAGAAGCCCCAGTCTCTGTGCCTCTGTGCGAGCAGTGCCATGGGCAGATGAGACTGAGCAACAACTTTCCAGGCTAGCTCTTTCTGGCTGCGAGCTCTCTGCAGATGTTCGTATTTTTGGAGCAGAGCTGCCGGAGGCCCCCTACACGGAAAACTTAAGATACTTTTGAACTTTAACGGGGCAAGACAAGCAAGCAGCCCCAGTCTCTGTGGGTCTGTGCGAGCAGTGCCATGGGCAGATGAGGCTGAGCAACAGCTTTCCACGCTAGCTCATTATGCCTGAGAGCTATCTGCAGACGTTCGCATTTTCGGAGCAGGGCTGCTGAAGTTGGCTGGCACTGACCACCTAAACTGCGTTTGAAATTTGAGGGGGCAAGACAAGCAAGCAGCCCCAGTCTCTGTGCCTCTGTGTGAGCAGTGCCATGGGCAGATGAGGCTGAGCAACAGCTTTCCAGGCTAGCACTTTCTGGCTCCCAGCTATATGCAGACGTTCGCATTTTCGGAGCAGGGCTTCCGGAAGCCCCCTGCACGGACCACCTAAGATACGTTTGAAGGTGGAGGTTGCAAGACAAGCAAGCAGCCCCAGTCTCTGTGCCTCTGTGCGAGCAGTGCCATGGGCATATGAGGCTGAGCAACAGCTTTCCAGGCTAGCACTTTCTGGCTCCCAGCTATATGCAGACGTTCGCATTTTCGGAGCAGGGCTTCCGGAAGCCCCCTGCACGGACCACCTAAGATACTTTTGAAGGTCGAGGTTGCAAGACAATCAAGCAGCCCCAGTCTCTGTGCCTCTGTGCGAGCAGTGCCATGGGCTGATGAGGCTCAGCAACAGCTTTCCAGGCTAGCTCTTTCTACCGGCGAGCTATCTGCAGACATTCGCATTTTCGGAACAGGGCTGCTGGAGTTTGCTGGCACGGACCACCTAATGTACGTTTGAAGTTTGAGGGAGTAAGACAAGCAAGAAGCCCCATTCTCTGTGCCTCTATGCGAGCAGTGCCATGGGCAGATGAGGCTGAGCAACAGCTTTCCAGGCTAGCTCTTTATGGCTGCAAGCTATCTGCAGACGCTCGCATTTTCAGAGCAGAGCTGCCGGAGGCCCCCTGCACGGAAAAGTTAAGATACTTTTGAACTTTAACGGGGCAAGACAAGCAAGCAGCCCCAGTCTCTGTGCCTCTGTGCGAGCAGTGCCATGGGCAGATGAGGCTGAGCAACAGCTTTCCAGGCTAGCCCTTTCAGGCTGCCAGCTAACTGCAGACGTTCGCATTTTCAGAGCAGGGCTGCCAGAGGCTCCCTGCGTGGACCACCTAAGATACGTATGAAGTTTGAGCGGGCAAGACAAGCAAGAAGCCCCAGTCTCTGTGCCTCTGTGCAAGTAGTGCCATGGGCAGATGACCCTGAGCAACATCTTTCCAGGCTAGCTCTTTCTGGCTCCTAGCTATCTGCAGACGTTCGCATTTTCGGAGCAGGGCTGCCGGAGGCCCCGTGCACGGACCACCTAAGATACGTTTGAAGTTCGAGGTTGCAAGACAAGCAAGCAGCCCCAGTCTCTGTGCCTCTGTGCGAGCAGTGCCATGGGCAGATGAGGCTGAGCAACAGCTTTCCACGCTAGCTCATTCTGGCTAAGAGCTATCTGCAGACATTCGCATTTTAGGAACAGGGCTGCTGGAGTTTGCTGGCACGGACCACCTAATGTACGTTTGAAGTTTGAGGGAGTAAGACAAGCAAGCAGCCCCAGTCTCTGTGCCTCTGTGCGAGCAGTGCCATGGGCAGATGAGGCTGAGCAACAGCTTTCCAGGCTAGCTCTTTCTGGCTGCGAGCTATCTGCAGACGTTCGCATTTTCAGAGCAGAGCTGCCGGAGGCCCCCTGCACGGAAAAGTTAAGATACTTTTGAACTTTAACGGGGCAAGACAAGCAAGCAGCCTCAGTCTCTGTGCCTCTGTGCGAGCAGTGCCATGGGCAGATGAATCTGAGCAACAGCTTTCCAGGCTAGCCCTTTCAGGCTGCCAGCTAACTGCAGACATTCGCATTTTCGGAGCAGGGCTGCCAGAGGCTCCCTGCGTGGACCACCTAAAATACGTTTGAAGTTTGAGGGGGCAAGACAAGCAAGAAGCCCCAGTCTCTGTGCCTCTGTGCGAGCAGTGCCATGGGCTGATGAGGCTCAGCAACAGCTTTCCAGGCTAGCTCTTTCTACCGGCGAGCTATCTGCAGACATTCGCATTTTCGGAACAGGGCTGCTGGAGTTTGCTGGCACGGACCACCTAATGTACGTTTGAAGTTTGAGGGAGTAAGACAAGCAAGCAGCCCCAGTCTCTGTGCCTCTGTGCGAGCAGTGCCATGGGCAGATGAGGCTGAGCAACAGCTTTCCACGCTAGCTCTTTCTGGCTGCGAGCTATCTGCAGACGTTCCCATTTTCAGAACAGGTCTGCCGGAGGCGTCCGGCACGGACCACCTAAGCTACGTTTGAAGTTTGAGTGGTCAAGACAAGCAAGAAGCCCCAGTCTCTGTGCCTCTGTGCGAGCAGTGCCATGGTCAGATGAGACTGAGCAACAGCTTTCCAGGCTAGCTCTTTCTTCCTGCGAGCTATCTGCAGACGTTCGCATTTTCGGAGCAGGGCTGCCGGAGGCCCCCTGCACGGACCACCTAAGCTACGTTTGAAGTTTGAGGGTACAAGACAAGCAAGCAGCCCCAGTCTCTGTGCCTCTGTGCGAGCAGTGCCATGGGCAGATGAGGCTGAGCAACAGCTTTCCAGGCTAGCTCTTTCTGGCTGCGAGCTATCTGCAGACGTTCGCATTTTCAGAGCAGCGCTGCCAGAGGCTCCCGGCGTGGACCACCTAAACTACGTTTGAAGTTTGAGGGGGCAAGACAAGCAAGCAGCCCCAGTCTCTTTGCTTCTGATCGAGCAGTGCCATGGGCAGATGAGGCTGAGCAACAGCTTTCCACGCTAGCTCTTTCTGCCTGCGAGCTATCTGCAGACGTTCGCATTTTCAAAGCAGCGCTGCCAGAGGCTCCTGGCACGGACCACCTAAGCTACGTTTGAATTTGAGGTGGCAAGACAAGCAAGCAGCCCCAGTCTCTGTGCCTCTGTGCGAGCAGTGCCATGGGCAGATGAGGCTCAGCAACAGCTTTCCAGGCTAGCTCTTTCTGCCTGCGAGCTATCTGCAGACGTTTGCATTTTCGGAGCAGGGCTGCTGGAGGCGCCCGGCACGGAAATCTTAAGATACTTTTGAACTTTAACGGGGCAAGACAAGCAAGCAGCCCCAGTCTCTGTGCCTCTGTGCGAGCAGTGCCATGGGCAGATGAGGCTCAGCAACAGCTTTCCAGGCTAGCTCTTTCTGCCGGCGAGCTATCTGCAGACGTTCCCATTTTCGGAACAGGGCTGCCAGAGGCCCCCTGAACGAACCTTAAAATATACGTTTGAATTTTGAGGTGGCAAGACAAGCAAGAAGCCCCAGTCTCTGTGCCTCTGTGCGAGCAGTGCCATGGGCAGATGAGGCTGAGCAACAGCTTTCCAGGCTAGATTTTTCTGGCTGCGAGCTCTCTGCAGATGTTCGTATTTTTGGAGCAGAGCTGCCGGAGGCCCCCTACACGGAAAACTTAAGATACTTTTGAACTTTAACGGGGCAAGACAAGCAAGCAGCCCCAGTCTCTGTGCCTCTGTGCGAGCAGTGCCATGGGCAGATGAGGCTGAGCAACAGCTTTCCAGGCTAGCCCTTTCAGGCTGCCAGCTAACTGCAGACGTTCGCATTTTCGGAGCAGGGCTGCCAGAGGCTCCCTGCGTGGACCACCTAAAATACGTTTGAAGTTTGAGGGGGCAAGACAAGCAAGAAGCCCCAGTCTCTGTGCCTCTGTGCGAGCAGTGCCATGGGCAGATGAGGCTGAGCAACAGCTTTCCAGGCTAGCTCTTTCTGGCTCCCAGCTATATGCAGACGTTCGCATTTTCGGAGCAGGGCATCCGGAGGCCCCCTGCACGGACCACCTAAGATACGTTTGAAGGTCGAGGTTGCAAGACAAGCATGCAGCCCCAGTCTCTGTGCCTCTGTGCGAGCAGTGCCATGGGCTGATGAGGCTCAGCAACAGCTTTCCAGGCTAGCTCTTTCTACCGGCGAGCTATCTGCAGACATTCGCATTTTCGGAACAGGGCTGCTGGAGTTTGCTGGCACGGACCACCTAAAGTACGTTTGAAGTTTGAGGGAGTAAGACAAGCAAGCAGCCCCAGTCTCTGTGCCTCTGTGCGAGCAGTGCCATGGGCAGATGAGGCTCAGCAACAGCTTTCCAGGCTAGCTCTTTCTGCCGGCGAGCTATCTGCAGACGTTCCCATTTTCGGAACAGGGCTGCCAGAGGCCCCCTGAACGAACCTTAAAATATACGTTTGAATTTTGAGGTGGCAAGACAAGCAAGAAGCCCCAGTCTCTGTGCCTCTGTGCGAGCAGTGCCATGGGCAGATGAGGCTGAGCAACAGCTTTCCAGGCTAGCTTTTTCTGGCTGCGAGCTCTCTGCAGATGTTCGTATTTTTGGATCAGAGCTGCCGGAGGCCCCCTACACGGAAAACTTAAGATACTTTTGAACTTTAACGGGGCAAGACAAGCAAGCAGCCCCAGTCTCTGTGCCTCTGTGCGAGCAGTGCCATGGGCAGATGAGGCTCAGCAACAGCTTTCCAGGCTAGCTTTTTCTGGCTGCGAGCTCTCTGCAGATGTTCGTATTTTTGGAGCAGAGCTGCCGGAGGCCCCCTACACGGAAATCTTAAGATACTTTTGAACTTTAACGGGGCAAGACAAGCAAGCAGCCCCAGTCTCTGTGCCTCTGTGCGAGCAGTGCCATGGGCAGATGAGGCTCAGCAACAGCTTTCCAGGCTAGCTCTTTCTGCCGGCGAGCTATCTGCAGACGTTCCCATTTTCGGAACAGGGCTGCCAGAGGCCCCCTGAACGAACCTTAAAATATACGTTTGAATTTTGAGGTGGCAAGACAAGCAAGAAGCCCCAGTCTCTGTGCCTCTGTGCGAGCAGTGCCATGGGCAGATGAGGCTGAGCAACAGCTTTCCAGGCTAGCTTTTTCTGGCTGCGAGCTCTCTGCAGATGTTCGTATTTTTGGAGCAGAGCTGCCGGAGGCCCCCTACACGGAAAACTTAAGATACTTTTGAACTTTAACGGGGCAAGACAAGCAAGCAGCCCCAGTCTCTGTGCCTCTGTGCGAGCAGTGCCATGGGCAGATGAGGCTGAGCAACAGCTTTCCAGGCTAGCCCTTTCAGGCTGCCAGCTAACTGCAGACGTTCGCATTTTCGGAGCAGGGCTGCCAGAGGCTCCCTGCGTGGACCACCTAAAATACGTTTGAAGTTTGAGGGGGCAAGACAAGCAAGAAGCCCCAGTCTCTGTGCCTCTGTGCGAGCAGTGCCATGGGCAGATGAGGCTGAGCAACAGCTTTCCAGGCTAGCTCTTTCTGGCTCCCAGCTATATGCAGACGTTCGCATTTTCGGAGCAGGGCATCCGGAGGCCCCCTGCACGGACCACCTAAGATACGTTTGAAGGTCGAGGTTGCAAGACAAGCAAGCAGCCCCAGTCTCTGTGCCTCTGTGCGAGTAGTGCCATGGGCTGATGAGGCTCAGCAACAGCTTTCCAGGCTAGCTCTTTCTACCGGCGACCTATCTGCAGACATTCGCTTTTTCGGAACAGGGCTGCTGGAGTTTGCTGGCACGGACCACCTAATGTACGTTTGAAGTTTGAGGGAGTAAGACAAGCAAGCAGCCTCAGTCTCTGTGCCTCTGTGCGAGCAGTGCCATGGGCAGATGAGGCTGAGCAACAGCTTTCCAGGCTAGCTCTTTCTGCCTGCGAGCTATATGCAGACGTTTGCATTTTCGGAGCAGGGCTGCTGGAGGCGCCCGGCACGGAAATCTTAAGATACTTTTGAACTTTAACGGGGCAAGACAAGCAAGCAGCCCCAGTCTCTGTGCCTCTGTGCGAGCAGTGCCATGGGCAGATGAGGCTCAGCAACAGCTTTCCAGGCTAGCTCTTTCTGCCGGCGAGCTATCTGCAGACGTTCCCATTTTCGGAACAGGGCTGCCAGAGGCCCCCTGAACGAACCTTAAAATATACGTTTGAATTTTGAGGTGGCAAGACAAGCAAGAAGCCCCAGTCTCTGTGCCTCTGTGCGAGCAGTGCCATGGGCAGATGAGGCTGAGCAACAGCTTTCCAGGCTAGCTTTTTCTGGCTGCGAGCTCTCTGCAGATGTTCGTATTTTTGGAGCAGAGCTGCCGGAGGCCCCCTACACGGAAAACTTAAGATACTTTTGAACTTTAACGGGGCAAGACAAGCAAGCAGCCCCAGTCTCTGTGCCTCTGTGCGAGCAGTGTCATGGGCAGATGAGGCTGAGCAACAGCTTTCCAGGCTAGCCCTTTCAGGCTGCCAGCTAACTGCAGACGTTCGCATTTTCGGAGCAGGGCTGCCAGAGGCTCCCTGCGTGGACCACCTAAAATACGTTTGAAGTTTGAGGGGGCAAGACAAGCAAGCAGCCCCAGTCTCTGTGCCTCTGTGCGAGCAGTGCCATGGGCAGATGAGGCTGAGCAACAGCTTTCCAGGCTAGCTCTTTCTGGCTCCCAGCTATATGCAGACGTTCGCATTTTCGGAGCAGGGCATCCGGAGGCCCCCTGCACGGACCACCTAAGATACGTTTGAAGGTCGAGGTTGCAAGACAAGCAAGCAGCCCCAGTCTCTGTGCCTCTGTGCGAGTAGTGCCATGGGCTGATGAGGCTCAGCAACAGCTTTCCAGGCTAACTCTTTCTACCGGCGAGCTATCTGCAGACATTCGCATTTTCGGAACAGGGCTGCTGGAGTTTGCTGGCACGGACCACCTAATGTACGTTTGAAGTTTGAGGGAGTAAGACAAGCAAGCAGCCCCAGTCTCTGTGCCTCTGTGCGAGCAGTGCCATGGGCAGATGAGGCTGAGCAACAGCTTTCCAGGCTAGCTCTTTCTGGCTCCCAGCTATATGCAGACGTTCACATTTTCGGAGCAGGTCATCCGGAGGCCCCCTGCACGGACCACCTAAGATACGTTTGAAGGTCGAGGTTGCAAGACAAGCAAGCAGCCCCAGTCTCTGTGCCTCTGTGCGAGCAGTGCCATGGGCAGATGAGGCTGAGCAACAGCTTTCCAGGCTAGCTCTTTCTGGCTGCGAGCTATCTGCAGACGTTCGCATTTTCAGAACAGGTCTGCCGGAGGCGCCCGGCACGGACCACCTAAGCTACGTTTGAAGTTTGAGTGGTCAAGACAAGCAAGAAGCCCCAGTCTCTGTGCCTCTGTGCGAGCAGTGCCATGGTCAGATGAGACTGAGCAACAGCTTTCCAGGCTAGCTCTTTCTTCCTGCGAGCTATCTGCAGACGTTCGCATTTTCGGAGCAGGGCTGCCGGAGGCCCCCTGCACGGACCACCTAAGGTACGTTTGAAGTTTGAGGGTACAAGACAAGCAAGCAGCCCCAGTCTCTGTGCCTCTGTGCGAGCAGTGCCATGGGCAGATGAGGCTGAGCAACAGCTTTCCAGGCTAGCTCATTATGCCTGAGATCTATCTGCAGACGTTCGCATTTTCAGAGCAGCGCTGCCAGAGGCTCCCGGCGTGGACCACCTAAACGACGTTTGAAGTTTGAGGGGTCAAGAGAAGCAAGCAGCCCCATTCTCTTTGTGTCTGATCGAGCAGTGCCATGGGCAGATGAGGCTGAGCAACAGCTTTCCACGTTAGCTCTTTCTGCCTGCGAGCTATCTGCAGACGTTCGCATTTTCAAAGGAGCGCTGCCAGAGGCTCCTGGCACGGACCACCTAAGCTACGTTTGAAGTTTGAGGTGGCAAGACAAGCAAGCAGCCCCAGTCTCTGTGCCTCTGTGCGAGCAGTGCCATGGGCAGATGAGGCTGAGCAACAGCTTTCCAGGCTAGCTCTTTCTGCCTGCGAGCTATCTGCAGACGTTTGCATTTTCGGAGCAGGGCTGCTGGAGGCGCCCGGCACGGAAATCTTAAGATACTTTTGAACTTTAACGTGGCAAGACAAGCAAGCAGCCCCAGTCTCTGTGCCTCTGTGCGAGCAGTGCCATGGGCAGATGAGGCTGAGCAACAGCTTTCCAGGCTAGCTCTTTCTGCCGGCGAGCTATCTGCAGACTTTTCCATTTTCGAAACAGGGCTGCCAGAGGCCCCCTGAACGAACCTTAAAATATACGTTTGAATTTTGAGCTGGCAAGACAAGCAAGAAGCCCCAGTCTCTGTGCCTCTGTGCGAGCAGTGCCATGGGCAGATGAGGCTGAGCAACAGCTTTCCAGGCTAGCTCTTTCTGGCTGCGAGCTATCTGCAGACGTTCGCATTTTCAGAGCAGGGCTGCCGGATTTGGCCGGCACGGACCACTTAAGCTTCGTTTGAAGTTTGAGGGGTCAAGACAAGCAAGCAGCCCCAGTCTCTGTGCCTCTGTGCGAGCAGTGCCATGGGCAGATGAGGCTGAGCAACATCTTTCCAGGCTAGCTCTTTCTGGCTGCGAGCTATCTGCAGACGTTCACATTTTCAAAGCATCGCTGCCAGAGGCTCCTGGCACGGACCACCTAAGCTACGTTTGAAGTTTTAGGTGGCAAGACAAGCAAGCAGCCCCAGTCTCTGTGCCTCTGTGCGAGCAGTGCCATGGGCAGATGAGGCTGAGCAACAGCTTTCCACGCTAGCTCATTCTGGCTGAGAGCTATCTGCAGACGTTTGCATTTTCGGAGCAGGGCTGCTGGAGGCGCCCGGCACGGAAATCTTAAGATACTTTTGAACTTTAACGGGGCAAGACAAGCAAGCAGCCCCAGTCTCTGTGCCTCTGTGCGAGCAGTGCCATGGGCAGATGAGGCTGAGCAACAGCTTTCCACGCTAGCTCATTCTGGCTGAGAGCTATCTGCAGACGTTTGCATTTTCGGAGCAGGGCTGCTGGAGGCGCCCGGCACGGAAATCTTAAGATACTTTTGAACTTTAACGGGGCAAGACAAGCAAGCAGCCCCAGTCTCTGTGCCTCTGTGCGAGCAGTGCCATGGGCAGATGAGACTCAGCAACAGCTTTCCAGGCTAGCTCTTTCTGCCGGCGAGCTATCTGCAGACGTTCCCATTTTCGGAACAGGGCTGCCAGAGGCCCCCTGAACGAACCTTAAAATATACGTTTGAATTTTGAGGTGGCAAGACAAGCAAGAAGCCCCAGTCTCTGTGCCTCTGTGCGAGCAGTGCCATGGGCTGATGAGGCTCAGCAACAGCTTTCCAGGCTAGCTCTTTCTGGCTGCGAGCTCTCTGCAGATGTTCGTATTTTTGGAGCAGAGCTGCCGGAGGCCCCCTACACGGAAAACTTAAGATACTTTTGAACTTTAACGGGGCAAGACAAGCAAGCAGCCCCAGTCTCTGTGCCTCTGCGCGAGCAGTGCCATGGGCAGATGAGGCTGAGCAACAGCTTTCCAGGCTAGCTCTTTCTGGCTGAGAGCTATCTGCAGACGTTCGCATTTTCAGAGCAGGGCTGCCGGATTTGGCCGGCACGGACCACTTAAGCTTCGTTTGCAGTTTGAGGGGTCAAGACAAGCAAGCAGCCCCAGTCTCTGTGCCTCTGTGCGAGCAGTGCCATGGGCAGATGAGGCTGAGCAACAGCTTTCCATGCTAGTTCTTTCTGGATGCGAGCTATCTGCAGACGTTAGCATTTTCGGAGCAGGGCTGCCGGAGGCGCCCGGCACGGACCACCTAAGATACGTTTGAAGTTTGAGTTGTCAAGACAAGCAAGCAGCCCCAGTCTCTGTGCCTCTGTGCGAGCAGTGCCACGGGCAGATGAGACTCAGCAACAGCTTTCCAGGCTAGCTCTTTCTGCCGGCGAGCTATCTGCAGACGTTCCCATTTTCGGAACAGGGCTGCCAGAGGCCCCCTGAACGAACCTTAAAATATACGTTTGAATTTTGAGGTGGCAAGACAAGCAAGAAGCCCCAGTCTCTGTGCCTCTGTGCGAGCAGTGCCATGGGCAGATGAGGCTCAGCAACAGCTTTCCAGGCTAGCTCTTTCTGCCTGCGAGCTATCTGCAGATGTTCGTATTTTTGGAGCATAGCTGCCGGAGGCCCCCTACACGGAAAACTTAAGATACTTTTGAACTTTAACGGGGCAAGACAAGCAAGCAGCCCCAGTCTCTGTGCCTCTGTGCGAGCAGTGCCATGGGCTGATGAGGCTCAGCAACAGCTTTCCAGGCTAGTTCTTTCTACCGGCGAGCTATCTGCAGACGATCCCATTTTCGGAACAGGGCTCCCAGAGGCCCCCTGAACGAACCTCCAAATCTACGTTTGAAGTTTGAGGTGGCAAGACAAGCAAGAAGCCCCAGTCTCTGTGCCTCTGTGCGAGCAGTGCCATGGGCAGATGAGGCTGAGCAACAGCTTTCCAGGCTAGCTCTTTCTGCCTGCGAGCTATCTGCAGACGTTCGCATTTTCGGAGCAGGGTTGATGGAGTTGGCTGGCACGGACCACCTAAGATACGTTTGAAGTCTGAGGGGTCAAGACAAGCAAGCAGCCCCAGTCTCTGTGCCTCTGTGCGAGCAGTGCCATGGGCAGATGAGGCTGAGCAACAGCTTTCCAGGCTAGCTCTTTCTGGCTGCGAGCTATCTGCAGACGTTCGCATTTTCAGAGCAGGGCTGCCGGATTTGGCCGGCACGGACCACTTAAGCTTCGTTTGCAGTTTGAGGGGTCAAGACAAGCAAGCAGCCCCAGTCTCTGTGCCTCTGTGCGAGCAGTGCCATGGGCAGATGAGGCTGAGCAACAGCTTTCCAGGCTAGCTCTTTCTGGATGCGAGCTATCTGCAGACGTTAGCATTTTCGGAGCAGGGCTGCCGGAGGCGCCCGGCACGGACCACCTAAGATACGTTTGAAGTTTGAGTTGTCAAGACAAGCAAGCAGCCCCAGTCTCTGTGCCTCTGTGCGAGCAGTGCCATGGGAAGATGAGGCTGAGCAACAGCTTTCCAGGCTAGCTCTTTCTGCCTGCCAGCTATCTGCAGACGTTCGCATTTTCGGAGCAGGGCTCCCAGAGGCACCCGGCACGGATCACCTAAGTTACGTTTGAAGTTTGAGGTGGCAAGACAAGCAAGCAGCCCCAGTCTCTGTGCCTCTGTGCGAGCAGTGCCATGGGAAGATGAGGCTGAGCAACAGCTTTCCAGGCTAGCTCTTTCTGCCTGCCAGCTATCTGCAGACGTTCGCATTTTCGGAGCAGGGCTCCCAGAGGCACCCGGCACGGATCACCTAAGTTACGTTTGAAGTTTGAGGGGTCAAGACAAGCAAGCAGCCCCAGTCTCTGTGCCTCTGTGCGAGCAGTGCCATGGGCAGATGAGGCTGAGCAACAGCTTTCCAGGCTAGCTCTTTCTGGCTGCGAGCTATCTGCAGACGTTTGCATTTTCAGAGCAGCGCTGCCAGAGGCTCCCGGCGTGGACCACCTAAACTACGTTTGAAGTTTGAGGGGGCAAGACAAGCAAGCAGCCCCAGTCTCTGTGCGTCTGAACGAGCAGTGCCATGGGCAGATGAGGCTGAGCAACAGCTTTCCAGGCTAGCTCTTTCTGCCTGCGAGCTATCTGCAGACGTTCGCATTTTCAAAGCAGCGCTGCCAGAGGCTCCTGGCACGGACCACCTAAGCTACGTTTGAAGTTTGAGGTGGCAAGACAAGCAAGCAGCCCCAGTCTCTGTGCCTCTGTGTGAGCAGTGCCATGGGCAGATGAGGCTGAGCAACATCTTTCCAGGCTAGCTCTTTCTGGCTGCGAGCTATCTGCAGACGTTCGCATTTTCAAAGCAGCGCTGCCAGAGGCTCCTGGCACGGACCACCTAAGCTACGTTTGAAGTTTTAGGTGGCAAGACAAGCAAGCAGCCCCAGTCTCTGTGCCTCTGTGCGAGCAGTGCCATGGGCAGATGAGGCTGAGCAACAGCTTTCCACGCTAGCTCATTCTGGCTGAGAGCTATCTGCAGACGTTTGCATTTTCGGAGCAGGGCTGCTGGAGGCGCCCGGCATTGAAATCTTAAGATACTTTTGAACTTTAACGGGGCAAGACAAGCAAGCAGCCCCAGTCTCTGTGCCTCTGTGCGAGCAGTGCCATGGGCAGATGAGGCTCAGCAACAGCTTTCCAGGCTAGCTCTTTCTGGCTGCGAGCTCTCTGCAGATGTTCGTATTTTTGGAGCAGAGCTGCCGGAGGCCCCCTACACGGAAAACTTAAGATACTTTTGAACTTTAACGGGGCAAGACAAGCAAGCAGCCCCAGTCTCTGTGCCTCTGTGCGAGCAGTGCCATGGGCTGATGAGGCTCAGCAACAGCTTTCCAGGCTAGCTCTTTCTACCGGCGAGCTATCTGCAGACGATCCCATTTTCGGAACAGGGCTCCCAGAGGCCCCCTGAACGAACCTCCAAATCTACGTTTGAAGTTTGAGGTGGCAAGACAAGCAAGAAGCCCCAGTCTCTGTGCCTCTGTGCGAGCAGTGCCATGGGCAGATGAGGCTGAGCAACAGCTTTCCAGGCTAGCTCTTTCTGCCGGCGAGCTATCTGCAGACGTTCCCATTTTCGGAACAGGGCTGCCAGAGGCCCCCTGAACGAACCTTAAAATATACGTTTGAATTTTGAGGTGGCAAGACAAGCAAGAAGCCCCAGTCTCTGTGCCTCTGTGCGAGCAGTGCCATGGGCTGATGAGGCTCAGCAACAGCTTTCCAGGCTAGCTCTTTCTGGCTGCGAGCTCTCTGCAGATGTTCGTATTTTTGGAGCAGAGCTGCCGGAGGCCCCCTACACGGAAAACTTAAGATACTTTTGAACTTTAACGGGGCAAGACAAGCAAGCAGCCCCAGTCTCTGTGCCTCTGCGCGAGCAGTGCCATGGGCAGATGAGGCTGAGCAACAGCTTTCCAGGCTAGCTCTTTCTGGCTGAGAGCTATCTGCAGACGTTCGCATTTTCAGAGCAGGGCTGCCGGATTTGGCCGGCACGGACCACTTAAGCTTCGTTTGCAGTTTGAGGGGTCAAGACAAGCAAGCAGCCCCAGTCTCTGTGCCTCTGTGCGAGCAGTGCCATGGGCAGATGAGGCTGAGCAACAGCTTTCCATGCTAGTTCTTTCTGGATGCGAGCTATCTGCAGACGTTAGCATTTTCGGAGCAGGGCTGCCGGAGGCGCCCGGCACGGACCACCTAAGATACGTTTGAAGTTTGAGTTGTCAAGACAAGCAAGCAGCCCCAGTCTCTGTGCCTCTGTGCGAGCAGTGCCACGGGCAGATGAGACTCAGCAACAGCTTTCCAGGCTAGCTCTTTCTGCCGGCGAGCTATCTGCAGACGTTCCCATTTTCGGAACAGGGCTGCCAGAGGCCCCCTGAACGAACCTTAAAATATACGTTTGAATTTTGAGGTGGCAAGACAAGCAAGAAGCCCCAGTCTCTGTGCCTCTGTGCGAGCAGTGCCATGGGCAGATGAGGCTCAGCAACAGCTTTCCAGGCTAGCTCTTTCTGCCTGCGAGCTATCTGCAGATGTTCGTATTTTTGGAGCATAGCTGCCGGAGGCCCCCTACACGGAAAACTTAAGATACTTTTGAACTTTAACGGGGCAAGACAAGCAAGCAGCCCCAGTCTCTGTGCCTCTGTGCGAGCAGTGCCATGGGCTGATGAGGCTCAGCAACAGCTTTCCAGGCTAGTTCTTTCTACCGGCGAGCTATCTGCAGACGATCCCATTTTCGGAACAGGGCTCCCAGAGGCCCCCTGAACGAACCTCCAAATCTACGTTTGAAGTTTGAGGTGGCAAGACAAGCAAGAAGCCCCAGTCTCTGTGCCTCTGTGCGAGCAGTGCCATGGGCAGATGAGGCTGAGCAACAGCTTTCCAGGCTAGCTCTTTCTGCCTGCGAGCTATCTGCAGACGTTCGCATTTTCGGAGCAGGGTTGATGGAGTTGGCTGGCACGGACCACCTAAGATACGTTTGAAGTCTGAGGGGTCAAGACAAGCAAGCAGCCCCAGTCTCTGTGCCTCTGTGCGAGCAGTGCCATGGGCAGATGAGGCTGAGCAACAGCTTTCCAGGCTAGCTCTTTCTGGCTGCGAGCTATCTGCAGACGTTCGCATTTTCAGAGCAGGGCTGCCGGATTTGGCCGGCACGGACCACTTAAGCTTCGTTTGCAGTTTGAGGGGTCAAGACAAGCAAGCAGCCCCAGTCTCTGTGCCTCTGTGCGAGCAGTGCCATGGGCAGATGAGGCTGAGCAACAGCTTTCCAGGCTAGCTCTTTCTGGATGCGAGCTATCTGCAGACGTTAGCATTTTCGGAGCAGGGCTGCCGGAGGCGCCCGGCACGGACCACCTAAGATACGTTTGAAGTTTGAGTTGTCAAGACAAGCAAGCAGCCCCAGTCTCTGTGCCTCTGTGCGAGCAGTGCCATGGGAAGATGAGGCTGAGCAACAGCTTTCCAGGCTAGCTCTTTCTGCCTGCCAGCTATCTGCAGACGTTCGCATTTTCGGAGCAGGGCTCCCAGAGGCACCCGGCACGGATCACCTAAGTTACGTTTGAAGTTTGAGGTGGCAAGACAAGCAAGCAGCCCCAGTCTCTGTGCCTCTGTGCGAGCAGTGCCATGGGAAGATGAGGCTGAGCAACAGCTTTCCAGGCTAGCTCTTTCTGCCTGCCAGCTATCTGCAGACGTTCGCATTTTCGGAGCAGGGCTCCCAGAGGCACCCGGCACGGATCACCTAAGTTACGTTTGAAGTTTGAGGGGTCAAGACAAGCAAGCAGCCCCAGTCTCTGTGCCTCTGTGCGAGCAGTGCCATGGGCAGATGAGGCTGAGCAACAGCTTTCCAGGCTAGCTCTTTCTGGCTGCGAGCTATCTTCAGACGTTCGCATTTTCAGAGCAGCGCTGCCAGAGGCTCCCGGCGTGGACCACCTAAACTACGTTTGAAGTTTGAGGGGGCAAGACAAGCAAGCAGCCCCAGTCTCTGTGCGTCTGAACGAGCAGTGCCATGGGCAGATGAGGCTGAGCAACAGCTTTCCAGGCTAGCTCTTTCTGCCTGCGAGCTATCTGCAGACGTTCGCATTTTCAAAGCAGCGCTGCCAGAGGCTCCTGGCACGGACCACCTAAGCTACGTTTGAAGTTTGAGGTGGCAAGACAAGCAAGCAGCCCCAGTCTCTGTGCCTCTGTGTGAGCAGTGCCATGGGCAGATGAGGCTGAGCAACATCTTTCCAGGCTAGCTCTTTCTGGCTGCGAGCTATCTGCAGACGTTCGCATTTTCAAAGCAGCGCTGCCAGAGGCTCCTGGCACGGACCACCTAAGCTGCGTTTGAAGTTTTAGGTGGCAAGACAAGCAAGCAGCCCCAGTCTCTGTGCCTCTGTGCGAGCAGTGCCATGGGCAGATGAGGCTGAGCAACAGCTTTCCACGCTAGCTCATTCTGGCTGAGAGCTATCTGCAGACGTTTGCATTTTCGGAGCAGGGCTGCTGGAGGCGCCCGGCATTGAAATCTTAAGATACTTTTGAACTTTAACGGGGCAAGACAAGCAAGCAGCCCCAGTCTCTGTGCCTCTGTGCGAGCAGTGCCATGGGCAGATGAGACTCAGCAACAGCTTTCCAGGCTAGCTCTTTCTGCCGGCGAGCTATCTGCAAACGTTCCCATTTTCGGAACAGGGCTGCCAGAGGCCCCCTGAACGAACCTTAAAATATACGTTTGAATTTTGAGGTGGCAAGACAAGCAAGAAGCCCCAGTCTCTGTGCCTCTGTGCGAGCAGTGCCATGGGCAGATGAGGCTCAGCAACAGCTTTCCAGGCTAGCTCTTTCTGGCTGCGAGCTCTCTGCAGATGTTCGTATTTTTGGAGCAGAGCTGCCGGAGGCCCCCTACACGGAAAACTTAAGATACTTTTGAACTTTAACGGGGCAAGACAAGCAAGCAGCCCCAGTCTCTGTGCCTCTGTGCGAGCAGTGCCATGGGCTGATGAGGCTCAGCAACAGCTTTCCAGGCTAGCTCTTTCTACCGGCGAGCTATCTGCAGACGATCCCATTTTCGGAACAGGGCTCCCAGAGGCCCCCTGAACGAACCTCCAAATCTACGTTTGAAGTTTGAGGTGGCAAGACAAGCAAGAAGCCCCAGTCTCTGTGCCTCTGTGCGAGCAGTGCCATGGGCAGATGAGGCTGAGCAACAGCTTTCCAGGCTAGCTCTTTCTGCCTGCGAGCTATCTGCAGACGTTCCCATTTTCGGAGCAGGGTTGCTGGAGTTGGCTGGCACGGACCACCTAAGATACGTTTGAAGTCTGAGGGGTCAAGACAAGCAAGCAGCCCCAGTCTCTGTGCCTCTGTGCGAGCAGTGCCATGGGCAGATGAGGCTGAGCAACAGCTTTCCAGGCTAGCTCTTTCTGGCTGCGAGCTATCTGCAGACGTTCGCATTTTCAGAGCAGGGCTGCCGGATTTGGCCAGCACGGACCACTTAATTTCGTTTGAAGTTTGAGGGGTCAAGACAAGCAAGCAGCCCCAGTCTCTGTGCCTCTGCGCGAGCAGTGCCATCGGCAGATGAGGCTGAGCAACAGCTTTCCAGGCTAGCTCTTTCTGGGTGCGAGCTATCTGCAGACGTTCGCATTTTCGGAGCAGGGCTCCCAGAGGCACCCGGCACGGACCACCTAAGTTACGTTTGAAGTTTGAGGGGTCAAGACAAGCAAGCAGCCCCAGTCTCTGTGCGTCTGAACGAGCAGTGCCATGGGCAGATGAGGCTGAGCAACAGCTTTCCACGCTAGCTCTTTCTGCCTGCGAGCTATCTGCAGACGTTCGCATTTTCAAAGCAGGGCTGCCAGAGGCTCCTGGCACGGACCACCTAAGCTACATTTGAAGTTTGATTTGGCAAGACAAGCAAGCAGCCCCAGTCTCTGTGCCTCTGTGCGAGCAGTGCCATGGGCAGATGAGGCTGAGCAACAGCTTTCCACGCTAGCTCATTCTGGCTGAGAGCTATCTGCAGACGTTTGCATTTTCGGAGCAGGGCTGCTGGAGGCGCGAGGCACGGAAATCTTAAGATACTTTTGAACTTTAACGGGGCAAGACAAGCAAGCAGCCCCAGTCTCTGTGCCTCTGTGCGAGCAGTGCCATGGGCTGATGAGGCTCAGCAACAGCTTTCCAGGCTAGCTCTTTCTGCCGGCGAGCTATCTGCTGACGTTCCCATTTTCGGAACAGGGCTGCCAGAGGCCCCCTGAACGAACCTTAAAATATACGTTTGAATTTTGAGGTGGCAAGACAACTAAGAAGCCCCAGTCTCTGTGCCTCTGTGCGAGCAGTGCCATGGGCAGATGAGGCTGAGCAACAGCTTTCCAGGCTAGCTCTTTCTGGATGCGAGCTATCTGCAGACCTTCGCATTTTCAGAGCAGAGCTGCCGGAGGCCCCCTACACGCAAAACTTAAGATACTTTTGAACTTTAATGGGGCAAGACAAGCAAGCAGCCCCAGTCTCTGTGCCTCTGTGCGAGCAGTGCCATGGGCTGATGAGGCTCAGCAACAGCTTTCCACGCTAGCTCATTCTGGCTGAGAGCTATCTGCAGATGTTCGTATTTTTGGAGCAGAGCTGCCGGAGGCCCCCTACACGGAAAACTTAAGATACTTTTGAACTTTAACGGGGCAAGACAAGCAAGCAGCCCCAGTCTCTGTGCCTCTGTGCGAGCAGTGCCATGGGCTGATGAGTCTCAGCAACAGCTTTCCATGCTAGCTCTTTCTACCGGCGAGCTACCTGCAGACGATCCCATTTTCGGAACAGGGCTGCCAGAGGCCCCCTGAACGAACCTCCAAATCTACGTTTGAAGTTTGAGGTGGCAAGACAAGCAAGAAGCCCCAGTCTCTGTGCCTCTGTGCGAGCAGTGCCATGGGCAGATGAGGCTGAGCAACAGCTTTCCAGGCTAGCTCTTTCTGGCTGCGAGCCATCTGCAGACGTTCGTATTTTTGGAGCAGAGCTGCCGGAGGCCCCCTACACGGAAAACTTAAGATACTTTTGAACTTTAACGGGGCAAGACAAGCAAGCAGCCCCAGTCTCTGTGCCTCTGTGCGAGCAGTGCCATGGGCAGATGAGGCTGAGCAACAGCTTTCCAGGCAAGCTCTTTCTGGTTGCGAGCTATCTGCAGACGTTCGCATTTTCAAAGCAGCGCTGCCAGAGGCTCCTGGCACGGACCACCTAAGGTACGTTTGAAGTTTTAGGTGGCAAGACAAGCAAGCAGCCCCAGTCTCTGTGCCTCTGTGCGAGCAGTGCCATGGGCAGATGAGGCTGAGCAACAGCTTTCCACGCTAGCTCATTCTGGCTGAGAGCTATCTGCAGACGTTTGCATTTTCGGAGCAGGGCTGCTGGAGGCGCCCGGCATTGAAATCTTAAGATACTTTTGAACTTTAACGGGGCAAGACAAGCAAGCAGCCCCAGTCTCTGTGCCTCTGTGCGAGCAGTGCCATGGGCAGATGAGACTCAGCAACAGCTTTCCAGGCTAGCTCTTTCTGCCGGCGAGCTATCTGAAGACGTTCCCATTTTCGGAACAGGGCTGCCAGAGGCCCCCTGAACGAACCTTAAAATATACGTTTGAATTTTGAGGTGGCAAGACAAGCAAGAAGCCCCAGTCTCTGTGCCTCTGTGCGAGCAGTGCCATGGGCAGATGAGGCTCAGCAACAGCTTTCCAGGCTAGCTCTTTCTGCCTGCGAGCTATCTGCAGATGTTCGTATTTTTGGAGCATAGCTGCCGGAGGCCCCCTACACGGAAAACTTAAGATACTTTTGAACTTTAACGGGGCAAGACAAGCAAGCAGCCCCAGTCTCTGTGCCTCTGTGCGAGCAGTGCCATGGGCAGATGAGGCTGAGCAACAGCTTTCCAGGCTAGCTCTTTCTGGCTGCGAGCTATCTGCAGACGTTCGCATTTTCAGAGCAGGGCTGCCGGATTTGGCCGGCACGGACCACTTAAGCTTCGTTTGCAGTTTGAGGGGTCAAGACAAGCAAGCAGCCCCAGTCTCTGTGCCTCTGTGCGAGCAGTGCCATGGGCAGATGAGGCTGAGCAACAGCTTTCCAGGCTAGCTCTTTCTGGATGAGAGCTATCTGCAGACGTTAGCATTTTCGGAGCAGGGCTGCCGGAGGCGCCCGGCACGGACCACCTAATATACGTTTGAAGTTTGAGTTGTCAAGACAAGCAAGCAGCCCCAGTCTCTGTGCCTCTGTGCGAGCAGTGCCATGGGAAGATGAGGCTGAGCAACAGCTTTCCAGGCTAGCTCTTTCTGCCTGCCAGCTATCTGCAGACGTTCGCATTTTCGGAGCAGGGCTCCCAGAGGCACCCGGCACGGATCACCTAAGTTACGTTTGAAGTTTGAGGGGTCAAGACAAGCAAGCAGCCCCAGTCTCTGTGCCTCTGTGCGAGCAGTGCCATGGGCAGATGAGGCTGAGCAACAGCTTTCCAGGCTAGCTCTTTCTGGCTGCGAGCTATCTTCAGACGTTTGCATTTTCAGAGCAGCGCTGCCAGAGGCTCCCGGCGTGGACCACCTAAACTACGTTTGAAGTTTGAGGGGGCAAGACAAGCAAGCAGCCCCAGTCTCTGTGCGTCTGAACGAGCAGTGCCATGGGCAGATGAGGCTGAGCAACAGCTTTCCAGGCTAGCTCTTTCTGCCTGCGAGCTATCTGCAGACGTTCGCATTTTCAAAGCAGCGCTGCCAGAGGCTCCTGGCACGGACCACCTAAGCTACGTTTGAAGTTTGAGGTGGCAAGACAAGCAAGCAGCCCCAGTCTCTGTGCCTCTGTGTGAGCAGTGCCATGGGCAGATGAGGCTGAGCAACATCTTTCCAGGCTAGCTCTTTCTGGCTGCGAGCTATCTGCAGACGTTCGCATTTTCAAAGCAGCGCTGCCAGAGGCTCCTGGCACGGACCACCTAAGCTACGTTTGAAGTTTTAGGTGGCAAGACAAGCAAGCAGCCCCAGTCTCTGTGCCTCTGTGCGAGCAGTGCCATGGGCAGATGAGGCTGAGCAACAGCTTTCCACGCTAGCTCATTCTGGCTGAGAGCTATCTGCAGACGTTTGCATTTTCGGAGCAGGGCTGCTGGAGGCGCCCGGCATTGAAATCTTAAGATACTTTTGAACTTTAACGGGGCAAGACAAGCAAGCAGCCCCAGTCTCTGTGCCTCTGTGCGAGCAGTGCCATGGGCAGATGAGACTCAGCAACAGCTTTCCAGGCTAGCTCTTTCTGCCGGCGAGCTATCTGCAAATGTTCCCATTTTCGGAACAGGGCTGCCAGAGGCCCCCTGAACGAACCTTAAAATATACGTTTGAATTTTGAGGTGGCAAGACAAGCAAGAAGCCCCAGTCTCTGTGCCTCTGTGCGAGCAGTGCCATGGGCAGATGAGGCTCAGCAACAGCTTTCCAGGCCAGCTCTTTCTGGCTGCGAGCTCTCTGCAGATGTTCGTATTTTTGGAGCAGAGCTGCCGGAGGCCCCCTACACGGAAAACTTAAGATACTTTTGAACTTTAACGGGGCAAGACAAGCAAGCAGCCCCAGTCTCTGTGCCTCTGTGCGAGCAGTGCCATGGGCTGATGAGGCTCAGCAACAGCTTTCCAGGCTAGCTCTTTCTACCGGCGAGCTATCTGCAGACGATCCCATTTTCGGAACAGGGCTCCCAGAGGCCCCCTGAACGAACCTCCAAATCTACGTTTGAAGTTTGAGGTGGCAAGACAAGCAAGAAGCCCCAGTCTCTGTGCCTCTGTGCGAGCAGTGCCATGGGCAGATGAGGCTGAGCAACAGCTTTCCAGGCTAGCTCTTTCTGCCTGCGAGCTATCTGCAGACGTTCCCATTTTCGGAGCAGGGTTGCTGGAGTTGGCTGGCACGGACCACCTAAGATACGTTTGAAGTCTGAGGGGTCAAGACAAGCAAGCAGCCCCAGTCTCTGTGCCTCTGTGCGAGCAGTGCCATGGGCAGATGAGGCTGAGCAACAGCTTTCCAGGCTAGCTCTTTCTGGCTGCGAGCTATCTGCAGACGTTCGCATTTTCAGAGCAGGGCTGCCGGATTTGGCCAGCACGGACCACTTAATTTCGTTTGAAGTTTGAGGGGTCAAGACAAGCAAGCAGCCCCAGTCTCTGTGCCTCTGCGCGAGCAGTGCCATCGGCAGATGAGGCTGAGCAACAGCTTTCCAGGCTAGCTCTTTCTGGGTGCGAGCTATCTGCAGACGTTCGCATTTTCGGAGCAGGGCTCCCAGAGGCACCCGGCACGGACCACCTAAGTTACGTTTGAAGTTTGAGGGGTCAAGACAAGCAAGCAGCCCCAGTCTCTGTGCGTCTGAACGAGCAGTGCCATGGGCAGATGAGGCTGAGCAACAGCTTTCCACGCTAGCTCTTTCTGCCTGCGAGCTATCTGCAGACGTTCGCATTTTCAAAGCAGGGCTGCCAGAGGCTCCTGGCACGGACCACCTAAGCTACGTTTGAAGTTTGATTTGGCAAGACAAGCAAGCAGCCCCAGTCTCTGTGCCTCTGTGCGAGCAGTGCCATGGGCAGATGAGGCTGAGCAACAGCTTTCCACGCTAGCTCATTCTGGCTGAGAGCTATCTGCAGACGTTTGCATTTTCGGAGCAGGGCTGCTGGAGGCGCGAGGCACGGAAATCTTAAGATACTTTTGAACTTTAACGGGGCAAGACAAGCAAGCAGCCCCAGTCTCTGTGCCTCTGTGCGAGCAGTGCCATGGGCTGATGAGGCTCAGCAACAGCTTTCCAGGCTAGCTCTTTCTGCCGGCGAGCTATCTGCTGACGTTCCCATTTTCGGAACAGGGCTGCCAGAGGCTCCCTGAACGAACCTTAAAATATACGTTTGAATTTTGAGGTGGCAAGACAAGCAAGAAGCCCCAGTCTCTGTGCCTCTGTGCGAGCAGTGCCATGGGCAGATGAGGCTGAGCAACAGCTTTCCAGGCTAGCTCTTTCTGGATGCGAGCTATCTGCAGACCTTCGCATTTTCAGAGCAGAGCTGCCGGAGGCCCCCTACACGCAAAACTTAAGATACTTTTGAACTTTAATGGGGCAAGACAAGCAAGCAGCCCCAGTCTCTGTGCCTCTGTGCGAGCAGTGCCATGGGCTGATGAGGCTCAGCAACAGCTTTCCACGCTAGCTCATTCTGGCTGAGAGCTATCTGCAGATGTTCGTATTTTTGGAGCAGAGCTGCCGGAGGCCCCCTACACGGAAAACTTAAGATACTTTTGAACTTTAACGGGGCAAGACAAGCAAGCAGCCCCAGTCTCTGTGCCTCTGTGCGAGCAGTGCCATGGGCTGATGAGTCTCAGCAACAGCTTTCCATGCTAGCTCTTTCTACCGGCGAGCTACCTGCAGACGATCCCATTTTCGGAACACGGCTGCCAGAGGCCCCCTGAACGAACCTCCAAATCTACGTTTGAAGTTTGAGGTGGCAAGACAAGCAAGAAGCCCCAGTCTCTGTGCCTCTGTGCGAGCAGTGCCATGGGCAGATGAGGCTGAGCAACAGCTTTCCAGGCTAGCTCTTTCTGGCTGCGAGCCATCTGCAGACGTTCGTATTTTTGGAGCAGAGCTGCCGGAGGCCCCCTACACGGAAAACTTAAGATACTTTTGAACTTTAACGGGGCAAGACAAGCAAGCAGCCCCAGTCTCTGTGCCTCTGTGCGAGCAGTGCCATGGGCAGATGAGGCTGAGCAACAGCTTTCCAGGCAAGCTCTTTCTGGTTGCGAGCTATCTGCAGACGTTCGCATTTTCAAAGCAGCGCTGCCAGAGGCTCCTGGCACGGACCACCTAAGCTACGTTTGAAGTTTGAGGTGGCAAGACAAGCAAGCAGCCCCAGTCTCTGTGCCTCTGTGCGAGCAGTGCCATGGGCAGATGAGGCTGAGCAACAGCTTTCCACGCTAGCTCATTCTGGCTGAGAGCTATCTGCAGACGTTTGCATTTTCGGAGCAGGGCTGCTGGAGGCGCCCGGCATTGAAATCTTAAGATACTTTTGAACTTTAACGGGGCAAGACAATCAAGCAGCCCCAGTCTCTGTGCCTCTGTGCGAGCAGTGCCATGGGCAGATGAGACTCAGCAACAGCTTTCCAGGCTAGCTCTTTCTGCCGGCGAGCTATATGCAGACGTTCCCATTTTCGGAACAGGGCTGCCAGAGGCCCCCTGAACGAACCTTAAAATATACGTTTGAATTTTGAGGTGGCAAGACAAGCAAGAAGCCCCAGTCTCTGTGCCTCTGTGCGAGCAGTGCCATGGGCAGATGAGGCTGAGCAACAGCTTTCCAGGCTAGCTTTTTCTGGCTGCGAGCTCTCTGCAGATGTTCGTATTTTTGGAGCAGAGCTGCCGGAGGCCCCCTACACGGAAAACTTAAGATACTTTTGAACTTTAACGGGGCAAGACAAGCAAGCAGCCCCAGTCTCTGTGCCTCTGTGCGAGCAGTGCCATGGGCTGATGAGGCTCAGCAACAGCTTTCCAGGCTAGCTCTTTCTACCGGCGAGCTATCTGCAGACGATCCCATTTTCGGAACAGGGCTCCCAGAGGCCCCCTGAACGAACCTAAAAATCTACGTTTGAAGTTTGAGGTGGCAAGACAAGCAAGAAGCCCCAGTCTCTGTGCCTCTGTGCGAGCAGTGCCATGGGCAGATGAGGCTGAGCAACAGCTTTCCAGGCTAGCTCTTTCTGCCTGCGAGCTATCTGCAGACGTTCCCATTTTCGGAGCAGGGTTGCTGGAGTTGGCTGGCACGGACCACCTAAGATACTTTTGAAGTCTGAGGGGTCAAGACAAGCAAGCAGCCCCAGTCTCTGTGCCTCTGTGCGAGCAGTGCCATGGGCAGATGAGGCTGAGCAACAGCTTTCCAGGCTAGCTCTTTCTGGCTGCGAGCTATCTGCAGACGTTCGCATTTTCAGAGCAGGGCTGCCGGATTTGGCCAGCACGGACCACTTAATTTCGTTTGAAGTTTGAGGGGTCAAGACAAGCAAGCAGCCCCAGTCTCTGTGCCTCTGCGCGAGCAGTGCCATCGGCAGATGAGGCTGAGCAACAGCTTTCCAGGCTAGCTCTTTCTGGGTGCGAGCTATCTGCAGACGTTCGCATTTTCGGAGCAGGGCTCCCAGAGGCACCCGGCATGGACCACCTAAGTTACGTTTGAAGTTTGAGGGGTCAAGACAAGCAAGCAGCCCCAGTCTCTGTGCGTCTGAACGAGCAGTGCCATGGGCAGATGAGGCTGAGCAACAGCTTTCCACGCTAGCTCTTTCTGCCTGCGAGCTATCTGCAGACGTTCGCATTTTCAAAGCAGGGCTGCCAGAGGCTCCTGGCACGGACCACCTAAGCTACGTTTGAAGTTTGATTTGGCAAGACAAGCAAGCAGCCCCAGTCTCTGTGCCTCTGTGCGAGCAGTGCCATGGGCAGATGAGGCTGAGCAACAGCTTTCCACGCTAGCTCATTCTGGCTGAGAGCTATCTGCAGACGTTTGCATTTTCGGAGCAGGGCTGCTGGAGGCGCGAGGCACGGAAATCTTAAGATACTTTTGAACTTTAATGGGGCAAGACAAGCAAGCAGCCCCAGTCTCTGTGCCTCTGTGCGAGCAGTGCCATGGGCTGATGAGGCTCAGCAACAGCTTTCCAGGCTAGCTCTTTCTGCCGGCGAGCTATCTGCTGACGTTCCCATTTTCGGAACAGGGCTGCCAGAGGCCCCCTGAACGAACCTTAAAATATACGTTTGAATTTTGAGGTGGCAAGACAAGCAAGCAGCCCCAGTCTCTGTGCCTCTGTGCGAGCAGTGCCATGGGCAGATGAGGCTGAGCAACAGCTTTCCAGGCTAGCTCTTTCTGGATGCGAGCTATCTGCAGACCTTCGCATTGTCAGAGCAGAGCTGCCGTAGGCCCCCTACACGCAAAACTTAAGATACTTTTGAACTTTAATGGGGCAAGACAAGCAAGCAGCCCCAGTCTCTGTGCCTCTGTGCGAGCAGTGCCATGGGCTGATGAGGCTCAGCAACAGCTTTCCACGCTAGCTCATTCTGGCTGAGAGCTATCTGCAGATGTTCGTATTTTTGGAGCAGAGCTGCCGGAGGCCCCCTACACGGAAAACTTAAGATACTTTTGAACTTTAACGGGGCAAGACAAGCAAGCAGCCCCAGTCTCTGTGCCTCTCTGCGAGCAGTGCCATGGGCTGATGAGTCTCAGCAACAGCTTTCCATGCTAGCTCTTTCTACCGGCGAGCTACCTGCAGACGATCCCATTTTCGGAACAGGGCTGCCAGAGGCCCCCTGAACGAACCTCCAAATCTACGTTTGAAGTTTGAGGTGGCAAGACAAGCAAGAAGCCCCAGTCTCTGTGCCTCTGTGCGAGCAGTGCCATGGGCAGATGAGGCTGAGCAACAGCTTTCCAGGCTAGCTCTTTCTGGCTGCGAGCCATCTGCAGACGTTCGTATTTTTGGAGCAGAGCTGCTAGAGGCCCCCTGCACGGAAAACTTAAGATACTTTTGAACTTTAACGGGGCAAGACAAGCAAGCAGCCCCAGTCTCTGTGCCTCTGTGCGAGCAGTGCCATGGGCAGATGAGGCTGAGCAACAGCTTTCCAGGCAAGCTCTTTCTGGTTGCGAGCTATCTGCAGACGTTCGCATTTTCAAAGCAGCGCTGCCAGAGGCTCCTGGCACGGACCACCTAAGCTACGTTTGAAGTTTGAGGTGGCAAGACAAGCAAGCAGCCCCAGTCTCTGTGCCTCTGTGCGAGCAGTGCCATGGGCAGATGAGGCTGAGCAACAGCTTTCCACGCTAGCTCATTCTGGCTGCGAGCTATCTGCAGACGTTTGCATTTTCGGAGCAGGGCTGCTGGAGGCGTGAGGCACGGAAATCTTAAGATACTTTTGAACTTTAACAGGGCAAGACAAGCAAGCAGCCCCAGTCTCTGTGCCTGTGTGCGAGCAGTGCCATGGGCAGATGAGGCTGAGCAACAGCTTTCCAGGCTAGCTCTTTCTGGATGCGAGCTATCTGCAGACGTTCGCATTTTCGGAGCAGGGCTGCCGGAGGCCCCCTGTACGGACCACCTAAGATACGTTTGAAGTTTGAGGTTGCAAGACAATCAAGCAGCCCCAGTCTCTGTGCCTCTGTGCGAGCAGTGCCATGGGCAGATGAGGCTGAGCAACAGCTTTCCAGGCTAGCTCTTTCTGGCTGCGAGCGATCTGCAGACGTTCGCATTTTCAGAACAGGTCTGGCGGAGGCGCCCGGCACGGACCACCTAAGCTACGTTTGAAGTTTGAGTGGTCAAGACAAGCAAGCAGCCCCAGTCTCTGTGCCTCTGTGCGAGCAGTGCCATGGTCAGATGAGACTGAGCAACAGCTTTCCAGGCTAGCTCTTTCTGGATGCGAGCTATCTGCAGACGTTCGCATTTTCGGAGCAGGGCTGCCGGAGGCCCCCTGTACGGACCACCTAAGATACGTTTGAAGTTTGAGGTTGCAAGACAAGCAAGCAGCCCCAGTCTCTGTGCCTCTGTGCGAGCAGTGCCATGTGCAGATGAGGCTGAGCAACAGCTTTCCAGGCTAGCTCATTCTGGCTGAGAGCTATCTGCAGACGTTTGCATTTTCGGAGCAGGGCTGCTGGAGGCGCCCGGAACGAAAATCTTATGATACTTTTGAACTTTAACAGGGCAAGACAAGCAAGCAGCCCCAGTCTCTGTGCCTCTGTGCGAGCAGTGCCATGGGCAGATGAGGCTCAGCAACAGCTTTCCAGGCTAGCTCTTTCTGCCAGCGAGCTATCTGCAGACGTTCCCATTTTCGGAACAGGGCTGCCAGAGGCCCACTGAACGAACCTCCAACTATACGTTTGAATTTTGAGGTGGCAAGACAAGCAAGAAGCTCCAGTCTCTGTGCCTCTGTGCAAGCAGTGCCATGGGCTGATGAGGCTCAGCAACAGCTTTCCAGGCTAGTTCTTTCTACCGGCGAGCCATCTGCAGACGTTCGCATTTTCGGAGCAGGGTTCCTGGAGTTGGCTGGCACGGACCACCTAAGATACGTTTGAAGTCTGAGGGGTCAAGACAAGCAAGCAGCCCCAGTCTCTGTGCCTCTGTGCGAGCAGTGCCATGGGCAGATGAGGCTGAGCAACAGCTTTCCAGGCTAGCTCTTTCTGGCTGCGAGCTATCTGCAGACGTTCGCATTTTCAGAGCAGGGCTGCCATATTTGGCCGGCACGGACCACTTAAGCTTCGTTTGAAGTTTGAGGGGTCAAGACAAGCAAGCAGCCCCAGTCTCTGTGCCTCTGTGCGAGCAGTGCCATGGGCAGATGAGGATGAGCAACAGCTTTCCACGCTAGCTCTTTCTGCCTGCGAGCTATCTGCAGACGTTCGCATTTTCAAAGCAGCGCTGCCAGAGGCTCCTGGCACGGACCACCTAAGCTACGTTTGAAGTTTGAGGTGGCAAGACAAGCAAGCAGCCCCAGTCTCTGTGCCTCTGTGCGAGCAGTGCCATGTGCAGATGAGGCTGAGCAACAGCTTTCCAGGATAGCTCATTCTGGCTGAGAGCTATCTGCAGACGTTTGCATTTTCGGAGCAGGGCTGCTGGAGGCTCCCGGCACGAAAAACTTATGATACTTTTGAACTTTAACAGGGCAAGACAAGCAAGCAGCCCCAGTCTCTGTGGGTCTGTGCGAGCAGTGCCATGGGCAGATGAGGCTGAGCAACAGCTTTCCAGGCTAGCTCTTTCTGCCGGCGAGCTATCTGCAGACGTTCCCATTTTCGGAACAGGGCTGCCAGAGGCCCACTGAACGAACATCTAACTATACGTTTGAATTTTGAGGTGGCAAGACAAGCAAGAAGCCCCAGTCTCTGTGCCTCTGTGCGAGCAGTGCCATGGGCTGATGAGGCTCAGCAACAGCTTTCCAGGCTAGTTCTTTCTACCGGCGAGCCATCTGCAGACGTTCGCATTTTCGGAGCAGGGTTCCTGGAGTTGGCTGGCACGGACCACCTAAGATACGTTTGAAGTCTGAGGGGTCAAGACAAGCAAGCAGCCCCAGTCTCTGTGCCTCTGTGCGAGCAGTGCCATGGGCAGATGAGGCTGAGCAACAGCTTTCCAGGCTAGCTCTTTCTGCCTGCGAGCTATCTGCAGACGTTCGCATTTTCAGAGCAGGGCTGCCGGATTTGGCCGGCACGGACCACTTAAGCTTCGTTTGAAGTTTGAGGGGTCAAGACAAGCAAGCAGCCCCAGTCTCTGTGCCTCTGTGCGAGCAGTGCCATGGGCAGATGAGGCTGAGCAACAGCTTTCCACGCTAGCTCATTCTGGCTGAGAGCTATCTGCAGACGTTTGCATTTTCGGAGCAGGGCTGCTGGAGGCGCCCGGCATTGAAATCTTAAGATACTTTTGAACTTTAACGGGGCAAGACAATCAAGCAGCCCCAGTCTCTGTGCCTCTGTGCGAGCAGTGCCATGGGCAGATGAGACTCAGCAACAGCTTTCCAGGCTAGCTCTTTCTGCCGGCGAGCTATATGCAGACGTTCCCATTTTCGGAACAGGGCTGCCAGAGGCCCCCTGAACGAACCTTAAAATATACGTTTGAATTTTGAGGTGGCAAGACAAGCAAGAAGCCCCAGTCTCTGTGCCTCTGTGCGAGCAGTGCCATGGGCAGATGAGGCTGAGCAACAGCTTTCCAGGCTAGCTTTTTCTGGCTGCGAGCTCTCTGCAGATGTTCGTATTTTTGGAGCAGAGCTGCCGGAGGCCCCCTACACGGAAAACTTAAGATACTTTTGAACTTTAACGGGGCAAGACAAGCAAGCAGCCCCAGTCTCTGTGCCTCTGTGCGAGCAGTGCCATGGGCTGATGAGGCTCAGCAACAGCTTTCCAGGCTAGCTCTTTCTACCGGCGAGCTATCTGCAGACGATCCCATTTTCGGAACAGGGCTCCCAGAGGCCCCCTGAACGAACCTAAAAATCTACGTTTGAAGTTTGAGGTGGCAAGACAAGCAAGAAGCCCCAGTCTCTGTGCCTCTGTGCGAGCAGTGCCATGGGCAGATGAGGCTGAGCAACAGCTTTCCAGGCTAGCTCTTTCTGCCTGCGAGCTATCTGCAGACGTTCCCATTTTCGGAGCAGGGTTGCTGGAGTTGGCTGGCACGGACCACCTAAGATACTTTTGAAGTCTGAGGGGTCAAGACAAGCAAGCAGCCCCAGTCTCTGTGCCTCTGTGCGAGCAGTGCCATGGGCAGATGAGGCTGAGCAACAGCTTTCCAGGCTAGCTCTTTCTGGCTGCGAGCTATCTGCAGACGTTCGCATTTTCAGAGCAGGGCTGCCGGATTTGGCCAGCACGGACCACTTAATTTCGTTTGAAGTTTGAGGGGTCAAGACAAGCAAGCAGCCCCAGTCTCTGTGCCTCTGCGCGAGCAGTGCCATCGGCAGATGAGGCTGAGCAACAGCTTTCCAGGCTAGCTCTTTCTGGGTGCGAGCTATCTGCAGACGTTCGCATTTTCGGAGCAGGGCTCCCAGAGGCACCCGGCATGGACCACCTAAGTTACGTTTGAAGTTTGAGGGGTCAAGACAAGCAAGCAGCCCCAGTCTCTGTGCGTCTGAACGAGCAGTGCCATGGGCAGATGAGGCTGAGCAACAGCTTTCCACGCTAGCTCTTTCTGCCTGCGAGCTATCTGCAGACGTTCGCATTTTCAAAGCAGGGCTGCCAGAGGCTCCTGGCACGGACCACCTAAGCTACGTTTGAAGTTTGATTTGGCAAGACAAGCAAGCAGCCCCAGTCTCTGTGCCTCTGTGCGAGCAGTGCCATGGGCAGATGAGGCTGAGCAACAGCTTTCCACGCTAGCTCATTCTGGCTGAGAGCTATCTGCAGACGTTTGCATTTTCGGAGCAGGGCTGCTGGAGGCGCGAGGCACGGAAATCTTAAGATACTTTTGAACTTTAATGGGGCAAGACAAGCAAGCAGCCCCAGTCTCTGTGCCTCTGTGCGAGCAGTGCCATGGGCTGATGAGGCTCAGCAACAGCTTTCCAGGCTAGCTCTTTCTGCCGGCGAGCTATCTGCTGACGTTCCCATTTTCGGAACAGGGCTGCCAGAGGCCCCCTGAACGAACCTTAAAATATACGTTTGAATTTTGAGGTGGCAAGACAAGCAAGCAGCCCCAGTCTCTGTGCCTCTGTGCGAGCAGTGCCATGGGCAGATGAGGCTGAGCAACAGCTTTCCAGGCTAGCTCTTTCTGGATGCGAGCTATCTGCAGACCTTCGCATTGTCAGAGCAGAGCTGCCGTAGGCCCCCTACACGCAAAACTTAAGATACTTTTGAACTTTAATGGGGCAAGACAAGCAAGCAGCCCCAGTCTCTGTGCCTCTGTGCGAGCAGTGCCATGGGCTGATGAGGCTCAGCAACAGCTTTCCACGCTAGCTCATTCTGGCTGAGAGCTATCTGCAGATGTTCGTATTTTTGGAGCAGAGCTGCCGGAGGCCCCCTACACGGAAAACTTAAGATACTTTTGAACTTTAACGGGGCAAGACAAGCAAGCAGCCCCAGTCTCTGTGCCTCTCTGCGAGCAGTGCCATGGGCTGATGAGTCTCAGCAACAGCTTTCCATGCTAGCTCTTTCTACCGGCGAGCTACCTGCAGACGATCCCATTTTCGGAACAGGGCTGCCAGAGGCCCCCTGAACGAACCTCCAAATCTACGTTTGAAGTTTGAGGTGGCAAGACAAGCAAGAAGCCCCAGTCTCTGTGCCTCTGTGCGAGCAGTGCCATGGGCAGATGAGGCTGAGCAACAGCTTTCCAGGCTAGCTCTTTCTGGCTGCGAGCCATCTGCAGACGTTCGTATTTTTGGAGCAGAGCTGCTAGAGGCCCCCTGCATGGAAAACTTAAGATACTTTTGAACTTTAACGGGGCAAGACAAGCAAGCAGCCCCAGTCTCTGTGCCTCTGTGCGAGCAGTGCCATGGGCAGATGAGGCTGAGCAACAGCTTTCCAGGCAAGCTCTTTCTGGTTGCGAGCTATCTGCAGACGTTCGCATTTTCAAAGCAGCGCTGCCAGAGGCTCCTGGCACGGACCACCTAAGCTACGTTTGAAGTTTGAGGTGGCAAGACAAGCAAGCAGCCCCAGTCTCTGTGCCTCTGTGCGAGCAGTGCCATGGGCAGATGAGGCTGAGCAACAGCTTTCCACGCTAGCTCATTCTGGCTGCGAGCTATCTGCAGACGTTTGCATTTTCGGAGCAGGGCTGCTGGAGGCGTGAGGCACGGAAATCTTAAGATACTTTTGAACTTTAACAGGGCAAGACAAGCAAGCAGCCCCAGTCTCTGTGCCTGTGTGCGAGCAGTGCCATGGGCAGATGAGGCTGAGCAACAGCTTTCCAGGCTAGCTCTTTCTGGATGCGAGCTATCTGCAGACGTTCGCATTTTCGGAGCAGGGCTGCCGGAGGCCCCCTGTACGGACCACCTAAGATACGTTTGAAGTTTGAGGTTGCAAGACAATCAAGCAGCCCCAGTCTCTGTGCCTCTGTGCGAGCAGTGCCATGGGCAGATGAGGCTGAGCAACAGCTTTCCAGGCTAGCTCTTTCTGGCTGCGAGCGATCTGCAGACGTTCGCATTTTCAGAACAGGTCTGGCGGAGGCGCCCGGCACGGACCACCTAAGCTACGTTTGAAGTTTGAGTGGTCAAGACAAGCAAGCAGCCCCAGTCTCTGTGCCTCTGTGCGAGCAGTGCCATGGTCAGATGAGACTGAGCAACAGCTTTCCAGGCTAGCTCTTTCTGGATGCGAGCTATCTGCAGACGTTCGCATTTTCGGAGCAGGGCTGCCGGAGGCCCCCTGTACGGACCACCTAAGATACGTTTGAAGTTTGAGGTTGCAAGACAAGCAAGCAGCCCCAGTCTCTGTGCCTCTGTGCGAGCAGTGCCATGTGCAGATGAGGCTGAGCAACAGCTTTCCAGGCTAGCTCATTCTGGCTGAGAGCTATCTGCAGACGTTTGCATTTTCGGAGCAGGGCTGCTGGAGGCGCCCGGAACGAAAATCTTATGATACTTTTGAACTTTAACAGGGCAAGACAAGCAAGCAGCCCCAGTCTCTGTGCCTCTGTGCGAGCAGTGCCATGGGCAGATGAGGCTCAGCAACAGCTTTCCAGGCTAGCTCTTTCTGCCAGCGAGCTATCTGCAGACGTTCCCATTTTCGGAACAGGGCTGCCAGAGGCCCACTGAACGAACCTCCAACTATACGTTTGAATTTTGAGGTGGCAAGACAAGCAAGAAGCTCCAGTCTCTGTGCCTCTGTGCAAGCAGTGCCATGGGCTGATGAGGCTCAGCAACAGCTTTCCAGGCTAGTTCTTTCTACCGGCGAGCCATCTGCAGACGTTCGCATTTTCGGAGCAGGGTTCCTGGAGTTGGCTGGCACGGACCACCTAAGATACGTTTGAAGTCTGAGGGGTCAAGACAAGCAAGCAGCCCCAGTCTCTGTGCCTCTGTGCGAGCAGTGCCATGGGCAGATGAGGCTGAGCAACAGCTTTCCAGGCTAGCTCTTTCTGGCTGCGAGCTGTCTGCAGACGTTCGCATTTTCAGAGCAGGGCTGCCATATTTGGCCGGCACGGACCACTTAAGCTTCGTTTGAAGTTTGAGGGGTCAAGACAAGCAAGCAGCCCCAGTCTCTGTGCCTCTGTGCGAGCAGTGCCATGGGCAGATGAGGATGAGCAACAGCTTTCCACGCTAGCTCTTTCTGCCTGCGAGCTATCTGCAGACGTTCGCATTTTCAAAGCAGCGCTGCCAGAGGCTCCTGGCACGGACCACCTAAGCTACGTTTGAAGTTTGAGGTGGCAAGACAAGCAAGCAGCCCCAGTCTCTGTGCCTCTGTGCGAGCAGTGCCATGGGCAGATGAGGCTGAGCAACAGCTTTCCAGGATAGCTCATTCTGGCTGAGAGCTATCTGCAGACGTTTGCATTTTCGGAGCAGGGCTGCTGGAGGCTCCCGGCACGAAAATCTTATGATACTTTTGAACTTTAACAGGGCAAGACAAGCAAGCAGCCCCAGTCTCTGTGGGTCTGTGCGAGCAGTGCCATGGGCAGATGAGGCTGAGCAACAGCTTTCCAGGCTAGCTCTTTCTGCCGGCGAGCTATCTGCAGACGTTCCCATTTTCGGAACAGGGCTGCCAGAGGCCCACTGAACGAACATCTAACTATACGTTTGAATTTTGAGGTGGCAAGACAAGCAAGAAGCCCCAGTCTCTGTGCCTCTGTGCGAGCAGTGCCATGGGCTGATGAGGCTCAGCAACAGCTTTCCAGGCTAGTTCTTTCTACCGGCGAGCCATCTGCAGACGTTCGCATTTTCGGAGCAGGGTTCCTGGAGTTGGCTGGCACGGACCACCTAAGATACGTTTGAAGTCTGAGGGGTCAAGACAAGCAAGCAGCCCCAGTCTCTGTGCCTCTGTGCGAGCAGTGCCATGGGCAGATGAGGCTGAGCAACAGCTTTCCAGGCTAGCTCTTTCTGCCTGCGAGCTATCTGCAGACGTTCGCATTTTCAGAGCAGGGCTGCCGGATTTGGCCGGCACGGACCACTTAAGCTTCGTTTGAAGTTTGAGGGGTCAAGACAAGCAAGCAGCCCCAGTCTCTGTGCCTCTGTGCGAGCAGTGCCATGGGCAGATGAGGCTGAGCAACAGCTTTCCACGCTAGCTTTTTCTGCCTGCGAGCTATCTGCAGACGTTCGCATTTTCAAAGCAGCGCTGCCAGAGGCTCCTGGCACGGACCACCTAAGCAACGTTTGAAGTTTGAGGTGGCAAGACAAGCAAGCAGCCCCATGCTCTGTGCCTCTGTGCGAGCAGTGCCATGGGCAGATGAGGCTGAGCAACAGCTTTCCACGCTAGCTCATTCCGGCTGAGAGCTATCTGCAGACGTTTGCATTTTCGGAGCAGGGCTGCTGGAGGCGCGAGGCACGGAAATCTTAAGATACTTTTGAACTTTAACAGGGCAAGACAAGCAAGCAGCCCCAGTCTCTGTGCCTCTGTGCGCGCAGTGCCATGGTCAGATGAGGCTGAGCAACAGCTTTCCAGGCTAGCTCTTTCTACCGGCGAGCTATCTGCAGACGATCCCATTTTCGGAACAGGGGTGCCAGAGGTCCCCTGAACGAACCTCCAAATATACGTTTGAAGTTTGAGGTGGCAAGACAAGCAAGAAGCCCCAGTCTCTGTGCCTCTGTGCGAGCAGTGCCATGGGCAGATGAGGCTGAGCAACAGCTTTCCAGGCTAGCTCTTTCTGCCTGCGAGCCATCTGCAGACGTTCGCATTTTCGGAGCAGGGTTCCTGGAGTTGGCTGGCACGGACCACCTAAGATACGTTTGAAGTCTGAGGGGTCAAGACAAGCAAGCAGCCCCAGTCTCTGTGGGTCTGTGCGAGCAGTGCCATGGGCAGATGAGGCTGAGCAACAGCTTCCCAGGCTAGCTCTTTCTGGCTGCGAGCTATCTGCAGACGTTCGCATTTTCGGAGCAGGGCTGCCGGATTTGGCCGGCACGGACCACTTAAGCTTCGTTTGAAGTTTGAGGGGTCAAGACAAGCAAGCAGCCCCAGTCTCTGTGCCTCTGCGCGAGCAGTGCCATGGGCAGATGAGGCTGAGCAACAGCTTTCCAGGCTAGCTCTTTCTGCCTCCGAGCTATCTGCAGACGTTCGCATATTCGGAGCAGGGCTGCCGGAGGCGACCGGCACGGACCATCTAAGTTACGTTTGAATTTTGAGTTGTCAAGACAAGCAAGCAGCCCCAGTCTCTGTGCCTCTGTGCGAGCAGTGCCATGGGCAGATGAGGCTGAGCAACAGCTTTCCAGGCTAGCTCTTTCTGGCTGCGAGCTATCTGCAGACGTTCGCATTTTCAGAGCAGAGCTGCCGGAGGCCCCCTGCACGGAAAAGTTAAGATACTTTTGAACTTTAACGGGGCAAGACAATCAAGCAGCCCCAGTCTCTGTGCCTCTGTGCGAGCAGTGCCATGGGCAGATGAGGCTGAGCAACAGCTTTCCAGGCTAGCTCTTTCTGGCTGCGAGCGATCTGCAGACGTTCGCATTTTCAGAACAGGTCTGGCGGAGGCGCCCGGCACGGACCACCTAAGCTACGTTTGAAGTTTGAGTGGTCAAGACAAGCAAGAAGCCCCAGTCTCTGTGCCTCTGTGCGAGCAGTGCCATGGTCAGATGAGACTGAGCAACAGCTTTCCAGGCTAGCTCTTTCTGGATGCGAGCTATCTGCAGACGTTCGCATTTTCGGAGCAGGGCTGCCGGAGTCCCCCTGTACGGACCACCTAAGATACGTTTGAAGTTTGAGGTTGCAAGACAAGCAAGCAGCCCCAGTCTCTGTGCCTCTGTGCGAGCAGTGCCATGTGCAGATGAGGCTGAGCAACAGCTTTCCAGGCTAGCTCATTCTGGCTGAGAGCTATCTGCAGACGTTTGCATTTTCGGAGCAGGGCTGCTGGAGGCGCCCGGAACGAAAATCTTATGATACTTTTGAACTTTAACAGGGCAAGACAAGCAAGCAGCCCCAGTCTCTGTGCCTCTGTGCGAGCAGTGCCATGGGCAGATGAGGCTGAGCAAGAGCTTTCCAGGCTAGCTCTTTCTGCCAGCGAGCTATCTGCAGACGTTCCCATTTTCGGAACAGGGCTGCCAGAGGCCCACTGAACGAACCTCCAACTATACGTTTGAATTTTGAGGTGGCAAGACAAGCAAGAAGCTCCAGTCTCTGTGCCTCTGTGCAAGCAGTGCCATGGGCTGATGAGGCTCAGCAACAGCTTTCCAGGCTAGTTCTTTCTACCGGCGAGCCATCTGCAGACGTTCGCATTTTCGGAGCAGGGTTCCTGGAGTTGGCTGGCACGGACCACCTAAGATACGTTTGAAGTCTGAGGGGTCAAGACAAGCAAGCAGCCCCAGTCTCTGTGGGTCTGTGCGAGCAGTGCCATGGGCAGATGAGGCTGAGCAACAGCTTTCCAGGCTAGCTCTTTCTGGCTGCGAGCTATCTGCAGACGTTCGCATTTTCAGAGCAGGGCTGCCATATTTGGCCGGCACGGACCACTTAAGCTTCGTTTGAAGTTTGAGGGGCAAGACAAGCAAGCAGCCCCAGTCTCTGTGCCTCTGTGCGAGCAGTGCCATGGGAAGATGAGGCTGAGCAACAGCTTTCCACGCTAGCTCTTTCTGCCTGCGACCTATCTGCAGACGTTCGCATTTTCAAAGCAGCGCTTCCAGAGGCTCCTGGCACGGACCACCTAAGCTACATTTGAAGTTTGAGGTGGCAAGACAAGCAAGCAGCCCCAGTCTCTGTGACTCTGTGCGAGCAGTGCCATGGTCAGATGAGGCTGAGCAACAGCTTTCCACGCTAGCTTATTCCGGCTGAGAGCTATCTGCAGACGTTTGCATTTTCGGAGCAGGGCTGCCGGAGGCGCAAGGCACGGAAATCTTAAGATACTTTTGAACTTTAACAGGGCAAGACAAGCAAGCAGCCCCAGTCTCTGTGCCTCTGTGCGAGCAGTGCCATGGGCAGATGAGGCTCAGCAACAGCTTTCCAGGCTAGCTCTTTCTGGCTGCGAGCGATCTGCAGACGATCCCATTTTCGGAACAGGGGTGCCAGAGGTCCCCTGAACGAACCTCCAAATATACGTTTGAAGTTTGAGGTGGCAAGACAAGCAAGAAGCCCCAGTCTCTGTGCCTCTGTGCGAGCAGTGCCATGGGCAGATGAGGCTGAGCAACAGCTTTCCATGCTAGCTCTTTCTGCCTGCGAGCCATCTGCAGACGTTCGCATTTTCGGAGCAGGGTTCCTGGAGTTGGCTGGCACGGACCACCTAAGATACGTTTGAAGTCTGAGGGGTCAAGACAAGCAAGCAGACCCAGTCTCTGTGGGTCTGTGCGAGCAGTGCCATGGGCAGATGAGGCTGAGCAACAGCTTTCCAGGCTAGCTCTTTCTGGCTGCGAGCTATCTGCAGACGTTCGCATTTTCGGAGCAGGGCTGCCGGATTTGGCCGGCACGGACCACTTAAGCTTCGTTTGAAGTTTGAGGGGTCAAGACAAGCAAGCAGCCCCAGTCTCTGTGCCTCTGCGCGAGCAGTGCCATGGGCAGATGAGGCTGAGCAACAGCTTTCCAGGCTAGCTCTTTCTGGATGCGAGCCATCTGCAGACGTTCGCATTTTCGGAGCAGGGTTCCTGGAGTTGGCTGGCACGGACCACCTAAGATACGTTTGAAGTCTGAGGGGTCAAGACAAGCAAGCAGCCCCAGTCTCTGTGGGTCTGTGCGAGCAGTGCCATGGGCAGATGAGGCTGAGCAACAGCTTTCCAGGCTAGCTCTTTCTGGCTGCGAGCTATCTGCAGACGTTCGCATTTTCGGAGCAGGGCTGCCGGATTTGGCCGGCACGGACCACTTAAGCTTCGTTTGAAGTTTGAGGGGTCAAGACAAGCAAGCAGCCCCAGTCTCTGTGCCTCTGCGCGAGCAGTGCCATGGGCAGATGAGGCTGAGCAACAGCTTTCCAGGCTAGCTCTTTCTGGATGCGAGCTATCTGCAGACGTTCGCATTTTCGGAGCAGGGCTGCCGGAGGCGCCCGGCACGGACCACCTAAGTTACGTTTGAATTTTGAGTTGTCAAGACAAGCAAGCAGCCCCAGTCTCTGTGCCTCTGTGCGAGCAGTGCCATGGGCAGATGAGGCTGAGCAACAGCTTTCCAGGCTAGCTCTTTCTGGCTGCGAGCTATCTGCAGACGTTCGCATTTTCAGAGCAGAGCTGCCGGAGGCCCCCTGCACGGAAAAGTTAAGATACTTTTGAACTTTAACGGGGCAAGACAATCAAGCAGCCCCAGTCTCTGTGCCTCTGTGCGAGCAGTGCCATGGGCAGATGAGGCTGAGCAACAGCTTTCCAGGCTAGCTCTTTCTGGCTGCGAGCGATCTGCAGACGTTCGCATTTTCAGAACAGGTCTGCCGGAGGCGCCCGGCACGGACCACCTAAGCTACGTTTGAAGTTTTAGTGGTCAAGACAAGCAAGAAGCCCCATGCTCTGTGCCTCTGTGCGAGCAGTGCCATGGGCAGATGAGGCTCAGCAACAGCTTTCCAGGCTAGCTCTTTCTGGATGCGAGCTATCTGCAGACGTTTGCATTTTCGGAGCAGGGCTGCTGGAGGCGCCCGGCACGAAAATCTTATGATACTTTTGAACTTTAACAGGGCAAGACAAGCAAGCAGCCCCAGTCTCTGTGCCTCTGTGCGAGCAGTGCCATGGGCAGATGAGGCTCAGCAACAGCTTTCCAGGCTAGTTCTTTCTGCCGGCGAGCTATCTGCAGACGTTCCCATTTTCGGAACAGGTCTGCCAGAGGCCCACTGAACGAACCTCCAACTATACGTTTGAAATTTGAGGGGGCAAGACAAGCAAGCAGCCCCAGTCTCTGTGCCTCTGTGCGAGCAGTGCCATGGGCAGATGGGGCTGAGCAACAGCTTTCCAGGCTAGCTCTTTCTGCCGGCGAGCTATGTGCAGACGTTCGCATTTTCAAAGCAGCGCTGCCAGAGGCTCCTGGCACGGACCACCTAAGCTACGTTTGAAGTTTGAGGTGGCAAGACAAGCAAGCAGCCCCAGTCTCTGTGCCTCTGTGCGAGCAGTGCCATGGGCAGATGAGGCTGAGCAACAGCTTTCCACGCTAGCTCATTCCGGCTGAGAGCTATCTGCAGACGTTTGCATTTTCGGAGCAGGGCTGCTGGAGGCGCGAGGCACGGATATCTTAAGATACTTTTGAACTTTAACAGGGCAAGTGTCCTGGGTTTGGCCAGGACAGGGTTAATTTTCACCGGACTCCAGGAAGGGGCACAGCCGGGGGGTGGGGGCTGACCCCACCTGGCCAAACGGAGCCCGGTATTCCATACCATGTGACGTCACGCTGGGTTCCGGTGGGGGGGGAGCGGCGCGGCGGGAACGCACTCGCGGCTTGGGCGGGCGCAGCGCCGGTCCGGTTTCGGGAGAGCGGCTGTTGTACGGTTCGTGGTTGTGTTTTCTCCTTATTTGTATCGTTGTTGTTCCTGTTTTCCCTCTGTTTGCTGTTCTGTTAAACTGCCCTTATCCCGACCCACCAGTTTCTGCCTCTTTCTTTCCATTCTCCTCCGCACGCCGGCGGGGGGAGGGGCGGCCGCGTGGCGCTTTTGTTGCCGGCGGCAGCCGAAACCGAAACATTCAATTGGCGCCCAGACGTGGGGCGGGGATAACGGCAGGGCTGAGCAGCGGGTGTTAAAACTGCTTTCTTACATTTTGTTAAATTTTGTTATACACATTTTTCTGTGTTAAAATAGTCGCCGGTAAAAATGTTTCTGACTTTGATCAAATATCTCTGCTACGTAAATCCTTACTTGCTGTATGTGTTTGCCGCCGTGCTGTTTGTTACCTCGGGAAAGAAGATCAGGATGATGATTTTGCTGTACTGTACGATATCGACTTATGATATGATAACATCACTGTGCATGAAATTAGTCTTGTATTTGCATGCGGCACTGCGGTCATTTCCGTACCTCGGATCCTATGTCTTAGATTTTGTTAATAATCAAACCCAGTCTGTGGGGAAAACCGAAGGGGATACCTTCCCCCACTCTTTCGCCCCCCCCCCTCTTTCCCTCAGGCTGGTCCTAACTGCTTTTGAGAATTTCGAGTACCCGTGGGATGCTCAGGGCAGCACTCTCCTTTTGTTATGCCTCCTGAATGGGTTGCAGGTTTTGTTTAGGGTTAAGCAAGTCGTTAAGAACATCGTGCAGAGACCTGCGCCGGGGCTGGATAGCTGTGAGTGGCTGGGTGTGTGGGACAGCATGGGCAGATGTCTAGAGCAGTGGGCACCTGCGGTGTGTTTTAAACTCACCCCTGAACAAATACAGAATCCGGACAATCTGGTAAAATATCTGAAAAAAGTGTGCTGCCACCCTGGGAACTCCAGAGAGACACAGATCACCACAATGTGCTGGGGTCTGGCCCATGCCTACCGAGCCCTGTTCAACACTGTTCAGTGCCTTAAAGGGGAAAGGGGGGGAAGCGAAGCGGCAGGCGCTGCAACTGGCGCTGCCCCCCCAGCCGGCCCTGCAGCCCCTCCAGCCCAGCAGGCAGTCCCAGCCCCCCTGACCGGCACCACCGCTGCTGCAGCCACAGCTGCAGGGTCTGCCTCGGTTTCCCCAGCGGACACAGCAGCTGCTCCAGCCCCAGCTCCAGCCACAGGCACAGTGACTGAGCCCAATGACCAACCTGTGCAGGTAGCAGTCGCCCCCGTAAAACTAAAGAAAGATGCAAAGAGAGCAGATCGCTCTGGGAGGGATGATGATGATCCAGGGTCATCACGGGAGATAGAGACAGAGATCATCACCCGGTCCCTGTCCCTGGGCGAGCTGCGAGACATGCGGAAAGATTTCAGCCGCCACCCAGGGGAGCACATTGCCACCTGGCTGCTGCGGTGCTGGGATAATGGGGCCAGCAGCTTGGAGTTAGAGGGCAAGGAAGCCAAGCAGCTGGGATCCCTGGCCAGGGATGGGGGCATTGACAAGGCCATTGGGAAAAAGGAACAAGTCCTCAGCCTCTGGAGGAGACTTCTCTCAGGGGTGAGGGAGAGGTACCCCTTCAGTGACGATTTTGTATGCTATCCTGGCAAGTGGACCAATATGGAAAGGGGTATTCAGTATTTGAGGGAATTAGCTGTGCGGGAGCTGGTTTACTGTGACACAGACGATGAGCAGGTACCCACAGACCCAGATGAACTCCAGTGCTCACAATCCATGTGGAGGAAGTTTGTGCGGAGTGCACCCTCCTCGCATGCCAACTCACTGGCAGTTGTAAACTGGAAAGGTAAAGACGCACCAACAGTGGATGAGGTGGCTGTCAGACTCCGCCAATATGAGGAAAGTCTCTCTTCCTCCCTTGTCTCAGCTGTGAATAAACTGTCCCGACAGTTCCAGCAATTCAAAGAGGATATGTCCTACTCCCCACCTGTGCGGGCCCGCATCTCAGCTATTAGGGGCAGGCGTTTCTCTGCTCAGGAGAGGGAATACAGAGGCTATACACCCCGGGGCACCCTGTGGTTTTACCTGCGTGACCACGGAGAGGACATGAGGAAGTGGGATGGAAAACCCACCTCAAGTCTAGAGGCACGAGTACGTGAGTTGCGAGGTAAAACAATCACAAAAGGGGACTCTGTTAGGAAAAATGCCGCTCCAGTTTCTAAAAGCCAGCTCTCCAGACCAGGTAGAAAGTTTGACCTTGATTCTGATCCTCTGGAGGGGACCTCCAAGTCATTTTTACAGCAGGTGAGCAGCAATTTCTCTGACGAGGATTAGAGGGGCCCTGCCTCCAGCCAGGTGGAGGAAAGGGACAACCGTGTCTATTGGACGGTGTGGATTCGGTGGCCTGGCACGTCAGATCCACAAGAGTATAAAGCTCTAGTGGACACTGGTGCACAGTGTACTTTAATGCCATCAGAGTTCAAAGGGTCAGAGCCCATTTGTATTTCGGGAGTGACAGGGGGGTCCCAAGAGCTGAGTCTACTGGAGGCTGAAGTGAGCCTCACTGGGCAGGACTGGCAGAAGCACCCCATTGTAACTGGCCCCGAGGCTCCGTGCATCCTTGGGATAGACTATCTTAGGAGAGGCTATTTCAAGGACCCAAAGGGGTATCGGTGGGCTTTTGGCATAGCTGCTGTGGAGACGGAAGAAATTAAACAGCTGTCCATTTTGCCTGGTCTCTCGGAGGATCCTTCCGTTGTGGGGTTGCTGAGGGTTGAAGAACAACAGGTGCCAATCGCGACCACAACGGTGCACCGGCGACAGTATCGTACCAACCAAGACTCCCTTCTCCCCATTCATCAGCTGATCCGCCAGCTGGAGAGTCAAGGAGTGATCACCAAAACTCGCTCACCCTTTAATAGTCCCATATGGCCAGTAAGAAAATCTACTGGAGAGTGGAGACTGACAATAGACTACCGTGGCCTGAATGAAGTCACACCACCGCTGAGTGCTGCCGTGCCAGACATGCTAGAACTTCAGTATCAGCTGGAGTCAAAGGCAGCCAAGTGGTACGCTACAATTGACATCGCTAATGCATTCTTCTCCATCCCTTTGGCAGCAGAGTGCAGGCCACAGTTTGCTTTCACCTGGAGGGGCATCCAGTACACCTGGAATCGACTGCCCCAGGGGTGGAAACACAGTCCCACCATTTGCCATGGACTAATCCAGACTGCACTGGAAAAGGGTGAAGCCCCAGAACATCTGCAGTACATCGATGACATCATTATATGGGGCGACACAGCGGAGGAGGTTTTCGAGAAAGGGGAGAAAATAGTTCAGATCCTTCTGAAAGCCGGTTTCGCCATTAAGCGAAGTAAAGTCAAGGGACCTGCGCAAGAGATCCAGTTTTTGGGAATAAAATGGCAGGATGGGCGCCGTCAAATCCCAATGGATGTCATCAACAAAATAGCAGCTATGTCTCCACCAACCAGCAAAAAGGAAGCACAGGCCTTCCTGGGTGTTGTGGGTTTTTGGAGAATGCACATCCCAAATTACAGCCAGATTGTAAGTCCTCTGTACTACGTGACCCGGAAGAAGAATGATTTTGAATGGGGCCCTGAGCAACGACAGGCATTTGAACAAATTAAACGGGAGATAGTTCATGCCGTAGCCCTTGGTCCAGTCCGGTCAGGGCAAGATGTTAAAAACGTGCTCTACACCGCAGCCGGGGAGAATGGCCCAACCTGGAGTCTCTGGCAGAAGGCACCAGGGGAGACTCGAGGTCGACCCCTGGGGTTCTGGAGCCGGGGATACAAAGGATCCGAGGTCCGCTATACTCCCACTGAAAAAGAGATTCTGGCAGCATATGAAGGCGTTCGAGCTGCTTCAGAAGTGGTCGGCACTGAAGCACAGCTCCTCCTAGCTCCACGATTGCCGGTCCTGGGTTGGATGTTCAAAGAGAGGGTCCCCTCTACGCATCATGCCACCGATGCTACGTGGAGTAAGTGGGTCGCTCTGATCACCCAGCGCGCCCGAATGGGAAACCCCAGTCGCCCAGGAATTCTGGAGGTCATCATGGACTGGCCAGAAGGCAAAGATTTTGGAGCATCGCCAGAGGAGGAGGTGACACGTGCTGAAGAGGCCCCACTGTATAACCAGCTGCCAGAAGATAAGAAACAGTATGCCCTGTTCACGGATGGGTCCTGTCGCATTGTGGGGAAGCAGCGGAGGTGGAAGGCTGCTGTATGGAGCCCTACACGACAAGTCGCGGAAACTGCTGAGGGAGAAGGCGAGTCCAGCCAGTTTGCAGAGGTGAAAGCCATCCAGCTGGCTTTAGACATTGCCAGTCGAGAGAAGTGGCCAGTGCTCTATCTTTACACCGACTCTTGGATGGTGGCCAATGCCTTGTGGGGGTGGCTGCAGCAATGGAAGAAGAACAACTGGCAGCGCAGAGGCAAACCTATCTGGGCTGCCCCATTGTGGCAAGATATTGCTGCCCGGCTAGAGCAGTTGGCTGTAAAAGTCCGTCACGTGGACGCCCACGTCCCTAAGAGTCGGGCCACTGAAGAACATCAAAACAACCACCAGGTAGATCAGGCTGCTAAGATTGAAGTGGCTCAGGTGGATCTGGACTGGCAACATAAGGGTGAACTCTTTATAGCTCGGTGGGCCCATGACACCTCGGGCCACCAAGGAAGAGACGCGACATACAGATGGGCTCGTGACCGAGGGGTGGACTTGACCATGGACACTATTGCACAGGTTATCCATGAATGTGAAACATGCGCTGCAATCAAGCAAGCCAAGCGGGTAAAGCCTCAGTGGTATGGAGGACGATGGCTAAAATATAAATATGGGGAGGCTTGGCAGATTGACTACATCACACTGCCACAAACCCGCCAAGGCAAGCGCTATGTGCTCACAATGGTGGAGGCCACCACCGGATGGCTGGAAACCTACCCTGTGCCCCATGCCACTGCCCGGAATACCATCCTGGGCCTGGAAAAACAAGTCCTGTGGCGACATGGCACTCCCGAAAGAATTGAGTCGGACAACGGGACTCATTTTCGCAACAGCCTCATAGACACCTGGGCCAAAGAACACGGTATTGAGTGGGTGTATCACATCCCCTACCATGCACCAGCCTCTGGAAAGATTGAACGTTACAATGGGCTGCTAAAAACCACTTTGAGGGCAATGGGGGGTGGGACTTTCAAAAATTGGGATACCCATTTAGCAAAGGCCACCTGGTTGGTTAACACCAGAGGGTCCACCAACCGGGCTGGTCCTGCCCAGTCAAAACCTCAGCGCCCAGTAGAAGGGGATAAAGTCCCTGTAGTGCACATGCGGAACATGTTAGGGAAGACGGTTTGGGTCAGTCCTGCCTCGGGCAAAGGCAAGCCCGTCCGCGGGATTGCTTTTGCTCAAGGACCTGGGTGTACCTGGTGGGTAATGCGGAAGGATGGGGAAGTCCGATGTGTACCTCATGGGGATTTAATTTTGGGCGAGAATAGTCCATAAATAAATTGTATAAAGTTAGTTGTTAAATAACCCTGTCACTGTCTGTTATCACTGTTATAATTGTTATATTTTGTACCAGTAGTAGCATAGTAAGAATCGTCCAGATTAAAGAAGGATGGACTTTTTCGATGAAAACCTAGCAGAGCACAGCGATGATGGAACTGGACCTGGTTTTCAACAACTGGCATCCAGCAACTTCATCAAGATCAACATCTCCTGCAGACTGTGGGCACGGGCCACACCAGATACATCAGCCGTGAGCTCCGGATGCAGCAAGTGACCACCCATCACCACACATCACCTCCCCTGCCACAGAAGACCATTACGACAGATGGAGCCTGAAGTCATGGATTAAATGAACTCAATGGACACTTTAGAGTGATGATCCATAGATTAAAGGAATGATATCTGGAGACAGGAGAAGTGGTGGTGATCAGCTGGACAATGGGGGACCTGGGCATGACGTAGATGGTATGGAATAAGGGGTGGATAATGTCCTGGGTTTGGCCAGGACAGGGTTAATTTTCACCGGACTCCAGGAAGGGGCACAGCCGGGGGGTGGGGGCTGACCCCACCTGGCCAAACGGAGCCCGGTATTCCATACCATGTGACGTCACGCTGGGTTCCGGTGGGGGGGGAGCGGCGCGGCGGGAACGCACTCGCGGCTTGGGCGGGCGCAGCGCCGGTCCGGTTTCGGGAGAGCGGCTGTTGTACGGTTCGTGGTTGTGTTTTCTCCTTATTTGTATCGTTGTTGTTCCTGTTTTCCCTCTGTTTGCTGTTCTGTTAAACTGCCCTTATCCCGACCCACCAGTTTCTGCCTCTTTCTTTCCATTCTCCTCCGCACGCCGGCGGGGGGAGGGGCGGCCGCGTGGCGCTTTTGTTGCCGGCGGCAGCCGAAACCGAAACAGCAAGACAAGCAAGCAGCCCCAGTCTCTGTGCCTCTGTGCGAGCAGTGCCATGGGCAGATGAGGCTCAGCAACAGCTTTCCAGGCTAGCTCTTTCTACCGGCGAGCTATCTGCAGACGATCCCATTTTCGGAACAGGTGTGCCAGAGGTCCCCTGAACGAACCTCCAAATATACGTTTGAAGTTTGAGGTGGCAAGACAAGCAAGAAGCCCTGGTCTCTGTGCCTCTGTGCGAGCAGTGCCATGGGCTGATGAGGCTCAGCAACAGCTTTCCAGGCTAGTTCTTTCTACCGGCGAGCCATCTACAGACGTTCGCATTTTCGGAGCAGGGCTGCCGGAGGCGCCCGGCACGGACCACCTAAGTTACGTTTGAATTTTGAGTTGTCAAGACAAGCAAGCAGCCCCAGTCTCTGTGCCTCTGTGCGAGCAGTGCCATGGGCAGATGAGGCTGAGCAACAGCTTTCCAGGCTAGCTCTTTCTGGCTGCGAGCTATCTGCAGACGTTCGCATTTTCAGAGCAGAGCTGCCGGAGCCCCCCTGCACTGAAAAGTTAAGATACTTTTGAACTTTAACGGGGCAAGACAATCAAGCAGCCCCAGTCTCTGTGCCTCTGTGCGAGCAGTGCCATGGGCAGATGAGGCTGAGCAACAGCTTTCCAGGCTAGCTCTTTCTACCGGCGAGCGATCTGCAGACGTTCGCATTTTCAGAACAGGTCTGCCGGAGGCGCCCGGCACGGACCACCTAAGCTACGTTTGAAATTTGAGTGGTCAAGACAAGCAAGAAGCCCCAGTCTCTGTGCCTCTGTGCGAGCAGTGCCATGGGCAGATGAGGCTGAGCAACAGCTTTCCAGGCTAGCTCTTTCTGGATGCGATCTATCTGCAGACGTTCGCATTTTCGGAGCAGGGCTGCCGGAGGCCCCCTGTACGGACCACCAAAGATACGTCTGAAGATTGAGGTTGCAAGACAAGCAAGCAGCCCCAGTCTCTGTGCCTCTGTGCGAGCAGTGCCATGTGCAGATGAGGCTGAGCAACAGCTTTCCAGGCTAGCTCATTCTGGCTGAGAGCTATCTGCAGACGTTTGCATTTTCGGAGCAGGGCTGCTGGAGGCGTGCGGCACGAAAATCTTATGATACTTTTGAACTTTAACAGGGCAAGACAAGCAAGCAGCCCCAGTCTCTGTGCCTCTGTGCGAGCAGTGCCATGGGCAGATGAGGCTCAGCAACAGCTTTCCAGGCTAGCTCTTTCCGCCAGCGAGCTATCTGCAGACGTTCCCATTTTCGGAACAGGGCTGCCAGAGGCCCACTGAACGAACCTCCAACTATACGTTTGAATTTTGAGGTGGCAAGACAAGCAAGAAGCCCCAGTCTCTGTGCCTCTGTGCGAGCAGTGCCATGGGCTGATGAGGCTCAGCAACAGCTTTCCAGGCTAGTTCTTTCTACCGGCGAGCCATCTGCAGACGTTCGCATTTTCGGAGCAGGGTTCCTGGAGTTGGCTGGCACGGACCACCTAAGATACGTTTGAAGTCTGAGGGGTCAAGAGAAGCAAGCAGCCCCAGTCTCTGTGGGTCTGTGCGAGCAGTGCCATGGGCAGATGAGGCTGAGCAACAGCTTTCCAGGCTAGCTGTTTCTGCCTCCGAGCTATCTGCAGACGTTCGCATTTTCGGAGCAGGGCTGCCGGAGGCGCCCGGCACGGACCACCTAAGTTACGTTTGAATTTTGAGTTGTCAAGACAAGCAAGCAGCCCCAGTCTCTGTGCCTCTGTGCGAGCAGTGCCATGGGCAGATGAGGCTGAGCAACAGCTTTCCAGGCTAGCTCTTTCTGCCTGCGAGCTATCTGCAGACGTTCGCATTTTCAGAGCAGAGCTGCCGGAGCCCCCCTGCACGGAAAATTTAAGATACTTTTGAACTTTAACGGGGCAAGACAATCAAGCAGCCCCAGTCTCTGTGCCTCTGTGCGAGCAGTGCCATGGGCAGATGAGGCTGAGCAACAGCTTTCCAGGCTAGCTCTTTCTGGCTGCGAGCGATCTGCAGACGTTCGCATTTTCGGAACAGGTCTGCCGGAGGCGCCCGGCACGGACCACCTAAGCTACGTTTGAAATTCGAGTGGTCAAGACAAGCAAGAAGCCCCAGTCTCTGTGCCTCTGTGCGAGCAGTGCCATGGTCAGATGAGACTGAGCAACAGCTTTCCAGGCTAGCTCTTTCTGGATGCGATCTATCTGCAGACGTTCGCATTTTCGGAGCAGGGCTGCCGGAGGCCCCCTGCACGGAAAAGTTAAGATACATTTGAACTTTAACGGGGCAAGACAATCAAGCAGCCCCAGTCTCTGTGCCTCTGTGCGAGCAGTGCCATGGGCAGATGAGGCTGAGCAACAGCTTTCCAGGCTAGCTCTTTCTGGCTGCGAGCGATCTGCAGACGTTCGCATTTTCAGAACAGGTCTGCCGGAGGCGCCCGGCACGGACCACCTAAGCTACGTTTGAAGTTTTAGTGGTCAAGACAAGCAAGAAGCCCCAATCTCTGTGCCTCTGTGCGAGCAGTGCCATGGTCAGATGAGACTGAGCAACAGCTTTCCAGGCTAGCTCTTTCTGGATGCGAGCTATCTGCAGACGTTCGCATTTTCGGAGCAGGGCTGCCGGAGGCCCCCTGTACGGACCACCTAAGATACGTTTGAAGTTTGAGGTTGCAAGACAAGCAAGCAGCCCCAGTCTCTGTGCCTCTGTGCGAGCAGTGCCATGTGCAGATGAGGCTGAGCAACAGCTTTCCAGGCTAGCTCATTCTGGCTGAGAGCTATCTGTAGACGTTTGCATTTTCGGAGCAGGGCTGCTGGAGGCGTCCGGCACGAAAATCTTATGATACTTTTGAACTTTAACAGGGCAAGACAAGCAAGCAGCCCCAGTCTCTGTGCCTCTGTGCGAGCAGTGCCATGGGCAGATGAGGCTCAGCAACAGCTTTCCAGGCTAGCTCTTTCCGCCAGCGAGCTATCTGCAGACGTTCCCATTTTCGGAACAGGGCTGCCAGAGGCCCACTGAACGATCCTCCAACTATACGTTTGAATTTTGAGGTGGCAAGACAAGCAAGAAGCCCCAGTCTCTGTGCCTCTGTGCGAGCAGTGCCATGGGCAGATGAGGCTGAGCAACAGCTTTCCAGGCTAGCTCTTTCTGCCTGCGAGCCATCTGCAGACGTTCGCATTTTCGGAGCAGGGTTCCTGGAGTTGGCTGGCACGGACCACCTAAGATACGTTTGAAGTCTGAGGGGTCAAGACAAGCAAGCAGCCCCAGTCTCTGTGGGTCTGTGCGAGCAGTGCCATGGGCAGATGAGGCTGAGCAACAGCTTTCCAGGCTAGCTCTTTCTGGCTGCGAGCTATCTGCAGACGTTCGCATTTTCAGAGCAGGGCTGCCGGATTTGGCCGGCACGGACCACTTAAGCTTCGTTTGAAGTTTGAGGGGTCAAGACAAGCAAGCAGCCCCAGTCTCTGAGCCTCTGCGCGAGCAGTGCCATGGGCAGATGAGGCTGAGCAACAGCTTTCCAGGCTAGCTCTTTCTGCCTCCGAGCTATCTGCAGACGTTCGCATTTTCGGAGCAGGGCTGCCGGAGGCACCCGGCACGGACCACCTAAGTTACGTTTGAATTTTGAGTTGTCAAGACAATCAAGCAGCCCCAGTCTCTGTGCCTCTGTGCGAGCAGTGCCATGGGCAGATGAGGCTGAGCAACAGCTTTCCAGGCTAGCTCTTTCTGGCTGCGAGCGATCTGCAGACGTTCGCATTTTCAGAACAGGTCTGCCGGAGGCGCCCGGCACGGACCACCTAAGCTACGTTTGAAGTTTTAGTGGTCAAGACAAGCAAGAAGCCCCAGTCTCTGTGCCTCTGTGCGAGCAGTGCCATGGTCAGATGAGACTGAGCAACAGCTTTCCAGGCTAGCTCTTTCTGGATGCGAGCTATCTGCAGACGTTCGCATTTTTGGAGCAGGGCTGCCGGAGGCCCCCTGTACGGACCACCTAAGATACGTTTGAAGTTTGAGGTTGCAAGACAAGCAAGCAGCCCCAGTCTCTGTGCCTCTGTGCGAGCAGTGCCATGTGCAGATGAGGCTGAGCAACAGCTTTCCAGGCTAGCTCTTTCTGGCTGAGAGCTATCTGCAGACGTTTGCATTTTCGGAACAGGGCTGCTGGAGTTGGCTGGCACGGACCACCTAAGATACGTTTGAAGTCTGAGGGGTCAAGAGAAGCAAGCAGCCCCAGTCTCTGTGGGTCCGTGCGAGCAGTGCCATGGGCAGATGAGGCTGAGCAACAGCTTTCCAGGCTAGCTCTTTCTGCCTCCGTGCTATCTGCAGACGTTCGCATTTTCGGAGCAGGGCTGCCGGAGGCGCCCGGCACGGACCACCTAAGTTACGTTTGAATTTTGAGTTGTCAAGACAAGCAAGCAGCCCCATTCTCTGTGCCTCTGTGCGAGCAGTGCCATGGGCAGATGAGGCTGAGCAACACCTTTCCAGGCTAGCTCTTTCTGGCTGCGAGCTATCTGCAGACGTTCGCATTTTCAGAGCAGAGCTGCCGGAGCCCCCCTGCACGGAAAAGTTAAGATACTTTTGAACTTTAACGGGGCAAGACAATCAAGCAGCCCCAGTCTCTGTGCCTCTGTGCGAGCAGTGCCATGGGCAGATGAGGCTGAGCAACAGCTTTCCAGGCTAGCTCTTTCTGGCTGCGAGCGATCTGCAGACGTTCGCATTTTCAGAACAGGTCTGCCGGAGGCGCCCGGCACGGACCACCTAAGCTACGTTTGAAATTTGAGTGGTCAAGACAAGCAAGAAGCCCCAGTCTCTGTGCCTCTGTGCGAGAAGTGCCATGGTCAGATGAGACTGAGCAACAGCTTTCCAGGCTAGCTCTTTCTGGCTGCGAGCGATCTGCAGACGTTCGCATTTTCAGAACAGGTCTGCCGGAGGCGCCCGGCACGGACCACCTAAGCTACGTTTGAAGTTTTAGTGGTCAAGACAAGCAAGCAGCCCCAGTCTCTGTGCCTCTGTGCGAGCAGTGCCATGGCCAGATGAGACTGAGCAACAGCTTTCCAGGCTAGCTCTTTCTGGATGCGAGCTATCTGCAGACGTTCGCATTTTCAGAGCAGGGCTGCCGGAGGCCCCCTGTACGGACCACCTAAGATACGTTTGAAGTTTGAGGTTGCAAGACAAGCAAGCAGCCCCAGTCTCTGTGCCTCTGTGCGAGCAGTGCCATGTGCAGATGAGGCTGAGCAACAGCTTTCCAGGCTAGCTCATTCTGGCTGAGAGCTATCTGCAGACGTTTGCATTTTCAGAGCAGGGCTGCTGGAGGCTCCCGGCACGAAAATCTTATGATACTTTTGAACTTTAAAAGGGCAAGACAAGCAAGCAGCCCCAGTCTCTGTGCCTCTGTGCGAGCAGTGCCATGGGCAGATGAGGCTGAGCAACAGCTTTCCACGCTAGCTCATTCCGGCTGAGAGCTATCTGCAGACGTTTGCATATTCGGAGCAGCGCTGCTGGAGGCGCGAGGCACGGAAATCTTAAGATACTTTTGAACTTTAACAGGGCAAGACAAGCAAGCAGCCCCAGTCTCTGTGCCTCTGTGCGAGCAGTGCCATGGGCAGATGAGGCTCAGCAACAGCTTTCCAGGCTAGCTCTTTCTACCGGCGAGCTATCTGCAGACGATCCCATTTTTGGAACAGGTGTGCCAGAGGTCCCCTGAACGAACCTCCAAATATACGTTTGAAGTTTGAGGTGGCAAGACAAGCAAGAAGCCCCAGTCTCTGTGCCTCTGTGCGAGCAGTGCCATGGGCAGATGAGGCTGAGCAACAGCTTTCCAGGCTAGCTCTTTCTGCCTGCGAGCCATCTGCAGACGTTCGCATTTTCGGAGCAGGGTTCCTGGAGTTGGCTGGCACGGACCACCTAAGATACGTTTGAAGTCTGAGGGGTCAAGACAAGCAAGCAGCCCCAGTCTCTGTGGGTCTGTGCGAGCAGTGCCATGGGCAGATGAGGCTGAGCAACAGCTTTCCAGGCTAGCTCTTTCTGGCTGCGAGCTATCTGCAGACGTTCGCATTTTCAGAGCAGGGCTGCCGGATTTGGCCGGCACGGACCACTTAAGCTTCGTTTGAAGTTTGAGGGGTCAAGACAAGCAAGCAGCCCCAGTCTCTGTGCCTCTGCGCGAGCAGTGCCATGGGCAGATGAGGCTGAGCAACAGCTTTCCAGGCTAGCTCTTTCTGCCTCCGAGCTATCTGCAGACGTTCGCATTTTCGGAGCAGGGCTGCCGGAGGCGCCCGGCACGGACCACCTAAGTTACGTTTGAATTTTGAGTTGTCAAGACATTCAAGCAGCCCCAGTCTCTGTGCCTCTGTGCGAGCAGTGCCATGGGCAGATGAGGCTGAGCAACAGCTTTCCAGGCTAGCTCTTTCTGGCTGCGAGCGATCTGCAGACGTTCGCATTTTCAGAGCAGAGCTGCCGGAGGCCCCCTGCACGGAAAAGTTAAGATACTTTTGAACTTTAACGGGGCAAGACAATCAAGCAGCCCCAGTCTCTGTGCCTCTGTGCGAGCAGTGCCATGGGCAGATGAGGCTGAGCAACAGCTTTCCAGGCTAGCTCTTTCTGGCTGCGAGCTATCTGCAGACGTTCGCATTTTCAGAGCAGCGCTGCCAGAGGCTCCCCGCGTGGACCACCTAAACTACGTTTGAAGTTTGAGGGGGCAAGACAACCAAGCAGCCCCAGTCTCTGTGCGTCTGAACGAGCAGTGCCATGGGCAGATGAGGCTGAGCAACAGCTTTCCACGCTAGCTCATTCTGGCTGAGAGCTATCTGCAGACGTTTGCATTTTTGGAGCAGGGCTGCTGGAGGCGCCCGGCACGGAAATCTTAAGATACTTTTGAACTTTAACGGGGCAAGACAAGCAAGCAGCCCCAGTCTCTGTGCCTCTGTGCGAGCAGTGCCATGGGCATATGAGGCTCAGCAACAGCTTTCCAGGCTAGCTCTTTCTGCCGGCGAGCTATCTGCAGACGTTCCCATTTTCGGAACAGAGCTGCCAGAGGCCCCCTGAACAAACCTTAAAATATACGTTTGAATTTTGAGGTGGCAAGACAAGCAAGAAGCCCCAGTCTCTGTGCCTCTGTGCGAGCAGTGCCATGGGCAGATTAGGCTGAGCAACAGCTTTCCAGGCTAGCTCTTTCTGCCTGCGAGCCATCTGCAGACGTTCGCATTTTCGGAGCAGGGTTGCTGGAGTTGGCTGGCACGGACCACCTAAGATACGTTTGAAGTCTGAGGGGTCAAGACAAGCAAGCAGCCCCAGTCTCTGTGCCTCTGTGCGAGCAGTGCCATGGGCAGATGAGGCTGAGCAACAGCTTTCCAGGCTAGCTCTTTCTGCCTGCGAGATATCTGCAGACGTTCGCATTTTCAGAGCAGCGCTGCCAGAGGCTCCCGGCGTGGACCACCTAAACTACGTATGAAGTTTGAGGGGGCAAGACAAGCAAGCAGCCCCAGTCTCTGTGCCTCTGAACGAGCAGTGCCATGGGTAGATGAGGCTGAGCAACAGCTTTCCACGCTAGCTCTTTCTGCCTGCGAGCTATCTGCAGACGTTCGCATTTTCAAAGCAGCGCTGCCAGAGGCTCCTGGCACGGACCACCTAAGCTACGTTTGAAGTTTGAGGTGGCAAGACAAGCAAGCAGCCCCAGTCTCTGTGCCTCTGTGCGAGCAGTGCCATGGGCAGATGAGGCTGAGCAACAGCTTTCCAGGCTAGCTCTTTCTGTCTGCGAGCTATCCGCAGACGTTCACATTTTCGGAGCAGGGCTGCCGGAGGCCCCCTGCACGGTCCACCTAAGCTACATTTGAAGTTTGAGGTGGCAATACAAGCAAGCAGCCCCAGTCTCTGTGCCTCTGTGCGAGCAGTGCCATGGGCAGATGAGGCTGAGCAACAGCTTTCCAGGCTAGCTCTTTCTGCCTGAGAGCTATCTGCAGACGTTCGCATTTTCGGAGCAGGGCTGCCGGAGGCCCCCTGCAAGGAAAAGTTAAGATACTTTTGAACTTTAACGGGGCAAGACAAGCAAGCAGCCCCAGTCTCTGTGCCCCTGTGCGAGCAGTGCCATGGGCAGATGAGGCTCAGCAACAGCTTTCCAGGCTAGCTCTTTCTGCCGGCGAGCTATCTGCAGACGTTCGCAATTTCGGAACAGGGCTGCCAGAGGCCCCCTGAACGAACCTGTAAATCTACGTTTGAAGTTTGAGGTGGCAAGACAAGCAAGAAACCCCAGTCTCTGTGCCTCTGTGCGAGCAGTGCCATGGGCAGATGAGGCTGAGCAACAGCTTTCCAGGCTAGCTCTTTCTGCCTCCGAGCTATCTGCAGACGTTCGCATTTTCGGAGCAGGGCTGCCGGAGGCGCCCGGCACGGACCACCTAAGTTACGTTTGAATTTTGAGTTGTCAAGACAAGCAAGCAGCCCCAGTCTCTGTGCCTCTGTGCGAGCAGTGCCATGGGCAGATGAGGCTGAGCAACAGCTTTCCAGGCTAGCTCTTTCTGGCTGCGAGCTATCTGCAGACGTTCGCATTTTCAGAGCAGAGCTGCCGGAGCCCCCCTGCACGGAAAAGTTAAGATACTTTTGAACTTTAACGGGGCAAGACAATCAAGCAGCCCCAGTCTCTGTGCCTCTGTGCGAGCAGTGCCATGGGCAGATGAGGCTGAGCAACAGCTTTCCAGGCTAGCTCTTTCTGGCTGCGAGCTATCTGCAGACGTTAGCATTTTCTGACCAGAGCTGCCGGAGGCAACCTGCAAGGAAAACTTAAGATAATTTTGACCTTTAACGGGGCAAGACAAGCAAGCAGCCCCAGTCTCTGTGCCTCTGTGTGAGCAGTGCCATGGGCAGATCAGGCTGAGCAACAGATTTGCAGGCTAGCTCTTTCTGTCTGCGAGCTATCTGCAGATGTTCGCATTTTCAAAGGAGCGCTGCCAGAGGCTCCTGGCACGGACCACCTAAGCTACGTTTGAAGTTTGAGGTGGCAAGACAAGCAAGCAGCCCCAGTCTCTGTGCCTCTGTGCGAGCAGTGCCATGGGCAGATGAGGCTGAGCAACAGCTTTACAGGCTAGGTCTTTCTGGCTGCCAGCTATCTCCAGACGTTCACATTTTCGGAGCAGGTCTGCCGGAGGCCCCCTGCACGTTCCACCTAAGCTACATTTGAAGTTTGAGGTGGCAAGACAAGCAAGCAGCCCCAGTCTCTGTGCCTCTGTGCGAGCAGTGCCATGGGCAGATGAGGCTCAGCAACAGCTTTCCAGGCTAGTTCTTTCTGCCGGCGAGCTATCTGCAGACGTTCGCATTTTCGGAACAGGGCTGCCAGAGGCCCCCTGAACGAACCTTAAAATATACGTTTGAATTTTGAGGTGGCAAGACAAGCAAGCAGCCCCAGTCTCTGTGCCTCTGTGCGAGCAGTGCCATGGGCAGATGAGGCTGAGCAACAGTTTTCCACGCTAGCTCGTTCTGCCTGCGAGCTATCTGCAGACGTTCACATTTTCGGAACAGGGCTGCCAGAGGCCCCCTGAACGAACCTCCAAATCTGCGTTTGAAGTTTGAGGTGGCAAGACAAGCAAGCAGCCCCAGTCTCTGTGCCTCTGTGCGAGCAGTGCCATGGGCAGATGAGGCTGAGCAACAGCTTTACAGGCTAGGTCTTTCTGGCTGCCAGCTATCTCCAGACGTTCACATTTTCGGAGCAGGTCTGCCGGAGGCCCCCTGCACGTTCCACCTAAGCTACATTTGAAGTTTGAGGTGGCAAGACAAGCAAGCAGCCCCAGTCTCTGTGCCTCTGTGCGAGCAGTGCCATGGGCAGATGAGGCTCAGCAACAGCTTTCCAGGCTAGCTCTTTCTGCCGGCGAGCTATCTGCAGACGTTCGCATTTTCGGAACAGGGCTGCCAGAGGCCCCCTGAACGAACCTTAAAATATACGTTTGAATTTTGAGGTGGCAAGACAAGCAAGCAGCCCCAGTCTCTGTGCCTCTGTGCGAGCAGTGCCATGGGCAGATGAGGCTGAGCAACAGTTTTCCACGGTAGCTCGTTCTGCCTGCGAGCTATCTGCAGACGTTCACATTTTCGGAACAGGGCTGCCAGAGGCCCCCTGAACGAACCTCCAAATCTGCGTTTGAAGTTTGAGGTGGCAAGACAAGCAAGAAACCCCAGTCTCTGTGCCTCTGTGCGAGCAGTGCCATGGGCAGATGAGGCTGAGCAACAGCTTTCCAGGCTAGCTCTTTCTGCCTCCGAGCTATCTGCAGACGTTCGCATTTTCGGAGCAGGGCTGCCGGAGGCGCCCGGCACGGACCACCTAAGTTACTTTTGAATTTTGAGTTGTCAAGACAAGCAAGCAGCCCCAGTCTCTGTGCCTCTGTGCGAGCAGTGCCATGGGCAGATGAGGCTGAGCAACAGCTTTCCAGGCTAGCTCTTTCTGGCTGCGAGCGATCTGCAGACGTTCGCATTTTCAGAACAGGTCTGCCGGAGGCGCCCGGCACGGACCACCTAAGCTACGTTTGAAATTTGAGTGGTCAAGACAAGCAAGAAGCCCCAGTCTCTGTGCCTCTGTGCGAGAAGTGCCATGGTCAGATGAGACTGAGCAACAGCTTTCCAGGCTAGCTCTTTCTGGATGCGATCTATCTGCAGACGTTCGCATTTTCGGAGCAGGGCTGCCGGATACCCCCTGCACGTAAAAGTTAAGATACATTTGAACTTTAACGGGGCAAGACAATCAATCAGCCCCAGTCTCTGTGCCTCTGTGCGAGCAGTGCCATGGGCAGATGAGGCTGAGCAACAGCTTTCCAGGCTAGCTCTTTCTGGCTGCGAGCGATCTGCAGACATTCGCATTTTCAGAACAGGTCTGCCGGAGGCGCCCGGCACGGACCACCTAAGCTACGTTTGAAGTTTTAGTGGTCAAGACAAGCAAGAAGCCCCAGTCTCTGTGCCTCTGTGCGAGCAGTGCCATGGTCAGATGAGACTGAGCAACAGCTTTCCAGGCTAGCTCTTTCTGGATGCGAGCTATCTGCAGACGTTCGCATTTTTGGAGCAGGGCTGCCGGAGGCCCCCTGTACGGACCACCTAAGATACGTTTGAAGTTTGAGGTTGCAAGACAAGCAAGCAGCCCCAGTCTCTGTGCCTCTGTGCGAGCAGTGCCATGTGCAGATGAGGCTGAGCAACAGCTTTCCAGGCTAGCTCATTCTGGCTGAGAGCTATCTGCAGACGTTTGCATTTTCGGAGCAGGGCTGCTGGAGGCTCCCGGCACGAAAATCTTATGATACTTTTGAACTTTAAAAGGGCAAGACAAGCAAGCAGCCCCAGTCTCTGTGCCTCTGTGCGAGCAGTGCCATGGGCAGATGAGGCTGAGCAACAGCTTTCCACGCTAGCTCATTCCGGCTGAGAGCTATCTGCAGACGTTTGCATTTTCGGAGCAGGGCTGCTGGAGGCGCGAGGCACGGAAATCTTAAGATACTTTTGAACTTTAACAGGGCAAGACAAGCAAGCAGCCCCAGTCTCTGTGCCTCTGTGCGAGCAGTGCCATGGGCAGATGAGGCTCAGCAACAGCTTTCCAGGCTAGCTCTTTCTACCGGCGAGCTATCTGCAGACGATCCCATTTTCGGAACAGGTGTGCCAGAGGTCCCCTGAACGAACCTCCAAATATACGTTTGAAGTTTGAGGTGGCAAGACAAGCAAGAAGCCCCAGTCTCTGTGCCTCTGTGCGAGCAGTGCCATGGGCAGATGAGGCTGAGCAACAGCTTTCCATGCTAGCTCTTTCTGCCTGCGAGCCATCTGCAGACGTTCGCATTTTCGGAGCAGGGTTCCTGGAGTTGGCTGGCACGGACCACCTAAGATACGTTTGAAGTCTGAGGGGTCAAGACAAGCAAGCAGCCCCAGTCTCTGTGGGTCTGTGCGAGCAGTGCCATGGGCAGATGAGGCTGAGCAACAGCTTTCCAGGCTAGCTCTTTCTGGCTGAGAGCTATCTGCAGACGTTCGCATTTTCGGAGCAGGGCTGCCGGATTTGGCCGGCACGGACCACTTAAGCTTCGTTTGAAGTTTGAGGGGTCAAGACAAGCAAGCAGCCCCAGTCTCTGTGCCTCTGCGCGAGCAGTGCCATGGGCAGATGAGGCTGAGCAACAGCTTTCCAGGCTAGCTCTTTCTGCCTCCGAGCTATCTGCAGACGTTCGCATTTTCGGAGCAGGGCTGCCGGAGGCGCCCGGCACGGACCACCTAAGTTACGTTTGAATTTTGAGTTGTCAAGACATTCAAGCAGCCCCAGTCTCTGTGCCTCTGTGCGAGCAGTGCCATGGGCAGATGAGGCTGAGCAACAGCTTTCCAGGCTAGCTCTTTCTGGCTGCGAGCGATCTGCAGACGTTCGCATTTTCAGAGCAGAGCTGCCGGAGCCCCCCTGCACGGAAAAGTTAGGATACTTTTGAACTTTAACGGGGCAAGACAATCAAGCAGCCCCAGTCTCTGTGCCTCTGCGCGAGCAGTGCCATGGGCAGATGAGGCTGAGCAACAGCTTTCCAGGCTAGCTCTTTCTGGATGCGAGCTATCTGCAGACGTTCGCATTTTCGGAGCAGGGCTGCCGGAGGCGCCCGGCACGGACCACCTAAGTTACGTTTGAATTTTGAGTTGTCAAGACATTCAAGCAGCCCCAGTCTCTGTGCCTCTGTGCGAGCAGTGCCATGGGCAGATGAGGCTGAGCAACAGCTTTCCAGGCTAGCTCTTTCTGGCTGCGAGCGATCTGCAGACGTTCGCATTTTCAGAGCAGAGCTGCCGGAGCCCCCCTGCACGGAAAAGTTAAGATACTTTTGAACTTTAACGGGGCAAGACAATCAAGCAGCCCCAGTCTCTGTGCCTCTGTGCGAGCAGTGCCATGGGCAGATGAGGCTGAGCAACAGCTTTCCAGGCTAGCTCTTTCTGGCTGCGAGCTATCTTCAGACGTTCCCATTTTCAGAGCAGCGCTGCCAGAGGCTCCCCGCGTGGACCACCTAAACTACGTTTGAAGTTTGAGGGGGCAAGACAACCAAGCAGCCCCAGTCTCTGTGCGTCTGAACGAGCAGTGCCATGGGCAGATGAGGCTGAGCAACAGCTTTCCACGCTAACTCATTCTGGCTGAGAGCTATCTGCAGACGTTTGCATTTTTGGAGCAGGGCTGCTGGAGGCGCCCGGCACGGAAATCTTAAGATACTTTTGAACTTTAACGGGGCAAGACAAGCAAGCAGCCCCAGTCTCTGTGCCTCTGTGCGAGCAGTGCCATGGGCTGATGAGGCTCAGCAACAGCTTTCCAGGCTAGCTCTTTCTGCCGGCGAGCTATCTGCAGACGTTCCCATTTTCGGAACAGAGCTGCCAGAGGCCCCCTGAACAAACCTTAAAATATACGTTTGAATTTTGAGGTGGCAAGACAAGCAAGAAGCCCCAGTCTCTGTGCCTCTGTGCGAGCAGTGCTATGGGCAGATGAGGCTGAGCAACAGCTTTCCAGGCTAGCTCTTTCTGCCTGCGAGCCATCTACAGACGTTCGCATTTTCGGAGCAGGGTTGCTGGAGTTGGCTGGCACGGACCACCTAAGATACGTTTGAAGTCTGAGGGGTCAAGACAAGCAAGCAGCCCCAGTCTCTGTGCCTCTGTGCGAGCAGTGCCATGGGCAGATGAGGCTGAGCAACAGCTTTCCAGGCTAGCTCTTTCTGCCTGCGAGATATCTGCAGACGTTCGCATTTTCAGAGCAGCGCTGCCAGAGGCTCCCGGCGTGGACCACCTAAACTACGTATGAAGTTTGAGGGGGCAAGACAAGCAAGCAGCCCCAGTCTCTGTGCCTCTGTGCGAGCAGTGCCATGGGCAGATGAGGCTGAGCAACAGCTTTCCAGGCTAGCTCTTTCTGTCTGCGAGCTATCCGCAGACGTTCACATTTTCGGAGCAGGGCTGCCGGAGGCGCCCTGCACGGTCCACCTAAGCTACATTTGAAGTTTGAGGGGGCAAGACAAGCAAGCAGCCCCAGTCTCTGTGCCTCTGTGCGAGCAGTGCCATGGGCAGATGAGGCTGAGCAACAGCTTTCCAGGCTAGCTCTTTCTGCCTGAGAGCTATCTGCAGACGTTCGCATTTTCTGAGCAGGGCTGCCGGAGGCCCCCTGCAAGGAAAAGTTAAGATACTTTTGAACTTTAACGGGGCAAGACAAGCAAGCAGCCCCAGTCTCTGTGCCCCTGTGCGAGCAGTGCCATGGGCAGATGAGGCTGAGCAACAGCTTTCCAGGCTAGCTCTTTCTGCCGGCGAGCTATCTGCAGACGTTCGCAATTTCGGAACAGGGCTGCCAGAGGCCCCCTGAACGAACCTTCAAATCTACGTTTGAATTTTGAGGTGACAAGACAAGCAAGAAGCCCCAGTCTCTGTGCCTCTGTGTGAGCAGTGCCATGGGAAGATGAGGCTGAGCAACAGCTTTCCAGGCTAGCTCTTTCTGGCTGCGAGCTATCTGCAGACGTTAGCATTTTCTGAGCAGAGCTGCCGGAGGCAACCTGCAAGGAAAACTTAAGATACTTTTGACCTTTAACGGGGCAAGACAAGCAAGCAGCCCCAGTCTCTGTGCCTCTGTGTGAGCAGTGCCATGGGCAGATCAGGCTGAGCAACAGCTTTGCAGGCTAGCTCTTTCTGGATGCGAGCTATCTGCAGATGTTCGCATTTTCAAAGGAGCGCTGCCAGAGGCTCCTGGCACGGACCACCTAAGCTACGTTTGAAGTTTGAGGTGGCAAGACAAGCAAGCAGCCCCAGTCTCTGTGCCTCTGTGCGAGCAGTGCCATGTGCAGATGAGGCTGAGCAACAGCTTTACAGGCTAGGTCTTTCTGGCTGCCAGCTATCTCCAGACGTTCACATTTTCGGAGCAGGTCTGCCGGAGGCCCCCTGCACGTTCCACCTAAGCTACATTTGAAGTTTGAGGTGGCAAGACAAGCAAGCAGCCCCAGTCTCTGTGCCTCTGTGCGAGCAGTGCCATGGGCAGATGAGGCTCAGCAACAGCTTTCCAGGCTAGCTCTTTCTACCGGCAAGCTATCTGCAGACGTTCGCATTTTCGGAACAGGGCTGCCAGAGGCCCCCTGAACGAACCTTAAAATATACGTTTGAATTTTGAGGTGGCAAGACAAGCAAGCAGCCCCAGTCTCTGTGCCTCTGTGCGAGCAGTGCCATGGGCAGATGAGGCTGAGCAACAGTTTTCCACGCTAGCTCGTTCTGGCTGAGAGCTATCTGCAGACGTTCACATTTTCGGAACAGGGCTGCCAGAGGCCCCCTGAACGAACCTCCAAATCTGCGTTTGAAGTTTGAGGTGGCAAGACAAGCAAGAAGCCCCAGTCTCTGTGCCTCTGTGCGAGCAGTGCCATGGGCAGATGAGGCTGAGCAACAGCTTTCCAGGCTAGCTCTTTCTGCCTGCGAGCCATCTGCAGACGTTCGCATTTTCGGAGCAGGGTTGCTGGAGCTGGCTGGCACGGACCACCTAAGATACTTTTGAAGTCTGAGGGGTCAAGACAAGCAAGCAGCCCCAGTCTCTGTGCCTCTGTGCGAGCAGTGCCATGGGCAGATGAGGCTGAGCAACAGCTTTCCAGGCTAGCTCTTTCTGGCTGCGAGCTATCTGCAGACGTTCGCATTTTCAGAGCAAGGCTGCCGGATTTGGCCGGCACGGACCACTTAAGGTTCGTTTGAAGTTTGAGGGGTCAAGACAAGCAAGTAGCCCCAGTCTCTGTGCCTCTGCGCGAGCAGTGCCATGGGCAGATGAGGCTGAGCAACAGCTTTCCAGGCTAGCTCTTTCTGGATGCGAGCTATCTGCAGACGTTCGCATTTTCGGAGCAGGGCTGCCGGAGGCGCCCGGCACGGACCACCTAAGTTACGTTTGAAGTTTGAGTTGTCAAGACAAGCAAGCAGCCCCAGTCTCTGTGCCTCTGTGCGAGCAGTGCCATGGGCAGATGAGGCTGAGCAACAGCTTTCCAGGCTAGCTCTTTCTGGCTGCGAGCTATCTGCAGACGTTCGCATTTTCAGAGCAGCGCTGCCAGAGGATCCCGGCGTGGACCACCTAAACTACGTTTGAATTTTGAGGGGGCAAGACAAGCAAGAAGCCCCAGTCTCTGTGCCTCTGTGCGAGCAGTGCCATGGGCAGATGAGGCTGAGCAACAGCTTTCCAGGCTAGCTCTTTCTCGCTGCGAGCTATCTGCAGACGTTCGCATTTTCGGAGCAGGGCTGCCGGAGGCCCCCTGCACGGACCACCTAATATACGTTTGAAGTTTGAGGTTACAAGACAAGCAAGCAGCCCCAGTCTCTGTGCCTCTGTGCGAGCAGTGCCATGGGCAGATGAGGCTCAGCAACAGCTTTCCAGGCTAGCTCTTTCTGGCTGCGATCTATCCGCAGACGTTCACATTTTCGGAGCAGGGCTGCCGGAGGCCCCCTGCACGGTCCACCTAAGCTACATTTGAAGTCTGAGGTGGCAAGACAAGCAAGCAGCCCCAGTCTCTGTGCCTCTGTGCGAGCAGTGCCATGGGCAGATGAGGCTCAGCAACAGCTTTCCAGGCTAGCTCTTTCTGCCGACGAGCTATCTGCAGACGTTCGCATTTTCGCAACAGGGCTGCCAGAGCCCCCCTGAACGAACCTTAAAATATACGTTTGAATTTTGAGGTGGCAAGACAAGCAAGAAGCCCCAGTCTCTGTGCCTCTGTGCGAGCAGTGCCATGGGCAGATGAGGCTGAGCAACAGCTTTCCAGGCTAGCTCTTTCTGCCTGCGAGCCATCTGCAGACGTTCGCATTTTCGGAGCAGGGTTGCTGGAGTTGGCTGGCACGGACCACCTAAGATACGTTTGAAGTCTGAGGGGTCAAGACAAGCAAGCAGCCCCAGTCTCTGTGCCTCTGTGCGAGCAGTGCCATGGGCAGATGAGGCTGAGCAAGAGCTTTCCAGGCTAGCTCTTTCTGGCTGCGAGCTATCTGCAGACGTTCGCATTTTCAGAGCAGGGCTGCCGGATTTGGCCGGCATGGACCACTTAAGGTTCGTTTGAAGTTTGAGGGGTCAAGACAAGCAAGCAGCCCCAGTCTCTGTGCCTCTGCGCGAGCAGTGCCATGGGCAGATGAGGCTGAGCAACAGCTTTCCAGGCTAGCTCTTTCTGCCTCCGAGCTATCTGCAGACGTTCGCATTTTCGGAGCAGGGCTGCCGGAGGCGCCTGGCACGGACCACCTAAGTTACGTTTGAAGTTTGAGTTGTCAAGACAAGCAAGCAGCCCCAGTCTCTGTGCCTCTGTGCGAGCAGTGCCATGGGCAGATGAGGCTGAGCAACAGCTTTCCAGGCTAGCTCTTTCTGGTTGAGAGCTATCTGCAGACGTTCGCATTTTCGGAGCAGGGTTGCTGGAGTTGGCTGGCAAGGACCACCTAATGTACGTTTGAAGTTTAAGGGAGTAAGACAAGCAAGCAGCCCGAGTCTCTGTGCCTCTGTGCGAGCAGTGCCATGGGCAGATGAGGCTGAGCAACAGCTTTCCACGCTAGCCCTTTCTGGCTGCCAGCTAACTGCAGACGTTCGCATTTTCGGAGCAGGGCTGCCAGAGGCTCCCCGCACGGACCACCTAAGTTACGTTTGAAGTTTGAGGTGGCAAGACAAGCAAGAAGCCGCAGTCTCTGTGCCTCTGTGCGAGCAGTGCCATGGGCAGATGAGGCTGAGCAACGTCTTTCCAGGCTAGCGCTTTCTGCCATCGAGCTATCTGCAGACGTTCCCATTTTCGGAGCAGGGCTGCCGGAGGCCCCCTGCACGGACCACCTAAGATACGTTTGAAGTTTGAGGTTGCAAAACAAGCAAGCAGCCACAGTCTCTATGCCTCTGTGCGAGCAGTGCCGTGGGCAGATGAGGCTGAGCAACAGCTTTCCAGGCTAGCTCTTTCTGGCTGAGAGCTATCTGCAGACGTTCGCATTTTCGGAGCAGGGCTGCTGGAGTTTGCTGGCACGGACCACCTAATGTACGTTTGAAGTTTAAGGGAGTAAGACAAGCAAGCAGCCCCATTCTCTGTGCCTCTGTGCGAGCAGTGCCATGGGCAGATGAGGCTGAGCAACAGCTTTACAGGCTAGCTCTTTCTGGCTCCGAGCTATCTGCAGACGTTCGCATTTTCGGAGCAGGGCTGCCGGAGGCCCCCTGCATGGACCACCTAAGATACGTTTGAAGTTTGAGGTTGCAAGACAAGCAAGCAGCCCCAGTCTCTGTGGGTCTGTGCGAGCAGTGCCACGGGCAGATGAGGCTAAGCAACAGCTTTCCACGGTAGGTCATTCTGGCTGAGAGATATCTGCAGACGTTCGCATTTTCGGAGCAGAGCTGCCGGAGCCCCCTGCACGGAAAAGTTAAGATACTTTTGAACTTTAACGGGGCAAGACAAGCAAGCAGCCCCAGGCTCTGTGCCTCTGTGAGAGCAGTGCCATGGGCAGATGAGGCTGAGCAACACCTTTCCAGGCTAGCTCTTTCTGCCTGCGAGCTATCTGCAGACGTTCCCATTTTCAGAGCAGGGCTGCCGGAGTTGGGCGGCACAGACAACCTAAACTAAATTTGAAGTTTGAGGGTGCAAGAGAAGCAAGCAGCCCCAGTCTCTGTGCCTCTGTGCGAGCAGTGCCATGGGCAGATGAGGCTGAGCAACAGCTTTCCACGCTAGCCCTTTCTGGCTGCGAGCTAACTGCAGACGTTCGCATTTTCAGAGCAGGGCTGCCAGAGGCTCCCCGCGTGGACCACCTAAACTACGTTTGAAGTTTGAGGGGGCAAGACAAGAAGCAGCCCCAGTCTCTGTGCCTCTGTGCGAGCAGTGCCATGGGCAGATGAGGCTGAGCAACAGCTTTCCAGGCTAGCTCTTTCTGGCTGCGAGCTATCTGCAGACGTTCGCATTTTCGGAGCAGGGCTGCCGGATTTGGCCGGCACGGACCACTTAAGCTTCGTTTGAAGTTTGAGGGGTCAAGACAAGCAAGCAGCCCCAGTCTCTGTGCCTCTGTGCGAGCAGTGCCATGGTCAGATGAGACTGAGCAACAGCTTTCCAGGCTAGCTCTTTCTGGATGCGAGCTATCTGCAGACGTTCGCATTTTTGGAGCAGGGCTGCCGGAGTCCCCCTGTACGGACCACCTAAGATACGTTTGAAGTTTGAGGTTGCAAGACAAGCAAGCAGCCCCAGTCTCTCTGCCTCTGTGCGAGCAGTGCCATGTGCAGATGAGGCTGAGCAACAGCTTTCCAGGCTAGCTCATTCTGGCTGAGAGCTATCTGCAGACGTTTGCATTTTCGGAGCAGGGCTGCTGGAGGCTCCCGGCACGAAAATCTTATGATACTTTTGAACTTTAAAAGGGCAAGACAAGCAAGCAGCCCCAGTCTCTGTGCCTCTGTGCGAGCAGTGCCATGGGCAGATGATGCTGAGCAACAGCTTTCCACGCTAGCTCATTCCGGCTGAGAGCTATCTGCAGACGTTTGCATTTTCGGAGCAGGGCTGCTGGAGGCGCGAGGCACGGAAATCTTAAGATACTTTTGAACTTTAACAGGGCAAGACAAGCAAGCAGCCCCAGTCTCTGTGCCTCTCTGCGAGCAGTGCCATGGGCAGATGAGGCTCAGCAACAGCTTTCCAGGCTAGCTCTTTCTACCGGCGAGCTATCTGCAGACGATCCCATTTTCGGAACAGGTGTGCCAGAGGTCCCCTGAACGAACCTCCAAATATACGTTTGAAGTTTGAGGTGGCAAGACAAGCAAGAAGCCCCAGTCTCTGTGCCTCTGTGCGAGCAGTGCCATGGGCAGATGAGGCTGAGCAACAGCTTTCCATGCTAGCTCTTTCTGCCTGCGAGCCATCTGCAGACGTTCGCATTTTCGGAGCAGGGTTCCTGGAGTTGGCTGGCACGGACCACCTAAGATACGTTTGAAGTCTGAGGGGTCAAGACAAGCAAGCAGCCCCAGTCTCTGTGCCTCTGTGCGAGCAGTGCCATGGGCAGATGAGGCTGAGCAACAGCTTTCCAGGCTAGCTCTTTCTGGCTGCGAGCTATCTGCAGACGTTCGCATTTTCGGAGCAGGGCTGCCGGATTTGGCCGGCACGGACCACTTAAGCTTCGTTTGAAGTTTGAGGGGTCAAGACAAGCAAGCAGCCCCAGTCTCTGTGCCTCTGCGCGAGCAGTGCCATGGGCAGATGAGGCTGAGCAACAGCTTTCCAGGCTAGCTCTTTCTGCCTCCGAGCTATCTGCAGACGTTCGCATTTTCGGAGCAGGGCTGCCGGAGGCTCCCCGCGTGGACCACCTAAAATACGTTTGAAGTTTGAGGGGGCAAGACAACCAAGCAGCCCCAGTCTCTGTGCGTCTGAACGAGCAGTGCCATGGGCAGATGAGGCTGAGCAACAGCTTTCCACGCTAGCTCATTCTGGCTGAGAGCTATCTGCAGACGTTTGCATTTTTGGAGCAGGGCTGCTGGAGGCGCCCGGCACGGAAATCTTAAGATACTTTTGAACTTTAACGGGGCAAGACAAGCAAGCAGCCCCAGTCTCTGTGCCTCTGTGCGAGCAGTGCCATGGGCATATGAGGCTGAGCAACAGCTTTCCAGGCTAGCTCTTTCTCGCTGCGAGCTATCTGCAGACGTTCGCATTTTTGGAGCAGGGCTGCCGGAGGCCCCCTGAACAAACCTTAAAATATACGTTTGAATTTTGAGGTGGCAAGACAAGCAAGAAGCCCCAGTCTCTCTGCCTCTGTGCGAGCAGTGCCATGGGCAGATTAGGCTGAGCAACAGCTTTCCAGGCTAGCTCTTTCTGCCTGCGAGCCATCTGCAGACGTTTGCATTTTCGGAGCAGGGTTGCTGGAGTTGGCTGGCACGGACCACCTAAGATACGTTTGAAGTCTGAGGGGTCAAGACAAGCAAGCAGCCCCAGTCTCTGTGCCTCTGTGCGAGCAGTGCCATGGGCAGATGAGGCTGAGCAACAGCTTTCCAGGCTAGCTCTTTCTGCCTGCGAGATATCTGCAGACGTTCGCATTTTCAGAGCAGCGCTGCCAGAGGCTCCCGGCGTGGACCACCTAAACTACGTATGAAGTTTGAGGGGGCAAGACAAGCAAGCAGCCCCAGTCTCTGTGCCTCTGAACGAGCAGTGCCATGGGTAGATGAGGCTGAGCAACAGCTTTCCACGCTAGCTCTTTCTGCCTGCGAGCTATCTGCAGACGTTCGCATTTTCAAAGCAGCGCTGCCAGAGGCTCCTGGCACGGACCACCTAAGCTACGTTTGAAGTTTGAGGTGGCAAGACAAGCAAGCAGCCCCAGTCTCTGTGCCTCTGTGCGAGCAGTGCCATGGGCAGATGAGGCTGAGCAAAAGCTTTCCAGGCTAGCCCTTTCAGGCTGCCAGCTATCCGCAGACGTTCACATTTTCGGAGCAGGGCTGCCAGAGGCCCCCTGCACGGTCCACCTAAGCTACATTTGAAGTTTGAGGTGGCAAGACAAGCAAGCAGCCCCAGTCTCTGTGCCTCTGTGCGAGCAGTGCCATGGGCAGATGAGGCTGAGCAACAGCTTTCCAGGCTAGCTCTTTCTGCCTGAGAGCTATCTGCAGACGTTCGCATTTTCGGAGCAGGGCTGCCGGAGGCCCCCTGCAAGGAAAAGTTAAGATACTTTTGAACTTTAACGGGGCAAGACAAGCAAGCAGCCCCAGTCTCTGTGCCCCTGTGCGAGCAGTGCCATGGGCAGATGAGGCTCAGCAACAGCTTTCCAGGCTAGCTCTTTCTGCCGGCGAGCTATCTGCAGACGTTCGCAATTTCGGAACAGGGCTGCCAGAGGCCCCCTGAACGAACCTCCAAATCTACGTTTGAATTTTGAGGTGACAAGACAAGCAAGAAGCCCCAGTCTCTGTGCCTCTGTGTGAGCAGTGCCATGGGAAGATGAGGCTGAGCAACAGCTTTCCAGGCTAGCTCTTTCTGGCTGCGAGCTATCTGCAGACGTTAGCATTTTCTGAGCAGAGCTGCCGGAGGCAACCTGCAAGGAAAACTTAAGATACTTTTGACCTTTAACGGGGCAAGACAAGCAAGCAGCCCCAGTCTCTGTGCCTCTGTGTGAGCAGTGCCATGGGCAGATCAGGCTGAGCAACAGCTTTGCAGGCTAGCTCTTTCTGGATGCGAGCTATCTGCAGATGTTCGCATTTTCAAAGGAGCGCTGCCAGAGGCTCCTGGCACGGACCACCTAAGCTACGTTTGAAGTTTGAGGTGGCAAGACAAGCAAGCAGCCCCAGTCTCTGTGCCTCTGTGCGAGCAGTGCCATGGGCAGATGAGGCTGAGCAACAGTTTTCCACGCTAGCTCGTTCTGGCTCCGAGCTATCTGCAGACGTTCACATTTTCGGAACAGGGCTGCCAGAGGCCCCCTGAACGAACCTCCAAATCTGCGTTTGAAGTTTGAGGTGGCAAGACAAGCAAGAAGCCCCAGTCTCTGTGCCTCTGTGCGAGCAGTGCCATGGGCAGATGAGGCTGAGCAAGAGCTTTCCAGGCTAGCTCTTTCTGGCTGCGAGCCATCTGCAGACGTTCGCATTTTCGGAGCAGGGTTGCTGGAGCTGGCTGGCACGGACCACCTAAGATACTTTTGAAGTCTGAGGGGTCAAGACAAGCAAGCAGCCCCAGTCTCTGTGCCTCTGTGCGAGCAGTGCCATGGGCAGATGAGGCTGAGCAACAGCTTTCCAGGCTAGCTCTTTCTGGCTGCGAGCTATCTGCAGACGTTCGCATTTTCAGAGCAGGGCTGCCGGATTTGGCCGGCACGGACCACTTAAGGTTCATTTGAAGTTTCAGGGGTCAAGACAAGCAAGTAGCCCCAGTCTCTGTGCCTCTGCGCGAGCAGTGCCATGGGCAGATGAGGCTGAGCAACAGCTTTCCAGGCTAGCTCTTTCTGGATGCGAGCTATCTGCAGACGTTCGCATTTTCGGAGCAGGGCTGCCGGAGGCGCCCGGCACGGACCACCTAAGTTACGTTTGAAGTTTGAGTTGTCAAGACAAGCAAGCAGCCCCAGTCTCTGTGCCTCTGTGCGAGCAGTGCCATGGGCAGATGAGGCTGAGCAACAGCTTTCCAGGCTAGCTCTTTCTGGCTGCGAGCTATCTGCAGACGTTCGCATTTTCAGAGCAGCGCTGCCAGAGGATCCCGGCGTGGACCACCTAAACTACGTTTGAATTTTGAGGGGGCAAGACAAGCAAGAAGCCCCAGTCTCTGTGCCTCTGTGCGAGCAGTGCCATGGGCAGATGAGGCTGAGCAACAGCTTTCCAGGCTAGCTCTTTCTCGCTGCGAGCTATCTGCAGACGTTCGCATTTTCGGAGCAGGGCTGCCGGAGTCCCCCTGCACGGACCACCTAATATACGTTTGAAGTTTGAGGTTACAAGACAAGCAAGCAGCCCCAGTCTCTGTGCCTCTGTGCGAGCAGTGCCATGGGCAGATGAGGCTGAGCAACAGCTTTCCAGGCTAGCTCTTTCTGGCTGCGATCTATCCGCAGACGTTCACATTTTCGGAGCAGGGCTGCCGGAGGCCCCCTGCACGGTCCACCTAAGCTACATTTGAAGTCTGAGGTGGCAAGACAAGCAAGCAGCCCCAGTCTCTGTGCCTCTGTGCGAGCAGTGCCATGGGCAGATGAGGCTCAGCAACAGCTTTCCAGGCTAGCTCTTTCTGCCGACGAGCTATCTGCAGACGTTCGCATTTTCGCAACAGGGCTGCCAGAGGCCCCCTGAACGAACCTTAAAATATACGTTTGAATTTTGAGGTGGCAAGACAAGCAAGAAGCCCCAGTCTCTGTGCCTCTGTGCGAGCAGTGCCATGGGCAGATGAGGCTCAGCAACAGCTTTCCAGGCTAGCTCTTTCTGGCTGCGAGCTCTCTGCAGATGTTCGTATTTTTGGAGCAGAGCGGCCGGAGGCCCCCTACAAAGAAAACTTAAGATACTTTTGAACTTTAACGGGGCAAGACAAGCAAGCAGTCCCAGTCTCTGTGCCTCTGTGCGAGCAGTGCCATGGGCAGATGAGGCTGAGCAACAGCTTTCCAGGCTAGCTCTTTCTGCCTGCGAGCCATCTGCAGACGTTCGCATTTTCGGAGCAGGGTTGCTGGAGTTGGCTGGCACGGACCACCTAAGATACGTTTGAAGTCTGAGGGGTCAAGACAAGCAAGCAGCCCCAGTCTCTGTGCCTCTGTGCGAGCAGTGCCATGGGCAGATGAGGCTGAGCAAGAGCTTTCCAGGCTAGCTCTTTCTGGCTGCGAGCTATCTGCAGACGTTCGCATTTTCAGAGCAGGGCTGCCGGATTTGGCCGGCATGGACCACTTAAGGTTCGTTTGAAGTTTGAGGGGTCAAGACAAGCAAGCAGCCCCAGTCTCTGTGCCTCTGTGCGAGCAGTGCCATGGGCAGATGAGGCTGAGCAAGAGCTTTCCAGGCTAGCTCTTTCTGGCTGCGAGCTATCTGCAGACGTTCGCATTTTCGGAGCAGGGCTGCCGGAGGCGCCCGGCACGGACCACCTAAGTTACGTTTGAAGTTTGAGTTGTCAAGACAAGCAAGCAGCCCCAGTCTCTGTGCCTCTGTGCGAGCAGTGCCATGGGCAGATGAGGCTGAGCAACAGCTTTCCAGGCTAGCTCTTTCTGGTTGAGAGCTATCTGCAGACGTTCGCATTTTCGGAGCAGGGTTGCTGGAGTTGGCTGGCAAGGACCACCTAATGTACGTTTGAAGTTTAAGGGAGTAAGACAAGCAAGCAGCCCGAGTCTCTGTGCCTCTGTGCGAGCAGTGCCATGGGCAGATGAGGCTGAGCAACAGCTTTCCACGCTAGCCCTTTCTGGCTGCCAGCTAACTGCAGACGTTCGCATTTTCGGAGCAGGGCTGCCAGAGGCTCCCCGCACGGACCACCTAAGTTACGTTTGAAGTTTGAGGTGGCAAGACAAGCAAGAAGCCGCAGTCTCTGTGCCTCTGTGCGAGCAGTGCCATGGGCAGATGAGGCTGAGCAACGTCTTTCCAGGCTAGCGCTTTCTGCCATCGAGCTATCTGCAGACGTTCCCATTTTCGGAGCAGGGCTGCCGGAGGCCCCCTGCACGGACCACCTAAGATACGTTTGAAGTTTGAGGTTGCAAGACAAGCAAGCAGCCACAGTCTCTATGCCTCTGTGCGAGCAGTGCCGTGGGCAGATGAGGCTGAGCAACAGCTTTCCAGGCTAGCTCTTTCTGGCTGAGAGCTATCTGCAGACGTTCGCATTTTCGGAGCAGGGCTGCTGGAGTTTGCTGGCACGGACCACCTAATGTACGTTTGAAGTTTAAGGGAGTAAGACAAGCAAGCAGCCCCAGTCTCTGTGCCTCTGTGCGAGCAGTGCCATGGGCAGATGAGGCTGAGCAACAGCTTTACAGGCTAGCTCTTTCTGGCTCCGAGCTATCTGCAGACGTTCGCATTTTCGGAGCAGGGCTGCCGGAGGCCCCCTGCATGGACCACCTAAGATACGTTTGAAGTTTGAGGTTGCAAGACAAGGAAGCAGCCCCAGTCTCTGGGCCTCTGTGTGAGCAGTGCCATGGGCAGATGAGGCTCAGCAAGAGCTTTCCAGGCTAACACTTTCTGCCGGCGAGCTATCTGCAGACCTTCCCATTTTCGGAACAGGGCTGCCAGAGGCCCCCTGAACGAACCTCCAAATACACGTTTGAAGTTTGAGGTTGCAAGACAAGCAAGCAGCCCCAGTCTCTGTGGGTCTGTGCGAGCAGTGCCACGGGCAGATGAGGCTGAGCAACAGCTTTCCACGGTAGGTCATTCTGGCTGAGAGATATCTGCAGACGTTCGCATTTTCGGAGCAGAGCTGCCGGAGCCCCCTGCACGGAAAAGTTAATATACTTTTGAACTTTAACGGGGCAAGACAAGCAAGCAGCCCCAGGCTCTGTGCCTCTGTGAGAGCAGTGCCATGGGCAGATGAGGCTGAGCAACACCTTTCCAGGCTAGCTCTTTCTGCCTGCGATCTATCCGCAGACGTTCACATTTTCGGAGCAGGGCTGCCGGAGGCCCCCTGCACGGTCCACCTAAGCTACATTTGAAGTCTGAGGTGGCAAGACAAGCAAGCAGCCCCAGTCTCTGTGCCTCTGTGCGAGCAGTGCCATGGGCAGATGAGGCTCAGCAACAGCTTTCCAGGCTAGCTCTTTCTGCCGACGAGCTATCTGCAGACGTTCGCATTTTCGCAACAGGGCTGCCAGAGGCCCCCTGAACGAACCTTAAAATATACGTTTGAATTTTGAGGTGGCAAGACAAGCAAGAAGCCCCAGTCTCTGTGCCTCTGTGCGAGCAGTGCCATGGGCAGATGAGGCTCAGCAACAGCTTTCCAGGCTAGCTCTTTCTGGCTGCGAGCTCTCTGCAGATGTTCGTATTTTTGGAGCAGAGCGGCCGGAGGCCCCCTACAAAGAAAACTTAAGATACTTTTGAACTTTAACGGGGCAAGACAAGCAAGCAGTCCCAGTCTCTGTGCCTCTGTGCGAGCAGTGCCATGGGCAGATGAGGCTGAGCAACAGCTTTCCAGGCTAGCTCTTTCTGCCTGCGAGCCATCTGCAGACGTTCGCATTTTCGGAGCAGGGTTGCTGGAGTTGGCTGGCACGGACCACCTAAGATACGTTTGAAGTCTGAGGGGTCAAGACAAGCAAGCAGCCCCAGTCTCTGTGCCTCTGTGCGAGCAGTGCCATGGGCAGATGAGGCTGAGCAAGAGCTTTCCAGGCTAGCTCTTTCTGGCTGCGAGCTATCTGCAGACGTTCGCATTTTCAGAGCAGGGCTGCCGGATTTGGCCGGCATGGACCACTTAAGGTTCGTTTGAAGTTTGAGGGGTCAAGACAAGCAAGCAGCCCCAGTCTCTGTGCCTCTGTGCGAGCAGTGCCATGGGCAGATGAGGCTGAGCAAGAGCTTTCCAGGCTAGCTCTTTCTGGCTGCGAGCTATCTGCAGACGTTCGCATTTTCGGAGCAGGGCTGCCGGAGGCGCCCGGCACGGACCACCTAAGTTACGTTTGAAGTTTGAGTTGTCAAGACAAGCAAGCAGCCCCAGTCTCTGTGCCTCTGTGCGAGCAGTGCCATGGGCAGATGAGGCTGAGCAACAGCTTTCCAGGCTAGCTCTTTCTGGTTGAGAGCTATCTGCAGACGTTCGCATTTTCGGAGCAGGGTTGCTGGAGTTGGCTGGCAAGGACCACCTAATGTACGTTTGAAGTTTAAGGGAGTAAGACAAGCAAGCAGCCCGAGTCTCTGTGCCTCTGTGCGAGCAGTGCCATGGGCAGATGAGGCTGAGCAACAGCTTTCCACGCTAGCCCTTTCTGGCTGCCAGCTAACTGCAGACGTTCGCATTTTCGGAGCAGGGCTGCCAGAGGCTCCCCGCACGGACCACCTAAGTTACGTTTGAAGTTTGAGGTGGCAAGACAAGCAAGAAGCCGCAGTCTCTGTGCCTCTGTGCGAGCAGTGCCATGGGCAGATGAGGCTGAGCAACGTCTTTCCAGGCTAGCGCTTTCTGCCATCGAGCTATCTGCAGACGTTCCCATTTTCGGAGCAGGGCTGCCGGAGGCCCCCTGCACGGACCACCTAAGATACGTTTGAAGTTTGAGGTTGCAAGACAAGCAAGCAGCCACAGTCTCTATGCCTCTGTGCGAGCAGTGCCGTGGGCAGATGAGGCTGAGCAACAGCTTTCCAGGCTAGCTCTTTCTGGCTGAGAGCTATCTGCAGACGTTCGCATTTTCGGAGCAGGGCTGCTGGAGTTTGCTGGCACGGACCACCTAATGTACGTTTGAAGTTTAAGGGAGTAAGACAAGCAAGCAGCCCCAGTCTCTGTGCCTCTGTGCGAGCAGTGCCATGGGCAGATGAGGCTGAGCAACAGCTTTACAGGCTAGCTCTTTCTGGCTCCGAGCTATCTGCAGACGTTCGCATTTTCGGAGCAGGGCTGCCGGAGGCCCCCTGCATGGACCACCTAAGATACGTTTGAAGTTTGAGGTTGCAAGACAAGGAAGCAGCCCCAGTCTCTGGGCCTCTGTGTGAGCAGTGCCATGGGCAGATGAGGCTCAGCAAGAGCTTTCCAGGCTAACACTTTCTGCCGGCGAGCTATCTGCAGACGTTCGCATTTTCGGAACAGGGCTGCCAGAGGCCCCCTGAACGAACCTCCAAATACACGTTTGAAGTTTGAGGTTGCAAGACAAGCAAGCAGCCCCAGTCTCTGTGGGTCTGTGCGAGCAGTGCCACGGGCAGATGAGGCTGAGCAACAGCTTTCCACGGTAGGTCATTCTGGCTGAGAGATATCTGCAGACGTTCGCATTTTCGGAGCAGAGCTGCCGGAGCCCCCTGCACGGAAAAGTTAATATACTTTTGAACTTTAACGGGGCAAGACAAGCAAGCAGCCCCAGGCTCTGTGCCTCTGTGAGAGCAGTGCCATGGGCAGATGAGGCTGAGCAACACCTTTCCAGGCTAGCTCTTTCTGCCTGCGAGCTATCTGCAGACGTTCCCATTTTCAGAGCAGGGCTGCCGGAGTTGGGCGGCACAGACAACCTAAACTAAATTTGAAGTTTGAGGGTGCAAGAGAAGCAAGCAGCCCCAGTCTCTGTGCCTCTGTGCGAGCAGTGCCATGGGCAGATGAGGCTGAGCAACAGCTTTCCACGCTAGCCCTTTCTGGCTGCGAGCTAACTGCAGACGTTCGCATTTTCAGAGCAGGGCTGCCAGAGGCTCCCCGCGTGGACCACCTAAACTACGTTTGAAGTTTGAGGGGGCAAGACAAGAAGCAGCCCCAGTCTCTGTGCCTCTGTGCGAGCAGTGCCATGGGCAGATGAGGCTGAGCAACAGCTTTCCAGGCTAGCTCTTTCTGGCTGCGAGCTATCTGCAGACGTTCGCATTTTCGGAGCAGGGCTGCCGGATTTGGCCGGCACGGACCACTTAAGCTTCGTTTGAAGTTTGAGGGGTCAAGACAAGCAAGCAGCCCCAGTCTCTGTGCCTCTGTGCGAGCAGTGCCATGGTCAGATGAGACTGAGCAACAGCTTTCCAGGCTAGCTCTTTCTGCCTGAGAGCTATCTGCAGACGTTCGCATTTTTGGAGCAGGGCTGCCGGAGGCCCCCTGTACGGACCACCTAAGATACGTTTGAAGTTTGAGGTTGCAAGACAAGCAAGCAGCCCCAGTCTCTCTGCCTCTGTGCGAGCAGTGCCATGTGCAGATGAGGCTGAGCAACAGCTTTCCAGGCTAGCTCATTCTGGCTGAGAGCTATCTGCAGACGTTTGCATTTTCGGAGCAGGGCTGCTGGAGGCTCCCGGCACGAAAATCTTATGATACTTTTGAACTTTAAAAGGGCAAGACAAGCAAGCAGCCCCAGTCTCTGTGCCTCTGTGCGAGCAGTGCCATGGGCAGATGAGGCTGAGCAACAGCTTTCCACGCTAGCTCATTCCGGCTGAGAGCTATCTGCAGACGTTTGCATTTTCGGAGCAGGGCTGCTGGAGGCGCGAGGCACGGAAATCTTAAGATACTTTTGAACTTTAACAGGGCAAGACAAGCAAGCAGCCCCAGTCTCTGTGCCTCTGTGCGAGCAGTGCCATGGGCAGATGAGTCTCAGCAACAGCTTTCCAGGCTAGCTCTTTCTACCGGCGAGCTATCTGCAGACGATCCCATTTTCGGAACAGGTGTGCCAGAGGTCCCCTGAACGAACCTCCAAATATACGTTTGAAGTTTGAGGTGGCAAGACAAGCAAGAAGCCCCAGTCTCTGTGCCTCTGTGCGAGCAGTGCCATGGGCAGATGAGGCTGAGCAACAGCTTTCCATGCTAGCTCTTTCTGCCTGCGAGCCATCTGCAGACGTTCGCATTTTCGGAGCAGGGTTCCTGGAGTTGGCTGGCACGGACCACCTAAGATACGTTTGAAGTCTGAGGGGTCAAGACAAGCAAGCAGCCCCAGTCTCTGTGCCTCTGTGCGAGCAGTGCCATGGGCAGATGAGGCTGAGCAACAGCTTTCCAGGCTAGCTCTTTCTGGCTGCGAGCTATCTGCAGACGTTTGCATTTTCGGAGCAGGGCTGCCGGATTTGGCCGGCACGGACCACTTAAGCTTCGTTTGAAGTTTGAGGGGTCAAGACAAGCAAGCAGCCCCAGTCTCTGTGCGTCTGAACGAGCAGTGCCATGGGCAGATGAGGCTGAGCAACAGCTTTCCACGCTAGCTCATTCTGGCTGAGAGCTATCTGCAGACGTTTGCATTTTTGGAGCAGGGCTGCTGGAGGCGCCCGGCACGGAAATCTTAAGATAGTTTTGAACTTTAACGGGGCAAGACAAGCAAGCAGCCCCAGTCTCTGTGCCTCTGTGCGAGCAGTGCCATGGGCATATGAGGCTGAGCAACAGCTTTCCAGGCTAGCTCTTTCTCGCTGCGAGCTATCTGCAGACGTTCGCATTTTCGGAGCAGGGCTGCCGGAGGCCCCCTGAACAAACCTTAAAATATACGTTTGAATTTTGAGGTGGCAAGACAAGCAAGAAGCCCCAGTCTCTCTGCCTCTGTGCGAGCAGTGCCATGGGCAGATGAGGCTGAGCAACAGCTTTCCAGGCTAGCTCTTTCTGCCTGCGAGCCATCTGCAGACGTTCGCATTTTCGGAGCAGGGTTGCTGGAGTTGGCTGGCACGGACCACCTAAGATACGTTTGAAGTCTGAGGGGTCAAGACAAGCAAGCAGCCCCAGTCTCTGTGCCTCTGTGCGAGCAGTGCCATGGGCAGATGAGGCTGAGCAACAGCTTTCCAGGCTAGCTCTTTCTGCCTGCGAGATATCTGCAGACGTTCGCATTTTCAGAGCAGCGCTGCCAGAGGCTCCCGGCGTGGACCACCTAAACTACGTATGAAGTTTGAGGGGGCAAGACAAGCAAGCAGCCCCAGTCTCTGTGCCTCTGAACGAGCAGTGCCATGGGTAGATGAGGCTGAGCAACAGCTTTCCACGCTAGTTCTTTCTGCCTGCGAGCTATCTGCAGACGTTCGCATTTTCAAAGCAGCGCTGCCAGAGGCTCCTGGCACGGACCACCTAAGCTACGTTTGAAGTTTGAGGTGGCAAGACAAGCAAGCAGCCCCAGTCTCTGTGCCTCTGTGCGAGCAGTGCCATGGGCAGATGAGGCTGAGCAAAAGCTTTCCAGGCTAGCTCTTTCTGTCTGCGAGCTATCCGCAGACGTTCACATTTTCGGAGCAGGGCTGCCAGAGGCCCCCTGCACGGTCCACCTAAGATACATTTGAAGTTTGAGGTGGCAAGACAAGCAAGCAGCCCCAGTCTCTGTGCCTCTGTGCGAGCAGTGCCATGGGCAGATGAGGCTGAGCAACAGCTTTCCAGGCTAGCTCTTTCTGCCTGAGAGCTATCTGCAGACGTTCGCATTTTCGGAGCAGGGCTGCCGGAGGCCCCCTGCAAGGAAAAGTTAAGATACTTTTGAACTTTATACGGGGCAAGACAAGCAAGCAGCCCCAGTCTCTGTGCCCCTGTGCGAGCAGTGCCATGGGCAGATGAGGCTCAGCAACAGCTTTCCAGGCTAGCTCTTTCTGCCGGCGAGCTATCTGCAGACGTTCGCAATTTCGGAACAGGGCTGCCAGAGGCCCCCTGAACGAACCTTCAAATCTACGTTTGAATTTTGAGGTGACAAGACAAGCAAGAAGCCCCAGTCTCTGTGCCTCTGTGTGAGCAGTGCCATGGGAAGATGAGGCTGAGCAACAGCTTTCCAGGCTAGCTCTTTCTGGCTGCGAGCTATCTGCAGACGTTAGCATTTTCTGAGCAGAGCTGCCGGAGGCAACCTGCAAGGAAAACTTAAGATACTTTTGACCTTTAACGGGGCAAGACAAGCAAGCAGCCCCAGTCTCTGTGCCTCTGTGTGAGCAGTGCCATGGGCAGATCAGGCTGAGCAACAGCTTTGCAGGCTAGCTCTTTCTGGATGCGAGCTATCTGCAGATGTTCGCATTTTCAAAGGAGCGCTGCCAGAGGCTCCTGGCACGGACCACCTAAGCTACGTTTGAAGTTTGAGGTGGCAAGACAAGCAAGCAGCCCCAGTCTCTGTGCCTCTGTGCGAGCAGTGCCATGGGCAGATGAGGCTGAGCAACAGCTTTACAGGCTAGGTCTTTCTGGCTGCCAGCTATCTCCAGACGTTCACATTTTCGGAGCAGGTCTGCCGGAGGCCCCCTGCACGTTCCACCTAAGCTACATTTGAAGTTTGAGGTGGCAAGACAAGCAAGCAGCCCCAGTCTCTGTGCCTCTGTGCGAGCAGTGCCATGGGTGGATGAGGCTGAGCAACAGCTTTCCAGGCTAGCTCTTTCTGCCGGCGAGCTATCTGCAGACGTTCGCATTTTCGGAACAGGGCAGCCAGAGGCCCCCTGAACGAACCTTAAAATATACGTTTGAATTTTGAGGTGGCAAGACAAGCAAGCAGCCCCAGTCTCTGTGCCTCTGTGCGAGCAGTGCCATGGGCAGATGAGGCTGAGCAACAGTTTTCCACGCTAGCTCGTTCTGGCTGAGAGCTATCTGCAGACGTTCACATTTTCGGAACAGGGCTGCCAGAGGCCCCCTGAACGAACCTCCAAATCTGCGTTTGAAGTTTGAGGTGGCAAGACAAGCAAGAAGCCCCAGTCTCTGTGTCTCTGTGCGAGCAGTGCCATGGGCAGATGAGGCTGAGCAACAGCTTTCCAGGCTAGCTCTTTCTGCCTGCGAGCCATCTGCAGACGTTCGCATTTTCGGAGCAGGGTTGCTGGAGCTGGCTGGCACGGACCACCTAAGATACGTTTGAAGTCTGAGGGGTCAAGACAAGCAAGCAGCCCCAGTCTCTGTGCCTCTGTGCGAGCAGTGCCATGGGCAGATGAGGCTGAGCAACAGCTTTCCAGGCTAGCTCTTTCTGGCTGCGAGCTATCTGCAGACGTTCGCATTTTCAGAGCAGGGCTGCCGGATTTGGCCGGCACGGACCACTTAAGGTTCGTTTGAAGTTTGAGGGGTCAAGACAAGCAAGTAGCCCCAGTCTCTGTGCCTCTGCGCGAGCAGTGCCATGGGCAGATGAGGCTGAGCAACAGCTTTCCAGGCTAGCTCTTTCTGGATGCGAGCTATCTGCAGACGTTCGCATTTTCGGAGCAGGGCTGCCGGAGGCGCCCGGCACGGACCACCTAAGTTACGTTTGAAGTTTGAGTTGTCAAGACAAGCAAGCAGCCCCAGTCTCTGTGCCTCTGTGCGAGCAGTGCCATGGGCAGATGAGGCTGAGCAACAGCTTTCCAGGCTAGCTCTTTCTGGCTGCGAGCTATCTGCAGACGTTCGCATTTTCAGAGCAGCGCTGCCAGAGGATCCCGGCGTGGACCACCTAAACTACGTTTGAATTTTGAGGGGGCAAGACAAGCAAGAAGCCCCAGTCTCTGTGCCTCTGTGCGAGCAGTGCCATGGGCAGATGAGGCTGAGCAACAGCTTTCCAGGCTAGCTCTTTCTCGCTGCGAGCTATCTGCAGACGTTCGCATTTTCGGAGCAGGGCTGCCGGAGGCCCCCTGCACGGACCACCTAAGCTACATTTGAAGTCTGAGATGGCAAGACAAGCAAGCAGCCCCAGTCTCTGTGCCTCTGTGCGAGCAGTGCCATGGGCAGATGAGGCTCAGCAACAGCTTTCCAGGCTAGCTCTTTCTGCCTGCGAGCCATCTGCAGACGTTCGCATTTTCGGAGTAGGGTTGCTGGAGTTGGCTGGCACGGACCACCTAAGATACGTTTGAAGTCTGAGGGGTCAAGACAAGCAAGCAGCCCCAGTCTCTGTGCCTCTGTGCGAGCAGTGCCATGGGCAGATGAGGCTGAGCAAGAGCTTTCCAGGCTAGCTCTTTCTGGCTGCGAGCTATCTGCAGACGTTCGCATTTTCAGAGCAGGGCTGCCGGATTTGGCCGGCATGGACCACTTAAGGTTCGTTTGAAGTTTGAGTTGTCAAGACAAGCAAGCAGCCCCAGTCTCTGTGCCTCTGTGCGAGCAGTGCCATGGGCAGATGAGGCTGAGCAACAGCTTTCCAGGCTAGCTCTTTCTGCCTGCGAGCTATCTGCAGACGTTCGCATTTTCAGAGCAGCGCTGCCAGAGGCTCCCGGCGTGGACCACCTAAACTACGTTTGAAGTTTGAGGGGCAAGACAAGCAAGCAGCCCCAGTCTCTGTGCCTCTGAACGAGCAGTGCCATGGGTGGATGAGGCTGAGCAACAGCTTTCCAGGCTAGCTCTTTCTGCCTGCGAGCTATCCGCAGACGTTCACATTTTCGGAGCAGGGCTGCCGGAGGCCCCCTGCACGGACCACCTAAGATACATTTGAAGTCTGAGGTGGCAAGACAAGCAAGCAGCCCCAGTCTCTGTGCCTCTGTGCGAGCAGTGCCATGGGCAGATGAGGCTGAGCAACAGCTTTCCAGGCTAGCTCTTTCTGCCGGCGAGCTATCTGCAGACGTTCGCATTTTCGGAACAGGGCTGCCAGAGGCCCCCTGAACGAACCTCCAAATCTACGTTTGAATTTTGAGGTGACAAGACAAGCAAGAAGCCCCAGTCTCTCTGCCTCTGTGCGAGCAGTGCCATGGGCAGATGAGGCTGAGCAACAGCTTTCCAGGCTAGCTCTTTCTGGTTGAGAGCTATCTGCAGACGTTCGCATTTTCGGAGCAGGGTTGCTGGAGTTGGCTGGCAAGGACCACCTAATGTACGTTTGAAGTTTAAGGGAGTAAGACAAGCAAGCAGCCCCAGTCTCTGTGCCTCTGTGCGAGCAGTGCCATGGGCAGATGAGGCTGAGCAACAGCTTTCCACGCTAGCCCTTTCTGGCTGCCAGCTAACTGCAGACGTTCGCATTTTCAGAGCAGGGCTGCCAGAGGCTCCCCGCACGGACCACCTAACTTACGTTTGAAGTTTGAGGTGGCAAGACAAGCAAGAAGCCGCAGTCTCTGTGCCTCTGTGCGAGCAGTGCCATGGGCAGATGAGGCTGAGCAACATCTTTCCAGGCTAGCGCTTTCTGCCGGCGAGCTATCTGCAGACGTTCCCATTTTCGGAGCAGGGCTGCCGGAGGCTCCCTGCACGGACCACCTAAGATACGTTTGAAGTTTGAGGTTGCAAGACAAGCAAGCAGCCACAGTCTCTATGCCTCTGTGCGAGCAGTGCCGTGGGCAGATGAGGCTGAGCAACAGCTTTCCAGGCTAGCTCTTTCTGGCTGAGAGCTATCTTCAGACGTTCGCATTTTTGGAGCAGGGCTGCCGGAGGCCCCCTGTACGGACCACCTAAGATACGTTTGAAGTTTGAGGTTGCAAGACAAGCAAGCAGCCCCAGTCTCTGTGCCTCTGTGCGAGCAGTGCCATGTGCAGATGAGGCTGAGCAACAGCTTTCCAGGCTAGCTCATTCTGGCTGAGAGCTATCTGCAGACGTTTGCATTTTCGGAGCAGGGCTGCTGGAGGCTCCCGGCACGAAAATCTTATGATACTTTTGAACTTTAAAAGGGCAAGACAAGCAAGCAGCCCCAGTCTCTGTGCCTCTGTGCGAGCAGTGCCATGGGCAGATGAGGCTGAGCAACAGCTTTCCACGCTAGCTCATTCCGGCTGAGAGCTATCTGCAGACGTTTGCATTTTCGGAGCAGGGCTGCTGGAGGCGCGAGGCACGGAAATCTTAAGATACTTTTGAACTTTAACAGGGCAAGACAAGCAAGCAGCCCCAGTCTCTGTGCCTCTGTGCGAGCAGTGCCATGGGCAGATGAGGCTCAGCAACAGCTTTCCAGGCTAGCTCTTTCTACCGGCGAGCTATCTGCAGACGATCCCATTTTCGGAACAGGTGTGCCAGAGGTCCCCTGAACAAACCTCCAAATATACGTTTGAAGTTTGAGGTGGCAAGACAAGCAAGAAGCCCCAGTCTCTGTGCCTCTGTGCGAGCAGTGCCATGGGCAGATGAGGCTGAGCAACAGCTTTCCATGCTAGCTCTTTCTGCCTGCGAGCCATCTGCAGACGTTCGCATTTTCGGAGCAGGGTTCCTGGAGTTGGCTGGCACGGACCACCTAAGATACGTTTGAAGTCTGAGGGGTCAAGACAAGCAAGCAGCCCCAGTCTCTGTGGGTCTGTGCGAGCAGTGCCATGGGCAGATGAGGCTGAGCAACAGCTTTCCAGGCTAGCTCTTTCTGGCTGAGAGCTATCTGCAGACGTTCGCATTTTCGGAGCAGGGCTGCCGGATTTGGCCGGCACGGACCACTTAAGCTTCGTTTGAAGTTTGAGGGGTCAAGACAAGCAAGCAGCCCCAGTCTCTGTGCCTCTGCGCGAGCAGTGCCATGGGCAGATGAGGCTGAGCAACAGCTTTCCAGGCTAGCTCTTTCTGCCTCCGAGCTATCTGCAGACGTTCGCATTTTCGGAGCAGGGCTGCCGGAGGCGCCCGGCACGGACCACCTAAGTTACGTTTGAATTTTGAGTTGTCAAGACATTCAAGCAGCCCCAGTCTCTGTGCCTCTGTGCGAGCAGTGCCATGGGCAGATGAGGCTGAGCAACAGCTTTCCAGGCTAGCTCTTTCTGGCTGCGAGCGATCTGCAGACGTTCGCATTTTCAGAGCAGAGCTGCCGGAGCCCCCCTGCACGGAAAAGTTAAGATACTTTTGAACTTTAACGGGGCAAGACAATCAAGCAGCCCCAGTCTCTGTGCCTCTGCGCGAGCAGTGCCATGGGCAGATGAGGCTGAGCAACAGCTTTCCAGGCTAGCTCTTTCTGCCTCCGAGCTATCTGCAGACGTTCGCATTTTCGGAGCAGGGCTGCCGGAGGCGCCCGGCACGGAAAAGTTAAGATACTTTTGAACTTTAACGGGGCAAGACAAGCAAGCAGCCCCAGTCTCTGTGCCTCTGTGCGAGCAGTGCCATGGGCAGATGAGGCTGAGCAACAGCTTTCCAGGCTAGCTCTTTCTGGCTGCGAGCGATCTGCAGACGTTCGCATTTTCAGAGCAGAGCTGCCGGAGCCCCCCTGCACGGAAAAGTTAAGATACTTTTGAACTTTAACGGGGCAAGACAATCAAGCAGCCCCAGTCTCTGTGCCTCTGTGCGAGCAGTGCCATGGGCAGATGAGGCTGAGCAACAGCTTTCCAGGCTAGCTCTTTCTGGCTGCGAGCTATCTTCAGACGTTCCCATTTTCAGAGCAGCGCTGCCAGAGGCTCCCCGCGTGGACCACCTAAACTACGTTTGAAGTTTGAGGGGGCAAGACAACCAAGCAGCCCCAGTCTCTGTGCGTCTGAACGAGCAGTGCCATGGGCAGATGAGGCTGAGCAACAGCTTTCCACGCTAGCTCATTCTGGCTGAGAGCTATCTGCAGACGTTTGCATTTTTGGAGCAGGGCTGCTGGAGGCGCCCGGCACGGAAATCTTAAGATACTTTTGAACTTTAACGGGGCAAGACAAGCAAGCAGCCCCAGTCTCTGTGCCTCTGTGCGAGCAGTGCCATGGGCTGATGAGGCTCAGCAACAGCTTTCCAGGCTAGCTCTTTCTGCCGGCGAGCTATCTGCAGACGTTCCCATTTTCGGAACAGAGCTGCCAGAGGCCCCCTGAACAAACCTTAAAATATACGTTTGAATTTTGAGGTGGCAAGACAAGCAAGAAGCCCCAGTCTCTGTGCCTCTGTGCGAGCAGTGCCATGGGCAGATTAGGCTGAGCAACAGCTTTCCAGGCTAGCTCTTTCTGCCTGCGAGCCATCTACAGACGTTCGCATTTTCGGAGCAGGGTTGCTGGAGTTGGCTGGCACGGACCACCTAAGATACGTTTGAAGTCTGAGGGGTCAAGACAAGCAAGCAGCCCCAGTCTCTGTGCCTCTGTGCGAGCAGTGCCATGGGCAGATGAGGCTGAGCAACAGCTTTCCAGGCTAGCTCTTTCTGCCTGCGAGATATCTGCAGACGTTCGCATTTTCAGAGCAGCGCTGCCAGAGGCTCCCGGCGTGGACCACCTAAACTACGTATGAAGTTTGAGGGGGCAAGACAAGCAAGCAGCCCCAGTCTCTGTGCGTCTGAACGAGCAGTGCCATGGGTAGATGAGGCTGAGCAACAGCTTTCCACGCTAGCTCTTTCTGCCTGCGAGCTATCAGCAGACGTTCGCATTTTCAAAGCAGCGCTGCCAGAGGCTCCTGGCACGGACCACCTAAGCTACGTTTGAAGTTTGAGGTGGCAAGACAAGCAAGCAGCCCCAGTCTCTGTGCCTCTGTGCGAGCAGTGCCATGGGCAGATGAGGCTGAGCAACAGCTTTCCAGGCTAGCTCTTTCTGTCTGCGAGCTATCCGCAGACGTTCACATTTTCGGAGCAGGGCTGCCGGAGGCCCCCTGCACGGTCCACCTAAGCTACATTTGAAGTTTGAGGGGGCAAGACAAGCAAGCAGCCCCAGTCTCTGTGCCTCTGTGCGAGCAGTGCCATGGGCAGATGAGGCTGAGCAACAGCTTTCCAGGCTAGCTCTTTCTGCCTGAGAGCTATCTGCAGACGTTCGCATTTTCTGAGCAGGGCTGCCGGAGGCCCCCTGCAAGGAAAAGTTAAGATACTTTTGAACTTTAACGGGGCAAGACAAGCAAGCAGCCCCAGTCTCTGTGCCCCTGTGCGAGCAGTGCCATGGGCAGATGAGGCTGAGCAACAGCTTTCCAGGCTAGCTCTTTCTGCCGGCGAGCTATCTGCAGACGTTCGCAATTTCGGAACAGGGCTGCCAGAGGCCCCCTGAACGAACCTTCAAATCTACGTTTGAATTTTGAGGTGACAAGACAAGCAAGAAGCCCCAGTCTCTGTGCCTCTGTGTGAGCAGTGCCATGGGAAGATGAGGCTGAGCAACAGCTTTCCAGGCTAGCTCTTTCTGGCTGCGAGCTATCTGCAGACGTTAGCATTTTCTGAGCAGAGCTGCCGGAGGCAACCTGCAAGGAAAACTTAAGATACTTTTGACCTTTAACGGGGCAAGACAAGCAAGCAGCCCCAGTCTCTGTGCCTCTGTGTGAGCAGTGCCATGGGCAGATCAGGCTGAGCAACAGCTTTGCAGGCTAGCTCTTTCTGGATGCGAGCTATCTGCAGATGTTCGCATTTTCAAAGGAGCGCTGCCAGAGGCTCCTGGCACGGACCACCTAAGCTACGTTTGAAGTTTGAGGTGGCAAGACAAGCAAGCAGCCCCAGTCTCTGTGCCTCTGTGCGAGCAGTGCCATGTGCAGATGAGGCTGAGCAACAGCTTTACAGGCTAGGTCTTTCTGGCTGCCAGCTATCTCCAGACGTTCACATTTTAGGAGCAGGTCTGCCGGAGGCCCCCTGCACGTTCCACCTAAGCTACATTTGAAGTTTGAGGTGGCAAGACAAGCAAGCAGCCCCAGTCTCTGTGCCTCTGTGCGAGCAGTGCCATGGGCAGATGAGGCTCAGCAACAGCTTTCCAGGCTAGCTCTTTCTGCCGGCAAGCTATCTGCAGACGTTCGCATTTTCGGAACAGGGCTGCCAGAGGCCCCCTGAACGAACCTTAAAATATACGTTTGAATTTTGAGGTGGCAAGACAAGCAAGCAGCCCCAGTCTCTGTGCCTCTGTGCGAGCAGTGCCATGGGCAGATGAGGCTGAGCAACAGTTTTCCACGCTAGCTCGTTCTGGCTGAGAGCTATCTGCAGACGTTCACATTTTCGGAACAGGGCTGCCAGAGGCCCCCTGAACGAACCTCCAAATCTGCGTTTGAAGTTTGAGGTGGCAAGACAAGCAAGAAGCCCCAGTCTCTGTGCCTCTGTGCGAGCAGTGCCATGGGCAGATGAGGCTGAGCAACAGCTTTCCAGGCTAGCTCTTTCTGCCTGCGAGCCATCTGCAGACGTTCGCATTTTCGGAGCAGGGTTGCTGGAGCTGGCTGGCACGGACCACCTAAGATACTTTTGAAGTCTGAGGGGTCAAGACAAGCAAGCAGCCCCAGTCTCTGTGCCTCTGTGCGAGCAGTGCCATGGGCAGATGAGGCTGAGCAACAGCTTTCCAGGCTAGCTCTTTCTGGCTGCGAGCTATCTGCAGACGTTCGCATTTTCAGAGCAGGGCTGCCGGATTTGGCCGGCACGGACCACTTAAGGTTCGTTTGAAGTTTGAGGGGTCAAGACAAGCAAGTAGCCCCAGTCTCTGTGCCTCTGCGCGAGCAGTGCCATGGGCAGATGAGGCTGAGCAACAGCTTTCCAGGCTAGCTCTTTCTGGCTCCGAGCTATCTGCAGACGTTCGCATTTTCGGAGCAGGGCTGCCGGAGGCGCCCGGCACGGACCACCTAAGTTACGTTTGAAGTTTGAGTTGTCAAGACAAGCAAGCAGCCCCAGTCTCTGTGCCTCTGTGCGAGCAGTGCCATGGGCAGATGAGGCTGAGCAACAGCTTTCCAGGCTAGCTCTTTCTGGCTGCGAGCTATCTGCAGACGTTCTCATTTTCAGAGCAGCGCTGCCAGAGGATCCCGGCGTGGACCACCTAAACTACGTTTGAATTTTGAGGGGGCAAGACAAGCAAGAAGCCCCAGTCTCTGTGCCTCTGTGCGAGCAGTGCCATGGGCAGATGAGGCTGAGCAACAGCTTTCCAGGCTAGCTCTTTCTCGCTGCGAGCTATCTGCAGACGTTCGCATTTTCGGAGCAGGGCTGCCGGAGGTCCCCTGCACGGACCACCTAATATACGTTTGAAGTTTGAGGTTACAAGACAAGCAAGCAGCCCCAGTCTCTGTGCCTCTGTGCGAGCAGTGCCATGGGCAGATGAGGCTCAGCAACAGCTTTCCAGGCTAGCTCTTTCTGGCTGCGATCTATCCGCAGACGTTCACATTTTCGGAGCAGGGCTGCCGGAGGCCCCCTGCAAGGTCCACCTAAGCTACATTTGAAGTTTGAGGTGGCAAGACAAGCAAGCAGCCCCAGTCTCTGTGCCTCTGTGCGAGCAGTGCCATGGGCAGATGAGGCTCAGCAACAGCTTTCCAGGCTAGCTCTTTCTGCCGGCGAGCTATCTGCAGACGTTCGCATTTTCGCAACAGGGCTGCCAGAGGCCCCCTGAACGAACCTTAAAATATACGTTTGAATTTTGAGGTGGCAAGACAAGCAAGAAGCCCCAGTCTCTGTGCCTCTGTGCGAGCAGTGCCATGGGCAGATGAGGCTCAGCAACAGCTTTCCAGGCTAGCTCTTTCTGGCTGCGAGCTCTCTGCAGATGTTCGTATTTTCTGAGCAGAGCGGCCGGAGGCCCCCTACAAAGAAAACTTAAGATACTTTTGAACTTTAACGGGGCAAGACAAGCAAGCAGCCCCAGTCTCTGTGCCTCTGTGCGAGCAGTGCCATGGGCAGATGAGGCTGAGCAACAGCTTTCCAGGCTAGCTCTTTCTGCCTGCGAGCCATCTGCAGACGTTCGCATTTTCGGAGCAGGGTTGCTGGAGTTGGCTGGCACGGACCACCTAAGATACGTTTGAAGTCTGAGGGGTCAAGACAAGCAAGCAGCCCCAGTCTCTGTGCCTCTGTGCGAGCAGTGCCATGGGCAGATGAGGCTGAGCAAGAGCTTTCCAGGCTAGCTCTTTCTGGCTGCGAGCTATCTGCAGACGTTCGCATTTTCAGAGCAGGGCTGCCGGATTTGGCCGGCATGGACCACTTAAGGTTCGTTTGAAGTTTGAGGGGTCAAGACAAGCAAGCAGCCCCAGTCTCTGTGCCTCTGCGCGAGCAGTGCCATGGGCAGATGAGGCTGAGCAACAGCTTTCCAGGCTAGCTCTTTCTGCCTCCGAGCTATCTGCAGACGTTCGCATTTTCGGAGCAGGGCTGCCGGAGGCGCCCGGCACGGACCACCTAAGTTACGTTTGAAGTTTGAGTTGTCAAGACAAGCAAGCAGCCCCAGTCTCTGTGCCTCTGTGCGAGCAGTGCCATGGGCAGATGAGGCTGAGCAACAGCTTTCCAGGCTAGCTCTTTCTGGTTGAGAGCTATCTGCAGACGTTCGCATTTTCGGAGCAGGGTTGCTGGAGTTGGCTGGCAAGGACCACCTAATGTACGTTTGAAGTTTAAGGGAGTAAGACAAGCAAGCAGCCCGAGTCTCTGTGCCTCTGTGCGAGCAGTGCCATGGGCAGATGAGGCTGAGCAACAGCTTTCCACGCTAGCCCTTTCTGGCTGCCAGCTAACTGCAGACGTTCGCATTTTCGGAGCAGGGCTGCCAGAGGCTCCCCGCACGGACCACCTAAGTTACGTTTGAAGTTTGAGGTGGCAAGACAAGCAAGAAGCCGCAGTCTCTGTGCCTCTGTGCGAGCAGTGCCATGGGCAGATGAGGCTGAGCAACGTCTTTCCAGGCTAGCGCTTTCTGCCATCGAGCTATCTGCAGACGTTCCCATTTTCGGAGCAGGGCTGCCGGAGGCCCCCTGCACGGACCACCTAAGATACGTTTGAAGTTTGAGGTTGCAAGACAAGCAAGCAGCCACAGTCTCTATGCCTCTGTGCGAGCAGTGCCGTGGGCAGATGAGGCTGAGCAACAGCTTTCCAGGCTAGCTCTTTCTGGCTGAGAGCTATCTGCAGACGTTCGCATTTTCGGAGCAGGGCTGCTGGAGTTTGCTGGCACGGACCACCTAATGTACGTTTGAAGTTTAAGGGAGTAAGACAAGCAAGCAGCCCCAGTCTCTGTGCCTCTGTGCGAGCAGTGCCATGGGCAGATGAGGCTGAGCAACAGCTTTACAGGCTAGCTCTTTCTGGCTCCGAGCTATCTGCAGACGTTCGCATTTTCGGAGCAGGGCTGCCGGAGGCCCCCTGCATGGACCACCTAAGATACGTTTGAAGTTTGAGGTTGCAAGACAAGGAAGCAGCCCCAGTCTCTGGGCCTCTGTGCGAGCAGTGCCATGGGCAGATGAGGCTCAGCAAGAGCTTTCCAGGCTAACACTTTCTGCCGGCGAGCTATCTGCAGACCTTCCCATTTTCGTAACAGGGCTGCCAGAGGCCCCCTGAACGAACCTCCAAATATACGTTTGAAGTTTGAGGTTGCAAGACAAGCAAGCAGCCCCAGTCTCTGTGGGTCTGTGCGAGCAGTGCCATGGGCAGATGAGGCTGAGCAACAGCTTTCCACGGTAGGTCATTCTGGCTGAGAGATATCTGCAGACATTCGCATTTTCGGAGCAGAGCTGCCGGAGCCCCCTGCACGGAAAAGTTAAGATACTTTTGAACTTTAACGGGGCAAGACAAGCAAGTAGCCCCAGGCTCTGTGCCTCTGTGAGAGCAGTGCCATGGGCAGATGAGGCTGAGCAACACCTTTCCAGGCTAGCTCTTTCTGCCTGCGAGCTATCTGCAGACGTTCCCATTTTCAGAGCAGGGCTGCCGGAGTTGGGCGGCACAGACAACCTAAACTAGATTTGAAGTTTGAGGGTGCAAGAGAAGCAAGCAGCCCCAGTCTCTGTGCCTCTGTGCGAGCAGTGCCATGGGCAGATGAGGCTGAGCAACAGCTTTCCACGCTAGCCCTTTCTGGCTGCGAGCTAACTGCAGACGTTCGCATTTTCAGAGCAGGGCTGCCAGAGGCTCCCCGCGTGGACCACCTAAACTACGTTTGAAGTTTGAGGGGGCAAGACAAGAAGCAGCCCCAGTCTCTGTGCCTCTGTGCGAGCAGTGGCATGGGCAGATGAGGCTGAGCAACAGCTTTCCAGGTTATCTCTTTCTGGATGCGAGCTATCTGCAGACGTTCGCATTTTCAAAGCAGCGCTGCCAGAGGCTCCTGGAATGGACCACCTAAGACACGTATGAAGTTTGAGGTGGCAAGACAAGCAAGCAGCCCCAGTCTCTGTGCCTCTGTGCGAGCAGTGCCATGGTCAGATGAGACTGAGCAACAGCTTTCCAGGCTAGCTCTTTCTGGATGCGAGCTATCTGCAGACGTTCGCATTTTTGGAGCAGGGCTGCCGGAGGCCCCCTGTACAGACCACCTAAGATACGTTTGAAGTTTGAGGTTGCAAGACAAGCAAGCAGCCCCAGTCTTTCTGCCTCTGTGCGAGCAGTGCCATGTGCAGATGAGGCTGAGCAACAGCTTTCCAGGCTAGCTCATTCTGGCTGAGAGCTATCTGCAGACGTTTGCATTTTCGGAGCAGGGCTGCTGGAGGCTCCCGGCACGAAAATCTTATGATACTTTTGAACTTTAAAAGGGCAAGACAAGCAAGCAGCCCCAGTCTCTGTGCCTCTGTGCGAGCAGTGCCATGGGCAGATGAGGCTGAGCAACAGCTTTCCACGCTAGCTCATTCCGGCTGAGAGCTATCTGCAGACGTTTGCATTTTCGGAGCAGGGCTGCTGGAGGCGCGAGGCACGGAAATCTTAAGATACTTTTGAACTTTAACAGGGCAAGACAAGCAAGCAGCCCCAGTCTCTGTGCCTCTGTGCGAGCAGTGCCATGGGCAGATGAGGCTCAGCAACAGCTTTCCAGGCTAGCTCTTTCTACCGGCGAGCTATCTGCAGACGATCCCATTTTCGGAACAGGTGTGCCAGAGGTCCCCTGAACGAACCTCCAAATATACGTTTGAAGTTTGAGGTGGCAAGACAAGCAAGAAGCCCCAGTCTCTGTGCCTCTGTGCGAGCAGTGCCATGGGCAGATGAGGCTGAGCAACAGCTTTCCATGCTAGCTCTTTCTGCCTGCGAGCCATCTGCAGACGTTCGCATTTTCGGAGCAGGGTTCCTGGAGTTGGCTGGCACGGACCACCTAAGATACGTTTGAAGTCTGAGGGGTCAAGACAAGCAAGCAGCCCCAGTCTCTGTGGGTCTGTGCGAGCAGTGCCATGGGCAGATGAGGCTGAGCAACAGCTTTCCAGGCTAGCTCTTTCTGGCTGCGAGCTATCTGCAGACGTTCGCATTTTCGGAGCAGGGCTGCCGGATTTGGCCGGCACGGACCACTTAAGCTTCGTTTGAAGTTTGAGGGGTCAAGACAAGCAAGCAGCCCCAGTCTCTGTGCCTCTGCGCGAGCAGTGCCATGGGCAGATGAGGCTGAGCAACAGCTTTCCAGGCTAGCTCTTTCTGCCTCCGAGCTATCTGCAGACGTTCGCATTTTCGGAGCAGGGCTGCCGGAGGCGCCCGTCACGGACCACCTAAGTTACGTTTGAATTTTGAGTTGTCAAGACATTCAAGCAGCCCCAGTCTCTGTGCCTCTGTGCGAGCAGTGCCATGGGCAGATGAGGCTGAGCAACAGCTTTCCAGGCTAGCTCTTTCTGGCTGCGAGCTATCTTCAGACGTTCGCATTTTCAGAGCAGCGCTGCCAGAGGCTCCCCGCGTGGACCACCTAAAATACGTTTGAAGTTTGAGGGGGCAAGACAACCAAGCAGCCCCAGTCTCTGTGCGTCTGAACGAGCAGTGCCATGGGCAGATGAGGCTGAGCAACAGCTTTCCACGCTAGCTCATTCTGGCTGAGAGCTATCTGCAGACGTTTGCATTTTTGGAGCAGGGCTGCTGGAGGCGCCCGGCACGGAAATCTTAAGATACTTTTGAACTTTAACGGGGCAAGACAAGCAAGCAGCCCCAGTCTCTGTGCCTCTGTGCGAGCAGTGCCATGGGCATATGAGGCTGAGCAACAGCTTTCCAGGCTAGCTCTTTCTCGCTGCGAGCTATCTGCAGACGTTCGCATTTTCGGAGCAGGGCTGCCGGAGGCCCCCTGAACAAACCTTAAAATATACGTTTGAATTTTGAGGTGGCAAGACAAGCAAGAAGCCCCAGTCTCTCTGCCTCTGTGCGAGCAGTGCCATGGGCAGATTAGGCTGAGCAACAGCTTTCCAGGCTAGCTCTTTCTGCCTGCGAGCCATCTGCAGACGTTCGCATTTTCGGAGCAGGGTTGCTGGAGTTGGCTGGCACGGACCACCTAAGATACGTTTGAAGTCTGAGGGGTCAAGACAAGCAAGCAGCCCCAGTCTCTGTGCCTCTGAACGAGCAGTGCCATGGGTAGATGAGGCTGAGCAACAGCTTTCCACGCTAGCTCTTTTTGCCTGCGAGCTATCTGCAGACGTTCGCATTTTCAAAGCAGCGCTGCCAGAGGCTCCTGGCACGGACCACCTAAGCTACGTTTGAAGTTTGAGGTGGCAAGACAAGCAAGCAGCCCCAGTCTCTGTGCCTCTGTGCGAGCAGTGCCATGGGCAGATGAGGCTGAGCAAAAGCTTTCCAGGCTAGCTCTTTCTGTCTGCGAGCTATCCGCAGACGTTCACATTTTCGGAGCAGGGCTGCCAGAGGCCCCCTGCACGGTCCACCTAAGCTACATTTGAAGTTTGAGGTGGCAAGACAAGCAAGCAGCCCCAGTCTCTGTGCCTCTGTGCGAGCAGTGCCATGGGCAGATGAGGCTGAGCAACAGCTTTCCAGGCTAGCTCTTTCTGCCTGAGAGCTATCTGCAGACGTTCGCATTTTCGGAGCAGGGCTGCCGGAGGCCCCCTGCAAGGAAAAGTTAAGATACTTTTGAACTTTAACGGGGCAAGACAAGCAAGCAGCCCCAGTCTCTGTGCCCCTGTGCGAGCAGTGCCATGGGCAGATGAGGCTCAGCAACAGCTTTCCAGGCTAGCTCTTTCTGCCGGCGAGCTATCTGCAGACGTTCGCAATTTCGGAACAGGGCTGCCAGAGGCCCCCTGAACGAACCTTCAAATCTACGTTTGAATTTTGAGGTGACAAGACAAGCAAGAAGCCCCAGTCTCTGTGCCTCTGTGTGAGCAGTGCCATGGGAAGATGAGGCTGAGCAACAGCTTTCCAGGCTAGCTCTTTCTGGCTGCGAGCTATCTGCAGACGTTAGCATTTTCTGAGCAGAGCTGCCGGAGGCAACCTGCAAGGAAAACTTAAGATACTTTTGACCTTTAACGGGGCAAGACAAGCAAGCAGCCCCAGTCTCTGTGCCTCTGTGTGAGCAGTGCCATGGGCAGATCAGGCTGAGCAACAGCTTTGCAGGCTAGCTCTTTCTGGATGCGAGCTATCTGCAGATGTTCGCATTTTCAAAGGAGCGCTGCCAGAGGCTCCTGGCACGGACCACCTAAGCTACGTTTGAAGTTTGAGGTGGCAAGACAAGCAAGCAGCCCCAGTCTCTGTGCCTCTGTGCGAGCAGTGCCATGGGCAGATGAGGCTGAGCAACAGCTTTACAGGCTAGGACTTTCTGGCTGCCAGCTATCTCCAGACGTTCACATTTTCGGAGCAGGTCTGCCGGAGGCCCCCTGCACGTTCCACCTAAGCTACATTTGAAGTTTGAGGTGGCAAGACAAGCAAGCAGCCCCAGTCTCTGTGCCTCTGTGCGAGCAGTGCCATGGGCAGATGAGGCTCAGCAACAGCTTTCCAGGCTAGCTCTTTCTGCCGGCGAGCTATCTGCAGACGTTCGCATTTTCGGAACAGGGCTGCCAGAGGCCCCCTGAACGAACCTTAAAATATACGTTTGAATTTTGAGGTGGCAAGACAAGCAAGCAGCCCCAGTCTCTGTGCCTCTGTGCGAGCAGTGCCATGGGCAGATGAGGCTGAGCAACAGTTTTCCACGCTAGCTCGTTCTGGCTGAGAGCTATCTGCAGACGTTCACATTTTCGGAACAGGGCTGCCAGAGGCCCCCTGAACGAACCTCCAAATCTGCGTTTGAAGTTTGAGGTGGCAAGACAAGCAAGAAGCCCCAGTCTCTGTGTCTCTGTGCGAGCAGTGCCATGGGCAGATGAGGCTGAGCAACAGCTTTCCAGGCTAGCTCTTTCTGCCTGCGAGCCATCTGCAGACGTTCGCATTTTCGGAGCAGGGTTGCTGGAGTTGGCTGGCACGGACCACCTAAGATACGTTTGAAGTCTGAGGGGTCAAGACAAGCAAGCAGCCCCAGTCTCTGTGCCTCTGTGCGAGCAGTGCCATGGGCAGATGAGGCTGAGCAACAGCTTTCCAGGCTAGCTCTTTCTGGCTGCGAGCTATCTGCAGACGTTCGCATTTTCAGAGCAGGGCTGCCGGATTTGGCCGGCACGGACCACTTAAGGTTCGTTTGAAGTTTGAGGGGTCAAGACAAGCAAGTAGCTGCAGTCTCTGTGCCTCTGCGCGAGCAGTGCCATGGGCAGATGAGGCTGAGCAACAGCTTTCCAGGCTAGCTCTTTCTGGATGCGAGCTATCTGCAGACGTTCGCATTTTCGGAGCAGGGCTGCCGGAGGCGCCCGGCACGGACCACCTAAGTTACGTTTGAAGTTTGAGTTGTCAAGACAAGCAAGCAGCCCCAGTCTCTGTGCCTCTGTGCGAGCAGTGCCATGGGCAGATGAGGCTGAGCAACAGCTTTCCAGGCTAGCTCTTTCTGGCTGCGAGCTATCTGCAGACGTTCGCATTTTCAGAGCAGCGCTGCCAGAGGATCCCGGCGTGGACCACCTAAACTACGTTTGAATTTTGAGGGGGCAAGACAAGCAAGAAGCCCCAGTCTCTGTGCCTCTGTGCGAGCAGTGCCATGGGCAGATGAGGCTGAGCAACAGCTTTCCAGGCTAGCTCTTTCTCGCTGCGAGCTATCTGCAGACGTTCGCATTTTCGGAGCAGGGCTGCCGGAGGCCCCCTGCACGGACCACCTAAGCTACATTTGAAGTCTGAGATGGCAAGACAAGCAAGCAGCCCCAGTCTCTGTGCCTCTGTGCGAGCAGTGCCATGGGCAGATGAGGCTCAGCAACAGCTTTCCAGGCTAGCTCTTTCTGCCGGCGAGCTATCTGCAGACGTTCGCATTTTCGCAACAGGGCTGCCAGAGGCCCCCTGAACGAACCTTAAAATATACGTTTGAATTTTGAGGTGGCAAGAGAAGCAAGAAGCCCCAGTCTCTGTGCCTCTGTGCGAGCAGTGCCATGGGCAGATGAGGCTCAGCAACAGCTTTCCAGGCTAGCTCTTTCTGGCTGCGAGCTCTCTGCAGATGTTCGTATTTTTGGAGCAGAGCGGCCGGAGGCCCCCTACAAAGAAAATTTAAGATACTTTTGAACTTTAACGGGGCAAGACAAGCAAGCAGTCCCAGTCTCTGTGCCTCTGTGCGAGCAGTGCCATGGGCAGATGAGGCTGAGCAACAGCTTTCCAGGCTAGCTCTTTCTGCCTGCGAGCCATCTGCAGACGTTCGCATTTTCGGAGTAGGGTTGCTGGAGTTGGCTGGCACGGACCACCTAAGATACGTTTGAAGTCTGAGGGGTCAAGACAAGCAAGCAGCCCCAGTCTCTGTGCCTCTGTGCGAGCAGTGCCATGGGCAGATGAGGCTGAGCAAGAGCTTTCCAGGCTAGCTCTTTCTGGCTGCGAGCTATCTGCAGACGTTCGCATTTTCAGAGCAGGGCTGCCGGATTTGGCCGGCATGGACCACTTAAGGTTCGTTTGAAGTTTGAGTTGTCAAGACAAGCAAGCAGCCCCAGTCTCTGTGCCTCTGTGCGAGCAGTGCCATGGGCAGATGAGGCTGAGCAACAGCTTTCCAGGCTAGCTCTTTCTGCCTGCGAGCTATCTGCAGACGTTCGCATTTTCAGAGCAGCGCTGCCAGAGGCTCCCGGCGTGGACCACCTAAACTACGTTTGAAGTTTGAGGGGCAAGACAAGCAAGAAGCCCCAGTCTCTGTGCCTCTGAACGAGCAGTGCCATGGGTGGATGAGGCTGAGCAACAGCTTTCCAGGCTAGCTCTTTCTGCCTGCGAGCTATCCGCAGACGTTCACATTTTCGGAGCAGGGCTGCCGGAGGCCCCCTGCACGGACCACCTAAGATACATTTGAAGTCTGAGGTGGCAAGACAAGCAAGCAGCCCCAGTCTCTGTGCCTCTGTGCGAGCAGTGCCATGGGCAGATGAGGCTGAGCAACAGCTTTCCAGGCTAGCTCTTTCTGCCGGCGAGCTATCTGCAGACGTTCGCATTTTCGGAACTGGGCTGCCAGAGGCCCCCTGAACGAACCTCCAAATCTACGTTTGAATTTTGAGGTGACAAGACAAGCAAGAAGCCCCAGTCTCTCTGCCTCTGTGCGAGCAGTGCCATGGGCAGATGAGGCTGAGCAACAGCTTTCCAGGCTAGCTCTTTCTGGTTGAGAGCTATCTGCAGACGTTCGCATTTTCGGAGCAGGGTTGCTGGAGTTGGCTGGCAAGGACCACCTAATGTACGTTTGAAGTTTAAGGGAGTAAGACAAGCAAGCAGCCCCAGTCTCTGTGCCTCTGTGCGAGCAGTGCCATGGGCAGATGAGGCTGAGCAACAGCTTTCCACGCTAGCCCTTTCTGGCTGCCAGCTAACTGCAGACGTTCGCATTTTCAGAGCAGGGCTGCCAGAGGCTCCCCGCACGGACCACCTAAGTTACGTTTGAAGTTTGAGGTGGCAAGACAAGCAAGAAGCCGCAGTCTCTGTGCCTCTGTGCGAGCAGTGCCATGGGCAGATGAGGCTGAGCAACATCTTTCCAGGCTAGCGCTTTCTGCCGGCGAGCTATCTGCAGACGTTCCCATTTTCGGAGCAGGGCTGCCGGAGGCTCCCTGCACGGACCACCTAAGATACGTTTGAAGTTTGAGGTTGCAAGACAAGCAAGCAGCCACAGTCTCTATGCCTCTGTGCGAGCAGTGCCGTGGGCAGATGAGGCTGAGCAACAGCTTTCCAGGCTAGCTCTTTCTGGCTGAGAGCTATCTGCAGACGTTCGCATTTTCGGAGCAGGGCTGCTGGAGTTTGCTGGCACGGACCACCTAATGTACGTTTGAAGTTTAAGGGAGTAAGACAAGCAAGCAGCCCCAGTCTCTGTGCCTCTGTGCGAGCAGTGCCATGGGCAGATGAGGCTGAGCAACAGCTTTACAGGCTAGCTCTTTCTGGCTCCGAGCTATCTGCAGACGTTCGCATTTTCGGAGCAGGGCTGCCGGAGGCCCCCTGCATGGACCACCTAAGATACGTTTGAAGTTTGAGGTTGCAAGACAAGCAAGCAGCCCCAGTCTCTGTGGGTCTGTGCGAGCAGTTCCATGGGCAGATGAGGCTGAGCAACAGCTTTCCACGGTAGCTCATTCTGGCTGAGAGCTATCTGCAGACGTTCGCATTTTCGGAGCAGAGCTGCCGGAGCCCCCTGCACGGAAAAGTTAAGATACTTTTGAACTTTAACGGGGCAAGACAAGCAAGAAGCCCCAGTCTCTGTGCCTCTGTGAGAGCAGTGCCATGGGCAGATGAGGCTGAGCAACAGCTTTCCAGGCTAGCTCTTTCTGCCTGCGAGCTATCTGCAGACGTTCCCATTTTCAGAGCAGGGCTGCCGGAGTTGGGCGGCACAGACAACCTAAACTACATTTGAAGTTTGAGGGGGCAAGACAAGAAGCAGCCCCAGTCTCTGTGCCTCTGTGCGAGCAGTGCCATGGGCAGATGAGGCTGAGCAACAGCTTTCCAGGTTATCTCTTTCTGGATGCGAGCTATCTGCAGACGTTCGCATTTTCAAAGCAGCGCTGCCAGAGGCTCCTGGAATGGACCACCTAAGACACGTATGAAGTTTGAGGTGGCAAGACAAGCAAGCAGCCCCAGTCTCTGTGCCTCTGTGCGAGCAGTGCCATGGGCAGATGAGGCTCAGCAACAGCTTTCCAGGCTAGCCCTTTCTGCCTGCGAGCTATCTGCAGACGTTCCCATTTTCGGAACAGGGCTGCCAGAGGCCCCCTGAACGAACCTGCAAATCTACGTTTGAAGTTTGAGGTGGCAAGACATGCAAGAAGCCCCAGTCTCTGTGCCTCTGTGCGAGCAGTGCCATGGGCAGATGAGGCTGAGCAACAGCTTTCCAGGCTAGCTCTTTCTGCCTGCGAGCCATCTGCAGACATTCGCATTTTCAGAACAGGTCTGCCGGAGGCTCCCGGCACGGACCACCTAAGCTACGTTTGAAGTTTTAGTGGTCAAGACAAGCAAGAAGCCCCAGTCTCTGTGCCTCTGTGCGAGCAGTGCCATGGTCAGATGAGACTGAGCAACAGCTTTCCAGGCTAGCTCGTTCTGGCTGAGAGCTATCTGCAGACGTTCACATTTTCGGAACAGGGCTGCCAGAGGCCCCCTGAACGAACCTCCAAATCTGCGTTTGAAGTTTGAGGTGGCAAGACAAGCAAGAAGCCCCAGTCTCTGTGTCTCTGTGCGAGCAGTGCCATGGGCAGATGAGGCTGAGCAACAGCTTTCCAGGCTAGCTCTTTCTGGCTGCGAGCTATCTGCAGACGTTCGCATTTTCAGAGCAGGGCTGCCGGATTTGGCCGGCACGGACCACTTAAGGTTCGTTTGAAGTTTGAGGGGTCAAGACAAGCAAGTAGCCCCAGTCTCTGTGCCTCTGCGCGAGCAGTGCCATGGGCAGATGAGGCTGAGCAACAGCTTTCCAGGCTAGCTCTTTCTGGATGCGAGCTATCTGCAGACGTTCGCATTTTCGGAGCAGGGCTGCCGGAGGCGCCAGGCACGGACCACCTAAGTTACGTTTGAAGTTTGAGTTGTCAAGACAAGCAAGCAGCCCCAGTCTCTGTGCCTCTGTGCGAGCAGTGCCATGGGCAGATGAGGCTGAGCAACAGCTTTCCAGGCTAGATCTTTCTGGCTGCGAGCTATCTGCAGACGTTCGCATTTTCAGAGCAGCGCTGCCAGAGGATCCCGGCGTGGACCACCTAAACTACGTTTGAATTTTGAGGGGGCAAGACAAGCAAGAAGCCCCAGTCTCTGTGCCTCTGTGCGAGCAGTGCCATGGGCAGATGAGGCTCAGCAACAGCTTTCCAGGCTAGCTCTTTCTGCCGGCGAGCTATCTGCAGACGTTCGCATTTTCGCAACAGGGCTGCCAGAGGCCCCCTGAACGATCCTTAAAATATACGTTTGAATTTTGAGGTGGCAAGACAAGCAAGAAGCCCCAGTCTCTGTGCCTCTGTGCGAGCAGTGCCATGGGCAGATGAGGCTCAGCAACAGCTTTCCAGGCTAGCTCTTTCTGGCTGCGAGCTCTCTGCAGATGTTCGTATTTTTGGAGCAGAGCGGCCGGAGGCCCCCTACAAAGAAAACTTAAGATACTTTTGAACTTTAACGGGGCAAGACAAGCAAGCAGTCCCAGTCTCTGTGCCTCTGTGCGAGCAGTGCCATGGGCAGATGAGGCTGAGCAACAGCTTTCCAGGCTAGCTCTTTCTGCCTGCGAGCCATCTGCAGACGTTCGCATTTTCGGAGTAGGGTTGCTGGAGTTGGCCGGCACGGACCACCTAAGATACGTTTGAAGTCTGAGGGGTCAAGACAAGCAAGCAGCCCCAGTCTCTGTGCCTCTGTGCGAGCAGTGCCATGGGCAGATGAGGCTGAGCAACAGCTTTCCAGGCTAGCTCTTTCTGCCTGCGAGCTATCTGCAGACGTTCGCATTTTCAGAGCAGGGCTGCCGGATTTGGCCGGCATGGACCACTTAAGGTTCGTTTGAAGTTTGAGTTGTCAAGACAAGCAAGCAGCCCCAGTCTCTGTGCCTCTGTGCGAGCAGTGCCATGTGCAGATGAGGCTGAGCAACAGCTTTCCAGGCTAGCTCTTTCTGCCTGCGAGCTATCTGCAGACGTTCGCATTTTCAGAGCAGCGCTGCCAGAGGCTCCCGGCGTGGACCACCTAAACTACGTTTGAAGTTTGAGGGGCAAGACAAGCAAGCAGCCCCAGTCTCTGTGCCTCTGAACGAGCAGTGCCATGGGTGGATGAGGCTGAGCAACAGCTTTCCAGGCTAGCTCTTTCTGCCTGCGAGCTATCCGCAGACGTTCACATTTTCGGAGCAGGGCTGCCGGAGGCCCCCTGCACGGACCACCTAAGATACATTTGAAGTCTGAGGTGGCAAGACAAGCAAGCAGCCCCAGTCTCTGTGCCTCTGTGCGAGCAGTGCCATGGGCAGATGAGGCTGAGCAACAGCTTTCCAGGCTAGCTCTTTCTGCCGGCGAGCTATCTGCAGACGTTCGCATTTTCGGAACAGGGCTGCCAGAGGCCCCCTGAACGAACCTCCAAATCTACGTTTGAATTTTGAGGTGACAAGACAAGCAAGAAGCCCCAGTCTCTGTGCCTCTGTGCGAGCAGTGCCATGGGCAGATGAGGCTGAGCAACAGCTTTCCAGGCTAGCTCTTTCTGGTTGAGAGCTATCTGCAGACGTTCGCATTTTCGGAGCAGGGTTGCTGGAGTTGGCTGGCAAGGACCACCTAATGTACGTTTGAAGTTTAAGGGAGTAAGACAAGCAAGCAGCCCCAGTCTCTGTGCCTCTGTGCGAGCAGTGCCATGGGCAGATGAGGCTGAGCAACAGCTTTCCACGCTAGCCCTTTCTGGCTGCCAGCTAACTGCAGACGTTCGCATTTTCAGAGCAGGGCTGCCAGAGGCTCCCCGCACGGACCACCTAAGTTACGTTTGAAGTTTGAGGTGGCAAGACAAGCAAGAAGCCGCAGTCTCTGTGCCTCTGTGCGAGCAGTGCCATGGGCAGATGAGGCTGAGCAACATCTTTTCAGGCTAGCGCTTTCTGCCGGCGAGCTATCTGCAGACGTTCGCATTTTCGGAGCAGGGCTGCCGGAGGCCCCCTGCATGGACCACCTAAGATACGTTTGAAGTTTGAGGTTGCAAGACAAGGAAGCAGCCCCAGTCTCTGGGCCTCTGTGCGAGCAGTGCCATGGGCAGATGAGGCTCAGCAAGAGCTTTCCAGGCTAACACTTTCTGCCGGCGAGCTATCTGCAGACCTTCCCATTTTCGGAACAGGGCTGCCAGAGGCCCCCTGAACGAACCTCCAAATATACGTTTGAAGTTTGAGGTTGCAAGACAAGCAAGCAGCCCCAGTCTCTGTGGGTCTGTGCGAGCAGTTCCATGGGCAGATGAGGCTGAGCAACAGCTTTCCACGGTAGCTCATTCTGGCTGAGAGCTATCTGCAGACGTTCGCATTTTCGGAGCAGAGCTGCCGGAGCCCCCTGCACGGAAAAGTTAAGATACTTTTGAACTTTAACGGGGCAAGACAAGCAAGAAGCCCCAGTCTCTGTGCCTCTGTGAGAGCAGTGCCATGGGCAGATGAGGCTGAGCAACAGCTTTCCAGGCTAGCTCTTTCTGCCTGCGAGCTATCTGCAGACGTTCCCATTTTCAGAGCAGGGCTGCCGGAGTTGGGCGGCACAGACAACCTAAACTACATTTGAAGTTTGAGGGGGCAAGACAAGAAGCAGCCCCAGTCTCTGTGCCTCTGTGCGAGCAGTGCCATGGGCAGATGAGGCTGAGCAACAGCTTTCCAGGTTATCTCTTTCTGGATGCGAGCTATCTGCAGACGTTCGCATTTTCAAAGCAGCGCTGCCAGAGGCTCCTGGAATGGACCACCTAAGACACGTATGAAGTTTGAGGTGGCAAGACAAGCAAGCAGCCCCAGTCTCTGTGCCTCTGTGCGAGCAGTGCCATGGGCAGATGAGGCTCAGCAACAGCTTTCCAGGCTAGCTCTTTCTGCCTGCGAGCTATCTGCAGACGTTCCCATTTTCGGAACAGGGCTGCCAGAGGCCCCCTGAACGAACCTGCAAATCTACGTTTGAAGTTTGAGGTGGCAAGACATGCAAGAAGCCCCAGTCTCTGTGCCTCTGTGCGAGCAGTGCCATGGGCAGATGAGGCTGAGCAACAGCTTTCCAGGCTAGCTCTTTCTGCCTGCGAGCCATCTGCAGACATTCGCATTTTCAGAACAGGTCTGCCGGAGGCGCCCGGCACGGACCACCTAAGCTACGTTTGAAGTTTTAGTGGTCAAGACAAGCAAGAAGCCCCAGTCTCTGTGCCTCTGTGCGAGCAGTGCCATGGTCAGATGAGACTGAGCAACAGCTTTCCAGGCTAGCTCTTTCTGGATGCGAGCTATCTGCAGACGTTCGCATTTTTGGAGCAGGGCTGCCGGAGGCCCCCTGTACGGACCACCTAAGATACGTTTGAAGTTTGAGGTTGCAAGACAAGCAAGCAGCCCCAGTCTCTGTGCCTCTGTGCGAGCAGTGCCATGTGCAGATGAGGCTGAGCAACAGCTTTCCAGGCTAGCTCATTCTGGCTGAGAGCTATCTGCAGACGTTTGCATTTTCGGAGCAGGGCTGCTGGAGGCTCCCGGCACGAAAATCTTATGATACTTTTGAACTTTAAAAGGGCAAGACAAGCAAGCAGCCCCAGTCTCTGTGCCTCTGTGCGAGCAGTGCCATGGGCAGATGAGGCTGAGCAACAGCTTTCCACGCTAGCTCATTCCGGCTGAGAGCTATCTGCAGACGTTTGCATTTTCGGAGCAGGGCTCCTGGAGGCGCGAGGCACGGAAATCTTAAGATACTTTTGAACTTTAACAGGGCAAGACAAGCAAGCAGCCCCAGTCTCTGTGCCTCTGTGCGAGCAGTGCCATGGGCAGATGAGGCTCAGCAACAGCTTTCCAGGCTAGCTCTTTCTACCGGCGAGCTATCTGCAGACGATCCCATTTTCGGAACAGGTGTGCCAGAGGTCCCCTGAACGAACCTCCAAATCTACGTTTGAAGTTTGAGGTGGCAAGACAAGCAAGAAGCCCCAGTCTCTGTGCCTCTGTGCGAGCAGTGCCATGGGCAGATGAGGCTGAGCAACAGCTTTCCATGCTAGCTCTTTCTGCCTGCGAGCCATCTGCAGACGTTCGCATTTTCTGAGCACGGTTGCTGGAGTTGGCTGGCACGGACCACCTAAGATACGTTTGAAGTCTGAGGGGTCAAGACAAGCAAGCAGCCCCAGTCTCTGTGGGTCTGTGCGAGCAGTGCCATGGGCAGATGAGGCTGAGCAACAGCTTTCCAGGCTAGCTCTTTCTGCCTGCGAGCTATCTGCAGACGTTCCCATTTTCAGAGCAGGGCTGCCGGAGTTGGGCGGCACAGACAACCTAAACTACATTTGAAGTTTGAGGGGGCAAGACAAGAAGCAGCCCCAGTCTCTGTGCCTCTGTGCGAGCAGTGCCATGGGCAGATGAGGCTGAGCAACAGCTTTCCAGGTTATCTCTTTCTGGATGCGAGCTATCTGCAGACGTTCGCATTTTCAAAGCAGCGCTGCCAGAGGCTCCTGGAATGGACCACCTAAGACACGTATGAAGTTTGAGGTGGCAAGACAAGCAAGCAGCCCCAGTCTCTGTGCCTCTGTGCGAGCAGTGCCATGGGCAGATGAGGCTCAGCAACAGCTTTCCAGGCTAGCTCTTTCTGCCTGCGAGCTATCTGCAGACGTTCCCATTTTCGGAACAGGGCTGCCAGAGGCCCCCTGAACGAACCTGCAAATCTACGTTTGAAGTTTGAGGTGGCAAGACATGCAAGAAGCCCCAGTCTCTGTGCCTCTGTGCGAGCAGTGCCATGGGCAGATGAGGCTGAGCAACAGCTTTCCAGGCTAGCTCTTTCTGCCTGCGAGCCATCTGCAGACATTCGCATTTTCAGAACAGGTCTGCCGGAGGCGCCCGGCACGGACCACCTAAGCTACGTTTGAAGTTTTAGTGGTCAAGACAAGCAAGAAGCCCCAGTCTCTGTGCCTCTGTGCGAGCAGTGCCATGGTCAGATGAGACTGAGCAACAGCTTTCCAGGCTAGCTCTTTCTGGATGCGAGCTATCTGCAGACGTTCGCATTTTTGGAGCAGGGCTGCCGGAGGCCCCCTGTACGGACCACCTAAGATACGTTTGAAGTTTGAGGTTGCAAGACAAGCAAGCAGCCCCAGTCTCTGTGCCTCTGTGCGAGCAGTGCCATGTGCAGATGAGGCTGAGCAACAGCTTTCCAGGCTAGCTCATTCTGGCTGAGAGCTATCTGCAGACGTTTGCATTTTCGGAGCAGGGCTGCTGGAGGCTCCCGGCACGAAAATCTTATGATACTTTTGAACTTTAAAAGGGCAAGACAAGCAAGCAGCCCCAGTCTCTGTGCCTCTGTGCGAGCAGTGCCATGGGCAGATGAGGCTGAGCAACAGCTTTCCAGGCTAGCTCTTTCTGGCTGCGAGCTATCTGCAGACGTTCGCATTTTCGGAGCAGGGCTGCCGGATTTGGCCGGCACGGACCACTAAAGCTTCGTTTGAAGTTTGAGGGGTCAAGACAAGCAAGCAGCCCCAGTCTCTGTGCCTCTGCGCGAGCAGTGCCATGGGCAGATGAGGCTGAGCAACAGCTTTCCAGGCTAGCTCTTTCTGCCTCCGAGCTATCTGCAGACGTTCGCATTTTCGGAGCAGGGCTGCCGGAGGCGCCCGGAACGGACCACCTAAGTTACGTTTGAATTTTGAGTTGTCAAGACATTCAAGCAGCCCCAGTCTCTGTGCCTCTGTGCGAGCAGTGCCATGGGCAGATGAGGCTGAGCAACAGCTTTCCAGGCTAGCTCTTTCTGGCTGCGAGCGATCTGCAGACGTTCGCATTTTCAGAGCAGAGCTGCCGGAGGCCCCCTGCACGGAAAAGATAAGATACTTTTGAACTTTAACGGGGCAAGACAATCAAGCAGCCCCAGTCTCTGTGCCTCTGTGCGAGCAGTGCCATGGGCAGATGAGGCTGAGCAACAGCTTTCCAGGCTAGCTCTTTCTGTCTGCGAGCTATCCGCAGACGTTCACATTTTCGGAGCAGGGCTGCCGGAGGCCCCCTGCACGGTCCACCTAAGCTACATTTGAAGTTTGAGGTGGCAAGACAAGCAAGCAGCCCCAGTCTCTGTGCCTCTGTGCGAGCAGTGCCATGGGCAGATGAGGCTGAGCAACAGCTTTCCAGGCTAGCTCTTTCTGCCTGAGAGCTATCTGCAGACGTTCGCATTTTCGGAGCAGGGCTGCCGGAGGCCCCCTGCAAGGAAAAGTTAAGATACTTTTGAACTTTAACGGGGCAAGACAAGCAAGCAGCCCCAGTCTCTGTGCCCCTGTGCGAGCAGTGCCATGGGCAGATGAGGCTCAGCAACAGCTTTCCAGGCTAGCTCTTTCTGCCGGCGAGCTATCTGCAGACGTTCGCATTTTCGGAACAGGGCTGCCAGAGGCCCCCTGAACGAACCTTCAAATCTACGTTTGAATTTTGAGGTGACAAGACAAGCAAGAAGCTTCAGTCTCTGTGCCTCTGTGTGAGCAGTGCCATTGGAAGATGAGGCTGAGCAACAGCTTTCCAGGCTAGCTCTTTCTGCCTGCGAGCTATCTGCAGACGTTAGCATTTTCTGAGCAGAGCTGCCGGAGGCAACCTGCAAGGAAAACTTAAGATACTTTTGACCTTTAACGGGGCAAGACAAGCAAGCAGCCCCAGTCTCTGTGCCTCTGTGTGAGCAGTGCCATGGGCAGATCAGGCTGAGCAACAGCTTTGCAGGCTAGCTCTTTCTGGATGCGAGCTATCTGCAGATGTTCGCATTTTCGGAGCAGGTCTGCCGGAGGCCCCCTGCACGTTCCACCTAAGCTACATTTGAAGTTTCAGGTGGCAAGACAAGCAAGCAGCCCCAGTCTCTGTGCCTCTGTGCGAGCAGTGCCATGGGCAGATGAGGCTGAGCAACAGCTTTACAGGCTAGGTCTTTCTGGCTGCCAGCTATCTCCAGACGTTCACATTTTCGGAGCAGGTCTGCCGGAGGCCCCCTGCACGTTCCACCTAAGCTTCGTTTGAAGTTTGAGGGGTCAAGACAAGCAAGCAGCCCCAGTCTCTGTGCCTCTGTGCGAGCAGTGCCATGGGCAGATGAGGCTGAGCAAGAGCTTTCCAGGCTAGCTCTTTCTGGCTGCGAGCTATCTGCAGACGTTCGCATTTTCAGAGCAGGGCTGCCGGATTTGGCCGGCATGGACCACTTAAGGTTCGTTTGAAGTTTGAGTTGTCAAGACAAGCAAGCAGCCCCAGTCTCTGTGCCTCTGTGCGAGCAGTGCCATGTGCAGATGAGGCTGAGCAACAGCTTTCCAGGCTAGCTCTTTCTGCCTGCGAGCTATCTGCAGACGTTCGCATTTTCAGAGCAGCGCTGCCAGAGGCTCCCGGCGTGGACCACCTAAACTACGTTTGAAGTTTGAGGGGCAAGACAAGCAAGCAGCCCCAGTCTCTGTGCCTCTGAACGAGCAGTGCCATGGGTGGATGAGGCTGAGCAACAGCTTTCCAGGCTAGCTCTTTCTGCCTGCGAGCTATCCGCAGACGTTCACATTTTCGGAGCAGGGCTGCCGGAGGCCCCCTGCACGGACCACCTAAGATACATTTGAAGTCTGAGGTGGCAAGACAAGCAAGCAGCCCCAGTCTCTGTGCCTCTGTGCGAGCAGTGCCATGGGCAGATGAGGCTGAGCAACAGCTTTCCAGGCTAGCTCTTTCTGCCGGCGAGCTATCTGCAGACGTTCGCATTTTCGGAACAGGGCTGCCAGAGGCCCCCTGAACGAACCTCCAAATCTACGTTTGAATTTTGAGGTGACAAGACAAGCAAGAAGCCCCAGTCTCTCTGCCTCTGTGCGAGCAGTGCCATGGGCAGATGAGGCTGAGCAACAGCTTTCCAGGCTAGCTCTTTCTGCCTGCGAGCTATCTGCAGACGTTCGCATTTTCGGAGCAGGGTTGCTGGAGTTGGCTGGCAAGGACCACCTAATGTACGTTTGAAGTTTAAGGGAGTAAGACAAGCAAGCAGCCCCAGTCTCTGTGCCTCTGTGCGAGCAGTGCCATGGGCAGATGAGGCTGAGCAACAGCTTTCCACGCTAGCCCTTTCTGGCTGCCAGCTAACTGCAGACGTTCGCATTTTCAGAGCAGGGCTGCCAGAGGCTCCCCGCACGGACCACCTAAGTTACGTTTGAAGTTTGAGGTGGCAAGACAAGCAAGAAGCCGCAGTCTCTGTGCCTCTGTGCGAGCAGTGCCATGGGCAGATGAGGCTGAGCAACATCTTTCCAGGCTAGCGCTTTCTGCCGGCGAGCTATCTGCAGACGTTCCCATTTTCGGAGCAGGGCTGCCGGAGGCTCCCTGCACGGACCACCTAAGATACGTTTGAAGTTTGAGGTTGCAAGACAAGCAAGCAGCCACAGTCTCTATGCCTCTGTGCGAGCAGTGCCGTGGGCAGATGAGGCTGAGCAACAGCTTTCCAGGCTAGCTCTTTCTGGCTGAGAGCTATCTGCAGACGTTCGCATTTTCGGAGCAGGGCTGCTGGAGTTTGCTGGCACGGACCACTTAATGTACGTTTGAAGTTTAAGGGAGTAAGACAAGCAAGCAGCCCCAGTCTCTGTGCCTCTGTGCGAGCAGTGCCATGGGCAGATGAGGCTGAGCAACAGCTTTACAGGCTAGCTCTTTCTGGCTCCGAGGTATCTGCAGACGTTCGCATTTTCGGAGCAGGGCTGCCGGAGGCCCCCTGCATGGACCACCTAAGATACGTTTGAAGTTTGAGGTTGCAAGACAAGGAAGCAGCCCCAGTCTCTGGGCCTCTGTGCGAGCAGTGCCATGGGCAGATGAGGCTCAGCAAGAGCTTTCCAGGCTAACACTTTCTGCCGGCGAGCTATCTGCAGACCTTCCCATTTTCGGAACAGGGCTGCCAGAGGCCCCCTGAACGAACCTCCAAATATACGTTTGAAGTTTGAGGTTGCAAGACAAGCAAGCAGCCCCAGTCTCTGTGGGTCTGTGCGAGCAGTTCCATGGGCAGATGAGGCTGAGCAACAGCTTTCCACGGTAGCTCATTCTGGCTGAGAGCTATCTGCAGACGTTCGCATTTTCGGAGCAGAGCTGCCGGAGCCCCCTGCACGGAAAAGTTAAGATACTTTTGAACTTTAACGGGGCAAGACAAGCAAGAAGCCCCAGTCTCTGTGCCTCTGTGAGAGCAGTGCCATGGGCAGATGAGGCTGAGCAACAGCTTTCCAGGCTAGCTCTTTCTGCCTGCGAGCTATCTGCATACGTTCCCATTTTCAGAGCAGGGCTGCCGGAGTTGGGCGGCACAGACAACCTAAACTACATTTGAAGTTTGAGGGGGCAAGACAAGAAGCAGCCCCAGTCTCTGTGCCTCTGTGCGAGCAGTGCCATGGGCAGATGAGGCTGAGCAACAGCTTTCCAGGTTATCTCTTTCTGGATGCGAGCTATCTGCAGACGTTCGCATTTTCAAAGCAGCGCTGCCAGAGGCTCCTGGAATGGACCACCTAAGACACGTATGAAGTTTGAGGTGGCAAGACAAGCAAGCAGCCCCAGTCTCTGTGCCTCTGTGCGAGCAGTGCCATGGGCAGATGAGGCTCAGCAACAGCTTTCCAGGCTAGCTCTTTCTGCCTGCGAGCTATCTGCAGACGTTCCCATTTTCGGAACAGGGCTGCCAGAGGCCCCCTGAACGAACCTGCAAATCTACGTTTGAAGTTTGAGGTGGCAAGACATGCAAGAAGCCCCAGTCTCTGTGCCTCTGTGCGAGCAGTGCCATGGGCAGATGAGGCTGAGCAACAGCTTTCCAGGCTAGCTCTTTCTGCCTGCGAGCCATCTGCAGACATTCGCATTTTCAGAACAGGTCTGCCGGAGGCGCCCGGCACGGACCACCTAAGCTACGTTTGAAGTTTTAGTGGTCAAGACAAGCAAGAAGCCCCAGTCTCTGTGCCTCTGTGCGAGCAGTGCCATGGTCAGATGAGACTGAGCAACAGCTTTCCAGGCTAGCTCTTTCTGGATGCGAGCTATCTGCAGACGTTCGCATTTTTGGAGCAGGGCTGCCGGAGGCCCCCTGTACGGACCACCTAAGATACGTTTGAAGTTTGAGGTTGCAAGACAAGCAAGCAGCCCCAGTCTCTGTGCCTCTGTGCGAGCAGTGCCATGTGCAGATGAGGCTGAGCAACAGCTTTCCAGGCTAGCTCATTCTGGCTGAGAGCTATCTGCAGACGTTTGCATTTTCGGAGCAGGGCTGCTGGAGGCTCCCGGCACGAAAATCTTATGATACTTTTGAACTTTAAAAGGGCAAGACAAGCAAGCAGCCCCAGTCTCTGTGCCTCTGTGCGAGCAGTGCCATGGGCAGATGAGGCTGAGCAACAGCTTTCCACGCTAGCTCATTCCGGCTGAGAGCTATCTGCAGACGTTTGCATTTTCGGAGCAGGGCTCCTGGAGGCGCGAGGCACGGAAATCTTAAGATACTTTTGAACTTTAACAGGGCAAGACAAGCAAGCAGCCCCAGTCTCTGTGCCTCTGTGCGAGCAGTGCCATGGGCAGATGAGGCTCAGCAACAGCTTTCCAGGCTAGCTCTTTCTACCGGCGAGCTATCTGCAGACGATCCCATTTTCGGAACAGGTGTGCCAGAGGTCCCCTGAACGAACCTCCAAATCTACGTTTGAAGTTTGAGGTGGCAAGACAAGCAAGAAGCCCCAGTCTCTGTGCCTCTGTGCGAGCAGTGCCATGGGCAGATGAGGCTGAGCAACAGCTTTCCATGCTAGCTCTTTCTGCCTGCGAGCCATCTGCAGACGTTCGCATTTTCTGAGCACGGTTGCTGGAGTTGGCTGGCACGGACCACCTAAGATACGTTTGAAGTCTGAGGGGTCAAGACAAGCAAGCAGCCCCAGTCTCTGTGGGTCTGTGCGAGCAGTGCCATGGGCAGATGAGGCTGAGCAACAGCTTTCCAGGCTAGCTCTTTCTGCCTGCGAGCTATCTGCAGACGTTCCCATTTTCAGAGCAGGGCTGCCGGAGTTGGGCGGCACAGACAACCTAAACTACATTTGAAGTTTGAGGGGGCAAGACAAGAAGCAGCCCCAGTCTCTGTGCCTCTGTGCGAGCAGTGCCATGGGCAGATGAGGCTGAGCAACAGCTTTCCAGGTTATCTCTTTCTGGATGCGAGCTATCTGCAGACGTTCGCATTTTCAAAGCAGCGCTGCCAGAGGCTCCTGGAATGGACCACCTAAGACACGTATGAAGTTTGAGGTGGCAAGACAAGCAAGCAGCCCCAGTCTCTGTGCCTCTGTGCGAGCAGTGCCATGGGCAGATGAGGCTCAGCAACAGCTTTCCAGGCTAGCTCTTTCTGCCTGCGAGCTATCTGCAGACGTTCCCATTTTCGGAACAGGGCTGCCAGAGGCCCCCTGAACGAACCTGCAAATCTACGTTTGAAGTTTGAGGTGGCAAGACATGCAAGAAGCCCCAGTCTCTGTGCCTCTGTGCGAGCAGTGCCATGGGCAGATGAGGCTGAGCAACAGCTTTCCAGGCTAGCTCTTTCTGCCTGCGAGCCATCTGCAGACATTCGCATTTTCAGAACAGGTCTGCCGGAGGCGCCCGGCACGGACCACCTAAGCTACGTTTGAAGTTTTAGTGGTCAAGACAAGCAAGAAGCCCCAGTCTCTGTGCCTCTGTGCGAGCAGTGCCATGGTCAGATGAGACTGAGCAACAGCTTTCCAGGCTAGCTCTTTCTGGATGCGAGCTATCTGCAGACGTTCGCATTTTTGGAGCAGGGCTGCCGGAGGCCCCCTGTACGGACCACCTAAGATACGTTTGAAGTTTGAGGTTGCAAGACAAGCAAGCAGCCCCAGTCTCTGTGCCTCTGTGCGAGCAGTGCCATGTGCAGATGAGGCTGAGCAACAGCTTTCCAGGCTAGCTCATTCTGGCTGAGAGCTATCTGCAGACGTTTGCATTTTCGGAGCAGGGCTGCTGGAGGCTCCCGGCACGAAAATCTTATGATACTTTTGAACTTTAAAAGGGCAAGACAAGCAAGCAGCCCCAGTCTCTGTGCCTCTGTGCGAGCAGTGCCATGGGCAGATGAGGCTGAGCAACAGCTTTCCACGCTAGCTCATTCCGGCTGAGAGCTATCTGCAGACGTTTGCATTTTCGGAGCAGGGCTGCTGGAGGCGCGAGGCACGGAAATCTTAAGATACTTTTGAACTTTAACAGGGCAAGACAAGCAAGTAGCCCCAGTCTCTGTGCCTCTGTGCGAGCAGTGCCATGGGCAGATGAGGCTCAGCAACAGCTTTCCAGGCTAGCTCTTTCTACCGGCGAGCTATCTGCAGACGATCCCATTTTCGGAACAGGTGTGCCAGAGGTCCCCTGAACGAACCTCCAAATATACGTTTGAAGTTTGAGGTGGCAAGACAAGCAAGAAGCCCCAGTCTCTGTGCCTCTGTGCGAGCAGTGCCATGGGCAGATGAGGCTGAGCAACAGCTTTCCATGCTAGCTCTTTCTGCCTGCGGGCCATCTGCAGACGTTCGCAATTTCTGAGCACGGTTGCTGGAGTTGGCTGGCACGGACCACCTAAGATACGTTTGAAGTCTGAGGGGTCAAGACAAGCAAGCAGCCCCAGTCTCTGTGGGTCTGTGCGAGCAGTGCCATGGGCAGATGAGGCTGAGCAACAGCTTTCCAGGCTAGCTCTTTCTGGCTGCGAGCTATCTGCAGACGTTCGCATTTTCGGAGCAGGGCTGCCGGATTTGGCCGGCACGGACCACTAAAGGTTCGTTTGAAGTTTGAGGGGTCAAGACAAGCAAGCAGCCCCAGTCTCTGTGCCTCTGCGCGAGCAGTGCCATGGGCAGATGAGGCTGAGCAACAGCTTTCCAGGCTAGCTCTTTCTGCCTCCGAGCTATCTGCAGACGTTCGCATTTTCGGAGCAGGGCTGCCGGAGGCGCCCGGAACGGACCACCTAAGTTACGTTTGAATTTTGAGTTGTCAAGACATTCAAGCAGCCCCAGTCTCTGTGCCTCTGTGCGAGCAGTGCCATGGGCAGATGAGGCTGAGCAACAGCTTTCCAGGCTAGCTCTTTCTGGCTGCGAGCGATCTGCAGACGTTCGCATTTTCAGAGCAGAGCTGCCGGAGGCCCCCTGCACGGAAAAGTTAAGATACTTTTGAACTTTAACGGGGCAAGACAATCAAGCAGCCCCAGTCTCTGTGCCTCTGTGCGAGCAGTGCCATGGGCAGATGAGGCTGAGCAACAGCTTTCCAGGCTAGCTCTTTCTGTCTGCGAGCTATCCGCAGACGTTCACATTTTCGGAGCAGGGCTGCCGGAGGCCCCCTGCACGGTCCACCTAAGCTACATTTGAAGTTTGAGGTGGCAAGACAAGCAAGCAGCCCCAGTCTCTGTGCCTCTGTGCGAGCAGTGCCATGGGCAGATGAGGCTGAGCAACAGCTTTCCAGGCTAGCTCTTTCTGCCTGAGAGCTATCTGCAGACGTTCGCATTTTCGGAGCAGGGCTGCCGGAGGCCCCCTGCAAGGAAAAGTTAAGATACTTTTGAACTTTAACGGGGCAAGACAAGCAAGCAGCCCCAGTCTCTGTGCCCCTGTGCGAGCAGTGCCATGGGCAGATGAGGCTCAGCAACAGCTTTCCAGGCTAGCTCTTTCTGCCGGCGAGCTATCTGCAGACGTTCGCATTTTCGGAACAGGGCTGCCAGAGGCCCCCTGAACGAACCTTCAAATCTACGTTTGAATTTTGAGGTGACAAGACAAGCAAGAAGCTTCAGTCTCTGTGCCTCTGTGTGAGCAGTGCCATTGGAAGATGAGGCTGAGCAACAGCTTTCCAGGCTAGCTCTTTCTGCCTGCGAGCTATCTGCAGACGTTAGCATTTTCTGAGCAGAGCTGCCGGAGGCAACCTGCAAGGAAAACTTAAGATACTTTTGACCTTTAACGGGGCAAGACAAGCAAGCAGCCCCAGTCTCTGTGCCTCTGTGTGAGCAGTGCCATGGGCAGATCAGGCTGAGCAACAGCTTTGCAGGCTAGCTCTTTCTGGATGCGAGCTATCTGCAGATGTTCGCATTTTCGGAGCAGGTCTGCCGGAGGCCCCCTGCACGTTCCACCTAAGCTACATTTGAAGTTTCAGGTGGCAAGACAAGCAAGCAGCCCCAGTCTCTGTGCCTCTGTGCGAGCAGTGCCATGGGCAGATGAGGCTGAGCAACAGCTTTACAGGCTAGGTCTTTCTGGCTGCCAGCTATCTCCAGACGTTCACATTTTCGGAGCAGGTCTGCCGGAGGCCCCCTGCACGTTCCACCTAAGCTTCGTTTGAAGTTTGAGGGGTCAAGACAAGCAAGCAGCCCCAGTCTCTGTGCCTCTGTGCGAGCAGTGCCATGGGCAGATGAGGCTGAGCAAGAGCTTTCCAGGCTAGCTCTTTCTGGCTGCGAGCTATCTGCAGACGTTCGCATTTTCAGAGCAGGGCTGCCGGATTTGGCCGGCATGGACCACTTAAGGTTCGTTTGAAGTTTGAGTTGTCAAGACAAGCAAGCAGCCCCAGTCTCTGTGCCTCTGTGCGAGCAGTGCCATGTGCAGATGAGGCTGAGCAACAGCTTTCCAGGCTAGCTCTTTCTGCCTGCGAGCTATCTGCAGACGTTCGCATTTTCAGAGCAGCGCTGCCAGAGGCTCCCGGCGTGGACCACCTAAACTACGTTTGAAGTTTGAGGGGCAAGACAAGCAAGCAGCCCCAGTCTCTGTGCCTCTGAACGAGCAGTGCCATGGGTGGATGAGGCTGAGCAACAGCTTTCCAGGCTAGCTCTTTCTGCCTGCGAGCTATCCGCAGACGTTCACATTTTCGGAGCAGGGCTGCCGGAGGCCCCCTGCACGGACCACCTAAGATACATTTGAAGTCTGAGGTGGCAAGACAAGCAAGCAGCCCCAGTCTCTGTGCCTCTGTGCGAGCAGTGCCATGGGCAGATGAGGCTGAGCAACAGCTTTCCAGGCTAGCTCTTTCTGCCGGCGAGCTATCTGCAGACGTTCGCATTTTCGGAACAGGGCTGCCAGAGGCCCCCTGAACGAACCTCCAAATCTACGTTTGAATTTTGAGGTGACAAGACAAGCAAGAAGCCCCAGTCTCTCTGCCTCTGTGCGAGCAGTGCCATGGGCAGATGAGGCTGAGCAACAGCTTTCCAGGCTAGCTCTTTCTGGTTGAGAGCTATCTGCAGACGTTCGCATTTTCGGAGCAGGGTTGCTGGAGTTGGCTGGCAAGGACCACCTAATGTACGTTTGAAGTTTAAGGGAGTAAGACAAGCAAGCAGCCCCAGTCTCTGTGCCTCTGTGCGAGCAGTGCCATGGGCAGATGAGGCTGAGCAACAGCTTTCCACGCTAGCCCTTTCTGGCTGCCAGCTAACTGCAGACGTTCGCATTTTCAGAGCAGGGCTGCCAGAGGCTCCCCGCACGGACCACCTAAGTTACGTTTGAAGTTTGAGGTGGCAAGACAAGCAAGAAGCCGCAGTCTCTGTGCCTCTGTGCGAGCAGTGCCATGGGCAGATGAGGCTGAGAAACATCTTTCCAGGCTAGCGCTTTCTGCCGGCGAGCTATCTGCAGACGTTCCCATTTTCGGAGCAGGGCTGCCGGAGGCTCCCTGCACGGACCACCTAAGATACGTTTGAAGTTTGAGGTTGCAAGACAAGCAAGCAGCCACAGTCTCTATGCCTCTGTGCGAGCAGTGCCGTGGGCAGATGAGGCTGAGCAACAGCTTTCCAGGCTAGCTCTTTCTGGCTGAGAGCTATCTGCAGACGTTCGCATTTTCGGAGCAGGGCTGCTGGAGTTTGCTGGCACGGACCACCTAATGTACGTTTGAAGTTTAAGGGAGTAAGACAAGCAAGCAGCCCCAGTCTCTGTGCCTCTGTGCGAGCAGTGCCATGGGCAGATGAGGCTGAGCAACAGCTTTACAGGCTAGCTCTTTCTGGCTCCGAGGTATCTGCAGACCTTCCCATTTTCGGAACAGGGCTGCCAGAGGCCCCCTGAACGAACCTCCAAATATACGTTTGAAGTTTGAGGTTGCAAGACAAGCAAGCAGCCCCAGTCTCTGTGGGTCTGTGCGAGCAGTTCCATGGGCAGATGAGGCTGAGCAACAGCTTTCCACGGTAGCTCATTCTGGCTGAGAGCTATCTGCAGACGTTCGCATTTTCGGAGCAGAGCTGCCGGAGCCCCCTGCACGGAAAAGTTAAGATACTTTTGAACTTTAACGGGGCAAGACAAGCAAGAAGCCCCAGTCTCTGTGCCTCTGTGAGAGCAGTGCCATGGGCAGATGAGGCTGAGCAACAGCTTTCCAGGCTAGCTCTTTCTGCCTGCGAGCTATCTGCAGACGTTCCCATTTTCAGAGCAGGGCTGCCGGAGTTGGGCGGCACAGACAACCTAAACTACATTTGAAGTTTGAGGGGGCAAGACAAGAAGCAGCCCCAGTCTCTGTGCCTCTGTGCGAGCAGTGCCATGGGCAGATGAGGCTGAGCAACAGCTTTCCAGGTTATCTCTTTCTGGATGCGAGCTATCTGCAGACGTTCGCATTTTCAAAGCAGCGCTGCCAGAGGCTCCTGGAATGGACCACCTAAGACACGTATGAAGTTTGAGGTGGCAAGACAAGCAAGCAGCCCCAGTCTCTGTGCCTCTGTGCGAGCAGTGCCATGGGCAGATGAGGCTCAGCAACAGCTTTCCAGGCTAGCTCTTTCTGCCTGCGAGCTATCTGCAGACGTTCCCATTTTCGGAACAGGGCTGCCAGAGGCCCCCTGAACGAACCTGCAAATCTACGTTTGAAGTTTGAGGTGGCAAGACATGCAAGAAACCCCAGTCTCTGTGCCTCTGTGCGAGCAGTGCCATGGGCAGATGAGGCTGAGCAACAGCTTTCCAGGCTAGCTCTTTCTGCCTGCGAGCCATCTGCAGACATTCGCATTTTCAGAACAGGTCTGCCGGAGGCGCCCGGCACGGACCACCTAAGCTACGTTTGAAGTTTTAGTGGTCAAGACAAGCAAGAAGCCCCAGTCTCTGTGCCTCTGTGCGAGCAGTGCCATGGTCAGATGAGACTGAGCAACAGCTTTCCAGGCTAGCTCTTTCTGGATGCGAGCTATCTGCAGACGTTCGCTTTTTCGGAGCAGGGCTGACGGAGGCCCCCTGTACGGACCACCTAAGATACGTTTGAAGTTTGAGGTTGCAAGACAAGCAAGCAGCCCCAGTCTCTGTGCCTCTGTGCGAGCAGTGCCATGTGCAGATGAGGCTGAGCAACAGCTTTCCAGGCTAGCTCATTCTGGCTGAGAGCTATCTGCAGACGTTTGCATTTTCGGAGCAGGGCTGCTGGAGGCTCCCGGCACGAAAATCTTATGATACTTTTGAACTTTAAAAGGGCAAGACAAGCAAGCAGCCCCAGTCTCTGTGCCTCTGTGCGAGCAGTGCCATGGGCAGATGAGGCTGAGCAACAGCTTTCCACGCTAGCTCATTCCGGCTGAGAGCTATCTGCAGACGTTTGCATTTTCGGAGCAGGGCTGCTGGAGGCGCGAGGCACGGAAATCTTAAGATACTTTTGAACTTTAACAGGGCAAGACAAGCAAGCAGCCCCAGTCTCTGTGCCTCTGTGCGAGCAGTGCCATGGGCAGATGAGGCTCAGCAACAGCTTTCCAGGCTAGCTCTTTCTACCGGCGAGCTATCTGCAGACGATCCCATTTTCGGAACAGGTGTGCCAGAGGTCCCCTGAACGAACCTCCAAATATACGTTTGAAGTTTGAGGTGGCAAGACAAGCAAGAAGCCCCAGTCTCTGTGGGTCTGTGCGAGCAGTGCCATGGGCAGATGAGGCTGAGCAACAGCTTTCCAGGCTAGCTCTTTCTGGCTGCGAGCTATCTGCAGACGTTCGCATTTTCGGAGCAGGGCTGCCGGATTTGGCCGGCACGGACCACTTAAACTTCGTTTGAAGTTTGAGGGGTCAAGACAAGCAAGCAGCCCCAGTCTCTGTGCCTCTGCGCGAGCAGTGCCATGGGCAGATGAGGCTGAGCAACAGCTTTCCAGGCTAGCTCTTTCTGCCTCCGAGCTATCTGCAGACGTTCGCATTTTCGGAGCAGGGCTGCCGGAGGCGCCCGGAACGGACCACCTAAGTTACGTTTGAATTTTGAGTTGTCAAGACATTCAAGCAGCCCCAGTCTCTGTGCCTCTGTGCGAGCAGTGCCATGGGCAGATGAGGCTGAGCAACAGCTTTCCAGACTAGCTCTTTCTGTCTGCGAGCTATCCGCAGACGTTCACATTTTCGGAGCAGGGCTGCCGGAGGCCCCCTGCACGGTCCACCTAAGCTACATTTGAAGTTTGAGGTGGCAAGACAAGCAAGCAGCCCCAGTCTCTGTGCCTCTGTGCGAGCAGTGCCATGGGCAGATGAGGCTCAGCAACAGCTTTCCAGGCTAGCTCTTTCTGCCGGCGAGCTATCTGCAGACGTTCGCATTTTCGGAACAGGGCTGCCAGAGGCCCCCTGAACGAACCTTCAAATCTACGTTTGAATTTTGAGGTGACAAGACAAGCAAGAAGCTTCAGTCTCTGTGCCTCTGTGTGAGCAGTGCCATTGGAAGATGAGGCTGAGCAACAGCTTTCCAGGCTAGCTCTTTCTGCCTGCGAGCTATCTGCAGACGTTAGCATTTTCTGAGCAGAGCTGCCGGAGGCAACCTGCAAGGAAAACTTAAGATACTTTTGACCTTTAACGGGGCAAGACAAGCAAGCAGCCCCAGTCTCTGTGCCTCTGTGTGAGCAGTGCCATGGGCAGATGAGGCTGAGCAACAGCTTTGCAGGCTAGCTCTTTCTGGATGCGAGCTATCTGCAGATGTTCGCATTTTCGGAGCAGGGCTGCTGGAGTTGGCTGGCACGGACCACCTAAGATACGTTTGAAGTCTGAGGGGTCAAGACAAGCAAGCAGCCCCAGTCTCTGTGCCTCTGTGCGAGCAGTGCCATGGGCAGATGAGGCTGAGCAACAGCTTTCCAGGCTAGCTCTTTCTGCCTGCGAGCTATCTGCAGACGTTCGCATTTTCAGAGCAGCGCTGCCAGAGGCTCCCGGCGTGGACCACCTAAACTACGTTTGAAGTTTGAGGGGCAAGACAAGCAAGCAGCCCCAGTCTCTGTGCCTCTGAACGAGCAGTGCCATGGGTAGATGAGGCTGAGCAACAGCTTTCCAGGCTAACTCTTTCTGCCTGCGAGCTATCCGCAGACGTTCACATTTTCGGAGCAGGGCTGCCGGAGGCCCCCTGCACGGACCCCCAAAGATACATTTGAAGTCTGAGGTGGCAAGACAAGCAAGCAGCCCCAGTCTCTGTGCCTCTGTGCGAGCAGTGCCATGGGCAGATGAGGCTGAGCAACAGCTTTCCAGGCTAGCTCTTTCTGCCGGCGAGCTATCTGCAGACGTTCGCATTTTCGGAACAGGGCTGCCAGAGGCCCCCTGAACGAACCTCCAAATCTACGTTTGAATTTTGAGGTGACAAGACAAGCAAGAAGCCCCAGTCTCTCTGCCTCTGTGCGAGCAGTGCCATGGGCAGATGAGGCTGAGCAACAGCTTTCCAGGCTAGCTCTTTCTGGCTGCGAGCTATCTGCAGACGTTCGCATTTTCGGAGCAGGGCTGCCGGATTTGGCCGGCACGGACCACTTAAACTTCGTTTGAAGTTTGAGGGGTCAAGACAAGCAAGCAGCCCCAGTCTCTGTGCCTCTGCGCGAGCAGTGCCATGGGCAGATGAGGCTGAGCAACAGCTTTCCAGGCTAGCTCTTTCTGCCTCCGAGCTATCTGCAGACGTTCGCATTTTCGGAGCAGGGCTGCCGGAGGCGCCCGGAACGGACCACCTAAGTTACGTTTGAATTTTGAGTTGTCAAGACATTCAAGCAGCCCCAGTCTCTGTGCCTCTGTGCGAGCAGTGCCATGGGCAGATGAGGCTGAGCAACAGCTTTCCAGGCTAGCTCTTTCTGGCTGCGAGCGATCTGCAGACGTTCGCATTTTCAGAGCAGAGCTGCCGGAGGCCCCCTGCACGGAAAAGTTAAGATACTTTTGAACTTTAACGGGGCAAGACAATCAAGCAGCCCCAGTCTCTGTGCCTCTGTGCGAGCAGTGCCATGGGCAGATGAGGCTGAGCAACAGCTTTCCAGACTAGCTCTTTCTGTCTGCGAGCTATCCGCAGACGTTCACATTTTCGGAGCAGGGCTGCCGGAGGCCCCCTGCACGGTCCACCTAAGCTACATTTGAAGTTTGAGGTGGCAAGACAAGCAAGCAGCCCCAGTCTCTGTGCCTCTGTGCGAGCAGTGCCATGGGCAGATGAGGCTCAGCAACAGCTTTCCAGGCTAGCTCTTTCTGCCGGCGAGCTATCTGCAGACGTTCGCATTTTCGGAACAGGGCTGCCAGAGGCCCCCTGAACGAACCTTCAAATCTACGTTTGAATTTTGAGGTGACAAGACAAGCAAGAAGCTTCAGTCTCTGTGCCTCTGTGTGAGCAGTGCCATTGGAAGATGAGGCTGAGCAACAGCTTTCCAGGCTAGCTCTTTCTGCCTGCGAGCTATCTGCAGACGTTAGCATTTTCTGAGCAGAGCTGCCGGAGGCAACCTGCAAGGAAAACTTAAGATACTTTTGACCTTTAACGGGGCAAGACAAGCAAGCAGCCCCAGTCTCTGTGCCTCTGTGTGAGCAGTGCCATGGGCAGATGAGGCTGAGCAACAGCTTTGCAGGCTAGCTCTTTCTGGATGCGAGCTATCTGCAGATGTTCGCATTTTCGGAGCAGGGCTGCTGGAGTTGGCTGGCACGGACCACCTAAGATACGTTTGAAGTCTGAGGGGTCAAGACAAGCAAGCAGCCCCAGTCTCTGTGCCTCTGTGCGAGCAGTGCCATGGGCAGATGAGGCTGAGCAACAGCTTTCCAGGCTAGCTCTTTCTGCCTGCGAGCTATCTGCAGACGTTCGCATTTTCAGAGCAGCGCTGCCAGAGGCTCCCGGCGTGGACCACCTAAACTACGTTTGAAGTTTGAGGGGCAAGACAAGCAAGCAGCCCCAGTCTCTGTGCCTCTGAACGAGCAGTGCCATGGGTAGATGAGGCTGAGCAACAGCTTTCCAGGCTAACTCTTTCTGCCTGCGAGCTATCCGCAGACGTTCACATTTTCGGAGCAGGGCTGCCGGAGGCCCCCTGCACGGACCCCCAAAGATACATTTGAAGTCTGAGGTGGCAAGACAAGCAAGCAGCCCCAGTCTCTGTGCCTCTGTGCGAGCAGTGCCATGGGCAGATGAGGCTGAGCAACAGCTTTCCAGGCTAGCTCTTTCTGCCGGCGAGCTATCTGCAGACGTTCGCATTTTCGGAACAGGGCTGCCAGAGGCCCCCTGAACGAACCTCCAAATCTACGTTTGAATTTTGAGGTGACAAGACAAGCAAGAAGCCCCAGTCTCTCTGCCTCTGTGCGAGCAGTGCCATGGGCAGATGAGGCTGAGCAACAGCTTTCCAGGCTAGCTCTTTCTGGTTGAGAGCTATCTGCAGACGTTCGCATTTTCGGAGCAGGGTTGCTGGAGTTGGCTGGCAAGGACCACCTAATGTACGTTTGAAGTTTAAGGGAGTAAGACAAGCAAGCATCCCGAGTCTCTGTGCCTCTGTGCGAGCAGTGCCAAGGGCAGATGAGGCTGAGCAACAGCTTTCCACGCTAGCCCTTTCTGGCTGCCAGCTAACTGCAGACGTTCGCATTTTCAGAGCAGGGCTGCCAGAGGCTCCCCGCACGGACCACCTAAGTTACGTTTGAAGTTTGAGGTGGCAAGACAAGCAAGAAGCCGCAGTCTCTGTGCCTCTGTGCGAGCAGTGCCATGGGCAGATGAGGCTGAGCAACATCTTTCCAGGCTAGCGCTTTCTGCCGGCGAGCTATCTGCAGACGTTCCCATTTTCGGAGCAGGGCTGCCGGAGGCCCCCTGCACGGACCACCTAAGATACGTTTGAAGTTTGAGGTTGCAAGACAAGCAAGCAGCCACAGTCTCTATGCCTCTGTGCGAGCAGTGCCGTGGGCAGATGAGGCTGAGCAACAGCTTTCCAGGCTAGCTCTTTCTGGCTGAGAGCTATCTGCAGACGTTCGCATTTTCGGAGCAGGGCTGCTGGAGTTTGCTGGCACGGACCACCTAATGTACGTTTGAAGTTTAAGGGAGTAAGACAAGCAAGCAGCCCCAGTCTCTGTGCCTCTGTGCGAGCAGTGCCATGGGCAGATGAGGCTGAGCAACAGCTTTACAGGCTAGCTCTTTCTGGCTCCGAGCTATCTGCAGACGTTCGCATTTTCGGAGCAGGGCTGCCGGAGGCCCCCTGCATGGACCACCTAAGATACGTTTGAAGTTTGAGGTTGCAAGACAAGGAAGCAGCCCCAGTCTCTGGGCCTCTGTGCGAGCAGTGCCATGGGCAGATGAGGCTCAGCAAGAGCTTTCCAGGCTAACACTTTCTGCCGGCGAGCTATCTGCAGACCTTCCCATTTTCGGAACAGGGCTGCCAGAGGCCCCCTGAACGAACCTCCAAATATACGTTTGAAGTTTGAGGTTGCAAGACAAGCAAGAAGCCCCAGTCTCTGTGGGTCTGTGCGAGCAGTGCCATGGGCAGATGAGGCTGAGCAACAGCTTTCCACGGTAGCTCATTCTGGCTGAGAGCTATCTGCAGACGTTCGCATTTTCGGAGCAGAGCTGCCGGAGCCCCCTGCACGGAAATGTTAAGATACTTTTGAACTTTAACGGGGCAAAACAAGCAAGCAGCCCCAGGCTCTGTGCCTCTGTGAGAGCAGTGCCATGGGCAGAGGAGGCTCAGCAACAGCTTTCCAGGCTAGATCTTTCTGCCTGCGAGCTATCTGCAGACATTCCCATTTTCAGAGCAGGGCTGCCGGAGTTGGGCGGCACAGACAACCTAAACTACATTTGAAGTTTGAGGGTGCAAGAGAAGCAAGCAGCCCCAGTCTCTGTGCCTCTGTGCGAGCAGTGCCATGGGCAGATGAGGCTGAGCAACAGCTTTCCACGCTAGCCCTTTCTGGCTGCGAGCTAACTGCAGACGTTCGCATTTTCAGAGCAGGGCTGCCAGAGGCTCCCCGCGTGGACCACCTAAACTACGTTTGAAGTTTGAGGGGGCAAGACAAGAAGCAGCCCCAGTCTCTGTGCCTCTGTGCGAGCAGTGCCATGGGCAGATGAGGCTGAGCAACAGCTTTCCAGGTTATCTCTTTCTGGATGCGAGCTATCTGCAGACGTTCGCATTTTCAAAGCAGCGCTGCCAGAGGCTCCTGGAATGGACCACCTAAGACACGTATGAAGTTTGAGGTGGCAAGACAAGCAAGCAGCCCCAGTCTCTGTGCCTCTGTGCGAGCAGTGCCATGGGCAGATGAGGCTCAGCAACAGCTTTCCAGGCTAGCTCTTTCTGCCTGCGAGCTATCTGCAGACGTTCCCATTTTCGGAACAGGGCTGCCAGAGGCCCCCTGAACGAACCTGCAAATCTACGTTTGAAGTTTGAGGTGGCAAGACATGCAAGAAGCCCCAGTCTCTGTGCCTCTGTGCGAGCAGTGCCATGGGCAGATGAGGCTGAGCAACAGCTTTCCAGGCTAGCTCTTTCTGCCTGCGAGACATCTGCAGACGTTCGCATTTTCGGAGCAGACCTGCCGGAGGCCCCCTGCACGGACCACCTAAACTACGTTTGAAGTTTGAGGGGTCAAGACAAGCAAGCAGCCCCAGTCTCTGTGCCTCTGTGCGAGCAGTGCCATGGGCAGATGAGGCTGAGCAACAGCTTTCCAGGCTAGCTCTTTCTGGCTGCGAGCTATCTGCAGACGTTCGCATTTTCAGAGCAGGGCTGCCGGATTTGGCCGGCAACGGAACACCTAAGATTCATTTGAAGTTTGAGTGGGCAAGACAAGCAAGCAGCCCCAGGCTCTGTGCCTCTGTGCGAGCAGTGCCATGCGCAGATGAGGCTGAGCAACAGCTTTCCAGGCTAGCTCTTTCTGCCTGCGAACTATCTGCAGACGTTCCCATTTTCAGAGCAGGGCTGCCGGAGTTGGGCGGCACGGACAACCTAAGCTACATTTGAAGTTTGAGGGTGCAAGACAAGCAAGCAGCCCCAGTCTCTGTGCCTCTGTGCGAGCAGTGCCATGGGCAGATGAGGCTGAGCAACAGCTTTCCACTCTAGCCCTTTAAGGCTGCGAGCTAACTGCAGACGTTCGCATTTTCAGAGCAGGGCTGCCAGAATATCCCCGCGTGGACCACCTAAACTACGTTTGAAGTTTGAGGGGGCAAGACAAGCAAGCAGCCCCAGTCTCTGTGCCTCTGTGCGAGCAGTGCCATGGGCTGATGAGGCTCAGCAACAGCTTTCCAGGCTAGCTCTTTCTGCCGGCGAGCTATCTGCAGACGTTCCCATTTTCGGAACAGGGCTGCCGGAGGCCCCCTGCACGGACCACCTAAGATACGTTTGAAGTTTGAGGTTGCAAGACATGCAAGCAGCCCCAGTCTCTGTGCCTCTGTGCGAGCAGTGCCATGGGAAGATGAGGCTGAGCAACAGCTTTACAGGCTAGCTCTTTCTGGATGCGAGCTATCTGCAGACGTTCCCATTTTCGGAGCAGGGCTGCCGGAGGCCCCCTGCACGGACCACCTAAGATACGTTTGAAGTTTGAGGTTGCAAGACAAGCAAGCAGCCCCAGTCTCTGTGCCTCTGTGCGAGCAGTGCCATGGGCAGATGAGGCTCAGCAACAGCTTTCCAGGCTAGCTCTTTCTGCCGGCGAGCTATCTGCAGACGTTCCCATTTTCGGAACTGGGCTGCCAGAGGCCCCCTGAACGAACCTCCAAATCTACGTTTGAATTTTGAGGTGGCAAGACAAGCAAGAAGCCGCAGTCTCTGTGCCTCTGTGCGAGCAGTGCCATGGGCAGATGAGGCTGAGCAACAGCTTTCCAGGCTAGCTCTTTCTCGCTGCGAGCTATCTGCAGACGTTCCCATTTTCGGAGCAGGGCTGCCGGAGGCCCCCTGCACGGACCACCTAAGATACGTTTGAAGTTTTAGGTTGCAAGACAAGCAAGCAGCCCCAGTCTCTGTGCCTCTGTGCGAGCAGTGCCATGGGCAGATGAGGCTGAGCAACAGATTTCCACGGTAGCTCCTTCTGGATGCGAGCTATCTGCAGACGTTCCCATTTTCGGAGCAGAGCTGCTGGAGTTTGCTGGCACGGACCACCTAATGTACGTTTTAAGTTTAAGGGAGTAAGACAAGCAAGCAGCCCCAGTCTCTGTGCCTCTGTGCGAGCTGTGCCATGGGCAGATGATGCTGAGCAACAGCTTTACAGGCTAGCTCTTTCTGGCTCCGAGCTATCTGCAGACGTTCGCATTTTCGGAGCAGGGCTGCCGGAGGCCCCCTGCACGGACCACCTAAGATACCTTTGAAGTTTGAGGATGCAAGACAAGGAAGCAGCCCCAGTCTCTGGGCCTCTGTGCGAGCAGTGCCATGGGCAGATGAGGCTCAGAAAGAGCTTTCCAGGCTAACACTTTCTGCCGGCGAGCTATCTGCAGACCTTCTCATTTTCGGAACAGGGCTGCCGGAGGCGCCCGGCACGGACCACCTAAGCTACGTTTGAAGTGTGAGGGGGCAAGAAAAGCAAGCAGCCCCAGTCTCTGTGCCTCTGTGCGAGCAGTGCCATGGGCAGATGAGGCTCAGCAACAGCTTTCCACGGTAGCTCATTCTGGCTGAGAGCTATCTGCAGACGTTCGCATTTTCGGAGCAGAGCTGCCGGAGCCCCCTGCACGGAAAAGTTAAGATACTTTTGAACTTTAACGGGGCAAGACAAGCAAGCAGCCCCAGGCTCTGTGCCTCTGTGCGAGCAGTGCCATGGGCAGATGAGGCTGAGCAACAGCTTTCCAGGCTAGCTCTTTCTGGCTGAGAGCTATCTGCAGACGTTCGCATTTTCGGAGCAGGGTTGCTGGAGTTGGCTGGCAAGGACCACCTAATGTACGTTTGAAGTTTAAGGGAGTAAGACAAGCAAGCAGCCCGAGTCTCTGTGCCTCTGTGCGAGCAGTGCCATGGGCAGATGAGGCTGAGCAACAGCTTTCCACGCTAGCCCTTTCAGGCTGCCAGCTAACTGCAGACGTTCGCATTTTCAGAGCAGGCCTGCCAGAGGCTCCCCGCACGGACCACCTAAGATACGTTTGAACTTTGAGGTGGCAAGACAAGCAACCAGCCGCTGTCTCTGTGCCTCTGTGCGAGCAGTGCCATGGGCAGATGAGGCTGAGCAACATCTTTCCAGGCTAGCGCTTTCTGCCGGCGAGCTATCTGCAGACGTTCCCATTTTCGGAGCAGGGCTGCTGGAGTTTGCTGGCACGGACCACCTAATGTACGTTTGAAGTTTAAGGGAGTAAGACAAGCAAGCAGCCCCAGTCTCTGTGCCTCTGTGCGAGCAGTGCCATGGGCAGATGAGGCTGAGCAACAGCTTTACAGGCTAGCTCTTTCTGGCTCCGAGCTATCTGCAGACGTTCGCATTTTCGGAGCAGGGCTGCCGGAGGCCCCCTGCACGGACCACCTAAGATACGTTTGAAGTTTGAGGTTGCAAGACAAGGAAGCAGCCCCAGTCTCTGGGCCTCTGTGCGAGCAGTGCCATGGGCAGATGAGGCTCAGCAAGAGCTTTCCAGGCTAACACTTTCTGCCGGCGAGCTATCTGCAGACCTTCCCATTTTCGGAACAGGGCTGCCAGAGGCCCCCTGAACGAACCTCCAAATATACGTTTGAAGTTTGAGGTTGCAAGACAAGCAAGCAGCCCCAGTCTCTGTGCCTCTGTGCGAGCAGTGCCATGGGCAGATGAGGCTGAGCAACAGCTTTCCACGGTAGCTCATTCTGGCTGAGAGCTATCTGCAGACGTTCGCATTTTCGGAGCAGAGCTGCCGGAGCCCCCTGCACGGAAAAGTTAAGATACTTTTGAACTTTAACGGGGCAAGACAAGCAAGCAGCCCCAGGCTCTGTGCCTCTGTGCGAGCAGTGCCATGGGCAGATGAGGCTGAGCAACAGCTTTCCAGGCTAGCTCTTTCTGCCTGCGAGCTATCTGCAGACGTTCCCATTTTCAGAGCAGGGCTGACGGAGTTGGGCGGCACAGACAACCTAAACTACATTTGAAGTTTGAGGGTGCAAGACAAGCAAGCAGCCCCAGTCTCTGTGCCTCTGTGCGAGCAGTGCCATGGGCAGATGAGGCTGAGCAACAGCTTTCCACGCTAGCTCTTTCTGGCTGCGAGCTAACTGCAGACGTTCGCATTTTCAGAGCAGGGCTGCCAGAGGCTCCCCGCGTGGACCACCTAAACTACGTTTGAAGTTTGAGGTTTCAAGACAAGCAAGCAGCCCCAGTCTCTGTGCCTCTGTGCGAGCAGTGCCATGGGCAGATGAGGCTGAGCAACAGCTTTCCAGGCTAGCTCTTTCTGCCTGCGAGCTATCTGCAGACGTTCCCATTTTCGGAACAGGGCTGCCAGAGGCCCCCTGAACGAACCTGCTAATCTACGTTTGAAGTTTGAGGTGGCAAGACATGCAAGAAGCCCCAGTCTCTGTGCCTCTGTGCGAGCAGTGCCATGGGCAGATGAGGCTGAGCAACAGCTTTCCAGGCTAGCTCTTTCTGCCTGCGAGCCATCTGCAGACGTTCGCATTTTCGGAGCAGACCTGCCGGAGGCCCCCTGCACGGACCACCTAAGCTACGTTTGACGTTTGAGGGGTCAAGACAAGCAAGCAGCCCCAGTCTCTGTGCCTCTGTGCGAGCAGTGCCATGGGCAGATGAGGCTGAGCAACAGCTTTCCACTCTAGCCCTTTAAGGCTGCGAGCTAACTGCAGACGTTCGCATTTTCAGAGCAGGGCTGCCAGAATCTCCCCGCGTGGACCACCTAAACTACGTTTGAAGTTTGAGGGGGCAAGACAAGCAAGCAGCCCCAGTCTCTGTGCCTCTGTGCGAGCAGTGCCATGGGCAGATGAGGCTGAGCAACAGCTTTCCAGACTAGCTCTTTCTGTCTGCGAGCTATCCGCAGACGTTCACATTTTCGGAGCAGGGCTGCCGGAGGCCCCCTGCACGGTCCACCTAAGCTACATTTGAAGTTTGAGGTGGCAAGACAAGCAAGCAGCCCCAGTCTCTGTGCCTCTGTGCGAGCAGTGCCATGGGCAGATGAGGCTCAGCAACAGCTTTCCAGGCTAGCTCTTTCTGCCGGCGAGCTATCTGCAGACGTTCGCATTTTCGGAACAGGGCTGCCAGAGGCCCCCTGAACGAACCTTCAAATCTACGTTTGAATTTTGAGGTGACAAGACAAGCAAGAAGCTTCAGTCTCTGTGCCTCTGTGTGAGCAGTGCCATTGGAAGATGAGGCTGAGCAACAGCTTTCCAGGCTAGCTCTTTCTGCCTGCGAGCTATCTGCAGACGTTAGCATTTTCTGAGCAGAGCTGCCGGAGGCAACCTGCAAGGAAAACTTAAGATACTTTTGACCTTTAACGGGGCAAGACAAGCAAGCAGCCCCAGTCTCTGTGCCTCTGTGTGAGCAGTGCCATGGGCAGATGAGGCTGAGCAACAGCTTTGCAGGCTAGCTCTTTCTGGATGCGAGCTATCTGCAGATGTTCGCATTTTCGGAGCAGGGCTGCTGGAGTTGGCTGGCACGGACCACCTAAGATACGTTTGAAGTCTGAGGGGTCAAGACAAGCAAGCAGCCCCAGTCTCTGTGCCTCTGTGCGAGCAGTGCCATGGGCAGATGAGGCTGAGCAACAGCTTTCCAGGCTAGCTCTTTCTGCCTGCGAGCTATCTGCAGACGTTCGCATTTTCAGAGCAGCGCTGCCAGAGGCTCCCGGCGTGGACCACCTAAACTACGTTTGAAGTTTGAGGGGCAAGACAAGCAAGCAGCCCCAGTCTCTGTGCCTCTGAACGAGCAGTGCCATGGGTAGATGAGGCTGAGCAACAGCTTTCCAGGCTAACTCTTTCTGCCTGCGAGCTATCCGCAGACGTTCACATTTTCGGAGCAGGGCTGCCGGAGGCCCCCTGCACGGACCCCCAAAGATACATTTGAAGTCTGAGGTGGCAAGACAAGCAAGCAGCCCCAGTCTCTGTGCCTCTGTGCGAGCAGTGCCATGGGCAGATGAGGCTGAGCAACAGCTTTCCAGGCTAGCTCTTTCTGCCGGCGAGCTATCTGCAGACGTTCGCATTTTCGGAACAGGGCTGCCAGAGGCCCCCTGAACGAACCTCCAAATCTACGTTTGAATTTTGAGGTGACAAGACAAGCAAGAAGCCCCAGTCTCTCTGCCTCTGTGCGAGCAGTGCCATGGGCAGATGAGGCTGAGCAACAGCTTTCCAGGCTAGCTCTTTCTGGTTGAGAGCTATCTGCAGACGTTCGCATTTTCGGAGCAGGGTTGCTGGAGTTGGCTGGCAAGGACCACCTAATGTACGTTTGAAGTTTAAGGGAGTAAGACAAGCAAGCATCCCGAGTCTCTGTGCCTCTGTGCGAGCAGTGCCAAGGGCAGATGAGGCTGAGCAACAGCTTTCCACGCTAGCCCTTTCTGGCTGCCAGCTAACTGCAGACGTTCGCATTTTCAGAGCAGGGCTGCCAGAGGCTCCCCGCACGGACCACCTAAGTTACGTTTGAAGTTTGAGGTGGCAAGACAAGCAAGAAGCCGCAGTCTCTGTGCCTCTGTGCGAGCAGTGCCATGGGCAGATGAGGCTGAGCAACATCTTTCCAGGCTAGCGCTTTCTGCCGGCGAGCTATCTGCAGACGTTCCCATTTTCGGAGCAGGGCTGCCGGAGGCCCCCTGCACGGACCACCTAAGATACGTTTGAAGTTTGAGGTTGCAAGACAAGCAAGCAGCCACAGTCTCTATGCCTCTGTGCGAGCAGTGCCGTGGGCAGATGAGGCTGAGCAACAGCTTTCCAGGCTAGCTCTTTCTGGCTGAGAGCTATCTGCAGACGTTCGCATTTTCGGAGCAGGGCTGCTGGAGTTTGCTGGCACGGACCACCTAATGTACGTTTGAAGTTTAAGGGAGTAAGACAAGCAAGCAGCCCCAGTCTCTGTGCCTCTGTGCGAGCAGTGCCATGGGCAGATGAGGCTGAGCAACAGCTTTACAGGCTAGCTCTTTCTGGCTCCGAGCTATCTGCAGACGTTCGCATTTTCGGAGCAGGGCTGCCGGAGGCCCCCTGCATGGACCACCTAAGATACGTTTGAAGTTTGAGGTTGCAAGACAAGGAAGCAGCCCCAGTCTCTGGGCCTCTGTGCGAGCAGTGCCATGGGCAGATGAGGCTCAGCAAGAGCTTTCCAGGCTAACACTTTCTGCCGGCGAGCTATCTGCAGACCTTCCCATTTTCGGAACAGGGCTGCCAGAGGCCCCCTGAACGAACCTCCAAATATACGTTTGAAGTTTGAGGTTGCAAGACAAGCAAGAAGCCCCAGTCTCTGTGGGTCTGTGCGAGCAGTGCCATGGGCAGATGAGGCTGAGCAACAGCTTTCCACGGTAGCTCATTCTGGCTGAGAGCTATCTGCAGACGTTCGCATTTTCGGAGCAGAGCTGCCGGAGCCCCCTGCACGGAAATGTTAAGATACTTTTGAACTTTAACGGGGCAAAACAAGCAAGCAGCCCCAGGCTCTGTGCCTCTGTGAGAGCAGTGCCATGGGCAGAGGAGGCTCAGCAACAGCTTTCCAGGCTAGATCTTTCTGCCTGCGAGCTATCTGCAGACATTCCCATTTTCAGAGCAGGGCTGCCGGAGTTGGGCGGCACAGACAACCTAAACTACATTTGAAGTTTGAGGGTGCAAGAGAAGCAAGCAGCCCCAGTCTCTGTGCCTCTGTGCGAGCAGTGCCATGGGCAGATGAGGCTGAGCAACAGCTTTCCACGCTAGCCCTTTCTGGCTGCGAGCTAACTGCAGACGTTCGCATTTTCAGAGCAGGGCTGCCAGAGGCTCCCCGCGTGGACCACCTAAACTACGTTTGAAGTTTGAGGGGGCAAGACAAGAAGCAGCCCCAGTCTCTGTGCCTCTGTGCGAGCAGTGCCATGGGCAGATGAGGCTGAGCAACAGCTTTCCAGGTTATCTCTTTCTGGATGCGAGCTATCTGCAGACGTTCGCATTTTCAAAGCAGCGCTGCCAGAGGCTCCTGGAATGGACCACCTAAGACACGTATGAAGTTTGAGGTGGCAAGACAAGCAAGCAGCCCCAGTCTCTGTGCCTCTGTGCGAGCAGTGCCATGGGCAGATGAGGCTCAGCAACAGCTTTCCAGGCTAGCTCTTTCTGCCTGCGAGCTATCTGCAGACGTTCCCATTTTCGGAACAGGGCTGCCAGAGGCCCCCTGAACGAACCTGCAAATCTACGTTTGAAGTTTGAGGTGGCAAGACATGCAAGAAGCCCCAGTCTCTGTGCCTCTGTGCGAGCAGTGCCATGGGCAGATGAGGCTGAGCAACAGCTTTCCAGGCTAGCTCTTTCTGCCTGCGAGACATCTGCAGACGTTCGCATTTTCGGAGCAGACCTGCCGGAGGCCCCCTGCACGGACCACCTAAACTACGTTTGAAGTTTGAGGGGTCAAGACAAGCAAGCAGCCCCAGTCTCTGTGCCTCTGTGCGAGCAGTGCCATGGGCAGATGAGGCTGAGCAACAGCTTTCCAGGCTAGCTCTTTCTGGCTGCGAGCTATCTGCAGACGTTCGCATTTTCAGAGCAGGGCTGCCGGATTTGGCCGGCAACGGAACACCTAAGATTCATTTGAAGTTTGAGTGGGCAAGACAAGCAAGCAGCCCCAGGCTCTGTGCCTCTGTGCGAGCAGTGCCATGCGCAGATGAGGCTGAGCAACAGCTTTCCAGGCTAGCTCTTTCTGCCTGCGAACTATCTGCAGACGTTCCCATTTTCAGAGCAGGGCTGCCGGAGTTGGGCGGCACGGACAACCTAAGCTACATTTGAAGTTTGAGGGTGCAAGACAAGCAAGCAGCCCCAGTCTCTGTGCCTCTGTGCGAGCAGTGCCATGGGCAGATGAGGCTGAGCAACAGCTTTCCACTCTAGCCCTTTAAGGCTGCGAGCTAACTGCAGACGTTCGCATTTTCAGAGCAGGGCTGCCAGAATATCCCCGCGTGGACCACCTAAACTACGTTTGAAGTTTGAGGGGGCAAGACAAGCAAGCAGCCCCAGTCTCTGTGCCTCTGTGCGAGCAGTGCCATGGGCTGATGAGGCTCAGCAACAGCTTTCCAGGCTAGCTCTTTCTGCCGGCGAGCTATCTGCAGACGTTCCCATTTTCGGAACAGGGCTGCCGGAGGCCCCCTGCACGGACCACCTAAGATACGTTTGAAGTTTGAGGTTGCAAGACATGCAAGCAGCCCCAGTCTCTGTGCCTCTGTGCGAGCAGTGCCATGGGAAGATGAGGCTGAGCAACAGCTTTACAGGCTAGCTCTTTCTGGATGCGAGCTATCTGCAGACGTTCCCATTTTCGGAGCAGGGCTGCCGGAGGCCCCCTGCACGGACCACCTAAGATACGTTTGAAGTTTGAGGTTGCAAGACAAGCAAGCAGCCCCAGTCTCTGTGCCTCTGTGCGAGCAGTGCCATGGGCAGATGAGGCTCAGCAACAGCTTTCCAGGCTAGCTCTTTCTGCCGGCGAGCTATCTGCAGACGTTCCCATTTTCGGAACTGGGCTGCCAGAGGCCCCCTGAACGAACCTCCAAATCTACGTTTGAATTTTGAGGTGGCAAGACAAGCAAGAAGCCGCAGTCTCTGTGCCTCTGTGCGAGCAGTGCCATGGGCAGATGAGGCTGAGCAACAGCTTTCCAGGCTAGCTCTTTCTCGCTGCGAGCTATCTGCAGACGTTCCCATTTTCGGAGCAGGGCTGCCGGAGGCCCCCTGCACGGACCACCTAAGATACGTTTGAAGTTTTAGGTTGCAAGACAAGCAAGCAGCCCCAGTCTCTGTGCCTCTGTGCGAGCAGTGCCATGGGCAGATGAGGCTGAGCAACAGATTTCCACGGTAGCTCCTTCTGGATGCGAGCTATCTGCAGACGTTCCCATTTTCGGAGCAGAGCTGCTGGAGTTTGCTGGCACGGACCACCTAATGTACGTTTTAAGTTTAAGGGAGTAAGACAAGCAAGCAGCCCCAGTCTCTGTGCCTCTGTGCGAGCTGTGCCATGGGCAGATGATGCTGAGCAACAGCTTTACAGGCTAGCTCTTTCTGGCTCCGAGCTATCTGCAGACGTTCGCATTTTCGGAGCAGGGCTGCCGGAGGCCCCCTGCACGGACCACCTAAGATACCTTTGAAGTTTGAGGATGCAAGACAAGGAAGCAGCCCCAGTCTCTGGGCCTCTGTGCGAGCAGTGCCATGGGCAGATGAGGCTCAGAAAGAGCTTTCCAGGCTAACACTTTCTGCCGGCGAGCTATCTGCAGACCTTCTCATTTTCGGAACAGGGCTGCCGGAGGCGCCCGGCACGGACCACCTAAGCTACGTTTGAAGTGTGAGGGGGCAAGAAAAGCAAGCAGCCCCAGTCTCTGTGCCTCTGTGCGAGCAGTGCCATGGGCAGATGAGGCTCAGCAACAGCTTTCCACGGTAGCTCATTCTGGCTGAGAGCTATCTGCAGACGTTCGCATTTTCGGAGCAGAGCTGCCGGAGCCCCCTGCACGGAAAAGTTAAGATACTTTTGAACTTTAACGGGGCAAGACAAGCAAGCAGCCCCAGGCTCTGTGCCTCTGTGCGAGCAGTGCCATGGGCAGATGAGGCTGAGCAACAGCTTTCCAGGCTAGCTCTTTCTGGCTGAGAGCTATCTGCAGACGTTCGCATTTTCGGAGCAGGGTTGCTGGAGTTGGCTGGCAAGGACCACCTAATGTACGTTTGAAGTTTAAGGGAGTAAGACAAGCAAGCAGCCCGAGTCTCTGTGCCTCTGTGCGAGCAGTGCCATGGGCAGATGAGGCTGAGCAACAGCTTTCCACGCTAGCCCTTTCAGGCTGCCAGCTAACTGCAGACGTTCGCATTTTCAGAGCAGGCCTGCCAGAGGCTCCCCGCACGGACCACCTAAGATACGTTTGAACTTTGAGGTGGCAAGACAAGCAACCAGCCGCTGTCTCTGTGCCTCTGTGCGAGCAGTGCCATGGGCAGATGAGGCTGAGCAACATCTTTCCAGGCTAGCGCTTTCTGCCGGCGAGCTATCTGCAGACGTTCCCATTTTCGGAGCAGGGCTGCTGGAGTTTGCTGGCACGGACCACCTAATGTACGTTTGAAGTTTAAGGGAGTAAGACAAGCAAGCAGCCCCAGTCTCTGTGCCTCTGTGCGAGCAGTGCCATGGGCAGATGAGGCTGAGCAACAGCTTTACAGGCTAGCTCTTTCTGGCTCCGAGCTATCTGCAGACGTTCGCATTTTCGGAGCAGGGCTGCCGGAGGCCCCCTGCACGGACCACCTAAGATACGTTTGAAGTTTGAGGTTGCAAGACAAGGAAGCAGCCCCAGTCTCTGGGCCTCTGTGCGAGCAGTGCCATGGGCAGATGAGGCTCAGCAAGAGCTTTCCAGGCTAACACTTTCTGCCGGCGAGCTATCTGCAGACCTTCCCATTTTCGGAACAGGGCTGCCAGAGGCCCCCTGAACGAACCTCCAAATATACGTTTGAAGTTTGAGGTTGCAAGACAAGCAAGCAGCCCCAGTCTCTGTGCCTCTGTGCGAGCAGTGCCATGGGCAGATGAGGCTGAGCAACAGCTTTCCACGGTAGCTCATTCTGGCTGAGAGCTATCTGCAGACGTTCGCATTTTCGGAGCAGAGCTGCCGGAGCCCCCTGCACGGAAAAGTTAAGATACTTTTGAACTTTAACGGGGCAAGACAAGCAAGCAGCCCCAGGCTCTGTGCCTCTGTGCGAGCAGTGCCATGGGCAGATGAGGCTGAGCAACAGCTTTCCAGGCTAGCTCTTTCTGCCTGCGAGCTATCTGCAGACGTTCCCATTTTCAGAGCAGGGCTGACGGAGTTGGGCGGCACAGACAACCTAAACTACATTTGAAGTTTGAGGGTGCAAGACAAGCAAGCAGCCCCAGTCTCTGTGCCTCTGTGCGAGCAGTGCCATGGGCAGATGAGGCTGAGCAACAGCTTTCCACGCTAGCTCTTTCTGGCTGCGAGCTAACTGCAGACGTTCGCATTTTCAGAGCAGGGCTGCCAGAGGCTCCCCGCGTGGACCACCTAAACTACGTTTGAAGTTTGAGGTTTCAAGACAAGCAAGCAGCCCCAGTCTCTGTGCCTCTGTGCGAGCAGTGCCATGGGCAGATGAGGCTGAGCAACAGCTTTCCAGGCTAGCTCTTTCTGCCTGCGAGCTATCTGCAGACGTTCCCATTTTCGGAACAGGGCTGCCAGAGGCCCCCTGAACGAACCTGCTAATCTACGTTTGAAGTTTGAGGTGGCAAGACATGCAAGAAGCCCCAGTCTCTGTGCCTCTGTGCGAGCAGTGCCATGGGCAGATGAGGCTGAGCAACAGCTTTCCAGGCTAGCTCTTTCTGCCTGCGAGCCATCTGCAGACGTTCGCATTTTCGGAGCAGACCTGCCGGAGGCCCCCTGCACGGACCACCTAAGCTACGTTTGACGTTTGAGGGGTCAAGACAAGCAAGCAGCCCCAGTCTCTGTGCCTCTGTGCGAGCAGTGCCATGGGCAGATGAGGCTGAGCAACAGCTTTCCACTCTAGCCCTTTAAGGCTGCGAGCTAACTGCAGACGTTCGCATTTTCAGAGCAGGGCTGCCAGAATCTCCCCGCGTGGACCACCTAAACTACGTTTGAAGTTTGAGGGGGCAAGACAAGCAAGCAGCCCCAGTCTCTGTGCCTCTGTGCGAGCAGTGCCATGGGCAGATGAGGCTGAGCAACAGCTTTACAGGCTAGCTCTTTCTGCCGGCGAGCTATCTGCAGACGTTCCCATTTTCGGAACAAGGCTGCCGGAGGCCCCCTGCACGGACCACCTAAGATACGTTTGAAGTTTGAGGTTGCAAGACAAGCAAGCAGCCCCAGTCTCTGTGCCTCTGTGCGAGCAGTGCCATGGGCAGATGAGGCTCAGCAACAGCTTTCCAGGCTAGCTCTTTCTGCCGGCGAGCTATCTGCAGACGTTCCCATTTTCGGAACTGGGCTGCCAGAGGCCCCCTGAACGAACCTCCAAATCTACGTTTGAATTTTGAGGTGGCAAGACAAGCAAGCAGCCCCAGTCTCTGTGCCTCTGTGCGAGCAGTGCCATGGGCAGATGAGGCTGAGCAACAGCTTTCCAGGCTAGCTCTTTCTCGCTGCGAGCTATCTGCAGACGTTCGCATTTTCGGAGCAGGGCTGCCGGAGGCCCCCTGCACGGACCACCTAAGATACGTTTGAAGTTTGAGGTTGCAAGACAAGCAAGCAGCCCCAGTCTCTGTGCCTCTGTTCGAGCAGTGCCATGGGCAGATGAGGCTGAGCAACAGCTTTACAGGCTAGCTCTTTCTGGCTGCGAGCTATCTGCAGACGTTCGCATTTTCGGAGCAGGGCTGCCAGAGGCCTCCTGCACGGACCACCTAAGATACCTTTGAAGTTTGAGGATGCAAGACATGCAAGAAGCCCCAGTCTCTGTGCCTCTGTGCGAGCAGTGCCATGGGCAGATGAGGCTCAGAAAGAGCTTTCCAGGCTAACACTTTCTGCCGGCGAGCTATCTGCAGACCTTCCCATTTTCGGAACAGGGCTGCCGGAGGCGCCCGGCACGGACCACCTAAGCTACGTTTGAAGTGTGAGGGGGCAAGAAAAGCAAGCAGCCCCAGTCTCTGTGCCTCTGTGCGAGCAGTGCCATGGGCAGATGAGGCTGAGCAACAGCTTTCCAGGCTAGCTCTTTCTGGATGCGAGCTATCTGCAGACGTTCGCATTTTTGGAGCAGGGCTGCCGGAGGCGCCCGGCACGGACCACCTAAGTTACGTTTGAAGTTTGAGTTGTCAAGACAAGCAAGCAGCCCCAGTCTCTGTGCCTCTGTGCGAGCAGTGCCATGGGCAGATGAGGCTGAGCAACACCTTTCCAGGCTAGCTCTTTCTGGCTGCGAGCTATCTGCAGACGTTCGCATTTTCAGAGCAGCGCTGCCAGAGGCTCCCGGCGTGGACCACCTAAACTACGTTTGAAGTTTGAGGTGGCAAGACATGCAAGAAGCCCCAGTCTCTGTGCCTCTGTGCGAGCAGTGCCATGGGCAGATGAGGCTGAGCAACAGCTTTCCAGGCTAGCTCTTTCTGCCTGCGAGCCATCTGCAGACGTTCGCATTTTCGGAGCAGACCTGCCGGAGGCCCCCTGCACGGACCACCTAAGCTACGTTTGACGTTTGAGGGGTCAAGACAAGCAAGCAGCCCCAGTCTCTGTGCCTCTGTGCGAGCAGTGCCATGGGCAGATGAGGCTGAGCAACAGCTTTCCACTCTAGCCCTTTAAGGCTGCGAGCTAACTGCAGACGTTCGCATTTTCAGAGCAGGGCTGCCAGAATCTCCCCGCGTGGACCACCTAAACTACGTTTGAAGTTTGAGGGGGCAAGACAAGCAAGCAGCCCCAGTCTCTGTGCCTCTGTGCGAGCAGTGCCATGGGCAGATGAGGCTGAGCAACAGCTTTACAGGCTAGCTCTTTCTGCCGGCGAGCTATCTGCAGACGTTCCCATTTTCGGAACAGGGCTGCCGGAGGCCCCCTGCACGGACCACCTAAGATACGTTTGAAGTTTGAGGTTGCAAGACAAGCAAGCAGCCCCAGTCTCTGTGCCTCTGTGCGAGCAGTGCCATGGGCAGATGAGGCTCAGCAACAGCTTTCCAGGCTAGCTCTTTCTGCCGGCGAGCTATCTGCAGACGTTCCCATTTTCGGAACTGGGCTGCCAGAGGCCCCCTGAACGAACCTCCAAATCTACGTTTGAATTTTGAGGTGGCAAGACAAGCAAGCAGCCCCAGTCTCTGTGCCTCTGTGCGAGCAGTGCCATGGGCAGATGAGGCTGAGCAACAGCTTTCCAGGCTAGCTCTTTCTCGCTGCGAGCTATCTGCAGACGTTCGCATTTTCGGAGCAGGGCTGCCGGAGGCCCCCTGCACGGACCACCTAAGATACGTTTGAAGTTTGAGGTTGCAAGACAAGCAAGCAGCCCCAGTCTCTGTGCCTCTGTGCGAGCAGTGCCATGGGCAGATGAGGCTGAGCAACAGCTTTACAGGCTAGCTCTTTCTGGCTGCGAGCTATCTGCAGACGTTCGCATTTTCGGAGCAGGGCTGCCGGAGGCCTCCTGCACGGACCACCTAAGATACCTTTGAAGTTTGAGGATGCAAGACAAGGAAGCAGCCCCAGTCTCTGGGCCTCTGTGCGAGCAGTGCCATGGGCAGATGAGGCTCAGAAAGAGCTTTCCAGGCTAACACTTTCTGCCGGCGAGCTATCTGCAGACCTTCCCATTTTCGGAACAGGGCTGCCGGAGGCGCCCGGTACGGACCACCTAAGCTACGTTTGAAGTGTGAGGGGGCAAGAAAAGCAAGCAGCCCCAGTCTCTGTGCCTCTGTGCGAGCAGTGCCATGGGCAGATGAGGCTGAGCAACAGCTTTACAGGCTAGCTCTTTCTGGATGCGAGCTATCTGCAGACGTTCGCATTTTTGGAGCAGGGCTGCCGGAGGCGCCCGGCACGGACCACCTAAGTTACGTTTGAAGTTTGAGTTGTCAAGACAAGCAAGCAGCCCCAGTCTCTGTGCCTCTGTGCGAGCAGTGCCATGGGCAGATGAGGCTGAGCAACACCTTTCCAGGCTAGCTCTTTCTGGCTGCGAGCTATCTGCAGACGTTCGCATTTTCAGAGCAGCGCTGCCAGAGGCTCCCGGCGTGGACCACCTAAACTACGTTTGAAGTTTGAGGGGCAAGACAAGCAAGCAGCCCCAGTCTCTGTGCCTCTGAACGAGCAGTGCCATGGGTAGATGAGGCTGAGCAACAGCTTTCCACGCTAGCTTTTTCTGCCTGCGAGCTATCTGCCGACGTTCGCATTTTCAAAGCAGCCCTGCCAGAGGCTCCTGGCAAGGACCACCTAAGCTACGTTTGAAGTTTGAGGTTTCAAGACAAGCAAGCAGCCCCAGTCTCTGTGCCTCTGTGCGAGCAGTGCCATGGGCAGATGAGGCTCAGCAACAGCTTTCCAGGCTAGCTCTTTCTGCCGGCGAGCTATCTGCAGACGTTCGCATTTTCGGAACAGGGCTGCCAGAGGCCCCCTGAACGAACCTCCAAATCTACGTTTGAATTTTGAGGTGACAAGACAAGCAAGAAGCCCCTGTCTCTCTGCCTCTGTGCGAGCAGTGCCATGGGCAGATGAGGCTGAGCAACAGCTTTCCAGGCTAGCTCTTTCTCGCTGCGAGCTATCTGCAGACGTTCGCATTTTCTGAGCAGAGCTGCCGGAGGCAACCTGCAAGGAAAAATTAAGATACTTTTGAACTTTAACGGGGCAAGACAAGCAAGCAGTCCCAGTCTCTGTGCCTCTGTGCGAGCAGTGCCATGGGCTGATGAGGCTCAGCAACAGCTTTCCAGGCTAGCTCTTTCTACCGGCGAGCTATCTGCACACGATCCCATTTTCGGAACAGGGCTGCCAGAGGCTCCTGGTACGGACCACCTAAGTTACGTTTGAAGTTTGAGGTGGCAAGACAAGCAAGCAGCCCCAGTCTCTGTGCCTCTGTGAGAGCAGTGCCATGGGCAGATGAGGCTGAGCAACAGCTTTCCAGGCTAGCTCTTTCTGGCTGAGAGCTATCTGCAGACGTTCGCATTTTCGGAGCAGGGTTGCTGGAGTTGGCTGGCAAGGACCACCTAATGTACATTTGAAGTTTAAGGGAGTAAGACAAGCAAGCAGCCCCAGTCTCTGTGCCTCTGTGCGAGCAGTGCCATGGGCAGATGAGGCTGAGCAACAGCTTTACAGGCTAGCTCTTTCTGGCTCCGAGCTATCTGCAGACGTTCGCATTTTCGTAGCAGGGCTGCCGGAGGCCTCCTGCACGGACCACCTAAGATACCTTTGAAGTTTGAGGATGCAAGACAAGGAAGCAGCCCCAGTCTCTGGGCCTCTGTGCGAGCAGTGCCATGGGCAGATGAGGCTCACAAAGAGCTTTCCAGGCTAACACTTTCTGCCGGCGAGCTATCTGCAGACCTTCCCATTTTCGGAACAGGGCTGCCGGAGGCGCCCGGCACGGACCACCTAAGCTACGTTTGAAGTGTGAGGGGGCAAGAAAAGCAAGCAGCCCCAGTCTCTGTGCCTCTGTGCGAGCAGTGCCATGGGCAGATGAGGCTGAGCAACAGCTTTCCAGGCTAGCTCTTTCTGGATGCGAGCTATCTGCAGACGTTCGCATTTTTGGAGCAGGGCTGCCGGAGGCGCCCGGCACGGACCACCTAAGTTACGTTTGAAGTTTGAGTTGTCAAGACAAGCAAGCAGCCCCAGTCTCTGTGCCTCTGTGCGAGCAGTGCCATGGGCAGATGAGGCTCAGCAACAGCTTTCCAGGCTAGCTCTTTCTGGCTGCGAGCTATCTGCAGACGTTCGCATTTTCAGAGCAGCGCTGCCAGAGGCTCCCGGCGTGGACCACCTAAACTACGTTTGAAGTTTGAGGGGCAAGACAAGCAAGCAGCCCCAGTCTCTGTGCCTCTGAACGAGCAGTGCCATGGGTAGATGAGGCTGAGCAACAGCTTTCCACGCTAGCTTTTTCTGCCTGCGAGCTATCTGCCGACGTTCGCATTTTCAAAGCAGCGCTGCCAGAGGCTCCTGGCAAGGACCACCTAAGCTACGTTTGAAGTTTGAGGTTTCAAGACAAGCAAGCAGCCCCAGTCTCTGTGCCTCTGTGCGAGCAGTGCCGTGGGCAGATGAGGCTCAGCAACAGCTTTCCAGGCTAGCTCTTTCTGCCGGCGAGCTATCTGCAGACGTTCGCATTTTCTGAGCAGAGCTGCCGGAGGCAACCTGCAAGGAAAAATTAAGATACTTTTGAACTTTAACGGGGCAAGACAAGCAAGCAGTCCCAGTCTCTGTGCCTCTGTGCGAGCAGTGCCATGGGCTGATGAGGCTCAGCAACAGCTTTCCAGGCTAGCTCTTTCTACCGGCGAGCTATCTGCACACGATCCCATTTTCGGAACAGGGCTGCCAGAGGCTCCTGGTACGGACCACCTAAGTTACGTTTGAAGTTTGAGGTGGCAAGACAAGCAAGCAGCCCCAGTCTCTGTGCCTCTGTGCGAGCAGTGCCATGGGCAGATGAGGCTGAGCAACAGCTTTCCAGGCTAGCTCTTTCTGGCTGAGAGCTATCTGCAGACGTTCGCATTTTCGGAGCAGGGTTGCTGGAGTTGGCTGGCAAGGACCACCTAATGTACGTTTGAAGTTTAAGGGAGTAAGACAAGCAAGCAGCCCCAGTCTCTGTGTCTCTGTGCAAGCAGTGCCATGGGCAGATGAGGCTGAGCAACAGCTTTCCACGCTAGCCCTTTCTGGCTGCCAGCTAACTGCAGACGTTCGCATTTTCAGAGCAGGGCTGCCAGAGGCTCCCCGCACGGACCACCTAAGTTACGTTTGAAGTTTGAGGTGGCAAGACAAGCAAGAAGCCGCAGTCTCTGTGCCTCTGTGCGAGCAGTGCCATGGGCAGATGAGGCTGAGCAACATCTTTCCAGGCTAGCGCTTTCTGACGGCGAGCTATCTGCAGACGTTCCCATTTTCGGAGCAGGGCTGCCGGAGGCCCCCTGCACGGACCACCTAAGATACGTTTGAAGTTTGAGGTGGCAAGACAAGCAAGCAGCCCCAGTCTCTGTGCCTCTGTGCGAGCAGTGCCATGGGCAGATGAGGCTGAGCAACAGCTTTCCAGGCTAGCTCTTTCTGGCTGAGAGCTATCTGCAGACATTCGCATTTTCGGAGCAGGGCTGCTGGAGTTTGCTGGCACGGACCACCTAATGTACGTTTGAAGTTTAAGGGAGTAAGACAAGCAAGCAGCCCCAGTCTCTGTGCCTCTGTGCGAGCAGTGCCATGGGCAGATGAGGCTGAGCAACAGCTTTCCAGGCTAGCTCTTTCTGGCTCCGAGCTATCTGCAGACGTTCGCATTTTCGGAGCAGGGCTGCCGGAGGCCCCCTGCACGGACCACCTAAGCTACGTTTGAAGTTTGAGGTTGCAAGACAAGGAAGCAGCCCCAGTCTCTGGGCCTCTGTGCGAGCAGTGCCATGGGCAGATGAGGCTGAGCAACATCTTTCCAGGCTAGCGCTTTCTGACGGCGAGCTATCTGCAGACGTTCGCCTTTTTGGAGCAGGGCTGCCGGAGCCCCCTGCACGGAAAAGTTAAGATACTTTTGAACTTTAACGGGGCAAGACAAGCAAGCAGCGCCAGGCTCTGTGCCTCTGTGCGAGCAGTGCCATGGGCAGATGAGGCTGAGCAACAGCTTTCCACGGTAGCTCATTCTGGCTGAGAGCTATCTGCAGACGTTCGCATTTTTGGAGCAGGGCTGCCGGAGGCGCCCGGCACGGACCACCTAAGTTACGTTTGAAGTTTGAGTTGTCAAGACAAGCAAGCAGCCCCAGTCTCTGTGCCTCTGTGCGAGCAGTGCCATGGGCAGATGAGGCTGAGCAACACCTTTCCAGGCTAGCTCTTTCTGGCTGCGAGCTATCTGCAGACGTTCGCATTTTCAGAGCAGCGCTGCCAGAGGCTCCCGGCGTGGACCACCTAAACTACGTTTGAAGTTTGAGGGGCAAGACAAGCAAGCAGCCCCAGTCTCTGTGCCTCTGAACGAGCAGTGCCATGGGTAGATGAGGCTGAGCAACAGCTTTCCACGCTAGCTTTTTCTGCCTGCGAGCTATCTGCCGACGTTCGCATTTTCAAAGCAGCGCTGCCAGAGGCTCCTGGCAAGGACCACCTAAGCTACGTTTGAAGTTTGAGGTTTCAAGACAAGCAAGCAGCCCCAGTCTCTGTGCCTCTGTGCGAGCAGTGCCATGGGCAGATGAGGCTCAGCAACAGCTTTCCAGGCTAGCTCTTTCTGCCGGCGAGCTATCTGCAGACGTTCGCATTTTCGGAACAGGGCTGCCAGAGGCCCCCTGAACGAACCTCCAAATCTACGTTTGAATTTTGAGGTGACAAGACAAGCAAGAAGCCCCTGTCTCTCTGCCTCTGTGCGAGCAGTGCCATGGGCAGATGAGGCTGAGCAACAGCTTTCCAGGCTAGCTCTTTCTCGCTGCGAGCTATCTGCAGACGTTCGCATTTTCTGAGCAGAGCTGCCGGAGGCAACCTGCAAGGAAAAATTAAGATACTTTTGAACTTTAACGGGGCAAGACAAGCAAGCAGTCCCAGTCTCTGTGCCTCTGTGCGAGCAGTGCCATGGGCTGATGAGGCTCAGCAACAGCTTTCCAGGCTAGCTCTTTCTACCGGCGAGCTATCTGCACACGATCCCATTTTCGGAACAGGGCTGCCAGAGGCTCCTGGTACGGACCACCTAAGTTACGTTTGAAGTTTGAGGTGGCAAGACAAGCAAGCAGCCCCAGTCTCTGTGCCTCTGTGAGAGCAGTGCCATGGGCAGATGAGGCTGAGCAACAGCTTTCCAGGCTAGCTCTTTCTGGCTGAGAGCTATCTGCAGACGTTCGCATTTTCGGAGCAGGGTTGCTGGAGTTGGCTGGCAAGGACCACCTAATGTACATTTGAAGTTTAAGGGAGTAAGACAAGCAAGCAGCCCCAGTCTCTGTGCCTCTGTGCGAGCAGTGCCATGGGCAGATGAGGCTGAGCAACAGCTTTACAGGCTAGCTCTTTCTGGCTCCGAGCTATCTGCAGACGTTCGCATTTTCGTAGCAGGGCTGCCGGAGGCCTCCTGCACGGACCACCTAAGATACCTTTGAAGTTTGAGGATGCAAGACAAGGAAGCAGCCCCAGTCTCTGGGCCTCTGTGCGAGCAGTGCCATGGGCAGATGAGGCTCACAAAGAGCTTTCCAGGCTAACACTTTCTGCCGGCGAGCTATCTGCAGACCTTCCCATTTTCGGAACAGGGCTGCCGGAGGCGCCCGGCACGGACCACCTAAGCTACGTTTGAAGTGTGAGGGGGCAAGAAAAGCAAGCAGCCCCAGTCTCTGTGCCTCTGTGCGAGCAGTGCCATGGGCAGATGAGGCTGAGCAACAGCTTTCCAGGCTAGCTCTTTCTGGATGCGAGCTATCTGCAGACGTTCGCATTTTTGGAGCAGGGCTGCCGGAGGCGCCCGGCACGGACCACCTAAGTTACGTTTGAAGTTTGAGTTGTCAAGACAAGCAAGCAGCCCCAGTCTCTGTGCCTCTGTGCGAGCAGTGCCATGGGCAGATGAGGCTCAGCAACAGCTTTCCAGGCTAGCTCTTTCTGGCTGCGAGCTATCTGCAGACGTTCGCATTTTCAGAGCAGCGCTGCCAGAGGCTCCCGGCGTGGACCACCTAAACTACGTTTGAAGTTTGAGGGGCAAGACAAGCAAGCAGCCCCAGTCTCTGTGCCTCTGAACGAGCAGTGCCATGGGTAGATGAGGCTGAGCAACAGCTTTCCACGCTAGCTTTTTCTGCCTGCGAGCTATCTGCCGACGTTCGCATTTTCAAAGCAGCGCTGCCAGAGGCTCCTGGCAAGGACCACCTAAGCTACGTTTGAAGTTTGAGGTTTCAAGACAAGCAAGCAGCCCCAGTCTCTGTGCCTCTGTGCGAGCAGTGCCGTGGGCAGATGAGGCTCAGCAACAGCTTTCCAGGCTAGCTCTTTCTGCCGGCGAGCTATCTGCAGACGTTCGCATTTTCTGAGCAGAGCTGCCGGAGGCAACCTGCAAGGAAAAATTAAGATACTTTTGAACTTTAACGGGGCAAGACAAGCAAGCAGTCCCAGTCTCTGTGCCTCTGTGCGAGCAGTGCCATGGGCTGATGAGGCTCAGCAACAGCTTTCCAGGCTAGCTCTTTCTACCGGCGAGCTATCTGCACACGATCCCATTTTCGGAACAGGGCTGCCAGAGGCTCCTGGTACGGACCACCTAAGTTACGTTTGAAGTTTGAGGTGGCAAGACAAGCAAGCAGCCCCAGTCTCTGTGCCTCTGTGCGAGCAGTGCCATGGGCAGATGAGGCTGAGCAACAGCTTTCCAGGCTAGCTCTTTCTGGCTGAGAGCTATCTGCAGACGTTCGCATTTTCGGAGCAGGGTTGCTGGAGTTGGCTGGCAAGGACCACCTAATGTACGTTTGAAGTTTAAGGGAGTAAGACAAGCAAGCAGCCCCAGTCTCTGTGTCTCTGTGCAAGCAGTGCCATGGGCAGATGAGGCTGAGCAACAGCTTTCCACGCTAGCCCTTTCTGGCTGCCAGCTAACTGCAGACGTTCGCATTTTCAGAGCAGGGCTGCCAGAGGCTCCCCGCACGGACCACCTAAGTTACGTTTGAAGTTTGAGGTGGCAAGACAAGCAAGAAGCCGCAGTCTCTGTGCCTCTGTGCGAGCAGTGCCATGGGCAGATGAGGCTGAGCAACATCTTTCCAGGCTAGCGCTTTCTGACGGCGAGCTATCTGCAGACGTTCCCATTTTCGGAGCAGGGCTGCCGGAGGCCCCCTGCACGGACCACCTAAGATACGTTTGAAGTTTGAGGTGGCAAGACAAGCAAGCAGCCCCAGTCTCTGTGCCTCTGTGCGAGCAGTGCCATGGGCAGATGAGGCTGAGCAACAGCTTTCCAGGCTAGCTCTTTCTGGCTGAGAGCTATCTGCAGACATTCGCATTTTCGGAGCAGGGCTGCTGGAGTTTGCTGGCACGGACCACCTAATGTACGTTTGAAGTTTAAGGGAGTAAGACAAGCAAGCAGCCCCAGTCTCTGTGCCTCTGTGCGAGCAGTGCCATGGGCAGATGAGGCTGAGCAACAGCTTTCCAGGCTAGCTCTTTCTGGCTCCGAGCTATCTGCAGACGTTCGCATTTTCGGAGCAGGGCTGCCGGAGGCCCCCTGCACGGACCACCTAAGCTACGTTTGAAGTTTGAGGTTGCAAGACAAGGAAGCAGCCCCAGTCTCTGGGCCTCTGTGCGAGCAGTGCCATGGGCAGATGAGGCTGAGCAACATCTTTCCAGGCTAGCGCTTTCTGACGGCGAGCTATCTGCAGACGTTCGCCTTTTTGGAGCAGGGCTGCCGGAGCCCCCTGCACGGAAAAGTTAAGATACTTTTGAACTTTAACGGGGCAAGACAAGCAAGCAGCGCCAGGCTCTGTGCCTCTGTGCGAGCAGTGCCATGGGCAGATGAGGCTGAGCAACAGCTTTCCACGGTAGCTCATTCTGGCTGAGAGCTATCTGCAGACGTTCGCATTTACAGAGCAGGGCTGCTGGAATTTGCTGGCACGGACCACCTAATGTACGTTTGAAGTTTAAGGGAGTAAGACAAGCAAGCAGCCCCAGTCTCCGTGCCTCTGTGCGAGCAGTGCCATGGGCAGATGAGGCTGAGCAACAGCTTTACAGGCTAGCTCTTTCCGGCTCCGAGCTATCTGCAGACGTTCGCATTTTCGGAGCAGGGCTGCCGGAGGCCCCCTGCACGGACCACCTAAGATACCTTTGAAGTTTCAGGATGCAAGACAAGGAAGCAGCCCCAGTCTCTGGGCCTCTGTGCGAGCAGTGCCATGGGCAGATGAGGCTGAGCAACAGCTTTCCACGGTAGCTCATTCTGGCTGAGAGGTATCTGCAGACGTTCGCATTTTCGGAGCAGGGCTGCTGGAGTTTGCTGGCACGGACCACCTAATGTACGTTTGAAGTTTAAGGGAGTAAGACAAGCAAGCAGCCCCAGTCTCTGTGCCTCTGTGCGAGCAGTGCCATGGGCAGATGAGGCTGAGCAACAGCTTTACAGGCTAGCTCTTTCTGGCTCCGAGCTATCTGCAGACGTTCGCATTTTCGGAGCAGGGCTGCCGGAGGCCCCCTGCACGGACCACCTAAGATACCTTTGAAGTTTGAGGATGCAAGACAAGGAAGCAGCCCCAGTCTCTGGGCCTCTGTGCGAGCAGTGCCATGGGCAGATGAGGCTCAGCAAGAGCTTTCCAGGCTAACACTTTCTGCCGGCGAGCTATCTGCAGACCTTTCCATTTTCGGAACAGGGCTGCCGGAGGCGCCCGGCACGGACCACCTAAGCTACGTTTGAAGTGTGAGGGGGCAAGAAAAGCAAGCAGCCCCAGTCTCTGTGCCTCTGTGCGAGCAGTGCCATGGGCAGATGAGGCTGAGCAACAGCTTTCCACGGTAGCTCATTCTGGCTGAGAGCTATCTGCAGACGTTCGCATTTTCGGAGCAGAGCTGCCGGAGCCCCCTGCACGGAAAAGTTAAGATACTTTTGAACTTTAACGGGGCAAGACAAGCAAGCAGCCCCAGGCTCTGTGCCTCTGTGCGAGCAGTGCCATGGGCAGATGAGGCTGAGCAACAGCTTTCCACGCTAGCTCATTCTGGCTGAGAGCTATCTGCAGACGTTTGCATTTTCGGAACAGGGCTGCCAGAGGCCCCCTGAACGAACCTCCAAATCTGCGTTTGAAGTTTGAGGTGGCAAGACAAGCAAGAAGCCCCAGTCTCTGTGCCTCTGTGCGAGCAGTGCCATGGGCAGATGAGGCTGAGCAACAGCTTTCCAGGCTAGCTCTTTCTGCCTGCGAGCCATCTGCAGACGTTCGCATTTTCGGAGCAGGGTTGCTGGAGTTGGCTGGCACGGACCACCTAAGATACGTTTGAAGTCTGAGGGGTCAAGACAAGCAAGCAGCCCCAGTCTCTGTGCCTCTGTGCGAGCAGTGCCATGGGCAGATGAGGCTGAGCAACAGCTTTCCAGGCTAGCTCTTTCTGGCTGCGAGCTATCTGCAGACGTTCGCATTTTCAGAGCAGGGCTGCCGGATTTGGCCGGCACGGACCACTTATGTTTCGTTTGAAGTTTGAGGGGTCAAGACAAGCAAGCAGCCCCAGTCTCTGTGCCTCTGCGCGAGCAGTGCCATGGGCAGATGAGGCTGAGCAACAGCTTTGCAGGCTAGCTCTTTCTGGATGCGAGCTATCTGCAGACGTTCGCATTTTCGGAGCAGGGCTGCCGGAGGCGCCCGGCACGGACCACCTAAGTTACGTTTGAAGTTTGAGTTGTCAAGACAAGCAAGCAGCCCCAGTCTCTGTGCCTCTGTGCGAGCAGTGCCATGGGCAGATGAGGCTGAGCAACAGCTTTCCAGGCTAGCTCTTTCTGGCTGCGAGCTATCTGCAGACGTTCGCATTTTCACAGCAGCGCTGCCAGAGGCTCCCGGCGTGGACCACCTAAACTACGTTTGAAGTTTGAGGGGCAAGACAAGCAAGCAGCCCCAGTCTCTGTGCCTCTGAACGAGCAGTGCCATGGGTAGATGAGGCTGAGCAACAGCTTTCCACGCTAGCTTTTTCTGCCTGCGAGCTATCTGCAGACGTTCGCATTTTCAAAGCAGCGCTGCCAGAGGCTCCTGGCAAGGACCACCTAAGCTACGTTTGAAGTTTGAGGTGGCAAGACAAGCAAGCAGCCCCAGTCTCTGTGCCTCTGTGCGAGCAGTGCCATGGGCAGATGAGGCTCAGCAACAGCTTTCCAGGCTAGCTCTTTCTGCCGGCGAGCTATCTGCAGACGTTCACATTTTCGGAACAGGGCTGCCAGAGGCCCCCTGAACGAACCTCCAAATCTACGTTTGAATTTTGAGGTGACAAGACAAGCAAGAAGCCCCAGTCTCTCTGCCTCTGTGCGAGCAGTGCCATGGGAGATGAGGCTGAGCAACAGCTTTCCAGGCTAGCTCTTTCTGCCTGCGAGCCATCTGCAGACGTTCGCATTTTCGGAGCAGGGTTGCTGGAGTTGGCTGGCACGGACCACCTAAGATACGTTTGAAGTCTGAGGGGTCAAGACAAGCAAGCAGCCCCAGTCTCTGTGCCTCTGTGCGAGCAGTGCCATGGGCAGATGAGGCTGAGCAACAGCTTTCCAGGCTAGCTCTTTCTGGCTGCGAGCTATCTGCAGACGTTCGCATTTTCAGAGCAGGGCTGCCGGATTTGGCCGGCACGGACCACTTATGTTTCGTTTGAAGTTTGAGGGGTCAAGACAAGCAAGCAGCCCCAGTCTCTGTGCCTCTGCGCGAGCAGTGCCATGGGCAGATGAGGCTGAGCAACAGCTTTGCAGGCTAGCTCTTTCTGGATGCGAGCTATCTGCAGACGTTCGCATTTTCGGAGCAGGGCTGCCGGAGGCGCCCGGCACGGACCACCTAAGTTACGTTTGAAGTTTGAGTTGTCAAGACAAGCAAGCAGCCCCAGTCTCTGTGCCTCTGTGCGAGCAGTGCCATGGGCAGATGAGGCTGAGCAACAGCTTTCCAGGCTAGCTCTTTCTGGCTGCGAGCTATCTGCAGACGTTCGCATTTTCAGAGCAGCGCTGCCAGAGGCTCCCGGCGTGGACCACCTAAACTACGTTTGAAGTTTGAGGGGCAAGACAAGCAAGCAGCCCCAGTCTCTGTGCCTCTGAACGAGCAGTGCCATGGGTAGATGAGGCTGAGCAACAGCTTTCCACGCTAGCTTTTTCTGCCTGCGAGCTATCTGCAGACGTTCGCATTTTCAAAGCAGCGCTGCCAGAGGCTCCTGGCAAGGACCACCTAAGCTACGTTTGAAGTTTGAGGTGGCAAGACAAGCAAGCAGCCCCAGTCTCTGTGCCTCTGTGCGAGCAGTGCCATGGGCAGATGAGGCTCAGCAACAGCTTTCCAGGCTAGCTCTTTCTGCCGGCGAGCTATCTGCACACGATCCCATTTTCGGAACAGGGCTGCCAGAGGCCCCCTGAACGAACCTCCAAATCTACGTTTGAATTTTGAGGTGACAAGACAAGCAAGAAGCCCCAGTCTCTCTGCCTCTGTGCGAGCAGTGCCATGGGCTGATGAGGCTCAGCAACAGCTTTCCAGGCTAGCTCTTTCTACCGGCGAGCTATCTGCACACGATCCCATTTTCGGAACAGGGCTGCCAGAGGCTCCTGGTACGGACCACCTAAGTTACGTTTGAAGTTTGAGGTAGCAAGACAAGCAAGCAGCCCCAGTCTCTGTGCCTCTGTGCGAGCAGTGCCATGGGCAGATGAGGCTGAGCAACAGCTTTCCAGGCTAGCTCTTTCTGCCTGAGAGCTATCTGCAGACGTTCGCATTTTCGTAGCAGGGTTGCTGGAGTTGGCTGGCAAGGACCACCTAATGTACGTTTGAAGTTTAAGGGAGTAAGACAAGCAAGCAGCCCCAGTCTCTGTGTCTCTGTGCAGGCAGTGCCATGGGCAGATGAGGCTGAGCAACAGCTTTCCACGCTAGCCCTTTCTGGCTGCCAGCTAACTGCAGACGTTCGCATTTTCAGAGCAGGGCTGCCAGAGGCTCCCCGCACGGACCACCTAAGTTACGTTTGAAGTTTGAGGTGGCAAGACAAGCAAGAAGCCGCAGTCTCTGTGCCTCTGTGCGAGCAGTGCCATGGGCAGATGAGGCTGAGCAACATCTTTCCAGGCTAGCGCTTTCTGACGGCGAGCTATCTGCAGACGTTCCCATTTTCGGAGCAGGGCTGCCGGAGGCCCCCTGCACGGACCACCTAAGATACGTTTGAAGTTTGAGGTTGCAAGACAAGCAAGCAGCCCCAGTCTCTGTGCCTCTGTGCGAGCAGTGCCATGGGCAGATGAGGCTGAGCAACAGCTTTCCAGGCTAGCTCTTTCTGGCTGAGAGCTATCTGCAGACATTCGCATTTTCGGAGAAGGGCTGCTGGAGTTTGCTGGCACGGACCACCTAATGTACGTTTGAAGTTTAAGGGAGTAAGACAAGCAAGCAGCCCCAGTCTCTGTGCCTCTGTGCGAGCAGTGCCATGGGCAGATGAGGCTGAGCAACAGCTTTACAGGCTAGCTCTTTCTGGCTCCGAGCTATCTGCAGACGTTCGCATTTTCGGAGCAGGGCTGCCGGAGGCCCCCTGCACGGACCACCTAAGCTACGTTTGAAGTTTGAGGTTGCAAGACAAGGAAGCAGCCCCAGTCTCTGGGCCTCTGTGCGAGCAGTGCCATGGGCAGATGAGGCTCAGCAACAGCTTTCCAGGCTAGCTCTTTCTGGCTGCGAGCTATCTGCAGACGTTCGCATTTTCAGAGCAGGGCTGCCGGATTTGGCCGGCACGGACCACTTAAGGTTCGTTTGAAGTTTGAGGGGTCAAGACAAGCAAGCAGCCCCAGTCTCTGTGCCTCTGCGCGAGCAGTGCCATGGGCAGATGAGGCTGAGCAACAGCTTTCCAGGCTAGCTCTTTCTGGATGCGAGATATCTGCAGACGTTCGCATTTTCGGAGCAGGGCTGCCGGAGGCGCCCGGCACGGACCACCTAAGTTACGTTTGAAGTTTGAGTTGTCAAGACAAGCAAGCAGCCCCAGTCTCTGTGCCTCTGTGCGAGCAGTTCCATGGGCAGATGAGGCTGAGCAACAGCTTTACAGGCTAGCTCTTTCTGGCTCCGAGCTATCTGCAGACGTTCGCATTTTCGGAGCAGGGCTGCCGGAGGCCCCCTGCACGGACCACCTAAGATACGTTTGAAGTCTGAGGGGTCAAGACAAGCAAGCAGCCCCAGTCTCTGTGGGTCTGTGCGAGCAGTGCCATGGGCAGATGAGGCTCAGCAAGAGCTTTCCAGGCTAACACTTTCTGCCGGCGAGCTATCTGCAGACGTTCACATTTTCGGAACAGGGCTGCCGGAGGCGCCCGGCACGGACCACCTAAGCTACGTTTGAAGTGTGAGGGGGCAAGAAAAGCAAGCAGCCCCAGTCTCTGTGCCTCTGTGCGAGCAGTGCCATGGGCAGATGAGGCTGAGCAACAGCTTTCCACGGTAGCTCATTCTGGCTGAGAGCTATCTGCAGACGTTCGCATTTTCGGAGCAGAGCTGCCGGAGCCCCCTGCACGGAAAAGTTCAGATACTTTTGAACTTTAACGGGGCAAGACAAGCAAGCAGCCCCAGTCTCTGTGCCTCTGTGCGAGCAGTGCCATGGGCAGATGAGGCTGAGCAACAGCTTTCCAGGCTAGCTCTTTCTGGCTGCGAGCTATCTGCAGACGTTCGCATTTTCAGAGCAGGGCTGCCGGATTTGGCCGGCACGGACCACTTAAGTTTCGTTTGAAGTTTGAGGGGTCAAGACAAGCAAGCAGCCCCAGTCTCTGTGCCTCTGCGCGAGCAGTGCCATGGGCAGATGAGGCTGAGCAACAGCTTTCCAGGCTAGCTCTTTCTGGATGCGAGATATCTGCAGACGTTCGCATTTTTGGAGCAGGGCTGCCGGAGGCGCCCGGCACGGACCACCTAAGTTACGTTTGAATTTTGAGTTGTCAAGACAAGCAAGCAGCCCCAGTCTCTGTGCCTCTGTGCGAGCAGTGCCATGGGCAGATGAGGCTGAGCAACAGCTTTCCAGGCTAGCTCTTTCTGGCTGCGAGCTATCTGCAGACGTTCGCATTTTCAGAGCAGCGCTGCCAGAGGCTCCCGGCGTGGACCACCTAAACTACGTTTGAAGTTTGAGGGGCAAGACAAGCAAGCAGCCCCAGTCTCTGTGCCTCTGAACGAGCAGTGCCATGGGTAGATGAGGCTGAGCAACAGCTTTCCACGCTAGCTTTTTCTGCCTGCGAGCTATCTGCAGACGTTCGCATTTTCAAAGCAGCGCTGCCAGAGGCTCCTGGCAAGGACCACCTAAGCTACGTTTGAAGTTTGAGGTGGCAAGACAAGCAAGCAGCCCCAGTCTCTGTGCCTCTGTGCGAGCAGTGCCATGGGCAGATGAGGCTCAGCAACAGCTTTCCAGGCTAGCTCTTTCTGCCGGCGAGCTATCTGCAGACGTTCGCATTTTCGGAACAGGGCTGCCAGAGGCCCCCTGAACGAACCTCCAAATCTACGTTTGAATTTTGAGGTGACAAGACAAGCAAGAAGCCCCTGTCTCTCTGCCTCTGTGTGAGCAGTGCCATGGGCAGATGAGGCTGAGCAACAGCTTTCCAGGCTAGCTCTTTCTGCCTGCGAGCTATCTGCAGACGTTCGCATTTTCTGAGCAGAGCTGCCGGAGGCAACCTGCAAGGAAAAATTAAGATACTTTTGAACTTTAACGGGGCAAGACAAGCAAGCAGTCCCAGTCTCTGTGCCTCTGTGCGAGCAGTGCCATGGGCTGATGAGGCTCAGCAACAGCTTTCCAGGCTAGCTCTTTCTACCGGCGAGCTATCTGCACACGATCCCATTTTCGGAACAGGGCTGCCAGAGGCTCCTGGTACGGACCACCTAAGTTACGTTTGAAGTTTGAGGTGGCAAGACAAGCAAGCAGCCCCAGTCTCTGTGCCTCTGTGCGAGCAGTGCCATGGGCAGATGAGGCTGAGCAACAGCTTTCCAGGCTAGCTCTTTCTGGCTGAGAGCTATCTGCAGACGTTCGCATTTTCGGAGCAGGGTTGCTGGAGTTGGCTGGCAAGGACCACCTAATGTACGTTTGAAGTTTAAGGGAGTAAGACAAGCAAACAGCCCCAGTCTCTGTGTCTCTGTGCAAGCAGTGCCATGGGCAGATGAGGCTGAGCAACAGCTTTCCACGCTAACTCATTCTGGCTGAGAGCTATCTGCAGACGTTCGCATTTTCGGAACAGGGCTGCCAGAGGCCCCCTGAACGAACCTCCAAATCTGCGTTTGAAGTTTGAGGTGGCAAGACAAGCAAGAAGCCCCAGTCTCTGTGCCTCTGTGCGAGCAGTGACATGGGCAGATGAGGCTGAGCAACAGCTTTCCAGGCTAGCTCTTTCTGCCTGCGAGCCATCTGCAGACGTTCGCATTTTCGGAGCAGGGTTGCTGGAGTTGGCTGGCACGGACCACCTAAGATACGTTTGAAGTCTGAGGGGTCAAGACAAGCAAGCAGCCCCAGTCTCTGTGCCTCTGTGCGAGCAGTGCCATGGGCAGATGAGGCTGAGCAACAGCTTTCCAGGCTAGCTCTTTCTGGCTGCGAGCTATCTGCAGACGTTCGCATTTTCAGAGCAGGGCTGCCGGATTTGTCCGGCACGGACCACTTATGTTTCGTTTGAAGTTTGAGGGGTCAAGACAAGCAAGCAGCCCCAGTCTCTGTGCCTCTGCGCGAGCAGTGCCATGGGCAGATGAGGCTGAGCAACAGCTTTGCAGGCTAGCTCTTTCTGGATGCGAGCTATCTGCAGACGTTCGCATTTTCGGAGCAGGGCTGCCGGAGGCGCCCGGCACGGACCACCTAAGTTACGTTTGAAGTTTGAGTTGTCAAGACAAGCAAGCAGCCCCAGTCTCTGTGCCTCTGTGCGAGCAGTGCCATGGGCAGATGAGGCTGAGCAACAGCTTTCCAGGCTAGCTCTTTCTGGCTGCGAGCTATCTGCAGACGTTCGCATTTTCAGAGCAGCGCTGCCAGAGGCTCCCGGCGTGGACCACCTAAACTACGTTTGAAGTTTGAGGGGCAAGACAAGCAAGCAGCCCCAGTCTCTGTGCCTCTGAACGAGCAGTGCCATGGGTAGATGAGGCTGAGCAACAGCTTTCCACGCTAGCTTTTTCTGCCTGCGAGCTATCTGCAGACGTTCGCATTTTCAAAGCAGCGCTGCCAGAGGCTCCTGGCAAGGACCACCTAAGCTACGTTTGAAGTTTGAGGTGGCAAGACAAGCAAGCAGCCCCAGTCTCTGTGCCTCTGTGCGAGCAGTGCCATGGGCAGATGAGGCTCAGCAACAGCTTTCCAGGCTAGCTCTTTCTGCCGGCGAGCTATCTGCAGACGTTCGCATTTTCGGAACAGGGCTGCCAGAGGCCCCCTGAACGAACCTCCAAATCTACGTTTGAATTTTGAGGTGACAAGACAAGCAAGAAGCCCCAGTCTCTCTGCCTCTGTGCGAGCAGTGCCATGGGCAGATGAGGCTGAGCAACAGCTTTCCAGGCTAGCTCTTTCTGCCTGCGAGCCATCTGCAGACGTTCGCATTTTCGGAGCAGGGTTGCTGGAGTTGGCTGGCACGGACCACCTAAGATACGTTTGAAGTCTGAGGGGTCAAGACAAGCAAGCAGCCCCAGTCTCTGTGCCTCTGTGCGAGCAGTGCCATGGGCAGATGAGGCTGAGCAACAGCTTTCCAGGCTAGCTCTTTCTGGCTGCGAGCTATCTGCAGACGTTCGCATTTTCAGAGCAGGGCTGCCGGATTTGGCCGGCACGGAAAACTTATGTTTCGTTTGAAGTTTGAGGGGTCAAGACAAGCAAGCAGCCCCAGTCTCTGTGCCTCTGCGCGAGCAGTGCCATGGGCAGATGAGGCTGAGCAACAGCTTTGCAGGCTAGCTCTTTCTGGATGCGAGCTATCTGCAGACGTTCGCATTTTCGGAGCAGGGCTGCCGGAGGCGCCCGGCACGGACCACCTAAGTTACGTTTGAAGTTTGAGTTGTCAAGACAAGCAAGCAGCCCCAGTCTCTGTGCCTCTGTGCGAGCAGTGCCATGGGCAGATGAGGCTGAGCAACAGCTTTCCAGGCTAGCTCTTTCTGGCTGCGAGCTATCTGCAGACGTTCGCACTTTCAGAGCAGCGCTGCCAGAGGCTCCCGGCGTGGACCACCTAAACTACGTTTGAAGTTTGAGGGGCAAGACAAGCAAGCAGCCCCAGTCTCTGTGCCTCTGAACGAGCAGTGCCATGGGTAGATGAGGCTCAGCAACAGCTTTCCACGCTAGCTTTTTCTGCCTGCGAGCTATCTGCAGACGTTCGCATTTTCAAAGCAGCGCTGCCAGAGGCTCCTGGCAAGGACCACCTAAGCTACGTTTGAAGTTTGAGGTGGCAAGACAAGCAAGCAGCCCCAGTCTCTGTGCCTCTGTGCGAGCAGTGCCATGGGCAGATGAGGCTCAGCAACAGCTTTCCAGGCTAGCTCTTTCTGCCGGCGAGCTATCTGCAGACGTTCGCATTTTCGGAACAGGGCTGCCAGAGGCCCCCTGAACGAACCTCCAAATCTACGTTTGAATTTTGAGGTGTGTTTCGGTTTCGGCTGCCGCCGGCAACAAAAGCGCCACGCGGCCGCCCCTCCCCCCGCCGGCGTGCGGAGGAGAATGGAAAGAAAGAGGCAGAAACTGGTGGGTCGGGATAAGGGCAGTTTAACAGAACAGCAAACAGAGGGAAAACAGGAACAACAACGATACAGATAAGGAGAAAACACAACCACGAACCGTACAACAGCCGCTCTCCCGAAACCGGAACCGGCGCTGCGCCCGCCCAAGCCGCGAGTCCGTTCCCGCCGCGCCGCCCCCCCCACCGGAACCCAGCGTGACGTCACATGGTATGGAATACCGGGCTCTGTTTGGCCAGGTGGGGTCAGCCCCCACCCCCCGGCTGTGCCCCTTCCTGGAGTCCGGTGAAAATTAACCCTGTTCTGGCCAAACCCAGGACATTATCCACCCCTTATTCCATACCATCTACGTCATGCCCAGGTCCCCCACTGTCCGGTTGATCACCACCACTTCTCCTGTCTCCAGATATCATTCCCTTAGTCTATGGATCATCACTCTAAAGTGTCCATTGAGTTCATTTAATCCATGACTTCAGGCTCCATCTGTCGTTATGGTCTTCCGTGGCAGGGGAGGTGATGTGTGGTGATGGGTGGTCACTTGCTGCATCCGGAGCTCACGGCTGATGTATCTGGTGTGGCCCGTGCCCACAGTCTGCAGGAGATGTTGATCTTGATGAAGTTGCTGGATGCCAGTTGTTGAAAACCAGGTCCAGTTCCATCATCGCTGTGCTCTGCTAGGTTTTCATCGAAAAAGTCCATCCTTCTTTAATCTGGACGATTCTTACTATGCTACTACTGGTACAAAATATAACAATTATAACAGTGATAACAGACAGTGACAGGGTTATTTAACAACTAACTTTATACAATTTATTTATGGACTATTCTCGCCCAAAATTAAATCCCCATGAGGTACACATCGGACTTCCCCATCCTTCCGCATTACCAACCAGGTACACCCAGGTCCTTGAGCAAAAGCAATCCCCCGGACGGGCTTGCCTTTGCCCGAGGCAGGACTAACCCAAACTGTCTTCCCTAACATGTTCCGCATGTGCACTACAGGGACTTTATCCCCTTCTACTGGGCGCTGAGGTTTTGACTGGGCAGGACCAGCCCGGTTGGTGGACCCTCTGGTGTTAACCAACCAGGTGGCCTTTGCTAAATGGGTATCCCAATTTTTGAAAGTCCCACCCCCCATTGCCCTCAAAGTGGTTTTTAGCAGCCCATTGTAACGTTCGATCTTTCCAGAGGCTGGTGCATGGTAGGGGATGTGATACACCCACTCAATACCGTGTTCTTTGGCCCAGGTGTCTATGAGGCTGTTGCGAAAGTGAGTCCCGTTGTCCGACTCGATTCTTTCGGGAGTGCCATGTCACCACAGGACTTGTTTTTCCAGGCCCAGGATGGTATTCCGGGCCGTGGCATGGGGCACAGGGTAGGTTTCCAGCCATCCGGTGGTGGCCTCCACCATTGTGAGCACATAGCGCTTGCCTTGGCGGGTTTGTGGCAGTGTGATGTAGTCAATCTGCCAAGCCTCCCCATATTTATATTTTAGCCATCGTCCTCCATACCACTGAGGCTTTACCCGCTTAGCTTGCTTGATTGCAGCGCATGTCTCACATTCATGGATAACCTGTGCAATAGTGTCCATGGTCAAGTCCACCCCTCGGTCACGAGCCCATCGGTATGTCGCGTCTCTTCCTTGGTGGCCCGAGGTGTCATGGGCCCACCGAGCTATAAAGAGTTCACCCTTATGTTGCCAGTCCAGATCCACCTGAGCCACTTCAATCTTAGCAGCCTGATCTACCTGGTGGTTGTTTTGATGTTCTTCAGTGGCCCGACTCTTAGGGACGTGGGCGTCCACGTGACGGACTTTTACAGCCAACTGCTCCAGACGGGCAGCAATATCTTGCCACAATGGGGCAGCCCAGATAGGTTTGCCTCTGCGCTGCCAGTTGTTCTTCTTCCATTGCTGCAGCCACCCCCACAAGGCATTGGCCACCATCCAAGAGTCAGTGTAAAGACAGAGCACTGGCCACTTCTCTCGACTGGCAATGTCTAAAGCCAGCTGGATGGCTTTCACCTCTGCAAACTGGCTGGACTCACCTTCTCCCTCGGCAGTTTCCGCGACTTGTCGTGTAGGGCTCCATACAGCAGCCTTCCACCTCCGCTGCTTCCCCACAATGCGACAGGACCCATCCGTGAACAGGGCATACTGTTTCTTATCTTCTGGCAGCTGGTTATACAGTGGGGCCTCTTCAGCACGTGTCACCTCCTCCTCTGGCGATGCTCCAAAATCTTTGCCTTCTGGCCAGTCCATGATTACCTCCAGAATTCCTGGGCGACTGGGGTTTCCCATTCGGGCGCGCTGGGTGATCAGAGCGACCCACTTACTCCACGTAGCATCAGTGGCATGATGCGTAGAGGGGACCCTCTCTTTGAACATCCAGCCCAGGACCGGCAATCGTGGAGCTAGGAGGAGCTGTGCTTCAGTGCCGACCACTTCTGAAGCAGCTCGAACGCCTTCATATGCTGCCAGAATCTCTTTTTCAGTGGGAGTATAGCGGGCCTCGGATCCTTTGTATCCCCGGCTCCAGAACCCCAGGGGTCGACCTCGAGTCTCCCCTGGTGCTTTCTGCCAGAGACTCCAGGTTGGGCCATTCTCCCCGGCTGCGGTGTAGAGCACGTTTTTAACATCTTGCCCTGACCGGACTGGACCAAGGGCTACGGCATGAACTATCTCCCGTTTAATCTGTTCAAATGCCTGTCGTTGCTCAGGGCCCCATTCAAAATCATTCTTCTTCCGGGTCACGTGGTACAGAGGACTTACAATCTGGCTATAATTTGGGATGTGCATCCTCCAAAAACCCACAACACCCAGGAAGGCCTGTGCTTCCTTTTTGCTGGTTGGTGGAGACATAGCTGCTATTTTGTTGATGACATCCATTGGGATTTGACGGCGCCCATCCTGCCATTTTATTCCCAAAAACTGGATCTCTTGCGCAGGTCCCTTGACTTTACTTCGCTTAATGGCGAAACCGGCTTTCAGAAGGATCTGAACTATTTTCTCCCCTTTCTCGAAAACCTCCTCCGCTGTGTCGCCCCATATAATGATGTCATCGATGTACTGCAGATGTTCTGGGGCTTCACCCTTTTCCAGTGCAGTCTGGATTAGTCCATGGCAAATGGTGGGACTGTGTTTCCACCCCTGGGGCAGTCGATTCCAGGTGTACTGGATGCCCCTCCAGGTGAAAGCAAACTGTGGCCTGCACTCTGCTGCCAAAGGGATGGAGAAGAATGCATTAGCGATGTCAATTGTAGCATACCACTTGGCTGCCTTTGACTCCAGCTGATATTGAAGTTCTAGCATGTCTGGCACGGCAGCACTCAGTGGTGGTGTGACTTCATTCAGGCCACGGTAGTCTATTGTCAGTCTCCACTCTCCAGTAGATTTTCTCACTGGCCATATGGGACTATTAAAGGGTGAGCGAGTTTTGGTGATCACTCCTTGACTCTCCAGCTGGCGGATCAGCTGATGAATGGGGAGAAGGCAGTCTCGGTTGGTACGATACTGTCGCCGGTGCACCGTTGTGGTCGCGATGGGTACCTGTTGTTCTTCAACCCTCAGCAACCCCACAACGGAAGGATCCTCCGAGAGACCAGGCAAAATGGACAGCTGTTTAATTTCTTCCGTCTCCACAGCAGCTATGCCAAAAGCCCACCGATACCCCTTTGGGTCCTTGAAATAGCCTCTCCTAAGATAGTCTATCCCAAGGATGCACGGAGCCTCGGGGCCAGTTACAATGGGGTGCTTCTGCCAGTCCTGCCCAGTGAGGCTCACTTCAGCCTCCAGTAGACTCAGCTCTTGGGACCCCCCTGTCACTCCCGAAATGCAAATGGACTCTGACCCTTTGAACTCTGATGGCATTAAAGTACACTGTGCACCAGTGTCCACTAGAGCTTTATACTCTTGTGGATCTGACGTGCCAGGCCACCGAATCCACACCGTCCAATAGACACGGTTGTCCCTTTCCTCCACCTGGCTGGAGGCAGGGCCCCTCTAATCCTCGTCAGAGAAATTGCTGCTCACCTGCTGTAAAAATGACTTGGAGGTCCCCTCCAGAGGATCAGAATCAAGGTCAAACTTTCTACCTGGTCTGGAGAGCTGGCTTTTGGAAACTGGAGCGGCACTTTTCCTAACAGAATCCCCTTTGGTGATTGTTTTACCTCGCAACTCACGTACTCGGGCCTCTAGACTTGAGGTGGGTTTTCCATCCCACTTCCTCATGTCCTCTCCGTGGTCACGCAAGTAGAACCACAGGGTGCCCCGTGGTGTGTAGCCTCTGTATTCCCTCTCCTGAGCAGGGAAACGCTTGCCCCTAATAGCTGAGATGATGGCCCGTACAGGTGGGGAGTAGGACCTACTCTCTTTCATTTGTCGGACCTCCCGGGCCAGTTTCTCCACAGCTGAGACAAGGGAGGAAGAGAGACTTTCCTCATATTGGCGGAGTCTGACAGCCACCTCGTCCACTGTTGGTACGTCTTTACCTTTCCAGTTTACAACTGCCAGTGAGTTGGCATGCGAGGAGGGTGCGCTCCGCACAAACTTCCTCCACATGGATTGTGAGCACTGGAGTTCATCTGGGTCTGTGGGTACCTGCTCATCGTCTGTGTCACAGTAAACCAGCTCCCGCACAGCTAATTCCCTCAAGTACTGAATACCCCTTTCCATATTGGTCCACTTGCCAGGATAGCATACAAAATCGTCACTGAAGGGGTATCTCTCCCTCACGCCTGACAGAAGTCTCCTCCAGAGGCTGAGGACTTGTTCCTTTTTCCCAATGGCCTTGTCAATGCCCCCATCCCTGGCCAGGGATCCCAGCTGCTTGGCTTCCTTGCCCTCTAATTCCAAGCTGCTAGCCCCGTTATCCCAGCACCGCAGCAGCCAGGTGGCAATGTGCTCGCCTGGGTGGCGGCTGAAATCTTTGCGCATGTCTCGCAGCTCGCTCAGGGACAGGGACCGGGTGATGATCTCTGTCTCTATCTCCCGTGATGACCCTGGCTCATCGTCATCCCTCCCGGAGCGATCTGCTCTCTTTGCGTCTTTCTTTAGTTTTACAGGGGCGACTACTACCTGCACAGGTTGGTCACTGGGCTCAGCCACGCTGCCTGCAGCTGGAGCTGGGGCTGGAGCAGCTGCTGTGCCTGCCAGGGAAACCGAGGCAGACCCTGCAGCTGTGGCAGCGGCGGTGCCAGTCGGGGGGGTTGTGACTGCCTGCTGGGCTGGAGGGGCTGCAGGGCCGGCTGGGGGGGCAGCGCCAGCCGCAGTGCCTGCTGCTTCGTTTCCCCCTCTTTCCCCTTTAGGGCACTGAACAGTGTTAAACAGTGCAGCTCGGTAGGCGTGGGCCAGACCCCAGCACGTTGCTGTGATCTGTGTCTCTCTGGAGTTCCCAGGGTGGCAGCACACTTTTTGCAGATATTTTACTAGTTTGTCCGGATTCTGTACTTGCTCAGGGGTGAGTTTAAAAAACATCGGGGGTGTCCACTGCCCTAGGTACTTGCCCATGCTGTCCCACACACCCAGCCACTCACAGCTATCCGGCCCCGGGGCAGGTCTCTGCACGATGTTCTTAACGACTTGCTTAACCCTAAACAAAACCTGCAACCCATTCAGGAGGCAGAACAAAAGGAGAGTGCTGCCCTGAGCATCCCACGGGTACTCGAAATTCTCAAAAGCAGTTAGGACCAGCCTGAGGGAGAGAGGGGGGGGGGCGAAAGAGTGGGGGAAGGTATCCCCTTCGGTTTTCCCCACAGACTGGGTTTGATTATTAACAAAATCTAAGACATAGGATCCGAGGTACGGAAATGACCGCAGTGCCGCATGCAAATACAAGACTAATTTCATGCACAGTGATGTTATCATATCATAAGTCGATATCGTACAGTACAGCAAAATCATCATCCTGATCTTTTTTCCCGAGGTAACAAACAGCACGGCCACAAACACATACAGGAAGTAAGGATTTACGTAGCAGAGATATTTGATCAAAGTCAGAAACATTTTTGCCGGAAACTTTAACTAACACAGTAAATGCGTATAACAAAATTTAAGCAAATCTAAGAAAACAGTTTTAACACCCGCTGCTCAGCCCTGCCGTTATCCCTGCCCCACGCTTGGGCGCCAATAAAATGTTTCGGTTTCGGCTGCCGCCGGCAACAAAAGCGCCACGCGGCCGCCCCTCCCCCCGCCGGCGTGCGGAGGAGAATGGAAAGAAAGAGGCAGAAACAGGTGGGTCGGGATAAGGGCAGTTTAACAGAACAGCAAACAGAGGGAAAACAGGAACAACAACGATACAGATAAGGAGAAAACACAACCACGAACCGTACAACAGCCGCTCTCCCGAAACCGGAACCGGCGCTGCGCCCGCCCAAGCCGCGAGTCCGTTCCCGCCGCGCCGCCCCCCCCACCGGAACCCAGCGTGACGTCACATGGTATGGAATACCGGGCTCTGTTTGGCCAGGTGGGGTCAGCCCCCACCCCCCGGCTGTGCCCCTTCCTGGAGTCCGGTGAAAATTAACCCTGTTCTGGCCAAACCCAGGACAAGGTGACAAGACAAGCAAGAAGCCCCTGTCTCTGTGCCTCTGCGCGAGCAGTGCCATGGGCAGATGAGGCTGAGCAACAGCTTTCCAGGCTAGCTCTTTCTGCCTGCGAGCTATCTGCAGACGTTCGCATTTTCTGAGCAGAGCTGCCGGAGGCAACCTGCAAGGAAAAATTAAGATACTTTTGAACTTTAACGGGGCAAGACAAGCAAGCAGTCCCAGTCTCTGTGCCTCTGTGCGAGCAGTGCCATGGGCTGATGAGGCTCAGCAACAGCTTTCCAGGCTAGCTCTTTCTACCGGCGAGCTATCTGCACACGATCCCATTTTCGGAACAGGGCTGCCAGAGGCTCCTGGTACGGACCACCTAAGTTACGTTTGAAGTTTGAGGTGGCAAGACAAGCAAGCAGCCCCAGTCTCTGTGCCTCTGTGCGAGCAGTGCCATGGGCAGATGAGGCTGAGCAACAGCTTTCCAGGCTAGCTCTTTCTGGCTGAGAGCTATCTGCAGACGTTCGCATTTTCGGAGCAGGGTTGCTGGAGTTGGCTGGCAAGGACCACCTAAGATACGTTTGAAGTTTAAGGGAGTAAGACAAGCAAGCAGCCCCAGTCTCTGTGTCTCTGTGCAAGCAGTGCCATGGGCAGATGAGGCTGAGCAACAGCTTTCCACGCTAACTCATTCTGGCTGAGAGCTATCTGCAGACGTTCGCATTTTCGGAACAGGGCTGCCAGAGGCCCCCTGAACGAACCTCCAAATCTGCGTTTGAAGTTTGAGGTGGCAAGACAAGCAAGAAGCCCCAGTCTCTGTGCCTCTGTGCGAGCAGTGACATGGGCAGATGAGGCTGAGCAACAGCTTTCCAGGCTAGCTCTTTCTGCCTGCGAGCCATCTGCAGACGTTCGCATTTTCGGAGCAGGGTTGCTGGAGTTGGCTGGCACGGACCACCTAAGATACGTTTGAAGTCTGAGGGGTCAAGACAAGCAAGCAGCCCCAGTCTCTGTGCCTCTGTGCGAGCAGTGCCATGGGCAGATGAGGCTGAGCAACAGCTTTCCAGGCTAGCTCTTTCTGGCTGCGAGCTATCTGCAGACGTTCGCATTTTCAGAGCAGGGCTGCCGGATTTGTCCGGCACGGACCACTTATGTTTCGTTTGAAGTTTGAGGGGTCAAGACAAGCAAGCAGCCCCAGTCTCTGTGCCTCTGCGCGAGCAGTGCCATGGGCAGATGAGGCTGAGCAACAGCTTTGCAGGCTAGCTCTTTCTGGATGCGAGCTATCTGCAGACGTTCGCATTTTCGGAGCAGGGCTGCCGGAGGCGCCCGGCACGGACCACCTAAGTTACGTTTGAAGTTTGAGTTGTCAAGACAAGCAAGCAGCCCCAGTCTCTGTGCCTCTGTGCGAGCAGTGCCATGGGCAGATGAGGCTGAGCAACAGCTTTCCAGGCTAGCTCTTTCTGGCTGCGAGCTATCTGCAGACGTTCGCATTTTCAGAGCAGCGCTGCCAGAGGCTCCCGGCGTGGACAACCTAAACTACGTTTGAAGTTTGAGGGGCAAGACAAGCAAGCAGCCCCAGTCTCTGTGCCTCTGAACGAGCAGTGCCATGGGTAGATGAGGCTGAGCAACAGCTTTCCACGCTAGCTTTTTCTGCCTGCGAGCTATCTGCAGACGTTCGCATTTTCAAAGCAGCGCTGCCAGAGGCTCCTGGCAAGGACCACCTAAGCTACGTTTGAAGTTTGAGGTGGCAAGACAAGCAAGCAGCCCCAGTCTCTGTGCCTCTGTGCGAGCAGTGCCATGGGCAGATGAGGCTCAGCAACAGCTTTCCAGGCTAGCTCTTTCTGCCGGCGAGCTATCTGCAGACGTTCGCATTTTCGGAACAGGGCTGCCAGAGGCCCTCTGAACGAACCTCCAAATCTACGTTTGAATTTTGAGGTGACAAGACAAGCAAGAAGCCCCAGTCTCTGTGCCTCTGTGCGAGCAGTGCCATGGGCAGATGAGGCTGAGCAACAGCTTTCCAGGCTAGCTCTTTCTGCCTGCGAGCCATCTGCAGACGTTCGCATTTTCGGAGCAGGGTTGCTGGAGTTGGCTGGCACGGACCACCTAAGATACGTTTGAAGTCTGAGGGGTCAAGACAAGCAAGCAGCCCCAGTCTCTGTGCCTCTGTGCGAGCAGTGCCATGGGCAGATGAGGCTGAGCAACAGCTTTCCAGGCTAGCTCTTTCTGGCTGAGAGCTATCTGCAGACGTTCGCATTTTCAGAGCAGGGCTGCCGGATTTGGCCGGCACGGACCACTTATGTTTCGTTTGTAGTTTGAGGGGTCAAGACAAGCAAGCAGCCCCAGTCTCTGTGCCTCTGCGCGAGCAGTGCCATGGGCAGATGAGGCTGAGCAACAGCTTTGCAGGCTAGCTCTTTCTGGATGCGAGCTATCTGCAGACGTTCGCATTTTCGGAGCAGGGCTGCCGGAGGCGCCCGGCACGGACCACCTAAGTTACGTTTGAAGTTTGAGTTGTCAAGACAAGCAAGCAGCCCCAGTCTCTGTGCCTCTGTGCGAGCAGTGCCATGGGCAGATGAGGCTGAGCAACAGCTTTCCAGGCTAGCTCTTTCTGGCTGCGAGCTATCTGCAGACGTTCGCATTTTCAGAGCAGCGCTGCCAGAGGCTCCCGGCGTGGACCACCTAAACTACGTTTGAAGTTTGAGGGGCAAGACAAGCAAGCAGCCCCAGTCTCTGTGCCTCTGAACGAGCAGTGCCATGGGTAGATGAGGCTGAGCAACAGCTTTCCACGCTAGCTTTTTCTGCCTGCGAGCTATCTGTTGACGTTCGCATTTTCAAAGCAGCGCTGCCAGAGGCTCCTGGCAAGGACCACCTAAGCTACGTTTGAAGTTTGAGGTGGCAAGACAAGCAAGACGCCCCAGTCTCTGTGCCTCTGTGCGAGCAGTGCCATGGGCAGATGAGGCTCAGCAACAGCTTTCCAGGCTAGCTCTTTCTGCCGGCGAGCTATCTGCAGACGTTCGCATTTTCGGAACAGGGCTGCCAGAGGCCCCCTGAACGAACCTCCAAATCTACGTTTGAATTTTGAGGTGACAAGACAAGCAAGAAGCCCCTGTCTCTCTGCCTCTGTGCGAGCAGTGCCATGGGCAGATGAGGCTGAGCAACAGCTTTCCAGGCTAGCTCTTTCTGCCTGCGAGCTATCTGCAGACGTTCGCATTTTCTGAGCAGAGCTGCCGGAGGCAACCTGCAAGGAAAAATTAAGATACTTTTGAACTTTAACGGGGCAAGACAAGCAAGCAGTCCCAGTCTCTGTGCCGCTGCGCGAGCAGTGCCATGGGCAGATGAGGCTGAGCAACAGCTTTCCAGGCTAGCTCTTTCTACCGGCGAGCTATCTGCACACGATCCCATTTTCGGAACAGGGCTGCCAGAGGCTCCTGGTACGGACCACCTAAGTTACGTTTGAAGTTTGAGGTGGCAAGACAAGCAAGCAGCCCCAGTCTCTGTGCCTCTGTGCGAGCAGTGACATGGGCAGATGAGGCTGAGCAACAGCTTTCCAGGCTAGCTCTTTCTGCCTGCGAGCCATCTGCAGACGTTCGCATTTTCGGAGCAGGGTTGCTGGAGTTGGCTGGCACGGACCACCTAAGATACGTTTGAAGTCTGAGGGGTCAAGACAAGCAAGCAGCCCCAGTCTCTGTGCCTCTGTGCGAGCAGTGCCATGGGCAGATGAGGCTGAGCAACAGCTTTCCAGGCTAGCTCTTTCTGGCTGCGAGCTATCTGCAGACGTTCGCATTTTCAGAGCAGGGCTGCCGGATTTGTCCGGCACGGACCACTTATGTTTCGTTTGAAGTTTGAGGGGTCAAGACAAGCAAGCAGCCCCAGTCTCTGTGCCTCTGTGCGAGCAGTGCCATGGGCAGATGAGGCTCAGCAACAGCTTTCCAGGCTAGCTCTTTCTGCCGGCGAGCTATCTGCAGACGTTCGCATTTTCGGAACAGGGCTGCCAGAGGCCCCCTGAAAGAACCTCCAAATCTACGTTTGAATTTTGAGGTGACAAGACAAGCAAGAAGCCCCAGTCTCTCTGCCTCTGTGCGAGCAGTGCCATGGGCAGATGAGGCTGAGCAACAGCTTTCCAGGCTAGCTCTTTCTGCCTGCGAGCTATCTGCAGACGTTCGCATTTTCTGAGCAGAGCTGCCGGAGGCAACCTGCAAGGAAAAATTAAGACACTTTTGAACTTTAACGGGGCAAGACAAGCAAGCAGCCCCAGTCTCTGTGCCTCTGTGCGAGCAGTGCCATGGGCAGATGAGGCTGAGCAACAGCTTTCCAGGCTAGCTCTTTCTGGCTGAGAGCTATCTGCAGACATTCGCATTTTCGGAGCAGGGCTGCTGGAGTTTGCTGGCACGGACCACCTAATGTACGTTTGAAGTTTAAGGGAGTAAGACAAGCAAGCAGCCCCAGTCTCTGTGCCTCTGTGCGAGCAGTGCCATGGGCAGATGAGGCTGAGCAACAGCTTTACAGGCTAGCTCTTTCTGGCTCCGAGCTATCTGCAGACGTTCGCATTTTCGGAGCAGGGCTGCCGGAGGCCCCCTGCACGGACCACCTAAGCTACGTTTGAAGTTTGAGGTTGCAAGACAAGGAAGCAGCCCCAGTCTCTGGGCCTCTGTGCGAGCAGTGCCATGGGCAGATGAGGCTCAGCAAGAGCTTTCCAGGCTAACACTTTCTGCCGGCGAGCTATCTGCAGACCTTCCCATTTTCGGAACAGGGCTGCCAGAGGCCCCCTGAACGAACCTCCAAATATACGTTTGAAATTTGAGGTGGCAAGAAAAGCAAGCAGCCCCAGTCTCTCTGCCTCTGTGCGAGCAGTGCCATGGGCAGATGAGGCTGAGCAACAGCTTTCCAGGCTAGCTCTTTCTGGCTGCGAGCTATCTGCAGACGTTCGCCTTTTGGGAGCAGGGCTGCCGGAGCCCCCTGCACGGAAAAGTTAAGATACTTCTGAACTTTAACGGGGCAAGACAAGCAAGCAGCCCCAGTCTCTGTGCCTCTGTGCGAGCAGTGCCATGGGCAGATGAGGCTGAGCAACAGCTTTCCACGGTAGCTCATTCTGGCTGAGAGCTATCTGCAGACGTTCGCATTTACAGAGCAGGGCTGCTGGAATTTGCTGGCACGGACCACCTAATGTACGTTTGAAGTTTAAGGGAGTAAGACAAGCAAGCAGCCCCAGTCTCTGTGCCTCTGTGCGAGCAGTGCCATGGGCAGATGAGGCTGAGCAACAGCTTTACAGGCTAGCTCTTTCTGGATGCGAGCTATCTGCAGACGTTCCCATTTTCGGAACAGGGCTGCCGGAGGCCCCCTGCACGGACCACCTAATATACGTTTGAAGTTTGAGGTTGCAAGACAAGCAAGCAGCCGCAGTCTCTGTGCCTCTGTGCGAGCAGTGCCATGGGCAGATGAGGCTCAGCAACAGCTTTCCAGGCTAGCTCTTTCTGGCTGCGAGCTATCCGCAGACGTTCACATTTTCGGAGCAGGGCTGCCGGAGGCCCCCTGCACGGTCCACTTAAGCTACATTTGAATTTTGAGGTGGCAAGACAAGCAAGCAGCCCCAGTCTCTGTGCCTCTGCGCGAGCAGTGCCATGGGCAGATGAGGCTCAGCAACAGCTTTCCAGGCTAGCTCTTTCTGGATGCGAGCTATCTGCAGACGTTCGCATTTTCAGAGCAGGGCTGCCGGATTTGGCCGGCACGGACCACTTAAGGTTCGTTTGAAGTTTGAGGGGTCAAGACAAGCAAGCAGCCCCAGTCTCTGTGCCTCTGCGCGAGCAGTGCCATGGGCAGATGAGGCTGAGCAACAGCTTTCCAGGCTAGCTCTTTCTGGATGCGAGCTATCTGCAGACGTTCGCATTTTCGGAGCAGGGCTGCCGGAGGCGCCCGGCACGGACCACCTAAGTTACGTTTGAAGTTTGAGTTGTCAAGACAAGCAAGCAGCCCCAGTCTCTGTGCCTCTGTGCGAGCAGTGCCATGGGCAGATGAGGCTGAGCAACAGCTTTACAGGCTAGCTCTTTCTGGCTCCGAGCTATCTGCAGACGTTCGCATTTTCGGAGCAAGGCTGCCGGAGACCCCCTGCACGGACCACCTAAGATACGTTTGAAGTTTGAGGTTGCAAGACAAGGAAGCAGCCCCAGTCTCTGGGCCTCTGTGCGAGCAGTGCCATGGGCAGATGAGGCTCAGCAAGAGCTTTCCAGGCTAACACTTTCTGCCGGCGAGCTATCTGCAGACCTTCCCATTTTCGGAACAGGGCTGCCGGAGGCGCCCGGCACGGACCACCTAAGCTACGTTTGAAGTGTGAGGGGGCAAGAAAAGCAAGCAGCCCCAGTCTCTGTGCCTCTGTGCGAGCAGTGCCATGGGCAGATGAGGCTGAGCAACAGCTTTCCACGGTAGCTCATTCTGGCTGAGAGCTATCTGCAGACGTTCGCATTTTCGGAGCAGAGCTGCCGGAGCCCCCTGCACGGAAAAGTTAAGATACTTTTGAACTTTAACGGGGCAAGACAAGCAAGCAGCCCCAGTCTCTGTGCCTCTGTGCAAGCAGTGCCATGGGCAGATGAGGCTGAGCAACAGCTTTCCAGGCTAGCTCTTTCTGGCTGCGAGCTATCTGCAGACGTTCGCATTTTCAGAGCAGGGCTGCCGGATTTGGCCGGCACGGACCACTTAAGTTTCGTTTGAAGTTTGAGTTGTCAAGACAAGCAAGCAGCCCCAGTCTCTGTGCCTCTGTGCGAGCAGTGCCATGGGCAGATGAGGCTGAGCAACAGCTTTCCAGGCTAGCTCTTTCTGGCTGAGAGCTATCTGCAGACGTTCGCATTTTCGGAGCAGGGTTGCTGGAGTTGGCTGGCAAGGACCACCTAATGTACGTTTGAAGTTTAAGGGAGTAAGACAAGCAAGCAGCCCCAGTCTCTGTGTCTCTGTGCAGGCAGTGCCATGGGCAGATGAGGCTGAGCAACAGCTTTCCACGCTAGCCCTTTCTGGCTGCCAGCTAACTGCAGACGTTCGCATTTTCAGATCAGGGCTGCCAGAGGCTCCCCGCACGGACCACCTAAGTTACGTTTGAAGTTTGAGGTGGCAAGACAAGCAAGAAGCCGCAGTCTCTGTGCCTCTGTGCGAGCAGTGCCATGGGCAGATGAGGCTGAGCAACATCTTTCCAGGCTAGCGCTTTCTGACGGCGAGCTATCTGCAGACGTTCCCATTTTCGGAGCAGGGCTGCCGGAGGCCCCCTGCACGGACCACCTAAGATACGTTTGAAGTTTGAGGTTGCAAGACAAGCAAGCAGCCCCAGTCTCTGTGCCTCTGTGCGAGCAGTGCCATGGGCAGATGAGGCTGAGCAACAGCTTTCCAGGCTAGCTCTTTCTGGCTGAGAGCTATCTGCAGACATTCGCATTTTCGGAGCAGGGCTGCTGGAGTTTGCTGGCACGGACCACCTAATGTACGTTTGAAGTTTAAGGGAGTAAGACAAGCAAGCAGCCCCAGTCTCTGTGCCTCTGTGCGAGCAGTGCCATGGGCAGATGAGGCTGAGCAACAGCTTTACAGGCTAGCTCTTTCTGGCTCCGAGCTATCTGCAGACGTTCGCATTTTCGGAGCAGGGCTGCCGGAGGCCCCCTGCACGGACCACCTAAGCTACGTTTGAAGTTTGAGGTTGCAAGACAAGGAAGCAGCCCCAGTCTCTGGGCCTCTGTGCGAGCAGTGCCATGGGCAGATGAGGCTCAGCAAGAGCTTTCCAGGCTAACACTTTCTGCCGGCGAGCTATCTGCAGACCTTCCCATTTTCGGAACAGGGCTGCCAGAGGCCCCCTGAACGAACCTCCAAATATACGTTTGAAATTTGAGGTGGCAAGAAAAGCAAGCAGCCCCAGTCTCTGTGCCTCTGTGCGAGCAGTGCCATGGGCAGATGAGGCTGAGCAACAGCTTTCCAGGCTAGCTCTTTCTGCCTGCGAGCTATCTGCAGACGTTCGCCTTTTGGGAGCAGGGCTGCCGGAGCCCCCTGCACGGAAAAGTTAAGATACTTCTGAACTTTAACGGGGCAAGACAAGCAAGCAGCCCCAGGCTCTGTGCCTCTGTGCGAGCAGTGCCATGGGCAGATGAGGCTGAGCAACAGCTTTCCACGGTAGCTCATTCTGGCTGAGAGCTATCTGCAGACGTTCGCATTTACAGAGCAGGGCTGCTGGAATTTGCTGGCACGGACCACCTAATGTACGTTTGAAGTTTAAGGGAGTAAGACAAGCAAGCAGCCCCAGTCTCTGTGCCTCTGTGCGAGCAGTGCCATGGGCAGATGAGGCTGAGCAACAGCTTTACAGGCTAGCTCTTTCTGGCTGCGAGCTATCTGCAGACGTTCCCATTTTCGGAACAGGGCTGCCGGAGGCCCCCTGCACGGACCACCTAATATACGTTTGAAGTTTGAGGTTGCAAGACAAGCAAGCAGCCGCAGTCTCTGTGCCTCTGTGCGAGCAGTGCCATGGGCAGATGAGGCTCAGCAACAGCTTTCCAGGCTAGCTCTTTCTGGCTGCGAGCTATCCGCAGACGTTCACATTTTCGGAGCAGGGCTGCCGGAGGCCCCCTGCACGGTCCACTTAAGCTACATTTGAATTTTGAGGTGGCAAGACAAGCAAGCAGCCCCAGTCTCTGTGCCTCTGCGCGAGCAGTGCCATGGGCAGATGAGGCTCAGCAACAGCTTTCCAGGCTAGCTCTTTCTGGATGCGAGCTATCTGCAGACGTTCGCATTTTCAGAGCAGGGCTGCCGGATTTGGCCGGCACGGACCACTTAAGGTTCGTTTGAAGTTTGAGGGGTCAAGACAAGCAAGCAGCCCCAGTCTCTGTGCCTCTGTGCGAGCAGTGCCATGGGCAGATGAGGCTGAGCAACAGCTTTCCAGGCTAGCTCTTTCTGGATGCGAGCTATCTGCAGACGTTCGCATTTTCGGAGCAGGGCTGCCGGAGGCGCCCGGCACGGACCACCTAAGTTACGTTTGAAGTTTGAGTTGTCAAGACAAGCAAGCAGCCCCAGTCTCTGTGCCTCTGTGCGAGCAGTGCCATGGGCAGATGAGGCTGAGCAACAGCTTTACAGGCTAGCTCTTTCTGGCTCCGAGCTATCTGCAGACGTTCGCATTTTCGGAGCAAGGCTGCCGGAGGCCCCCTGCACGGACCACCTAAGATACGTTTGAAGTTTGAGGTTGCAAGACAAGGAAGCAGCCCCAGTCTCTGGGCCTCTGTGCGAGCAGTGCCATGGGCAGATGAGGCTCAGCAAGAGCTTTCCAGGCTAACACTTTCTGCCGGCGAGCTATCTGCAGACCTTCCCATTTTCGGAACAGGGCTGCCGGAGGCGCCCGGCACGGACCACCTAAGCTACGTTTGAAGTGTGAGGGGGCAAGAAAAGCAAGCAGCCCCAGTCTCTGTGCCTCTGTGCGAGCAGTGCCATGGGCAGATGAGGCTGAGCAACAGCTTTCCACGGTAGCTCATTCTGGCTGAGAGCTATCTGCAGACGTTCGCATTTTCGGAGCAGAGCTGCCGGAGCCCCCTGCACGGAAAAGTTAAGATACTTTTGAACTTTAACGGGGCAAGACAAGCAAGCAGCCCCAGTCTCTGTGCCTCTGTGCAAGCAGTGCCATGGGCAGATGAGGCTGAGCAACAGCTTTCCAGGCTAGCTCTTTCTGGCTGCGAGCTATCTGCAGACGTTCGCATTTTCAGAGCAGGGCTGCCGGATTTGGCCGGCACGGACCACTTAAGTTTCGTTTGAAGTTTGAGTTGTCAAGACAAGCAAGCAGCCCCAGTCTCTGTGCCTCTGTGCGAGCAGTGCCATGGGCAGATGAGGCTGAGCAACAGCTTTCCAGGCTAGCTCTTTCTGGCTGAGAGCTATCTGCAGACGTTCGCATTTTCGGAGCAGGGTTGCTGGAGTTGGCTGGCAAGGACCACCTAATGTACGTTTGAAGTTTAAGGGAGTAAGACAAGCAAGCAGCCCCAGTCTCTGTGTCTCTGTGCAGGCAGTGCCATGGGCAGATGAGGCTGAGCAACAGCTTTCCACGCTAGCCCTTTCTGGCTGCCAGCTAACTGCAGACGTTCGCATTTTCAGATCAGGGCTGCCAGAGGCTCCCCGCACGGACCACCTAAGTTACGTTTGAAGTTTGAGGTGGCAAGACAAGCAAGAAGCCGCAGTCTCTGTGCCTCTGTGCGAGCAGTGCCATGGGCAGATGAGGCTGAGCAACATCTTTCCAGGCTAGCGCTTTCTGACGGCGAGCTATCTGCAGACGTTCCCATTTTCGGAGCAGGGCTGCCGGAGGCCCCCTGCACGGACCACCTAAGATACGTTTGAAGTTTGAGGTTGCAAGACAAGCAAGCAGCCCCAGTCTCTGTGCCTCTGTGCGAGCAGTGCCATGGGCAGATGAGGCTGAGCAACAGCTTTCCAGGCTAGCTCTTTCTGGCTGAGAGCTATCTGCAGACATTCGCATTTTCGGAGCAGGGCTGCTGGAGTTTGCTGGCACGGACCACCTAATGTACGTTTGAAGTTTAAGGGAGTAAGACAAGCAAGCAGCCCCAGTCTCTGTGCCTCTGTGCGAGCAGTGCCATGGGCAGATGAGGCTGAGCAACAGCTTTACAGGCTAGCTCTTTCTGGCTCCGAGCTATCTGCAGACGTTCGCATTTTCGGAGCAGGGCTGCCGGAGGCCCCCTGCACGGACCACCTAAGCTACGTTTGAAGTTTGAGGTTGCAAGACAAGGAAGCAGCCCCAGTCTCTGGGCCTCTGTGCGAGCAGTGCCATGGGCAGATGAGGCTCAGCAAGAGCTTTCCAGGCTAACACTTTCTGCCGGCGAGCTATCTGCAGACCTTCCCATTTTCGGAACAGGGCTGCCAGAGGCCCCCTGAACGAACCTCCAAATATACGTTTGAAATTTGAGGTGGCAAGAAAAGCAAGCAGCACCAGTCTCTGTGCCTCTGTGCGAGCAGTGCCATGGGCAGATGAGGCTGAGCAACAGCTTTCCAGGCTAGCTCTTTCTGCCTGCGAGCTATCTGCAGACGTTCGCCTTTTGGGAGCAGGGCTGCCGGAGCCCCCTGCACGGAAAAGTTAAGATACTTCTGAACTTTAACGGGGCAAGACAAGCAAGCAGCCCCAGGCTCTGTGCCTCTGTGCGAGCAGTGCCATGGGCAGATGAGGCTGAGCAACAGCTTTCCACGGTAGCTCATTCTGGCTGAGAGCTATCTGCAGACGTTCGCATTTACAGAGCAGGGCTGCTGGAATTTGCTGGCACGGACCACCTAATGTACGTTTGAAGTTTAAGGGAGTAAGACAAGCAAGCAGCCCCAGTCTCTGTGCCTCTGTGCGAGCAGTGCCATGGGCAGATGAGGCTGAGCAACAGCTTTACAGGCTAGCTCTTTCTGGCTGCGAGCTATCTGCAGACGTTCCCATTTTCGGAACAGGGCTGCCGGAGGCCCCCTGCACGGACCACCTAATATACGTTTGAAGTTTGAGGTTGCAAGACAAGCAAGCAGCCGCAGTCTCTGTGCCTCTGTGCGAGCAGTGCCATGGGCAGATGAGGCTCAGCAACAGCTTTCCAGGCTAGCTCTTTCTGGCTGCGAGCTATCCGCAGACGTTCACATTTTCGGAGCAGGGCTGCCGGAGGCCCCCTGCACGGTCCACTTAAGCTACATTTGAATTTTGAGGTGGCAAGACAAGCAAGCAGCCCCAGTCTCTGTGCCTCTGCGCGAGCAGTGCCATGGGCAGATGAGGCTCAGCAACAGCTTTCCAGGCTAGCTCTTTCTGGATGCGAGCTATCTGCAGACGTTCGCATTTTCAGAGCAGGGCTGCCGGATTTGGCCGGCACGGACCACTTAAGGTTCGTTTGAAGTTTGAGGGGTCAAGACAAGCAAGCAGCCCCAGTCTCTGTGCCTCTGCGCGAGCAGTGCCATGGGCAGATGAGGCTGAGCAACAGCTTTCCAGGCTAGCTCTTTCTGGATGCGAGCTATCTGCAGACGTTCGCATTTTCGGAGCAGGGCTGCCGGAGGCGCCCGGCACGGACCACCTAAGTTACGTTTGAAGTTTGAGTTGTCAAGACAAGCAAGCAGCCCCAGTCTCTGTGCCTCTGTGCGAGCAGTGCCATGGGCAGATGAGGCTGAGCAACAGCTTTACAGGCTAGCTCTTTCTGGCTCCGAGCTATCTGCAGACGTTCGCATTTTCGGAGCAGGGCTGCCGGAGGCCCCCTGCACGGACCACCTAAGATACGTTTGAAGTCTGAGGGGTCAAGACAAGCAAGCAGCCCCAGTCTCTGTGGGTCTGTGCGAGCAGTGCCATGGGCAGATGAGGCTCAGCAAGAGCTTTCCAGGCTAACACTTTCTGCCGGCGAGCTATCTGCAGACCTTCCCATTTTCGGAACAGGGCTGCCGGAGGCGCCCGGCACGGACCACCTAAGCTACGTTTGAAGTGTGAGGGGGCAAGAAAAGCAAGCAGCCCCAGTCTCTGTGCCTCTGTGCGAGCAGTGCCATGGGCAGATGAGGCTGAGCAACAGCTTTCCACGGTAGCTCATTCTGGCTGAGAGCTATCTGCAGACGTTCGCATTTTCGGAGCAGAGCTGCCGGAGCCCCCTGCACGGAAAAGTTAAGATACTTTTGAACTTTAACGGGGCAAGACAAGCAAGCAGCCCCAGTCTCTGTGCCTCTGTGCGAGCAGTGCCATGGGCAGATGAGGCTGAGCAACAGCTTTCCAGGCTAGCTCTTTCTGCCTGCGAGCTATCTGCAGACGTTCCCATTTTCAGAGCAGGGCTGCCGGATTTGGCCGGCACGGACCACTTAAGTTTCGTTTGAAGTTTGAGGGGTCAAGACAAGCAAGCAGCCCCAGTCTCTGTGCCTCTTCGCGAGCAGTGCCATGGGCAGATGAGGCTGAGCAACAGCTTTCCAGGCTAGCTCTTTCTGGATGCGAGCTATCTGCAGACGTTCGCATTTTTGGAGCAGGGCTGCCGGAGGCGCCCGGCACGGACCACCTAAGTTACGTTTGAAGTTTGAGTTGTCAAGACAAGCAAGCAGCCCCAGTCTCTGTGCCTCTGTGCGAGCAGTGCCATGGGCAGATGAGGCTGAGCAACAGCTTTCCAGGCTAGCTCTTTCTGGCTGCGAGCTATCTGCAGACGTTCGCATTTTCAGAGCAGCGCTGCCAGAGGCTCCCGGCGTGGACCACCTAAACTACGTTTGAAGTTTGAGGGGCAAGACAAGCAAGCAGCCCCAGTCTCTGTGCCTCTGAACGAGCAGTGCCATGGGTAGATGAGGCTGAGCAACAGCTTTCCACGCTAGCTTTTTCTGCCTGCGAGCTATCTGCAGACGTTCGCATTTTCAAAGCAGCGCTGCCAGAGGCTCCTGGCAAGGACCACCTAAGCTACGTTTGAAGTTTGACGTGGCAAGACAAGCAAGCAGCCCCAGTCTCTGTGCCTCTGTGCGAGCAGTGCCATGGGCAGATGAGGCTCAGCAACAGCTTTCCAGGCTAGCTCTTTCTGCCGGCGAGCTATCTGCAGACGTTCGCATTTTCGGAACAGGGCTGCCAGAGGCCCCCTGAACGAACCTCCAAATCTACGTTTGAATTTTGAGGTGACAAGACAAGCAAGAAGCCCCTGTCTCTCTGCCTCTGTGCGAGCAGTGCCATGGGCAGATGAGGCTGAGCAACAGCTTTCCAGGCTAGCTCTTTCTGCCTGCGAGCTATCTGCAGACGTTCGCATTTTCTGAGCAGAGCTGCCGGAGGCAACCTGCAAGGAAAAATTAAGATACTTTTGAACTTTAACGGGGCAAGACAAGCAAGCAGTCCCAGTCTCTGTGGGTCTGTGCGAGCAGTGCCATGGGCTGATGAGGCTCAGCAACAGCTTTCCAGGCTAGCTCTTTCTACCGGCGAGCTATCTGCACACGATCCCATTTTCGGAACAGGGCTGCCAGAGGCTCCTGGTACGGACCACCTAAGTTACGTTTGAAGTTTGAGGTGGCAAGACAAGCAAGCAGCCCCAGTCTCTGTGCCTCTGTGCGAGCAGTGCCATGGGCAGATGAGGCTGAGCAACAGCTTTACAGGCTAGCTCTTTCTGGCTCCGAGCTATCTGCAGACGTTCGCATTTTCGGAGCAGGGTTGCTGGAGTTGGCTGGCAAGGACCACCTAATGTACGTTTGAAGTTTAAGGGAGTAAGACAAGCAAGCAGCCCCAGTCTCTGTGTTTCTGTGCAAGCAGTGCCATGGGCAGATGAGGCTGAGCAACAGCTTTCCACGCTAGCCCTTTCTGGCTGCCAGCTAACTGCAGACGTTCGCATTTTCAGAGCAGGGCTGCCAGAGGTTCCCCGCACGGACCACCTAAGTTACGTTTGAAGTTTGAGGTGGCAAGACAAGCAAGAAGCCGCAGTCTCTGTGCCTCTGTGCGAGCAGTGCCATGGGCAGATGAGGCTGAGCAACATCTTTCCAGGCTAGCGCTTTCTGACCGCGAGCTATCTGCAGACGTTCCCATTTTCGGAGCAGGGCTGCCGGAGGCCCCCTGCACGGACCACCTAAGATACGTTTGAAGTTTGAGGTTGCAAGACAAGCAAGCAGCCCCAGTCTCTGTGCCTCTGTGCGAGCAGTGCCATGGGCAGATGAGGCTGAGCAACAGCTTTCCAGGCTAGCTCTTTCTGGCTGAGAGCTATCTGCAGACATTCGCATTTTCGGAGCAGGGCTGCTGGAGTTTGCTGGCATGGACCACCTAATGTACGTTTGAAGTTTAAGGGAGTAAGACAAGCAAGCAGCCCCAGTCTCTGTGCCTCTGTGCGAGCAGTGCCATGGGCAGATGAGGCTGAGCAACAGCTTTACAGGCTAGCTCTTTCTGGCTCCGAGCTATCTGCAGACGTTCGCATTTTCGGAGCAGGGCTGCCGGAGGCCCCCTGCACGGACCACCTAAGCTACGTTTGAAGTTTGAGGTTGCAAGACAAGGAAGCAGCCCCAGTCTCTGGGCCTCTGTGCGAGCAGTGCCATGGGCAGATGAGGCTCAGCAAGAGCTTTCCAGGCTAACACTTTCTGCCGGCGAGCTATCTGCAGACGTTCCCATTTTCGGAACAGGGCTGCCAGAGGCCCCCTGAACGAACCTCCAAATATACGTTTGAAATTTGAGGTGGCAAGAAAAGCAAGCAGCCCCAGTCTCTGTGCCTCTGTGCGAGCAGTGCCATGGGCAGATGAGGCTGAGCAACAGCTTTCCAGGCTAGCTCTTTCTGCCTGCGAGCTCTCTGCAGACGTTCGCCTTTTGGGAGCAGGGCTGCCGGAGCCCCCTGCACGGAAAAGTTAAGATACTTTTGAACTTTAACGGGGCAAGACAAGCAAGCAGCCCCAGGCTCTGTGCCTCTGTGCGAGCAGTGCCATGGGCAGATGAGGCTGAGCAACAGCTTTCCACGGTAGCTCATTCTGGCTGAGAGCTATCTGCAGACGTTCGCATTTACAGAGCAGGGCTGCTGGAATTTGCTGGCACGGACCACCTAATGTACGTTTGAAGTTTAAGGGAGTAAGACAAGCAAGCAGCCCCAGTCTCTGTGCCTCTGTGCGAGCAGTGCCATGGGCAGATGAGGCTGAGCAACAGCTTTCCAGGCTAGCTCTTTCTGGCTCCGAGCTATCTGCAGACGTTCGCATTTTCGGAGCAGGGCTGCCGGAGGCACCCTGCACGGACCACCTAAGATACCTTTGAAGTTTGAGGATGCAAGACAAGGAAGCAGCCCCAGTCTCTGGGCCTCTGTGCGAGCAGTGCCATGGGCAGATGAGGCTGAGCAACAGCTTTCCACGGTAGCTCATTCTGGCTGAGAGCTATCTGCAGACGTTCGCATTTTCGGAGCAGGGCTGCTGGAGTTTGCTGGCACGGACCACCTAATGTACGTTTGAAGTTTAAGGGAGTAAGACAAGCAAGCAGCCCCAGTCTCTGTGCCTCTGTGCGAGCAGTGCCATGGGCAGATGAGGCTGAGCAACAGCTTTCCACGGTAGCTCATTCTGGCTGAGAGCTATCTGCAGACGTTCGCATTTTCGGAGCAGAGCTGCCGGAGCCCCCTGCACGGAAAAGTTAAGATACTTTTGAACTTTAACGGGGCAAGACAAGCAAGCAGCCCCAGGCTCTGTGCCTCTGTGCGAGCAGTGCCATGGGCAGATGAGGCTGAGCAACAGCTTTCCAGGCTAGCTCTTTCTGCCTGCGAGCCATCTGCAGACGTTCGCATTTTCGGAGCAGGGTTGCTGGAGTTGGATGGCACGGACCACCTAAGATACGTTTGAAGTCTGAGGGGTCAAGACAAGCAAGCAGCCCCAGTCTCTGTGCCTCTGTGCGAGCAGTGCCATGGGCAGATGAGGCTGAGCAACAGCTTTCCAGGCTAGCTCTTTCTGGCTGCGAGCTATCTGCAGACGTTCGCATTTTCTGAGCAGAGCTGCCGGAGGCAACCTGCAAGGAAAACTTAAGATACTTTTGAACTTTAACGGGGCAAGACAAGCAAGCAGTCCCAGTCTCTGTGCCTCTGTGCGAGCAGTGCCATGGGCTGATGAGGCTCAGCAACAGCTTTCCAGGCTAGCTCTTTCTACCGCCGAGCTATCTGCACACGATCCCATTTTCGGAACAGGGCTGCCAGAGGCTCCTTGTACGGACCACCTAAGTTACGTTTGAAGTTTGATGTTGCAAGACAAGCAAGCAGCCCCAGTCTCTGTGCCTCTGTGCGAGCAGTGCCATGGGCAGATGAGGCTGAGCAACAGCTTTCCAGGCTAGCTCTTTCTGGCTGAGAGCTATCTGCAGACGTTCGCATTTTCAGAGCAGGGTTGCTGGAGTTGGCTGGCAAGGACCACCTAATGTACGATTGAAGTTTAAGGGAGTAAGACAAGCAAGCAGCCCCAGTCTCTGTGTCTCTGTGCAAGCAGTGCCATGGGCAGATGAGGCTGAGCAACAGCTTTCCACGCTAGCCCTTTCTGGCTGCCAGCTAACTGCAGACGTTCGCATTTTCAGAGCAGGGCTGCCAGAGGCTCCCCGCACGGACCACCTAAGTTACGTTTGAAGTTTGAGGTGGCAAGACAAGCAAGAAGCCGCAGTCTCTGTGCCTCTGTGCGAGCAGTGCCATGGGCAGATGAGGCTGAGCAACATCTTTCCAGGCTAGCCCTTTCTGACGGCGAGCTATCTGCAAACGTTCCCATTTTCGGAGCAGGGCTGCCGGAGGCCCCCTGCACGGACCACCTAAGATACGTTTGAAGTTTGAGGTTGCAAGACAAGCAAGCAGCCCCAGTCTCTGTGCCTCTGTGCGAGCAGTGCCATGGGCAGATGAGGCTGAGCAACAGCTTTCCAGGCTAGCTCTTTCTGGCTGAGAGCTATCTGCAGACATTCGCATTTTCGGAGCAGGGCTGCTGGAGTTTGCTGGCACGGACCACCTAATGTACGTTTGAAGTTTAAGGGAGTAAGACAAGCAAGCAGCCCCAGTCTCTGTGCCTCTGTGCGAGCAGTGCCATGGGCAGATGAGGCTGAGCAACAGCTTTACAGGCTAGCTCTTTCTGGCTCCGAGCTATCTGCAGCCGTTCGCATTTTGGGAGCAGGGCTGCTGGAGCCCCCTGCACGGAAAAGTTAAGATACTTTTGAACTTTAACGGGGCAAGACAAGCAATCAGCCCCAGGCTCTGTGCCTCTGTGCGAGCAGTGCCATGGGCAGATGAGGCTGAGCAACAGCTTTCCACGGTAGCTCATTCTGGCTGAGAGCTATCTGCAGACGTTCGCATTTACAGAGCAGGGCTGCTGGAATTTGCTGGCACGGACCACCTAATGTACGTTTGAAGTTTAAGGGAGTAAGACAAGCAAGCAGCCCCAGTCTCTGTGCCTCTGTGCGAGCAGTGCCATGGGCAGATGAGGCTGAGCAACAGCTTTACAGGCTAGCTCTTTCTGGATGCGAGCTATCTGCAGACGTTCCCATTTTCGGAACAGGGCTGCCGGAGGCCCCCTGCACAAACCACCTAATATACGTTTGAAGTTTGAGGTTGCAAGACAAGCAAGCAGCCCCAGTCTCTGTGCCTCTGTGCGAGCAGTGCCATGGGCAGATGAGGCTCAGCAACAGCTTTCCAGGCTAGCTCTTTCTGGCTGCGAGCTATCCGCAGACGTTCACATTTTCGGAGCAGGGCTGCCGGAGGCCCCCTGCACGGTCCACCTAAGCTACATTTGAATTTTGAGGTGGCAAGACAAGCAAGCAGCCCCAGTCTCTGTGCCTCTGCGCGAGCAGTGCCATGGGCAGATGAGGCTCAGCAACAGCTTTCCAGGCTAGCTCTTTCTGGATGCGAGCTATCTGCAGACGTTCGCATTTTCAGAGCAGGGCTGCCGGATTTGGCCGGCACGGACCACTTAAGGTTCGTTTGAAGTTTGAGGGGTCAAGACAAGCAAGCAGCCCCAGTCTCTGTGCCTCTGCGCGAGCAGTGCCATGGGCAGATGAGGCTGAGCAACAGCTTTCCAGGCTAGCTCTTTCTGGATGCGAGCTATCTGCAGACGTTCGCATTTTCGGAGCAGGTCTGCCGGAGGCGCCCGGCACGGACCACCTAAGTTACGTTTGAAGTTTGATTTGTCAAGACAAGCAAGCAGCCCCAGTCTCTGTGCCTCTGTGCGAGCAGTGCCATGGGCAGATGAGGCTGAGCAACAGCTTTCCAGGCTAGCTCTTTCTGGCTGCGAGCTATCTGCAGACGTTCGCATTTTCAGAGCAGCACTGCCAGAGGCTCCCGGCGTGGACCACCTAAACTACGTTTGAATTTTGAGGTGGCAAGACAAGCAAGCAGCCCCAGACTCTGTGCCTCTGCGCGAGCAGTGCCATGGGCAGATGAGGCTGAGCAACAGCTTTCCAGGCTAGCTCTTTCTGGATGCGAGCTATCTGCAGACGTTCGCATTTTCAGAGCAGGGCTGCTGGAATTTGCTGGCACGGACCACCTAAGGTTCGTTTGAAGTTTGAGGGGTCAAGACAAGCAAGCAGCCCCAGTCTCTGTGCCTCTGCGCGAGCAGTGCCATGGGCAGATGAGGCTGAGCAACAGCTTTGCAGGCTAGCTCTTTCTGGATGCGAGCTATCTGCAGACGTTCGCATTTTCGGAGCAGGGCTGCCGGAGGCGCCCGGCACGGACCACCTAAGTTACGTTTGAAGTTTGAGTTGTCAAGACAAGCAAGCAGCCCCAGTCTCTGTGCCTCTGTGCGAGCAGTGCCATGGGCAGATGAGGCTGAGCAACAGCTTTCCAGGCTAGCTCTTTCTGGCTGCGAGCTATCTGCAGACGTTCGCATTTTCAGAGCAGCGCTGCCAGAGGCTCCCGGCGTGGACCACCTAAACTACGTTTGAAGTTTGAGGGGCAAGACAAGCAAGCAGCCCCAGTCTCTGTGCCTCTGAACGAGCAGTGCCATGGGTAGATGAGGCTGAGCAACAGCTTTCCACGCTAGCTTTTTCTGCCTGCGAGGTATCTGCAGACGTTCGCATTTTCAAAGCAGCGCTGCCAGAGGCTCCTGGCACGGACCACCTAAGCTACGTTTGAAGTTTGAGGTGGCAAGACAAGCAAGCAGCCCCAGTCTCTGTGCCTCTGTGCGAGCAGTGCCATGGGCAGATGAGGCTGAGCAACAGCTTTCCAGGCTAGCTATTTCTGCCTGCGAGCTATCCGCAGACGTTCACATTTTTAGAGCAGGGCTGCCGGAGGCCCCCTGCACGGACCACCTAAGCTACATTTGAAGTCTGAGGTGGCAAGACAAGCAAGCAGCCCCAGTCTCTGTGCCTCTGTGCGAGCAGTGCCATGGGCAGATGAGGCTCAGCAACAGCTTTCCAGGCTAGCTCTTTCTGGCTGAGAGCTATCTGCAGACATTCGCATTTTCGGAGCAGGGCTGCTGGAGTTTGCTGGCACGGACCACCTAATGTACGTTTGAATTTTAAGGGAGTAAGACAAGCAAGCAGCCCCAGTCTCTGTGCCTCTGTGCGAGCAGTGCCATGGGCAGATGAGGCTGAGCAACAGCTTTACAGGCTAGCTCTTTCTGGCTCCGAGCTATCTGCAGCCGTTCGCATTTTGGGAGCAGGGCTGCTGGAGCCCCCTGCACGGAAAAGTTAAGATACTTTTGAACTTTAACGGGGCAAGACAAGCAAGCAGCCCCAGGCTCTGTGCCTCTGTGCGAGCAGTGCCATGGGCAGATGAGGCTGAGCAACAGCTTTCCACGGTAGCTCATTCTGGCTGAGAGCTATCTGCAGACGTTCACATTTACAGAGCAGGGCTGCTGGAATTTGCTGGCACGGACCACCTAATGTACGTTTGAAGTTTAAGGGAGTAAGACAAGCAAGCAGCCCCAGTCTCTGTGCCTCTGTGCGAGCAGTGCCATGGGCAGATGAGGCTGAGCAACAGCTTTACAGGCTAGCTCTTTCTGGATGCGAGCTATCTGCAGACGTTCCCATTTTCGGAACAGGGCTGCCGGAGGCCCCCTGCACAAACCACCTAATATACGTTTGAAGTTTGAGGTTGCAAGACAAGCAAGCAGCCCCAGTCTCTGTGCCTCTGTGCGAGCAGTGCCATGGGCAGATGAGGCTCAGCAACAGCTTTCCAGGCTAGCTCTTTCTGGCTGCGAGCTATCCGCAGACGTTCACATTTTCGGAGCAGGGCTGCCGGAGGCCCCCTGCACGGTCCACCTAAGCTACATTTGAATTTTGAGGTGGCAAGACAAGCAAGCAGCCCCAGTCTCTGTGCCTCTGCGCGAGCAGTGCCATGGGCAGATGAGGCTCAGCAACAGCTTTCCAGGCTAGCTCTTTCTGGATGCGAGCTATCTGCAGACGTTCGCATTTTCAGAGCAGGGCTGCCGGATTTGGCCGGCACGGACCACTTAAGGTTCGTTTGAAGTTTGAGGGGTCAAGACAAGCAAGCAGCCCCAGTCTCTGTGCCTCTGCGCGAGCAGTGCCATGGGCAGATGAGGCTGAGCAACAGCTTTCCAGGCTAGCTCTTTCTGGATGCGAGCTATCTGCAGACGTTCGCATTTTCGGAGCAGGTCTGCCGGAGGCGCCCGGCACGGACCACCTAAGTTACGTTTGAAGTTTGAGTTGTCAAGACAAGCAAGCAGCCCCAGTCTCTGTGCCTCTGTGCGAGCAGTGCCATGGGCAGATGAGGCTGAGCAACAGCTTTCCAGGCTAGCTCTTTCTGGCTGCGAGCTATCTGCAGACGTTCGCATTTTCAGAGCAGCACTGCCAGAGGCTCCCGGCGTGGACCACCTAAACTACGTTTGAATTTTGAGGTGGCAAGACAAGCAAGCAGCCCCAGACTCTGTGCCTCTGCGCGAGCAGTGCCATGGGCAGATGAGGCTGAGCAACAGCTTTCCAGGCTAGCTCTTTCTGGATGCGAGCTATCTGCAGACGTTCGCATTTTCAGAGCAGGGCTGCCGGATTTGGCCGGCACGGACCACTTAAGGTTCGTTTGAAGTTTGAGGGGTCAAGACAAGCAAGCAGCCCCAGTCTCTGTGCCTCTGCGCGAGCAGTGCCATGGGCAGATGAGGCTGAGCAACAGCTTTGCAGGCTAGCTCTTTCTGGATGCGAGCTATCTGCAGACGTTCGCATTTTCGGAGCAGGGCTGCCGGAGGCGCCCGGCACGGACCACCTAAGTTACGTTTGAAGTTTGAGTTGTCAAGACAAGCAAGCAGCCCCAGTCTCTGTGCCTCTGTGCGAGCAGTGCCATGGGCAGATGAGGCTGAGCAACAGCTTTCCAGGCTAGCTCTTTCTGGCTGCGAGCTATCTGCAGACGTTCGCATTTTCAGAGCAGCGCTGCCAGAGGCTCCCGGCGTGGACCACCTAAACTACGTTTGAAGTTTGAGGGGCAAGACAAGCAAGCAGCCCCAGTCTCTGTGCCTCTGAACGAGCAGTGCCATGGGTAGATGAGGCTGAGCAACAGCTTTCCACGCTAGCTTTTTCTGCCTGCGAGGTATCTGCAGACGTTCGCATTTTCAAAGCAGCGCTGCCAGAGGCTCCTGGCACGGACCACCTAAGCTACGTTTGAAGTTTGAGGTGGCAAGACAAGCAAGCAGCCCCAGTCTCTGTGCCTCTGTGCGAGCAGTGCCATGGGCAGATGAGGCTGAGCAACAGCTTTCCAGGCTAGCTATTTCTGCCTGCGAGCTATCCGCAGACGTTCACATTTTTAGAGCAGGGCTGCCGGAGGCCCCCTGCACGGACCACCTAAGCTACATTTGAAGTCTGAGGTGGCAAGACAAACAAGCAGCCCCAGTCTCTGTGCCTCTGTGCGAGCAGTGCCATGGGCAGATGAGGCTCAGCAACAGCTTTCCAGGCTAGCTCTTTCTGCCGGCGAGCTATCTGCAGACATTCGCATTTTCGGAACAGGGCTGCCAGAGGCCCCCTGAACGAACCTCCAAATCTACGTTTGAATTTTGAGGTGACAAGACAAGCAAGAAGCCCCAGTCTCTCTGCCTCTGTGCGAGCAGTGCCATGGGCAGATGAGGCTGAGCAACAGCTTTCCACGCTAGCCCTTTCTGGCTGCCAGCTAACTGCAGACGTTCGCATTTTCAGAGCAGGGCTGCCAGAGGCTCCCCGCACGGACCACCTAAGTTACGTTTGAAGTTTGAGGTGGCAAGACAAGCAACCAGCCGCTGTCTCTGTGCCTCTGTGCGAGCAGTGCCATGGGCAGATGAGGCTGAGCAACATCTTTCCAGGCTAACGCTTTCTGCCGGCGAGCTATCTGCAGACGTTCCCATTTTCGGAGCAGGGCTGCCGGAGGCCCCCTGCACGGACCCCCTAAGATACGTTTGAAGTTTGAGGTTGCAAGACAAGCAAGCAGCCCCAGTCTCTGTGCCTCTGTGCGAGCAGTGCCATGGGCAGATGAGGCTGAGCAACAGCTTTCCAGGCTAGCTCTTTCTGCCTGCGAGCTATCTGCAGACGTTCCCATTTTCAGAGCAGGGCTGCCGGAGTTGGGCGGCACAGACAACCTAAACTACATTTGAAGTTTGAGGGTGCAAGACAAGCAAGCAGCCCCAGTCTCTGTGCCTCTGTGCGAGCAGTGCCATGGGCAGATGAGGCTGAGCAACAGCTTTCCACGCTAGCTCTTTCTGGCTGCGAGCTAACTGCAGACGTTCGCATTTTCAGAGCAGGGCTGCCAGAGGCTCCCCGCGTGGACCACCTAAACTACGTTTGAAGTTTGAGGGGGCAAGACAAGAAGCAGCCCCAGTCTCTGTGCCTCTGTGCGAGCAGTGCCATGGGCAGATGAGGCTGAGCAACAGCTTTTCCAGGTTATCTCTTTCTGGATGCGAGCTATCTGCAGACGTTCGCATTTTCAAAGCAGCGCTGCCAGAGGCTCCTGGCATGGACCACCTAAGACACGTACGAAGTTTGAGGTGGCAAGACAAGCAAGAAGCCCCAGTCTCTGTGCCTCTGTGCGAGCAGTGCCATGGGCAGATGAGGCTGAGCAACAGCTTTCCAGGCTAGCTCTTTCTGCCTGCGAGCCATCTGCAGACGTTCGCATTTTCGGAGCAGACCTGCCGGAGGCCCCCTGCACGGACCACCCAAGCTACTTTTGACTTTTGAGGGGTCAAGACAAGCAAGCAGCCCCAGTCTCTGTGCCTCTGTGCGAGCAGTGCCATGGGCAGATGAGGCTGAGCAACAGCTTTCCAGGCTAGCTCTTTCTGGCTGCGAGCTATCTGCAGACGTTCGCATTTTCAGAGCAGGGCTGCCGGATTTGGCCGGCACGGACCACCTAAGATTCATTTGAAGTTTGAGGGGGCAAGACAAGCAAGCAGCCCCAGGCTCTGTGCCTCTGTGTGAGCAGTGCCATGGGCAGATGAGGCTGAGCAACAGCTTTCCAGGCTAGCTCTTTCTGCCTGCGAGCTATCTGCAGACGTTCCCATTTTCAGAGCAGGGCTGCCGGAGTTGGGCGGCACGGACAACCTAAGTTACATTTGAAGTTTGAGGGTGCAAGACAAGCAAGCAGCCCCAGTCTCTGTGCCTCTGTGCGAGCAGTGCCATGGGCAGATGAGGCTGAGCAACAGCTTTGCAGGCTAGCCCTTTAAGGCTGCGAGCTAACTGCAGACGTTCGCATTTTCAAAGCAGGGCTGCCAGAATCTCCCCGCGTGGACCACCTAAACTACGTTTGAAGTTTGAGGGGGCAAGACAAGCAAGCAGCCCCAGTCTCTGTGCCTCTGTGCGAGCAGTGCCATGGGCAGATGAGGCTCAGCAACAGCTTTCCAGGCTAGCTCTTTCTGCCGGCGAGCTATCTGCAGACGTTCCCATTTTCGGAACAGGGCCTGCCGGAGGCCCCCTGCACGGACCACCTAAGATACGTTTGAAGTTTTAGGTTGCAAGACAAGCAAGCAGCCCCAGTCTCTGTGCCTCTGTGCGAGCAGTGCCATGGGCAGATGAGGCTGAGCAACAGCTTTACAGGCTAGCTCTTTCTGGATGCGAGCTATCTGCAGACGTTCGCATTTTCGGAGCAGGGCTGCCGGAGCCCCCCTGCACGGACCACCTAAGATACGTTTCAAGTTTGAGGTTGCAAGACAAGCAAGCAGCCCCAGTCTCTGTGCCTCTGTGCGAGCAGTGCCATGGGCAGATGAGGCTCAGCAACAGCTTTCCAGGCTAGCTCTTTCTGCCGGCGAGCTATCTGCAGACGTTCCCATTTTCGGAACTGGGCTGCCAAAGGCCCCCTGAACGAACCTCCAAATCTACGTTTGAATTTTGAGGTGGCAAGTCAAGCAAGAAGCACCAGTCTCTGTGCCTCTGTGCGAGCAGTGCCATGGGCTGATGAGGCTCAGCAACAGCTTTCCAGGCTAGTTCTTTCTACCGGCGAGCCATCTGCAGACGTTCGCATTTTTGGAGCAGGGTTCCTGGATTTGGCTGGCACGGACCACCTAAGATACGTTTGAAGTCTGAGGGGTCAAGACAAGTAAGCAGCCCCAGTCTCTCTGCCTCTGTGCGAGCAGTGCCATGGGCAGATGAGGCTGAGCAACAGCTTTCCAGGCTAGCTCTTTCTGGCTGCGAGCTATCTGCAGACGTTCGCATTTTCTGAGCAGAGCTGCCGGAGGCAACCTGCAAGGAAAACTTAAGATACTTTTGAACTTTAACGGGGCAAGACAAGCAAGCAGCCCCAGTCTCTGTGCCTCTCTGCGAGCAGTGCCATGGGCAGATGAGGCTGAGCAACAGCTTTCCAGGCTAGCTCTTTCTGCCGGCGAGCTATCTGCAGACGTTCCCATTTTCGGAACAGGGCTGCCAGAGGCCCCCAGAACGAACCTCCAAATGTACGTTTGAAGTTTGAGGTGGCAAGACAAGCAAGAAGCCCCAGTCTCTGTGCCTCTGTGCGAGCAGTGCCATGGGCAGAGGAGGCTGAGCAACAGCTTTCCACGCTAGCACTTTCTGACTGCCAGCTAACTGCAGACGTTCGCATTTTCAGAGCAGGGCTGCCAGAGGCTCCCTGCGTGGACCACCTAAACTACATTTGAAGTTTGAGGCGGCAAGACAAGCAAGCAGCCCCAGTCTCTGTGCCTCTGTGCGAGCAGTGCCATGGGCAGATGAGGCTGAGCAACAGCTTTCCAGGTTATCTCTTTCTGGATGCGAGCTATCTGCAGACGTTCCCATTTTCGGAACAGGGCTGCCAGAGGCCCCCTGAACAAACCTGCAAATCTACGTTTGAAGTTTGAGGTGGCAAGACATGCAAGAAGCCCCAGTCTCTGTGCCTCTGTGCGAGCAGTGCCATGGGCAGATGAGGCTGAGCAACAGCTTTCCAGGCTAGCTCTTTCTGCCTGCGAGCCATCTGAAGACGTTTGCATTTTCGGAGCAGACCTGCCGGAGGCCCCCTGCACGGACCACCTAAGCTACGTTTGACGTTTGAGGGGTCAAGACAAGCAAGCAGCCCCAGTCTCTGTGCCTCTGTGCGAGCAGTGCCATGGGCAGATGAGGCTGAGCAACAGCTTTCCAGGCTAGCTCTTTCTGGCTGCGAGCTATCTGCAGACGTTCCCATTTTCAGAGCAGGGCTGCCGGATTTGGCCGGCACGGACCACCTAAGATTCATTTGAAGTTTGAGGGGGCAAGACAAGCAAGCAGCCCCAGGCTCTGTGCCTCTGTGCGAGCAGTGCCATGGGCAGATGAGGCTGAGCAACAGCTTTCCAGGCTAGCTCTTTCTGCCTGCGAGCTATCTGCAGACGTTCCCATTTTCAGAGCAGGGCTGCCGGAGTTGGGCGGCACGGACAACCTAAGCTACATTTGAAGTTTGAGGGTGCAAGACAAGCAAGCAGCCCCAGTCTCTGTGCCTCTGTGCGAGCAGTGCCATGGGCAGATGAGGCTGAGCAATAGCTTTCCACTCTAGGCTTTAAGGCTGCGAGCTAACTGCAGACGTTCGCATTTTCAGAGCAGGGCTGCCAGAATCTCCCCGCGTGGACCACCTAAACTACGTTTGAAGTTTGAGGGGGCAAGACAAGCAAGCAGCCCCAGTCTCTGTGCCTCTGTGCAAGCAGTGCCATGGGCAGATGAGGCTGAGCAACAGCTTTCCAGGCTAGCTCTTTCTGGCTGCGAGCTATCTGCAGACGTTCGCATTTTCGGAGCAGGGCTGCCGGAGGCCCCCTGCACGGACCACCTAAGATACGTTTGAAGTTTGAGGTTGCAAGACAAGCAAGCAGCCCCAGTCTCTGTGCCTCTGTGCGAGCAGTGCCATGGGCAGATGAGGCTCAGCAACAGCTTTCCAGGCTAGCTCTTTCTGCCGGCGAGCTATCTGCAGACGTTCCCATTTTCGGAACTGGGCTGCCAGAGGCCCCCTGAACGAACCTCCAAATCTACGTTTGAATTTTGAGGTGGCAAGACAAGCAAGAAGCCCCAGTCTCTCTGCCTCTGTGCGAGCAGTGCCATGGGCAGATGAGGTTGAGCAACAGATTTCCAGGCTAGCTCTTTCTGGCTGCGAGCTATCTGCAGACGTTCGCATTTTCTGAGCAGAGCTGCCGGAGGCAACCTGCAAGGAAAACTTCAGATACTTTTGAACTTTAACGGGGCAAGACAAGCAAGCAGCCCCAGTCTCTGTGCCTCTGCGCGAGCAGTGCCATGGGCAGATGAGGCTGAGCAACAGCTTTCCAGGCTAGCTCTTTCTGGATGCGAGCTATCTGCAGACGTTCGCATTTTCGGAGCAGGGCTGCCGGAGGCACCCGGCACGGACCACCTAAGTTACGTTTGAAGTTTGAGTTGTCAAGACAAGCAAGCAGCCCCAGTCTCTGTGCCTCTGTGCGAGCAGTGCCATGGGCAGATGAGGCTGAGCAACAGCTTTACAGGCTAGCTCTTTCTGGCTGCGAGCTATCTGCAGACGTTCGCATTTTCAGAGCAGCACTGCCAGAGGCTCCCGGCGTGGACCACCTAAACTACGTTTGAATTTTGAGGTGGCAAGACAAGCAAGCAGCCCCAGTCTCTGTGCCTCTGCGCGAGCAGTGCCATGGGCAGATGAGGCTGAGCAACAGCTTTCCAGGCTAGCTCTTTCTGGATGCGAGCTATCTGCACACGTTCGCATTTTCAGAGCAGGGCTGCCGGATTTGGCCGGCACGGACCACTTGAGGTTCGTTTGAAGTTTGAGGGGTCAAGACAAGCAAGCAGCCCCAGTCTCTGTGCCTCTGCGCGAGCAGTGCCATGGGCAGATGAGGCTGAGCAACAGCTTTGCAGGCTAGCTCTTTCTGGATGCGAGCTATCTGCAGACGTTCGCATTTTCGGAGCAGGGCTGCCGGAGGCGCCCGGCACGGACCACCTAAGTTACGTTTGAAGTTTGAGTTGTCAAGACAAGCAAGCAGCCCCAGTCTCTGTGCCTCTGTGCGAGCAGTGCCATGGGCAGATGAGGCTGAGCAACAGCTTTCCAGGCTAGCTCTTTCTGGCTGCGAGCTATCTGCAGACGTTCGCATTTTCAGAGCAGCGCTGCCAGAGGCTGCCGGCGTGGACCACCTAAACTACGTTTGAAGTTTGAGGGGCAAGACAAGCAAGCAGCCCTAGTCTCTGTGCCTCTGAACGAGCAGTGCCATGGGTAGATGAGGCTGAGGAACAGCTTTCCACGCTAGCTTTTTCTGCCTGCGAGGTATCTGCAGACGTTCGCATTTTCAAAGCAGCGCTGCCAGAGGCTCCTGGCACGGACCACCTAAGCTACGTTTGAAGTTTGAGGTGGCAAGACAAGCAAGCAGCCCCAGTCTCTGTGCCTCTGTGCGAGCAGTGCCATGGGCAGATGAGGCTGAGCAACAGCTTTCCAGGATAGCTCTTTCTGCCTGCGAGCTATCCGCAGACGTTCACATTTTCAGAGCAGGGCTGCCGGAGGCCCCCTGCACGGACCACCTAAGCTACATTTGAAGTCTGAGGTGGCAAGACAAGCAAGCAGCCCCAGTCTCTGTGCCTCTGTGCGAGCAGTGCCATGGGCAGATGAGGCTCAGCAACAGCTTTCCAGGCTAGCTCTTTCTGCCGGCGAGCTATCTGCAGACGTTCGCATTTTCGGAACAGGGCTGCCAGAGGCCCCCTGAACGAACCTCCAAATCTACGTTTGAATTTTGAGGTGACAAGACAAGCAAGAAGCCCCAGTCTCTCTGCCTCTGTGCGAGCAGTGCCATGGGCAGATGAGGCTGAGCAACAGCTTTCCAGGCTAGCTCTTTCTGGCTGAGAGCTATCTGCAGACGTTCGCATTTTCGGAGCAGGGTTGCTGGAGTTGGCTGGCAAGGACCACCTAATGTACGTTTGAAGTTTAAGGGAGTAAGACAAGCAAGCAGCCCGAGTCTCTGTGCCTCTGCGCGAGCAGTGCCATGGGCAGATGAGGCTGAGCAACAGCTTTCCACGCTAGCCCTTTCTGGCTGCCAGCTAACTGCAGACGTTCGCATTTTCAGAGCAGGGCTGCCAGAGGCTCCCCGCACGGACCACCTAAGTTACGTTTGAAGTTTGAGGTGGCAAGACAAGCAACCAGCCGCTGTCTCTGTGCCTCTGTGCGAGCAGTGCCATGGGCAGATGAGGCTGAGCAACATCTTTCCAGGCTAGCGCTTTCTGCCGGCGAGCTATCTGCAGACGTTCCCATTTTCGGAGCAGGGCTGCCGGAGGCCCCCTGCACGGACCACCTAAGATACGTTTGAAGTTTGAGGTTGCAAGACAAGCAAGCAGCCCCAGTCTCTGTGCCTCTGTGCGAGCAGTGCCATGGGCAGATGAGGCTGAGCAACAGCTTTCCAGGCTAGCTCTTTCTGGCTGAGAGCTATCTGCAGACGTTCGCATTTTCGGAGCAGGGCTGCTGGAGTTTGCTGGCACGGACCACCTAATGTACGTTTGAAGTTTAAGGGAGTAAGACAAGCAAGCAGCCCCAGTCTCTGTACCTCTGTGCGAGCAGTGCCATGGGCAGATGAGGCTGAGCAACAGCTTTACAGGCTAGCTCTTTCTGGCTCCGAGCTATCTGCAGACGTTCGCATTTTCGGAGCAGGGCTGCCGAAGGCCCCCTGCACGGACCACCTAAGATACGTTTGAAGTTTGAGGTTGCAAGACAAGCAAGCAGCCCCAGTCTCTGTGCCTCTGTGCGAGCAGTGCCATGGGCAGATGAGGCTGAGCAACAGCTTTCCACGGTAGCTCATTCTGGCTGAGAGCTATCTGCAGACGTTCGCGTTTTCGGAGCAGAGCTGCCGGAGCCCCCTGCACGGAAAAGTTAAGATACTTTTGAACTTTAACGGGGCAAGACAAGCAAGCAGCCCCAGGCTCTGTGCCTCTGTGCGAGCAGTGCCATGGGCAGATGAGGCTGAGCAACAGCTTTCCAGGCTAGCTCTTTCTGCCTGCGATCTATCTGCAGACGTTCCCATTTTCAGAGCAGGGCTGCCGGATTTGGCCGGCACGGACAACCTAAACTACATTTGAAGTTTGAGGGTGCAAGACAAGCAAGCAGTCCCAGTCTCTGTGCCTCTGTGCGAGCAGTGCCATGGGCAGATGAGGCTGAGCAACAGCTTTCCACGCTAGCTCTTTCTGGCTGCGAGCTAACTGCAGACGTTCGCATTTTCAGAGCAGGGCTGCCAGAGGCTCCCCGCGTGGACCACCTAAACTACGTTTGAAGTTTGAGGGGGCAAGACAAGAAGCAGCCCCAGTCTCTGTGCCTCTGTGCGAGCAGTGCCATGGGCAGATGAGGCTGAGCAACAGCTTTTCCAGGTTATCTCTTTCTGGATGCGAGCTATCTGCAGACGTTCGCATTTTCAAAGCAGCGCTGCCAGAGGCTCCTGGCATGGACCACCTAAGACACGTATGAAGTTTGAGGTGGCAAGACAAGCAAGAAGCCCCAGTCTCTGTGCCTCTGTGCGAGCAGTGCCATGGGCAGATAAGGCTGAGCAACAGCTTTCCAGGCTAGCTCTTTCTGCCTGCGAGCCATCTGCAGACGTTCGCATTTTCGGAGCAGACCTGCCGGAGGCCCCCTGCACGGACCACCCAAGCTACTTTTGACTTTTGAGGGGTCAAGACAAGCAAGCAGCCCCAGTCTCTGTGCCTCTGTGCGAGCAGTGCCATGGGCAGATGAGGCTGAGCAACAGCTTTCCAGGCTAGCTCTTTCTGGCTGCGAGCTATCTGCAGACGTTCGCATTTTCAGAGCAGGGCTGCCGGATTTGGCCGGCACGGACCACCTAAGATTCATTTGAAGTTTGAGGGGGCAAGACAAGCAAGCAGCCCCAGGCTCTGTGCCTCTGTGTGAGCAGTGCCATGGGCAGATGAGGCTGAGCAACAGCTTTCCAGGCTAGCTCTTTCTGCCTGCGAGCTAACTCCAGACGTTCCCATTTTCAAAGCAGGGCTGCCAGAATCTCCCCGCGTGGACCACCTAAACTACGTTTGAAGTTTGAGGGGGCAAGACAAGCAAGCAGCCCCAGTCTCTGTGCCTCTGTGCGAGCAGTGCCATGGGCAGATGAGGCTCAGCAACAGCTTTCCAGGCTAGCTCTTTCTGCCGGCGAGCTATCTGCAGACGTTCCCATTTTCGGAGCAGGGCTGCCGGAGGCCCCCTGCACGGACCACCTAAGATACGTTTGAAGTTTGAGGTTGCAAGACAAGCAAGCAGCCCCAGTCTCTGTGCCTCTGTGCGAGCAGTGCCATGGGCAGATGAGGCTGAGCAACAGCTTTCCAGGCTAGCTCTTTCTGGCTGAGAGCTATCTGCAGACGTTCGCATTTTCGGAGCAGGGCTGCTGGAGTTTGCTGGCACGGACCACCTAATGTACGTTTGAAGTTTAAGGGAGTAAGACAAGCAAGCAGCCCCAGTCTCTGTACCTCTGTGCGAGCAGTGCCATGGGCAGATGAGGCTGAGCAACAGCTTTACAGGCTAGCTCTTTCTGGCTCCGAGCTATCTGCAGACGTTCGCATTTTCGGAGCAGGGCTGCCGAAGGCCCCCTGCACGGACCACCTAAGATACGTTTGAAGTTTGAGGTTGCAAGACAAGCAAGCAGCCCCAGTCTCTGTGCCTCTGTGCGAGCAGTGCCATGGGCAGATGAGGCTGAGCAACAGCTTTCCACGGTAGCTCATTCTGGCTGAGAGCTATCTGCAGACGTTCGCGTTTTCGGAGCAGAGCTGCCGGAGCCCCCTGCACGGAAAAGTTAAGATACTTTTGAACTTTAACGGGGCAAGACAAGCAAGCAGCCCCAGGCTCTGTGCCTCTGTGCGAGCAGTGCCATGGGCAGATGAGGCTGAGCAACAGCTTTCCAGGCTAGCTCTTTCTGCCTGTGATCTATCTGCAGACGTTCCCATTTTCAGAGCAGGGCTGCCGGAGTTGGGCGGCACAGACAACCTAAACTACATTTGAAGTTTGAGGGTGCAAGACAAGCAAGCAGCCCCAGTCTCTGTGCCTCTGTGCGAGCAGTGCCATGGGCAGATGAGGCTGAGCAACAGCTTTCCACGCTAGCTCTTTCTGGCTGCGAGCTAACTGCAGACGTTCGCATTTTCAGAGCAGGGCTGCCAGAGGCTCCCCGCGTGGACCACCTAAACTACGTTTGAAGTTTGAGGGGGCAAGACAAGAAGCAGCCCCAGTCTCTGTGCCTCTGTGCGAGCAGTGCCATGGGCAGATGAGGCTGAGCAACAGCTTTTCCAGGTTATCTCTTTCTGGATGCGAGCTATCTGCAGACGTTCGCATTTTCAAAGCAGCGCTGCCAGAGGCTCCTGGCATGGACCACCTAAGACACGTATGAAGTTTGAGGTGGCAAGACAAGCAAGAAGCCCCAGTCTCTGTGCCTCTGTGCGAGCAGTGCCATGGGCAGATAAGGCTGAGCAACAGCTTTCCAGGCTAGCTCTTTCTGCCTGCGAGCCATCTGCAGACGTTCGCATTTTCGGAGCAGACCTGCCGGAGGCCCCCTGCACGGACCACCCAAGCTACTTTTGACTTTTGAGGGGTCAAGACAAGCAAGCAGCCCCAGTCTCTGTGCCTCTGTGCGAGCAGTGCCATGGGCAGATGAGGCTGAGCAACAGCTTTCCAGGCTAGCTCTTTCTGGCTGCGAGCTATCTGCAGACGTTCGCATTTTCAGAGCAGGGCTGCCGGATTTGGCCGGCACGGACCACCTAAGATTCATTTGAAGTTTGAGGGGGCAAGACAAGCAAGCAGCCCCAGGCTCTGTGCCTCTGTGTGAGCAGTGCCATGGGCAGATGAGGCTGAGCAACAGCTTTCCAGGCTAGCTCTTTCTGCCTGCGAGCTAACTCCAGACGTTCCCATTTTCAAAGCAGGGCTGCCAGAATCTCCCCGCGTGGACCACCTAAACTACGTTTGAAGTTTGAGGGGGCAAGACAAGCAAGCAGCCCCAGTCTCTGTGCCTCTGTGCGAGCAGTGCCATGGGCAGATGAGGCTCAGCAACAGCTTTCCAGGCTAGCTCTTTCTGCCGGCGAGCTATCTGCAGACGTTCCCATTTTCGGAACAGGGCCTGCCGGAGGCCCCCTGCACGGACCACCTAAGATACGTTTGAAGTTTGAGGTTGCAAGACAAGCAAGCAGCCCCAGTCTCTGTGCCTCTGTGCGAGCAGTGCCATGGGCAGATGAGGCTGAGCAACAGCTTTACAGGCTAGCTCTTTCTGGATGCGAGCTATCTGCAGACGTTCGCATTTTCGGAGCAGGGCTGCCGGACCCCCCCTGCACGGACCACCTAAGATACGTTTCAAGTTTGAGGTTGCAGGACATGCAAGCAGCCCCAGTCTCTGTGCCTCTGTGCGAGCAGTGCCATGGGCAGATGAGGCTCAGCAACAGCTTTCCAGGCTAGCTCTTTCTGCCGGCGAGCTATCTGCAGACGTTCCCATTTTCGGAACTGGGCTGCCAAAGGCCCCCTGAACGAACCTCCAAATCTACGTTTGAATTTTGAGGTGGCAAGTCAAGCAAGAAGCACCAGTCTCTGTGCCTCTGTGCGAGCAGTGCCATGGGCTGATGAGGCTCAGCAACAGCTTTCCAGGCTAGTTCTTTCTACCGGCGAGCCATCTGCAGACGTTCGCATTTTTTGGAGCAGGGTTCCTGGATTTGGCTGGCACGGACCACCTAAGATACGTTTGAAGTCTGAGGGGTCAAGACAAGTAAGCAGCCCCAGTCTCTCTGCCTCTGTGCGAGCAGTGCCATGGGCAGATGAGGCTGAGCAACAGCTTTCCAGGCTAGCTCTTTCTGGCTGCGAGCTATCTGCAGACGTTCGCATTTTCTGAGCAGAGCTGCCGGAGGCAACCTGCAAGGAAAACTTAAGATACTTTTGAACTTTAACGGGGCAAGACAAGCAAGCAGCCCCAGTCTCTGTGCCTCTGTGCGAGCAGTGCCATGGGCAGATGAGGCTGAGAAACAGCTTTCCAGACTAGCTCTTTCTGCCTGCGAGCTATCTGCAGACGTTCCCATTTTCGGAACAGGGCTGCCAGAGGCCCCCAGAACGAACCTCCAAATGTACGTTTGAAGTTTGAGGTGGCAAGACAAGCAAGAAGCCCCAGTCTCTGTGCCTCTGTGCGAGCAGTGCCATGGGCAGAGGAGGCTGAGCAACAGCTTTCCACGCTAGCCCTTTCTGGCTGCCAGCTAACTGCAGACGTTCGCATTTTCAGAGCAGGGCTGCCAGAGGCTCCCTGCGTGGACCACCTAAACTACGTTTGAAGTTTGAGGCGGCAAGACAAGCAAGCAGCCCCAGTCTCTGTGCCTCTGTGCGAGCAGTGCCATGGGCAGATGAGGCTCAGCAACAGCTTTCCAGGCTAGCTCTTTCTGCCGGCGAGCTATCTGCAGACGTTCCCATTTTCGGAACTGGGCTGCCAGAGGCCCCCTGAACGAACCTCCAAATCTACGTTTGAATTTTGAGGTGGCAAGACAAGCAAGAAGCCCCAGTCTCTCTGCCTCTGTGCGAGCAGTGCCATGGGCAGATGAGGCTGAGCAACAGCTTTCCAGGCTAGCTCTTTCTGGCTGCGAGCTATCTGCAGACGTTCGCATTTTCTGAGCAGAGCTGCCGGAGGCAACCTGCAAGGAAAACTTAAGATACTTTTGAACTTTAACGGGGCAAGACAAGCAAGCAGCCCCAGTCTCTGTGCCTCTGCGCGAGCAGTGCCATGGGCAGATGAGGCTGAGCAACAGCTTTCCAGGCTAGCTCTTTCTGGATGCGAGCTATCTGCAGACGTTCGCATTTTCGGAGCAGGGCTGCCGGAGGCGCCCGGCACGGACCACCTAAGTTACGTTTGAAGTTTGAGTTGTCAAGACAAGCAAGCAGCCCCAGTCTCTGTGCCTCTGTGCGAGCAGTGCCATGGGCAGATGAGGCTGAGCAACAGCTTTCCAGGCTAGCTCTTTCTGGCTGCGAGCTATCTGCAGACGTTCGCATTTTCAGAGCAGCACTGCCAGAGGCTCCCGGCGTGGACCACCTAAACTACGTTTGAATTTTGAGGTGGCAAGACAAGCAAGCAGCCCCAGTCTCTGTGCCTCTGCGCGAGCAGTGCCATGGGCAGATGAGGCTGAGCAACAGCTTTCCAGGCTAGCTCTTTCTGGCTGCGAGCTATCTGCAGACGTTCGCATTTTCAGAGCAGCGCTGCCAGAGGCTCCCGGCGTGGACCACCTAAACTACGTTTGAAGTTTGAGGGGCAAGACAAGCAAGCAGCCCCAGTCTCTGTGCCTCTGAACGAGCAGTGCCATGGGTAGATGAGGCTGAGCAACAGCTTTCCACGCTAGCTTTTTCTGCCTGCGAGGTATCTGCAGACGTTCGCATTTTCAAAGCAGCGCTGCCAGAGGCTCCTGGCACGGACCACCTAAGCTACGTTTGAAGTTTGAGGTGGCAAGACAAGCAAGCAGCCCCAGTCTCTGTACCTCTGTGCGAGCAGTGCCATGGGAAGATGAGGCTGAGCAACAGCTTTACAGGCTAGCTCTTTCTGGCTCCGAGCTATCTGCAGACGTTCGCATTTTCGGAGCAGGGCTGCCGGAGGCCCCCTGCACGGACCACCTAAGATACGTTTGAAGTTTGAGGTTGCAAGACAAGCAAGCAGCCCCAGTCTCTGTGCCTCTGTGCGAGCAGTGCCATGGGCAGATGAGGCTGAGCAACAGCTTTCCACGGTAGCTCATTCTGGCTGAGAGCTATCTGCAGACGTTCGCGTTTTCGGAGCAGAGCTGCCGGAGCCCCCTGCACGGAAAAGTTAAGATACTTTTGAACTTTAACGGGGCAAGACAAGCAAGCAGCCCCAGGCTCTGTGCCTCTGTGCGAGCAGTGCCATGGGCAGATGAGGCTGAGCAACAGCTTTCCAGGCTAGCTCTTTCTGCCTGCGAGCTATCTGCAGACGTTCCCATTTTCAGAGCAGGGCTGCCGGAGTTGGGCGGCACAGACAACCTAAACTACATTTGAAGTTTGAGGGTGCAAGACAAGCAAGCAGCCCCAGTCTCTGTGCCTCTGTGCGAGCAGTGCCATGGGCAGATGAGGCTGAGCAACAGCTTTCCACGCTAGCTCTTTCTGGCTGCGAGCTAACTGCAGACGTTCGCATTTTCAGAGCAGGGCTGCCAGAGGCTCCCCGCGTGGACCACCTAAACTACGTTTGAAGTTTGAGGGGGCAAGACAAGAAGCAGCCCCAGTCTCTGTGCCTCTGTGCGAGCAGTGCCATGGGCAGATGAGGCTGAGCAACAGCTTTTCCAGGTTATCTCTTTCTGGATGCGAGCTATCTGCAGACGTTCGCATTTTCGAAGCAGCGCTGCCAGAGGCTCCTGGCATGGACCACCTAAGACACGTATGAAGTTTGAGGTGGCAAGACAAGCAAGAAGCCCCAGTCTCTGTGCCTCTGTGCGAGCAGTGCCATGGGCAGATGAGGCTGAGCAACAGCTTTCCAGGCTAGCTCTTTCTGCCTGCGAGCCATCTGCAGACGTTCGCATTTTCGGAGCAGACCTGCCGGAGGCCCCCTGCACGGACCACCCAAGCTACTTTTGACTTTTGAGGGGTCAAGACAAGCAAGCAGCCCCAGTCTCTGTGCCTCTGTGCGAGCAGTGCCATGGGCAGATGAGGCTGAGCAACAGCTTTCCAGGCTAGCTCTTTCTGGCTGCGAGCTATCTGCAGACGTTCGCATTTTCAGAGCAGGGCTGCCGGATTTGGCCGGCACGGACCACCTAAGATTCATTTGAAGTTTGAGGGGGCAAGACAAGCAAGCAGCCCCAGGCTCTGTGCCTCTGTGTGAGCAGTGCCATGGGCAGATGAGGCTGAGCAACAGCTTTCCAGGCTAGCTCTTTCTGCCTGCGAGCTATCTGCAGACGTTCCCATTTTCGGAACAGGGCCTGCCGGAGGCCCCCTGCACGGACCACCTAAGATACGTTTGAAGTTTGAGGTTGCAAGACAAGCAAGCAGCCCCAGTCTCTGTGCCTCTGTGCGAGCAGTGCCATGGGCAGATGAGGCTGAGCAACAGCTTTACAGGCTAGCTCTTTCTGGATGCGAGCTATCTGCAGACGTTCGCATTTTCAGAGCAGGGCTGCCAGAGGCTCCCTGCGTGGACCACCTAAACTACGTTTGAAGTTTGAGGCGGCAAGACAAGCAAGCAGCCCCACTCTCTGTGCCTCTGTGCGAGCAGTGCCATGGGCAGATGAGGCTCAGCAACAGCTTTCCAGGCTAGCTCTTTCTGCCGGCGAGCTATCTGCAGACGTTCCCATTTTCGGAACTGGGCTGCCAGAGGCCCCCTGAACGAACCTCCAAATCTACGTTTGAATTTTGAGGTGGCAAGACAAGCAAGAAGCCCCAGTCTCTCTGCCTCTGTGCGAGCAGTGCCATGGGCAGATGAGGCTGAGCAACAGCTTTCCAGGCTAGCTCTTTCTGGCTGCGAGCTATCTGCAGACGTTCGCATTTTCTGAGCAGAGCTGCCGGAGGCAACCTGCAAGGAAAACTTAAGATACTTTTGAACTTTAACGGGGCAAGACAAGCAAGCAGCCCCAGTCTCTGTGCCTCTGCGCGAGCAGTGCCATGGGCAGATGAGGCTGAGCAACAGCTTTCCAGGCTAGCTCTTTCTGGATGCGAGCTATCTGCAGACGTTCGCATTTTCAGAGCAGCACTGCCAGAGGCTCCCGGCGTGGACCACCTAAACTACGTTTGAATTTTGAGGTGGCAAGACAAGCAAGCAGCCCCAGTCTCTGTGCCTCTGCGCGAGCAGTGCCATGGGCAGATGAGGCTGAGCAACAGCTTTCCAGGCTAGCTCTTTCTGGATGAGAGCTATCTGCAGACGTTCGCATTTTCAGAGCAGGGCTGCCATATTTGGCCGGCACGGACCACTTAAGGTTCGTTTGAAGTTTGAGGGGTCAAGACAAGCAAGCAGCCCCAGTCTCTGTGCCTCTGCGCGAGCAGTGCCATGGGCAGATGAGGCTGAGCAACAGCTTTGCAGGCTAGCTCTTTCTGGATGCGAGCTATCTGCAGACGTTCGCATTTTCGGAGCAGGGCTGCCGGAGGCGCCCGGCACGGACCACCTAAGTTACGTTTGAAGTTTGAGTTGTCAAGACAAGCAAGCAGCCCCAGTCTCTGTGCCTCTGTGCGAGCAGTGCCATGGGCAGATGAGGCTGAGCAACAGCTTTCCAGGCTAGCTCTTTCTGGCTGCGAGCTATCTGCAGACGTTCGCATTTTCAGAGCAGCGCTGCCAGAGGCTCCCGGCGTGGACCACCTAAACTACGTTTGAAGTTTGAGGGGCAAGACAAGCAAGCAGCCCCAGTCTCTGTGCCTCTGAACGAGCAGTGCCATGGGTAGATGAGGCTGAGCAACAGCTTTCCACGCTAGCTTTTTCTGCCTGCGAGGTATCTGCAGACGTTCGCATTTTCAAAGCAGCGCTGCCAGAGGCTCCTGGCACGGACCACCTAAGCTACGTTTGAAGTTTGAGGTGGCAAGACAAGCAAGCAGCCCCAGTCTCTGTACCTCTGTGCGAGCAGTGCCATGGGCAGATGAGGCTGAGCAACAGCTTTACAGGCTAGCTCTTTCTGGCTCCGAGCTATCTGCAGACGTTCGCATTTTCGGAGCAGGGCTGCCGGAGGCCCCCTGCACGGACCACCTAAGATACGTTTGAAGTTTGAGGTTGCAAGACAAGCAAGCAGCCCCAGTCTCTGTGCCTCTGTGCGAGCAGTGCCATGGGCAGATGAGGCTGAGCAACAGCTTTCCAGGCTAGCTCATTCTGGCTGAGAGCTATCTGCAGACGTTCGCGTTTTCGGAGCAGAGCTGCCGGAGCCCCCTGCACGGAAAAGTTAAGATACTTTTGAACTTTAACGGGGCAAGACAAGCAAGCAGCCCCAGGCTCTGTGCCTCTGTGCGAGCAGTGCCATGGGCAGATGAGGCTGAGCAACAGCTTTCCAGGCTAGCTCTTTCTGCCTGCGAGCTATCTGCAGACGTTCCCATTTTCAGAGCAGGGCTGCCGGAGTTGGGCGGCACAGACAACCTAAACTACATTTGAAGTTTGAGGGTGCAAGACAAGCAAGCAGCCCCAGTCTCTGTGCCTCTGTGCGAGCAGTGCCATGGGCAGATGAGGCTGAGCAACAGCTTTCCACGCTAGCTCTTTCTGGCTGCGAGCTAACTGCAGACGTTCGCATTTTCAGAGCAGGGCTGCCAGAGGCTCCCCGCGTGGACCACCTAAACTACGTTTGAAGTTTGAGGGGGCAAGACAAGAAGCAGCCCCAGTCTCTGTGCCTCTGTGCGAGCAGTGCCATGGGCAGATGAGGCTGAGCAACAGCTTTCCAGGCTAGCTCTTTCTGCCTGCGAGCCATCTGCAGACGTTCGCATTTTCGGAGCAGACCTGCCGGAGGCCCCCTGCACGGACCACCCAAGCTACTTTTGACTTTTGAGGGGTCAAGACAAGCAAGCAGCCCCAGTCTCTGTGCCTCTGTGCGAGCAGTGCCATGGGCAGATGAGGCTGAGCAACAGCTTTCCAGGCTAGCTCTTTCTGCCTGCGAGCTATCTGCAGACGTTCGCATTTTCAGAGCAGGGCTGCCGGATTTGGCCGGCACGGACCACCTAAGATTCATTTGAAGTTTGAGGGGGCAAGACAAGCAAGCAGCCCCAGGCTCTGTGCCTCTGTGTGAGCAGTGCCATGGGCAGATGAGGCTGAGCAACAGCTTTCCAGGCTAGCTCTTTCTGCCTGCGAGCTATCTGCAGACGTTCCCATTTTCGGAACAGGGCCTGCCGGAGGCCCCCTGCACGGACCACCTAAGATACGTTTGAAGTTTGAGGTTGCAAGACAAGCAAGCAGCCCCAGTCTCTGTGCCTCTGTGCGAGCAGTGCCATGGGCAGATGAGGCTGAGCAACAGCTTTACAGGCTAGCTCTTTCTGGATGCGAGCTATCTGCAGACGTTCGCATTTTCGGAGCAGGGCTGCCGGAGCCCCCCTGCACGGACCACCTAAGATACGTTTCAAGTTTGAGGTTGCAAGACATGCAAGCAGCCCCAGTCTCTGTGCCTCTGTGCGAGCAGTGCCATGGGCAGATGAGGCTCAGCAACAGCTTTCCAGGCTAGCTCTTTCTGCCGGCGAGCTATCTGCAGACGTTCCCATTTTCGGAACTGGGCTGCCAAAGGCCCCCTGAACGAACCTCCAAATCTACGTTTGAATTTTGAGGTGGCAAGTCAAGCAAGAAGCACCAGTCTCTGTGCCTCTGTGCGAGCAGTGCCATGGGCTGATGAGGCTCAGCAACAGCTTTCCAGGCTAGTTCTTTCTACCGGCGAGCCATCTGCAGACGTTCGCATTTTTGGAGCAGGGTTCCTGGATTTGGCTGGCACGGACCACCTAAGATACGTTTGAAGTCTGAGGGGTCAAGACAAGTAAGCAGCCCCAGTCTCTCTGCCTCTGTGCGAGCAGTGCCATGGGCAGATGAGGCTGAGCAACAGCTTTCCAGGCTAGCTCTTTCTGGCTGAGAGCTATCTGCAGACGTTCGCATTTTCTGAGCAGAGCTGCCGGAGGCAACCTGCAAGGAAAACTTAAGATACTTTTGAACTTTAACGGGGCAAGACAAGCAAGCAGCCCCAGTCTCTGTGCCTCTCTGCGAGCAGTGCCATGGGCAGATGAGGCTGAGAAACAGCTTTCCAGACTAGCTCTTTCTGCCTGCGAGCTATCTGCAGACGTTCCCATTTTCGGAACAGGGCTGCCAGAGGCCCCCAGAACGAACCTCCAAATGTACGTTTGAAGTTTGAGGTGGCAAGACAAGCAAGAAGCCCCAGTCTCTGTGCCTCTGTGCGAGCAGTGCCATGGGCAGAGGAGGCTGAGCAACAGCTTTCCACGCTAGCCCTTTCTGGCTGCCAGCTAACTGCAGACGTTCGCATTTTCAGAGCAGGGCTGCCAGAGGCTCCCTGCGTGGACCACCTAAACTACGTTTGAAGTTTGAGGCGGCAAGACAAGCAAGCAGCCCCACTCTCTGTGCCTCTGTGCGAGCAGTGCCATGGGCAGATGAGGCTGAGCAACAGCTTTCCAGGTTATTTCTTTCTGGATGCGAGCTATCTGCAGACGTTCGCATTTTCAAAGCAGCGCTGCCAGAGGCTCCTGGAATGGACCACCTAAGACACGTATGAAGTTTGAGGTGGCAAGACAAGCAAGCAGCCCCAGTCTCTGTGCCTCTGTGCGAGCAGTGCCATGGGCAGATGAGGCTCAGCAACAGCTTTCCAGGCTAGCTCTTTCTGCCTGCGAGCTATCTGCAGACGTTCCCATTTTCGGAACAGGGCTGCCAGAGGCCCCCTGAACAAACCTGCAAATCTACGTTTGAAGTTTGTGGGGTCAAGACAAGCAAGCAGCCCCAGTCTCTGTGCCTCTGTGCGAGCAGTGCCATGGGCAGATGAGGCTGAGCAACAGCTTTCCAGGCTAGCTCTTTCTGGCTGCGAGCTATCTGCAGACGTTCCCATTTTCAGAGCAGGGCTGCCGGATTTGGCCGGCACGGACCACCTAAGATTCATTTGAAGTTTGAGGGGGCAAGACAAGCAAGCAGCCCCAGGCTCTGTGCCTCTGTGCGAGCAGTGCCATGGGCAGATGAGGCTGAGCAACAGCTTTCCAGGCTAGCTCTTTCTGCCTGCGAGCTATCTGCAGACGTTCCCATTTTCAGAGCAGGGCTGCCGGAGTTGGGCGGCACGGACAACCTAAGCTACATTTGAAGTTTGAGGGTGCAAGACAAGCAAGCAGCCCCAGTCTCTGTGCCTCTGTGCGAGCAGTGCCATGGGCAGATGAGGCTGAGCAACAGCTTTCCACTCTAGCCCTTTAAGGCTGCGAGCTAACTGCAGACGTTCGCATTTTCAGAGCAGGGCTGCCAGAATCTCCCCGCGTGGACCACCTAAACTACGTTTGAAGTTTGAGGGGGCAAGACAAGCAAGCAGCCCCAGTCTCTGTGCCTCTGTGCAAGCAGTGCCATGGGCAGATGAGGCTGAGCAACAGCTTTCCAGGCTAGCTCTTTCTGGCTGCGAGCTATCTGCAGACGTTCGCATTTTCGGAGCAGGGCTGCCGGAGGCCCCCTGCACGGACCACCTAAGATACGTTTGAAGTTTGAGGTTGCAAGACAAGCAAGCAGCCCCAGTCTCTGTGCCTCTGTGCGAGCAGTGCCATGGGCAGATGAGGCTCAGCAACAGCTTTCCAGGCTAGCTCTTTCTGCCGGCGAGCTATCTGCAGACGTTCAAATTTTCGGAACTGGGCTGCCAGAGGCCCCCTGAACGAACCTCCAAATCTACGTTTGAATTTTGAGGTGGCAAGACAAGCAAGAAGCCCCAGTCTCTCTGCCTCTGTGCGAGCAGTGCCATGGGCAGATGAGGCTGAGCAACAGCTTTCCAGGCTAGCTCTTTCTGGCTGCGAGCTATCTGCAGACGTTCGCATTTTCTGAGCAGAGCTGCCGGAGGCAACCTGCAAGGAAAACTTAAGATACTTTTGAACTTTAACGGGGCAAGACAAGCAAGCAGCCCCAGTCTCTGTGCCTCTGTGCGAGCAGTGCCATGGGCAGATGAGGCTGAGCAACAGCTTTCCAGGCTAGCTCTTTCTGGCTGCGAGCTATCTGCAGACGTTCGCATTTTCAGAGCAGGGCTGCCAGAGGCTCCTGGTACGGACCACATAAGTTACGTTTGAAGTTTGAGCGGTCAAGACAAGCAAGCAGCCCCAGTCTCTGTGCCTCTGTGCGCGCAGTGCCATGGGCAGATGAGGCTGAGCAACAGCTTTCCAGGCTAGCTCTTTCTGCCTGCGAGCTATCTGCAGACGTTCCCATTTTCGGAACAGGGCTGCCAGAGGCCCCCAGAACGAACCTCCAAATGTACGTTTGAAGTTTGAGGTGGCAAGACAAGCAAGAAGCGCCAGTCTTTGTGCCTCTGTGCGAGCAGTGCCATGGGCAGAGGAGGCTGAGCAACAGCTTTCCAGGCTAGCTCTTTCTGGCTGCGAGGCATCTACAGACGTTCGCATTTTCGGAGCAGAGCTGCCGGAGGCCCCCTGCACGGACCACCTAAGCTACGTTTGAAGTTTGAGGGGTCAAGACAAGCAAGCAGCCCCAGTCTCTGTGCCTCTGCGCGAGCAGTGCCATGGGCAGATGAGGCTCAGCAACAGCTTTCCAGGCTAGCTCTTTCTGGATGCGAGCTATCTGCAGACGTTCGCATTTTCGGAGCAGGGCTGCCGGAGTCGCCCGGCACGGACCACCTAAGTTACGTTTGAAGTTTGAGGGGTCAAGACAAGCAAGCAGCCCCAGTCTCTGTGCCTCTGTGCGAGCAGTGCCATGGGCAGATGAGGCTCAGCAAAAGCTTTCCAAGCTAGCTCATTCTGCCTGAGAGCTATCTGCAGACGTTCGCATTTTCGGAGCAGGGCTGCCGGAGGCCCCCTGAAAGAACCTCCAAATCTACCTTTGAAGTTTGAGGTGGCAAGAGAAGCAAGAAGCCCCAGTCTCTCTGCCTCTGTGCGAGCAGTGCCATGGGCAGATGAGGCTGAGCAACAGCTTTCCACGCTAGCCCTTTCTGGCTGCCAGCTAACTGCAGACGTTCGCATTTTCAGAGCAGGGCTGCCAGAGGCACCCTGCGTGGACCACCTAAACTACGTTTGAAGTTTGAGGCGGCAAGACAAGCAAGCAGCCCCACTCTCTGTGCCTCTGTGCGAGCAGTGCCATGGGCAGATGAGGCTGAGCAACAGCTTTCCAGGTTATCTCTTTCTGGATGCGAGCTATCTGCAGATGTTCGCATTTTCAAAGCAGGGATTCCAGAGGATACTGGCACGGACCACCTAAGATATGTTTGAAGTTTGAGGGGGCAAAACAAGCAAGCAGCCCCAGTCTGTGTGCCTCTGTGCGAGCAGTGCCATGGGCAGATGAGGCTCAGCAACAGCTTTCCAGGCTAGCTCTTTCTGCCGGCGAGCTATCTGCAGACGTTCGCATTTTCGGAGCAGGGCTGCCGGAGGCCCCCTGCACGGACCACCTAAGATACGTTTGAAGTTTGAGGTTGCAAGACAAGCAAGCAGCCCCAGTCTCTGTGCCTCTGTGCGAGCAGTGCCATGGGCAGATGAGGCTGAGCAACAGCTTTCCACGGTAGCTCATTCTGGCTGAGAGCTATCTGCAGACGTTCGCGTTTTCGGAGCAGAGCTGCCGGAGCCCCCTGCACGGAAAAGTTAAGATACTTTTGAACTTTAACGGGGCAAGACAAGCAAGCAGCCCCAGGCTCTGTTCCTCTGTGCGAGCAGTGCCATGGGCAGATGAGGCTGAGCAACAGCTTTCCAGGCTAGCTCTTTCTGCCTGCGAGCTATCTGCAGACGTTCCCATTTTCAGAGCAGGGCTGCCGGAGTTGGGCGGCACAGACAACCTAAACTACATTTGAAGTTTGAGGGTGCAAGACAAGCAAGCAGCCCCAGTCTCTGTGCCTCTGTGCGAGCAGTGCCATGGGCAGATGAGGCTGAGCAACAGCTTTCCACGCTAGCTCTTTCTGGCTGCGAGCTAACTGCAGACGTTCGAATTTTCAGAGCAGGGCTGCCAGAGGCTCTCCGCGTGGACCACCTAAACTACGTTTGAAATTTGAGGGGGCAAGACAAGAAGCAGCCCCAGTCTCTGTGCCTCTGTGCGAGCAGTGCCATGGGCAGATGAGGCTGAGCAACAGCTTTTCCAGGTTATCTCTTTCTGGATGCGAGCTATCTGCAGACGTTCGCATTTTCAAAGCAGTGCTGCCAGAGGCTCCTGGCATGGACCACCTAAGACACGTATGAAGTTTGAGGTGGCAAGACAAGCAAGAAGCCCCAGTCTCTGTGCCTCTGTGCGAGCAGTGCCATGGGCAGATGAGGCTGAGCAACAGCTTTCCAGGCTAGCTCTTTCTGCCTGCGAGCCATCTGCAGACGTTCGCATTTTCGGAGCAGACCTGCCGGAGGCCCCCTGCACGGACCACCCAAGCTACTTTTGACTTTTGAGGGGTCAAGACAAGCAAGCAGCCCCAGTCTCTGTGCCTCTGTGCGAGCAGTGCCATGGGCAGATGAGGCTGAGCAACAGCTTTCCACTCTAGCCCTTTAAGGCTGCGAGCTAACTGCAGACGTTCGCATTTTCAGAGCAGGGCTGCCAGAATCTCCCCGCGTGGACCACCTAAACTACGTTTGAAGTTTGAGGGGGCAAGACAAGCAAGCAGCCCCAGTCTCTGTGCCTCTGTGCAAGCAGTGCCATGGGCAGATGAGGCTGAGCAACAGCTTTCCAGGCTAGCTCTTTCTGGCTGCGAGCTATCTGCAGACGTTCGCATTTTCGGAGCAGGGCTGCCGGAGGCCCCCTGCACGGACCACCTAAGATACGTTTGAAGTTTGAGGTTGCAAGACAAGCAAGCAGCCCCAGTCTCTGTGCCTCTGTGCGAGCAGTGCCATGGGCAGATGAGGCTCAGCAACAGCTTTCCAGGCTAGCTCTTTCTGCCGGCGAGCTATCTGCAGACGTTCAAATTTTCGGAACTGGGCTGCCAGAGGCCCCCTGAACGAACCTCCAAATCTACGTTTGAATTTTGAGGTGGCAAGACAAGCAAGAAGCCCCAGTCTCTCTGCCTCTGTGCGAGCAGTGCCATGGGCAGATGAGGCTGAGCAACAGCTTTCCAGGCTAGCTCTTTCTGGCTGCGAGCTATCTGCAGACGTTCGCATTTTCTGAGCAGAGCTGCCGGAGGCAACCTGCAAGGAAAACTTAAGATACTTTTGAACTTTAACGGGGCAAGACAAGCAAGCAGCCCCAGTCTCTGTGCCTCTGTGCGAGCAGTGCCATGGGCAGATGAGGCTGAGCAACAGCTTTCCAGGCTAGCTCTTTCTGGCTGCGAGCTATCTGCAGACGTTCGCATTTTCAGAGCAGGGCTGCCAGAGGCTCCTGGTACGGACCACATAAGTTACGTTTGAAGTTTGAGGGGTCAAGACAAGCAAGCAGCCCCAGTCTCTGTGCCTCTGTGCGCGCAGTGCCATGGGCAGATGAGGCTGAGCAACAGCTTTCCAGGCTAGCTCTTTCTGCCTGCGAGCTATCTGCAGACGTTCCCATTTTCGGAACAGGGCTGCCAGAGGCCCCCAGAACGAACCTCCAAATGTACGTTTGAAGTTTGAGGTGGCAAGACAAGCAAGAAGCGCCAGTCTTTGTGCCTCTGTGCGAGCAGTGCCATGGGCAGAGGAGGCTGAGCAACAGCTTTCCAGGCTAGCTCTTTCTGGCTGCGAGGCATCTACAGACGTTCGCATTTTCGGAGCAGAGCTGCCGGAGGCCCCCTGCACGGACCACCTAAGCTACGTTTGAAGTTTGAGGGGTCAAGACAAGCAAGCAGCCCCAGTCTCTGTGCCTCTGCGCGAGCAGTGCCATGGGCAGATGAGGCTCAGCAACAGCTTTCCAGGCTAGCTCTTTCTGGATGCGAGCTATCTGCAGACGTTCGCATTTTCGGAGCAGGGCTGCCGGAGTCGCCCGGCACGGACCACCTAAGTTACGTTTGAAGTTTGAGGGGTCAAGACAAGCAAGCAGCCCCAGTCTCTGTGCCTCTGTGCGAGCAGTGCCATGGGCAGATGAGGCTCAGCAAAAGCTTTCCAAGCTAGCTCATTCTGCCTGAGAGCTATCTGCAGACGTTCGCATTTTCGGAGCAGGGCTGCCGGAGGCCCCCTGAAAGAACCTCCAAATCTACCTTTGAAGTTTGAGGTGGCAAGAGAAGCAAGAAGCCCCAGTCTCTCTGCCTCTGTGCGAGCAGTGCCATGGGCAGATGAGGATGAGCAACAGCTTTCCACGCTAGCCCTTTCTGGCTGCCAGCTAACTGCAGACGTTCGCATTTTCAGAGCAGGGCTGCCAGAGGCACCCTGCGTGGACCACCTAAACTACGTTTGAAGTTTGAGGCGGCAAGACAAGCAAGCAGCCCCACTCTCTGTGCCTCTGTGCGAGCAGTGCCATGGGCAGATGAGGCTGAGCAACAGCTTTCCAGGTTATCTCTTTCTGGATGCGAGCTATCTGCAGATGTTCGCATTTTCAAAGCAGGGATTCCAGAGGATACTGGCACGGACCACCTAAGATATGTTTGAAGTTTGAGGGGGCAAAACAAGCAAGCAGCCCCAGTCTGTGTGCCTCTGTGCGAGCAGTGCCATGGGCAGATGAGGCTCAGCAACAGCTTTCCAGGCTAGCTCTTTCTGGCTGCGAGCTATCTGCAGACGTTCGCATTTTCGGAGCAGGGCTGCCGGAGGCCCCCTGCACGGACCACCTAAGATACGTTTGAAGTTTGAGGTTGCAAGACAAGCAAGCAGCCCCAGTCTCTGTGCCTCTGTGCGAGCAGTGCCATGGGCAGATGAGGCTGAGCAACAGCTTTCCACGGTAGCTCATTCTGGCTGAGAGCTATCTGCAGACGTTCGCGTTTTCGGAGCAGAGCTGCCGGAGCCCCCTGCACGGAAAAGTTAAGATACTTTTGAACTTTAACGGGGCAAGACAAGCAAGCAGCCCCAGGCTCTGTGCCTCTGTGCGAGCAGTGCCATGGGCAGATGAGGCTGAGCAACAGCTTTCCAGGCTAGCTCTTTCTGCCTGCGAGCTATCTGCAGACGTTCCCATTTTCAGAGCAGGGCTGCCGGAGTTGGGCGGCACAGACAACCTAAACTACATTTGAAGTTTGAGGGTGCAAGACAAGCAAGCAGCCCCAGTCTCTGTGCCTCTGTGCGAGCAGTGCCATGGGCAGATGAGGCTGAGCAACAGCTTTCCACGCTAGCTCTTTCTGGCTGCGAGCTAACTGCAGACGTTCGCATTTTCAGAGCAGGGCTGCCAGAGGCTCCCCGCGTGGACCACCTAAACTACGTTTGAAGTTTGAGGGGGCAAGACAAGAAGCAGCCCCAGTCTCTGTGCCTCTGTGCGAGCAGTGCCATGGGCAGATGAGGCTGAGCAACAGCTTTTCCAGGTTATCTCTTTCTGGATGCGAGCTATCTGCAGACGTTCGCATTTTCAAAGCAGCGCTGCCAGAGGCTCCTGGCATGGACCACCTAAGACACGTATGAAGTTTGAGGTGGCAAGACAAGCAAGAAGCCCCAGTCTCTGTGCCTCTGTGCGAGCAGTGCCATGGGCAGATGAGGCTGAGCAACAGCTTTCCAGGCTAGCTCTTTCTGCCTGCGAGCCATCTGCAGACGTTCGCATTTTCGGAGCAGACCTGCCGGAGGCCCCCTGCACGGACCACCCAAGCTACTTTTGACTTTTGAGGGGTCAAGACAAGCAAGCAGCCCCAGTCTCTGTGCCTCTGTGCGAGCAGTGCCATGGGCAGATGAGGCTGAGCAACAGCTTTCCAGGCTAGCTCTTTCTGGCTGCGAGCTATCTGCAGACGTTCGCATTTTCAGAGCAGGGCTGCTGGATTTGGCCGGCACGGACCACCTAAGATTCATTTGAAGTTTGAGGGGGCAAGACAAGCAAGCAGCCCCAGGCTCTGTGCCTCTGTGTGAGCAGTGCCATGGGCAGATGAGGCTGAGCAACAGCTTTCCAGGCTAGCTCTTTCTGCCTGCGAGCTATCTGCAGACGTTCCCATTTTCGGAACAGGGCCTGCCGGAGGCCCCCTGCACGGACCACCTAAGATACGTTTGAAGTTTGAGGGGTCAAGACAAGCAAGCAGCCCCAGTCTCTGTGCCTCTGTGCGAGCAGTGCCATGGGCAGATGAGGCTGAGCAACAGCTTTACAGGCTAGCTCTTTCTGCCTGCGAGCTATCTGCAGACGTTCGCATTTTCGGAGCAGGGCTGCCGGAGCCCCCCTGCACGGACCACCTAAGATAGGTTTCAAGTTTGAGGTTGCAAGACATGCAAGGAGCCCCAGTCTCTGTGCCTCTGTGCGAGCAGTGCCATGGGCAGATGAGGCTCAGCAACAGCTTTCCAGGCTAGCTCTTTCTGCCGGCGAGCTATCTGCAGACGTTCCCATTTTCGGAACTGGGCTGCCAAAGGCCCCCTGAACGAACCTCCAAATCTACGTTTGAATTTTGAGGTGGCAAGTCAAGCAAGAAGCACCAGTCTCTGTGCCTCTGTGCGAGCAGTGCCATGGGCTGATGAGGCTCAGCAACAGCTTTCCAGGCTAGTTCTTTCTACCGGCGAGCCATCTGCAGACGTTCGCATTTTTGGAGCAGGGTTCCTGGATTTGGCTGGCACGGACCACCTAAGATACGTTTGAAGTCTGAGGGGTCAAGACAAGTAAGCAGCCCCAGTCTCTCTGCCTCTGTGCGAGCAGTGCCATGGGCAGATGAGGCTGAGCAACAGCTTTCCAGGCTAGCTCTTTCTGGCTGCGAGCTATCTGCAGACGTTCGCATTTTCTGAGCAGAGCTGCCGGAGGCAACCTGCAAGGAAAACTTAAGATACTTTTGAACTTTAACGGGGCAAGACAAGCAAGCAGCCCCAGTCTCTGTGCCTGTCTGCGAGCAGTGCCATGGGCAGATGAGGCTGAGAAACAGCTTTCCAGACTAGCTCTTTCTGCCTGCGAGCTATCTGCAGACGTTCCCATTTTCGGAACAGGGCTGCCAGAGGCCCCCAGAACGAACCTCCAAATGTACGTTTGAAGTTTGAGGTGGCAAGACAAGCAAGAAGCCCCAGTCTCTGTGCCTCTGTGCGAGCAGTGCCATGGGCAGAGGAGGCTGAGCAACAGCTTTCCACGCTAGCCCTTTCTGGCTGCCAGCTAACTGCAGACGTTCGCATTTTCAGAGCAGGGCTCCCAGAGGCTCCCTGCGTGGACCACCTAAACTACGTTTGAAGTTTGAGGCGGCAAGACAAGCAAGCAGCCCCACTCTCTGTGCCTCTGTGCGAGCAGTGCCATGGGCAGATGAGGCTGAGCAACAGCTTTCCAGGTTATTTCTTTCTGGATGCGAGCTATCTGCAGACGTTCGCATTTTCAAAGCAGCGCTGCCAGAGGCTCCTGGAATGGACCACCTAAGACACGTATGAAGTTTGAGGTGGCAAGACAAGCAAGCAGCCCCAGTCTCTGTGCCTCTGTGCGAGCAGTGCCATGGGCAGATGAGGCTGAGCAACAGCTTTCCAGGCTAGCTCTTTCTGCCTGCGAGCCATCTGAAGACGTTCGCATTTTCGGAGCAGACCTGCCGGAGGCCCCCTGAACAAACCTGCAAATCTACGTTTGACGTTTGAGGGGTCAAGACAAGCAAGCAGCCCCAGTCTCTGTGCCTCTGTGCGAGCAGTGCCATGGGCAGATGAGGCTGAGCAACAGCTTTCCAGGCTAGCTCTTTCTGGCTGCGAGCTATCTGCAGACGTTCCCATTTTCAGAGCAGGGCTGCCGGATTTGGCCGGCACGGACCACCTAAGATTCATTTGAAGTTTGAGGGGGCAAGACAAGCAAGCAGCCCCAGGCTCTGTGCCTCTGTGCGAGCAGTGCCATGGGCAGATGAGGCTGAGCAACAGCTTTCCAGGCTAGCTCTTTCTGCCTGCGAGCTATCTGCAGACGTTCCCATTTTCAGAGCAGGGCTTCCGGAGTTGGGCGGCACGGACAACCTAAGCTACATTTGAAGTTTGAGGGTGCAAGACAAGCAAGCAGCCCCAGTCTCTGTGCCTCTGTGCGAGCAGTGCCATGGGCAGATGAGGCTGAGCAACAGCTTTCCACTCTAGCCCTTTAAGGCTGCGAGCTAACTGCAGACGTTCGCATTTTCAGAGCAGGGCTGCCAGAATCTCCCCGCGTGGACCACCTAAACTACGTTTGAAGTTTGAGGGGGCAAGACAAGCAAGCAGCCCCAGTCTCTGTGCCTCTGTGCAAGCAGTGCCATGGGCAGATGAGGCTGAGCAACAGCTTTCCAGGCTAGCTCTTTCTGGCTGCGAGCTATCTGCAGACGTTCGCATTTTCGGAGCAGGGCTGCCGGAGGCCCCCTGCACGGACCACCTAAGATACGTTTGAAGTTTGAGGTTGCAAGACAAGCAAGCAGCCCCAGTCTCTGTGCCTCTGTGCGAGCAGTGCCATGGGCAGATGAGGCTCAGCAACAGCTTTCCAGGCTAGCTCTTTCTGCCGGCGAGCTATCTGCAGACGTTCAAATTTTCGGAACTGGGCTGCCAGAGGCCCCCTGAACGAACCTCCAAATCTACGTTTGAATTTTGAGGTGGCAAGACAAGCAAGAAGCCCCAGTCTCTCTGCCTCTGTGCGAGCAGTGCCATGGGCAGATGAGGCTGAGCAACAGCATTCCAGGCTAGCTCTTTCTGGCTGCGAGCTATCTGCAGACGTTCGCATTTTCTGAGCAGAGCTGCCGGAGGCAACCTGCAAGGAAAACTTAAGATACTTTTGAACTTTAACGGGGCAAGACAAGCAAGCAGCCCCAGTCTCTGTGCCTCTGTGCGAGCAGTGCCATGGGCAGATGAGGCTGAGCAACAGCTTTCCAGGCTAGCTCTTTCTGGCTGCGAGCTATCTGCAGACGTTCGCATTTTCAGAGCAGGGCTGCCAGAGGCTCCTGGTACGGACCACATAAGTTACGTTTGAAGTTTGAGGGGTCAAGACAAGCAAGCAGCCCCAGTCTCTGTGCCTCTGTGCGCGCAGTGCCATGGGCAGATGAGGCTGAGCAACAGCTTTCCAGGCTAGCTCTTTCTGCCTGCGAGCTATCTGCAGACGTTCCCATTTTCGGAACAGGGCTGCCAGAGGCCCCCAGAACGAACCTCCAAATGTACGTTTGAAGTTTGAGGTGGCAAGACAAGCAAGAAGCGCCAGTCTTTGTGCCTCTGTGCGAGCAGTGCCATGGGCAGAGGAGGCTGAGCAACAGCTTTCCAGGCTAGCTCTTTCTGGCTGCGAGGCATCTACAGACGTTCGCATTTTCGGAGCAGAGCTGCCGGAGGCCCCCTGCACGGACCACCTAAGCTACGTTTGAAGTTTGAGGGGTCAAGACAAGCAAGCAGCCCCAGTCTCTGTGCCTCTGCGCGAGCAGTGCCATGGGCAGATGAGGCTCAGCAACAGCTTTCCAGGCTAGCTCTTTCTGGATGCGAGCTATCTGCAGACGTTCGCATTTTCGGAGCAGGGCTGCCGGAGTCGCCCGGCACGGACCACCTAAGTTACGTTTGAAGTTTGAGGGGTCAAGACAAGCAAGCAGCCCCAGTCTCTGTGCCTCTGCGCGAGCAGTGCCATGGGCAGATGAGGCTCAGCAACAGCTTTCCAGGCTAGCTCTTTCTGGATGCGAGCTATCTGCAGATGTTCGCATTTTCAAAGCAGGGATTCCAGAGGATACTGGCACGGACCACCTAAGATATCTTTGAAGTTTGAGGGGGCAAAACAAGCAAGCAGCCCCAGTCTCTGTGCCTCTGTGCGAGCAGTGCCATGGGCAGATGAGGCTGAGCAACAGCTTTCCAGGCTAGCTCTTTCTGCCGGCGAGCTATCTGCAGACGTTCCCATTTTCAGAGCAGGGCTGCCAGAGGCCCCCTGAACGAACCTCCAAATCTACGTTTGAAGTTTGAGGTGGCAAGACAAGCAAGAAGCCCCAGTCTCTGTGCCTCTGTGTGAGCAGTGCCATGGGCAGATGAGGCTGAGCAACAGCTTTCCAGGCTAGCTCTTTCTGCCTGCGAGCTATCTGCAGACGTTCGCATTTTCGGAGCAGGGCTGCCGGAGTTGGCCGGCACGGACCACCTAAGATACGTTTGAAGTTTGAGGTTGCAAGACAAGCAAGCAGCCCCAGTCTCTGTGCCTCTGCGCGAGCAGTGCCATGGGCAGATGAGGCTCAGCAACAGCTTTCCAGGCTAGCTCTTTCTGGATGCGAGCTATCTGCAGACGTTCGCATTTTCGGAGCAGGGCTGCCGGAGTCGCCCGGCACGGACCACCTAAGTTACGTTTGAAGTTTGAGGGGTCAAGACAAGCAAGCAGCCCCAGTCTCTGTGCCTCTGTGCGAGCAGTGCCATGGGCAGATGAGGCTCAGCAAAAGCTTTCCACGCTAGCTCATTCTGCCTGAGAGCTATCTGCAGACATTCGCATTTTCGGAGCAGGGCTGCCGGAGGCCCCCTGAAAGAACCTCCAAATCTACGTTTGAAGTTTGAGGTGGCAAGAGAAGCAAGCAGCCCCAGTCTCTGTGCCTCTGTGCGAGCAGTGCCATGGGCAGATGAGGATGAGCAACAGCTTTCCACGCTAGCCCTTTCTGGCTGCCAGCTAACTGCAGACGTTCGCATTTTCAGAGCAGGGCTGCCAGAGGCTCCCTGCGTGGACCATCTAAACTACGTTTGAAGTTTGAGGCGGCAAGACAAGCAAGCAGCCCCAGTCTCTGTGCCTCTGTGCGAGCAGTGCCATGGGCAGATGAGGCTGAGCAACAGCTTTCCAGACTACATCTTTCTGGATGCGAGCTATCTGCAGACGTTCCCATTTTCGGAACAGGGCTGCCAGAGGCCCCCAGAACGAACCTCCAAATGTACGTTTGAAGTTTGAGGTGGCAAGACAAGCAAGAAGCCCCAGTCTCTGTGCCTCTGTGCGAGCAGTGCCATGGGCAGAGGAGGCTGAGCAACAGCTTTCCAGGCTAGCTCGTTCTGGCTGCGAGGCATCTACAGACGTTCGCATTTTCGGAGCAGAGCTGCCGGAGGCCCCCTGCACGGACCACCTAAGCTACGTTTGAAGTTTGAGGGGTCAAGACAAGCAAGCAGCCCCAGTCTCTGTGCCTCTGCGCGAGCAGTGCCATGGGCAGATGAGGCTCAGCAACAGCTTTCCAGGCTAGCTCTTTCTGGATGCGAGCTATCTGCAGACGTTCGCATTTTCGGAGCAGGGCTGCCGGAGTCGCCCGGCACGGACCACCTAAGTTACGTTTGAAGTTTGAGGGGTCAAGACAAGCAAGCAGCCCCAGTCTCTGTGCCTCTGTGCGAGCAGTGCCATGGGCAGATGAGGCTCAGCAAAAGCTTTCCACGCTAGCTCATTCTGCCTGAGAGCTATCTGCAGACGTTCGCATTTTCGGAGCAGGGCTGCCGGAGGCCCCCTGAAAGAACCTCCAAATCTGCGTTTGAAGTTTGAGGTGGCAAGAGAAGCAAGAAGCCCCAGTCTCTTTGCCTCTGTGCGAGCAGTGCCATGGGCAGATGAGGCTGAGCAACAGCTTTCCACTCTAGCCCTTTAAGGCTGCGAGCTAACTGCAGACGTTCGCATTTTCAGAGCAGGGCTGCCAGAATCTCCCCGCGTGGACTACCTAAACTACGTTTGAAGTTTGAGGGGGCAAGACAAGCAAGCAGCCCCAGTCTCTGTGCCTCTGTGCGAGCAGTGCCATGGGCAGATGAGGCTCAGCAACAGCTTTCCAGGCTAGCTCTTTCTGCCGGCGAGCTATCTGCAGACGTTCCCATTTTCGGAACTGGGCTGCCAGAGGCCCCCTGAACGAACCTCCAAATCTACGTTTGAATTTTGAGGTGGCAAGACAAGCAAGAAGCCCCAGTCTCTCTGCCTCTGTGCGAGCAGTGCCATGGGCAGATGAGGCTGAGCAACAGCTTTCCAGGCCAGCTCTTTCTGGCTGCGAGCTATCTGCAGACGTTCGCATTTTCTGAGCAGAGCTGCCGGAGGCAACCTGCAAGGAAAACTTAAGATACTTTTGAACTTTAACGGGGCAAGACAAGCAAGCAGCCCCAGTCTCTGTGCCTCTGTGCGAGCAGTGCCATGGGAAGATGAGGCTGAGCAACAGCTTTCCAGGCTAGCTCTTTCTGCCAGCGAGCTATCTGCAGACGTTCGCATTTTCAGAGCAGGGCTGCCAGAGGCTCCTGGTACGGACCACCTAAGTTACGTTTGAAGTTTGAGGGGTCAAGACAAGCAAGCAGCCCCAGTCTCTGTGCCTCTGTGCGAGCAGTGCCATGGGCAGAGGAGGCTGAGCAACAGCTTTCCACGCTAGCCCTTTCTGGCTGCCAGCTAACTGCAGACGTTCGCATTTTCAGAGCAGGGCTCCCAGAGGCTCCCTGCGTGGACCACCTAAACTACGTTTGAAGTTTGAGGCGGCAAGACAAGCAAGCAGCCCCACTCTCTGTGCCTCTGTGCGAGCAGTGCCATGGGCAGATGAGGCTGAGCAACAGCTTTCCAGGTTATCTCTTTCTGGATGCGAGCTATCTGCAGACGTTCGCATTTTCAAAGCAGCGCTGCCAGAGGCTCCTGGAATGGACCACCTAAGACACGTATGAAGTTTGAGGTGGCAAGACAAGCAAGCAGCCCCAGTCTCTGTGCCTCTGTGCGAGCAGTGCCATGGGCAGATGAGGCTGAGCAACAGCTTTCCAGGCTAGCTCTTTCTGCCTGCGAGCCATCTGAAGACGTTCGCATTTTCGGAGCAGACCTGCCGGAGGCCCCCTGCACGGACCACCTAAGCTACGTTTGACGTTTGAGGGGTCAAGACAAGCAAGCAGCCCCAGTCTCTGTGCCTCTGTGCGAGCAGTGCCATGGGCAGATGAGGCTGAGCAACAGCATTCCAGGCTAGCTCTTTCTGGCTGCGAGCTATCTGCAGACGTTCGCATTTTCTGAGCAGAGCTGCCGGAGGCAACCTGCAAGGAAAACTTAAGATACTTTTGAACTTTAACGGGGCAAGACAAGCAAGCAGCCCCAGTCTCTGTGCCTCTGTGCGAGCAGTGCCATGGGCAGATGAGGCTGAGCAACAGCTTTCCAGGCTAGCTCTTTCTGGCTGCGAGCTATCTGCAGACGTTCGCATTTTCAGAGCAGGGCTGCCAGAGGCTCCTGGTACGGACCACATAAGTTACGTTTGAAGTTTGAGGGGTCAAGACAAGCAAGCAGCCCCAGTCTCTGTGCCTCTGTGCGCGCAGTGCCATGGGCAGATGAGGCTGAGCAACAGCTTTCCAGGCTAGCTCTTTCTGCCTGCGAGCTATCTGCAGACGTTCCCATTTTCGGAACAGGGCTGCCAGAGGCCCCCAGAACGAACCTCCAAATGTACGTTTGAAGTTTGAGGTGGCAAGACAAGCAAGAAGCGCCAGTCTTTGTGCCTCTGTGCGAGCAGTGCCATGGGCAGAGGAGGCTGAGCAACAGCTTTCCAGGCTAGCTCTTTCTGGCTGCGAGGCATCTACAGACGTTCGCATTTTCGGAGCAGAGCTGCCGGAGGCCCCCTGCACGGACCACCTAAGCTACGTTTGAAGTTTGAGGTGGCAAGACAAGCAAGCAGCCCCAGTCTCTGTGCCTCTGCGCGAGCAGTGCCATGGGCAGATGAGGCTCAGCAACAGCTTTCCAGGCTAGCTCTTTCTGGATGCGAGCTATCTGCAGACGTTCGCATTTTCGGAGCAGGGCTGCCGGAGTCGCCCGGCACGGACCACCTAAGTTACGTTTGAAGTTTGAGGGGTCAAGACAAGCAAGCAGCCCCAGTCTCTGTGCCTCTGCGCGAGCAGTGCCATGGGCAGATGAGGCTCAGCAACAGCTTTCCAGGCTAGCTCTTTCTGGATGCGAGCTATCTGCAGATGTTCGCATTTTCAAAGCAGGGATTCCAGAGGATACTGGCACGGACCACCTAAGATATGTTTGAAGTTTGAGGGGGCAAAACAAGCAAGCAGCCCCAGTCTCTGTGCCTCTGTGCGAGCAGTGCCATGGGCAGATGAGGCTGAGCAACAGCTTTCCAGGCTAGCTCTTTCTGCCGGCGAGCTATCTGCAGACGTTCCCATTTTCAGAGCAGGGCTGCCAGAGGCCCCCTGAACGAACCTCCAAATCTACGTTTGAAGTTTGAGGTGGCAAGACAAGCAAGAAGCCCCAGTCTCTGTGCCTCTGTGTGAGCAGTGCCATGGGCAGATGAGGCTGAGCAACAGCTTTCCAGGCTAGCTCTTTCTGCCTGCGAGCTATCTGCAGACGTTCGCATTTTCGGAGCAGGGCTGCCGGAGTTGGCCGGCACGGACCACCTAAGATACGTTTGAAGTTTGAGGTTGCAAGACAAGCAAGCAGCCCCAGTCTCTGTGCCTCTGCGCGAGCAGTGCCATGGGCAGATGAGGCTCAGCAACAGCTTTCCAGGCTAGCTCTTTCTGGATGCGAGCTATCTGCAGACGTTCGCATTTTCGGAGCAGGGCTGCCGGAGTCGCCCGGCACGGACCACCTAAGTTACGTTTGAAGTTTGAGGGGTCAAGACAAGCAAGCAGCCCCAGTCTCTGTGCCTCTGTGCGAGCAGTGCCATGGGCAGATGAGGCTCAGCAAAAGCTTTCCACGCTAGCTCATTCTGCCTGAGAGCTATCTGCAGACATTCGCATTTTCGGAGCAGGGCTGCCGGAGGCCCCCTGAAGGAACCTCCAAATCTACGTTTGAAGTTTGAGGTGGCAAGAGAAGCAAGCAGCCCCAGTCTCTGTGCCTCTGTGCGAGCAGTGCCATGGGCAGATGAGGATGAGCAACAGCTTTCCACGCTAGCCCTTTCTGGCTGCCAGCTAACTGCAGACGTTCGCATTTTCAGAGCAGGGCTGCCAGAGGCTCCCTGCGTGGACCATCTAAACTACGTTTGAAGTTTGAGGCGGCAAGACAAGCAAGCAGCCCCAGTCTCTGTGCCTCTGTGCGAGCAGTGCCATGGGCAGATGAGGCTGAGCAACAGCTTTCCAGACTACATCTTTCTGGATGCGAGCTATCTGCAGACGTTCCCATTTTCGGAACAGGGCTGCCAGAGGCCCCCAGAACGAACCTCCAAATGTACGTTTGAAGTTTGAGGTGGCAAGACAAGCAAGAAGCCCCAGTCTCTGTGCCTCTGTGCGAGCAGTGCCATGGGCAGAGGAGGCTGAGCAACAGCTTTCCAGGCTAGCTCGTTCTGGCTGCGAGGCATCTACAGACGTTCGCATTTTCGGAGCAGAGCTGCCGGAGGCCCCCTGCACGGACCACCTAAGCTACGTTTGAAGTTTGAGGGGTCAAGACAAGCAAGCAGCCCCAGTCTCTGTGCCTCTGCGCGAGCAGTGCCATGGGCAGATGAGGCTCAGCAACAGCTTTCCAGGCTAGCTCTTTCTGGATGCGAGCTATCTGCAGACGTTCGCATTTTCGGAGCAGGGCTGCCGGAGTCGCCCGGCACGGACCACCTAAGTTACGTTTGAAGTTTGAGGGGTCAAGACAAGCAAGCAGCCCCAGTCTCTGTGCCTCTGTGCGAGCAGTGCCATGGGCAGATGAGGCTCAGCAAAAGCTTTCCACGCTAGCTCATTCTGCCTGAGAGCTATCTGCAGACGTTCGCATTTTCGGAGCAGGGCTGCCGGAGGCCCCCTGAAAGAACCTCCAAATCTGCGTTTGAAGTTTGAGGTGGCAAGAGAAGCAAGAAGCCCCAGTCTCTGTGCCTCTGTGCGAGCAGTGCCATGGGCAGATGAGGCTGAGCAACAGCTTTCCACTCTAGCCCTTTAAGGCTGCGAGCTAACTGCAGACGTTCGCATTTTCAGAGCAGGGCTGCCAGAATCTCCCCGCGTGGACTACCTAAACTACGTTTGAAGTTTGAGGGGGCAAGACAAGCAAGCAGCCCCAGTCTCTGTGCCTCTGTGCGAGCAGTGCCATGGGCAGATGAGGCTCAGCAACAGCTTTCCAGGCTAGCTCTTTCTGCCGGCGAGCTATCTGCAGACGTTCCCATTTTCGGAACTGGGCTGCCAGAGGCCCCCTGAACGAACCTCCAAATCTACGTTTGAATTTTGAGGTGGCAAGACAAGCAAGAAGCCCCAGTCTCTCTGCCTCTGTGCGAGCAGTGCCATGGGCAGATGAGGCTGAGCAACAGCTTTCCAGGCCAGCTCTTTCTGGCTGCGAGCTATCTGCAGACGTTCGCATTTTCTGAGCAGAGCTGCCGGAGGCAACCTGCAAGGAAAACTTAAGATACTTTTGAACTTTAACGGGGCAAGACAAGCAAGCAGCCCCAGTCTCTGTGCCTCTGTGCGAGCAGTGCCATGGGAAGATGAGGCTGAGCAACAGCTTTCCAGGCTAGCTCTTTCTGCCAGCGAGCTATCTGCAGACGTTCGCATTTTCAGAGCAGGGCTGCCAGAGGCTCCTGGTACGGACCACCTAAGTTACGTTTGAAGTTTGAGGGGTCAAGACAAGCAAGCAGCCCCAGTCTCTGTGCCTCTGTGCGAGCAGTGCCATGGGCAGAGGAGGCTGAGCAACAGCTTTCCACGCTAGCCCTTTCTGGCTGCCAGCTAACTGCAGACGTTCGCATTTTCAGAGCAGGGCTCCCAGAGGCTCCCTGCGTGGACCACCTAAACTACGTTTGAAGTTTGAGGCGGCAAGACAAGCAAGCAGCCCCACTCTCTGTGCCTCTGTGCGAGCAGTGCCATGGGCAGATGAGGCTGAGCAACAGCTTTCCAGGTTATCTCTTTCTGGATGCGAGCTATCTGCAGACGTTCGCATTTTCAAAGCAGCGCTGCCAGAGGCTCCTGGAATGGACCACCTAAGACACGTATGAAGTTTGAGGTGGCAAGACAAGCAAGCAGCCCCAGTCTCTGTGCCTCTGTGCGAGCAGTGCCATGGGCAGATGAGGCTGAGCAACAGCTTTCCAGGCTAGCTCTTTCTGCCTGCGAGCCATCTGAAGACGTTCGCATTTTCGGAGCAGACCTGCCGGAGGCCCCCTGCACGGACCACCTAAGCTACGTTTGACGTTTGAGGGTTCAAGACAAGCAAGCAGCCCCAGTCTCTGTGCCTCTGTGCGAGCAGTGCCATGGGCAGATGAGGCTGAGCAACAGCTTTCCAGGCTAGCTCTTTCTGGCTGCGAGCTATCTGCAGACGTTCCCATTTTCAGAGCAGGGCTGCCGGATTTGGCCGGCACGGACCACCTAAGATTCATTTGAAGTTTGAGGGGGCAAGACAAGCAAGCAGCCCCAGGCTCTGTGCCTCTGTGCGAGCAGTGCCATGGGCAGATGAGGCTGAGCAACAGCTTTCCAGGCTAGCTCTTTCTGCCTGCGAGCTATCTGCAGACGTTCCCATTTTCAGAGCAGGGCTTCCGGAGTTGGGCGGCACGGACAACCTAAGCTACATTTGAAGTTTGAGGGTGCAAGACAAGCAAGCAGCCCCAGTCTCTGTGCCTCTGTGCGAGCAGTGCCATGGGCAGATGAGGCTGAGCAACAGCTTTCCACTCTAGCCCTTTAAGGCTGCGAGCTAACTGCAGACGTTCGCATTTTCAGAGCAGGGCTGCCAGAATCTCCCCGCGTGGACCACCTAAACTACGTTTGAAGTTTGAGGGGGCAAGACAAGCAAGCAGCCCCAGTCTCTGTGCCTCTGTGCAAGCAGTGCCATGGGCAGATGAGGCTGAGCAACAGCTTTCCAGGCTAGCTCTTTCTGGCTGCGAGCTATCTGCAGACGTTCGCATTTTCTGAGCAGAGCTGCCGGAGGCAACCTGCAAGGAAAACTTAAGATACTTTTGAACTTTAACGGGGCAAGACAAGCAAGCAGCCCCAGTCTCTGTGCCTCTGTGCGAGCAGTGCCATGGGCAGATGAGGCTGAGCAACAGCTTTCCAGGCTAGCTCTTTCTGGCTGCGAGCTATCTGCAGACGTTCGCATTTTCAGAGCAGGGCTGCCAGAGGCTCCTGGTACGGACCACATAAGTTACGTTTGAAGTTTGAGGGGTCAAGACAAGCAAGCAGCCCCAGTCTCTGTGCCTCTGTGCGCGCAGTGCCATGGGCAGATGAGGCTGAGCAACAGCTTTCCAGGCTAGCTCTTTCTGCCTGCGAGCTATCTGCAGACGTTCCCATTTTCGGAACAGGGCTGCCAGAGGCCCCCAGAACGAACCTCCAAATGTACGTTTGAAGTTTGAGGTGGCAAGACAAGCAAGAAGCGCCAGTCTTTGTGCCTCTGTGCGAGCAGTGCCATGGGCAGAGGAGGCTGAGCAACAGCTTTCCAGGCTAGCTCTTTCTGGCTGCGAGGCATCTACAGACGTTCGCATTTTCGGAGCAGAGCTGCCGGAGGCCCCCTGCACGGACCACCTAAGCTACGTTTGAAGTTTGAGGGGTCAAGACAAGCAAGCAGCCCCAGTCTCTGTGCCTCTGTGCGAGCAGTGCCATGGGCAGATGAGGCTCAGCAAAAGCTTTCCAAGCTAGCTCATTCTGCCTGAGAGCTATCTGCAGACGTTCGCATTTTCGGAGCAGGGCTGCCAGAGGCTCCCTGCGTGGACCACCTAAACTACGTTTGAAGTTTGAGGCGGCAAGACAAGCAAGCAGCCCCACTCTCTGTGCCTCTGTGCGAGCAGTGCCATGGGCAGATGAGGCTGAGCAACAGCTTTCCAGGTTATCTCTTTCTGGATGCGAGCTATCTGCAGATGTTCGCATTTTCAAAGCAGGGATTCCAGAGGATACTGGCACGGACCACCTAAGATATGTTTGAAGTTTGAGGGGGCAAAACAAGCAAGCAGCCCCAGTCTGTGTGCCTCTGTGCGAGCAGTGCCATGGGCAGATGAGGCTCAGCAACAGCTTTCCAGGCTAGCTCTTTCTGCCGGCGAGCTATCTGCAGACGTTCCCATTTTCAGAGCAGGGCTGCCAGAGGCCCCCTGAACGAACCTCCAAATCTACGTTTGAAGTTTGAGGTGGCAAGACAAGCAAGAAGCCCCAGTCTCTGTGCCTCTGTGTGAGCAGTGCCATGGGCAGATGAGGCTGAGCAACAGCTTTCCAGGCTAGCTCTTTCTGCCTGCGAGCTATCTGCAGACGTTCGCATTTTCGGAGCAGGGCTGCCGGAGTTGGCCGGCACGGACCACCTAAGATACGTTTGAAGTTTGAGGTTGCAAGACAAGCAAGCAGCCCCAGTCTCTGTGCCTCTGCGCGAGCAGTGCCATGGGCAGATGAGGCTCAGCAACAGCTTTCCAGGCTAGCTCTTTCTGGATGCGAGCTATCTGCAGACGTTCGCATTTTCGGAGCAGGGCTGCCGGAGTCGCCCGGCACGGACCACCTAAGTTACGTTTGAAGTTTGAGGGGTCAAGACAAGCAAGCAGCCCCAGTCTCTGTGCCTCTGTGCGAGCAGTGCCATGGGCAGATGAGGCTCAGCAAAAGCTTTCCACGCTAGCTCATTCTGCCTGAGAGCTATCTGCAGACATTCGCATTTTCGGAGCAGGGCTGCCGGAGGCCCCCTGAAAGAACCTCCAAATCTACGTTTGAAGTTTGAGGTGGCAAGAGAAGCAAGCAGCCCCAGTCTCTGTGCCTCTGTGCGAGCAGTGCCATGGGCAGATGAGGATGAGCAACAGCTTTCCACGCTAGCCCTTTCTGGCTGCGAGCTAACTGCAGACGTTCGCATTTTCAGAGCAGGGCTGCCAGAGGCTCCCTGCGTGGACCATCTAAACTACGTTTGAAGTTTGAGGCGGCAAGACAAGCAAGCAGCCCCAGTCTCTGTGCCTCTGTGCGAGCAGTGCCATGGGCAGATGAGGCTGAGCAACAGCTTTCCAGACTACATCTTTCTGGATGCGAGCTATCTGCAGACGTTCCCATTTTCGGAACAGGGCTGCCAGAGGCCCCCAGAACGAACCTCCAAATGTACGTTTGAAGTTTGAGGTGGCAAGACAAGCAAGAAGCCCCAGTCTCTGTGCCTCTGTGCGAGCAGTGCCATGGGCAGAGGAGGCTGAGCAACAGCTTTCCAGGCTAGCTCGTTCTGGCTGCGAGCTATCTGCAGACGTTCGCATTTTCTGAGCAGAGCTGCCGGAGGCAACCTGCAAGGAAAACTTAAGATACTTTTGAACTTTAACGGGGCAAGACAAGCAAGCAGCCCCAGTCTCTGTGCCTCTGTGCGAGCAGTGCCATGGGAAGATGAGGCTGAGCAACAGCTTTCCAGGCTAGCTCTTTCTGCCAGCGAGCTATCTGCAGACGTTCGCATTTTCAGAGCAGGGCTGCCAGAGGCTCCTGGTACGGACCACCTAAGTTACGTTTGAAGTTTGAGGGGTCAAGACAAGCAAGCAGCCCCAGTCTCTGTGCCTCTGTGCGAGCAGTGCCATGGGCAGATGAGGCTGAGCAACAGCTTTCCAGGCTAGCTCTTTCTGGCTGCGAGCTATCTGCAGACGTTCCCATTTTCGGAACAGGGCTGCCAGAGGCCCCCAGAACGAACCTCCAAATGTACGTTTGAAGTTTGAGGTGGCAAGAGAAACAAGAAGCCCCAGTCTCTGTGCCTCTGTGCGAGCAGTGCCATGGGCAGATGAGGCTGAGCAACAGCTTTCCACTCTAGCCCTTTAAGGCTGCGAGCTAACTGCAGACGTTCGCATTTTCAGAGCAGGGCTGCCAGAGGCTCCCCGCGTGGACCACCTAAACTACGTTTGAAGTTTGAGGGGGCAAGACAAGCAAGCAGCCCCAGTCTCTGTGCCTCTGTGCGAGCAGTGCCATGGGCAGATGAGGCTCAGCAAAAGCTTTCCACGCTAGCTCATTCTGCCTGAGAGCTATCTGCAGACGTTCGCATTTTCGGAGCAGGGCTGCCGGAGGCCCCCTGAAAGAACCTCCAAATCTACGTTTGAAGTTTGAGGTGGCAAGAGAAGCAAGAAGCCCCAGTCTCTGTGCCTCTGTGCGAGCAGTGCCATGGGCAGATGAGGCTGAGCAACAGCTTTCCAGGCTAGCTCTTTCTGCCTGCGAGCTATCTGCAGACGTTCGCATTTTCGGAGCAGGGCTGCCGGAGTTGGCCGGCACGGACCACCTAAGATACGTTTGAAGTTTGAGGTTGCAAGACAAGCAAGCAGCCCCAGTCTCTGTGCCTCTGCGCGAGCAGTGCCATGGGCAGATGAGGCTCAGCAACAGCTTTCCAGGCTAGCTCTTTCTGGATGCGAGCTATCTGCAGACGTTCGCATTTTCGGAGCAGGGCTGCCTTAGTCGCCCGGCACGGACCACCTAAGTTACGTTTGAAGTTTGAGGGGTCAAGACAAGCAAGCAGCCCCAGTCTCTGTGCCTCTGTGCGAGCAGTGCCATGGGCAGATGAGGCTGAGCAACAGCTTTCCAGGCTAGCTCTTTCTGCCAGCGAGCTATCTGCAGACGTTCGCATTTTCAGAGCAGGGCTGCCAGAGGCTCCTGGTACGGACCACCTAAGTTACGTTTGAAGTTTGAGGGGTCAAGACAAGCAAGCAGCCCCAGTCTCTGTGCCTCTGTGCGAGCAGTGCCATGGGCAGATGAGGCTGAGCAACAGCTTTCCAGGCTAGCTCTTTCTGCCTGCGAGCTATCTGCAGACGTTCCCATTTTCGGAACAGGGCTGCCAGAGGCCCCCAGAACGAACCTCCAAATGTACGTTTGAAGTTTGAGGTGGCAAGAGAAGCAAGAAGCCCCAGTCTCTGTGCCTCTGTGCGAGCAGTGCCATGGGCAGATGAGGCTGAGCAACAGCTTTCCACTCTAGCCCTTTAAGGCTGCGAGCTAACTGCAGACGTTCGCATTTTCAGAGCAGGGCTGCCAGAATCTCCCCGCGTGGACCACCTAAACTACGTTTGAAGTTTGAGTTGGCAAAACAAGCAAGCAGCCCCAGTCTCTGTGCCTCTGTGCGAGCAGTGCCATGGGCAGATGAGGCTCAGCAAAAGCTTTCCACGCTAGCTCATTCTGCCTGAGAGCTATCTGCAGACGTTAGCATTTTCGGAGCAGGGCTGCCGGAGGCCCCCTGAAAGAACCTCCAAATCTACGTTTGAAGTTTGAGGTGGCAAGAGAAGCAAGAAGCCCCAGTCTCTGTGCCTCTGTGCGAGCAGTGCCATGGGCAGATGAGGCTGAGCAACAGCTTTCCAGGCTAGCTCTTTCTGCCTGCGAGCTATCTGCAGACGTTCGCATTTTCGGAGCAGGGCTGCCGGAGTTGGCCGGCACGGACCACCTAAGTTACGTTTGAAGTTTGAGGGGTCAAGACAAGCAAGCAGCCCCAGTCTCTGTGCCTCTGTGCGAGCAGTGCCATGGGCAGATGAGGCTCAGCAAAAGCTTTCCAGGCTAGCTCTTTCTGCCTGCGAGCTATCTGCAGACGTTCGCATTTTCGGAGCAGGGCTGCCGGAGTTGGCCGGCACGGACCACCTAAGATACGTTTGAAGTTTGAGGTGGCAAGACAAGCAAGCAGCCCCAGTCTCTGTGCCTCTGTGCGAGCAGTGCCATGGGCAGATGAGGCTGAGCAACAGCTTTCCACTCTAGCCCTTTAAGGTTGCGAGCTAACTGCAGACGTTCGCATTTTCAGAGCAGGGCTGCCAGAATCTCCCCGCGTGGACCACCTAAACTACGTTTGAAGTTTGAGGGGGCAAGACAAGCAAGCAGCCCCAGTCTCTGTGCCTCTGTGCAAGCAGTGCCATGGGCAGATGAGGCTGAGCAACAGCTTTCCACGCTAGCTCTTTCTGGATGCGAGCTATCTGCAGACGTTCGCATTTTCGGAGCAGGGCTGCCGGAGCCCCCCTGCACGGACCACCTAAGATACGTTTGAAGTTTGAGGTTGCAAGACAAGCAAGCAGCCCCAGTCTCTGTGCCTCTGTGCGAGCGGTGCCATGGGCAGATGAGGCTCAGCAACAGCTTTCCAGGCTAGCTCTTTCTGCCGGCGAGCTATCTGCAGACGTTCCCATTTTCGGAACTGGGCTGCCAGAGGCCCCCTGAACGAACCTCCAAATCTACGTTTGAATTTTGAGGTGGCAAGACAAGCAAGAAGCCCCAGTCTCTCTGCCTCTGTGCGAGCAGTGCCATGGGCAGATGAGGCTGAGCAACAGCTTTCCAGGCTAGCTCTTTCTGGCTGCGAGCTATCTGCAGACGTTCGCATTTTCTGAGCAGAGCTGCCGGAGGCAACCTGCAAGGAAAACTTAAGATACTTTTGAACTTTAACGGGGCAAGACAAGCAAGCAGCCCCAGTCTCTGTGCCTCTGTGCGAGCAGTGCCATGGGAAGATGAGGCTGAGCAACAGGTTTCCAGGCTAGCTCTTTCTGCCAGCGAGCTATCTGCAGACGTTCCCATTTTCGGAACAGGGCTGCCAGAGGCCCCCAGAACGAACCTCCAAATGTACGTTTGAAGTTTGAGGTGGCAAGACAAGCAAGAAGCCCCAGTCTCTGTGCCTCTGTGCGACCAGTGCCATGGGCAGAGGAGGATGAGCAACAGCTTTCCAGGCTAGCTCTTTCTGGCTGCGAGGCATCTACAGACGTTCGCATTTTCGGAGCAGAGCTGCCGGAGGCCCCCTGCACGGACCACCTAAGCTACGTTTGAAGTTTGAGGGGTCAAGACAAGCAAGCAGCCCCAGTCTCTGTGCCTCTGCGCGAGCAGTGCCATGGGCAGATGAGGCTCAGCAACAGCTTTCCAGGCTAGCTCTTTCTGGATGCGAGCTATCTGCAGACGTTCGCATTTTCGGAGCAGGGCTGCCGGAGTCGCCCGGCACGGACCACCTAAGTTACGTTTGAAGTTTGAGGGGTCAAGACAAGCAAGCAGCCCCAGTCTCTGTGCCTCTGTGCGAGCAGTGCCATGGGCAGATGAGGCTCAGCAAAAGCTTTCCACGCTAGCTCATTCTGCCTGAGAGCTATCTGCAGACGTTCGCATTTTCGGAGCAGGGCTGCCGGAGGCCCCCTGAAAGAACCTCCAAATCTACATTTGAAGTTTGAGGTGGCAAGAGAAGCAAGAAGCCCCAGTCTCTCTGCCTCTGTGCGAGCAGTGCCATGGGCAGATGAGGATGAGCAACAGCTTTCCACGCAAGCCATTTCTGGCTGCCAGCTAACTGCTGACGTTCGCATTTTCAGAGCAGGGCTGCCAGAGGCTCCCCGCACGGACCACCTAAACTACGTTTGAAGTTTGAGGCGGCAAGACAAGCAAGCAGCCCCAGTCTCTGTGCCTCTGTGCGAGCAGTGCCATGGGCAGATGAGGCTGAGCAACAGCTTTCCAGGTTATCTCTTTCTGGATGCGAGCTATCTGCAGATGTTCGCATTTTCAAAGCAGGGATTCCAGAGGATACTGGCACGGACCACCTAAGATATGTTTGAAGTTTGAGGGGGCAAAACAAGCAAGCAGCCCCAGTCTCTGTGCCTCTGTGCGAGCAGTGCCATGGGCAGATGAGGCTGAGCAACAGCTTTCCAGGCTAGCTCTTTCTGCCGGCGAGCTATCTGCAGACGTTCCCATTTTCAGAGCAGGGCTGCCAGAGGCCCCCTGAACGAACCTCCAAATCTACGTTTGAAGTTTGAGGTGGCAAGAGAAGCAAGAAGCCCCAGTCTCTGTGCCTCTGTGCGAGCAGTGCCATGGGCAGATGAGGCTCAGCAACAGCTTTCCAGGTTATCTCTTTCTGGATGCGAGCTATCTGCAGATGTTCGCATTTTCAAAGCAGGGATTCCAGAGGATACTGGTACGGACCACCTAAGTTACGTTTGAAGTTTGAGGGGTCAAGACAAGCAAGCAGCCCCAGTCTCTGTGCCTCTGTGCGAGCAGTGCCATGGGCAGATGAGGCTGAGCAACAGCTTTCCAGGCTAGCTCTTTCTGCCTGCGAGCTATCTGCAGACGTTCGCATTTTCGGAGCAGGGCTGCCGGAGTTGGCCGGCACGGACCACCTAAGATACGTTTGAAGTTTGAGGTTGCAAGACAAGCAAGCAGCCCCAGTCTCTGTGCCTCTGCGCGAGCAGTGCCATGGGCAGATGAGGCTCAGCAACAGCTTTCCAGGCTAGCTCTTTCTGGATGCGAGCTATCTGCAGACTTTCGCATTTTCGGAGCAGGGCTGCCGGAGTCGCCCGGCACGGACCACCTAAGTTACGTTTGAAGTTTGAGGGGTCAAGACAAGCAAGCAGCCCCAGTCTCTGTGCCTCTGTGCGAGCAGTGCCATGGGCAGATGAGGCTCAGCAAAAGCTTTCCACGCTAGCTCATTCTCCCTGAGAGCTATCTGCAGACGTTCGCATTTTCGGAGCAGGGCTGCCGGAGGCCCCCTGAAAGAACCTCCAAATCTACGTTTGAAGTTTGAGGTGGCAAGAGAAGCAAGCAGCCCCAGTCTCTGTGCCTCTGTGCGAGCAGTGCCATGGGCAGATGAGGATGAGCAACAGCTTTCCACACTAGCCCTTTCTGGCTGCCAGCTAACTGCAGACGTTCGCATTTTCAGAGCATGGCTGCCAGAGGCTCCCTGCGTGGACCACCTAAACTACGTTTGAAGTTTGAGGCGGCAAGACAAGCAAGCAGCCCCAGTCTCTGTGCCTCTGTGCGAGCAGTGCCATGGGCAGATGAGGCTGAGCAACAGCTTTCCAGACTACATCTTTCTGGATGCGAGCTATCTGCAGACTTTTGCATTTTCAAAGCAGCGCTGCTAGAGACTCCTGGCATGGACCACCTAAGGTACGTATGAAGTTTGAGGTGGCAAGACAAGCAAGCAGTCCCAGTCTCTGTGCCTCTGTGCGAGCAGTGCCATGAGCAGATGAGGCTGAGCAACAGCTTTCCAGGCTAGCTCTTTCTGCCAGCGAGCTATCTGCAGACGTTCCCATTTTCGGAACAGGGCTGCCAGAGGCCCCCAGAACGAACCTCCAAATGTACGTTTGAAGTTTGAGGTGGCAAGACAAGCAAGAAGCCCCAGTCTCTGTGCCTCTGTGCGAGCAGTGCCATGGGCAGAGGAGGATGAGCAACAGCTTTCCAGGCTAGCTCTTTCTGGCTGCGAGGCATCTACAGACGTTCGCATTTTCGGAGCAGAGCTGCCGGAGGCCCCCTGCACGGACCACCTAAGCTACGTTTGAAGTCTGAGGGGGCAAGACAAGCAAGCAGCCCCAGTCTCTGTGCCTCTGTGCGAGCAGTGCCATGGGCAGATGAGGCTGAGCAACAGCTTTCCAGGTTATCTCTTTCTGGATGCGAGCTATCTGCAGATGTTCGCATTTTCAAAGCAGGGATTCCAGAGGATACTGGCACGGACCACCTAAGATATGTTTGAAGTTTGAGGTGGCAAAACAAGCAAGCAGCCCCAGTCTCTGTGCCTCTCTGCGAGCAGTGCCATGGGCAGATGAGGCTGAGCAACAGCTTTCCAGGCTAGCTCTTTCTGCCGGCGAGCTATCTGCAGACGTTCCAATTTTCAGAGCAGGGCTGCCAGAGGCCCCCTGAACGAACCTCCAAATCTACGTTTGAAGTTTGAGGTGGCAAGAGAAGCAAGAAGCCCCAGTCTCTGTGCCTCTGTGTGAGCAGTGCCATGGGCAGATGAGGCTGAGCAACAGCTTTCCAGGCTAGCTCTTTCTGCCTGCGAGCTATCTGCAGACGTTCGCATTTTCGGAGCAGGGCTGCCGGAGTTGGCCGGCACGGACCACCTAAGATACGTTTGAAGTTTGAGGTTGCAAGACAAGCAAGCAGCCCCAGTCTCTGTGCCTCTGCGCGAGCAGTGCCATGGGCAGATGAGGCTCAGCAACAGCTTTCCAGGCTAGCTCTTTCTGGATGCGAGCTATCTGCAGACGTTCGCATTTTCGGAGCAGGGCTGCCGGAGTCGCCCGGCACGGACCACCTAAGTTACGTTTGAAGTTTGAGGGGTCAAGACAAGCAAGCAGCCCCAGTCTCTGTGCCTCTGTGCGAGCAGTGCCATGGGCAGATGAGGCTCAGCAAAAGCTTTCCACGCTAGCTCATTCTGCCTGAGAGCTATCTGCAGACATTCGCATTTTCGGAGCAGGGCTGCCGGAGGCCCCCTGAAGGAACCTCCAAATCTACGTTTGAAGTTTGAGGTGGCAAGAGAAGCAAGCAGCCCCAGTCTCTGTGCCTCTGTGTGAGCAGTGCCATGGGCAGATGAGGCTGAGAAACAGCTTTCCACGGTAGCTCTTTCTGGCTGCGAGCTCTCTGCACATGTACGTATTTTTGGAGCAGAGCTGCCGGAGCCCCCCTACACGGAAAACTTAAGATACTTTTGAACTTTAACGGGGCAAGACAAGCAAGCAGCCCCAGTCTCTGTGCCTCTGTGCGAGCAGTGCCATGGGCAGATGAGGCTCAGCAACACCTTTCCAGGATAGCTCTTTCTGGCTGCGAGCTATCTGCATACATTCGTATTTTCGGAGCAGGGCTGCCGGAGTTGGCCGGCCGGGACCACCTAATCAACGTTTGAAGTTTGTGGGGGCAAGACAAGCAAGCAGCCCCAGTCTCTGTGCCTCTGTGCGAGCAGTGCCATGCGCAGATGAGGCTGAGCAACAGCTTTCCAGGCTAGCTCTTTCTGCCTGCGAGCTATCTGCAGACGTTCCCATTTTCAGAACAGTGCTGCCAGAGGCCCCCTGAACGAACCTCCAAATCTACGTTTGAATTTTGAGGTGGCAAGACAAGCAAGCAGCCCCAGTCTCTCTGCCTCTGTGTGAGCAGTGCCATGGGCAGATGAGGCTGAGCAACAGCTTTCCAGGCTAGCTCTTTCTGGCTGCGAGCTATCTGCAGACGCTCGCATTTTCTGAGCAGAGCTGCCGGAGGCAACGTGCAAGGAAAACTTAATTTACTTTTGAATTTTAACGGGGCAAGACAAGCAAGCAGCCCCAGTCTCTGTGCCTCTGTGCGAGCAGTGCCATGGGCAGATGAGGCTCAGCAACAGCTTCCCAGGCTAGCTCTTTCTGGATGCGAGCTATCTGCAGACGTTCGCATTTTCAAAGAAGCGCTGCCAGAGGTTCATGGCATGGACCACCTAAGCTACGTATGAAGTTTGAGGTGGCAAGACAAGCAAGCAGTCCCAGTCTCTGTGCCTCTGTGCGAGCAGTGCCATGGGCAGATGAGGCTGAGCAACATCTTTCCAGTCTAGCTCTCTCTGCCGGCGAGCCATCTGCAGACGTTCCCATTTTCGGAGCAGGGCTGCCAGAGGCCCCCTGCACGGACCACCTAAGATACGTTTGAAGTTTGAGGTTGCAAGACAAGCAAGCAGTCCCAGTCTCTGTGCCTCTGTGCGAGCAGTGCCATGGACAGATGAGGCTGAGCAACAGCTTTCCACGGTAGCTCATTCTGTCTGACATCTATCTGCAGACGTTTGCATTTTCGGAACAGGGCTGCTGGAGTTTTCTGGCACGGACCACCTAATGTACGTTTGAAGTTTAAGGGAGTAAGACAAGCAAGAAGCCCCAGTCTCTGTGCCTCTGTGCGAGCAGTGCCATGGGCAGATGAGGCTCAGCAACAGCTTTCCAGGCTAGCTCTTTCTGGATGCGAGCTATCTGCAGACGTTCGCATTTTCGGAGCAGGGCTGCCGGAGTCGCCCGGCACGGACCACCTAAGTTACGTTTGAAGTTTGAGGGGTCAAGACAAGCAAGCAGCCCCAGTCTCTGTGCCTCTGTGCGAGCAGTGCCATGGGCAGATGAGGCTCAGCAAAAGCTTTCCAGGCTAGCTCTTTCTGCCTGCGAGCTATCTGCAGACGTTCGCATTTTCGGAGCAGGGCTGCCGGAGTTGGCCGGCACGGACCACCTAAGATACGTTTGAAGTTTGAGGTGGCAAGAGAAGCAAGCAGCCCCAGTCTCTGTGCCTCGGTGCGAGCAGTGCCATGGGCAGATGAGGCTGAGCAAGAGCTTTCCAGGCTAGCTCTTTCTGCCTGCGAGCTATCTGCAGACGTTCCCATTTTCAGAGCAGGGCTGCCAGAGGCTCATGGCATGGACCACCTAAGCTACGTTTGAAGTTTGAGGTGGCAAGAGAAGCAAGCAGCCCCAGTCTCTGTGCCTCTGTGCGAGCAGTGCCATGGGCAGATGAGGCTGAGCAAGAGCTTTCCAGGCTAGCTCTTTCTGGATGCGAGCTATCTGCAGACGTTCGCATTTTCAAAGAAGCGCTGCCAGAGGCTCATGGCATGGACCACCTAAGCTACGTATAAAGTTTGAGGTGGCAAGACAAGCAAGCAGTCCCAGTCTCTGTGCCTCTGTGCGAGCAGTGCCATGGGCAGATGAGGCTCAGCAACATCTTTCCAGGCTAGCTCTCTCTGCCGGCGAGCCATCTGCAGACGTTCCCATTTTCGGAGCAGGGTTGCCAGAGGCCCCCTGCACGGACCACCTAAGATACGTTTGAAGTTTGAGGTTGCAAGACAAGCAAGCAGTCCCAGTCTCTGTGCCTCTGTGCGAGCAGTGCCATGGGCAGATGAGGCTGAGCAACAGCTTTCCACGGTAGCTCATTCTGTCTGACATCTATCTGCAGACGTTTGCATTTTCGGAACAGGGCTGCTGGAGTTTTCTGGCACGGACCACCTAATGTACGTTTGAAGTTTAAGGGAGTAAGACAAGCAAGAAGCCCCAGTCTCTGTGCCTCTGTGCGAGCAGTGCCATGGGCAGATGAGGCTCAGTAACAGCTTTACAGGCTAGCTCTTTCTGGATGCGAGCTATCTGCAGACGTTCCCATTTTCGGAACTGGGCTGCCAGAGGCCCCCTGAACGAACCTCCAAATCTACGTTTGAATTTTGAGGTGGCAAGACAAGCAAGAAGCCCCAGTCTCTCTGCCTCTGTGCGAGCAGTGCCATGGGCAGATGAGGCTGAGCAACAGCTTTCCAGGCTAGCTCTTTCTGGCTGCGAGCTATCTGCAGACGTTCGCATTTTCTGAGCAGAGCTGCCGGAGGCAACCTGCAAGGAAAACTTAAGATACTTTTGAACTTTAACGGGGCAAGACAAGCAAGCAGCCCCAGTCTCTGTGCCTCTGTGCGAGCAGTGCCATGGGAAGATGAGGCTGAGCAACAGCTTTCCAGGCTAGCTCTTTCTGCCAGCGAGCTATCTGCAGACGTTCGCATTTTCAGAGCAGGGCTGCCAGAGGCTCCTGGTACGGACCACATAAGTTACGTTTGAAGTTTGAGGGGTCAAGACAAGCAAGCAGCCCCAGTCTCTGTGCCTCTGTGCGAGCAGTGCCATGGGCAGATGAGGCTCAGCAAAAGCTTTCCACGCTAGCTCATTCTGCCTGAGATCTATCTGCAGACGTTCGCATTTTCGGAGCAGGGCTGCCGGAGGCCCCCTGAAAGAACCTCCAAATCTACGTTTGAAGTTTGAGGTGGCAAGAGAAGCAAGAAGCCCCAGTCTCTCTGCCTCTGTGCGAGCAGTGCCATGGGCAGATGAGGATGAGCAACAGCTTTCCACGCAAGCCCTTTCTGGCTGCCAGCTAACTGCTGACGTTCGCATTTTCAGAGCAGGGCTGCCAGAGGCCCCCTGCGTGGACCAGCTAAACTACGTTTGAAGTTTGAGGGGTCAAGACAAGCAAGCAGCCCCAGTCTCTGTGCCTCTGTGCGAGCAGTGCCATGGGCAGATGAGGCTCAGCAAAAGCTTTCCACGCTAGCTCATTCTGCCTGAGAGCTATCTGCAGACATTCGCATTTTCGGAGCAGGGCTGCCGGAGGCCCCCTGAAAGAACCTCCAAATCTACGTTTGAAGTTTGAGGTGGCAAGAGAAGCAAGAAGCCCCAGTCTCTCTGCCTCTGTGCGAGCAGTGCCATGGGCAGATGAGGATGAGCAACAGCTTTCCACGCTAGCCCTTTCTGGCTGCCAGCTAACTGCAGACGTTCGCATTTTCAGAGCAGGGCTGCCAGAGGCTCCCTGCGTGGACCACCTAAACTACGTTTGAAGTTTGAGGCGGCAAGACAAGCAAGCAGCCCCACTCTCTGTGCCTCTGTGCGAGCAGTGCCATGGGCAGATGAGGCTGAGCAACAGCTTTCCAGGTTATCTCTTTCTGGGTGCGAGCTATCTGCAGATGTTCGCATTTTCAAAGCAGGGATTCCAGAGGATACTGGCACGGACCACCTAAGATATGTTTGAAGTTTGAGGGGGCAAAACAAGCAAGCAGCCCCAGTCTCTGTGCCTCTGTGCGAGCAGTGCCATGGGCAGATGAGGCTCAGCAACAGCTTTCCAGGCTAGGTCTTTCTGCCGGCGAGCTATCTGCAGATGTTCCCATTTTCAGAGCAGGGCTGCCAGAGGCCCCCTGAACGAACCTCCAAATCTACGTTTGAAGTTTGAGGTGGCAAGACAAGCAAGAAGCCCCAGTCTCTGTGCCTCTGTGTGAGCAGTGCCATGGGCAGATGAGGCTGAGCAACAGCTTTCCAGGCTAGCTCTTTCTGCCTGCGAGCTATCTGCAGACGTTCGCATTTTCGGAGCAGGGCTGCCGGAGTTGGCCGGCACGGACCACCTAAGATACGTTTGAAGTTTGAGGTTGCAAGACAAGCAAGCAGCCCCAGTCTCTGTGCCTCTGTGCGAGCAGTGCCATGGGCAGATGAGGCTGAGAAACAGCTTTCCACGGTAGCTCTTTCTGGCTGCGAGCTCTCTGCAGATGTAGGTATTTTTGGAGCAGAGCTGCCGGAGCCCCCCTACACGGAAAACTTAAGATACTTCTGAACTTTAACGGGGCAAGACAAGCAAGCAGCCCCAGTCTCTGTGCCTCTGTGCGAGCAGTGCCATGGGCAGATGAGGCTGTGCAACAGCTTTACAGGCTAGCTCTTTCTGGATGCGAGCTATCTGCAGACGTTCGCATTTTCAGTGCAGGGCTTCCAGAGGCCCCCTGCACGGATCACCTAAGATACGTTTGAAGTTTGAGGTTGCAAGACAAGCAAGCAGCCCCAGTCTCTGTGCCTCTGTGCGAGCAGTGCCATGGGCAGATGAGGATCAGCAACAGCTTTCCAGGCTAGCTCTTTCTGCCGGCGAGCTATCTGCAGACGTTCCCATTTTCAGAACAGTGCTGCCAGAGGCCCCCTGAACGAACCTCCAAATCTACGTTTGAATTTTGAGGTGGCAAGACAAGCAAGCAGCCCCAGTCTCTCTGCCTCTGTGCGAGCAGTGCCATGGGCAGATGAGGCTGAGCAACAGCTTTCCAGGCTGGCTCTTTCTGGCTGCGAGCTATCTGCAGACGCTCGCATTTTCTGAGCAGAGCTGCCGGAGGCAACGTGCAAGGAAAACTTAATTTACTTCTGAATTTTAACGGGGCAAGACAAGCAAGCAGCCCCAGTCTCTGTGCCTCTGTGCGAGCAGTGCCATGGGCAGATGAGGCTCAGCAACAGCTTCCCAGGCTAGATCTTTCTGGATGCGAGCTATCTGCAGACGTTCGCATTTTCAAAGAAGCGCTGCCAGAGGCTCATGGCATGGACCACCTAAGCTACATATGAAGTTTGAGGTGGCAAGACAAGCAAGCAGTCCCAGTCTCTGTGCCTCTGTGTGAGCAGTGCCATGGGCAGATGAGGCTGAGCAACATCTTTCCAGGCTAGCTCTCTCTGCCGGCGAGCCATCTGCAGACGTTCCCATTTTCGGAGCAGGGCTGCCAGAGGCCCCCTGCACGGACCACCTAAGATAAGTTTGAAGTTTGAGGTTGCAAGACAAGCAAGCAGTCCCAGTCTCTGTGCCTCTGTGCGAGCAGTGCCATGGGCAGATGAGGCTGAGCTACAGCTTTCCACGGTAGCTCATTCTGTCTGACATCTATCTGCAGACGTTTGCATTTTCGGAACAGGGCTGCTGGAGTTTTCTGGCACGGACCACCTAATGTACGTTTGAAGTTTAAGGGAGTAAGACAAGCAAGAAGCCCCAGTCTCTGTGCCTCTGTGCGAGCAGTGCCATGGGTAGATGAGGCTGAGCAACAGCTTTCCAGGCTAGCTCTTTCTGCCGGCGAGCTATCTGCAGACGTTCCCATTTTCGGAACAGTGCTGGCAGAGGCCCCCTGAACGAACCTCGAAATCTACGTTTGAATTTTGAGGTGGCAAGACAAGCAAGAAGCCTCAGTCTCTGTGCCTCTGTGTGAGCAGTGCCATGGGCAGATGAGGCTGAGCAACAGCTTTCCAGGCTAGCTCTTTCTGGCTGCGAGCTATCTGCAGACGCTCGCATTTTCTGAGCAGAGCTTCCGGAGGCAACATGCAAGGAAAACTTAATTTACTTTTGAACTTTAACGGGGCAAGACAAGCAAGCAGCCCCAGTCTCTGTGCCTCTGTGCGAGCAGTGCCATGGGCAGATGAGGCTGAGCAACAGCTTTCCAGGCTAGCTCTTTCTGGATGCGAGCTATCTGCAGACGTTCGCATTTTCGGAGCAGAGCTGCCGGAGGCCCCCTGCACGAACCACCTAAGCTACGTTTGAAGTTTGAGGGGTCAAGACAAGCAAGCAGCCCCAGTCTCTGTGCCTCTGTGCGAGCAGTGCCATGGGCAGATGAGGCTCAGCAACAGCTTTTCACGCTAGCTCTTTCTGGCTGTCAGTTATCTGCAGACGTTCGCATTTTCGGAGCAGGGCTACCGGAGTTTGCCGGCACGGACCACCTAATCTACGTTTGAAGTTTGAGGTGGCAAGACAAGCAAGCAGCCCCAGTCTCTGTGCCTCTGTGCGAGCAGTGCCATGGGCAGATGAGGCTGAGCAACAGCTTTCCAGGCTAGCTCTTTCTGGCTGCGAGCTATCTGCAGGCATTCACATTTTCAGAGCAGGGCTGCTGTAGGCGGCCGGCACGGAAAACCTAAGATACTTTTGAACTTTAACGGGGCAAGACAAGCAAGCAGCCCCAGTCTCTGTGCCTCTGTGCGAGCAGTGCCATGGGCAGATGAGGCTGAGCAACAGCTTTCCAGGCTAGCTATTTCTGGCTGCGAGCTATCTGCAGACGTTCCCATTTTCGAAACAGGGCTGCCAGAGGCCCCCTGAACAAACCTCCAAATCTACGTTTGAAGTTTGAGGTGGCAACACAAGCAAGCAGCCCCAGTCTCTGTGCCTCTCTGCGAACAGTGCCATGGGCAGATGAGGCTGAGCAACAGCTTTCCAGGCTAGGTCTTTCTGGCTGCGAGCTATCTGGAGACGTTAGCATTTTCAGAGCAGCACTGTTGGATGTGCCCATCATGGACCCCCAAAGATACGTTTGAAGTTGAAGGGTGCAAGACAAGCAAGCAGCCCCAGTCTCTGTGCCTCTGTGCGAGCAGTGCCATGGGCTGTTGAGGCTGAGCAACAGCTTTCCAGGCTAGCTCTTTCTGTCTGCGAGCTATCTGCAAACGTTCGCCTTTTGGGAGCAGGGCTGACGGAAGCGCCTGGCATGGTCCACCTAAGATACATTTGAAGTTTGAGGGGTCAAGACAAGCAAGCAGCCCCAGTCTCTGTGCCTCTGTGCGAGCAGTGCCATGGGCAGATGAGGCTGAGCAACAGCTTTCCAGGCTAGCTCTTTCTGGCTGCCAGCTATCTGCAGACGTTCGCATTTTTGGAGCAGAGCTGCCGGAAGCACTTTGCACGAACCGCCAAAGCTACGTTTGAAGTTTGAGGTATCAAAACAAGCAAGCAGCCCCAGTCTCTGTGCCTCTGTGCGAGCAGTGCCATGGGCAGATGAGGCTGAGCAACAGCTTTCCAGGCTAGCTCTTTCTGGCTGCGAGCTATCTGCAGACGCTCGCATTTTCTGAGCAGAGCTGCCGGAGGCAACCTGCAAGGAAAACTTAAGATACTTTTGAACTTTAACGTGGCAAGACAAGCAAGCAGCCCCATTCTCTGTGCCTCTGTGCGAGCAGTGCCATGGGCAGATGAGGCTCAGCAACAGCTTTCCAGGCTAGCTCTTTCTGCCAGCAAGCTATCTGCAGACGTTCCCATTTTCAGAGCAGGGCTGCCAGAGGCCCCCTGAACGAACTTGCAAATCTACGTTTGAAGTTTGAGTTGGCAAAACAAGCAAGCAGCCCCAGTCTCTGTGCCTCTGTGCGAGCAGTGCCATGGGCAGATGAGGCTGAGCAACAGCTTTCCAGGCTAGCTCTTTCTGCCTGCGAGCTATCTGCCGACTTTCGCATTTTCAGAGAAGGGCTGCCAGAGGCGCCCGGCACGAAGCACTTAAGCTACGTTTGAAGTTTGAGGGGGCAAAACAAGCAAGCAGCCCCAGTCTCTGTGCCTCTGTGCGAGCAGTGCCATGGGCAGATGAGGCTGAGCAACAGCTTTCCAGGCTAGCTCTTTCTGCCTGTGAGCTATCTGCAGACGTTCGCATTTTTGGAGCAGGGCTGCCGGAAGCGCCCTTCATGGACCACCTAAGATACGTTTGAAGTTTGAGGGGGCAAAACAAGCAAGCAGCCCCAGTCTCTCTGCCTCTGTGCGAGCAGTGCCATGGGCAGATGAGGCTGAGCAACAGCTTTCAAGGTTAGCTCTTTCTGGCTGCGAGCTATCTGCAGACGTTCGTATTTCAGAGCACGCGTTCCGGACGCACAGCCCGGACCCCCAAATCTACGTTTGAAGTTCGAGGTGGCAAGACAAGCAAGCAGCCTAAGACTCTGTGCCTCTGTACGAGCAGTGCCATGAGCAGATGAGGCTGAGCAACAGCTTTCCAGGCTAGCTCTTTCTGGCTGCGAGCTATCTGCAGATGTTAGCATTTTCAGAGCAGGGCTGCCAGAGGCCCCCTGAACGAACCTCCAAATCTACGTTTGAAGTTTGAGGTGGCAAGACAAGCAAAAAGCCCCAGTCTCTGTTCCTCTGTGTGAGCAGTGCCATGGGCAGATGAGGCTGAGCAACAGCTTTCCAGGCTAGCTCTTTCTGCCTGCGAGCTATCTGCAGACGTTCGCATTTTCGGAGCAGGGCTGCCGGAGTTGGCCGGCACGGACCACCTAAGATACGTTTGAAGTTTGAGGTTGCAAGACAAGCAAGCAGCCCCAGTCTCTGTGCCTCTGTGCGAGCAGTGCCATGGGCAGATGAGGCTGAGAAACAGCTTTCCACGGTAGCTCTTTCTGGCTGCGAGCTCTCTGCAGATGTACGTATTTTTGGAGCAGAGCTGCCGGAGCCCCCCTACACGGAAAACTTAAGATACTTCTGAACTTTAACGGGGCAAGACAAGCAAGCAGCCCCAGTCTCTGTGCCTCTGTGCGAGCAGTGCCATGGGCAGATGAGGCTGTGCAACAGCTTTACAGGCTAGCTCTTTCTGGATGCGAGCTATCTGCAGACGTTCGCATTTTCAGTGCAGGGCTTCCAGAGGCCCCCTGCACGGATCACCTAAGATACGTTTGAAGTTTGAGGTTGCAAGACAAGCAAGCAGCCCCAGTCTCTGTGCCTCTGTGCGAGCAGTGCCATGGGCAGATGAGGATCAGCAACAGCTTTCCAGGCTAGCTCTTTCTGGCTGCGAGCTATCTGCAGACGCTCGCATTTTCTGAGCAGAGCTGCCGGAGGCAACGTGCAAGGAAAACTTAATTTACTTTTGAATTTTAACGGGGCAAGACAAGCAAGCAGCCCCAGTCTCTGTGCCTCTGTGCGAGCAGTGCCATGGGCAGATGAGGCTCAGCAACAGCTTCCCAGGCTAGCTCTTTCTGGATGCGAGCTATCTGCAGACGTTCGCATTTTCAAAGAAGCGCTGCCAGAGGCTCATGGCATGGACCACCTAAGCTACGTATGAAGTTTGAGGTGGCAAGACAAGCAAGCAGTCCCAGTCTCTGTGCCTCTGTGTGAGCAGTGCCATGGGCAGATGAGGCTGAGCAACATCTTTCCAGGCTAGCTCTCTCTGCCGGCGAGCCATCTGCAGACGTTCCCATTTTCGGAGCAGGGCTGCCAGAGGCCCCCTGCACGGACCACCTAAGATAAGTTTGAAGTTTGAGGTTGCAAGACAAGCAAGCAGTCCCAGTCTCTGTGCCTCTGTGCGAGCAGTGCCATGGGCAGATGAGGCTGAGCTACAGCTTTCCACGGTAGCTCATTCTGTCTGACATCTATCTGCAGACGTTTGCATTTTCGGAACAGGGCTGCTGGAGTTTTCTGGCACGGACCACCTAATGTACGTTTGAAGTTTAAGGGAGTAAGACAAGCAAGAAGCCCCAGTCTCTGTGCCTCTGTGCGAGCAGTGCCATGGGCAGATGAGGCTGAGCAACAGCTTTCCAGGCTAGCTCTTTCTGCCGGCGAGCTATCTGCAGACGTTCCCATTTTCGGAACAGTGCTGGCAGAGGCCCCCTGAACGAACCTCGAAATCTACGTTTGAATTTTGAGGTGGCAAGACAAGCAAGAAGCCTCAGTCTCTGTGCCTCTGTGTGAGCAGTGCCATGGGCAGATGAGGCTGAGCAACAGCTTTCCAGGCTAGCTCTTTCTGGCTGCGAGCTATCTGCAGACGCTCGCATTTTCTGAGCAGAGCTTCCGGAGGCAACGTGCAAGGAAAACTTAATTTACTTTTGAACTTTAACGGGGCAAGACAAGCAAGCAGCCCCAGTCTCTGTGCCTCTGTGCGAGCAGTGCCATGGGCAGATGAGGCTGAGCAACAGCTTTCCAGGCTAGCTCTTTCTGCCTGCGAGCTATCTGCAGACGTTCGCATTTTCGGAGCAGAGCTGCCGGAGGCCCCCTGCACGAACCACCTAAGCTACGTTTGAAGTTTGAGGGGTCAAGACAAGCAAGCAGCCCCAGTCTCTGTGCCTCTGTGCGAGCAGTGCCATGGGCAGATGAGGCTCAGCAACAGCTTTTCACGCTAGCTCTTTCTGGCTGTCAGTTATCTGCAGACGTTCGCATTTTCGGAGCAGGGCTACCGGAGTTTGCCGGCACGGACCACCTAATCTACGTTTGAAGTTTGAGGTGGCAAGACAAGCAAGCAGCCCCAGTCTCTGTGCCTCTGTGCGAGCAGTGCCATGGGCAGATGAGGCTGAGCAACAGCTTTCCAGGCTAGCTCTTTCTGGCTGCGAGCTATCTGCAGGCATTCGCATTTTCAGAGCAGGGCTGCTGTAGGCGGCCGGCACGGAAAACCTAAGATACTTTTGAACTTTAACGGGGCAAGACAAGCAAGCAGCCCCAGTCTCTGTGCCTCTCTGCGAACAGTGCCATGGGCAGATGAGGCTGAGCAACAGCTTTCCAGGCTAGCTCTTTCTGGCTGCGAGCTATCTGGAGACGTTAGCATTTTCAGAGCAGCACTGTTGGATGTGCCCATCATGGACCCCCAAAGATACGTTTGAAGTTGAAGTGTGCAAGACAAGCAAGCAGCCCCAGTCTCTGTGCCTCTGTGCGAGCAGTGCCATGGGCTGTTGAGGCTGAGCAACAGCTTTCCAGGCTAGCTCTTTCTGTCTGCGAGCTATCTGCAAACGTTCGCCTTTTGGGAGCAGGGCTGACGGAAGCGCCTGGCATGGTCCACCTAAGATACATTTGAAGTTTGAGGGGTCAAGACAAGCAAGCAGCCCCAGTCTCTGTGCCTCTGTGCGAGCAGTGCCATGGGCAGATGAGGCTGAGCAACAGCTTTCCAGGCTAGCTCTTTCTGGCTGCCAGCTATCTGCAGACGTTCGCATTTTTGGAGCAGAGCTGCCGGAAGCACTTTGCACGAACCGCCAAAGCTACGTTTGAAGTTTGAGGTATCAAAACAAGCAAGCAGCCCCAGTCTCTGTGCCTCTGTGCGAGCAGTGCCATGGGCAGATGAGGCTGAGCAACAGCTTTCCAGGCTAGCTCTTTCTGGCTGCGAGCTATCTGCAGACGCTCGCATTTTCTGAGCAGAGCTGCCGGAGGCAACCTGCAAGGAAAACTTAAGATACTTTTGAACTTTAACGTGGCAAGACAAGCAAGCAGCCCCATTCTCTGTGCCTCTGTGCGAGCAGTGCCATGGGCAGATGAGGCTCAGCAACAGCTTTCCAGGCTAGCTCTTTCTGCCAGCAAGCTATCTGCAGACGTTCCCATTTTCAGAGCAGGGCTGCCAGAGGCCCCCTGAACGAACTTGCAAATCTACGTTTGAAGTTTGAGTTGGCAAAACAAGCAAGCAGCCCCAGTCTCTGTGCCTCTGTGCGAGCAGTGCCATGGGCAGATGAGGCTGAGCAACAGCTTTCCAGGCTAGCTCTTTCTGCCTGCGAGCTATCTGCCGACTTTCGCATTTTCAGAGAAGGGCTGCCAGAGGCGCCCGGCACGAAGCACTTAAGCTACGTTTGAAGTTTGAGGGGGCAAAACAAGCAAGCAGCCCCAGTCTCTGTGCCTCTGTGCGAGCAGTGCCATGGGCAGATGAGGCTGAGCAACAGCTTTCCAGGCTAGCTCTTTCTGCCTGTGAGCTATCTGCAGACGTTCGCATTTTTGGAGCAGGGCTGCCGGAAGCGCCCTTCATGGACCACCTAAGATACGTTTGAAGTTTGAGGGGGCAAAACAAGCAAGCAGCCCCAGTCTCTGTGCCTCTGTGCGAGCAGTGCCATGGGCAGATGAGGCTGAGCAACAGCTTTCAAGGTTAGCTCTTTCTGGCTGCGAGCTATCTGCAGACGTTCGTATTTCAGAGCACGCGTTCCGGACGCACAGCCCGGACCCCCAAATCTACGTTTGAAGTTCGAGGTGGCAAGACAAGCAAGCAGCCTAAGACTCTGTGCCTCTGTACGAGCAGTGCCATGAGCAGATGAGGCTGAGCAACAGCTTTCCAGGCTAGCTCTTTCTGGCTGCGAGCTATCTGCAGATGTTAGCATTTTCAGAGCAGGGCTGCTAGAGGCCCCCTGCATGGACCCCCAAAGATACTTTTGAAGTTTGAGGGGGCAAGACAAGCAAGCAGCCCCAGTCGCTGTGCCTCTCTGCGAGCAGTGCCATGGGCATATGAGGCTGAGCAACAGTTTTCCAGGCTAGCTCTTTCTGCCTGCGAGCTATTTGCGACGTTCGCGTTTTCAGACAAGGACTGCCGGAGGCGCCTGGCATGGTCCACCTAAGATACGTTTGAAGTTTGAGTTGGCAACACAAGCAAGCAGCCCCAGTCTCTGTGCCTCTGTGCGAGCAGTGCCATGGGCAGACGAGGCTGAGCAACAGCTTTCCAGGCTAGCTCTTTCTGCCTGCGAGCTGTCTGCAGACGTTCGCATTTTCAGAGCAGCACTGTTGGATGGGCCCAGCATGGACCCCCAAAGCTACCTTTGAAGTTTAAGGTGGCAAGACAAGCAAGCAGCCCCAGTCTCTGTGCCTCTGTGCGAGCAGTGCCATGGGCAGATGAGGCTGAGCAACAGCTTTCAAGGCTAGCTCTTTCTGCCTGTGAGCTATCTGCAGATGTTCGTATTTCAGAGCACGCGTTCCGGACCCACAGCCCGGACCCCCAAATCTACGTTTGAAGTTCGAGGTGGCAAGACAAGCAAGCAGCCTAAGACTCTGTGCCTCTCTACGAGCAGTGCCATGAGCAGATGAGGCTGAGCAACAGCTTTCCAGGCTAGCTCTTTCTGGCTGCGAGCTATCTGCAGACGTTCGTATTTCACAGCACGCGTTCCGGACCCTCAGCCCGGACCCCCAAATCTACGTTTGATGTTCGAGGTGGCAAGACAAGCAAGAAGCCTAAGTCTCTGTGCCTCTGTACGAGCAGTGCCATGGGCAGATGAGGCTGAGCAACAGCTTTCCAGGCTAGCTCTTTCTGCCGGCGAGCTATTTGCGACGTTCGCGTTTTCAGAGAAGGACTGCCGGAGGCGCCTGGCATGGTCCACCTAAGATACGTTTGAAGTTTGAGTTGGCAACACAAGCAAGCAGCCCCAGTCTCTGTGCCTCTGTGCGAGCAGTGCCATGGGCAGATGAGGCTGAGCAACAGCTTTCCATGCTAGCTCTTTCTGGCTGCGAGCTATCTGCAGATGTTAGCATTTTCAGAACAGGGCTGCCAGAGGCGCCCGGCACGAAGCACTTAATCTACGTTTGAAGTTTGAGGTGGCAAGACAAGCAAGCAGCCCCAGTCTCTGTGCCTCTGTGCGAGCAGTGCCATGGGCAGATGAGGCTGAGCAACAGCTTTCCAGGCTAGCTCTTTCTGCCTGTGAGCTATCTGCAGACGTTCGCATTTTCGGAGCAGGGCTGCCGGAAGCGCCCGGCATGGACCACCTAAGATACGTTTGAAGTTTGAGGGGGCAAAACAAGCAAGCAGCCCCAGTCTCTGTGCCTCTGTGCGAGCAGTGCCATGGGCAGATGAGGCTGAGCAACAGCTTTCCAGGCTAGCTCTTTCTGGCTGCGAGCTATCTGCAGACGTTCGTATTTCAGAGCACGCGTTCCGGACCCACAGCCCGGACCTCAAAATCTACGTTTGAAGTTCGAGGTGGCAAGACAAGCAAGCAGCCTAAGACTCTGTGCCTCTGTACGAGCAGTGCCATGAGCAGATGAGGCTGAGCAACAGCTTTCCAGGCTAGCTCTTTCTGGCTGCGAGCTATCTGCAGACGTTCGTATTTCAGAGCACGCGTTCCGGACGCACAGCCCGGACCCCCAAATCTACGTTTGAAGTTCGAGGTGGCAAGACAAGCAAGCAGCCTAAGACTCTGTGCCTCTGTACGAGCAGTGCCATGAGCAGATGAGGCTGAGCAACAGCTTTCCAGGCTAGCTCTTTCTGGCTGCGAGCTATCTGCAGATGTTAGCATTTTCAGAGCAGGGCTGCTAGAGGCCCCCTGCATGGACCCCCAAAGATACTTTTGAAGTTTGAGGGGGCAAGACAAGCAAGCAGCCCCAGTCGCTGTGCCTCTCTGCGAGCAGTGCCATGGGCATATGAGGCTGAGCAACAGTTTTCCAGACTAGCTCTTTCTGCCTGCGAGCTATTTGCGACGTTCGCGTTTTCAGACAAGGACTGCCGGAGGCGCCTGGCATGGTCCACCTAAGATACGTTTGAAGTTTGAGTTGGCAACACAAGCAAGCAGCCCCAGTCTCTGTGCCTCTGTGCGAGCAGTGCCATGGGCAGACGAGGCTGAGCAACAGCTTTCCAGGCTAGCTCTTTCTGCCTGCGAGCTGTCTGCAGACGTTCGCATTTTCAGAGCAGCACTGTTGGATGGGCCCAGCATGGACCCCCAAAGCTACCTTTGAAGTTTAAGGTGGCAAGACAAGCAAGCAGCCCCAGTCTCTGTGCCTCTGTGCGAGCAGTGCCATGGGCAGATGAGGCTGAGCAACAGCTTTCAAGGCTAGCTCTTTCTGCCTGTGAGCTATCTGCAGATGTTCGTATTTCAGAGCACGCGTTCCGGACCCACAGCCCGGACCCCCAAATCTACGTTTGAAGTTCGAGGTGGCAAGACAAGCAAGCAGCCTAAGACTCTGTGCCTCTCTACGAGCAGTGCCATGAGCAGATGAGGCTGAGCAACAGCTTTCCAGGCTAGCTCTTTCTGGCTGCGAGCTATCTGCAGACGTTCGTATTTCACAGCACGCGTTCCGGACCCTCAGCCCGGACCCCCAAATCTACGTTTGATGTTCGAGGTGGCAAGACAAGCAAGAAGCCTAAGTCTCTGTGCCTCTGTACGAGCAGTGCCATGGGCAGATGAGGCTGAGCAACAGCTTTCCAGGCTAGCTCTTTCTGCCGGCGAGCTATTTGCGACGTTCGCGTTTTCAGAGAAGGACTGCCGGAGGCGCCTGGCATGGTCCACCTAAGATACGTTTGAAGTTTGAGTTGGCAACACAAGCAAGCAGCCCCAGTCTCTGTGCCTCTGTGCGAGCAGTGCCATGGGCAGATGAGGCTGAGCAACAGCTTTCCATGCTAGCTCTTTCTGGCTGCGAGCTATCTGCAGATGTTAGCATTTTCAGAACAGGGCTGCCAGAGGCGCCCGGCACGAAGCACTTAATCTACGTTTGAAGTTTGAGGTGGCAAGACAAGCAAGCAGCCCCAGTCTCTGTGCCTCTGTGCGAGCAGTGCCATGGGCAGATGAGGCTGAGCAACAGCTTTCCAGGCTAGCTCTTTCTGCCTGTGAGCTATCTGCAGACGTTCGCATTTTCGGAGCAGGGCTGCCGGAAGCGCCCGGCATGGACCACCTAAGATACGTTTGAAGTTTGAGGGGGCAAAACAAGCAAGCAGCCCCAGTCTCTGTGCCTCTGTGCGAGCAGTGCCATGGGCAGATGAGGCTGAGCAACAGCTTTCCAGGCTAGCTCTTTCTGGCTGCGAGCTATCTGCAGACGTTCGTATTTCAGAGCACGCGTTCCGGACCCACAGCCCGGACCTCAAAATCTACGTTTGAAGTTCGAGGTGGCAAGACAAGCAAGCAGCCTAAGACTCTGTGCCTCTGTACGAGCAGTGCCATGAGCAGATGAGGCTGAGCAACAGCTTTCCAGGCTAGCTCTTTCTGGCTGCGAGCTATCTGCAGATGTTAGCATTTTCAGAGCAGGGCTGCTAGAGGCACCTGGCATGGACCCCCAAAGATACGTTTGAAGTTTGAGGGGGCAAGACAAGCAAGCAGCCCCAGTCTCTGTGCCTCTCTGCGAGCAGTGCCATGGGCATATGAGGCTGAGCAACAGTTTTCCAGGCTAACTCTGTCTGCCTGCGAGCTATTTGCGACGTTCGCGTTTTTAGACAAGGACTGCCGGAGGAGCCTGGCATGGTCCACCTAAGATACGTTTGAAGTTTGAGTTGGCAACACAAGCAAGCAGCCCCAGTCTCTGTGCCTCTGTGCGAGCAGTGCCATGGGCAGATGAGGCTGAGCAACAGCTTTCCAGGCTAGCTCTTTCTGGCTGCGAGCTGTCTGCAGACGTTCGCATTTTCAGAGCAGCACTGTTGGATGTGCCCAGCATGGACCCCCAAAGCTACGTTTGAAGTTTGAGGTGGCAAGACAAGCAAGCAGCCCCAGTCTCTGTGCCTCTGTGTGAGCACTGCCATGGGCAGATGAGGCTGAGCAACAGCTTTCCAGGCTAGCTCTTTCTGGCTGCGAGCTATCTGCAGACGTTCGTATTTCAGAGCACGCGTTCCGGACCCCCAGCCCGGACCCCCAAATCTACGTTTGAAGTTCGAGGTGGCAAGACAAGCAAGCAGCCTAAATCTCTGTGCCTCTGTACGAGAAGTGCCATGAGCAGATGAGGCTGAGCAACAGCTTTCCAGGCTAGCTCTTTCTGGCTGCGAGCTATCTGCAGATGTTAGCATTTTCAGAGCAGGGCTGCTAGAGGCCCCCTGCATGGACCCCCAAAGATACGTTTGAAGTTTGAGGTGGCAAGACAAGCAAGCAGCCCCAGTCTCTGTGCCTCTGTACGAGCAGTGCCATGGGCAGATGAGGCTGAGCAACAGCTTTCCAGGCTAGCTCTTTCTGGCTGCGAGCTATCTGCAGACGTTCGTATTTCAGAGCACGCGTTCCGGACCCCCAGCCCGGACCCCCAAATCTACGTTTGAAGTTCGAGGTGGCAGGACAAGCAAGCAGCCTAAGTCTCTGTGCCTCTGTACGAGCAGTGCCATGAGCAGATGAGGCTGAGCAACAGCTTTCCAGGATAGCTCTTTCTGGCTGCGAGCTATCTGCAGATGTTAGCATTTTCAGAGCAGGGCTGCTAGAGGCCCCCTGCATGGACCCCCAAAGATACGTTTGAAGTTTGAGGGGGCAAGACAAGCAAGCAGCCCCAGTCTCTGTGCCTCTGTACGAGCAGTGCCATGGGCAGATGAGGCTGAACAACAGCTTTCCACGCTAGCTCTTTCTGCCTGCGAGCTATCTGCAGATGTTAGCGTTTTCAGAGCAGGGCTGCCAGAGGCCCCCTGCATGGACCACCTAATCTACGTTTGAAGTTTGAGGTGGCAAGACAAGCAAGCAGCCCCAGTCTCTGTGCCTCTGTGCGAGCAGTGCCATGGGCAGATTAGGCTGAGCAACAGCTTTCCACGCTAGCTCTTTCTGCCTGCGAGCTATCTGCAGATGTTAGCGTTTTCAGAGCAGGGCTGCCAGAGGCCCCCTGCATGGACCACCTAATCTACGTTTGAAGTTTGAGGTGGCAAGACAAGCAAGCAGCCCCAGTCTCTGTGCCTCTGTACGAGCAGTGCCATGGGCAGATGAGGCTGAACAACAGCTTTCCACGCTAGCTCTTTCTGCCTGCGAGCTATCTGCCGACGTTCGCATTTTCAAAGCAGGGCTGCCAGAGGCGCCTGACACAGACCACCTAAGCTACATTTGAAGTTTGAGGGGGCAAGACAAGCAAGCAGCCCCAGTCTCTGTGCCTCTGTGCGAGCAGTGCCATGGGCAGATGAGGCTCAGCAACAGCTTTCCAGGCTAGCTCTTTCTGCCTGCGAACTATCTGCAGACGTTCGTATTTCACAGCACGCGTTCCGGACCCTCAGCCCGGACCCCCAAATCTACGTTTGAAGTTCGAGGTGGCAAGACAAGCAAGCAGCCTAAGTCTCTGTGCCTCTGTACGAGCAGTGCCATGGGCAGATGAGGCTGAGCAACAGCTTTCCAGGCTAGCTCTTTCTGCCGGCGAGCTATTTGCGACGTTCGCATTTTCAAACAAGGACTGCCGGAGGCGCCTGGCATGGTCCACCTAAGATACGTTTGAAGTTTGAGTTGGCAACACAAGCAAGCAGCCCCAGTCTCTGTGCCTCTGTGCGAGCAGTGCCATGGGCAGATGAGGCTGAGCAACAGCTTTCCAGGCTAGCTCTTTCTGCCTGCGAGCTATCTGCCGACTTTCGCATTTTCGGAGCAGGGCTGCCAGAGGCGCCCGGCACGAAGCACTTAAGCTACGTTTGAAGTTTAAGGTGGCAAGACAAGCAAGCAGCCCCAGTCTCTGTGCCTCTGTGCGAGCAGTGCCATGGGCAGATGAGGCTGAGCAACAGCTTTCAAGGTTAGCTCTTTCTGCCTGTGAGCTATCTGCAGACGTTCGCATTTTCGGAGCAGGGCTGCCGGAAGCGCCCGGCATGGACCACCTAAGATACGTTTGAAGTTTGAGGGGGCAAAACAAGCAAGCAGCCCCAGTCTCTGTGCCTCTGTGCGAGCAGTGCCATGGGCAGATGAGGCTGAGCAACAGCTTTCCAGGCTAGCTCTTTCTGCCTGCGAGCTATCTGCAGACGTTCGTATTTCAGAGCACGCGTTCCGGACCCACAGCCCGGACCCCCAAATCTACGTTTGAAGTTCGAGGTGGCAAGACAAGCAAGCATCCTAAGACTCTGTGCCTCTGTACGAGCAGTGCCATGGGCAGATGAGGCTGAGCAACAGCTTTCCAGGCTAGCTCTTTCTGGCTGCGAGCTATCTGCAGATGTTAGCATTTTCAGAGCAGGGCTGCTAGAGGCCCCCTGCATGGACCCCCAAAGATACGTTTGAAGTTTGAGGGGGCAAGACAAGCAAGCAGCCCCACTCTCTGTGCCTCTCTGCGAGCAGTGCCATGGGCAGATGAGGCTGAGCAACAGTTTTCCAGGCTAGCTCTTTCTGCCTGCGAGCTATTTGCGACGTTCGCGTTTTCAGACAAGGACTGCCGGAGGCGCCTGGCATGGTCCACCTAAGATATGTTTGAAGTTTGAGTTGGCAAGACAAGCAAGCAGCCCCAGTCTCTGTGCCTCTGTGCGAGCAGTGCCATGGGCAGATGAGGCTGAGCAACAGCTTTCCAGGCTAGCTCTTTCTGGCTGCGATCTATCTGCAGACGTTCGCATTTTCAGAGCAGGGCTGCCAGCCTCACCCTGCACGGACCCCTAAAGATACGTTTGAAGTTTGAGGTGGCAAAACAATCAAGCAGCCCCAGTCTCTGTGCCTCTGTGCGAGCAGTGCCATGGGCAGATGAGGCTGAGCAACAGCTTTCCAGGCTAGCTCTTTCTGGCTGCGAGCTATCTGCCGACTTTCGCATTTTCAAAGCAGGGCTGCCAGAGGCGCCTGACACAGACCACCTAAGCTACATTTGAAGTTTGAGGGGGCAAAACAAGCAAGCAGCCCCAGTCTCTGTGCCTCTGTGCGAGCAGTGCCATGGGCAGATGAGGCTGAGCAACAGCTTTCCAGGCTAGCTCTTTCTGCCTGCGAACTATCTGCAGACGTTCGTATTTCACAGCACGCGTTCCGGACCCTCAGCCCGGACCCCCAAATCAACGTTTGAAGTTCGAGGTGGCAAGACAAGCAAGCAGCCTAAGTCTCTGTGCCTCTGTACGAGCAGTGCCATGGGCAGATGAGGCTGAGCAACAGCTTTCCAGGCTAGCTCTTTCTGCCGGCGAGCTATTTGCGACGTTCGCATTTTCAAACAAGGACTGCCGGAGGCGCCTGGCATGGTCCACCTAAGATACGTTTGAAGTTTGAGTTGGCAACACAAGCAAGCAGCCCCAGTCTCTGTGCCTCTGTGCGAGCAGTGCCATGGGCAGATGAGGCTGAGCAACAGCTTATACAGGCTAGCTCTTTCTGCCTGCGAGCTATCTGCCGACTTTCGCATTTTCAGAGCAGGGCTGCCAGAGGCGCCCGGCACGAAGCACTTAAGCTACGTTTGAAGTTTAAGGTGGCAAGACAAGCAAGCATCCCCAGTCTCTGTGCCTCTGTGCGAGCAGTGCCATGGGCAGATGAGGCTGAGCAACAGCTTTCCAGGCTAGCTCTTTCTGCCTGTGAGCTATCTGCAGACGTTCGCATTTTCGGAGCAGGGCTGCCGGAAGCGCCCGGCATGGACCACCTAAGATACGTTTGAAGTTTGAGGGGGCAAAACAAGCAAGCAGCCCCAGTCTCTGTGCCTCTGTGCGAGCAGTGCCATGGGCAGATGAGGCTGAGCAACAGCTTTCAAGGTTAGCTCTTTCTGCCTGCGAACTATCTGCAGACGTTCGTATTTCAGAGCACGCGTTCCGGACCCACAGCCCGGACCCCCAAATCTACGTTTGAAGTTCGAGGTGGCAAGACAAGCAAGCATCCTAAGACTCTGTGCCTCTGTACGAGCAGTGCCATGGGCAGATGAGGCTGAGCAACTGCTTTCCAGGCTAGCGATTTCTGGCTGCGAGCTATCTGCAGATGTTAGCATTTTCAGAGCAGGGCTGCTACAGGCCCCCTGCATGGACCCCCAAAGATACGTTTGAAGTTTGAGGGGGCAAGACAAGCAAGCAGCCCCACTCTCTGTGCCTCTCTGCGAGCAGTGCCATGGGCAGATGAGGCTGAGCAACAGTTTTCCAGGCTAGCTCTTTCTGCCTGCGAGCTATTTGCGACGTTCGCGTTTTCAGACAAGGACTGCCGGAGGCGCCTGGCATGGTCCACCTAATCTACGTTTGAAGTTTGAGGTGGCAAGACAAGCAAGCAGCCCCAGTCTCTGTGCCTCTGTGCGAGCAGTGCCATGGGCAGATGAGGCTGAGCAACAGCTTTCAAGGTTAGCTCTTTCTGCCTGCGAGCTATCTGCAGACGTTCGTATTTCAGAGCACGCGTTCCGGACCCACAGCCCGGACCCCCAAATCTACTTTTGAAGTTCGAGGTGGCAAGACAAGCAAGCAGCCTAAGACTCTGTGCCTCTGTACGAGCAGTGCCATGGGCAGATGAGGCTGAGCAACAGCTTTCCAGGCTAGCTCTTTCTGGCTGCGAGCTGTCTGCAGACGTTCGCATTTTCAGAGCAGGGCTGCTAGAGGCCCCCTGCATGGACTCCCAAAGATACGTTTGAAGTTTGAGGTTGCAAGACAAGCAAGCAGCCCCAGTCTCTGTGCCTCTGTACGAGCAGTGCCATGGGCAGATGAGGCTGAGCAACAGCTTTCCACGCTAACTCTTTCTGCCTGCGAGCTATCTGCAGATGTTAGCGTTTACAGAGCAGGGCTGCCAGAGGCCCCCTGCATGGACCACCTAATCTACGTTTGAAGTTAGAGGTGGCAAGACCAGCAAGTAGCCGCAGTCTCTGTGCCTCTGTGCGAGCAGTGCCATGGGCAGATGAGGCTGAGCAACAGCTTTCCAAGCTAGCTCTTTCTGCCTGTGAGCTATCTGCAGACGTTCGCATTTTCGGAGCAGGGCTGCCGGAAGCGCCCGGCATGGACCACCTAAGATACGTTTGAAGTTTGAGGGCGCAAAACAAGCAAGCAGCCCCAGTCTCTGTGCCTCTGTGCGAGCAGTGCCATGGGCAGATGAGTCTGAGCAACAGCTTTCCAGGCTAGCTCTTTCTGCCTGCGAGCTATCTGCAGACGTTCGTATTTCAGAGCACGCGTTCCGGACCCACAGCCCGGACCCCAAAATCTACGTTTGAAGTTCGAGGTGGCAAGACAAGCAAGCAGCCTAAGACTCTGTGCCTCTGTACGAGCAGTGCCATGAGCAGATGAGGCTGAGCAACAGCTTTCCAGGCTAGCTCTTTCTGGCTGCGAGCTATCTGCAGATGTTAGCATTTTCAGAGCAGGGCTGCTAGAGGCACCTGGCATGGACCCCCAAAGATACGTTTGAAGTTTGAGGGGGCAAGACAAGCAAGCAGCCCCAGTCTCTGTGCCTCTGTGCGAGCAGTGCCATGGGCAGATGAGGCTCAGCAACAGCTTTCCAGGCTAACTCTTTCTGCCTGCGAGCTATTTGCGACGTTCGCGTTTTCAGACAAGGACTGCCGGAGGAGCCTGGCATGGTCCACCTAAGATACGTTTGAAGTTTCAGTTGGCAACACAAGCAAGCAGCCCCAGTCTCTGTGCCTCTGTGCGATCAGTGCCATGGGCAGATGAGGCTGAGCAACAGCTTTCCAGGCTAGCTCTTTCTGGCTGCGAGCTGTCTGCAGACGTTCGTATTTCAGAGCACGCGTTCCGGACCCCCAGCCCGGACCCCCAAATCTACGTTTGAAGTTCGAGGTGGCAGGACAAGCAAGCAGCCTAAGTCTCTGTGCCTCTGTATGAGCAGTGCCATGAGCAGATGAGGCTGAGCAACAGCTTTCCAGGCTAGCTCTTTCTGGCTGCGAGCTATCTGCAGATGTTAGCATTTTCAGAGCAGGGCTGCTAGAGGCCCCCTGCATGGACCCCCAAAGATACGTTTGAAGTTTGAGGGGGCAAGACAAGCAAGCAGCCCCAGTCTCTGTGCCTCTGTACGAGCAGTGCCATGGGCAGATGAGGCTGAGCAACAGCTTTCCACGCTAGCTCTTTCTGCCTGCGAGCTATCTGCAGATGTTAGCGTTTTCAGAGCAGGGCTGCCAGAGGCCCCCTGCATGGACCACCTAATCTACGTTTGAAGTTTGAGGTGGCAAGACAAGCAAGCAGCCCCAGTCTCTGTGCCTCTGTGCGAGCAGTGCCATGGGCAGATGAGGCTGAGCAACAGCTTTCCAGGCTAGCTCTTTCTGCCTGTGAGCTATCTGCAGACGTTCGCATTTTCAGAGCAGGGCTGCCAGCCTCACCCTGCACGGACCCCTAAAGATACGTTTGAAGTTTGAGGTGGCAAGACAATCAAGCAGCCCCAGTCTCTGTGCCTCTGTGCGAGCAGTGCCATGGGCAGATGAGGCTGAGCAACAGCTTTACAGGCTAGCTCTTTCTGGCTGCGAGCTATCTGCCGACGTTCGCATTTTCAAAGTAGGGCTGCCAGAGGCGCCTGACACAGACCACCTAAGCTACATTTGAAGTTTGAGGGGGCAAGACAAGCAAGCAGCCCCAGTCTCTGTGCCTCTGTGCGAGCAGTGCCATGGGCAGATGAGGCTGAGCAACAGCTTTCCAGGCTAGCTCTTTCTGCCTGCGAACTATCTGCAGACGTTCGTATTTCACAGCACGCGTTCCGGACCCTCAGCCCGGACCCCCAAATCTACGTTTGAAGTTCGAGGTGGCAAGACAAGCAAGCAGCCTAAGTCTCTGTGCCTCTGTACGAGCAGTGCCATGGGCAGATGAGGCTGAGCAACAGCTTTCCAGGCTAGCTCTTTCTGCCTGCGAGCTATCTGCCGACTTTCGCATTTTCAGAGCAGGGCTGCCAGAGGCGCCCGGCACGAAGCACTTAAGCTACGTTTGAAGTTTAAGGTGGCAAGACAAGCAAGCAGCCCCAGTCTCTGTGCCTCTGTGCGAGCAGTGCCATGGGCAGATGAGGCTGAGCAACAGTTTTCCAGGCTAGCTCTTTCTGCCTGCGAGCTATTTGCGACGTTCGCGTTTTCAGACAAGGACTGCCGAAGGCGCCTTGCATGGTCCACCTAAGATACGTTTGAAGTTTGAGTTGGCAACACAAGCAAGCAGCCCCAGTCTCTATGCCTCTGTGTGAGCAGTGCCATGGGCAGATGAGGCTGAGCAACAGCTTTCCAGGCTAGCTCTTTCTGGCTGCGAGCTATCTGCAGACGTTCGTATTTCAGAGCACGCGTTCCGGACCCCCAGCCCCGACCCCCAAATCTACGTTTGAAGTTCGAGGTGGCAAGACAAGCAAGCAGCCTAAGTCTCTGTGCCTCTGTACGAGCAGTGCCATGAGCAGATGAGGCTGAGCAACAGCTTTCCAGGCTAGCTCTTTCTGGCTGCGAGCTATCTGCAGACGTTCGCATTTTCAGAGCAGGGCTGCCGGAGGCCCCCTGCATGGACCCCCAAAGGTACGTTTGAAGTTTGAGGGGGCAAGACAAGCAAGCAGCCCCAGTCTCTGTGCCTCTGTACGAGCAGTGCCATGGGCAGATGAGGCTGAGCAACAGCTTTCCAGGCTAGCTCTTTCTGCCGGCGAGCTATTTGCGACGTTCGCATTTTCAAACAAGTACTGCCGGAGGCGCCTGGCATGGTCCACCTAAGATACGTTTGAAGTTTGAGTTGGCAACACAAGCAAGCAGCCCCAGTCTCTGTGCCTCTGTGCGAGCAGTGCCATGGGCAGATGAGGCTGAGCAACAGCTTTCCAGGCTAGCTCTTTCTGCCTGTGAGCTATCTGCAGACGTTCGCATTTTCGGAGCAGGGCTGCCGGAAGCGCCCGGCATGGACCACCTAAGATACCTTTGAAGTTTGAGGGGGCAAAACAAGCAAGCAGCCCCAGTCTCTGTGCCTCTGTGAGAGCAGTGCCATGGGCAGATGAGGCTGAGCAACAGCTTTCAAGGTTAGCTCTTTCTGGCTGCGAGCTATCTGCAGACGTTCGTATTTCACAGCACGCGTTCCGGACCCACAGCCCGGACCCCCAAATCTACGTTTGAAGTTCGAGGTGGCAAGACAAGCAAGCAGCCTAAGACTCTGTGCCTCTGTACGAGCAGTGCCATGGGCAGATGAGGCTGAGCAACAGCTTTCCAGGCTAGCTCTTTCTGGCTGCGAGCTATCTGCAGATGTTAGCATTTTCAGAGCAGGGCTGCTAGAGGCCCCCTGCATGGACCCCCAAAGATACGTTTGAAGTTTGAGGGGGCAAGACAAGCAAGCAGCCCCAGTCTCTGTGCCTCTGTACGAGCAGTGCCATGGGCAGATGAGGCTGAGCAACAGCTTTCCATGCTAGCTCTTTCTGCCTGCGAGCTATCTGCAGATGTTAGCGTTTTCAGAGCAGGGCTGCCAGAGGCCCCCTGCATGGACCACCTAATCTACGTTTGAAGTTTGAGGTGGCAAGACAAGCAAGCAGCCCCAGTCTCTGTGCCTCTGTGCGAGCAGTGCCATGGGCAGATGAGGCTGAGCAACAGCTTTCCAGGCTAGCTCTTTCTGCCTGTGAGCTATCTGCAGACGTTCGCATTTTCAGAGCAGGGCTGCCAGCCGCACCCTGCACGGACCCCTAAAGATACGTTTGAAGTTTGAGGTTGCAAGACAATCAAGCAGCCCCAGTCTCTGTGCCTCTGTGCGAGCAGTGCCATGGGCAGATGAGGCTGAGCAACAGCTTTCCAGGCTAGCTCTTTCTGCCTGCGAGCTATCTGCAGACGTTCGCATTTTCAAAGCAGGGCTGCCAGAGGCGCCAGACACAGACCACCTAAGATACATTTGAAGTTTGAGGTGGCAACACAAGCAAGCAGCCCCAGTCTCTGTGCCTCTGTGCGAGCAGTGCCATGGGCAGATGAGGCTGAGCAACAGCTTTCCAGGCTAGCTCTTTCTGTCTGCAAGCTATCTGCAGACGTTCGCATTTTCAGAGCAGGACTGCCAGAGGCGCCCAGCACGGACCACCTCAGACACTTTTGAAGTTGGGGGGTGCAAGACAAGCAAGCAGCCCCAGTCTCTGTGCCTCTGTGTGAGCAGTGCCATGGGAAGATGAGGCTGAGCAACAGCTTTCCAGGCTAGCTCTTTCTGGCTGCGAGATATCTGCAGACGTTCGTATTTCACAGCACGCGTTCCGGACCCTCAGCCCGGACCCCCAAATCTACGTTTGAAGTTCGAGGTGGCAAGACAAGCAAGCAGCCTAAGTCTCTGTGCCTCTGTACGAGCAGTGCCATGGGCAGATGAGGCTGAGCAACAGCTTTCCAGGCTAGCTCTTTCTGCCGGCGAGCTATATGCGACGTTCGCATTTTCAAACAAGGACTGCCGGAGGCACCTGGCATGGTCCACCTAAGATACGTTTGAAGTTTGAGTTGGCAACACAAGCAAGCAGCCCCAGTCTCTGTGCCTCTGTGCGAGCAGTGCCATGGGCAGATGAGGCTCAGCAACAGCTTTCCAGGCTAGCTCTTTCTGCCTGTGAGCTATCTGCAGACGTTCCCATTTTCGGAACAGTGCTGCCAGAGGCCCCCTGAACGAACCTCCAAATCTACGTTTGAATTTTGAGGTGGCAAGACAAGCAAGCATCCCCAGTCTCTGTGCCTCTGTGCGAGCAGTGCCATGGGCAGATGAGGCTGAGCAACAGCTTTCCAGGCTAGCTCTTTCTGGCTGCGAGCTATCTGCAGACGCTTGCATTTTCTGAGCAGAGCTGCCGGAGGCAACGTGCAAGGAAAACTTAATTTACTTTTGAATTTTAACGGGGCAAGACAAGCAAGCAGCCCCAGTCTCTGTGCCTCTGTGCGAGCAGTGCCATGGGCAGATGAGGCTCAGCAACAGCTTTCCAGGCTAGCTCTTTCTGGATGCGAGCTATCTGCAGACGTTCGCATTTTCAAAGAAGCGCTGCCAGAGGCTCATTGCATGGACCACCTAAGCTACGTATGAAGTTTGAGGTGGCAAGACAAGCAAGCAGTCCCAGTCTCTGTGCCTCTGTGCGAGCAGTGCCATGGGCAGATGAGGCTGAGCAACATCTTTCCAGGCTAGCTCTCTCTGCCGGCGAGCTATCTGCAGACGTTCCCATTTTCGGAGCAGGGCTGCCAGAGGCCCCCTGCACGGACCACCTAAGATACGTTTGAAGTTTGAGGTTGCAAGACAAGCAAGCAGTCCCAGTCTCTGTGCCTCTGTGCGAGCAGTGCCATGGGCAGATAAGGCTGAGCAACAGCTTTCCACGGTAGCTCATTCTGTCTGACATCTATCTGCAGACGTTTGCATTTTCGGAGCAGGGCTGCTGGAGTTTTCTGGCACGGACCACCTAATGTACGTTTGAAGTTTAAGGGAGTAAGACAAGCAAGAAGCCCCAGTCTCTGTGCCTCTGTGCAAGCAGTGCCATGGGCAGATGAGGCTCAGCAACACCTTTCCAGGCTAGCTCTTTCTGGCTGCGAGCTATCTGCATACATTCGTATTTTCGGAGCAGGGCTGCCGGAGTTGGCCGGCCGGGACCACCTAATCAACGTTTGAAGTTTGTGGGGGCAACACAAGCAAGCAGCCCCAGTCTCTGTGCCTCTGTGCGAGCAGTGCCATGGGCAGATGAGGCTGTGCAACAGCTTTACAGGCTAGCTCTTTCTGGATGCGAGCTATCTGCAGACGTTCGCATTTTCAGTGCAGGGCTTCCAGAGGCCCCCTGCACGGATCACCTAAGATACGTTTGAAGTTTGAGGTTGCAAGACAAGCAAGCAGCCCCAGTCTCTGTGCCTCTGTGCGAGCAGTGCCATGGGCAGATGAGGCTCAGCAACAGCTTTCCAGGCTAGCTCTTTCTGCCGGCGAGCTATCTGCAGACGTTCCCATTTTCAGAACAGTGCTGCCAGAGGCCCCCTGAACGAACCTCCAAATCTACGTTTGAATTTTGAGGTGGCAAGACAAGCAAGCAGCCCCAGTCTCTCTGCCTCTGTGCGAGCAGTGCCATGGGCAGATGAGGCTGAGCAACAGCTTTCCAGGCTAGCTCTTTCTGCCTGTGAGCTATCTGCAGACGTTCGCATTTTCAGAGCAGGGCTGCCAGCCGCACCCTGCACGGACCCCTAAAGATACGTTTGAAGTTTGAGGTTGCAAGACAATCAAGCAGCCCCAGTCTCTGTGCCTCTGTGCGAGCAGTGCCATGGGCAGATGAGGCTGAGCAACAGCTTTCCAGGCTAGCTCTTTCTGCCTGCGAGCTATCTGCAGACGTTCGCATTTTCAAAGCAGGGCTGCCAGAGGCGCCAGACACAGACCACCTAAGATACATTTGAAGTTTGAGGTGGCAACACAAGCAAGCAGCCCCAGTCTCTGTGCCTCTGTGCGAGCAGTGCCATGGGCAGATGAGGCTGAGCAACAGCTTTCCAGGCTAGCTCTTTCTGTCTGCAAGCTATCTGCAGACGTTCGCATTTTCAGAGCAGGACTGCCAGAGGCGCCCGGCACGGACCACCTCAGACACTTTTGAAGTTGGGGGGTGCAAGACAAGCAAGCAGCCCCAGTCTCTGTGCCTCTGTGTGAGCAGTGCCATGGGAAGATGAGGCTGAGCAACAGCTTTCCAGGCTAGCTCTTTCTGGCTGCGAGATATCTGCAGACGTTCGTATTTCACAGCACGCGTTCCGGACCCTCAGCCCGGACCCCCAAATCTACGTTTGAAGTTCGAGGTGGCAAGACAAGCAAGCAGCCTAAGTCTCTGTGCCTCTGTACGAGCAGTGCCATGGGCAGATGAGGCTGAGCAACAGCTTTCCAGGCTAGCTCTTTCTGCCGGCGAGCTATATGCGACGTTCGCATTTTCAAACAAGGACTGCCGGAGGCACCTGGCATGGTCCACCTAAGATACGTTTGAAGTTTGAGTTGGCAACACAAGCAAGCAGCCCCAGTCTCTGTGCCTCTGTGCGAGCAGTGCCATGGGCAGATGAGGCTCAGCAACAGCTTTCCAGGCTAGCTCTTTCTGCCTGTGAGCTATCTGCAGACGTTCCCATTTTCGGAACAGTGCTGCCAGAGGCCCCCTGAACGAACCTCCAAATCTACGTTTGAATTTTGAGGTGGCAAGACAAGCAAGCATCCCCAGTCTCTGTGCCTCTGTGCGAGCAGTGCCATGGGCAGATGAGGCTGAGCAACAGCTTTCCAGGCTAGCTCTTTCTGGCTGCGAGCTATCTGCAGACGCTTGCATTTTCTGAGCAGAGCTGCCGGAGGCAACGTGCAAGGAAAACTTAATTTACTTTTGAATTTTAACGGGGCAAGACAAGCAAGCAGCCCCAGTCTCTGTGCCTCTGTGCGAGCAGTGCCATGGGCAGATGAGGCTCAGCAACAGCTTTCCAGGCTAGCTCTTTCTGGATGCGAGCTATCTGCAGACGTTCGCATTTTCAAAGAAGCGCTGCCAGAGGCTCATTGCATGGACCACCTAAGCTACGTATGAAGTTTGAGGTGGCAAGACAAGCAAGCAGTCCCAGTCTCTGTGCCTCTGTGCGAGCAGTGCCATGGGCAGATGAGGCTGAGCAACATCTTTCCAGGCTAGCTCTCTCTGCCGGCGAGCTATCTGCAGACGTTCCCATTTTCGGAGCAGGGCTGCCAGAGGCCCCCTGCACGGACCACCTAAGATACGTTTGAAGTTTGAGGTTGCAATACAAGCAAGCAGTCCCAGTCTCTGTGCCTCTGTGCGAGCAGTGCCATGGGCAGATAAGGCTGAGCAACAGCTTTCCACGGTAGCTCATTCTGTCTGACATCTATCTGCAGACGTTTGCATTTTCGGAGCAGGGCTGCTGGAGTTTTCTGGCACGGACCACCTAATGTACGTTTGAAGTTTAAGGGAGTAAGACAAGCAAGAAGCCCCAGTCTCTGTGCCTCTGTGCAAGCAGTGCCATGGGCAGATGAGGCTCAGCAACACCTTTCCAGGCTAGCTCTTTCTGGCTGCGAGCTATCTGCATACATTCGTATTTTCGGAGCAGGGCTGCCGGAGTTGGCCGGCCGGGACCACCTAATCAACGTTTGAAGTTTGTGGGGGCAAGACAAGCAAGCAGCCCCAGTCTCTGTGCCTCTGTGCGAGCAGTGCCATGGGCAGATGAGGCTGTGCAACAGCTTTACAGGCTAGCTCTTTCTGGATGCGAGCTATCTGCAGACGTTCGCATTTTCAGTGCAGGGCTTCCAGAGGCCCCCTGCACGGATCACCTAAGATACGTTTGAAGTTTGAGGTTGCAAGACAAGCAAGCAGCCCCAGTCTCTGTGCCTCTGTGCGAGCAGTGCCATGGGCAGATGAGGCTCAGCAACAGCTTTCCAGGCTAGCTCTTTCTGCCGGCGAGCTATCTGCAGACGTTCCCATTTTCAGAACAGTGCTGCCAGAGGCCCCCTGAACGAACCTCCAAATCTACGTTTGAATTTTGAGGTGGCAAGACAAGCAAGCAGCCCCAGTCTCTCTGCCTCTGTGCGAGCAGTGCCATGGGCAGATGAGGCTGAGCAACAGCTTTCCAGGCTAGCTCTTTCTTTCTGCGAGCTATCTGCAGACGCTCGCATTTTCTGAGCAGAGCTGCCGGAGACAACGTGCAAGGAAAACTTTATTTACTTTTGAATTTTAACGGGGCAAGACAAGCAAGCAGCCCCAGTCTCTGTGCCTCTGTGCGAGCAAAGCCATGGGCAGATGAGGCTCAGCAACAGCTTCCCAGGCTAGCTCTTTCTGGATGCGAGCTATCTGCAAACGTTCGCATTTTCAAAGAAGCGCTGCCAGAGGCTCATGGCATGGACCACCTAAGCTACGTATGAAGTTTGAGGTGGCAAGACAAGCAAGCAGTCCCAGTCTCTGTGCCTCTGTGCGAGCAGTGCCATGGGCAGATGAGGCTGAGCAACATCTTTCCAGGCTAGCTCTCTCTGCCGGCGAGCCATCTGCAGACGTTCCCATTTTCGGAGCAGGGCTGCCAGAGGCCCCCTGCACGGACCACCTAAGATACGTTTGAAGTTTGAGGTTGCAAGACAAGCAAGCAGTCCCAGTCTCCGTGCCTCTGTGCGAGCAGTGCCATGGGCAGATGAGGCTGAGCAACAGCTTTCCACGGTAGCTCATTCTGTCTGACATCTATCTGCAGACGTTTGCATTTTCGGAACAGGGCTGCTGGAGTTTTCTGGCACGGACCACCTAATGTACGTTTGAAGTTTAAGGGAGTAAGACAAGCAAGAAGCCCCAGTCTCTGTGCCTCTGTGCGAGCAGTGCCATGGGCAGATGAGGATCAGCAACAGCTTTCCAGGCTAGCTCTTTCTGCCTGCGAGCTATCTGCAGACGTTCACATTTTCGGAGCAGGGCTGCCGGAGTTGGCCGGCACGGACCACCTAAGATACGTTTGAAGTTTGAGGTGGCAAGAGAAGCAAGCAGCCCCAGGCTCTGTGCCTCTGTGCGAGCAGTGCCATGGGCAGATGAGGCTGAGCAACAGCTTTCCAGGCTAGCTCTTTCTGCCTGCGAGCTATCTGCAGACTTTCCCATTTTCAGAGCAGGGCTGCCGGAGTTGGGCGGCACGGACAACCTAAGCTACATTTGAAGTTTGAGAGTGCAAGACAAGCAAGCAGCCCCAGTCTCTGTGCCTCTGTGCGAGCAGTGCCATGGGCAGATGAGGCTGAGCAACAGCTTTCCACTCTAGCCCTTTAAGGCTGCGAGATAACTGCAGACGTTCGCATTTTCAGAGCAGGGCTGCCAGAATCTCCCCGCGTGGACCACCTAAACTACGTTTGAAGTTTGAGGAGGCAAGACAAGCAAGCAGCCCCAGTCTCTGTGCCTCTGTGCGAGCAGTGCCATGGGCAGATGAGGCTCAGCAACAGCTTTCCAGGCTAGCTCTTTCTGCCGGCGAGCTATCTGCAGACGTTCCCATTTTCGGAACAGGGCTGCCGGAGGCCCCCTGCACGGACCACCTAAGATACGTTTGAAGTTTGAGGTTGCAAGACAAGCAAGCAGCCCCTGTCTCTGTGCCTCTGTGCGAGCAGTGCCGTGGGCAGATGAGGCTGAGCAACAGCTTTACAGGCTAGCTCTTTCTGGATGCGAGCTATCTGCAGACGTTCCCATTTTCGAAACTGGGCTGCCAGAGGCCCCCTGAACGAACCTCCAAATCTACGTTTGAATTTTGAGGTGGCAAGACAAGCAAGAAGCCCCAGTCTCTCTGCCTCTGTGCGAGCAGTGCCATGGGCAGATGAGGCTGAGCAACAGCTTTCCAGGCTAGCTCTTTCTGGCTGCGAGCTATCTGCAGACGTTCGCATTTTCTGAGCAGAGCTGCCGGAGGCAACCTGCAAGGAAAACTTAAGATACTTTTGAACTTTAACGGGGCAAGACAAGCAAGCAGCCCCAGTCTCTGTGCCTCTGCGCGAGCAGTGCCATGGGCAGATGAGGCTCAGCAACAGCTTTCCAGGCTAGCTCTTTCTGGATGCGAGCTATCTGCAGACGTTCGCATTTTCGGAGCAGGGCTGCCGGAGTCACCCGGCACGGACCACCTAAGTTACGTTTGAAGTTTGAGGGGTCAAGACAAGCAAGCGGCCCCAGTCTCTGTGCCTCTGTGCGAGCAGTGCCATGGGCAGATGAGGCTCAGCAAAAGCTTTCCACGCTAGCTCATTCTGCCTGAGAGCTATCTGCAGACGTTCGCATTTTCGGAGCAGGGCTGCCGGAGGCCCCCTGAAAGAACCTCCAAATCTACGTTTGAAGTTTGAGGTGGCAAGAGAAGCAAGCAGCCCCAGTCTCTGTGCCTCTGTGCGAGCAGTGCCATGGGCAGATGAGGATGAGCAACAGCTTTCCACGCTAGCCCTTTCTGGCTGCCAGCTAACTGCAGACGTTCGCATTTTCAGAGCAGGGCTGCCAGAGGCTCCCTGCGTGGACCACCTAAACTACGTTTGAAGTTTGAGGCGGCAAGACAAGCAAGCAGCCCCAGTCTCTGTGCCTCTGTGCGAGCAGTGCCATGGGCAGATGAGGCTGAGCAAGAGCTTTCCAGACTACATCTTTCTGGATGCGATCTATCTGCAGACTTTCGCATTTTCAAAGCAGCGCTGCTAGAGACTCCTGGCATGGACCACCTAAGGTACGTATGAAGTTTGAGGTGGCAAGACAAGCAAGCAGTCCCAGTCTCTGTGCCTCTGTGCGAGCAGTGCCATGAGCAGATGAGGCTGAGCAACAGGTTTCCAGGCTAGCTCTTTCTGCCTGCGAGCTATCTGCAGACGTTCCCATTTTCGGAACAGGGCTGCCAGAGGCCCCCAGAACGAACCTCCAAATGTACGTTTGAAGTTTGAGGTGGCAAGACAATCAAGAAGCCCCACTCTCTGTGCCTCTGTGCGAGCAGTGCCATGGGCAGATGAGGCTGAGCAAGAGCTTTCCAGGTTATCTCTTTCTGGGTGCGAGCTATCTGCAGATGTTCGCATTTTCAAAGCAGGGATTCCAGAGTATACTGGCACGGACCACCTCAGATATGTTTGAAGTTTGAGGGGGCAAAACAAGCAAGCAGCCCCAGTCTCTGTGCCTCTGTGCGAGCAGTGCCATGGGCAGATGAGGCTCAGCAACAGCTTTCCAGGCTAGCTCTTTCTGGATGCGAGCTATCTGCAGACGTTCGCATTTTCAAAGAAGCGCTGCCAGAGGCTCATTGCATGGACCACCTAAGCTACGTATGAAGTTTGAGGTGGCAAGACAAGCAAGCAGTCCCAGTCTCTGTGCCTCTGTGCGAGCAGTGCCATGGGCAGATGAGGCTGAGCAACATCTTTCCAGGCTAGCTCTCTCTGCCGGCGAGCTATCTACAGACGTTCCCATTTTCGGAGCAGGGCTGCCAGAGGCCCCCTGCACGGACCACCTAAGATACGTTTGAAGTTTGAGGTTGCAAGACAAGCAAGCAGCCCCAGTCTCTGTGCCTCTGTGCGAGCAGTGCCATGGGCAGATGAGGCTGAGAAACAGCTTTCCACGGTAGCTCTTTCTGGCTGCGAGCTCTCTGCAGATGTACGTATTTTTGGAGCAGAGCTGCCGGAGCCCCCCTACACGGAAAACTTAAGATACTTCTGAACTTTAACGGGGCAAGACAAGCAAGCAGCCCCAGTCTCTGTGCCTCTGTGCGAGCAGTGCCATGGGCAGATGAGGCTGAGCAACAGCTTTACAGGCTAGCTCTTTCTGGATGCGAGCTATCTGCAGACGTTCGCATTTTCAGTGCAGGGCTGCCAGAGGCCCCCTGCACGAATCACCTAAGATACGTTTGAAGTTTGAGGTTGCAAGACAAGCAAGCAGCCCCAGTCTCTGTGCCTCTGTGCGAGCAGTGCCATGGGCAGATGAGGCTCAGCAACAGCTTTCCAGGCTAGCTGTTTCTGCCTGTGAGCTATCTGCAGACGTTCCCATTTTCGGAACAGTGCTGCCAGAGGCCCCCTGAACGAACCTCCAAATCTACGTTTGAATTTTGAGGTGGCAAGACAAGCAAGCATCCCCAGTCTCTCTTCCTCTGTGCGAGCAGTGCCATGGGCAGATGAGGCTGAGCAACAGCTTTCCAGGCTAGCTCTTTCTGGCTGCGAGCTATCTGCAGACGCTTGCATTTTCTGAGCAGAGCTGCCGGACGCAACGTGCAAGGAAAACTTAATTTACTTTTGAATTTTAACGGGGCAAGACAAGCAAGCAGCCCCAGTCTCTGTGCCTCTGTGCGAGCAGTGCCATGGGCAGATGAGGCTGAGCAACAGCTTTCCAGGCTAGCTCTTTCTGGATGCGAGCTATCTGCAGACGTTCGCATTTTCAAAGAAGCGCTGCCAGAGGCTCATTGCATGGACCACCTAAGCTACATATGAAGTTTGAGGTGGCAAGACAAGCAAGCAGTCCCAGTCTCTGTGCCTCTGTGCGAGCAGTGCCATGGGCAGATGAGGCTGAGCAACATCTTTCCAGGCTAGCTCTCTCTGCCGGCGAGCTATCTACAGACGTTCCCATTTTCGGAGCAGGGCTGCCAGAGGCCCCCTGCACGGGCCACCTAAGATACGTTTGAAGTTTGAGGTTGCAAGACAAGCAAGCAGTCCCAGTCTCTGTGCCTCTGTGCGAGCAGTGCCATGGGCAGATAAGGCTGAGCAACAGCTTTCCACGGTAGCTCATTCTGTCTGACATCTATCTGCAGACGTTTGCATTTTCGGAGCAGGGCTGCTGGAGTTTTCTTGCACGGACCACCTAATGTACGTTTGAAGTTTAAGGGAGTAAGACAAGCAAGAAGCCCCAGTCTCTGTGCCTCTGTGCGAGCAGTGCCATGGGCAGATGAGGCTCAGCAACAGCTTTCCAGGCTACCTCTTTCTGGCTGCGAGCTATCTGCATACATTCGTATTTTCGGAGCAGGGCTGCCGGAGTTGGCCGGCCGGGACCACCTAATCAACGTTTGAAGTTTGTGGGGGCAAGACAAGCAAGCAGCCCCAGTCTCTGTGCCTCTGTGCGAGCAGTGCCATGGGCAGATGAGGCTGTGCAACAGCTTTACAGGCTAGCTCTTTCTGGATGCGAGCTATCTGCAGACGTTCGCATTTTCAGTGCAGGGCTTCCAGAGGCCCCCTGCACGGATCACCTAAGATACGTTTGAAGTTTGAGGTTGCAAGACAAGCAAGCAGCCCCAGTCTCTGTGCCTCTGTGCGAGCAGTGCCATGGGCAGATGAGGCTGAGCAACAGCTTTCCAGGCTAGCTCTTTCTGCCGGCGAGCTATCTGCAGACGTTCCCATTTTCAGAACAGTGCTGCCAGAGGCCCCCTGAATGAACCTCCAAATCTACGTTTGAATTTTGAGGTGGCAAGACAAGCAAGCAGCCCCAGTCTCTGTGCCTCTGTGCGAGCAGTGCCATGGGCAGATGAGGCTGAGCAACAGCTTTCCAGGCTAGCTCTTTCTGGCTGCGAGCTATCTGCAGACGCTCGCATTTTCTGAGCAGAGCTGCCGGAGGCAACGTGCAAGGAAAACTTAATTTACTTTTGAATTTTAACGGGGCAAGACAAGCAAGCAGCCCCAGTCTCTGTGCCTCTGTGCGAGCAGTGCCATGGGCAGATGAGGCTCAGCAACAGCTTCCCAGGCTAGCTCTTTCTGGATGCGAGCTATCTGCAGACGTTCGCATTTTCAAAGAAGCGCTGCCAGAGGCTCATGGCATGGACCACCTAAGCTACGTAAGAAGTTTGAGGTGGCAAGACAAGCAAGCAGTCCCAGTCTCTGTGCCTCTGTGCGAGCAGTGCCATGGGCAGATGAGGCTGAGCAACATCTTTCCAGGCTAGCTCTCTCTGCCGGCGAGCCATCTGCAGACGTTCCCATTTTCGGAGCAGGGCTGCCAGAGGCCCCCTGCACGGACCACCTAAGATACGTTTGAAGTTTGAGGTTGCAAGACAAGCAAGCAGTCCCAGTCTCTGTGCCTCTGTGCGAGCAGTGCCATGGGCAGATGAGGCTGAGCAACAGCTTTCCACGGTAGCTCATTCTGTCTGACATCTATCTGCAGACGTTTGCATTTTCGGAACAGGGCTGCTGGAGTTTTCTGGCACGGACCACCTAACGTACGTTTGAAGTTTAAGGGAGTAAGACAAGCAAGAAGCCCCAGTCTCTGTGCCTCTGTGCGAGCAGTGCCATGGGCAGATGAGGCTGAGCAACAGCTTTCCAGGCTAGCTCTTTCTGCCGGCGAGCTATCTGCAGACGTTCCCATTTTCGGAACAGTGCTGGCAGAGGCCCCCTGAACGAACCTCGAAATCTACGTTTGAATTTTGAGGTGGCAAGACAAGCAAGAAGCCTCAGTCTCTGTGCCTCTGTGTGAGCAGTGCCATGGGCAGATGAGGCTGAGCAACAGCTTTCCAGGCTAGCTCTTTCTGGCTGCGAGCTATCTGCAGACGCTCGCATTTTCTGAGCAGAGCTTCCGGAGGCAACGTGCAAGGAAAACTTAATTTACTTTTGAACTTTAACGGGGCAAGACAAGCAAGCAGCCCCAGTCTCTGTGCCTCTGTGCGAGCAGTGCCATGGGCAGATGAGGCTGAGCAACAGCTTTCCACGCTAGCTCTTTCTGGATGCGAGCTATCTGCAGACGTTCGCATTTTCGGAGCAGAGCTGCCGGAGGCCCCCTGCACGAACCACCTAAGCTACGTTTGAAGTTTGAGGTGGCAAGACAAGCAAGCAGCCCCAGTCTCTGTGCCTCTGTGCGAGCAGTGCCATGGGCAGATGAGGCTCAGCAACAGCTTTTCACGCTAGCTCTTTCTGGCTGTCAGTTATCTGCAGACGTTCGCATTTTCGGAGCAGGGCTTCCGGAGTTGGCCGGCACGGACCACCTAATCTACGTTTGAAGTTTGAGGTGGCAAGACAAGCAAGCAGCCCCAGTCTCTGTGCCTCTGTGCGAGCAGTGCCATGGGCAGATGAGGCTGAGCAACAGCTTTCCAGGCTAGCTCTTTCTGGCTGCGAGCTATCTGCAGACTTTCGCATTTTCAGAGCAGGGCTGCTGTAGGCGGCCGGCACGGAAAACCTAAGATACTTTTGAACTTTAACGGGGCAAGACAAGCAAGCAGCCCCAGTCTCTGTGCCTCTATGCGAACAGTGCCATGGGCAGATGAGGCTGAGCAACAGCTTTCCAGGCTAGCTATTTCTGGCTGCGAGCTATCTGCAGACGTTCCCATTTTCGAAACGGGGCTGCCAGAGGCCCCCTGAACAAACCTCCAAATCTACGTTTGAAGTTTGAGGTGGCAACACAAGCAAGCAGCCCCAGTCTCTGTGCCTCTCTGCTAACAGTGCCATGGGCAGATGAGGCTGAGCAACAGCTTTCCAGGCTAGCTCTTTCTGGCTGCGAGCTATCTGGAGACGTTAGCATTTTCAGAGCAGCACTGTTGGATGTGCCCAGCATGGACCCCCAAAGATACGTTTGAAGTTGAAGAGTGCAAGACAAGCAAGCAGCCCCAGTCTCTGTGCCTCTGTGCGAGCAGTGCCATGGGCAGTTGAGGCTGAGCAACAGCTTTCCAGGCTAGCTCTTTCTGCCTGCGAGCTATCTGCAAACGTTCGCCTTTTGGGAGCAGGGCTGACGGAAGCACCTGGCATGGTCCACCTAAGATACATTTGAAGATTGAGGGGTCAAGACAAGCAAGCAGCCCCAGTCTCTGTGCCTCTGTGCGAGCAGTGCCATGGGCAGATGAGGCTGAGCAACAGCTTTCCAGGCTAGCTCTTTCTGGCTGCCAGCTATCTGCAGACGTTCGCATTTTTGGAGCAGAGCTGCCGGAAGCACTTTGCACGAACCGCCAAAGCTACGTTTGAAGTTTGAGGTATCAAAACAAGCAAGCAGTCCCAGTCTCTGTGCCTCTGTGTGAGCAGTGCCATGGGCAGATGAGGCTAAGCAACAGCTTTCCAGGCTAGCTCTTTCTGGCTGCGAGCTATCTGCAGACGCTCGCATTTTCTGAGCAGAGCTGCCGGAGGCAACCTGCAAGGAAAACTTAAGATACTTTTGAACTTTAACGTGGCAAGACAAGCAAGCAGCCCCATTCTCTGTGCCTCTGTGCGAGCAGTGCCATGGGCAGATGAGGCTCAGCAACAGCTTTCCAGGCTAGCTCTTTCTGCCAGCAAGCTATCTGCAGACGTTCCCATTTTCAGAGCAGGGCTGCCAGAGGCCCCCTGAACGAACTTGCAAATCTACGTTTGAAGTTTGAGTTGGCAAAACAAGCAAGCAGCCCCAGTCTCTGTGCCTCTGTGCGAGCAGTGCCATGGGCAGATGAGGCTGAGCAACAGCTTTCCAGGCTAGCTCTTTCTGCCTGCGAGCTATCTGCCGACTTTCGCATTTTCAGATCAGGGCTGCCAGAGGCGCCCGGCACGAAGCACTTAAACTACGTTTGAAGTTTGAGGGGGCAAAACAAGCAAGCAGCCCCAGTCTCTGTGCCTCTGTGCGAGCAGTGCCATGGGCAGATGAGGCTGAGCAACAGCTTTCCAGGCTAGCTCTTTCTGCCTGTGAGCTATCTGCAGACGTTCGCATTTTTGGAGCAGGGCTGCCGGAAGCGCCCTTCATGGACCACCTAAGATACGTTTGAAGTTTGAGGGGGCAAGACAAGCAAGCAGCCCCAGTCTCTGTGCCTCTGTGCGAGCAGTGCCATGGGCAGATGAGGCTGAGCAACAGCTTTCAAGGTTAGCTCTTTCTGCCTGCGAGCTATCTGCAGACGTTCGTATTTCAGAGCACGCGTTCCGGACGCACAGCCCGGACCCCCAAATCTACGTTTGAAGTTCGAGGTGGCAAGACAAGCAAGCAGCCTAAGACTCTGTGCCTCTGTACGAGCAGTGCCATGAGCAGATGAGGCTGAGCAACAGCTTTCCAGGCTAGCTCTTTCTGGCTGCGAGCTATCTGCAGATGTTAGCATTTTCAGAGCAGGGCTGCTAGAGGCCCCCTGCATGGACCCCCAAAGATACGTTTGAAGTTTGAGGGGGCAAGACAAGCAAGCAGCCCCAGGCGCTGTGCCTCTCTGCGAGCAGTGCCATGGGCATATGAGGCTGAGCAACAGTTTTCCAGGCTAGCTCTTTCTGCCTGCGAGCTATTTGCGACGTTCGCGTTTTCAGACAAGAACTGCCGGAGGCGCCTGGCATGGTCCACCTAAGATACGTTTGAAGTTTGAGTTGGCAACACAAGCAAGCAGCCCCAGTCTCTGTGCCTCTGTGCGAGCAGTGCCATGGGCACACGAGGCTGAGCAACAGCTTTCCAGGCTAGCTCTTTCTGCCTGCGAGCTATCTGCAGACGTTCGCATTTTCAGAGCAGCACTGTTGGATGGGCCCAGCATGGACCCCCAAAGCTACCTTTGAAGTTTAAGGTGGCAAGACAAGCAAGCAGCCCCAGTCTCTGTGCCTCTGTGCGAGCAGTGCCATGGGCAGATGAGGCTGAGCAACAGCTTTCAAGGTTAGCTCTTTCTGCCTGCGAGCTATCTGCAGATGTTCGTATTTCAGAGCACGCGTTCCGGACCCACAGCCCGGACCCCCAAATCTACGTTTGAAGTTCGAGGTGGCAAGACAAGCAAGCAGCCTAAGACTCTGTGCCTCTGTACGAGCAGTTCCATGGGCAGATGAGGCTGAGTAACAGCTTTCCAGGCTAGCTCTTTCTGCCTGCGAGCTATCTGCAGATGTTAGCGTTTTCAGAGCAGGGCTGCCAGAGGCCCCCTGCATGGACCACCTAATCTACGTTTGAAGTTTGAGGTGGCAAGACAAGCAAGCAGCCCCAGTCTCTGTGCCTCTGTGCGAGCAGTGCCATGGGCAGATGAGGCTGAGCAACAGCTTTCCAGGCTAGCTCTTTCTGCCTGTGAGCTATCTGCAGACGTTCGCATTTTCAGAGCAGGGCTGCCAGCCGCACCCTGCACGGACCACCTAAGCTACGTTTGAAGTTTGAGGTGGCAAGACAAGCAAGCAGCCCCAGTCTCTGTGCCTCTGTGCGAGCAGTGCCATGGGCAGATGAGGCTGAGCAACAGCTTTCCAGGCTAACTCTTTCTGCCTGCGAGCTATCTGCAGACGTTCCCATTTTCAGAGCAGGGCTGCCAGAGGCGCCCCGCACGGACCACCTCAGACACTTTTAAAGATGGGGGGTGCAAGACAAGCAAGCAGCCGAAGTCTCTGTGCCTCTGTGTGAGCAGTGCCACGGGCAGATGAGGCTGAGCAACAGCTTTCCAGGCTAGCTCTTTCTGTCTGCGAGCTATCTGCAAACGTTCGCCTTTTGGGAGCAGGGCTGACGGAAGCGCCTGGCATGGTCCACCTAAGATACATTTGAAGATTGAGGGGTCAAGACAAGCAAGCAGCCCCAGTCTCTGTGCCTCTGTGCGAGCAGTGCCATGGGCAGATGAGGCTGAGCAACAGCTTTCCAGGCTAGCTCTTTCTGCCTGCGAGCTATCTGCCGACTTTCGCATTTTCAGAGAAGGGCTGCCAGAGGCGCCCGGCACGAAGCACTTAAGCTACGTTTGAAGTTTGAGGGGGCAAAACAAGCAAGCAGCCCCAGTCTCTGTGCCTCTGTGCGAGCAGTGCCATGGGCAGATGAGGCTGAGCAACAGCTTTCCAGGCTAGCTCTTTCTGCCTGTGAGCTATCTGCAGACGTTCGCATTTTTGGAGCAGGGCTGCCGGAAGCGCCCTTCATGGACCACCTAAGATACGTTTGAAGTTTGAGGGGGCAAGACAAGCAAGCAGCCCCAGTCTCTGTGCCTCTGTGCGAGCAGTGCCATGGGCAGATGAGGCTGAGCAACAGCTTTCAAGGTTAGCTCTTTCTGCCTGCGAGCTATCTGCAGACGTTCGTATTTCAGAGCACGCGTTCCGGACGCACAGCCCGGACCCCCAAATCTACGTTTGAAGTTCGAGGTGGCAAGACAAGCAAGCAGCCTAAGACTCTGTGCCTCTGTACGAGCAGTGCCATGAGCAGATGAGGCTGAGCAACAGCTTTCCAGGCTAGCTCTTTCTGGCTGCGAGCTATCTGCAGATGTTAGCATTTTCAGAGCAGGGCTGCTAGAGGCCCCCTGCATGGACCCCCAAAGATACGTTTGAAGTTTGAGGGGGCAAGACAAGCAAGCAGCCCCAGGCGCTGTGCCTCTCTGCGAGCAGTACTATGGGCATATGAGGCTGAGCAACAGTTTTCCAGGCTAGCTCTTTCTGCCTGCGAGCTATTTGCGACGTTCGCGTTTTCAGACAAGGACTGCCGGAGGCGCCTGGCATGGTCCACCTAAGATACGTTTGAAGTTTGAGTTGGCAACACAAGCAAGCAGCCCCAGTCTCTGTGACTCTGTGCGAGCAGTGCCATGGGCAGACGAGGCTGAGCAACAGCTTTCCAGGCTAGCTCTTTCTGCCTGCGAGCTGTCTGCAGACGTTCGCATTTTCAGAGCAGCACTGTTGGATGGGCCCAGCATGGACCCCCAAAGCTACCTTTGAAGTTTAAGGTGGCAAGACAAGCAAGCAGCCCCAGTCTCTGTGCCTCTGTGCGAGCAGTGCCATGGGCAGATGAGGCTGAGCAACAGCTTTCCAGGCTAGCTCTTTCTGCCGGCGAGCTATCTGCAGACGTTCCCATTTTCGGAACAGTGCTGGCAGAGGCCCCCTGAACGAACCTCGAAATCTACGTTTGAATTTTGAGGTGGCAAGACAAGCAAGAAGCCTCAGTCTCTGTGCCTCTGTGTGAGCAGTGCCATGGGCAGATGAGGCTGAGCAACAGCTTTCCAGGCTAGCTCTTTCTGGCTGCGAGCTATCTGCAGACGCTCGCATTTTCTGAGCAGAGCTTCCGGAGGCAACGTGCAAGGAAAACTTAATTTACTTTTGAACTTTAACGGGGCAAGACAAGCAAGCAGCCCCAGTCTCTGTGCCTCTGTGCGAGCAGTGCCATGGGCAGATGAGGCTGAGCAACAGCTTTCCACGCTAGCTCTTTCTGGATGCGAGCTATCTGCAGACGTTCGCATTTTCGGAGCAGAGCTGCCGGAGGCCCCCTGCACGAACCACCTAAGCTACGTTTGAAGTTTGAGGTGGCAAGACAAGCAAGCAGCCCCAGTCTCTGTGCCTCTGTGCGAGCAGTGCCATGGGCAGATGAGGCTCAGCAACAGCTTTTCACGCTAGCTCTTTCTGGCTGTCAGTTATCTGCAGACGTTCGCATTTTCGGAGCAGGGCTTCCGGAGTTGGCCGGCACGGACCACCTAATCTACGTTTGAAGTTTGAGGTGGCAAGACAAGCAAGCAGCCCCAGTCTCTGTGCCTCTGTGCGAGCAGTGCCATGGGCAGATGAGGCTGAGCAACAGCTTTCCAGGCTAGCTCTTTCTGGCTGCGAGCTATCTGCAGACTTTCGCATTTTCAGAGCAGGGCTGCTGTAGGCGGCCGGCACGGAAAACCTAAGATACTTTTGAACTTTAACGGGGCAAGACAAGCAAGCAGCCCCAGTCTCTGTGCCTCTATGCGAACAGTGCCATGGGCAGATGAGGCTGAGCAACAGCTTTCCAGGCTAGCTATTTCTGGCTGCGAGCTATCTGCAGACGTTCCCATTTTCGAAACAGGGCTGCCAGAGGCCCCCTGAACAAACCTCCAAATCTACGTTTGAAGTTTGAGGTGGCAACACAAGCAAGCAGCCCCAGTCTCTGTGCCTCTCTGCTAACAGTGCCATGGGCAGATGAGGCTGAGCAACAGCTTTCCAGGCTAGCTCTTTCTGGCTGCGAGCTATCTGGAGACGTTAGCATTTTCAGAGCAGCACTGTTGGATGTGCCCAGCATGGACCCCCAAAGATACGTTTGAAGTTGAAGAGTGCAAGACAAGCAAGCAGCCCCAGTCTCTGTGCCTCTGTGCGAGCAGTGCCATGGGCAGTTGAGGCTGAGCAACAGCTTTCCAGGCTAGCTCTTTCTGCCTGCGAGCTATCTGCAAACGTTCGCCTTTTGGGAGCAGGGCTGACGGAAGCACCTGGCATGGTCCACCTAAGATACATTTGAAGATTGAGGGGTCAAGACAAGCAAGCAGCCCCAGTCTCTGTGCCTCTGTGCGAGCAGTGCCATGGGCAGATGAGGCTGAGCAACAGCTTTCCAGGCTAGCTCTTTCTGGCTGCCAGCTATCTGCAGACGTTCGCATTTTTGGAGCAGAGCTGCCGGAAGCACTTTGCACGAACCGCCAAAGCTACGTTTGAAGTTTGAGGTATCAAAACAAGCAAGCAGTCCCAGTCTCTGTGCCTCTGTGTGAGCAGTGCCATGGGCAGATGAGGCTAAGCAACAGCTTTCCAGGCTAGCTCTTTCTGGCTGCGAGCTATCTGCAGACGCTCGCATTTTCTGAGCAGAGCTGCCGGAGGCAACCTGCAAGGAAAACTTAAGATACTTTTGAACTTTAACGTGGCAAGACAAGCAAGCAGCCCCATTCTCTGTGCCTCTGTGCGAGCAGTGCCATGGGCAGATGAGGCTCAGCAACAGCTTTCCAGGCTAGCTCTTTCTGCCAGCAAGCTATCTGCAGACGTTCCCATTTTCAGAGCAGGGCTGCCAGAGGCCCCCTGAACGAACTTGCAAATCTACGTTTGAAGTTTGAGTTGGCAAAACAAGCAAGCAGCCCCAGTCTCTGTGCCTCTGTGCGAGCAGTGCCATGGGCAGATGAGGCTGAGCAACAGCTTTCCAGGCTAGCTCTTTCTGCCTGCGAGCTATCTGCCGACTTTCGCATTTTCAGATCAGGGCTGCCAGAGGCGCCCGGCACGAAGCACTTAAACTACGTTTGAAGTTTGAGGGGGCAAAACAAGCAAGCAGCCCCAGTCTCTGTGCCTCTGTGCGAGCAGTGCCATGGGCAGATGAGGCTGAGCAACAGCTTTCCAGGCTAGCTCTTTCTGCCTGTGAGCTATCTGCAGACGTTCGCATTTTTGGAGCAGGGCTGCCGGAAGCGCCCTTCATGGACCACCTAAGATACGTTTGAAGTTTGAGGGGGCAAGACAAGCAAGCAGCCCCAGTCTCTGTGCCTCTGTGCGAGCAGTGCCATGGGCAGATGAGGCTGAGCAACAGCTTTCAAGGTTAGCTCTTTCTGCCTGCGAGCTATCTGCAGACGTTCGTATTTCAGAGCACGCGTTCCGGACGCACAGCCCGGACCCCCAAATCTACGTTTGAAGTTCGAGGTGGCAAGACAAGCAAGCAGCCTAAGACTCTGTGCCTCTGTACGAGCAGTGCCATGAGCAGATGAGGCTGAGCAACAGCTTTCCAGGCTAGCTCTTTCTGGCTGCGAGCTATCTGCAGATGTTAGCATTTTCAGAGCAGGGCTGCTAGAGGCCCCCTGCATGGACCCCCAAAGATACGTTTGAAGTTTGAGGGGGCAAGACAAGCAAGCAGCCCCAGGCGCTGTGCCTCTCTGCGAGCAGTGCCATGGGCATATGAGGCTGAGCAACAGTTTTCCAGGCTAGCTCTTTCTGCCTGCGAGCTATTTGCGACGTTCGCGTTTTCAGACAAGGACTGCCGGAGGCGCCTGGCATGGTCCACCTAAGATACGTTTGAAGTTTGAGTTGGCAACACAAGCAAGCAGCCCCAGTCTCTGTGCCTCTGTGCGAGCAGTGCCATGGGCACACGAGGCTGAGCAACAGCTTTCCAGGCTAGCTCTTTCTGCCTGCGAGCTATCTGCAGACGTTCGCATTTTCAGAGCAGCACTGTTGGATGGGCCCAGCATGGACCCCCAAAGCTACCTTTGAAGTTTAAGGTGGCAAGACAAGCAAGCAGCCCCAGTCTCTGTGCCTCTGTGCGAGCAGTGCCATGGGCAGATGAGGCTGAGCAACAGCTTTCAAGGTTAGCTCTTTCTGCCTGCGAGCTATCTGCAGATGTTCGTATTTCAGAGCACGCGTTCCGGACCCACAGCCCGGACCCCCAAATCTACGTTTGAAGTTCGAGGTGGCAAGACAAGCAAGCAGCCCCAGTCTCTGTGCCTCTGTGCGAGCAGTGCCATGGGCAGATGAGGCTGAGCAACAGCTTTCCAGGCTAGCTCTTTCTGCCTGTGAGCTATCTGCAGACGTTCGCATTTTCAGAGCAGGGCTGCCAGCCGCACCCTGCACGGACCACCTAAGCTACGTTTGAAGTTTGAGGTGGCAAGACAAGCAAGCAGCCCCAGTCTCTGTGCCTCTGTGCGAGCAGTGCCATGGGCAGATGAGGCTGAGCAACAGCTTTCCAGGCTAACTCTTTCTGCCTGCGAGCTATCTGCAGACGTTCCCATTTTCAGAGCAGGGCTGCCAGAGGCGCCCCGCACGGACCACCTCAGACACTTTTAAAGATGGGGGGTGCAAGACAAGCAAGCAGCCGAAGTCTCTGTGCCTCTGTGTGAGCAGTGCCACGGGCAGATGAGGCTGAGCAACAGCTTTCCAGGCTAGCTCTTTCTGTCTGCGAGCTATCTGCAAACGTTCGCCTTTTGGGAGCAGGGCTGACGGAAGCGCCTGGCATGGTCCACCTAAGATACATTTGAAGATTGAGGGGTCAAGACAAGCAAGCAGCCCCAGTCTCTGTGCCTCTGTGCGAGCAGTGCCATGGGCAGATGAGGCTGAGCAACAGCTTTCCAGGCTAGCTCTTTCTGCCTGCGAGCTATCTGCCGACTTTCGCATTTTCAGAGAAGGGCTGCCAGAGGCGCCCGGCACGAAGCACTTAAGCTACGTTTGAAGTTTGAGGGGGCAAAACAAGCAAGCAGCCCCAGTCTCTGTGCCTCTGTGCGAGCAGTGCCATGGGCAGATGAGGCTGAGCAACAGCTTTCCAGGCTAGCTCTTTCTGCCTGTGAGCTATCTGCAGACGTTCGCATTTTTGGAGCAGGGCTGCCGGAAGCGCCCTTCATGGACCACCTAAGATACGTTTGAAGTTTGAGGTGGCAAGACAAGCAAGCAGCCCCAGTCTCTGTGCCTCTGTGCGAGCAGTGCCATGGGCAGATGAGGCTGAGCAACAGCTTTCAAGGTTAGCTCTTTCTGCCTGCGAGCTATCTGCAGACGTTCGTATTTCAGAGCACGCGTTCCGGACGCACAGCCCGGACCCCCAAATCTACGTTTGAAGTTCGAGGTGGCAAGACAAGCAAGCAGCCTAAGACTCTGTGCCTCTGTACGAGCAGTGCCATGAGCAGATGAGGCTGAGCAACAGCTTTCCAGGCTAGCTCTTTCTGGCTGCGAGCTATCTGCAGATGTTAGCATTTTCAGAGCAGGGCTGCTAGAGGCCCCCTGCATGGACCCCCAAAGATACGTTTGAAGTTTGAGGGGGCAAGACAAGCAAGCAGCCCCAGGCGCTGTGCCTCTCTGCGAGCAGTGCCATGGGCATATGAGGCTGAGCAACAGTTTTCCAGGCTAGCTCTTTCTGCCTGCGAGCTATTTGCGACGTTCGCGTTTTCAGACAAGGACTGCCGGAGGCGCCTGGCATGGTCCACCTAAGATACGTTTGAAGTTTGAGTTGGCAACACAAGCAAGCAGCCCCAGTCTCTGTGACTCTGTGCGAGCAGTGCCATGGGCAGACGAGGCTGAGCAACAGCTTTCCAGGCTAGCTCTTTCTGCCTGCGAGCTGTCTGCAGACGTTCGCATTTTCAGAGCAGCACTGTTGGATGGGCCCAGCATGGACCCCCAAAGCTACCTTTGAAGTTTAAGGTGGCAAGACAAGCAAGCAGCCCCAGTCTCTGTGCCTCTGTGCGAGCAGTGCCATGGGCAGATGAGGCTGAGCAACAGCTTTCAAGGTTAGCTCTTTCTGCCTGCGAGCTATCTGCAGATGTTCGTATTTCAGAGCACGCGTTCCGGACCCACAGCCCGGACCCCCAAATCTACGTTTGAAGTTCGAGGTGGCAAGACAAGCAAGCAGCCTAAGACTCTGTGCCTCTCTACGAGCAGTGCCATGAGCAGATGAGGCTGAGCAACAGCTTTCCAGGCTAGCTCTTTCTGGCTGCGAGCTATCTGCAGATGTTAGCATTTTCAGAGCAGGGCTGCTAGAGGCCCCCTGCATGGACCCCCAAAGATACGTTTGAAGTTTGAGGGGGCAAGACAAGCAAGCAGCCCCAGTCTCTGTGCCTCTGTACGAGCAGTTCCATGGGCAGATGAGGCTGAGTAACAGCTTTCCAGGCTAGCTCTTTCTGCCTGCGAGCTATCTGCAGATGTTAGCGTTTTCAGAGCAGGGCTGCCAGAGGCCCCCTGCATGGACCACCTAATCTACGTTTGAAGTTTGAGGTGGCAAGACAAGCAAGCAGCCCCAGTCTCTGTGCCTCTGTGCGAGCAGTGCCATGGGCAGATGAGGCTGAGCAACAGCTTTCCAGGCTAGCTCTTTCTGCCTGTGAGCTATCTGCAGACGTTCGCATTTTCAGAGCAGGGCTGCCAGCCGCACCCTGCACGGACCACCTAAGATACGTTTGAAGTTTGAGGTGGCAAGACAAGCAAGCAGCCCCAGTCTCTGTGCCTCTGTGCGAGCAGTGCCATGGGCAGATGAGGCTGAGCAACAGCTTTCCAGGCTAGCTCTTTCTGGCTGCCAGCTATCTGCAGACGTTCGCATTTTTGGAGCAGAGCTGCCGGAAGCACTTTGCACGAACCGCCAAAGCTACGTTTGAAGTTTGAGGTATCAAAACAAGCAAGCAGCCCCAGTCTCTGTGCCTCTGTGCGAGCAGTGCCATGGGCAGATGAGGCTGAGCAACAGCTTTCCAGGCTAGCTCTTTCTGGCTGCGAGCTATCTGCAGACGCTCGCATTTTCTGAGCAGAGCTGCCGGAGGCAACCTGCAAGGAAAACTTAAGATACTTTTGAACTTTAACGTGGCAAGACAAGCAAGCAGCCCCATTCTCTGTGCCTCTGTGCGAGCAGTGCCATGGGCAGATGAGGCTCAGCAACAGCTTTCCAGGCTAGCTCTTTCTGCCAGCAAGATATCTGCAGACGTTCCCATTTTCAGAGCAGGGCTGCCAGAGGCCCCCTGAACGAACTTGCAAATCTACGTTTGAAGTTTGAGTTGGCAAAACAAGCAAGCAGCCCCAGTCTCTGTGCCTCTGTGCGAGCAGTGCCATGGGCAGATGAGGCTGAGCAACAGCTTTCCAGGCTAGCTCTTTCTGCCTGCGAGCTATCTGCCGACTTTCGCATTTTCAGAGAAGGGCTGCCAGAGGCGCCCGGCACGAAGCACTTAAGCTACGTTTGAAGTTTGAGGGGGCAAAACAAGCAAGCAGCCCCAGTCTCTGTGCCTCTGTGCGAGCAGTGCCATGGGCAGATGAGGCTGAGCAACAGCTTTCCAGGCTAGCTCTTTCTGCCTGTGAGCTATCTGCAGACGTTCGCATTTTTGGAGCAGGGCTGCCGGAAGCGCCCTTCATGGACCACCTAAAATACGTTTGAAGTTTGAGGGGGCAAGACAAGCAAGCAGCCCCAGTCTCTGTGCCTCTGTGCGAGCAGTGCCATGGGCAGATGAGGCTGAGCAACAGCTTTCAAGGTTAGCTCTTTCTGCCTGCGAGCTATCTGCAGACGTTCGTATTTCAGAGCACGCGTTCCGGACGCACAGCCCGGACCCCCAAATCTACGTTTGAAGTTCGAGGTGGCAAGACAAGCAAGCAGCCTAAGACTCTGTGCCTCTGTACGAGCAGTGCCATGAGCAGATGAGGCTGAGCAACAGCTTTCCAGGCTAGCTCTTTCTGGCTGCGAGCTATCTGCAGATGTTAGCATTTTCAGAGCAGGGCTGCTAGAGGCCCCCTGCATGGACCCCCAAAGATACGTTTGAAGTTTGAGGGGGCAAGACAAGCAAGCAGCCCCAGGCGCTGTGCCTCTCTGCGAGCAGTGCCATGGGCATATGAGGCTGAGCAACAGTTTTCCAAACTAGCTCTTTCTGCCTGCGAGCTATTTGCGACGTTCGCGTTTTCAGACAAGGACTGCCGGAGGCGCCTGGCATGGTCCACCTAAGATACGTTTGAAGTTTGAGTTGGCAACACAAGCAAGCAGCCCCAGTCTCTGTGCCTCTGTGCGAGCAGTGCCATGGGCAGACGAGGCTGAGCAACAGCTTTCCAGGCTAGCTCTTTCTGCCTGCGATCTGTCTGCAGACGTTCGCATTTTCAGAGCAGCACTGTTGGATGGGCCCAGCATGGACCCCCAAAGCTACCTTTGAAGTTTAAGGTGGCAAGACAAGCAAGCAGCCCCAGTCTCTGTGCCTCTGTGCGAGCAGTGCCATGGGCAGATGAGGCTGAGCAACAGCTTTCAAGGTTAGCTCTTTCTGCCTGCGAGCTATCTGCAGATGTTCGTATTTCAGAGCACGCGTTCCGGACCCACAGCCCGGACCCCCAAATCTACGTTTGAAGTTCGAGGTGGCAAGACAAGCAAGCAGCCTAAGACTCTGTGCCTCTCTACGAGCAGTGCCATGAGCAGATGAGGCTGAGCAACAGCTTTCCAGGCTAGCTCTTTCTGGCTGCGAGCTATCTGCAGATGTTAGCATTTTCAGAGCAGGGCTGCTAGAGGCCCCCTGCATGGACCCCCAAAGATACGTTTGAAGTTTGAGGGGGCAAGACAAGCAAGCAGCCCCAGTCTCTGTGCCTCTGTACGAGCAGTTCCATGGGCAGATGAGGCTGAGTAACAGCTTTCCAGGCTAGCTCTTTCTGCCTGCGAGCTATCTGCAGATGTTAGCGTTTTCAGAGCAGGGCTGCCAGAGGCCCCCTGCATGGACCACCTAATCTACGTTTGAAGTTTGAGGTGGCAAGACAAGCAAGCAGCCCCAGTCTCTGTGCCTCTGTGCGAGCAGTGCCATGGGCAGATGAGGCTGAGCAACAGCTTTCCAGGCTAGCTCTTTCTGCCTGTGAGCTATCTGCAGACGTTCGCATTTTCAGAGCAGGGCTGCCAGCCGCACCCTGCACGGACCACCTAAGCTACGTTTGAAGTTTGAGGTGGCAAGACAAGCAAGCAGCCCCAGTCTCTGTGCCTCTGTGCGAGCAGTGCCATGGGCAGATGAGGCTGAGCAACAGCTTTCCAGGCTAGCTCTTTCTGGCTGCCAGCTATCTGCAGACGTTCGCATTTTTGGAGCAGAGCTGCCGGAAGCACTTTGCACGAACCGCCAAAGCTACGTTTGAAGTTTGAGGTATCAAAACAAGCAAGCAGCCCCAGTCTCTGTGCCTCTGTGCGAGCAGTGCCATGGGCAGATGAGGCTGAGCAACAGCTTTCCAGGCTAGCTCTTTCTGGCTGCGAGCTATCTGCAGACGCTCGCATTTTCTGAGCAGAGCTGCCGGAGGCAACCTGCAAGGAAAACTTAAGATACTTTTGAACTTTAACGTGGCAAGACAAGCAAGCAGCCCCATTCTCTGTGCCTCTGTGCGAGCAGTGCCATGGGCAGATGAGGCTCAGCAACAGCTTTCCAGGCTAGCTCTTTCTGCCAGCAAGCTATCTGCAGACGTTCCCATTTTCAGAGCAGGGCTGCCAGAGGCCCCCTGAACGAACTTGCAAATCTACGTTTGAAGTTTGAGTTGGCAAAACAAGCAAGCAGCCCCAGTCTCTGTGCCTCTGTGCGAGCAGTGCCATGGGCAGATGAGGCTGAGCAACAGCTTTCCAGGCTAGCTCTTTCTGCCTGCGAGCTATCTGCCGACTTTCGCATTTTCAGAGAAGGGCTGCCAGAGGCGCCCGGCACGAAGCACTTAAGCTACGTTTGAAGTTTGAGGGGGCAAAACAAGCAAGCAGCCCCAGTCTCTGTGCCTCTGTGCGAGCAGTGCCATGGGCAGATGAGGCTGAGCAACAGCTTTCCAGGCTAGCTCTTTCTGCCTGTGAGCTATCTGCAGACGTTCGCATTTTTGGAGCAGGGCTGCCGGAAGCGCCCTTCATGGACCACCTAAAATACGTTTGAAGTTTGAGGGGGCAAGACAAGCAAGCAGCCCCAGTCTCTGTGCCTCTGTGCGAGCAGTGCCATGGGCAGATGAGGCTGAGCAACAGCTTTCAAGGTTAGCTCTTTCTGCCTGCGAGCTATCTGCAGACGTTCGTATTTCAGAGCACGCGTTCCGGACGCACAGCCCGGACCCCCAAATCTACGTTTGAAGTTCGAGGTGGCAAGACAAGCAAGCAGCCTAAGACTCTGTGCCTCTGTACGAGCAGTGCCATGAGCAGATGAGGCTGAGCAACAGCTTTCCAGGCTAGCTCTTTCTGGCTGCGAGCTATCTGCAGATGTTAGCATTTTCAGAGCAGGGCTGCTAGAGGCCCCCTGCATGGACCCCCAAAGATACGTTTGAAGTTTGAGGGGGCAAGACAAGCAAGCAGCCCCAGGCGCTGTGCCTCTCTGCGAGCAGTGCCATGGGCATATGAGGCTGAGCAACAGTTTTCCAAACTAGCTCTTTCTGCCTGCGAGCTATTTGCGACGTTCGCGTTTTCAGACAAGGACTGCCGGAGGCGCCTGGCATGGTCCACCTAAGATACGTTTGAAGTTTGAGTTGGCAACACAAGCAAGCAGCCCCAGTCTCTGTGCCTCTGTGCGAGCAGTGCCATGGGCAGACGAGGCTGAGCAACAGCTTTCCAGGCTAGCTCTTTCTGCCTGCGAGCTGTCTGCAGACGTTCGCATTTTCAGAGCAGCACTGTTGGATGGGCCCAGCATGGACCCCCAAAGCTACCTTTGAAGTTTAAGGTGGCAAGACAAGCAAGCAGCCCCAGTCTCTGTGCCTCTGTGCGAGCAGTGCCATGGGCAGATGAGGCTGAGCAACAGCTTTCAAGGTTAGCTCTTTCTGCCTGCGAGCTATCTGCAGATGTTCGTATTTCAGAGCACGCGTTCCGGACCCACAGCCCGGACCCCCAAATCTACGTTTGAAGTTCGAGGTGGCAAGACAAGCAAGCAGCCTAAGACTCTGTGCCTCTCTACGAGCAGTGCCATGAGCAGATGAGGCTGAGCAACAGCTTTCCAGGCTAGCTCTTTCTGGCTGCGAGCTATCTGCAGATGTTAGCATTTTCAGAGCAGGGCTGCTAGAGGCCCCCTGCATGGACCCCCAAAGATACGTTTGAAGTTTGAGGGGGCAAGACAAGCAAGCAGCCCCAGTCTCTGTGCCTCTGTACGAGCAGTTCCATGGGCAGATGAGGCTGAGTAACAGCTTTCCAGGCTAGCTCTTTCTGCCTGCGAGCTATCTGCAGATGTTAGCGTTTTCAGAGCAGGGCTGCCAGAGGCCCCCTGCATGGACCACCTAATCTACGTTTGAAGTTTGAGGTGGCAAGACAAGCAAGCAGCCCCAGTCTCTGTGCCTCTGTGCGAGCAGTGCCATGGGCAGATGAGGCTGAGCAACAGCTTTCCAGGCTAGCTCTTTCTGCCTGTGAGCTATCTGCAGACGTTCGCATTTTCAGAGCAGGGCTGCCAGCCGCACCCTGCACGGACCACCTAAGCTACGTTTGAAGTTTGAGGTGGCAAGACAAGCAAGCAGCCCCAGTCTCTGTGCCTCTGTGCGAGCAGTGCCATGGGCAGATGAGGCTGAGCAACAGCTTTCCAGGCTAGCTCTTTCTGGCTGCCAGCTATCTGCAGACGTTCGCATTTTTGGAGCAGAGCTGCCGGAAGCACTTTGCACGAACCGCCAAAGCTACGTTTGAAGTTTGAGGTATCAAAACAAGCAAGCAGCCCCAGTCTCTGTGCCTCTGTGCGAGCAGTGCCATGGGCAGATGAGGCTGAGCAACAGCTTTCCAGGCTAGCTCTTTCTGGCTGCGAGCTATCTGCAGACGCTCGCATTTTCTGAGCAGAGCTGCCGGAGGCAACCTGCAAGGAAAACTTAAGATACTTTTGAACTTTAACGTGGCAAGACAAGCAAGCAGCCCCATTCTCTGTGCCTCTGTGCGAGCAGTGCCATGGGCAGATGAGGCTCAGCAACAGCTTTCCAGGCTAGCTCTTTCTGCCAGCAAGATATCTGCAGACGTTCCCATTTTCAGAGCAGGGCTGCCAGAGGCCCCCTGAACGAACTTGCAAATCTACGTTTGAAGTTTGAGTTGGCAAAACAAGCAAGCAGCCCCAGTCTCTGTGCCTCTGTGCGAGCAGTGCCATGGGCAGATGAGGCTGAGCAACAGCTTTCCAGGCTAGCTCTTTCTGCCTGCGAGCTATCTGCCGACTTTCGCATTTTCAGAGAAGGGCTGCCAGAGGCGCCCGGCACGAAGCACTTAAGCTACGTTTGAAGTTTGAGGGGGCAAAACAAGCAAGCAGCCCCAGTCTCTGTGCCTCTGTGCGAGCAGTGCCATGGGCAGATGAGGCTGAGCAACAGCTTTCCAGGCTAGCTCTTTCTGCCTGTGAGCTATCTGCAGACGTTCGCATTTTTGGAGCAGGGCTGCCGGAAGCGCCCTTCATGGACCACCTAAAATACGTTTGAAGTTTGAGGGGGCAAGACAAGCAAGCAGCCCCAGTCTCTGTGCCTCTGTGCGAGCAGTGCCATGGGCAGATGAGGCTGAGCAACAGCTTTCAAGGTTAGCTCTTTCTGCCTGCGAGCTATCTGCAGACGTTCGTATTTCAGAGCACGCGTTCCGGACGCACAGCCCGGACCCCCAAATCTACGTTTGAAGTTCGAGGTGGCAAGACAAGCAAGCAGCCTAAGACTCTGTGCCTCTGTACGAGCAGTGCCATGAGCAGATGAGGCTGAGCAACAGCTTTCCAGGCTAGCTCTTTCTGGCTGCGAGCTATCTGCAGATGTTAGCATTTTCAGAGCAGGGCTGCTAGAGGCCCCCTGCATGGACCCCCAAAGATACGTTTGAAGTTTGAGGGGGCAAGACAAGCAAGCAGCCCCAGGCGCTGTGCCTCTCTGCGAGCAGTGCCATGGGCATATGAGGCTGAGCAACAGTTTTCCAAACTAGCTCTTTCTGCCTGCGAGCTATTTGCGACGTTCGCGTTTTCAGACAAGGACTGCCGGAGGCGCCTGGCATGGTCCACCTAAGATACGTTTGAAGTTTGAGTTGGCAACACAAGCAAGCAGCCCCAGTCTCTGTGCCTCTGTGCGAGCAGTGCCATGGGCAGACGAGGCTGAGCAACAGCTTTCCAGGCTAGCTCTTTCTGCCTGCGATCTGTCTGCAGACGTTCGCATTTTCAGAGCAGCACTGTTGGATGGGCCCAGCATGGACCCCCAAAGCTACCTTTGAAGTTTAAGGTGGCAAGACAAGCAAGCAGCCCCAGTCTCTGTGCCTCTGTGCGAGCAGTGCCATGGGCAGATGAGGCTGAGCAACAGCTTTCAAGGTTAGCTCTTTCTGCCTGCGAGCTATCTGCAGATGTTCGTATTTCAGAGCACGCGTTCCGGACCCACAGCCCGGACCCCCAAATCTACGTTTGAAGTTCGAGGTGGCAAGACAAGCAAGCAGCCTAAGACTCTGTGCCTCTCTACGAGCAGTGCCATGAGCAGATGAGGCTGAGCAACAGCTTTCCAGGCTAGCTCTTTCTGGCTGCGAGCTATCTGCAGATGTTAGCATTTTCAGAGCAGGGCTGCTAGAGGCCCCCTGCATGGACCCCCAAAGATACGTTTGAAGTTTGAGGGGGCAAGACAAGCAAGCAGCCCCAGTCTCTGTGCCTCTGTACGAGCAGTTCCATGGGCAGATGAGGCTGAGTAACAGCTTTCCAGGCTAGCTCTTTCTGCCTGCGAGCTATCTGCAGATGTTAGCGTTTTCAGAGCAGGGCTGCCAGAGGCCCCCTGCATGGACCACCTAATCTACGTTTGAAGTTTGAGGTGGCAAGACAAGCAAGCAGCCCCAGTCTCTGTGCCTCTGTGCGAGCAGTGCCATGGGCAGATGAGGCTGAGCAACAGCTTTCCAGGCTAGCTCTTTCTGCCTGTGAGCTATCTGCAGACGTTCGCATTTTCAGAGCAGGGCTGCCAGCCGCACCCTGCACGGACCACCTAAGCTACGTTTGAAGTTTGAGGTGGCAAGACAAGCAAGCAGCCCCAGTCTCTGTGCCTCTGTGCGAGCAGTGCCATGGGCAGATGAGGCTGAGCAACAGCTTTCCAGGCTAGCTCTTTCTGGCTGCCAGCTATCTGCAGACGTTCGCATTTTTGGAGCAGAGCTGCCGGAAGCACTTTGCACGAACCGCCAAAGCTACGTTTGAAGTTTGAGGTATCAAAACAAGCAAGCAGCCCCAGTCTCTGTGCCTCTGTGCGAGCAGTGCCATGGGCAGATGAGGCTGAGCAACAGCTTTCCAGGCTAGCTCTTTCTGGCTGCGAGCTATCTGCAGACGCTCGCATTTTCTGAGCAGAGCTGCCGGAGGCAACCTGCAAGGAAAACTTAAGATACTTTTGAACTTTAACGTGGCAAGACAAGCAAGCAGCCCCATTCTCTGTGCCTCTGTGCGAGCAGTGCCATGGGCAGATGAGGCTCAGCAACAGCTTTCCAGGCTAGCTCTTTCTGCCAGCAAGCTATCTGCAGACGTTCCCATTTTCAGAGCAGGGCTGCCAGAGGCCCCCTGAACGAACTTGCAAATCTACGTTTGAAGTTTGAGTTGGCAAAACAAGCAAGCAGCCCCAGTCTCTGTGCCTCTGTGCGAGCAGTGCCATGGGCAGATGAGGCTGAGCAACAGCTTTCCAGGCTAGCTCTTTCTGCCTGCGAGCTATCTGCCGACTTTCGCATTTTCAGAGAAGGGCTGCCAGAGGCGCCCGGCATGAAGCACTTAAGCTACGTTTGAAGTTTGAGGGGGCAAAACAAGCAAGCAGCCCCAGTCTCTGTGCCTCTGTGCGAGCAGTGCCATGGGCAGATGAGGCTGAGCAACAGCTTTCCAGGCTAGCTCTTTCTGCCTGTGAGCTATCTGCAGACGTTCGCATTTTTGGAGCAGGGCTGCCGGAAGCGCCCTTCATGGACCACCTAAAATACGTTTGAAGTTTGAGGGGGCAAGACAAGCAAGCAGCCCCAGTCTCTGTGCCTCTGTGCGAGCAGTGCCATGGGCAGATGAGGCTGAGCAACAGCTTTCAAGGTTAGCTCTTTCTGCCTGCGAGCTATCTGCAGACGTTCGTATTTCAGAGCACGCGTTCCGGACGCACAGCCCGGACCCCCAAATCTACGTTTGAAGTTCGAGGTGGCAAGACAAGCAAGCAGCCTAAGACTCTGTGCCTCTGTACGAGCAGTGCCATGAGCAGATGAGGCTGAGCAACAGCTTTCCAGGCTAGCTCTTTCTGGCTGCGAGCTATCTGCAGATGTTAGCATTTTCAGAGCAGGGCTGCTAGAGGCCCCCTGCATGGACCCCCAAAGATACGTTTGAAGTTTGAGGGGGCAAGACAAGCAAGCAGCCCCAGGCGCTGTGCCTCTCTGCGAGCAGTGCCATGGGCATATGAGGCTGAGCAACAGTTTTCCAAACTAGCTCTTTCTGCCTGCGAGCTATTTGCGACGTTCGCGTTTTCAGACAAGGACTGCCGGAGGCGCCTGGCATGGTCCACCTAAGATACGTTTGAAGTTTGAGTTGGCAACACAAGCAAGCAGCCCCAGTCTCTGTGCCTCTGTGCGAGCAGTGCCATGGGCAGACGAGGCTGAGCAACAGCTTTCCAGGCTAGCTCTTTCTGCCTGCGAGCTGTCTGCAGACGTTCGCATTTTCAGAGCAGCACTGTTGGATGGGCCCAGCATGGACCCCCAAAGCTACCTTTGAAGTTTAAGGTGGCAAGACAAGCAAGCAGCCCCAGTCTCTGTGCCTCTGTGCGAGCAGTGCCATGGGCAGATGAGGCTGAGCAACAGCTTTCAAGGTTAGCTCTTTCTGCCTGCGAGCTATCTGCAGATGTTCGTATTTCAGAGCACGCGTTCCGGACCCACAGCCCGGACCCCCAAATCTACGTTTGAAGTTCGAGGTGGCAAGACAAGCAAGCAGCCTAAGACTCTGTGCCTCTCTACGAGCAGTGCCATGAGCAGATGAGGCTGAGCAACAGCTTTCCAGGCTAGCTCTTTCTGGCTGCGAGCTATCTGCAGATGTTAGCATTTTCAGAGCAGGGCTGCTAGAGGCCCCCTGCATGGACCCCCAAAGATACGTTTGAAGTTTGAGGGGGCAAGACAAGCAAGCAGCCCCAGTCTCTGTGCCTCTGTACGAGCAGTTCCATGGGCAGATGAGGCTGAGTAACAGCTTTCCAGGCTAGCTCTTTCTGCCTGCGAGCTATCTGCAGATGTTAGCGTTTTCAGAGCAGGGCTGCCAGAGGCCCCCTGCATGGACCACCTAATCTACGTTTGAAGTTTGAGGTGGCAACACAAGCAAGCAGCCCCAGTCTCTGTGCCTCTGTGCGAGCAGTGCCATGGGCAGATGAGGCTGAGCAACAGCTTTCCAGGCTAGCTCTTTCTGCCTGTGAGCTATCTGCAGACGTTCGCATTTTCAGAGCAGGGCTGCCAGCCGCACCCTGCACGGACCACCTAAGCTACGTTTGAAGTTTGAGGTGGCAAGACAAGCAAGCAGCCCCAGTCTCTGTGCCTCTGTGCGAGCAGTGCCATGGGCAGATGAGGCTGAGCAACAGCTTTCCAGGCTAGCTCTTTCTGCCTGCGAGCTATCTGCAGACGTTCCCATTTTCAGAGCAGGGCTGCCAGAGGCGCCCGGCACGGACCACTTCAGACACTTTTAAAGATGGGGGGTGCAAGACAAGCAAGCAGCCGAAGTCTCTGTGCCTCTGTGTGAGCAGTGCCATGGGCAGATGAGGCTGAGCAACAGCTTTCCAGGCTAGCTCTTTCTGGATGCGAGCTATCTGCAGACGTTCGTATTTCACAGCACGCGTTCCGGACCATCAGCCCGGACCCCCAAATCTACGTTTGAAGTTTGAGGTGGCAAGACAAGCAAGCAGCCTAAGTCTCTGTGCCTCTGTACGAGCAGTGCCATGGGCAGATGAGGCTGAGCAACAGCTTTCCAGGCTAGCTCTTTCTGCCGGCGAGCTATTTGCGACGTTCGCATTTTCAAACAAGTACTGCCGGAGGCGCCTGGCATGGTCCACCTAAGATACGTTTGAAGTTTGAGTTGGCAACACAAGCAAGCAGCCCCAGTCTCTGTGCCTCTGTGCGAGCAGTGCCATGGGCAGATGAGGCTGAGCAACAGCTTTACAGGCTAGCTCTTTCTGCCTGCGATCTGTCTGCAGACGTTCGCATTTTCGGAGCAGGGCTGCCGGAATCGCCCGGCATGGACCACCTAAGATACCTTGAAGTTTGAGGGGGCAAAACAAGCAAGCAGCCCCAGTCTCTGTGCCTCTGTGCGAGCAGTGCCATGGGCAGATGAGGCTGAGCAACAGCTTTCAAGGTTAGCTCTTTCTGGCTGCGAGCTATCTGCAGACGTTCGTATTTCAGAGCACGCGTTCCGGACCCACAGCCCGGACCCCCAAATCTACGTTTGAAGTTCGAGGTGGCAAGACAAGCAAGCAGCCTAAGACTCTGTGCCTCTGTACGAGCAGTGCCATGGGCAGATGAGGCTGAGCAACAGCTTTCCAGGCTAGCTCTTTCTGGCTGCGAGCTATCTGCAGATGTTAGCATTTTCAGAGCAGGGCTGCTAGAGGCCCCCTGCATGGACCCCCAAAGATACGTTTGAAGTTTGAGGGGGCAAGACAAGCAAGCAGTCCCAGTCTCTGTGCCTCTGTACGAGCAGTGCCATGGGCAGATGAGGCTGAGCAACAGCTTTCCACGCTAGCTCTTTCTGCCTGTGAGCTATCTGCAGATGTTAGCGTTTTCAGAGCTGGGCTGCCAGAGGGCCCCTGCATGGACCACCTAATCTACGTTTGAAGTTTGAGGTGGCAAGACAAGCAAGCAGCCCCAGTCTCTGTGCCTCTGTGCGAGCAGTGCCATGGGCAGATGAGGCTGAGCAACAGCTTTCCAGGCTAGCTCTTTCTGCCTGTGAGCTATCTGCAGACGTTCGCATTTTCAGAGCAGGGCTGCCAGCCGCACCCTGCACGGACCACCTAAGCTACGTTTGAAGTTTGAGGTTGCAAGACAAGCAAGCACCCCAGTCTCTGTGCCTCTGTGCAAGCAGTGCCATGGGCAGATGAGGCTGAGCAACAGCTTTCCAGGCTAGCTCTTTCTGCCGGCGAGCTATCTGCAGACGTTCCCATTTTCGGAACAGTGCTGGCAGAGGCCCCCTGAACGAACCTCGAAATCTACGTTTGAATTTTGAGGTGGCAAGACAAGCAAGAAGCCTCAGTCTCTGTGCCTCTGTGTGAGCAGTGCCATGGGCAGATGAGGCTGAGCAACAGCTTTCCAGGCTAGCTCTTTCTGCCTGCGAGCTATCTGCCGACGTTCGCATTTTCAGAGCAGGGCTGCCAGAGGCGCCCGGCACGGACCACCTCAGACACCTTTAAAGATGGGGGGTGCAAGACAAGCAAGCAGCCCCAGTCTCTGTGCCTCTGTGCGAGCAGTGCCATGGGCAGATGAGGCTCCGCAACAGCTTTCCAGGCTAGCTCTTTCTGCCGGCGAGCTATCTGCAGACGTTCGTATTTCACAGCACGCGTTCCGGACCATCAGCCCGGTCCCCCAAATCTACGTTTGAAGTTCGAGGTGGCAAGACAAGCAAGCAGCCTAAGTCTCTGTGCCTCTGTACGAGCAGTGCCATGGGCAGATGAGGCTGAGCAACAGCTTTCCAGGCTAGCTCTTTCTGGCTGCGAGATATTTGCGACGTTCGCATTTTCAAACAAGGACTGCCGGAGGCGCCTGGCATGGTTCACCTAAGATACATTTGAAGTTTGAGTTAGCAGCACAAGCAAGCAGCCCCAGTCTCTGTGCCTCTGTGCGAGCAGTGCCATGGGCAGATGAGGCTGAGCAACAGCTTTCCAGGCTAGCTCTTTCTGCCTGCGATCTGTCTGCAGACGTTCGCATTTTCGCAGCAGGGCTGCCGGAAGCGCCCGGCATGGACCACCTAAGATACCTTTGAAGTTTGAGGGGGCAAAATAAGCAAGCAGCCCCAGTCTCTGTGCCTCTGCGCGAGCAGTGCCATGGGCAGATGAGGCTGAGCAACAGCTTTCCAGGCTAGCTCTTTCTGCCTGTGAGCTATCTGCAGACGTTCGCATTTTCGGAGCAGGGCTGCCGGAAGCGCCCGGCATGGACCACCTAAGATACCTTTGAAGTTTGAGGGGGCAAAACAAGCAAGCAGCCCCAGTCTCTGTGCCTCTGTGAGAGCAGTGCCATGGGCAGATGAGGCTGAGCAACAGCTTTCAAGGTTAGCTCTTTCTGGCTGCGAGCTATCTGCAGACGTTCGTATTTCACAGCACGCGTTCCGGACCCACAGCCCGGACCCCCAAATCTACGTTTGAAGTTCGAGGTGGCAAGACAAGCAAGCAGCCTAAGACTCTGTGCCTCTGTACGAGCAGTGCCATGGGCAGATGAGGCTGAGCAACAGCTTTCCAGGCTAGCTCTTTCTGGCTGCGAGCTATCTGCAGATGTTAGCATTTTCAGAGCAGGGCTGCTAGAGGCCCCCTGCATGGACCCCCAAAGATACGTTTGAAGTTTGAGGGGGCAAGACAAGCAAGCAGCCCCAGTCTCTGTGCCTCTGTGCGAGCAGTGCCATGGGCAGATGAGGCTGAGCAACAGCTTTCCAGGCTAGCTCTTTCTGCCTGTGAGCTATCTGCAGACGTTCGCATTTTTGGAGCAGGGCTGCCGGAAGCGCTCTTCATGGACCACCTAAGATACGTTTGAAGTTTGAGGGGGCAAGACAAGCAAGCAGCCCCAGTCTCTGTGCCTCTGTGCGAGCAGTGCCATGGGCAGATGAGGCTGAGCAACAGCTTTCAAGGTTAGCTCTTTCTGCCTGCGAGCTATCTGCAGACGTTCGTATTTCAGAGCACTCGTTCCGGACGCACAGCCCGGACCCCCAAATCTACGTTTGAAGTTCGAGGTGGCAAGACAAGCAAGCAGCCTAAGACTCTGTGCCTCTGTACGAGCAGTGCCATGAGCAGATGAGGCTGAGCAACAGCTTTCCAGGCTAGCTCTTTCTGGCTGCGAGCTATCTGCAGATGTTAGCATTTTCAGAGCAGGGCTGCTAGAGGCCCCCTGCATGGACCCCCAAAGATACGTTTGAAGTTTGAGGGGGCAAGACAAGCAAGCAGCCCCAGTCTCTGTGCCTCTCTGCGAGCAGTGCCATGGGCATATGAGGCTGAGCAACAGTTTTCCAGGCTAGCTCTTTCTGCCTGCGAGCTATTTGCGACGTTCGCGTTTTCAGACAAGGACTGCCGGAGGCGCCTGGCATGGTCCACCTAAGATACGTTTGAAGTTTGAGTTGGCAACACAAGCAAGCAGCCCCAGTCTCTGTGCCTCTGTGCGAGCAGTGCCATGGGCAGACGAGGCTGAGCAACAGCTTTCCAGGCTAGCTCTTTCTGCCTGCGAGCTGTCTGCAGACGTTCGCATTTTCAGAGCAGGGCTGTTGGATGGGCCCAGCATGGACCCCCAAAGCTACCTTTGAAGTTTAAGGTGGCAAGACAAGCAAGCAGCCCCAGTCTCTGTGCCTCTGTGCGAGCAGTGCCATGGGCAGATGAGGCTGAGCAACAGCTTTCCAGGCTAGCTCTTTCTGCCTGCGAGCTATCTGCAGATGTTCGTATTTCAGAGCACGCATTCCGGACCCACAGCCCGGACCCCCAAATCTACGTTTGAAGTTCGAGGTGGCAAGACAAGCAAGCAGCCTAAGACTCTGTGCCTCTCTACGAGCAGTGCCATGAGCAGATGAGGCTGAGCAACAGCTTTCCAGGCTAGCTCTTTCTGGCTGCGAGCTATCTGCAGATGTTAGCATTTTCAGAGCAGGGCTGCTAGAGGCCCCCTGCATGGACCCCCAAAGATACGTTTGAAGTTTGAGGGGGCAAGACAAGCAAGCAGCCCCAGTCTCTGTGCCTCTGTACGAGCAGTTCCATGGGCAGATGAGGCTGAGTAACAGCTTTCCAGGCTAGCTCTTTCTGCCTGCGAGCTATCTGCAGATGTTAGCGTTTTCAGAGCAGGGCTGCCAGAGGCCCCCTGCATGGACCACCTAATCTACGTTTGAAGTTTGAGGTGGCAACACAAGCAAGCAGCCCCAGTCTCTGTGCCTCTGTGCGAGCAGTGCCATGGGTAGATGAGGCTGAGCAACAGCTTTCCAGGCTAGCTCTTTCTGCCTGTGAGCTATCTGCAGACGTTCGCATTTTCAGAGCAGGGCTGCCAGCCGCACCCTGCACGGACCACCTAAGCTACGTTTGAAGTTTGAGGTGGCAACACAAGCAAGCAGCCCCAGTCTCTGTGCCTCTGTGCGAGCAGTGCCATGGACAGATGAGGCTGAGCAACAGCTTTCCAGGCTAGCTCTTTCTGCCTGCGAGCTATCTGCAGACGTTCGCATTTTCGGAGCAGGGCTGCCGGAAGCGCCCGGCATGGACCACCTAAGATACCTTTGAAGTTTGAGGGGGCAAAACAAGCAAGCAGCCCCAGTCTCTGTGCCTCTGTGAGAGCAGTGCCATGGGCAGATGAGGCTGAGCAACAGCTTTCAAGGTTAGCTCTTTCTGGCTGCGAGCTATCTGCAGACGTTCGTATTTCACAGCACGCGTTCCGGACCCACAGCCCGGACCCCCAAATCTACGTTTGAAGTTCGAGGTGGCAAGACAAGCAAGCAGCCTAAGACTCTGTGCCTCTGTACGAGCAGTGCCATGGGCAGATGAGGCTGAGCAACAGCTTTCCAGGCTAGCTCTTTCTGGCTGCGAGCTATCTGCAGATGTTAGCATTTTCAGAGCAGGGCTGCTAGAGGCCCCCTGCATGGACCCCCAAAGATACGTTTGAAGTTTGAGGGGGCAAGACAAGCAAGCAGCCCCAGTCTCTGTGCCTCTGTGCGAGCAGTGCCATGGGCAGATGAGGCTGAGCAACAGCTTTCCAGGCTAGCTCTTTCTGCCTGTGAGCTATCTGCAGACGTTCGCATTTTTGGAGCAGGGCTGCCGGAAGCGCCCTTCATGGACCACCTAAGATACGTTTGAAGTTTGAGGGGGCAAGACAAGCAAGCAGCCCCAGTCTCTGTGCCTCTGTGCGAGCAGTGCCATGGGCAGATGAGGCTGAGCAACAGCTTTCAAGGTTAGCTCTTTCTGGCTGCGAGCTATCTGCAGACGTTCGTATTTCAGAGCACGCGTTCTGGACGCACAGCCCGGACCCCCAAATCTACGTTTGAAGTTCGAGGTGGCAAGACAAGCAAGCAGCCTAAGACTCTGTGCCTCTGTACGAGCAGTGCCATGAGCAGATGAGGCTGAGCAACAGCTTTCCAGGCTAGCTCTTTCTGGCTGCGAGCTATCTGCAGATGTTAGCATTTTCAGAGCAGGGCTGCTAGAGGCCCCCTGCATGGACCCCCAAAGATACGTTTGAAGTTTGAGGGGGCAAGACAAGCAAGCAGCCCCAGTCTCTGTGCCTCTCTGCGAGCAGTGCCATGGGCATATGAGGCTGAGCAACAGTTTTCCAGGCTAGCTCTTTCTGCCTGCGAGCTATTTGCGACGTTCGCGTTTTCAGAGCAGCACTGTTGGATGGGCCCAGCATGGACCCCCAAAGCTACCTTTGAAGTTTAAGGTGGCAAGACAAGCAAGCAGCCCCAGTCTCTGTGCCTCTGTGCGAGCAGTGCCATGGGCAGATGAGGCTGAGCAACAGCTTTCAAGGTTAGCTTTTTCTGCCTGCGAGCTATCTGCAGATGTTCGTATTTCAGAGCACGCGTTCCGGACCCACAGCCCGGACCCCCAAATCTACGTTTGAAGTTCGAGGTGGCAAGACAAGCAAGCAGCCTAAGACTCTGTGCCTCTCTACGAGCAGTGCCATGAGCAGATGAGGCTGAGCAACAGCTTTCCAGGCTAGCTCTTTCTGGCTGCGAGCTATCTGCAGATGTTAGCATTTTCAGAGCAGGGCTGCTAGAGGCCCCCTGTATGGACCCCCAAAGATACGTTTGAAGTTTGAGGGGGCAAGACAAGCAAGCAGCCCCAGTCTCTGTGCCTCTGTACGAGCAGTTCCATGGGCAGATGAGGCTGAGTAACAACTTTCCAGGCTAGCTCTTTCTGCCTGCGAGCTATCTGCAGATGTTAGCGTTTTCAGAGCAGGGCTGCCAGAGGCCCCCTGCATGGACCACCTAATCTACGTTTGAAGTTTGAGGTGGCAAGACAAGCAAGCAGCCCCAGTCTCTGTGCCTCTGTGCGAGCAGTGCCATGGGCAGATGAGGCTGAGCAACAGCTTTCCAGGCTAGCTCTTTCTGCCTGTGAGCTATCTGCAGACGTTCGCATTTTCAGAGCAGGGCTGCCAGCCGCACCCTGCACGGACCACCTAAGCTACGTTTGAAGTTTGAGGTGGCAACACAAGCAAGCAGCCCCAGTCTCTGTGCCTCTGTGCGAGCAGTGCCATGGGCAGATGAGGCTGAGCAACAGCTTTCCAGGCTAGCTCTTTCTGCCTGCGAGCTATCTGCAGACGTTCCCATTTTCAGAGCAGGGCTGCCAGAGGCGCCCGGCACGGACCACCTCAGACACTTTTAAAGATGGGGGGTGCAAGACAAGCAAGCAGCCGAAGTCTCTGTGCCTCTGTGTGAGCAGTGCCATGGGCAGATGAGGCTGAGCAACAGCTTTCCAGGCTAGCTCTTTCTGGCTGCGAGCTATCTGCAGACGTTCGTATTTCACAGCACGCGTTCCGGACCATCAGCCCGGACCCCCAAATCTACGTTTGAAGTTTGAGGTGGCAAGACAAGCAAGCAGCCTAAGTCTCTGTGCCTCTGTACGAGCAGTGCCATGGGCAGATGAGGCTGAGCAACAGCTTTCCAGGCTAGCTCTTTCTGCCGGCGAGCTATTTGCGAAGTTCGCATTTTCAAACAAGTACTGCCGGAGGCGCCTGGCATGGTCCACCTAAGATACGTTTGAAGTTTGAGTTGGCAACACAAGCAAGCAGCCCCAGTCTCTGTGCCTCTGTGCGAGCAGTGCCATGGGCAGATGAGGCTGAGCAACAGCTTTACAGGCTAGCTCTTTCTGCCTGCGATCTGTCTGCAGACGTTCGCATTTTCGGAGCAGGGCTGCCGGAATCGCCCGGCATTGACCACCTAAGATACCTTGAAGTTTGAGGGGGCAAAACAAGCAAGCAGCCCCAGTCTCTGTGCCTCTGTGCGAGCAGTGCCATGGGCAGATGAGGCTGAGCAACAGCTTTCAAGGTTAGCTCTTTCTGGCTGCGAGCTATCTGCAGACGTTCGTATTTCAGAGCACGCGTTCCGGACCCACAGCCCGGACCCCCAAATCTACGTTTGAAGTTCGAGGTGGCAAGACAAGCAAGCAGCCTAAGACTCTGTGCCTCTGTACGAGCAGTGCCATGGGCAGATGAGGCTGAGCAACAGCTTTCCACGCTAGCTCTTTCTGGCTGCGAGCTATCTGCAGATGTTAGCATTTTCAGAGCAGGGCTGCTAGAGGCCCCCTGCATGGACCCCCAAAGATACGTTTGAAGTTTGAGGGGGCAAGACAAGCAAGCAGTCCCAGTCTCTGTGCCTCTGTGTGAGCAGTGCCATGGGCAGATGAGGCTGAGCAACAGCTTTCCACGCTAGCTCTTTCTGCCTGTGAGCTATCTGCAGATGTTAGCGTTTTCAGAGCTGGGCTGCCAGAGGGCCCCTGCATGGACCACCTAATCTACGTTTGAAGTTTGAGGTGGCAAGACAAGCAAGCAGCCCCAGTCTCTGTGCCTCTGTGCGAGCAGTGCCATGGGCAGATGAGGCTGAGCAACAGCTTTCCAGGCTAGCTCTTTCTGCCTGTGAGCTATCTGCAGACGTTCGCATTTTCAGAGCAGGGCTGCCAGCCGCACCCTGCACGGACCACCTAAGCTACGTTTGAAGTTTGAGGTTGCAAGACAAGCAAGCACCCCAGTGTCTGCGCCTCTGTGCAAGCAGTGCCATGGGCAGATGAGGCTGAGCAACAGCTTTCCAGGCTAGCTCTTTCTGCCGGCGAGCTATCTGCAGACGTTCCCATTTTCGGAACAGTGCTGGCAGAGGCCCCCTGAACGAACCTCGAAATCTACGTTTGAATTTTGAGGTGGCAAGACAAGCAAGAAGCCTCAGTCTCTGTGCCTCTGTGTGAGCAGTGCCATGGGCAGATGAGGCTGAGCAACAGCTTTCCAGGCTAGCTCTTTCTGCCTGCGAGCTATCTGCCGACGTTCGCATTTTCAGAGCAGGGCTGCCAGAGGCGCCCGGCACGGACCACCTCAGACACCTTTAAAAATGGGGGGTGCAAGACAAGCAAGCAGCCCCAGTCTCTGTGCCTCTGTGCGAGCAGTGCCATGGGCAGATGAGGCTCCGCAACAGCTTTCCAGGCTAGCTCTTTCTGCCGGCGAGCTATCTGCAGACGTTCGTATTTCACAGCACGCGTTCCAGACCATCAGCCCGGACCCCCAAATCTACGTTTGAAGTTCGAGGTGGCAAGACAAGCAAGCAGCCTAAGTCTCTGTGCCTCTGTGCGAGCAGTGCCATGGGCAGATGAGGCTGAGCAACAGCTTTCCAGGCTAGCTCTTTCTGGCTGCGAGCTATTTGCGACGTTCGCATTTTCAAACAAGGACTGCCGGAGGCGCCTGGCATGGTCCACCTAAGATACATTTGAAGTTTGAGTTGGCAACACAAGCAAGCAGCCCCAGTCTCTGTGCCTCTGTGCGAGCAGTGCCATGGGCAGATGAGGCTGAGCAACAGCTTTCCAGGCTAGCTCTTTCTGCCTGTGATCTGTCTGCAGACGTTCGCATTTTCGGAGCAGGGCTGCCGGAAGCGCCCGGCATGGACCACCTAAGATACCTTTGAAGTTTGAGGGGGCAAAATAAGCAAGCAGCCCCAGTCTCTGTGCCTCTGTGCGAGCAGTGCCATGGGCAGATGAGGCTGAGCAACAGCTTTCCAGGCTAGCTCTTTCTGCCTGTGAGCTATCTGCAGACGTTCGCATTTTCGGAGCAGGGCTGCCGGAAGCACCCGGCATGGACCACCTAAGATACCTTTGAAGTTTGAGGGGGCAAAACAAGCAAGCAGCCCCAGTCTCTGTGCCTCTGTGAGAGCAGTGCCATGGGCAGATGAGGCTGAGCAACAGCTTTCAAGGTTAGCTCTTTCTGGCTGCGAGCTATCTGCAGACGTTCGTATTTCACAGCACGCGTTCCGGACCCACAGCCCGGACCCCCAAATCTATGTTTGAAGTTCGAGGTGGCAAGGCAAGCAAGCAGCCTAAGACTCTGTGCCTCTGTACGAGCAGTGCCATGAGCAGATGAGGCTGAGCAACAGCTTTCCACGCTAGCTCTTTCTGCCTGCGAGCTATCTGCAGATGTTAGCGTTTTCAGAGCAGGGCTGCCAGAGGCCCCCTGCATGGACCACCTAATCTACGTTTGAAGTTTGAGGTGGCAAGACAAGCAAGCATCCCCAGTCTCTGTGCCTCTGTGCGAGCAGTGCCATGGGCAGATGAGGCTGAGCAACAGCTTTCCAGGCTAGCTCTTTCTGCCTGTGAGCTATCTGCAGACGTTCGCATTTTCAGAGCAGGGCTGCCAGCCGCTCCCTGCACGGACCCCTAAAGATACGTTTGAAGTTTGAGGTGGCAAGACAATCAAGCAGCCCCAGTCTCTGTGCCTCTGTGCGAGCAGTGCCATGGGCAGATGAGGCTGAGCAACAGCTTTCCAGGCTAGCTCTTTCTGGCTGCGAACTATCTGCAGACGTTCGCATTTTCAGAGCAGGGCTGCCAGAGGCGCCTGACACAGACCACCTAAGATACATTTGAAGTTTGAGGTGTCAAGACAAGCAAGCAGCCCCAGTCTCTGTGCCTCTGTGCGAGCAGTGCCATGGGCAGATGAGGCTGAGCAACAGCTTTCAAGGTTAGCTCTTTCTGGCTGCGAGCTATCTGCAGACGTTCGTATTTCAGAGCACGCGTTCCGGACCCACAGCCCGGACCCCCAAATCTACGTTTGAAGTTCGAGGTGGCAAGACAAGCAAGCAGCCTAAGACTCTGTGCCTCTGTACGAGCAGTGCCATGGGCAGATGAGGCTGAGCAACAGCTTTCCAGGCTAGCTCTTTCTGGCTGCGAGCTATCTGCAGATGTTAGCATTTTCAGAGCAGGGCTGCTAGAGGCCCCCTGCATGGACCCCCAAAGATACGTTTGAAGTTTGAGGGGGCAAGACAAGCAAGCAGTCCCAGTCTCTGTGCCTCTGTACGAGCAGTGCCATGGGCAGATGAGGCTGAGCAACAGCTTTCCACGCTAGCTCTTTCTGCCTGTGAGCTATCTGCAGATGTTAGCGTTTTCAGAGCTGGGCTGCCAGAGGGCCCCTGCATGGACCACCTAATCTACGTTTGAAGTTTGAGGTGGCAAGACAAGCAAGCAGCCCCAGTCTCTGTGCCTCTGTGCGAGCAGTGCCATGGGCAGATGAGGCTGAGCAACAGCTTTCCAGGCTAGCTCTTTCTGCCTGTGAGCTATCTGCAGACGTTCGCATTTTCAGAGCAGGGCTGCCAGCCGCACCCTGCACGGACCACCTAAGCTACGTTTGAAGTTTGAGGTTGCAAGACAAGCAAGCACCCCAGTCTCTGTGCCTCTGTGCAAGCAGTGCCATGGGCAGATGAGGCTGAGCAACAGCTTTCCAGGCTAGCTCTTTCTGCCGGCGAGCTATCTGCAGACGTTCCCATTTTCGGAACAGTGCTGGCAGAGCCCCCCTGAACGAACCTCGAAATCTACGTTTGAATTTTGAGGTGGCAAGACAAGCAAGAAGCCTCAGTCTCTGTGCCTCTGTGTGAGCAGTGCCATGGGCAGATGAGGCTGAGCAACAGCTTTCCAGGCTAGCTCTTTCTGCCTGCGAGCTATCTGCCGACGTTCGCATTTTCAGAGCAGGGCTGCCAGAGGCGCCCGGCACGGACCACCTCAGACACCTTTAAAGATGGGGGGTGCAAGACAAGCAAGCAGCCCCAGTCTCTGTGCCTCTGTGCGAGCAGTGCCATGGGCAGATGAGGCTCCGCAACAGCTTTCCAGGCTAGCTCTTTCTGCCGGCGAGCTATCTGCAGACGTTCGTATTTCACAGCACGCGTTCCGGACCATCAGCCCGGACCCCCAAATCTACGTTTGAAGTTCGAGGTGGCAAGACAAGCAAGCAGCCTAAGTCTCTGTGCCTCTGTACGAGCAGTGCCATGGGCAGATGAGGCTGAGCAACAGCTTTCCAGGCTAGCTCTTTCTGGCTGCGAGATATTTGCGACGTTCGCATTTTCAAACAAGGACTGCCGGAGGCGCCTGGCATGGTCCACCTAAGATACATTTGAAGTTTGAGTTAGCAGCACAAGCAAGCAGCCCCAGTCTCTGTGCCTCTGTGCGAGCAGTGCCATGGGCAGATGAGGCTGAGCAACAGCTTTCCAGGCTAGCTCTTTCTGGCTGCGATCTGTCTGCAGACGTTCGCATTTTCGCAGCAGGGCTGCCGGAAGCGCCCGGCATGGACCACCTAAGATACCTTTGAAGTTTGAGGGGGCAAAATAAGCAAGCAGCCCCAGTCTCTGTGCCTCTGTGCGAGCAGTGCCATGGGCAGATGAGGCTGAGCAACAGCTTTCCAGGCTAGCTCTTTCTGCCTGTGAGCTATCTGCAGACGTTCGCATTTTCGGAGCAGGGCTGCCGGAAGCGCCCGGCATGGACCACCTAAGATACCTTTGAAGTTTGAGGGGGCAAAACAAGCAAGCAGCCCCAGTCTCTGTGCCTCTGTGAGAGCAGTGCCATGGGCAGATGAGGCTGAGCAACAGCTTTCAAGGTTAGCTCTTTCTGGCTGCGAGCTATCTGCAGACGTTCGTATTTCACAGCACGCGTTCCAGACCATCAGCCCGGACCCCCAAATCTACGTTTGAAGTTCGAGGTGGCAAGACAAGCAAGCAGCCTAAGACTCTGTGCCTCTGTACGAGCAGTGCCATGGGCAGATGAGGCTGAGCAACAGCTTTCCAGGCTAGCTCTTTCTGGCTGCGAGCTATCTGCAGATGTTAGCATTTTCAGAGCAGGGCTGCTAGAGGCCCCCTGCATGGACCCCCAAAGATACGTTTGAAGTTTGAGGGGGCAAGACAAGCAAGCAGCCCCAGTCTCTGTGCCTCTCTGCGAGCAGTGCCATGGGCATATGAGGCTGAGCAACAGTTTTCCAGGCTAGCTCTTTCTGCCTGCGAGCTATTTGCGACGTTCGCGTTTTCAGACAAGGACTGCCGGAGGCGCCTGGCATGGTCCACCTAAGATACGTTTGAAGTTTGAGTTGGAAACACAAGCAAGCAGCCCCAGTCTCTGTGCCTCTGTGCGAGCAGTGCCATGGGCAGACGAGGCTGAGCAACAGCTTTCCAGGCTAGCTCTTTCTGCCTGCGAGCTGTCTGCAGACGTTCGCATTTTCAGAGCAGCACTGTTGGATGGGCCCAGCATGGACCCCCAAAGCTACCTTTGAAGTTTAAGGTGGCAAGACAAGCAAGCAGCCCCAGTCTCTGTGCCTCTGTGCGAGCAGTGCCATGGGCAGATGAGGCTGAGCAACAGCTTTCAAGGTTAGCTTTTTCTGCCTGCGAGCTATCTGCAGATGTTCGTATTTCAGAGCACGCGTTCCGGACCCACAGCCCGGACCCCCAAATCTACGTTTGAAGTTCGAGGTGGCAAGACAAGCAAGCAGCCTAAGACTCTGTGCCTCTCTACGAGCAGTGCCATGAGCAGATGAGGCTGAGCAACAGCTTTCCAGGCTAGCTCTTTCTGGCTGCGAGCTATCTGCAGATGTTAGCATTTTCAGAGCAGGGCTGCTAGAGGCCCCCTGTATGGACCCCCAAAGATACGTTTGAAGTTTGAGGGGGCAAGACAAGCAAGCAGCCCCAGTCTCTGTGCCTCTGTACGAGCAGTTCCATGGGCAGATGAGGCTGAGTAACAACTTTCCAGGCTAGCTCTTTCTGCCTGCGAGCTATCTGCAGATGTTAGCGTTTTCAGAGCAGGGCTGCCAGAGGCCCCCTGCATGGACCACCTAATCTACGTTTGAAGTTTGAGGTGGCAAGACAAGCAAGCAGCCCCAGTCTCTGTGCCTCTGTGCGAGCAGTGCCATGGGCAGATGAGGCTGAGCAACAGCTTTCCAGGCTAGCTCTTTCTGCCTGTGAGCTATCTGCAGACGTTCGCATTTTCAGAGCAGGGCTGCCAGCCGCACCCTGCACGGACCACCTAAGCTACGTTTGAAGTTTGAGGTGGCAACACAAGCAAGCAGCCCCAGTCTCTGTGCCTCTGTGCGAGCAGTGCCATGGGCAGATGAGGCTGAGCAACAGCTTTCCAGGCTAGCTCTTTCTGCCTGCGAGCTATCTGCAGACGTTCCCATTTTCAGAGCAGGGCTGCCAGAGGCGCCCGGCACGGACCACCTCAGACACTTTTAAAGATGGGGGGTGCAAGACAAGCAAGCAGCCGAAGTCTCTGTGCCTCTGTGTGAGCAGTGCCATGGGCAGATGAGGCTGAGCAACAGCTTTCCAGGCTAGCTCTTTCTGGCTGCGAGCTATCTGCAGACGTTCGTATTTCACAGCACGCGTTCCGGACCATCAGCCCGGACCCCCAAATCTACGTTTGAAGTTTGAGGTGGCAAGACAAGCAAGCAGCCTAAGTCTCTGTGCCTCTGTACGAGCAGTGCCATGGGCAGATGAGGCTGAGCAACAGCTTTCCAGGCTAGCTCTTTCTGCCGGCGAGCTATTTGCGAAGTTCGCATTTTCAAACAAGTACTGCCGGAGGCGCCTGGCATGGTCCACCTAAGATACGTTTGAAGTTTGAGTTGGCAACACAAGCAAGCAGCCCCAGTCTCTGTGCCTCTGTGCGAGCAGTGCCATGGGCAGATGAGGCTGAGCAACAGCTTTACAGGCTAGCTCTTTCTGCCTGCGATCTGTCTGCAGACGTTCGCATTTTCGGAGCAGGGCTGCCGGAATCGCCCGGCATTGACCACCTAAGATACCTTGAAGTTTGAGGGGGCAAAACAAGCAAGCAGCCCCAGTCTCTGTGCCTCTGTGCGAGCAGTGCCATGGGCAGATGAGGCTGAGCAACAGCTTTCAAGGTTAGCTCTTTCTGGCTGCGAGCTATCTGCAGACGTTCGTATTTCAGAGCACGCGTTCCGGACCCACAGCCCGGACCCCCAAATCTACGTTTGAAGTTCGAGGTGGCAAGACAAGCAAGCAGCCTAAGACTCTGTGCCTCTGTACGAGCAGTGCCATGGGCAGATGAGGCTGAGCAACAGCTTTCCAGGCTAGCTCTTTCTGGCTGCGAGCTATCTGCAGATGTTAGCATTTTCAGAGCAGGGCTGCTAGAGGCCCCCTGCATGGACCCCCAAAGATACGTTTGAAGTTTGAGGGGGCAAGACAAGCAAGCAGTCCCAGTCTCTGTGCCTCTGTACGAGCAGTGCCATGGGCAGATGAGGCTGAGCAACAGCTTTCCAGGCTAGCTCTTTCTGCCTGCGAGCTATCTGCAGATGTTAGCGTTTTCAGAGCTGGGCTGCCAGAGGGCCCCTGCATGGACCACCTAATCTACGTTTGAAGTTTGAGGTGGCAAGACAAGCAAGCAGCCCCAGTCTCTGTGCCTCTGTGCGAGCAGTGCCATGGGCAGATGAGGCTGAGCAACAGCTTTCCAGGCTAGCTCTTTCTGCCTGTGAGCTATCTGCAGACGTTCGCATTTTCAGAGCAGGGCTGCCAGCCGCACCCTGCACGGACCACCTAAGCTACGTTTGAAGTTTGAGGTTGCAAGACAAGCAAGCACCCCAGTCTCTGCGCCTCTGTGCAAGCAGTGCCATGGGCAGATGAGGCTGAGCAACAGCTTTCCAGGCTAGCTCTTTCTGCCGGCGAGCTATCTGCAGACGTTCCCATTTTCGGAACAGTGCTGGCAGAGGCCCCCTGAACGAACCTCGAAATCTACGTTTGAATTTTGAGGTGGCAAGACAAGCAAGAAGCCTCAGTCTCTGTGCCTCTGTGTGAGCAGTGCCATGGGCAGATGAGGCTGAGCAACAGCTTTCCAGGCTAGCTCTTTCTGCCTGCGAGCTATCTGCCGACGTTCGCATTTTCAGAGCAGGGCTGCCAGAGGCGCCCGGCACGGACCACCTCAGACACCTTTAAAAATGGGGGGTGCAAGACAAGCAAGCAGCCCCAGTCTCTGTGCCTCTGTGCGAGCAGTGCCATGGGCAGATGAGGCTCCGCAACAGCTTTCCAGGCTAGCTCTTTCTGCCGGCGAGCTATCTGCAGACGTTCGTATTTCACAGCACGCGTTCCGGACCATCAGCCCGGACCCCCAAATCTACGTTTGAAGTTCGAGGTGGCAAGACAAGCAAGCAGCCTAAGTCTCTGTGCCTCTGTACGAGCAGTGCCATGGGCAGATGAGGCTGAGCAACAGCTTTCCAGGCTAGCTCTTTCTGGCTGCGAGCTATTTGCGACGTTCTCATTTTCAAACAAGGACTGCCGGAGGCGCCTGGCATGGTCCACCTAAGATACATTTGAAGTTTGAGTTGGCAAGACAAGCAAGCAGCCCCAGTCTCTGTGCCTCTGTGCGAGCAGTGCCATGGGCAGATGAGGCTGAGCAACAGCTTTCCAGGCTAGCTCTTTCTGCCTGCGAGCTATCTGCAGACGTTCCCATTTTCAGAGCAGGGCTGCCAGAGGCGCCCGGCACGGACCACCTCAGACACTTTTAAAGATGGGGGGTGCAAGACAAGCAAGCAGCCGAAGTCTCTGTGCCTCTGTGTGAGCAGTGCCATGGGCAGATGAGGCTGAGCAACAGCTTTCCAGGCTAGCTCTTTCTGGCTGCGAGCTATCTGCAGACGTTCGTATTTCACAGCACGCGTTCCGGACCATCAGCCCGGACCCCCAAATCTACGTTTGAAGTTTGAGGTGGCAAGACAAGCAAGCAGCCTAAGTCTCTGTGCCTCTGTACGAGCAGTGCCATGGGCAGATGAGGCTGAGCAACAGCTTTCCAGGCTAGCTCTTTCTGCCGGCGAGCTATTTGCGAAGTTCGCATTTTCAAACAAGTACTGCCGGAGGCGCCTGGCATGGTCCACCTAAGATACGTTTGAAGTTTGAGTTGGCAACACAAGCAAGCAGCCCCAGTCTCTGTGCCTCTGTGCGAGCAGTGCCATGGGCAGATGAGGCTGAGCAACAGCTTTACAGGCTAGCTCTTTCTGCCTGCGATCTGTCTGCAGACGTTCGCATTTTCGGAGCAGGGCTGCCGGAATCGCCCGGCATTGACCACCTAAGATACCTTGAAGTTTGAGGGGGCAAAACAAGCAAGCAGCCCCAGTCTCTGTGCCTCTGTGCGAGCAGTGCCATGGGCAGATGAGGCTGAGCAACAGCTTTCAAGGTTAGCTCTTTCTGGCTGCGAGCTATCTGCAGACGTTCGTATTTCAGAGCACGCGTTCCGGACCCACAGCCCGGACCCCCAAATCTACGTTTGAAGTTCGAGGTGGCAAGACAAGCAAGCAGCCTAAGACTCTGTGCCTCTGTACGAGCAGTGCCATGGGCAGATGAGGCTGAGCAACAGCTTTCCAGGCTAGCTCTTTCTGGCTGCGAGCTATCTGCAGATGTTAGCATTTTCAGAGCAGGGCTGCTAGAGGCCCCCTGCATGGACCCCCAAAGATACGTTTGAAGTTTGAGGGGGCAAGACAAGCAAGCAGTCCCAGTCTCTGTGCCTCTGTACGAGCAGTGCCATGGGCAGATGAGGCTGAGCAACAGCTTTCCAGGCTAGCTCTTTCTGCCTGCGAGCTATCTGCAGATGTTAGCGTTTTCAGAGCTGGGCTGCCAGAGGGCCCCTGCATGGACCACCTAATCTACGTTTGAAGTTTGAGGTGGCAAGACAAGCAAGCAGCCCCAGTCTCTGTGCCTCTGTGCGAGCAGTGCCATGGGCAGATGAGGCTGAGCAACAGCTTTCCAGGCTAGCTCTTTCTGCCTGTGAGCTATCTGCAGACGTTCGCATTTTCAGAGCAGGGCTGCCAGCCGCACCCTGCACGGACCACCTAAGCTACGTTTGAAGTTTGAGGTTGCAAGACAAGCAAGCACCCCAGTCTCTGCGCCTCTGTGCAAGCAGTGCCATGGGCAGATGAGGCTGAGCAACAGCTTTCCAGGCTAGCTCTTTCTGCCGGCGAGCTATCTGCAGACGTTCCCATTTTCGGAACAGTGCTGGCAGAGGCCCCCTGAACGAACCTCGAAATCTACGTTTGAATTTTGAGGTGGCAAGACAAGCAAGAAGCCTCAGTCTCTGTGCCTCTGTGTGAGCAGTGCCATGGGCAGATGAGGCTGAGCAACAGCTTTCCAGGCTAGCTCTTTCTGCCTGCGAGCTATCTGCCGACGTTCGCATTTTCAGAGCAGGGCTGCCAGAGGCGCCCGGCACGGACCACCTCAGACACCTTTAAAAATGGGGGGTGCAAGACAAGCAAGCAGCCCCAGTCTCTGTGCCTCTGTGCGAGCAGTGCCATGGGCAGATGAGGCTCCGCAACAGCTTTCCAGGCTAGCTCTTTCTGCCGGCGAGCTATCTGCAGACGTTCGTATTTCACAGCACGCGTTCCGGACCATCAGCCCGGACCCCCAAATCTACGTTTGAAGTTCGAGGTGGCAAGACAAGCAAGCAGCCTAAGTCTCTGTGCCTCTGTACGAGCAGTGCCATGGGCAGATGAGGCTGAGCAACAGCTTTCCAGGCTAGCTCTTTCTGGCTGCGAGCTATTTGCGACGTTCGCATTTTCAAACAAGGACTGCCGGAGGCGCCTGGCATGGTCCACCTAAGATACATTTGAAGTTTGAGTTGGCAACACAAGCAAGCAGCCCCAGTCTCTGTGCCTCTGTGCGAGCAGTGCCATGGGCAGATGAGGCTGAGCAACAGCTTTCCAGGCTAGCTCTTTCTGCCTGCGATCTGTCTGCAGACGTTCGCATTTTCGGAGCAGGGCTGCCGGAAGCGCCCGGCATGGACCACCTAAGATACCTTTGAAGTTTGAGGGGGCAAAATAAGCAAGCAGCCCCAGTCTCTGTGCCTCTGTGCGAGCAGTGCCATGGGCAGATGAGGCTGAGCAACAGCTTTCCAGGCTAGCTCTTTCTGCCTGTGAGCTATCTGCAGACGTTCGCATTTTCGGAGCAGGGCTGCTAGAGGCCCCCTGCATGGACCACCTAAGATACCTTTGAAGTTTGAGGGGGCAAAACAAGCAAGCAGCCCCAGTCTCTGTGCCTCTGTGAGAGCAGTGCCATGGGCAGATGAGGCTGAGCAACAGCTTTCAAGGTTAGCTTTTTCTGCCTGCGAGCTATCTGCAGACGTTCGTATTTCACAGCACGCGTTCCGGACCCACAGCCCGGACCCCCAAATCTATGTTTGAAGTTCGAGGTGGCAAAGCAAGCAAGCAGCCTAAGACTCTGTGCCTCTGTACGAGCAGTGCCATGAGCAGATGAGGCTGAGCAACAGCTTTCCACGCTAGCTCTTTCTGCCTGCGAGCCATCTGCAGATGTTAGCGTTTTCAGAGCAGGGCTGCCAGAGGCCCCCTGCGTGGACCACCTAATCTACGTTTGAAGTTTGAGGTGGCAAGACAAGCAAGCATCCCCAGTCTCTGTGCCTCTGTGCGAGCAGTGCCATGGGCAGATGAGGCTGAGCAACAGCTTTCCAGGCTAGCTCTTTCTGCCTGTGAGCTATCTGCAGACGTTCGCATTTTCAGAGCAGGGCTGCCAGCCGCACCCTGCACGGACCCCTAAAGATACGTTTGAAGTTTGAGGTGGCAAGACAATCAAGCAGCCCCAGTCTCTGTGCCTCTGTGCGAGCAGTGCCATGGGCAGATGAGGCTGAGCAACAGCTTTCCAGGCTAGCTCTTTCTGGCTGCGAACTATCTGCAGACGTTCGCATTTTCAGAGCAGGGCTGCCAGAGGCGCCTGACACAGACCACCTAAGATACATTTGAAGTTTGAGGTGTCAAGACAAGCAAGCAGCCCCAGTCTCTGTGCCTCTGTGCGAGCAGTGCCATGGGCAGATGAGGCTGAGCAACAGCTTTCCAGGTTAGCTCTTTCTGCCTGCGAGCTATCTGCCGACGTTCGCGTTTTCAGAGCAGGGCTGCCAGAGGCGCCCGGCACGGACCACCTCAGACACTTTTGAAGTTGGGTTGTGCAAGACAAGCAAGCAGCCCCAGTCTCTGTGCCTCTGTGTGAGCAGTGCCATGGGAAGATGAGGCTGAGCAACAGCTTTCCAGGCTAGCTCTTTCTGGCTGTGATCTATCTGCAGACGTTCGTATTTCACAGCACGCGTTCCGGACCCTCAGCCCGGAACCCCAAATCTACGTTTGAAGTTCGAGGTGGCAAGACAAGCAAGCAGCCTAAGTCTCTGTGCCTCTGTACGAGCAGTGCCATGGTCAGATGAGGCTGAGCAACAGCTTTCCAGGCTAGCTCTTTCTGCCGGCGAGCTATTTGCGACGTTCGCATTTTCAAACAAGGACTGCCGGAGGCGCCTGGCATGGTCCACCTAAGATACGTTTGAAGTTTGAGTTGGCAACACAAGCAAGCAGCCCCAGTCTCTGTGCCTCTGTGCGAGCAGTGCCATGGGCAGATGAGGCTGAGCAACAGCTTTCCAGGCTAGCTCTTTCTGCCTGCGAGCTATCTGCAGACGTTCGTATTTCAGAGCACGCGTTCCTGACCCACAGCCCGGACCCCCAAATCTACGTTTGAAGTTCGAGGTGGCAAGACAAGCAAGCAGCCTAAGTCTCTGTGCCTCTGTACGAGCAGTGCCATGGGCAGATGAGGCTGAGCAACAGCTTTCCAGGCTAGCTCTTTCTGGCTGCGAGCTATCTGCAGATGTTAGAATTTTCAGAGCAGGGCTGCTAGAGGCCCCCTGCATGGACCCCCAAAGATACGTTTGAAGTTTGAGGGGGCAAGACAAGCAAGCAGCCCCAATCTCTGTGCCTCTGTACGAGCAGTGCCATGGGCAGATGAGGCTGAGCAACAGCTTTCCACGCTAGCTCTTTCTGCCTGCGAGCTATCTGCAGATGTTAGCGTTTTCAGAGCAGGGCTGCCAGAGGCCCCCTGCATGGACCACCTAATCTACGTTTGAAGTTTGAGGTGGCAAGACAAGCAAGCAGCCCCAGTCTCTGTGCCTCTGTGCGAGCAGTGCCATGGGCAGATGAGGCTGAGCAACAGCTTTCCAGGCTAGCTCTTTCTGCCTGTGAGCTATCTGCAGACGTTCGCATTTTCGGAGCAGGGCTTCCAGCCGCACCCTGAACGGACCCCTAAAGATACGTTTGAAGTTTGTGGTGGCAAGACAATCAAGCAGCCCCAGTCTCTGTGCCTCTGTGTGAGCAGTGCCATGGGCAGATGAGGCTGAGCAACAGCTTTCCAGGCTAGCTCTTTCTGGCTGCGAGCTATCTGCAGACGTTCGCATTTTCAGAGCAGGACTGCCAGAGGCGCCCGGTACGGACCACCTCAGACACTTTTGAAGTTGGGGGGTGCAAGACAAGCAAGCAGCCCCAGCCTCTGTGCCTTTGTGTGAGCAGTGCCATGGGAAGATGAGGCTGAGCAACAGCTTTCCAGGCTAGCTCTTTCTGGCTGCGAGCTATCTGCAGACGTTCGTATTTCACAGCACGCGTTCCGGACCCTCAGCCCGGACCCCCAAATCTACGTTTGAAGTTCGAGGTGGCAAGACAAGCAAGCAGCCTAAGTCTCTGTGCCTCTGTACGAGCAGTGCCATGGTCAGATGAGGCTGAGCAACAGCTTTCCAGGCTAGCTCTTTCTGCCGGCGAGCTATATGCGACGTTCGCATTTTCAAACAAGGACTGCCGGAGGCACCTGGCATGGTCCACCTAAGATACGTTTGAAGTTTGAGTTGGCAACACAAGCAAGCAGCCCCAGTCTCTGTGCCTCTGTGCGAGCAGTGCCATGGGCAGATGAGGCTGAGCAACAGCTTTCTAGGCTAGCTCTTTCTGCCTGCGAGCTATCTGCCGACTTTCGCATTTTCAGAGCAGGGCTGCCAGAGGCGCCCGGCACGAAGCACTTAAGCTACGTTTGAAGTTTGAGGGGGCAAGACAAGCAAGCAGCCCCAGTCTCTGTGCCTCTGTGCGAGCAGTGCCGTGGGCAGATGAGGCTGAGCAACAGCTTTCCAGGCTAGCTCTTTCTGCCTGTGAGCTATCTGCAGACGTTCGCATTTTCGGAGCAGGGCTGCCGGAAGCGCCCGGCATGGACCACCTAAGATACGTTTGAAGTTTGAGGGGGCAAAACAAGCAAGCAGCCCCAGTCTCTGTGCCTCTGTGCGAGCAGTGCCATGGGCAGATGAGGCTGAGCAACAGCTTTCAAGGTTAGCTCTTTCTGCCTGCGAGCTATCTGCAGACGTTCGTATTTCAGAGCACGCGTTCCGGACCCACAGCCCGGACCCCCAAATCTATGTTTGAAGTTCGAGGTGGCAAGGCAAGCAAGCAGCCTAAGACTCTGTGCCTCTGTACGAGCAGTGCCATGAGCAGATGAGGCTGAGCAACAGCTTTCCACGCTAGCTCTTTCTCCCTGCGAGCTATCTGCAGATGTTAGCGTTTTCAGAGCAGGGCTGCCAGAGGCCCCCTGCGTGGACCACCTAATCTACGTTTGAAGTTTGAGGTGGCAAGACAAGCAAGCAGACCCACACTCTGTGCCTCTGTGCAAGCAGTGCCATGGGCAGATGAGGCTGAGCAACAGCTTTCCAGGCTAGCTCTTTCTGGCTGCGAGCTATCTGCAGACGTTCGCATTTTCAGAGCAGGGCTGCCAGAGGCGCCTGACACAGACCACCTAAGATACATTTGAAGTTTGAGGTGTCAAGACAAGCAAGCAGCCCCAGTCTCTGTGCCTCTGTGCGAGCAGTGCCATGGGCAGATGAGGCTGAGCAACAGCTTTCCAGGTTAGCTCTTTCTGCCTGCGAGCTATCTGCCGACGTTCGCGTTTTCAGAGCAGGGCTGCCAGAGGCGCCCGGCACGGACCACCTCAGACACTTTTGAAGTTGGGGGGTGCAAGACAAGCAAGCAGCACCAGTCTCTGTGCCTCTGTGTGAGCAGTGCCATGGGAAGATGAGGCTGAGCAACAGCTTTCCAGGCTAGCTCTTTCTGGCTGCGAGCTATCTGCAGACGTTCGTATTTCACAGCACGCGTTCCGGACCCTCAGCCCGGAACCCCAAATCTACGTTTGAAGTTCGAGGTGGCAAGACAAGCAAGCAGCCTAAGTCTCTGTGCCTCTATACGAGCAGTGCCATGGTCAGATGAGGCTGAGCAACAGCTTTCCAGGCTAGCTCTTTCTGCCGGCGAGCTATTTGCGACGTTCGCATTTTCAAACAAGAACTGCCGGAGGCGCCTGGCATGGTCCACCTAAGATACGTTTGAAGTTTGAGTTGGCAACACAAGCAAGCAGCCCCAGTCTCTGTGCCTCTGTGTGAGCAGTGCCATGGGCAGATGAGGCTGAGCAACAGCTTTCCAGGCTAGCTCTTTCTGGCTGCGAGCTATCTGCAGACGTTCGCATTTTCAAAGCAGGGATGCCAGAGGCGCCTGACACAGACCACCTAAGATACATTTGAAGTTTGAGGTGTCAAGACAAGCAAGCAGCCCCAGTCTCTGTGCCTCTGTGCGAGCAGTGCCATGGGCAGATGAGGCTGAGCAACAGCTTTCCGCGCTAGCTCTTTCTGCCTGCGAGCTATCTGCCAACGTTCGCGTTTTCAGAGCAGGGCTGCCAGAGGCCCCCTGCATGGACCACCTCAGACGCTTTTATAGTTGGGGGGTGCAAGACAAGCAAGCAGCCCCAGTCTCTGTGCCTCTGTGTGAGCAGTGCCATGGGCAGATGAGGCTGAGGAACAGCTTTCCAGGCTAGCTCTTTCTGGCTGCGAGCTATCTTCAGACGTTCGTATTTCACAGCACGCGTTCCGGACCCTCAGCCCGGACCACCAAATCTACGTTTGAAGTTCGAGGTGGCAAGACAAGCAAGCAGCCTTAGTCTCTGTGCCTCTGTACGAGCAGTGCCATGGGCAGATGAGGCTGAGCAACAGCTTTCCAGGCTAGCTCTTTCTGCCGGCGAGCTATTTGCGACGTTCGCATATTCAAACAAGGACTGCCGGAGGCGCCTGGCATGGTCCACCTAAGATACGTTTGAAGTTTGAGTTGGCAACACAAGCAAGCAGCCCCAGTCTCTGTGCCTCTGTGCGAGCAGTGCCATGGGCAGATGAGGCTGAGCAACAGCTTTCCAGGCTAGCTCTTTCTGCCTGTGAGCTATCTGCAGACGTTCGCATTTTCGGAGCAGGGCTGCCAGAGGCCCCCTGCGTGGACCACCTAATCTACCTTTGAAGTTTGAGATTGCAAGACAAGCAAGCAGCCCCAGTCTCTGTGCCTCTGTGCGAGCAGTGCCATGGGCAGATGAGGCTGAGCAACAGCTTTCCAGGCTAGCTCTTTCTGCCTGTGAGCTATCTGCAGACGTTCGCATTTTCAGAGCAGGGCTGCCAGCCGCACCCTGCACGGACCCCTAAAGATACGTTTGAAGTTTGTGGTGGCAAGACAATCAAGCAGCCCCAGTCTCTGTGCCTCTGTGCGAGCAGTGCCATGGGCAGATGAGGCTGAGCAACAGCTTTCCAGGCTAGCTCTTTCTGGCTGCGAGCTATCTGCAGACGTTCGCATTTTCAGAGCAGGGCTGCCAGAGGCGCCTGACACAGACCACCTAAGATACATTTGAAGTTTGAGGTGGCAAGACAAGCAAGCAGCCCCAGTCTCTGTGCCTCTGTGCGAGCAGTGCCATGGGCAGATGAGGCTGAGCAACAGCTTTCCAGGTTAGCTCTTTCTGCCTGCGAGCTATCTGCCGACGTTCGCGTTTTCAGAGCAGGGCTGCCAGAGGCGCCCGGCACGGACCACCTCAGACACTTTTGAAGTTGGGGGGTGCAAGACAAGCAAGCAGCCTAAGTCTCTGTGCCTCTGTACGAGCAGTGCCATGGTCAGATGAGGCTGAGCAACAGCTTTCCAGGCTAACTCTTTCTGCCGGCGAGCTATTTGCGACGTTCGCATTTTCAAACAAGGACTGCCGAAGGCGCCTGGCATGGTCCACCTAAGATACGTTTGAAGTTTGAGTTGGCAACACAAGCAAGCAGCCCCAGTCTCTGTGCCTCTGTGAGAGCACTGCCATGGGCAGATGAGGCTGAGCAACAGCTTTCCAGGCTAGCTCTTTCTGGCTGCGAGCTATCTGCCGACTTTCGCATTTTCAGAGCAGGGCTGCCAGAGGCGCCATTCACGAAGCACTTAAGCTACGTTTGAAGTTTAAGGTTGCAAGACAAGCAAGCAGCCCCAGTCTCTGTGCCTCTGTGCGAGCAGTGCCATGGGCAGATGAGGCTGAGCAACAGCTTTCCAGGCTAGCTCTTTCTGCCTGTGAGCTATCTGCAGACGTTCGCATTTTCGGAGCAGGGCTGCCGGAAGCGCCCGGCATGGACCACCTAAGATACGTTTGAAGTTTGAGGGGGCAAAACAAGCAAGCAGCCCCAGTCTCTGTGCCTCTGTGTGAGCAGTGCCATGGGCAGATGAGGCTGAGCAACAGCTTTCAAGGTTAGCTCTTTCTGCCTGCGAGCTATCTGCAGAGGTTCGTATTTCAGAGCACGCGTTCCGGACCCACAGCCCGGACCCCAAAATCTACGTTTGAAGTTCGAGGTGGCAAGACAAGCAAGCAGCCTAAGTCTCTGTGCCTCTGTACGAGCAGTGCCATGGGCAGATGAGGCTGAGCAACAGCTTTCCAGGCTAGCTCTTTCTGGCTGCGAGCTATCTGCAGATGTTAGCATTTTCAGAGCAGGGCTGCTAGAGGCCCCCTGCATGGACCCCCAAAGATACGTTTGAAGTTTGAGGTGGCAAGACAAGCAAGCAGCCCCAGTCTCTGTGCCTCTCTGCGAGCAGTGCCATGGGCAGATGAGGCTGAGCAACAGCTTTCCAGGCTAGCTCTTTCTGGCTGCGAGCTATCTGCAGATGTTAGCATTTTCAGATCAGGGCTGCTAGAGGCCCCCTGCATGGACCCCCAAAGATACGTTTGAAGTTTGAGGGGGCAAGACAAGCAAGCAGCCCCAGACTCTGTGCCTCTGTACGAGCAGTGCCATGGGCAGATGAGGCTGAGCAACAGCTTTCCAGGCTAGCTCTTTCTGCCTGCGAGCTATCTGCAGATGTTAGCGTTTTCAGAGCAGGGCTGCCAGAGGCCCCCTGCATGGACCACCTAATCTACGTTTGAAGTTTGAGGTGGCAAGACAAGCAAGCAGCCCCAGTCTCTGTGCCTCTGTGCGAGCAGTGCCATGGGCAGATGAGGCTGAGCAACAGCTTTCCAGGCTAGCTCTTTCTGCCTGTGAGCTATCTGCAGACGTTCGCATTTTCAGAGCAGGGCTGCCAGCCGCACCCTGCACGGACCCCTAAAGATACGTTTGAAGTTTGAGGTGGCAAGACAATCAAGCAGCCCCAGTCTCTGTGCCTCTGTGTGAGCAGTGCCATGGGCAGATGAGGCTGAGGAACAGCTTTCCAGGCTAGCTCTTTCTGGCTGCGAGCTATCTGCAGACGTTCGTATTTCACAGCACGCGTTCCGGACCCTCAGCCCGGACCCCCAAATCTACGTTTGAAGTTCGAGGTGGCAAGACAAGCAAGCAGCCTAAGTCTCTGTGCCTCTGTACGAGCAGTGCCATGGGCAGATGAGGCTGAGCAACAGCTTTCCAGGCTAGCTCTTTCTGCCGGCGAGCTATTTGCGACGTTCGCATTTTCAAACAAGGACTGCCGGAGGCGCCTGGCATGGTCCACCTAAGATATGTTTGAAGTTTGAGTTGGCAACACAAGCAAGCAGCCCCAGTCTCTGTGCCTCTGTGCGAGCAGTGCCATGGGCAGATGAGGCTGAGCAACAGCTTTCCAGGCTAGCTCTTTCTGGCTGCGAGCTATCTGCAGACGTTCGCATTTTCAGAGCAGGGCTGCCAGAGGCGCCTGACACAGACCACCTAAGATACATTTGAAGTTTGAGGTGGCAAGACAAGCAAGCAGCCCCAGTCTCTGTGCCTCTGTGCGAGCAGTGCCATGGGCAGATGAGGCTGAGCAACAGCTTTCCAGGTTAGCTCTTTCTGCCTGCGAGCTATCTGCCGACGTTCGCGTTTTCAGAGCAGGGCTGCCAGAGGCGCCCGGCACGGACCACCTCAGACACTTTTGAAGTTGGGGGGTGCAAGACAAGCAAGCAGCCTAAGTCTCTGTGCCTCTGTACGAGCAGTGCCATGGTCAGATGAGGCTGAGCAACAGCTTTCCAGGCTAACTCTTTCTGCCGGCGAGCTATTTGCGACGTTCGCATTTTCAAACAAGGACTGCCGGAGGCGCCTGGCATGGTCCACCTAAGATACGTTTGAAGTTTGAGTTGGCAACACAAGCAAGCAGCCCCAGTCTCTGTGCCTCTGTGAGAGCACTGCCATGGGCAGATGAGGCTGAGCAACAGCTTTCCAGGCTAGCTCTTTCTGGCTGCGAGCTATCTGCCGACTTTCGCATTTTCAGAGCAGGGCTGCCAGAGGCGCCATTCACGAAGCACTTAAGCTACGTTTGAAGTTTAAGGTTGCAAGACAAGCAAGCAGCCCCAGTCTCTGTGCCTCTGTGCGAGCAGTGCCATGGGCAGATGAGGCTGAGCAACAGCTTTCCAGGCTAGCTCTTTCTGCCTGTGAGCTATCTGCAGACGTTCGCATTTTCGGAGCAGGGCTGCCGGAAGCGCCCGGCATGGACCACCTAAGATACGTTTGAAGTTTGAGGGGGCAAAACAAGCAAGCAGCCCCAGTCTCTGTGCCTCTGTGTGAGCAGTGCCATGGGCAGATGAGGCTGAGCAACAGCTTTCAAGGTTAGCTCTTTCTGCCTGCGAGCTATCTGCAGAGGTTCGTATTTCAGAGCACGCGTTCCGGACCCACAGCCCGGACCCCCAAATCTACGTTTGAAGTTCGAGGTGGCAAGACAAGCAAGCAGCCTAAGTCTCTGTGCCTCTGTACGAGCAGTGCCATGGGCAGATGAGGCTGAGCAACAGCTTTCCAGGCTAGCTCTTTCTGGCTGCGAGCTATCTGCAGATGTTAGCATTTTCAGAGCAGGGCTGCTAGAGGCCCCCTGCATGGACCCCCAAAGATACGTTTGAAGTTTGAGGTGGCAAGACAAGCAAGCAGCCCCAGTCTCTGTGCCTCTCTGCGAGCAGTGCCATGGGCAGATGAGGCTGAGCAACAGCTTTCCAGGCTAGCTCTTTCTGGCTGCGAGCTATCTGCAGATGTTAGCATTTTCAGATCAGGGCTGCTAGAGGCCCCCTGCATGGACCCCCAAAGATACGTTTGAAGTTTGAGGGGGCAAGACAAGCAAGCAGCCCCAGACTCTGTGCCTCTGTACGAGCAGTGCCATGGGCAGATGAGGCTGAGCAACAGCTTTCCAGGCTAGCTCTTTCTGCCTGCGAGCTATCTGCAGATGTTAGCGTTTTCAGAGCAGGGCTGCCAGAGGCCCCCTGCATGGACCACCTAATCTACGTTTGAAGTTTGAGGTGGCAAGACAAGCAAGCAGCCCCAGTCTCTGTGCCTCTGTGCGAGCAGTGCCATGGGCAGATGAGGCTGAGCAACAGCTTTCCAGGCTAGCTCTTTCTGCCTGTGAGCTATCTGCAGACGTTCGCATTTTCAGAGCAGGGCTGCCAGCCGCACCCTGCACGGACCCCTAAAGATACGTTTGAAGTTTGAGGTGGCAAGACAATCAAGCAGCCCCAGTCTCTGTGCCTCTGTGTGAGCAGTGCCATGGGCAGATGAGGCTGAGGAACAGCTTTCCAGGCTAGCTCTTTCTGGCTGCGAGCTATCTGCAGACGTTCGTATTTCACAGCACGCGTTCCGGACCCTCAGCCCGGACCCCCAAATCTACGTTTGAAGTTCGAGGTGGCAAGACAAGCAAGCAGCCTAAGTCTCTGTGCCTCTGTACGAGCAGTGCCATGGGCAGATGAGGCTGAGCAACAGCTTTCCAGGCTAGCTCTTTCTGCCGGCGAGCTATTTGCGACGTTCGCATTTTCAAACAAGGACTGCCGGAGGCGCCTGGCATGGTCCACCTAAGATATGTTTGAAGTTTGAGTTGGCAACACAAGCAAGCAGCCCCAGTCTCTGTGCCTCTGTGCGAGCAGTGCCATGGGCAGATGAGGCTGAGCAACAGCTTTCCAGGCTAGCTCTTTCTGCCTGCGAGCTGTCTGCCGACTTTCGCATTTTCAGAGCAGGGATGCCAGAGGCGCCCGGCACGAAGCACTTAAGCTACGTTTGAAGTTTAAGGTGGCAACACAAGCAAGCAGCCCCAGTCTCTGTGCCTCTGTGCGAGCAGTGCCATGGGCAGATGAGGCTGAGCAACAGCTTTCCAGGCTAGCTCTTTCTGCCTGTGAGCTATCTGCAGACGTTCGCATTTTCGGAGCAGGGCTGCCGGAAGCGCCCGGCATGGACCACCTAAGATACGTTTGAAGTTTGAGGGGGCAAAACAAGCAAGCAGCCCCAGTCTCTGTGCCTCTGTGCGAGCAGTGCCATGGGCAGATGAGGCTGAGCAACAGCTTTCAAGGTTAGCTCTTTCTGGCTGCGAGCTATATGCAGACGTTCGTATTTCAGAGCACGCGTTCCGGACCCACAGCCCGGACCCCCAAATCTACGTTTGAAGTTCGAGGTGGCAAGACAAGCAAGCAGCCTAAGTCTCTGTGCCTCTGTACGAGCAGTGCCATGAGCAGATGAGGCTGAGCAACAGCTTTCCAGGCTAGCTCTTTCTGGCTGCGAGCTATCTGCAGATGTTAGCATTTTCAGAGCAGGGCTGCTACAGGCCCCCTGCATGGACCCCCAAAGATACGTTTGAAGTTTGAGGGGGCAAGACAATCAAGCAGCCCCAGTGTCTGTGCCTCTGTACGAGCAGTGCCATGGGCAGATGAGGCTGAGCAACAGCTTTCCAGGCTAGCTCTTTCTGGCTGCGAGCTATCTGCAGATGTTAGCATTTTCAGAGCAGGGCTGCTAGAGGCCCCCTGCATGGACCCCCAAAGATACGTTTGAAGTTTGAGGTGGCAAGACAAGCAAGCAGCCCCAGTCTCTGTGCCTCTCTGCGAGCAGTGCCATGGGCAGATGAGGCTGAGCAACAGCTTTCCAGGCTAGCTCTTTCTGGCTGCGAGCTATCTGCAGATGTTAGCATTTTCAGATCAGGGCTGCTAGAGGCCCCCTGCATGGACCCCCAAAGATACGTTTGAAGTTTGAGGGGGCAAGACAAGCAAGCAGCCCCAGACTCTGTGCCTCTGTACGAGCAGTGCCATGGGCAGATGAGGCTGAGCAACAGCTTTCCAGGCTAGCTCTTTCTGCCTGCGAGCTATCTGCAGATGTTAGCGTTTTCAGAGCAGGGCTGCCAGAGGCCCCCTGCATGGACCACCTAATCTACGTTTGAAGTTTGAGGTGGCAAGACAAGCAAGCAGCCCCAGTCTCTGTGCCTCTGTGCGAGCAGTGCCATGGGCAGATGAGGCTGAGCAACAGCTTTCCAGGCTAGCTCTTTCTGCCTGTGAGCTATCTGCAGACGTTCGCATTTTCAGAGCAGGGCTGCCAGCCGCACCCTGCACGGACCCCTAAAGATACGTTTGAAGTTTGAGGTGGCAAGACAATCAAGCAGCCCCAGTCTCTGTGCCTCTGTGTGAGCAGTGCCATGGGCAGATGAGGCTGAGGAACAGCTTTCCAGGCTAGCTCTTTCTGGCTGCGAGCTATCTGCAGACGTTCGTATTTCACAGCACGCGTTCCGGACCCTCAGCCCGGACCCCCAAATCTACGTTTGAAGTTCGAGGTGGCAAGACAAGCAAGCAGCCTAAGTCTCTGTGCCTCTGTACGAGCAGTGCCATGGGCAGATGAGGCTGAGCAACAGCTTTCCAGGCTAGCTCTTTCTGCCGGCGAGCTATTTGCGACGTTCGCATTTTCAAACAAGGACTGCCGGAGGCGCCTGGCATGGTCCACCTAAGATATGTTTGAAGTTTGAGTTGGCAACACAAGCAAGCAGCCCCAGTCTCTGTGCCTCTGTGCGAGCAGTGCCATGGGCAGATGAGGCTGAGCAACAGCTTTCCAGGCTAGCTCTTTCTGCCTGCGAGCTGTCTGCCGACTTTCGCATTTTCAGAGCAGGGATGCCAGAGGCGCCCGGCACGAAGCACTTAAGCTACGTTTGAAGTTTAAGGTGGCAAGACAAGCAAGCAGCCCCAGTCTCTGTGCCTCTGTGCGAGCAGTGCCATGGGCAGATGAGGCTGAGCAACAGCTTTCCAGGCTAGCTCTTTCTGCCTGTGAGCTATCTGCAGACGTTCGCATTTTCGGAGCAGGGCTGCCGGAAGCGCCCGGCATGGACCACCTAAGATACGTTTGAAGTTTGAGGGGGCAAAACAAGCAAGCAGCCCCAGTCTCTGTGCCTCTGTGCGAGCAGTGCCATGGGCAGATGAGGCTGAGCAACAGCTTTCAAGGTTAGCTCTTTCTGGCTGCGAGCTATATGCAGACGTTCGTATTTCAGAGCACGCGTTCCGGACCCACAGCCCGGACCCCCAAATCTACGTTTGAAGTTCGAGGTGGCAAGACAAGCAAGCAGCCTAAGTCTCTGTGCCTCTGTACGAGCAGTGCCATGAGCAGATGAGGCTGAGCAACAGCTTTCCAGGCTAGCTCTTTCTGGCTGCGAGCTATCTGCAGATGTTAGCATTTTCAGAGCAGGGCTGCTACAGGCCCCCTGCATGGACCCCCAAAGATACGTTTGAAGTTTGAGGGGGCAAGACAATCAAGCAGCCCCAGTGTCTGTGCCTCTGTACGAGCAGTGCCATGGGCAGATGAGGCTGAGCAACAGCTTTCCACGCTAGCTCTTTCTGCCTGCGAGCTATCTGCAGATGTTAGCGTTTTCAGAGCAGGGCTGCCAGAGGCCCCCTGCATGGACCACCTAATCTACGTTTGAAGTTTGAGGTGGCAAGACAAGCAAGCAGCCCCAGTCTCTGTGCCTCTGTGCGAGCAGTGCCATGGGCAGATGAGGCTGAGCAACAGCTTTCCAGGCTAGCTCTTTCTGCCTGCGAGCTATTTGCGACGTTCGCGTTTTCAGACAAGGGCTGCCGGAGGCGCCTGGCATGGTCCACCTCAGACACTTTTGAAGTTAGAGGTGGCAAGACAAGCAAGCAGCCCCAGTCTCTGTGCCTCTCTGCGAGCAGTGCCATGGGCAGATGAGGCTGAGCAACAGCTTTCCAGGCTAGCTCTTTCTGGCTGCGAGCTATCTGCAGATGTTAGCATTTTCAGATCAGGGCTGCTAGAGGCCCCCTGCATGGACCCCCAAAGATACGTTTGAAGTTTGAGGGGGCAAGACAAGCAAGCAGCCCCAGACTCTGTGCCTCTGTGCGAGCAGTGCCATGGGCAGATGAGGCTGAGCAACAGCTTTCCAGGCTAGCTCTTTCTGCCTGCGAGCTATCTGCAGATGTTAGCGTTTTCAGAGCAGGGCTGCCAGAGGCCCCCTGCATGGACCACCTAATCTACGTTTGAAGTTTGAGGTGGCAAGACAAGCAAGCAGCCCCAGTCTCTGTGCCTCTGTGCGAGCAGTGCCATGGGCAGATGAGGCTGAGCAACAGCTTTCCAGGCTAGCTCTTTCTGCCTGTGAGCTATCTGCAGACGTTCGCATTTTCAGAGCAGGGCTGCCAGCCGCACCCTGCACGGACCCCTAAAGATACGTTTGAAGTTTGAGGTGGCAAGACAATCAAGCAGCCCCAGTCTCTGTGCCTCTGTGCGAGCAGTGCCATGGGCAGATGAGGCTGAGCAACAGCTTTCCAGGCTAGCTCTTTCTGCCTGCGAGCTATCTGCCGACGTTCGCATTTTCAGAGCAGGGCTGCCAGAGGCGCCCGGCACGGACCACCTCAGACACTTTTGAAGTTGGGGGGTGAAAGACAAGCAAGCAGCCCCAGTCTCTGTGCCTCTGTGTGAGCAGTGCCATGGGAAGATGAGACTGAGCAACAGCTTTCCAGGCTAGCTCTTTCTGGCTGCGAGCTATCTGCAGACATTCGTATTTCAGAGCACGCGTTCCGGACCCCCAGCCCATACCCCCAAATCTACGTTTGAAGTTCGAGGTGGCAAGACAAGCAAGCAGCCTAAGTCTCTGTGCCTCTGTACGAGCAGTGCCATGAGCAGATGAGGCTGAGCAACAGCTTTCCAGGCTAGCTCTTTCTGGCTGCGTGCTATCTGCAGATGTTACCATTTTCAGAGCAGGGCTGCCAGAGGCCCCCTGCATGGACCCCCAAAGATACGTTTGAAGTTTGAGGGGGCAAGACAAGCAAGCAGCCCCAGTCTCTGTGCCTCTGTGCGAGCAGTGCCATGGGCAGATGAGGCTGAGCAACAGCTTTCCAGGTTAGCTCTTTCTGCCTGCGAGCTATCTGCCGACGTTCGCATTTTCAGAGCAGGGCTGCCAGAGGCGCCCGGCACGGACCACCTCAGACACTTTTGAAGTTGGGGCGTGCAAGACAGCAAGCAGCCCCAGTCTCTGTGCCTCTGTGTGAGCAGTGCCATGGGCAGATGAGGCTGAGGAACAGCTTTCCAGGCTAGCTCTTTCTGGCTGCGAGCTATCTGCAGACGTTCGTATTTCACAGCACGCGTTCCGGACCCTCAGCCCGGACCCCCAAATCTACGTTTGAAGTTCGAGGTGGCAAGACAAGCAAGCAGCCTAAGTCTCTGTGCCTCTGTACGAGCAGTGCCATGGGCAGATGAGGCTGAGCAACAGCTTTCCAGGCTAGCTCTTTCTGCCGGCGAGCTATTTGCGACGTTCGCATTTTCAAACAAGGACTGCCGGAGGCGCCTGGCATGGTCCACCTAAGATATGTTTGAAGTTTGAGTTGGCAACACAAGCAAGCAGCCCCAGTCTCTGTGCCTCTGTGCGAGCAGTGCCATGGGCAGATGAGGCTGAGCAACAGCTTTCCAGGCTAGCTCTTTCTGCCTGCGAGCTATCTGCCGACTTTCGCATTTTCAGAGCAGGGATGCCAGAGGCGCCCGGCACGAAGCACTTAAGCTACGTTTGAAGTTTAAGGTGGCAAGACAAGCAAGCAGCCCCAGTCTCTGTGCCTCTGTACGAGCAGTGCCATGAGCAGATGAGGCTGAGCAACAGCTTTCCACGCTAGCTCTTTCTGGCTGCGAGCTATCTGCAGATGTTAGCATTTTCAGAGCAGGGCTGCTACAGGCCCCCTGCATGGACCCCCAAAGATACGTTTGAAGTTTGAGGGGGCAAGACAATCAAGCAGCCCCAGTGTCTGTGCCTCTGTACGAGCAGTGCCATGGGCAGATGAGGCTGAGCAACAGCTTTCCACGCTAGCTCTTTCTGCCTGCGAGCTATCTGCAGATGTTAGCGTTTTCAGAGCAGGGCTGCCAGAGGCCCCCTGCATGGACCACCTAATCTACGTTTGAAGTTTGAGGTGGCAAGACAAGCAAGCAGCCCCAGTCTCTGTGCCTCTGTGCGAGCAGTGCCATGGGCAGATGAGGCTGAGCAACAGCTTTCCAGGCTAGCTCTTTCTGCCTGCGAGCTATTTGCGACGTTCGCGTTTTCAGACAAGGGCTGCCGGAGGCGCCTGGCATGGTCCACCTAAGATACGTTTGAAGTTTGAGTTGGCAACACAAGCAAGCAGCCCCAGTCTCTGTGCCCCTGTGCGAGCAGTGCCATGGGCAGATGAGGCTGAGCAACAGCTTTCCAGACTAGCTCTTTTTGGCTGCGAGCTATCTGCCGACGTTCGCATTTTCAGAGCAGGGCTGCCAGAGGCGCCCGGCACGAAAAACTTAATCTACGTTTGAAGTTTGAGGTGGCATGACAAACAAGCAGCCCCAATCTCTGCGCCTCTGTGCGAGCAGTGCCGTGGGCAGATGAGGCTGAGCAACAGCTTTCCAGGCTAGCTCTTTCTGTCTGCAAGCTATCTGCAGACGTTCGCATTTTCAAAGCAGGGCTGCCAGACTCGCCTGACACAGACCACCTAAGATACATTTGAAGTTTGAGGTGTCAAGACAAGCAAGCAGCCCCAGTCTCTGTGCCTCTGTGCGAGCAGTGCCATGGGCAGATGAGGCTGAGCAACAGCTTTCCAGGCTAGCTTTTTCTGCCGGCGAGCTATCTGCAGACGTTCGCATTTTCAGAGCAGGACTGCCAGAGGCGCCCGGCACGGACCACCTCAGACACTTTTGAAGTTGGGGGGTGCAAGACAAGCAAGCAGCCCCAGTCTCTGTGCCTCTGTGCGAGCAGTGCCATGGGAAGATGAGGCTGAGCAACAGCTTTCCAGGCTAGCTCTTTCTGGCTGCGAGCTATCTGCGGATGTTAGCATTTTCAGAGCAGGGCTGCTAGAGGCCCCCTGCATGGACCCCCAAAGATACGTTTGAAGTTTGAGGGGGCAAGACAAGCAAGCAGCCCCAGTCTCTGTGCCTCTGTGCGAGCAGTGCCATGGGCAGATGAGGCTGAGTAACAGTTTTCCAGGCTAGCTCTTTCTGCCTGCGAGCTATTTGCGAAGATCGCGTTTTAAGACAAGGACTGCCGGAGGCGCCCGGCAGGAAAACTTAAGCTACGTTTGAAGTTTAAGGTGGCAACACAAGCAAGCAGCCCCAGTCTCTGTGCCTCTGTGCGAGCAGTGCCATGGGCAGATGAGGCTGAGCAAAAGCTTTCCACGCTAGCTCTATCTGCCTGTGAGCTATCTGCAGACGTTCGCATTTTCAGAGCAGGGCTGCTGGAGGCGCCAGCACGGACCACCTAAGATACGTTTGAAGTTTGAGGGGGCAAAACAAGCAAGCAGGCCCAGTCTCTGTGCCTCTGTGCGAGCAGTGCCATGGGCAGATGAGGCTGAGCAACAGCTTTCCAGGCTAGGTCTTTCTGCCTGCGACCTATCTGCCGACGTTCGCATTTTCAGAGCAGTGCTGCCACAGGCGCACGGCAGGGACCACTGAAGATACTTTTGAAGTTTGAGGTGGCAAGACAAGCAAGCAGCCCCAGTCTCTGTGCCTCTCTGCGAGCAGTGCCATGGGCAGATGAGGCTGAGCAACAGCTTTCGAGGCTAGCTATTTCTGGCTGCGAGCTATGTGCAAACTTTCGCCTTTTCAGAGCAGGGCTGCTGGAGGGGCCTGGCATGGTCCACCTAAGATACGTTTGAAGTTTGAGTTGGCATGACAAACAAGCAGCCCCAATCTCTGCGCCTCTGTGCGAGCAGTGCCGTGGGCAGATGAGGCTGAGCAACAGCTTTCCAGGTTAGCTCTTTCTGGCTGCGAGCTGTCTGCAGACGTTCGAATTTTCAGAGCAGCACTGTTGGATGTGCCCAGCATGGACCCCCAAAGCTACGTTTGAAGTTAGAGGTGGCAAGACAAGCAAGTATCCGCAGTCTCTGTGCCTCTGTGTGAGCAGTGCCATGGGCAGATGAGGCTGAGCAACAGCTTTCCAGGCTAGCTCTTTCTGGCTGCGAGTTATCTGCACACGTTCACATTTTCAGAGCAGGCCTGCTGTAGGCGCCAGCACGGACCTCCTAAGATACGTTTGAAGTTTGAGGTGGTAAGACAAGCAAGCAGTCCCAGTCTCTGTGCCCCTGTGCGAGCAGTGCCATGGGCAGATGAGGCTGAGCAACAGCTTTCCAGGCTAGCTCTTTCTGTCTGCAAGCTATCTGCAGACGTTCGCATTTTCAAAGCAGGGCTGCTGGAGGGGCCTGGCATGGTCCACCTAAGATACTTTTGAAGTTTGAGTTGGCAACACAAGCAAGCAGCCCCAGTCTCTGTGCCCCTGTGCGAGCAGTGCCATGGGCAGATGAGGCTGAGCAACAGCTTTCCAGGCTAGCTCTTTCTGCCTGTGAGCTATCTGCAGACGTTCGCATTTTCAGAGCAGGGCTGCCAGCCGCACCCTGCACGGACCCCTAAAGATACGTTTGAAGTTTGAGGTGGCAAGACAATCAAGCAGCCCCAGTCTCTGTGCCTCTGTGCGAGCAGTGCCATGGGCAGATGAGGCTGAGAAACAGCTTTCCAGGCTAGCTCTTTCTGGCTGCGAGCTATCTGCAGACGTTCGCATTTTCAGAGCAGGGCTGCCAGAGGCGCCTGACACAGACCACCTAAGATACATTTGAAGTTTGAGGTGTCAAGACAAGCAAGCAGCCCCAGTCTCTGTGCCTCTGTGCGAGCAGTGCCATGGGCAGATGAGGCTGAGCAACAGCTTTCCAGGTTAGCTCTTTCTGCCTGCGAGCTATCTGCCGACGTTCGCGTTTTCAGAGCAGGGCTGCCAGAGTCGCCCGGCACGGACCACCTCAGACACTTTTGAAGTTGGGGGGTGCAAGACAAGCAAGCAGCACCAGTCTCTGTGCCTCTGTGTGAGCAGTGCCATGGGAAGATGAGGCTGAGCAACAGCTTTCCAGGCTAGCTCTTTCTGGCTGCGAGCTATCTGCAGACGTTCGTATTTCACAGCACGCGTTCCGGACCCTCAGCCCGGAACCCCAAATCTACGTTTGAAGTTCGAGGTGGCAAGACAAGCAAGCAGCCTAAGTCTCTGTGCCTCTGTACGAGCAGTGCCATGGTCAGATGAGGCTGAGCAACAGCTTTCCAGGCTAGCTCTTTCTGCCGGCGAGCTATTTGCGACGTTCGCATTTTCAAACAAGACCTGCCGGAGGCGCCTGGCATGGTCCACCTAAGATACGTTTGAAGTTTGAGTTGGCAACACAAGCAAGCAGCCCCAGTCTCTGTGCCTCTGTGTGAGCAGTGCCATGGGCAGATGAGGCTGAGCAACAGCTTTCCAGGCTAGCTCTTTCTGCCTGCGAGCTATCTGCAGACGTTCGCATTTTCAAAGCAGGGATGCCAGAGGCGCCTGACACAGACCACCTAAGATACATTTGAAGTTTGAGGTGTCAAGACAAGCAAGCAGCCCCAGTCTCTGTGCCTCTGTGCGAGCAGTGCCATGGGCAGATGAGGCTGAGCAACAGCTTTCCACGCTAGCTCTTTCTGCCTGCGAGCTATCTGCCAACGTTCGCGTTTTCAGAGCAGGGCTGCCAGAGGCCCCCTGCATGGACCACCTCAGACACTTTTATAGTTGGGGGGTGCAAGACAAGCAAGCAGCCCCAGTCTCTGTGCCTCTGTGTGAGCAGTGCCATGGGCAGATGAGGCTGAGGAACAGCTTTCCAGGCTAGCTCTTTCTGCCTGTGAGCTATCTGCAGACGTTCGCATTTTCGGAGCAGGGCTGCCGGAAGCGCCCGGCATGGATCACCTAAGATACGTTTGAAGTTTGAGGTGTCAAGACAAGCAAGCAGCCCCAGTCTCTGTGCCTCTGTGAGAGCAGTGCCATGGGCAGATGAGGCTGAGCAACAGCTTTCAAGGTTAGCTCTTTCTGCCTGCGAGCTCTCTGCAGACGTTCGTATTTCAAAGCACGCATTCCGGACCAACAGCCCGGACCCCCAAATCTACGTTTGAAGTTCGAGGTGGCAACACAAGCAAGCAGCCTAAGTCTCTGTGCCTCTATACGAGCAGTGCCATGAGCAGATGAGGCTGAGCAACAGCTTTCCAGGCTAGCTCTTTCTGGCTGCGAGCTATCTGCAGATGTTAACATTTTCAGAGCAGGGCTGCCAGAGGCCCCCTGCGTGGACCACCTAATCTACCTTTGAAGTTTGAGGTTGCAAGACAAGCAAGCAGCCCCAGTCTCTGTGCCTCTGTGCGAGCAGTGCCATGGGCAGATGAGGCTGAGCAACAGCTTTCCAGGCTAGCTCTTTCTGCCTGTGAGCTATCTGCAGACGTTCGCATTTTCAGAGCAGGGCTGCCAGCCGCACCCTGCACGGACCCCTAAAGATACGTTTGAAGTTTGAGGTGGCAAGACAATCAAGCAGCCCCAGTCTCTGTGCCTCTGTGCGAGCAGTGCCATGGGCAGATGAGGCTGAGCAACAGCTTTCCAGGCTAGCTCTTTCTGGCTGCGAGCTATCTGCAGACGTTCGCATTTTCAGAGCAGGGCTGCCAGAGGCGCCTGACACAGACCACCTAAGATACATTTGAAGTTTGAGGTGTCAAGACAAGCAAGCAGCCCCAGTCTCTGTGCCTCTGTGCGAGCAGTGCCATGGGCAGATGAGGCTGAGCAACAGCTTTCCAGGTTAGCTCTTTCTGCCTGCGAGCTATCTGCCGACGTTCGCGTTTTCAGAGCAGGGCTGCCAGAGGCGCCCGGCACGGACCACCTCAGACACTTTTGAAGTTGGGGGGTGCAAGACAAGCAAGCAGCCTAAGTCTCTGTGCCTCTGTACGAGCAGTGCCATGGTCAGATGAGGCTGAGCAACAGCTTTCCAGGCTAGCTCTTTCTGCCGGCGAGCTATTTGCGACGTTCGCATTTTCAAACAAGGACTGCCGGAGGCGCCTCGCATGGTCCACCTAAGATACGTTTGAAGTTTGAGTTGGCAACACAAGCAAGCAGCCCCAGTCTCTGTGCCTCTGTGCGAGCACTGCCATGGGCAGATGAGGCTGAGGAACAGCTTTCCAGGCTAGCTCTTTCTGCCTGTGAGCTATCTGCAGACGTTCGCATTTTCGGAGCAGGGCTGCCGGAAGCGCCCGGCATGGATCACCTAAGATACGTTTGAAGTTTGAGGTGTCAAGACAAGCAAGCAGCCCCAGTCTCTGTGCCTCTGTGAGAGCAGTGCCATGGGCAGATGAGGCTGAGCAACAGCTTTCAAGGTTAGCTCTTTCTGCCTGCGAGCTCTCTGCAGACGTTCGTATTTCAAAGCACGCATTCCGGACCAACAGCCCGGACCCCCAAATCTACGTTTGAAGTTCGAGGTGGCAACACAAGCAAGCAGCCTAAGTCTCTGTGCCTCTATACGAGCAGTGCCATGAGCAGATGAGGCTGAGCAACAGCTTTCCAGGCTAGCTCTTTCTGGCTGCGAGCTATCTGCAGATGTTAACATTTTCAGAGCAGGGCTGCCAGAGGCCCCCTGCGTGGACCACCTAATCTACCTTTGAAGTTTGAGGTTGCAAGACAAGCAAGCAGCCCCAGTCTCTGTGCCTCTGTGCGAGCAGTGCCATGGGCAGATGAGGCTGAGCAACAGCTTTCCAGGCTAGCTCTTTCTGCCTGTGAGCTATCTGCAGACGTTCGCATTTTCAGAGCAGGGCTGCCAGCCGCACCCTGCACGGACCCCTAAAGATACGTTTGAAGTTTGAGGTGGCAAGACAATCAAGCAGCCCCAGTCTCTGTGCCTCTGTGCGAGCAGTGCCATGGGCAGATGAGGCTGAGCAACAGCTTTCCAGGCTAGCTCTTTCTGGCTGCGAGCTATCTGCAGACGTTCGCATTTTCAGAGCAGGGCTGCCAGAGGCGCCTGACACAGACCACCTAAGATACATTTGAAGTTTGAGGTGTCAAGACAAGCAAGCAGCCCCAGTCTCTGTGCCTCTGTGCGAGCAGTGCCATGGGCAGATGAGGCTGAGCAACAGCTTTCCAGGTTAGCTCTTTCTGCCTGCGAGCTATCTGCCGACGTTCGCGTTTTCAGAGCAGGGCTGCCAGAGGCGCCCGGCACGGACCACCTCAGACACTTTTGAAGTTGGGGGGTGCAAGACAAGCAAGCAGCCTAAGTCTCTGTGCCTCTGTACGAGCAGTGCCATGGTCAGATGAGGCTGAGCAACAGCTTTCCAGGCTAGCTCTTTCTGCCGGCGAGCTATTTGCGACGTTCGCATTTTCAAACAAGGACTGCCGGAGGCGCCTCGCATGGTCCACCTAAGATACGTTTGAAGTTTGAGTTGGCAACACAAGCAAGCAGCCCCAGTCTCTGTGCCTCTGTGCGAGCACTGCCATGGGCAGATGAGGCTGAGCAACAGCTTTCCAGGCTAGCTCTTTCTGGCTGCGAGCTATCTGCCGACTTTCGCATTTTCAGAGCAGGGCTGCCAGAGGCGCCATTCACGAAGCACTTAAGCTACGTTTGAAGTTTAAGGTTGCAAGACAAGCAAGCAGCCCCAGTCTCTGTGCCTCTGTGCGAGCAGTGCCATGGGCAGATGAGGCTGAGCAACAGCTTTCCAGGCTAGCTCTTTCTGCCTGTGAGCTATCTGCAGACGTTCGCATTTTCGGAGCAGGGCTGCCGGAAGCGCCCGGCATGGACCACCTAAGATACGTTTGAAGTTTGAGGGGGCAAAACAAGCAAGCAGCCCCAGTCTCTGTGCCTCTGTGTGAGCAGTGCCATGGGCAGATGAGGCTGAGCAACAGCTTTCAAGGTTAGCTCTTTCTGCCTGCGAGCTATCTGCAGAGGTTCGTATTTCAGAGCACGCGTTCCGGACCCACAGCCCGGACCCCCAAATCTACGTTTGAAGTTCGAGGTGCAAGACAAGCAAGCAGCCTAAGTCTCTGTGCCTCTGTACGAGCAGTGCCATGGGCAGATGAGGCTGAGCAACAGCTTTCCAGGCTAGCTCTTTCTGGCTGCGAGCTATCTGCAGATGTTAGCATTTTCAGAGCAGGGCTGCTAGAGGCCCCCTGCATGGACCCCCAAAGATACGTTTGAAGTTTGAGGTGGCAAGACAAGCAAGCAGCCCCAGTCTCTGTGCCTCTCTGCGAGCAGTGCCATGGGCAGATGAGGCTGAGCAACAGCTTTCCAGGCTAGCTCTTTCTGGCTGCGAGCTATCTGCAGATGTTAGCATTTTCAGATCAGGGCTGCTAGAGGCCCCCTGCATGGACCCCCAAAGATACGTTTGAAGTTTGAGGGGGCAAGACAAGCAAGCAGCCCCAGACTCTGTGCCTCTGTACGAGCAGTGCCATGGGCAGATGAGGCTGAGCAACAGCTTTCCAGGCTAGCTCTTTCTGCCTGCGAGCTATCTGCAGATGTTAGCGTTTTCAGAGCAGGGCTGCCAGAGGCCCCCTGCATGGACCACCTAATCTACGTTTGAAGTTTGAGGTGGCAAGACAAGCAAGCAGCCCCAGTCTCTGTGCCTCTGTGCGAGCAGTGCCATGGGCAGATGAGGCTGAGCAACAGCTTTCCAGGCTAGCTCTTTCTGCCTGTGAGCTATCTGCAGACGTTCGCATTTTCAGAGCAGGGCTGCCAGCCGCACCCTGCACGGACCCCTAAAGATACGTTTGAAGTTTGAGGTGGCAAGACAATCAAGCAGCCCCAGTCTCTGTGCCTCTGTGCGAGCAGTGCCATGGGCAGATGAGGCTGAGCAACAGCTTTCCAGGCTAGCTCTTTCTGCCTGCGAGCTATCTGCCGACGTTCGCATTTTCAGAGCAGGGCTGCCAGAGGCGCCCGGCACGGACCACCTCAGACACTTTTGAAGTTGGGGGGTGAAAGACAAGCAAGCAGCCCCAGTCTCTGTGCCTCTGTGTGAGCAGTGCCATGGGAATATGAGACTGAGCAACAGCTTTCCAGGCTAGCTCTTTCTGGCTGCGAGCTATCTGCAGACATTCGTATTTCAGAGCACGCGTTCCGGACCCCCAGCCCATACCCCCAAATCTACGTTTGAAGTTCGAGGTGGCAAGACAAGCAAGCAGCCTAAGTCTCTGTGCCTCTGTACGAGCAGTGCCATGAGCAGATGAGGCTGAGCAACAGCTTTCCAGGCTAGCTCTTTCTGGCTGCGTGCTATCTGCAGATGTTACCATTTTCAGAGCAGGGCTGCCAGAGGCCCCCTGCATGGACCCCCAAAGATACGTTTGAAGTTTGAGGGGGCAAGACAAGCAAGCAGCCCCAGTCTCTGTGCCTCTGTGCGAGCAGTGCCATGGGCAGATGAGGCTGAGCAACAGCTTTCCAGGTTAGCTCTTTCTGCCTGCGTGCTATCTGCCGACGTTCGCATTTTCAGAGCAGGGCTGCCAGAGGCGCCCGGCACGGACCACCTCAGACACTTTTGAAGTTGGGGGGTGCAAGACAGCAAGCAGCCCCAATCTCTGTGCCTCTGTGTGAGCAGTGCCATGGGCAGATGAGGCTGAGGAACATCTTTCCAGGCTAGCTCTTTCTGGCTGCGAGCTATCTGCAGACGTTCGTATTTCACAGCACGCGTTCCGGACCCTCAGCCCGGACCCCCAAATCTACGTTTGAAGTTCGAGGTGGCAAGACAAGCAAACAGCCTAAGTCTCTGTGCCTCTGTACGAGCAGTGCCATGGGCAGATGAGGCTGAGCAACAGCTTTCCAGGCTAGCTCTTTCTGCCGGCGAGCTATTTGCGACGTTCGCATTTTCAAACAAGGACTGCCGGAGGCGCCTGGCATGGTCCACCTAAGATATGTTTGAAGTTTGAGTTGGCAACACAAGAAAGCAGCCCCAGTCTCTGTGCCTCTGTGCGAGCAGTGCCATGGGCAGATGAGGCTGAGCAACAGCTTTCCAGGCTAGCTCTTTCTGCCTGCGAGCTATCTGCCGACGTTCGCATTTTCAGAGCAGGGATGCCAGAGGCGCCCGGCACGAAGCACTTAAGCTACGTTTGAAGTTTAAGATGGCAAGACAAGCAAGCAGCCCCAGTCTCTGTGCCTCTGTGCGAGCAGTGCCATGGGCAGATGAGGCTGAGCAACAGCTTTCCAGGCTAGCTCTTTCTGCCTGTGAGCTATCTGCAGACGTTCGCATTTTCGGAGCAGGGCTGCCGGAAGCGCCCGGCATGGACCACCTAAGATACGTTTGAAGTTTGAGGGGGCAAAACAAGCAAGCAGCCCCAGTCTCTGTGCCTCTGTGCGAGCAGTGCCATGGGCAGATGAGGCTGAGCAACAGCTTTCAAGGTTAGCTCTTTCTGGCTGCGAGCTATATGCAGACGTTCGTATTTCAGAGCACGCGTTCCGGACCCACAGCCCGGACCCCCAAATCTACGTTTGAAGTTCGAGGTGGCAAGACAAGCAAGCAGCCTAAGTCTCTGTGCCTCTGTACGAGCAGTGCCATGAGCAGATGAGGCTGAGCAACAGCTTTCCACGCTAGCTCTTTCTGGCTGCGAGCTATCTGCAGATGTTAGCATTTTCAGAGCAGGGCTGCTACAGGCCCCCTGCATGGACCCCCAAAGATACGTTTGAAGTTTGAGGGGGCAAGACAATCAAGCAGCCCCAGTGTCTGTGCCTCTGTACGAGCAGTGCCATGGGCAGATGAGGCTGAGCAACAGCTTTCCACGCTAGCTCTTTCTGCCTGCGAGCTATCTGCAGATGTTAGCGTTTTCAGAGCAGGGCTGCCAGAGGCCCCCTGCATGGACCACCTAATCTACGTTTGAAGTTTGAGGTGGCAAGACAAGCAAGCAGCCCCAGTCTCTGTGCCTCTGTGCGAGCAGTGCCATGGGCAGATGAGGCTGAGCAACAGCTTTCCAGCCTAGCTCTTTCTGCCTGCGAGCTATTTGCGACGTTCGCGTTTTCAGACAAGGGCTGCCGGAGGCGCCTGGCATGGTCCACCTAAGATACGTTTGAAGTTTGAGTTGGCAACACAAGCAAGCAGCCCCAGTCTCTGTGCCCCTGTGCGAGCAGTGCCATGGGCAGATGAGGCTGAGCAACAGCTTTCCAGACTAGCTCTTTCTGGCTGCGAGCTATCTGCCGACGTTCGCATTTTCAGAGCAGGGCTGCCAGAGGCGCCCGGCACGAAAAACTTAATCTACGTTTGAAGTTTGAGGTGGCATGACAAACAAGCAGCCCCAATCTCTGCGCCTCTGTGCGAGCAGTGCCGTGGGCAGATGAGGCTGAGCAACAGCTTTCCAGGCTAGCTCTTTCTGTCTGCAAGCTATCTGCAGACGTTCGCATTTTCAAAGCAGGGCTGCCAGACTCGCCTGACACAGACCACCTAAGATACATTTGAAATTTGAGGTGTCAAGACAAGCAAGCAGCCCCAGTCTCTGTGCCTCTGTGCGAGCAGTGCCATGGGCAGATGAGGCTGAGCAACAGCTTTCCAGGCTAGCTTTTTCTGCCGGCGAGCTATCTGCAGACGTTCGCATTTTCAGAGCAGGACTGCCAGAGGCGCCCGGCACGGACCACCTCAGACACTTTTGAAGTTGGGGGGTGCAAGACAAGCAAGCAGCCCCAGTCTCTGTGCCTCTGTGCGAGCAGTGCCATGGGAAGATGAGGCTGAGCAACAGCTTTCCAGGCTAGCTCTTTCTGGCTGCGAGCTATCTGCGGATGTTAGCATTTTCAGAGCAGGGCTGCTAGAGGCCCCCTGCATGGACCCCCAAAGCTACGTTTGAAGTTTGAGGTGTCAAGACAAGCAAGCAGCCCCAGTCTCTGTGCCTCTGTGCGAGCAGTGCCATGGGCAGATGAGGCTGAGTAACAGTTTTCCAGGCTAGCTCTTTCTGCCTGCGAGCTATTTGCGAAGATCGCGTTTTAAGACAAGGACTGCCGGAGGCGCCCGGCAGGAAAACTTAAGCTACGTTTGAAGTTTAAGGTGGCAACACAAGCAAGCAGCCCCAGTCTCTGTGCCTCTGTGCGAGCAGTGCCATGGGCAGATGAGGCTGAGCAAAAGCTTTCCACGCTAGCTCTATCTGCCTGTGAGCTATCTGCAGACGTTCGCATTTTCAGAGCAGGGCTGCTGGAGGCGCCAGCACGGACCACCTAAGATACGTTTGAAGTTTGAGGGGGCAAAACAAGCAAGCAGGCCCAGTCTCTGTGCCTCTGTGCGAGCAGTGCCATGGGCAGATGAGGCTGAGCAACAGCTTTCCAGGCTAGGTCTTTCTGCCTGCGACCTATCTGCCGACGTTCGCATTTTCAGAGCAGTGCTGCCACAGGCGCACGGCAGGGACCACTGAAGATACTTTTGAAGTTTGAGGTGGCAAGACAAGCAAGCAGCCCCAGTCTCTGTGCCTCTCTGCGAGCAGTGCCATGGGCAGATGAGGCTGAGCAACAGCTTTCGAGGCTAGCTATTTCTGGCTGCGAGCTATGTGCAAACTTTCGCCTTTTCAGAGCAGGGCTGCTGGAGGGGCCTGGCATGGACCCCCAAAGCTACGTTTGAAGTTAGAGGTGGCAAGACAAGCAAGTATCCGCAGTCTCTGTGCCTCTGTGTGAGCAGTGCCATGGGCAGATGAGGCTGAGCAACAGCTTTCCAGGCTAGCTCTTTCTGGCTGCGAGTTATCTGCACACGTTCGAATTTTCAGAGCAGGCCTGCTGTAGGCGCCAGCACGGACCTCCTAAGATACGTTTGAAGTTTGAGGTGGCAAGACAAGCAAGCAGTCCCAGTCTCTGTGCCCCTGTGCGAGCAGTGCCATGGGCAGATGAGGCTGAGCAACAGCTTTCCAGGCTAGCTCTTTCTGTCTGCAAGCTATCTGCAGACGTTCGCATTTTCAAAGCAGGGCTGCTGGAGGGGCCTGGCATGGTCCACCTAAGATACGTTTGAAGTTTGAGTTGGCAACACAAGCAAGCAGCCCCAGTCTCTGTGCCCCTGTGCGAGCAGTGCCATGGGCAGATGAGGCTGAGCAACAGCTTTCCAGGCTAGCTCTTTCTGCCTGCGAGCTATCTGCCGACGTTCGCGTTTTCAGAGCAGGGCTGCCAGAGGCGCCCGGCACGGACCACCTCAGACACTTTTGAAGTTGGGGGGTGCAAGACAAGCAAGCAGCACCAGTCTCTGTGCCTCTGTGTGAGCAGTGCCATGGGAAGATGAGGCTGAGCAACAGCTTTCCAGGCTAGCTCTTTCTGGCTGCGAGCTATCTGCAGACGTTCGTATTTCACAGCACGCGTTCCGGACCCTCAGCCCGGAACCCCAAATCTACGTTTGAAGTTCGAGGTGGCAAGACAAGCAAGCAGCCTAAGTCTCTGTGCCTCTGTACGAGCAGTGCCATGGTCAGATGAGGCTGAGCAACAGCTTTCCAGGCTAGCTCTTTCTGCCGGCGAGCTATTTGCGACGTTCGCATTTTCAAACAAGAACTGCCGGAGGCGCCTGGCATGGTCCACCTAAGATACGTTTGAAGTTTGAGTTGGCAACACAAGCAAGCAGCCCCAGTCTCTGTGCCTCTGTGTGAGCAGTGCCATGGGCAGATGAGGCTGAGCAACAGCTTTCCAGGCTAGCTCTTTCTGCCTGCGAGCTATCTGCAGACGTTCGCATTTTCAAAGCAGGGATGCCAGAGGCGCCTGACACAGACCACCTAAGATACATTTGAAGTTTGAGGTGTCAAGACAAGCAAGCAGCCCCAGTCTCTGTGCCTCTGTGCGAGCAGTGCCATGGGCAGATGAGGCTGAGCAACAGCTTTCCACGCTAGCTCTTTCTGCCTGCGAGCTATCTGCCAACGTTCGCGTTTTCAGAGCAGGGCTGCCAGAGGCCCCCTGCATGGACCACCTCAGACACTTTTATAGTTGGGGGGTGCAAGACAAGCAAGCAGCCCCAGTCTCTGTGCCTCTGTGTGAGCAGTGCCATGGGCAGATGAGGCTGAGGAACAGCTTTCCAGGCTAGCTCTTTCTGGCTGCGAGCTATCTTCAGACGTTCGTATTTCACAGCACGCGTTCCGGACCCTCAGCCCGGACCACCAAATCTACGTTTGAAGTTCGAGGTGGCAAGACAAGCAAGCAGCCTTAGTCTCTGTGCCTCTGTACGAGCAGTGCCATGGGCAGATGAGGCTGAGCAACAGCTTTCCAGGCTAGCTCTTTCTGCCTGCGAGCTCTCTGCAGACGTTCGTATTTCAAAGCACGCATTCCGGACCAACAGCCCGGACCCCAAATCTACGTTTGAAGTTCGAGGTGGCAAGACAAGCAAGCAGCCTAAGTCTCTGTGCCTCTATACGAGCAGTGCCATGAGCAGATGAGGCTGAGCAACAGCTTTCCAGGCTAGCTCTTTCTGGCTGCGAGCTATCTGCAGATGTTAACATTTTCAGAGCAGGGCTGCTAGAGGCCCCCTGCATGGACCCCCAAAGATACGTTTGAAGTTTGAGGGGGCAAGACAAGCAAGCAGCCCCAGTCTCTTTGCCTCTGTGCGAGCAGTGCCATGGGCAGATGAGGCTGAGCAACAGCTTTCCACGCTAGCTCTTTCTGCCTGCGAGCTATCTGCAGATGTTAGCGTTTTCAGAGCAGGGCTGCCAGAGGCCCCCTGCGTGGACCACCTAATCTACCTTTGAAGTTTGACGTTGCAAGACAAGCAAGCAGCCCCAGTCTCTGTGCCTCTGTGCGAGCAGTGCCATGGGCAGATGAGGCTGAGCAACAGCTTTCCAGGCTAGCTCTTTCTGCCTGTGAGCTATCTGCAGACGTTCGCATTTTCAGAGCAGGGCTGCCAGCCGCACCCTGCACGGACCCCTAAAGATACGTTTGAAGTTTGAGGTGGCAAGACAATCAAGCAGCCCCAGTCTCTGTGCCTCTGTGCGAGCAGTGCCATGGGCAGATGAGGCTGAGCAACAGCTTTCCAGGCTAGCTCTTTCTGGCTGCGAGCTATCTGCAGACGTTCGCATTTTCAGAGCAGGGCTGCCAGAGGCGCCTGACACAGACCACCTAAGATACATTTGAAGTTTGAGGTGTCAAGACAAGCAAGCAGCCCCAGTCTCTGTGCCTCTGTGCGAGCAGTGCCATGGGCAGATGAGGCTGAGCAACAGCTTTCCAGGTTAGCTCTTTCTGCCTGCGAGCTATCTGCCGACGTTTGCGTTTTCAGAGCAGGGCTGCCAGAGGCGCCCGGCACGGACCACCTCAGACACTTTTGAAGTTGGGGGGTGCAAGACAAGCAAGCAGCCTAAGTCTCTGTGCCTCTGTACGAGCAGTGCCATGGTCAGATGAGGCTGAGCAACAGCTTTCAAGGTTAGCTCTTTCTGCCTGCGAGCTATCTGCAGAGGTTCGTATTTCAGAGCACGCGTTCCGGACCCACAGCCCGGACCCCCAAATCTACGTTTGAAGTTCGAGGTGGCAAGACAAGCAAGCAGCCTAAGTCTCTGTGCCTCTGTACGAGCAGTGCCATGGGCAGATGAGGCTGAGCAACAGCTTTCCAGGCTAGCTCTTTCTGGCTGCGAGCTATCTGCAGATGTTAGCATTTTCAGAGCAGGGCTGCTAGAGGCCCCCTGCATGGACCCCCAAAGATACGTTTGAAGTTTGAGGTGGCAAGACAAGCAAGCAGCCCCAGTCTCTGTGCCTCTCTGCGAGCAGTGCCATGGGCAGATGAGGCTGAGCAACAGCTTTCCAGGCTAGCTCTTTCTGGCTGCGAGCTATCTGCAGATGTTAGCATTTTCAGAGCAGGGCTGCTAGAGGCCCCCTGCATGGACCCCCAAAGATACGTTTGAAGTTTGAGGGGACAAGACAAGCAAGCAGCCCCAGACTCTGTGCCTCTGTACGAGCAGTGCCATGGGCAGATGAGGCTGAGCAACAGCTTTCCAGGCTAGCTCTTTCTGCCTGCGAGCTATCTGCAGATGTTAGCGTTTTCAGAGCAGGGCTGCCAGAGGCCCCCTGCATGGACCACCTAATCTACGTTTGAAGTTTGAGGTGGCAAGACAAGCAAGCAGCCCCAGTCTCTGTGCCTCTGTGCGAGCAGTGCCATGGGCAGATGAGGCTGAGCAACAGCTTTCCAGGCTAGCTCTTTCTGCCTGTGAGCTATCTGCAGACGTTCGCATTTTCAGAGCAGGGCTGCCAGCCGCACCCTGCACGGACCCCTAAAGATACGTTTGAAGTTTGAGGTGGCAAGACAATCAAGCAGCCCCAGTCTCTGTGCCTCTGTGCGAGCAGTGCCATGGGCAGATGAGGCTGAGCAACAGCTTTCCAGGCTAGCTCTTTCTGTCTGCGATCTATCTGCCGACGTTCGCATTTTCAGAGCAGGGCTGCCAGAGGCGCCCGGCACGGACCACCTCAGACACTTTTGAAGTTGGGGGGTGAAAGACAAGCAAGCAGCCCCAGTCTCTGTGCCTCTGTGTGAGCAGTGCCATGGGAATATGAGACTGAGCAACAGCTTTCCAGGCTAGCTCTTTCTGGCTGCGAGCTATCTGCAGACATTCGTATTTCAGAGCACGCGTTCCGGACCCCCAGCCCATACCCCCAAATCTACGTTTGAAGTTCGAGGTGGCAAGACAAGCAAGCAGCCTAAGTCTCTGTGCCTCTGTACGAGCAGTGCCATGAGCAGATGAGGCTGAGCAACAGCTTTCCAGGCTAGCTCTTTCTGGCTGCGTGCTATCTGCAGATGTTACCATTTTCAGAGCAGGGCTGCCAGAGGCCCCCTGCATGGACCCCCAAAGATACGTTTGAAGTTTGAGGGGGCAAGACAAGCAAGCAGCCCCAGTCTCTGTGCCTCTGTGCGAGCAGTGCCATGGGCAGATGAGGCTGAGCAACAGCTTTCCAGGTTAGCTCTTTCTGCCTGCGAGCTATCTGCCGACGTTCGCATTTTCAGAGCAGGGCTGCCAGAGGCGCCCGGCACGGACCACCTCAGACACTTTTGAAGTTGGGGGGTGCAAGACAGCAAGCAGCCCCAGTCTCTGTGCCTCTGTGTGAGCAGTGCCATGGGCAGATGAGGCTGAGGAACAGCTTTCCAGGCTAGCTCTTTCTGGCTGCGAGCTATCTGCAGACGTTCGTATTTCACAGCACGCGTTCCGGACCCTCAGCCCGGACCCCCAAATCTACGTTTGAAGTTCGAGGTGGCAAGACAAGCAAGCAGCCTAAGTCTCTGTGCCTCTGTACGAGCAGTGCCATGGGCAGATGAGGCTGAGCAACAGCTTTCCAGGCTACCTCTTTCTGCCGGCGAGCTATTTGCGACGTTCGCATTTTCAAACAAGGACTGCCGGAGGCGCCTGGCATGGTCCACCTAAGATATGTTTGAAGTTTGAGTTGGCAACACAAGAAAGCAGCCCCAGTCTCTGTGCCTCTGTGCGAGCAGTGCCATGGGCAGATGAGGCTGAGCAACAGCTTTCCAGGCTAGCTCTTTCTGCCTGTGAGCTATCTGCAGACGTTCGCATTTTCGGAGCAGGGCTGCCGGAAGCGCCCGGCATGGACCACCTAAGATACGTTTGAAGTTTGAGGGGGCAAAACAAGCAAGCAGCCCCAGTCTCTGTGCCTCTGTGCGAGCAGTGCCATGGGCAGATGAGGCTGAGCAACAGCTTTCAAGGTTAGCTCTTTCTGGCTGCGAGCTATATGCAGACGTTCGTATTTCAGAGCACGCGTTCCGGACCCACAGCCCGGACCCCCAAATCTACGTTTGAAGTTCGAGGTGGCAAGACAAGCAAGCAGCCTAAGTCTCTGTGCCTCTGTACGAGCAGTGCCATGAGCAGATGAGGCTGAGCAACAGCTTTCCACGCTAGCTCTTTCTGGCGGCGAGCTATCTGCAGATGTTAGCATTTTCAGAGCAGGGCTGCTACAGGCCCCCTGCATGGACCCCCAAAGATACGTTTGAAGTTTGAGGGGGCAAGACAATCAAGCAGCCCCAGTGTCTGTGCCTCTGTACGAGCAGTGCCATGGGCAGATGAGGCTGAGCAACAGCTTTCCACGCTAGCTCTTTCTGCCTGCGAGCTATCTGCAGATGTTAGCGTTTTCAGAGCAGGGCTGCCAGAGGCCCCCTGCATGGACCACCTTATCTACGTTTGAAGTTTGAGGTGGCAAGACAAGCAAGCAGCCCCAGTCTCTGTGCCTCTGTGCGAGCAGTGCCATGGGCAGATGAGGCTGAGCAACAGCTTTCCAGGCTAGCTCTTTCTGCCTGCGAGCTATTTGCGACGTTCGCGTTTTCAGACAAGGGCTGCCGGAGGCGCCTGGCATGGTCCACCTAAGATACGTTTGAAGTTTGAGTTGGCAACACAAGCAAGCAGCCCCAGTCTCTGTGCCCCTGTGCGAGCAGTGCCATGGGCAGATGAGGCTGAGCAACAGCTTTCCAGACTAGCTCTTTCTGGCTGCGAGCTATCTGCCGACGTTCGCATTTTCAGAGCAGGGCTGCCAGAGGCGCCCGGCACGAAAAACTTAATCTACGTTTGAAGTTTGAGGTGGCATGACAAACAAGCAGCCCCAATCTCTGCGCCTCTGTGCGAGCAGTGCCGTGGGCAGATGAGGCTGAGCAACAGCTTTCCAGGCTAGCTCTTTCTGTCTGCAAGCTATCTGCAGACGTTCGCATTTTCAAAGCAGGGCTGCCAGACTCGCCTGACACAGACCACCTAAGATACATTTGAAGTTTGAGGTGTCAAGACAAGCAAGCAGCCCCAGTCTCTGTGCCTCTGTGCGAGCAGTGCCATGGGCAGATGAGGCTGAGCAACAGCTTTCCAGGCTAGCTTTTTCTGCCGGCGAGCTATCTGCAGATGTTAGCATTTTCAGAGCAGGGCTGCTAGAGGCCCCCTGCATGGACCCCCAAAGATACGTTTGAAGTTTGAGGGGGCAAGACAAGCAAGCAGCCCCAGTCTCTGTGCCTCTGTGCGAGCAGTGCCATGGGCAGATGAGGCTGAGTAACAGTTTTCCAGGCTAGCTCTTTCTGCCTGCGAGCTATTTGCGAAGATCGCGTTTTAAGACAAGGACTGCCGGAGGCGCCCGGCAGGAAAACTTAAGCTACGTTTGAAGTTTAAGGTGGCAACACAAGCAAGCAGCCCCAGTCTCTGTGCCTCTGTGCGAGCAGTGCCATGGGCAGATGAGGCTGAGCAAAAGCTTTCCACGCTAGCTCTATCTGCCTGTGAGCTATCTGCAGACGTTCGCATTTTCAGAGCAGGGCTGCTGGAGGCGCCAGCACGGACCACCTAAGATACGTTTGAAGTTTGAGGGGGCAAAACAAGCAAGCAGGCCCAGTCTCTGTGCCTCTGTGCGAGCAGTGCCATGGGCAGATGAGGCTGAGCAACAGCTTTCCAGGCTAGGTCTTTCTGCCTGCGACCTATCTGCCGACGTTCGCATTTTCAGAGCAGTGCTGCCACAGGCGCACGGCAGGGACCACTGAAGATACTTTTGAAGTTTGAGGTGGCAAGACAAGCAAGCAGCCCCAGTCTCTGTGCCTCTCTGCGAGCAGTGCCATGGGCAGATGAGGCTGAGCAACAGCTTTCCAGGCTAGCTCTTTCTGCCTGCGAGCTATGTGCAAACTTTCGCCTTTTCAGAGCAGGGCTGCTGGAGGGGCCTGGCATGGTCCACCTAAGATACGTTTGAAGTTTGAGTTGGCATGACAAACAAGCAGCCCCAATCTCTGCGCCTCTGTGCGAGCAGTGCCGTGGGCAGATGAGGCTGAGCAACAGCTTTCCAGGTTAGCTCTTTCTGGCTGCGAGCTGTCTGCAGACGTTCGAATTTTCAGAGCAGCACTGTTGGATGTGCCCAGCATGGACCCCCAAAGCTACGTTTGAAGTTAGAGGTGGCAAGACAAGCAAGTATCCGCAGTCTCTGTGCCTCTGTGTGAGCAGTGCCATGGGCAGATGAGGCTGAGCAACAGCTTTCCAGGCTAGCTCTTTCTGGCTGCGAGTTATCTGCACACGTTCACATTTTCAGAGCAGGCCTGCTGTAGGCGCCAGCACGGACCTCCTAAGATACGTTTGAAGTTTGAGGTGGCAAGACAAGCAAGCAGTCCCAGTCTCTGTGCCCCTGTGCGAGCAGTGCCATGGGCAGATGAGGCTGAGCAACAGCTTTCCAGGCTAGCTCTTTCTGTCTGCAAGCTATCTGCAGACGTTCGCATTTTCAAAGCAGGGCTGCTGGAGGGGCCTGGCATGGTCCACCTAAGATACTTTTGAAGTTTGAGTTGGCAACACAAGCAAGCAGCCCCAGTCTCTGTGCCCCTGTGCGAGCAGTGCCATGGGCAGATGAGGCTGAGCAACAGCTTTCCAGGCTAGCTGTTTCTGCCTGCGAGCTATCTGCCGACGTTCGCATTTTCAGAGCAGGGCTGCCAGCCGCAACCTGCACGGACCCCTAAAGATACGTTTGAAGTTTGAGGTGGCAAGACAATCAAGCAGCCCCAGTCTCTGTGCCTCTGTGCGAGCAGTGCCATGGGCAGATGAGGCTGAGCAACAGCTTTCCAGGCTAGCTCTTTCTGCCTGTGAGCTATCTGCAGACGTTCGCATTTTCGGAGCAGGGCTGCCGGAAGCGCCCGGCATGGACCACCTAAGATACGTTTGAAGTTTGAGGGGGCAAAACAAGCAAGCAGCCCCAGTCTCTGTGCCTCTGTGCGAGCAGTGCCATGGGCAGATGAGGCTGAGCAACAGCTTTCAAGGTTAGCTCTTTCTGGCTGCGAGCTATATGCAGACGTTCGTATTTCAGAGCACGCGTTCCGGACCCACAGCCCGGACCCCCAAATCTACGTTTGAAGTTCGAGGTGGCAAGACAAGCAAGCAGCCTAAGTCTCTGTGCCTCTGTACGAGCAGTGCCATGAGCAGATGAGGCTGAGCAACAGCTTTCCAGGCTAGCTCTTTCTGGCGGCGAGCTATCTGCAGATGTTAGCATTTTCAGAGCAGGGCTGCTACAGGCCCCCTGCATGGACCCCCAAAGATACGTTTGAAGTTTGAGGGGGCAAGACAATCAAGCAGCCCCAGTGTCTGTGCCTCTGTACGAGCAGTGCCATGGGCAGATGAGGCTGAGCAACAGCTTTCCACGCTAGCTCTTTCTGCCTGCGAGCTATCTGCAGATGTTAGCGTTTTCAGAGCAGGGCTGCCAGAGGCCCCCTGCATGGACCACCTTATCTACGTTTGAAGTTTGAGGTGGCAAGACAAGCAAGCAGCCCCAGTCTCTGTGCCTCTGTGCGAGCAGTGCCATGGGCAGATGAGGCTGAGCAACAGCTTTCCAGGCTAGCTCTTTCTGCCTGCGAGCTATTTGCGACGTTCGCGTTTTCAGACAAGGGCTGCCGGAGGCGCCTGGCATGGTCCACCTAAGATACGTTTGAAGTTTGAGTTGGCAACACAAGCAAGCAGCCCCAGTCTCTGTGCCCCTGTGCGAGCAGTGCCATGGGCAGATGAGGCTGAGCAACAGCTTTCCAGACTAGCTCTTTCTGGCTGCGAGCTATCTGCCGACGTTCGCATTTTCAGAGCAGGGCTGCCAGAGGCGCCCGGCACGAAAAACTTAATCTACGTTTGAAGTTTGAGGTGGCATGACAAACAAGCAGCCCCAATCTCTGCGCCTCTGTGCGAGCAGTGCCGTGGGCAGATGAGGCTGAGCAACAGCTTTCCAGGCTAGCTCTTTCTGTCTGCAAGCTATCTGCAGACGTTCGCATTTTCAAAGCAGGGCTGCCAGACTCGCCTGACACAGACCACCTAAGATACATTTGAAGTTTGAGGTGTCAAGACAAGCAAGCAGCCCCAGTCTCTGTGCCTCTGTGCGAGCAGTGCCATGGGCAGATGAGGCTGAGCAACAGCTTTCCAGGCTAGCTTTTTCTGCCGGCGAGCTATCTGCAGATGTTAGCATTTTCAGAGCAGGGCTGCTAGAGGCCCCCTGCATGGACCCCCAAAGATACGTTTGAAGTTTGAGGGGGCAAGACAAGCAAGCAGCCCCAGTCTCTGTGCCTCTGTGCGAGCAGTGCCATGGGCAGATGAGGCTGAGTAACAGTTTTCCAGGCTAGCTCTTTCTGCCTGCGAGCTATTTGCGAAGATCGCGTTTTAAGACAAGGACTGCCGGAGGCGCCCGGCAGGAAAACTTAAGCTACGTTTGAAGTTTAAGGTGGCAACACAAGCAAGCAGCCCCAGTCTCTGTGCCTCTGTGCGAGCAGTGCCATGGGCAGATGAGGCTGAGCAAAAGCTTTCCACGCTAGCTCTATCTGCCTGTGAGCTATCTGCAGACGTTCGCATTTTCAGAGCAGGGCTGCTGGAGGCGCCAGCACGGACCACCTAAGATACGTTTGAAGTTTGAGGGGGCAAAACAAGCAAGCAGGCCCAGTCTCTGTGCCTCTGTGCGAGCAGTGCCATGGGCAGATGAGGCTGAGCAACAGCTTTCCAGGCTAGGTCTTTCTGCCTGCGACCTATCTGCCGACGTTCGCATTTTCAGAGCAGTGCTGCCACAGGCGCACGGCAGGGACCACTGAAGATACTTTTGAAGTTTGAGGTGGCAAGACAAGCAAGCAGCCCCAGTCTCTGTGCCTCTCTGCGAGCAGTGCCATGGGCAGATGAGGCTGAGCAACAGCTTTCGAGGCTAGCTATTTCTGGCTGCGAGCTATGTGCAAACTTTCGCCTTTTCAGAGCAGGGCTGCTGGAGGGGCCTGGCATGGTCCACCTAAGATACGTTTGAAGTTTGAGTTGGCATGACAAACAAGCAGCCCCAATCTCTGCGCCTCTGTGCGAGCAGTGCCGTGGGCAGATGAGGCTGAGCAACAGCTTTCCAGGTTAGCTCTTTCTGGCTGCGAGCTGTCTGCAGACGTTCGAATTTTCAGAGCAGCACTGTTGGATGTGCCCAGCATGGACCCCCAAAGCTACGTTTGAAGTTAGAGGTGGCAAGACAAGCAAGTATCCGCAGTCTCTGTGCCTCTGTGTGAGCAGTGCCATGGGCAGATGAGGCTGAGCAACAGCTTTCCAGGCTAGCTCTTTCTGGCTGCGAGTTATCTGCACACGTTCACATTTTCAGAGCAGGCCTGCTGTAGGCGCCAGCACGGACCTCCTAAGATACGTTTGAAGTTTGAGGTGGCAAGACAAGCAAGCAGTCCCAGTCTCTGTGCCCCTGTGCGAGCAGTGCCATGGGCAGATGAGGCTGAGCAACAGCTTTCCAGGCTAGCTCTTTCTGTCTGCAAGCTATCTGCAGACGTTCGCATTTTCAAAGCAGGGCTGCTGGAGGGGCCTGGCATGGTCCACCTAAGATACTTTTGAAGTTTGAGTTGGCAACACAAGCAAGCAGCCCCAGTCTCTGTGCCCCTGTGCGAGCAGTGCCATGGGCAGATGAGGCTGAGCAACAGCTTTCCAGGCTAGCTGTTTCTGCCTGCGAGCTATCTGCCGACGTTCGCATTTTCAGAGCAGGGCTGCCAGCCGCAACCTGCACGGACCCCTAAAGATACGTTTGAAGTTTGAGGTGGCAAGACAATCAAGCAGCCCCAGTCTCTGTGCCTCTGTGCGAGCAGTGCCATGGGCAGATGAGGCTGAGCAACAGCTTTCCAGGCTAGCTCTTTCTGGCTGCGAGCTATCTGCAGTCGTTCGCATTTTCAGAGCAGGCCTGCTGTAGGCGCCAGCACGGACCACCTAAGATACGTTTAAAGTTTGAGGGGGCAAAACAAGCAAGCAGCCCCAGTCTCTGTGCCTCTGTGCAAGCAGTGCCATGGGCAGATGAGGCTGAGCAACAGCTTTCCAGGTTAGCTCTTTCTGTCTGCAAGCTATTTGCAGACGTTCGCATTTTCAAAGCAGGGCTGCCAGAGGCGCCTGACACAGACCACCTAAGATACATTTGAAGTTTGAGGTGTCAAGACAAGCAAGCAGCCCCAGTCTCTGTGCCTCTGTGCGAGCAGTGCCATGGGCAGATGAGGCTGAGCAACAGCTTTCCAGGCTAGCTCTTTCTGCCTGCGAGCTATCTGCAGACGTTCGCATTTTCAGAGCAGGACTGCCAGAATCGCCCGGCACGCACCACCTCAGACACTTTTGAAGTTGGGGGTGCAAGACAAGCAAGCAGCCCCAGTCTCTGTGCCTCTGTGCGAGCAGTGCCATGGGAAGATGAGGCTGAGCAACAGCTTTCCAGGCTAGCTCTTTCTGCCTGCGAGCTATCTGCAGACGTTCGCATTTTCAGAGCAGCACTGTTGGATGTGCCCAGCATGGACCCTCAAAGCTACGTTTGAAGTTTGAGGTGGCAAGACAAGCAAGCAGCCCCAGTCTCTGTGCCTCTGTGTGAGCAGTGCCATGGGCAGATGAGGCTGAGCAACAGCTTTCCAGGCTAGCTCTTTCTGGCTGCGAGCTATCTGCAGACGTTCGTATTTCAGAGCACGCGTTCCGGACCCCCAGCCCGGACCCCCAAATCTGCGTTTGAAGTTCGAGGTGGCAAGACAAGCAAGCAGCCCCAGTCTCTGTGCCTCTGTGCGAGCAGTGCCATGGGCAGATGAGGCTGAGCAACAGCTTTCCAGGCTAGCTCTTTCTGCCTGCGAGCTATTTGCGACGTTCGCGTTTTCAGACAAGGGCTGCCGGAGGCGCCTGGCATGGTCCACCTAAGATACGTTTGAAGTTTGAGTTGGCAACACAAGCAAGCAGCCACAGTCTCTGTGCCCCTGTGCGAGCAGTGCCATGGGCAGATGAGGCTGAGCAACAGCTTTCCAGACTAGCTCTTTCTGGCTGCGAGCTATCTGCCGACGTTCGCATTTTCAGAGCAGGGCTGCCAGAGGCGCCCGGCACGAAAAACTTAATCTACGTTTGAAGTTTGAGGTGGCATGACAAACAAGCAGCCCCAATCTCTGCGCCTCTGTGCGAGCAGTGCCGTGGGCAGATGAGGCTGAGCAACAGCTTTCCAGGCTAGCTCTTTCTGTCTGCAAGCTATCTGCAGACGTTCGCATTTTCAAAGCAGGGCTGCCAGACTCGCCTGACACAGACCACCTAAGATACATTTGAAGTTTGAGGTGTCAAGACAAGCAAGCAGCCCCAGTCTCTGTGCCTCTGTGCGAGCAGTGCCATGGGCAGATGAGGCTGAGCAACAGCTTTCCAGGCTAGCTTTTTCTGCCGGCGAGCTATCTGCAGATGTTAGCATTTTCAGAGCAGGGCTGCTAGAGGCCCCCTGCATGGACCCCCAAAGATACGTTTGAAGTTTGAGGGGGCAAGACAAGCAAGCAGCCCCAGTCTCTGTGCCTCTGTGCGAGCAGTGCCATGGGCAGATGAGGCTGAGTAACAGTTTTCCAGGCTAGCTCTTTCTGCCTGCGAGCTATTTGCGAAGATCGCGTTTTAAGACAAGGACTGCCGGAGGCGCCCGGCAGGAAAACTTAAGCTACGTTTGAAGTTTAAGGTGGCAACACAAGCAAGCAGCCCCAGTCTCTGTGCCTCTGTGCGAGCAGTGCCATGGGCAGATGAGGCTGAGCAAAAGCTTTCCACGCTAGCTCTATCTGCCTGTGAGCTATCTGCAGACGTTCGCATTTTCAGAGCAGGGCTGCTGGAGGCGCCAGCACGGACCACCTAAGATACGTTTGAAGTTTGAGGGGGCAAAACAAGCAAGCAGGCCCAGTCTCTGTGCCTCTGTGCGAGCAGTGCCATGGGCAGATGAGGCTGAGCAACAGCTTTCCAGGCTAGGTCTTTCTGCCTGCGACCTATCTGCCGACGTTCGCATTTTCAGAGCAGTGCTGCCACAGGCGCACGGCAGGGACCACTGAAGATACTTTTGAAGTTTGAGGTGGCAAGACAAGCAAGCAGCCCCAGTCTCTGTGCCTCTCTGCGAGCAGTGCCATGGGCAGATGAGGCTGAGCAACAGCTTTCGAGGCTAGCTATTTCTGGCTGCGAGCTATGTGCAAACTTTCGCCTTTTCAGAGCAGGGCTGCTGGAGGGGCCTGGCATGGTCCACCTAAGATACGTTTGAAGTTTGAGTTGGCATGACAAACAAGCAGCCCCAATCTCTGCGCCTCTGTGCGAGCAGTGCCGTGGGCAGATGAGGCTGAGCAACAGCTTTCCAGGTTAGCTCTTTCTGGCTGCGAGCTGTCTGCAGACGTTCGAATTTTCAGAGCAGCACTGTTGGATGTGCCCAGCATGGACCCCCAAAGCTACGTTTGAAGTTAGAGGTGGCAAGACAAGCAAGTATCCGCAGTCTCTGTGCCTCTGTGTGAGCAGTGCCATGGGCAGATGAGGCTGAGCAACAGCTTTCCAGGCTAGCTCTTTCTGGCTGCGAGTTATCTGCACACGTTCACATTTTCAGAGCAGACCTGCTGTAGGCGCCAGCACGGACCTCCTAAGATACGTTTGAAGTTTGAGGTGGCAAGACAAGCAAGCAGTCCCAGTCTCTGTGCCCCTGTGCGAGCAGTGCCATGGGCAGATGAGGCTGAGCAACAGCTTTCCAGGCTAGCTCTTTCTGTCTGCAAGCTATCTGCAGACGTTCGCATTTTCAAAGCAGGGCTGCTGGAGGGGCCTGGCATGGTCCACCTAAGATACTTTTGAAGTTTGAGTTGGCAACACAAGCAAGCAGCCCCAGTCTCTGTGCCCCTGTGCGAGCAGTGCCATGGGCAGATGAGGCTGAGCAACAGCTTTCCAGGCTAGCTGTTTCTGCCTGCGAGCTATCTGCCGACGTTCGCATTTTCAGAGCAGGGCTGCCAGCCGCAACCTGCACGGACCCCTAAAGATACGTTTGAAGTTTGAGGTGGCAAGACAATCAAGCAGCCCCAGTCTCTGTGCCTCTGTGCGAGCAGTGCCATGGGCAGATGAGGCTGAGCAACAGCTTTCCAGGCTAGCTCTTTCTGGCTGCGAGCTATCTGCAGTCGTTCGCATTTTCAGAGCAGGCCTGCTGTAGGCGCCAGCACGGACCACCTAAGATACGTTTAAAGTTTGAGGGGGCAAAACAAGCAAGCAGCCCCAGTCTCTGTGCCTCTGTGCAAGCAGTGCCATGGGCAGATGAGGCTGAGCAACAGCTTTCCAGGTTAGCTCTTTCTGTCTGCAAGCTATTTGCAGACGTTCGCATTTTCAAAGCAGGGCTGCCAGAGGCGCCTGACACAGACCACCTAAGATACATTTGAAGTTTGAGGTGTCAAGACAAGCAAGCAGCCCCAGTCTCTGTGCCTCTGTGCGAGCAGTGCCATGGGCAGATGAGGCTGAGCAACAGCTTTCCAGGCTAGCTCTTTCTGCCTGCGAGCTATCTGCAGACGTTCGCATTTTCAGAGCAGGACTGCCAGAATCGCCCGGCACGCACCACCTCAGACACTTTTGAAGTTGGGGGTGCAAGACAAGCAAGCAGCCCCAGTCTCTGTGCCTCTGTGCGAGCAGTGCCATGGGAAGATGAGGCTGAGCAACAGCTTTCCAGGCTAGCTCTTTCTGCCTGCGAGCTATCTGCAGACGTTCGCATTTTCAGAGCAGCACTGTTGGATGTGCCCAGCATGGACCCTCAAAGCTACGTTTGAAGTTTGAGGTGGCAAGACAAGCAAGCAGCCCCAGTCTCTGTGCCTCTGTGTGAGCAGTGCCATGGGCAGATGAGGCTGAGCAACAGCTTTCCAGGCTAGCTCTTTCTGGCTGCGAGCTATCTGCAGACGTTCGTATTTCAGAGCACGCGTTCCGGACCCCCAGCCCGGACCCCCAAATCTGCGTTTGAAGTTCGAGGTGGCAAGACAAGCAAGCAGCCCCAGTCTCTGTGCCTCTGTGCGAGCAGTGCCATGGGCAGATGAGGCTGAGCAACAGCTTTCCAGGCTAGCTCTTTCTGCCTGCGAGCTATTTGCGACGTTCGCGTTTTCAGACAAGGGCTGCCGGAGGCGCCTGGCATGGTCCACCTAAGATACGTTTGAAGTTTGAGTTGGCAACACAAGCAAGCAGCCACAGTCTCTGTGCCCCTGTGCGAGCAGTGCCATGGGCAGATGAGGCTGAGCAACAGCTTTCCAGACTAGCTCTTTCTGGCTGCGAGCTATCTGCCGACGTTCGCATTTTCAGAGCAGGGCTGCCAGAGGCGCCCGGCATGAAAAACTTAATCTACGTTTGAAGTTTGAGGTGGCATGACAAACAAGCAGCCCCAGTCTCTGCGCCTCTGTGCGAGCAGTGCCTTGGGAGATGAGGCTGAGCAACAGCTTTCCAGGCTAGCTCTTTCTGTCTGCAAGCTATCTGCAGACGTTCGCATTTTCAAAGCAGGGCTGCCAGAGTCGCCTGACACAGACCACCTAAGATACATTTGAAGTTTGAGGTGTCAAGACAAGCAAGCAGCCTAAGTCTCTGTGCCTCTGTACGAGCAGTGCCATGGTCAGATGAGGCTGAGCAACAGCTTTCCAGGCTAGCTCTTTCTGCCGGCGAGCTATTTGCGACGTTCGCATTTTCAAACAAGGACTGCCGGAGGCGCCTGGCATGGTCCACCTAAGATACGTTTGAAGTTTGAGTTGGCAACACAAGCAAGCAGCCCCAGTCTCTGTGCCTCTGTGCGAGCACTGCCATGGGCAGATGAGGCTGAGCAACAGCTTTCCAGGCTAGCTCTTTCTGGCTGCGAGCTATCTGCCGACTTTCGCATTTTCGGAGCAGGGCTGCCGGAAGCGCCCGGCATGGACCACCTAAGATACGTTTGAAGTTTGAGGGGGCAAAACAAGCAAGCAGCCCCAGTCTCTGTGCCTCTGTGTGAGCAGTGCCATGGGCAGATGAGGCTGAGCAACAGCTTTCAAGGTTAGCTCTTTCTGCCTGCGATCTATCTGCAGAGGTTCGTATTTCAGAGCACGCGTTCCGGACCCACAGCCCGGACCCCCAAATCTACGTTTGAAGTTCGAGGTGGCAAGACAAGCAAGCAGCCTAAGTCTCTGTGCCTCTGTACGAGCAGTGCCATGGGCAGATGAGGCTGAGCAACAGCTTTCCAGGCTAGCTCTTTCTGGCTGCGAGCTATCTGCAGATGTTAGCATTTTCAGAGCAGGGCTGCTAGAGGCCCCCTGCATGGACCCCCAAAGATACGTTTGAAGTTTGAGGTGGCAAGACAAGCAAGCAGCCCCAGTCTCTGTGCCTCTCTGCGAGCAATGCCATGGGCAGATGAGGCTGAGCAACAGCTTTCCAGGCTAGCTCTTTCTGGCTGCGAGCTATCTGCAGATGTTAGCATTTTCAGATCAGGGCTGCTAGAGGCCCCCTGCATGGACCCCCAAAGATACGTTTGAAGTTTGAGGGGGCAAGACAAGCAAGCAGCCCCAGACTCTGTGCCTCTGTACGAGCAGTGCCATGGGAAGATGAGGCTGAGCAACAGCTTTCCAGGCTACCTCTTTCTGCCTGCGAGCTATCTGCAGATGTTAGCGTTTTCAGAGCAGGGCTGCCAGAGGCCCCCTGCATGGACCACCTAATCTACGTTTGAAGTTTGAGGTGGCAAGACAAGCAAGCAGCCCCAGTCTCTGTGCCTCTGTACGAGCAGTGCCATGAGCAGATGAGGCTGAGCAACAGCTTTCCAGGCTAGCTCTTTCTGGCTGCGTGCTATCTGCAGATGTTACCATTTTCAGAGCAGGGCTGCCAGAGGCCACCTGCATGGACCCCCAAAGATACGTTTGAAGTTTGAGGGGGCAAGACAAGCAAGCAGCCCCAGTCTCTGTGCCTCTGTGCGAGCAGTGCCATGGGCAGATGAGGCTGAGCAACAGCTTTCCAGGTTAGCTCTTTCTGCCTGCGAGCTATCTGCCGACGTTCGCATTTTCAGAGCAGGGCTGACAGAGGCGCCCGGCACGGACCACCTCAGACACTTTTGAAGTTGGGGGATGCAGGACAAGCAAGCAGCCCCAGTCTCTGTGCCTCTGTGCGAGCAGTGCCATGGGAAGATGAGGCTGAGGAACAGCTTTCCAGGCTAGCTCTTTCTGGCTGCGAGCTATCTGCAGACGTTCGTATTTCACAGCACGCGTTCCGGACCCTCAGCCCGGACCCCCAAATCTACGTTTGAAGTTCGAGGTGGCAAGACAAGCAAGCAGCCTAAGTCTCTGTGCCTCTGTACGAGCAGTGCCATGGGCAGATGAGGCTGAGCAACAGCTTTCCAGGCTAGCTCTTTCTGCCGGCGAGCTATTTGCGACGTTCGCATTTTCAAACAAGGACTGCCGGAGGCGCCTGGCATGGTCCACCTAAGATATGTTTGAAGTTTGAGTTGGCAACACAAGCAAGCAGCCCCAGTCTCTGTGCCCCTGTGCGAGCAGTGCCATGGGCAGATGAGGCTGAGCAACAGCTTTCCAGGCTAGCTCTTTCTGCCTGCGAGCTATCTGCCGACTTTCGCATTTTCAGAGCAGGGATGCCAGAGGCGCCCGGCACGAAGCACTTAAGCTACGCTTGAAGTTTAAGGTGGCAAGACAAGCAAGCAGCCCCAGTCTCTGTGCCTCTGTGCGAGCAGTGCCATGGGCAGATGAGGCTGAGCAACAGCTTTCCAGGCTAGCTCTTTCTGCCTGTGAGCTATCTGCAGACGTTCGCATTTTCGGAGCAGGGCTGCCGGAAGCGCCCGGCATGGACCACCTAAGATACGTTTGAAGTTTGAGGGGGCAAAACAAGCAAGCAGCCCCAGTCTCTGTGCCTCTGTGCGAGCAGTGCCATGGGCAGATGAGGCTGAGCAACAGCTTTCAAGGTTAGCTCTTTCTGGCTGCGAGCTATATGCAGACGTTCGTATTTCAGAGCACGCGTTCCGGACCCACAGCCCGGACCCCCAAATCTACGTTTGAAGTTCGAGGTGGCAAGACAAGCAAGCAGCCTAAGTCTCTGTGCCTCTGTACGAGCAGTGCCATGAGCAGATGAGGCTGAGCAACAGCTTTCCACGCTAGCTCTTTCTGGCTGCGAGCTATCTGCAGATGTTAGCATTTTCAGAGCAGGGCTGCTACAGGCCCCCTGCATGGACCCCCAAAGATACGTTTGAAGTTTGAGGGGGCAAGACAATCAAGCAGCCCCAGTCTCTGTGCCTCTGTACGAGCAGTGCCATGGGCAGATGAGGCTGAGCAACAGCTTTCCACGCTAGCTCTTTCTGCCTGCGAGCTATCTGCAGATGTTAGCGTTTTCAGAGCAGGGCTGCTAGAGGCCCCCTGCATGGACCACCTAATCTACGTTTGAAGTTTGAGGTGGCAAGACAAGCAAGCAGCTCCAGTCTCTGTGCCTCTGTGCGAGCAGTGCCATGGGCAGATGAGGCTGAGCAACAGCTTTCCAGGCTAGCTCTTTCTGCCTGCGAGCTATTTGCGACGTTCGCGTTTTCAGACAAGGGCTGCCGGAGGCGCCTGGCATGGTCCACCTAAGATACGTTTGAAGTTTGAGTTGGCAACACAAGCAAGCAGCCCCAGTCTCTGTGCCCCTGTGCGAGCAGTGCCATGGGCAGATGAGGCTGAGCAACAGCTTTCCAGACTAGCTCTTTCTGGCTGCGAGCTATCTGCCGACGTTCGCATTTTCAGAGCAGGGCTGCCAGAGGCGCCCGGCACGAAAAACTTAATCTACGTTTGAAGTTTGAGGTGGCATGACAAACAAGCAGCCCCAATCTCTGCGCCTCTGTGCGAGCAGTGCCGTGGGCAGATGAGGCTGAGCAACAGCTTTCCAGGCTAGCTCTTTCTGTCTGCAAGCTATCTGCAGACGTTCGCATTTTCAAAGCAGGGCTGCCAGAGTCGCCTGACACAGACCACCTAAGATACATTTGAAGTTTGAGGTGTCAAGACAAGCAAGCAGCCCCAGTCTCTGTGCCTCTGTGCGAGCAGTGCCATGGGCAGATGAGGCTGAGCAACAGCTTTCCAGGCTAGCTTTTTCTGCCGGCGAGCTATCTGCAGACGTTCGCATTTTCAGAGCAGGACTGCCAGAGGCGCCCGGCACGGACCACCTCAGACACTTTTGAAGTTGGGGGGTGCAAGACAAGCAAGCAGCCCCAGTCTCTGTGCCTCTGTGCGAGCAGTGCCATGGGCAGATGAGGCTGAGCAACAGCTTTCCAGGCTAGCTCTTTCTGGCTGCGAGCTATCTGCGGATGTTAGCATTTTCAGAGCAGGGCTGCTAGAGGCCCCCTGCATGGACCCCCAAAGATACGTTTGAAGTTTGAGGGGGCAAGACAAGCAAGCAGCCCCAGTCTCTGTGCCTCTGTGCGAGCAGTGCCATGGGCAGATGAGGCTGAGTAACAGTTTTCCAGGCTAGCTCTTTCTGCCTGCGAGCTATTTGCGAAGATCGCGTTTTAAGACAAGGACTGCCGGAGGCGCCCGGCAGGAAAACTTAAGCTCCGTTTGAAGTTTAAGGTGGCAACACAAGCAAGCAGCCCCAGTCTCTGTGCCTCTGTGCGAGCAGTGCCATGGGCAGATGAGGCTTAGCAAAAGCTTTCCACGCTAGCTCTATCTGCCTGTGAGCTATCTGCAGACGTTCGCATTTTCAGAGCAGGGCTGCTGGAGGCGCCAGCACGGACCACCTAAGATACGTTTGAAGTTTGAGGGGTCAAAACAAGCAAGCAGGCCCAGTCTCAGTGCCTCTGTGCGAGCAGTGCCATGGGCAGATGAGGCTGAGCAACAGCTTTCCAGGCTAGGTCTTTCTGCCTGCGACCTATCTGCCGACGTTCGCATTTTCAGAGCAGTGCTGCCACATGCGCACGGCAGGGACCACTGAAGATACTTTTGAAGTTTGAGGTGGCAAGACAAGCAAGCAGCCCCAGTCTCTGTGCCTCTCTGCGAGCAGTGCCATGGGCAGATGAGGCTGAGCAACAGCTTTCGAGGCTAGCTATTTCTGGCTGCGAGCTATGTGCAAACTTTCGCCTTTTCAGAGCAGGGCTGCTGGAGGGGCCTGGCATGGTCCACCTAAGATACGTTTGAAGTTTGAGTTGGCATGACAAACAAGCAGCCCCAATCTCTGCGCCTCTGTGCGAGCAGTGCCGTGGGCAGATGAGGCTGAGCAACAGCTTTCCAGGCTAGCTCTTTCTGGCTGCCAGCTATCTGCAGACGTTCGCATTTTTGGAGCAGAGCTGCCTGACGCACTTTGCAAGAACCGCCAAAGCTACGTTTGAAGTTTGAGGTGTCAAGACAAGCAAGCAGCCCGAGTCTCTGTGCCTCTGTGCGAGCAGTGCCATGGGAAGATGAGGCTGAGCAACAGCTTTCCAGGTTAGCTCTTTCTGGCTGCGAGCTGTCTGCAGACGTTCGAATTTTCAGAGCAGCACTGTTGGATGTGCCCAGCATGGACCCCCAAAGCTACGTTTGAAGTTAGAGGTGGCAAGACAAGCAAGTATCCGCAGTCTCTGTGCCTCTGTGTGAGCAGTGCCATGGGCAGATGAGGCTGAGCAACAGCTTTCCAGGCTAGCTCTTTCTGGCTGCGAGTTATCTGCACACGTTCACATTTTACAGAGCAGGCCTGCTGTAGGCGCCAGCACGGACCTCCTAAGATACGTTTGAAGTTTGAGGTGGCAAGACAAGCAAGCAGTCCCAGTCTCTGTGCCCCTGTGCGAGCAGTGCCATGGGCAGATGAGGCTGAGCAACAGCTTTCCAGGCTAGCTCTTTCTGCCTGCGAGCTATCTGCCGACGTTCGCATTTTCAGAGCAGGGCTGCCAGCCGCAACCTGCACGGACCCCTAAAGATACGTTTGAAGTTTGAGGTGGCAAGACAGTCAAGCAGCCCCAGTCTCTGTGCCTCTGTGCGAGCAGTGCCATGGGCAGATGAGGCTGAGCAACAGCTTTCCAGGCTAGCTCTTTCTGGCTGCGAGCTATCTGCAGTCGTTCGCATTTTCAGAGCAGGCCTGCTGTAGGCGCCAGCACGGAACGCCTTAGATACGTTTAAAGTTTGAGGGGGCAAAACAAGCAAGCAGGCCCAGTCTCTGTGCCTCTGTGCAAGCAGTGCCATGGGCAGATGAGGCTGAGCAACAGCTTTCCAGGTTAGCTCTTTCTGTCTGCAAGCTATCTGCAGACGTTCGCATTTTCAAAGCAGGGCTGCCAAAGGCGCCTGACACAGACCACCTAAGATACATTTGAAGTTTGAGGTGTCAAGACAAGCAAGCAGCCCCAGTCTCTGTGCCTCTGTGCGAGCAGTGCCATGGGCAGATGAGGCTGAGCAACAGCTTTCCAGGCTAGCTCTTTCTGCCTGCGAGCTATCTGCAGACGTTCGCATTTTCAGAGCAGGACTGCCAGAATCGCCCGGCACGCACCACCTCAGACACTTTGGAAGGTGGGGGTGCAAGACAAGCAAGCAGCCCCAGTCTCTGTGCCTCTGTGCGAGCAGTGCCATGGGAAGATGAGGCTGAGCAACAGCTTTCCAGGCTAGCTCTTTCTGCCTGCGAGCTATCTGCCGACGTTCGCATTTTCAGAGTAGCACTGTTGGATGTGCCCAGCATGGACCCTCAAAGCTACGTTTGAAGTTTGAGGTGGCAAGACAAGCAAGCAGCCCCAGTCTCTGTGCCTCTGTGTGAGCAGTGCCATGGGCAGATGAGGCTGAGCAACAGCTTTCCAGGCTAGCTCTTTCTGGCTGCGAGCTATCTGCAGACGTTCGTATTTCAGAGCACGCGTTCCGGACCCCCAGCCCGGACCCCCAAATCTGCGTTTGAAGTTCGAGGTGGCAAGACAAGCAAGCAGCCCCAGTCTCTGTGCCTCTGTGCGAGCAGTGCCATGGGCAGATGAGGCTGAGCAACAGCTTTCCAGGCTAGCTCTTTCTGCCTGCGAGCTATTTGCGACGTTCGCGTTTTCAGACAAGGGCTGCCGGAGGCGCCTGGCATGGTCCACCTAAGATACGTTTGAAGTTTGAGTTGGCAACACAAGCAAGCAGCCCCAGTCTCTGTGCCCCTGTGCGAGCAGTGCCATGGGCAGATGAGGCTGAGCAACAGCTTTCCAGACTAGCTCTTTCTGGGTGCGAGCTATCTGCTGACGTTCGCATTTTCAGAGCAGGGCTGCCAGAGGCGCCCGGCACGAAAAACTTAATCTACGTTTGAAGTTTGAGGTGGCATGACAAACAAGCAGCCCCAGTCTCTGCGCCTCTGTGCGAGCAGTGCCTTGGGAGATGAGGCTGAGCAACAGCTTTCCAGGCTAGCTCTTTCTGTCTGCAAGCTATCTGCAGACGTTCGCATTTTCAAAGCAGGGCTGCCTGACGCACTTTGCAAGAACCGCCAAAGCTACGTTTGAAGTTTGAGGTGTCAAGACAAGCAAGCAGCCCCAGTCTCTGTGCCTCTGTGCGAGCAGTGCCATGGGCAGATGAGGCTGAGCAACAGCTTTCCAGGCTAGCTCTTTCTGGCTGCGAGCTATCTGCCGACTTTCGCATTTTCAGAGCAGGGCTGCCAGAGGCGCCCGGTACGAAGCACTTAAGCTACTTTTGAAGTTTAAGGTGGCAAGACAAGCAAGCAGCCGCAGTCTCTGTGCCTCTGTGCGAGCAGTGCCATGGGCAGATGAGGCTGAGCAACAGCTTTCCAGGCTAGCTCTTTCTGCCTGCGAGCTATCTGCCGACGTTCGCATTTTCAGAGCAGGGCTGCCAGCCGCAACCTGCACGGACCCCTAAAGATACGTTTGAAGTTTGAGGTGGCAAGACAATCAAGCACCCCCAGTCTCTGTGCCTCTGTGCGAGCAGTGCCATGGGCAGATGAGGCTGAGCAACAGCTTTCCAGGCTACTTCTTCTGGCTGCGAGCTATCTGCAGTCGTTCGCATTTTCAGAGCAGGCCTGCTGTAGGCGCCAGCACGGACCACCTAAGATACGTTTGAAGTTTGAGGGGGCAAAACAAGCAAGCAGCCCCAGTCTCTGTGCCTCTGTGCAAGCAGTGCCATGGGCAGATGAGGCTGAGCAACAGCTTTCCAGGTTAGCTCTTTCTGTCTGCAAGCTATCTGCAGACGTTCGCATTTTCAAAGCAGGGCTGCCAGAGGCGCCTGACACAGACCACCTAAGATACATTTGAAGTTTGAGGTGTCAAGACAAGCAAGCAGCCCCAGTCTCTGTGCCTCTGTGCGAGCAGTGCCATGGGCAGATGAGGCTGAGCAACAGCTTTCCAGGCTAGCTCTTTCTGCCTGCGAGCTATCTGCAGACATTCGCATTTTCGGAGCAGGACTGCCAGAATCGCCCGGCACGCACCACCTCAGACACTTTTGAAGTTGGGGGTGCAAGACAAGCAAGCAGCCCCAGTCTCTGTGCCTCTGTGCGAGCAGTGCCATGGGAAGATGAGGCTGAGCAACAGCTTTCCAGGCTAGCTCTTTCTGCCTGCGAGCTATCTGCAGACGTTCGCATTTTCAGAGCAGCACTGTTGGATGTGCCCAGCATGGACCCTCAAATCTACGTTTGAAGTTTGAGGTGGCAAGACAAGCAAGCAGCCCCAGTCTCTGTGCCTCTGTGCGAGCAGTGCCATGGGCAGATGAGGCTGAGCAACAGCTTTCCAGGCTAGCTCTTTCTGCCTGCGAGCTATCTGCCGACGTTCGCATTTTCACAGCAGGGCTGCCAGAGGCGCCCGGCACGGACCACCTCAGACACTTTTGAAGTTGGGGGGTGCAAGACAAGCAAGCAGCCCCAGTCTCTGTGCCTCTGTGCGAGCAGTGCCATGGGCAGATGAGGCTGAGGAACAGCTTTCCAGGCTAGCTCTTTCTGGCTGCGAACTATCTGCAGACGTTCGTATTTCACAGCACGCGTTCCGGACCCTCAGCCCGGACCCCCAAATCTACGTTTGAAGTTCGAGGTGGCAAGACAAGCAAGCAGCCTAAGTCTCTGTGCCTCTGTGCGAGCAGTGCCATGGGCAGATGAGGCTGAGCAACAGCTTTCCAGGCTAGCTCTTTCTGCCGGCGAGCTATTTGCGACGTTCGCATTTTCAAACAAGGACTGCCGGAGGCGCCTGGCATGGTCCACCTAAGATATGTTTGAAGTTTGAGGTGGCAACACAAGCAAGCAGCCCCAGTGTCTGTGCCTCTGTGCGAGCAGTGCCATGGGCAGATGAGGCTGAGCAACAGCTTTCCAGGCTAGCTCTTTCTGCCTGCGAGCTATCTGCAGATGTTAGCGTTTTCAGAGCAGGGCTGCCAGAGGCCCCCTGCATGGACCACCTAATCTACGTTTGAAGTTTGAGGTGGCAAGACAAGCAAGCAGCCCCAGTCTCTGTGCCTCTGTGCGAGCAGTGCCATGGGCAGATGAGGCTGAGCAACAGCTTTCCAGACTAGCTGTTTCTGCCTGTGAGCTATCTGCAGATGTTCGCATTTTCAGAGCAGGGCTGCCAGCCGCACCCTGCACGGACCCCTAAAGATACGTTTGAAGTTTGAGGTGGCAAGACAATCAAGCAGCCCCAGTCTCTGTGCCTCTGTGCGAGCAGTGCCATGGGCAGATGAGGCTGAGCAACAGCTTTCCAGGCTAGCTCTTTCTGGCTGCGAGCTATCTGCAGACGTTCGTATTTCAGAGCACGCGTTCCGGAACCCCAGCGCATACCCCAAAATCTACGTTTGAAGTTCGAGGTGGCAAGACAAGCAAGTAGCCTAAGTCTCTGTGCCTCTGTACGAGCAGTGCCATGAGCAGATGAGGCTGAGCAACAGCTTTCCTGGCTAGCTCTTTCTGGCTGCGTGCTATCTGCAGATGTTAGCATTTTCAGAGCAGGGCTGCTACAGGCCCCCTGCATGGACCCCCAAAGATACGTTTGAAGTTTGAGGGGGCAAGACAAGCAAGCAGCCCCAGTCTCTGTGCCTCTTTACGAGCAGTGCCATGGGCAGATGAGGCTGAGCAACAGCTTTCCAGGCTAGCTCTTTCTGTCTGCGAGCTATCTGCCGACGTTCGCATTTTAAGAGCAGGGCTGCCAGCCGCACCCTGCACGGACCCCTAAAGATACGTTTGAAGTTTGAGGTGGCAAGACAATCAAGCAGCCCCAGTCTCTGTGCCTCTGTGCGAGCAGTGCCATGGGCAGATGAGGCTGAGCAACAGCTTTCCAGGCTAGCTCTTTCTGGCTGAGAGCTATCTGCAGTCGTTCGCATTTTTGGAGCAGGCCTGCTGTAGGCGCCAGCACGGACCACCTAAGATACGTTTGAAGTTTGAGGAGGCAAAACAAGCAAGCAGGCCCAGTCTCTGTGCCTCTGTGCAAGCAGTGCCGTGGGCAGATGAGGCTGAGCAACAGCTTTCCAGGTTAGCTCTTTCTGTCTGCAAGCTATCTGCAGACGTTCGCATTTTCAAAGCAGGGCTGCCAGAGGCGCCTGACACAGACTACCTAAGATACATTTGAAGTTTGAGGTGTCAAGACAAGCAAGCAGCCCCAGTCTCTGTGCCTCTGTGCGAGCAGTGCCATGGGCAGATGAGGCTGAGCAACATCTTTCCAGGTTAGCTCTTTCTGCCTGCGAGCTATCTGCCGACGTTCACATTTTCAGAGCAGGGCTGCCAGAGGCGCCCGGCACGAAACACTTAATCTACGTTTGAAGTTTGAGGTGGCATGACAAGCAAGCAGCCCCAATCTCTGCGCCTCTGTGCGAGCAGTGCCGTGGGCAGATGAGGCTGAGCAACAGCTTTCCAGGCTAGCTCTTTCTGCCTGTGAGCTATCTGAAGACGTTCGCATTTTCAGAGCAGGGCTGCCAGCTGCACCCTGCACGGACACCTAAAGATAAGTTTGAAGTTTTAGGTGGCAAGACAAGCAAGCAGCCCCAGTCTCTGTGCCTCTGTGTGACCAGTGCCATGGGCAGATGAGGCTGAGCAACAGCTTTCCAGGCTAGCTCTTTCTGGCTGCGAGCTATCTGCAGACGTTCGCATTTTCAGAGCAGGACTGCCAGAGGCGCCCGGCACGGACCACCTCAGACACTTTTGAAGTTGGGGGGTGCAAGACAAGCAAGCAGCCCCAGTCTCTGTGCCTCTGTGCGAGCAGTGCCATGGGAAGATGAGGCTGAGCAACAGCTTTCCACGCTAGCTCTTTCTGGCTGCGAGCTATCTGCGGATGTTAGCATTTTCAGAGCAGGGCTGCTAGAGGCCCCCTGCATGGACCCCCAAAGATACGTTTGAAGTTTGAGGGGGCAAGGCAAGCAAGCAGCCCCAGTCTCTGTGCCTCTGTGCGAGCAGTGCCATGGGCAGATGAGGCTGAGCAAAAGCTTTCCACGCTAGCTCTATCTGCCTGTGAGCTATTTGCAGACGTTCGCATTTTCAGAGCAGGGCTGCTGGAGGCGCCAGCACGGACCACCTAAGATACGTTTGATGTTTGAGGGGGCAAAACAAGCAAGCAGCCCCAGTCTCTGTGCCTCTGTGCGAGCAGTGCCATGGGCAGATGAGGCTGAGCAACAGCTTTCCAGGCTAGGTCTTTCTGCCTGCGACCTATCTGCCGACGTTCGCATTTTCAGAGCAGTGCTGCCACAGGCGCACGGCAGGGACCACTGAAGATACTTTTGAAGTTTGAGGTGGCAAGACAAGCAAGCAGCCCCAGTCTCTGTGCCTCTGTGTGACCAGTGCCATGGGCAGATGAGGCTGAGCAACAGCTTTTGAGGCTAGCTATTTCTGGCTGTGAGCTATGTGCAAACTTTCGCCTTTTCAGAGCAGGGCTGCTGTAGGGGCCTGGCATGGTCCACCTAAGATACGTTTGAAGTTTGAGTTGGCATGACAAACAAGCAGCCCCAATCTCTGCGCCTCTGTGCGAGCAGTGCCGTGGGCAGATGAGGCTGAGCAACAGCTTTCCAGGCTAGCTCTTTCTGGCTGCCAGCTATCTGCAGACGTTCGTATTTTCAGAGCAGCACTATTGGATGTGCCCAGAATGGACCCCCAAAGCTACGTTTGAAGTTAGAGGTGGCAAGACAAGCAAGCAGCCCCAGTCTCTGTGCCTCTGTGTGAGCAGTGCCATGGGAAGATGAGGCTGAGCAACAGCTTTCCAGGCTAGCTCTTTCTGGCTGCGAGCTATCTGCACACGTTCACATTTTCAGAGCAGGCCTGCTGTAGGCGCCAGCACGGACCTCCTAAGATACGTTTGAAGTTTGAGTTGGCAAGACAAGCAAGCAGTCCCAGTCTCTGTGCCTCTGTGCGAGCAGTGCCATGGGAAGATGAGGCTGAGCAACAGCTTTCCAGGCTAGCTCTTTCTGCCTGCGAGCTATCTGCAGACATTCGCATTTTCAGAGCAGGACTGCCAGAATCGCCCGGCACGCACCACCTCAGACACTTTTGAAGTTAGAGGTGGCAAGACAAGCAAGCAGCCCCAGTCTCTGTGCCTCTGTGCGAGCAGTGCCATGGGAAGATGAGGCTGAGCAACAGCTTTCCAGGCTAGCTCTTTCTGCCTGCGAGCTATCTGCCGACGTTCGCATTTTCAGAGCAGCACTGTTGGATGTGCCCAGCATGGACCCTCAAAGCTACGTTTGAAGTTTGAGGTGGCAAGACAAGCAAGCAGCCCCAGTCTCTGTGCCTCTGTGCGAGCAGTGCCATGGGCAGATGAGGCTGAGCAACAGCTTTCCAGGCTAGCTCTTTCTGCCTGTGAGCTATCTGCAGACGTTCGCATTTTCAGAGCAGGGCTGCCAGTCGCACCCTGCACGGACCCCTAAAGATACGTTTGAAGTTTGAGGTGGCAAGACAATCAAGCAGCCCCAGTCTCTGTGCCTCTGTGCGAGCAGTGCCATGGGCAGATGAGGCTGAGCAACAGCTTTCCAGGCTAGCTTTTTCTGCCTGCGAGCTATCTGCCGACGTTCGCATTTTCAGAGCAGGGCTGCCAGAGGCGCCCGGCACGGACCACCTCAGACACTTTTGAAGTTGGGGGGTGCAAGACAAGCAAGCAGCCCCAGTCTCTGTGCCTCTGTGTGAGCAGTGCCATGGGAAGATGAGGCTGAGCAACAGCTTTCCAGACTAGCTCTTTCTGGCTGCGAGCTATCTGCAGACGTTCGTATTTCAGAGCACGCGTTCCGGACCCCCAGCCCATACCCCCAAATCTACGTTTGAAGTTCGAGGTGGCAAGAAAAGCAAGCAGCCTAAGTCTCTGTGCCTCTGTACGAGCAGTGCCATGAGCAGATGAGGCTGAGCAACAGCTTTCCTGGCTAGCTCTTTCTGGCTGCGTGCTATCTGCAGATGTTACCATTTTCAGAGCAGGGCTGCTAGAGGCCCCCTGCATGGACCCCCAAAGATACGTTTGAAGTTTGAGGGGGCAAGACAAGCAAGCAGCCCCAGTCTCTGTGCCTCTTTACGAGCAGTGCCATGGGCAGATGAGGCTGAGCAACAGCTTTCCAGGCTAGCTCTTTCTGTCTGCGAGCTATCTGCCGACGTTCGCATTTTCAGAACAGGGCTGCCAGAGGCGCCCGGCACGAAACACTTAATCTACGTTTGAAGTTTGAGGTGGCATGACAAAGAAGCAGCCCTAATCTCTGCGCCTCTGTGCGAGCAGTGCCGTGGGCAGATGAGGCTGAGCAACAGCTTTCCAGGCTAGCTCTTTCTGCCTGAGAGCTATCTGCAGACGTTCGCATTTTAAGAGCAGGGCTGCCAGCCGCACCCTGCACGGACCCCTAAAGATACGTTTGAAGTTTGAGGTGGCAAGACAATCAAGCAGCCCCAGTCTCTGTGCCTCTGTGCGAGCAGTGCCATGGGCAGATGAGGCTGAGCAACAGCTTTTGAGGCTAGCTCTTTCTGCCTGCGAGCTATCTGCAGATGTTAGCCTTTTCAGAGCAGGGCTGCCAGAGGCCCCCTGCATGGACCACCTAATCTACGTTTGAAGTTTGAGGTGGCAAGACAAGCAAGCAGCCCCAGTCTCTGTGCCTCTGTGCGAGCAGTGCCATGGGCAGATGAGGCTGAGCAACAGCTTTCCAGGCTAGCTCTTTCTGGCTGCGAGCTGTCTGCAGACGTTCGCATTTTCAGAGCAGCACGGTTGGATGTGCCCAGCATGGACCCTCAAAGCTACGTTTGAAGTTTGAGGTGGCAAGACAAGCAAGCAGCCCCAGTCTCTGTGCCTCTGTGCGAGCAGTGCCATGGGCAGATGAGGCTGAGCAACATCTTTCCAGGTTAGCTCTTTCTGCCTGCGAGCTATCTGCCGACGTTCGCATTTTCAGAGCAGGGCTGCCAGAGGCGCCCGGCACGAAACACTTAATCTACGTTTGAAGTTTGAGGTGGCATGACAAACAAGCAGCCCCAATCTCTGCGCCTCTGTGCGAGCAGTGCCGTGGGCAGATGAGGCTGAGCAACAGCTTTCCAGGCTAGCTCTTTCTGGCTGCCAGCTATCTGCAGACGTTCGCATTTTTGGAGCAGAGCTGCCTGACGCACTTTGCAAGAACCGCCAAAGCTACGTTTGAAGTTTGAGGTGTCAAGACAAGCAAGCAGCCCCAGTCTCTGTGCCTCTGTGCGAGCAGTGCCATGGGCAGATGAGGCTGAGCAACAGCTTTCCAGGTTAGCTCTTTCTGGCTGCGAGCTGTCTGTAGACGTTCGTATTTTCAGAGCAGCACTGTTGGATGTGCCCAGAATGGACCCCCAAAGCTACGTTTGAAGTTAGAGGTGGCAAGACAAGCAAGCAGCCCCAGTCTCTGTGCCTCTGTGTGAGCAGTGCCATGGGAAGATGAGGCTGAGCAACAGCTTTCCAGGCTAGCTCTTTCTGGCTGCGAGCTATCTGCACACGTTCACATTTTCAGAGCAGGCCTGCTGTAGGCGCCAGCACGGACCTCCTAAGATACGTTTGAAGTTTGAGTTGGCAAGACAAGCAAGCAGTCCCAGTCTCTGTGCCTCTGTGCGAGCAGTGCCATGGGAAGATGAGGCTGAGCAACAGCTTTCCAGGCTAGCTCTTTCTGCCTGCGAGCTATCTGCAGACATTCGCATTTTCAGAGCAGGACTGCCAGAATCGCCCGGCACGCACCACCTCAGACACTTTTGAAGTTAGAGGTGGCAAGACAAGCAAGCAGCCCCAGTCTCTGTGCCTCTGTGCGAGCAGTGCCATGGGAAGATGAGGCTGAGCAACAGCTTTCCAGGCTAGCTCTTTCTGCCTGCGAGCTATCTGCACACGTTCGCATTTTCAGAGCAGCACTGTTGGATGTGCCCAGCATGGACCCTCAAAGCTACGTTTGAAGTTTGAGGTGGCAAGACAAGCAAGCAGCCCCAGTCTCTGTGCCTCTGTGCGAGCAGTGCCATGGGCAGATGAGGCTGAGCAACAGCTTTCCAGGCTAGCTCTTTCTGCCTGTGAGCTATCTGCAGACGTTCGCATTTTCAGAGCAGGGCTGCCAGTCGCACCCTGCACGGACCCCTAAAGATACGTTTGAAGTTTGAGGTGGCAAGACAATCAAGCAGCCCCAGTCTCTGTGCCTCTGTGCGAGCAGTGCCATGGGCAGATGAGGCTGAGCAACAGCTTTCCAGGCTAGCTTTTTCTGCCTGCGAGCTATCTGCCGACGTTCGCATTTTCAGAGCAGGGCTGCCAGAGGCGCCCGGCACGGACCACCTCAGACACTTTTGAAGTTGGGGGGTGCAAGACAAGTAAGCAGCCCCAGTCTCTGTGCCTCTGTGTGAGCAGTGCCATGGGAAGATGAGGCTGAGCAACAGCTTTCCAGACTAGCTCTTTCTGGCTGCGAGCTATCTGCAGACGTTCGTATTTCAGAGCACGCGTTCCGGACCCCCAGCCCATACCCCCAAATCTACGTTTGAAGTTCGAGGTGGCAAGACAAGCAAGCAGCCTAAGTCTCTGTGCCTCTGTACGAGCAGTGCCATGAGCAGATGAGGCTGAGCAACAGCTTTCCTGGCTAGCTCTTTCTGGCTGCGTGCTATCTGCAGATGTTACCATTTTCAGAGCAGGGCTGCTAGAGGCCCCCTGCATGGACCCCCAAAGATACGTTTGAAGTTTGAGGGGGCAAGACAAGCAAGCAGCCCCAGTCTCTGTGCCTCTTTACGAGCAGTGCCATGGGCAGATGAGGCTGAGCAACAGCTTTCCAGGCTAGCTCTTTCTGTCTGCGAGCTATCTGCCGACGTTCGCATTTTCAGAACAGGGCTGCCAGAGGCGCCCGGCACGAAACACTTAATCTACGTTTGAAGTTTGAGGTGGCATGACAAAGAAGCAGCCCTAATCTCTGCGCCTCTGTGCGAGCAGTGCCGTGGGCAGATGAGGCTGAGCAACAGCTTTCCAGGCTAGCTCTTTCTGCCTGAGAGCTATCTGCAGACGTTCGCATTTTAAGAGCAGGGCTGCCAGCCGCACCCTGCACGGACCCCTAAAGATACGTTTGAAGTTTGAGGTGGCAAGACAATCAAGCAGCCCCAGTCTCTGTGCCTCTGTGCGAGCAGTGCCATGGGCAGATGAGGCTGAGCAACAGCTTTTGAGGCTAGCTCTTTCTGCCTGCGAGCTATCTGCAGATGTTAGCCTTTTCAGAGCAGGGCTGCCAGAGGCCCCCTGCATGGAAAACCTAATCTACGTTTGAAGTTTGAGGTGGCAAGACAAGCAAGCAGCCCCAGTCTCTGTGCCTCTGTGCGAGCAGTGCCATGGGCAGATGAGGCTGAGCAACAGCTTTCCAGGCTAGCTCTTTCTGGCTGCGAGCTGTCTGCAGACGTTCGCATTTTCAGAGCAGCACGGTTGGATGTGCCCAGCATGGACCCTCAAATCTACGTTTGAAGTTTGAGGTGGCAAGACAAGCAAGCAGCCCCAGTCTCTGTGCCTCTGTGCGAGCAGTGCCATGGGCAGATGAGGCTGAGCAACATCTTTCCAGGTTAGCTCTTTCTGCCTGCGAGCTATCTGCCGACGTTCGCATTTTCAGAGCAGGGCTGCCAGAGGCGCCCGGCACGAAACACTTAATCTACGTTTGAAGTTTGAGGTGGCATGACAAACAAGCAGCCCCAATCTCTGCGCCTCTGTGCGAGCAGTGCCGTGGGCAGATGAGGCTGAGCAACAGCTTTCCAGGCTAGCTCTTTCTGGCTGCCAGCTATCTGCAGACGTTCGCATTTTTGGAGCAGAGCTGCCTGACGCACTTTGCAAGAACCGCCAAAGCTACGTTTGAAGTTTGAGGTGTCAAGACAAGCAAGCAGCCCCAGTCTCTGTGCCTCTGTGCGAGCAGTGCCATGGGCAGATGAGGCTGAGCAACAGCTTTCCAGGTTAGCTCTTTCTGGCTGCGAGCTGTCTGCAGACGTTCGCATTTTCAGAGCAGCACTGTTGGATGTGCCCAGAATGGACCCCCAAAGCTACGTTTGAAGTTAGAGGTGGCAAGACAAGCAAGCAGCCGCAGTCTCTGTGCCTCTGTGTGAGCAGTGCCATGGGCAGATGAGGCTGAGCAACAGCTTTCCAGGCTAGCTCTTTCTGGCTGCGAGCTATCTGCACACGTTCACATTTTCAGAGCAGGCCTGCTGTAGGCGCCAGCACGGACCTCCTAAGATACGTTTGAAGTTTGAGGTGGCAAGACAAGCAATCAGTCCCAGTCTCTGTGCCTCTGTGCGAGCAGTGCCATGGGCAGATGAGGCTGAGCAACAGCTTTCCAGGCTAGCTCTTTCTGTCTGCGAGCTATCTGCAGACGTTCGCATTTTCAAAGCAGGGCTGCTGGAGGGGCCTGACATGCATGGTCCACCTAAGATAAGTTTGAAGTTTGAGTTGGCAACACAAGCAAGCAGCCCCAGTCTCTGTGCCCCTGTGTGAGCAGTGCCATGGGCAGATGAGGCTGAGCAACAGCTTTCCAGGCTAGCTCTTTCTGCCTGCGAGCTATCTGCCGACGTTCGCATTTTCAGAGCAGGGCTGCCAGCCGCAACCTGCACGGACCCCTAAAGATACGTTTGAAGTTTGAGGTGGCAAGACAATCAAGCAGCCCCAGTCTCTGTGCCTCTGTGCGAGCAGTGCCATGGGCAGATGAGGCTGAGCAACAGCTTTCCAGGCTAGCTCTTTCTGGCTGCGAGCTATCTGCAGTCGTTCGCATTTTCAGAGCAGGCCTGCTGTAGGCGCCAGCACGGACCACCTAAGATGCGTTTGAAGTTTGAGGGGGCAAAACAAGCAAGCAGGCCCAGTCTCTGTGCCTCTGTGCAAGCAGTGCCATGGGCAGATGAGGCTGAGCAACAGCTTTCCAGGTTAGCTCTTTCTGTCTGCAAGCTATCTGCAGACGTTCGCATTTTCAAAGCAGGGCTGCCAGAGGCGCCTGACACAGACCACCTAAGATACATTTGAAGTTTGAGGTGGCAACACAAGCAAGCAGCCCCAGTCTCTGTGCCTCTGTGCGAGCAGTGCCATGGGCAGATGAGGCTGAGCAACAGCTTTCCAGGCTAGCTCTTTCTGCCTGCGAGCTATCTGCCGACTTTCGCATTTTCAGAGCAGGGCTGCCAGAGGCGCCCGGTACGAAGCACTTAAGCTACTTTTGAAGTTTAAGGTGGCAAGACAAGCAAGCAGCCGCAGTCTCTGTGCCTCTGTGCGAGCAGTGCCATGGGCAGATGAGGCTGAGCAACAGCTTTCCAGGCTAGCTCTTTCTGCCTGCGAGGTATCTGCAGATGTTAGCGTTTTCAGAGCAGGGCTGCCAGAGGCCCCCTGCATGGACCACCTAATCTACGTTTGAAGTTTGAGGTGGCAAGACAAGCAAGCAGACCCAGTCTCTGTGCCTCTGTGCGAGCAGTGCCATGGGCAGATGAGGCTGAGCAACAGCTTTCCAGACTAGCTGTTTCTGCCTGTGAGCTATCTGCAGATGTTCGCATTTTCAGAGCAGGGCTGCCAGCCGCACCCTGCACGGACCCCTAAAGATACGTTTGAAGTTTGAGGTGGCAAGACAATCAAGCAGCCCCAGTCTCTGTGCCTCTGTGCGAGCAGTGCCATGGGCAGATGAGGCTGAGCAACAGCTTTCCAGGCTAGCTCTTTCTGGCTGCGAGCTATCTGCAGACGTTCGTATTTCAGAGCACGCGTTCCGGAACCCCAGCCCATACCCCCAAATCTACGTTTGAAGTTCGAGGTGGCAAGACAAGCAAGCAGCCTAAGTCTCTGTGCCTCTGTACGAGCAGTGCCATGAGCAGATGAGGCTGAGCAACAGCTTTCCTGGCTAGCTCTTTCTGGCTGCGTGCTATCTGCAGATGTTAGCATTTTCAGAGCAGGGCTGCTACAGGCCCCCTGCATGGACCCCCAAAGATACGTTTGAAGTTTGAGGGGGCAAGACAAGCAAGCAGCCCCAGTCTCTGTGCCTCTTTACGAGCAGTGCCATGGGCAGATGAGGCTGAGCAACAGCTTTCCAGGCTAGCTCTTTCTGCCTGCGAGCTATCTGCCGACGTTCGCATTTTCAGAACAGGGCTGCCAGAGGCGCCCGGCACGAAACACTTAATCTACGTTTGAAGTTTGAGGTGGCATGACAAAGAAGCAGCCCCAATCTCTGCGCCTCTGTGCGAGCAGTGCCGTGGGCAGATGAGGCTGAGCAACAGCTTTCCAGGCTAGCTCTTTCTGCCTGAGAGCTATCTGCAGACGTTCGCATTTTAAGAGCAGGGCTGCCAGCCGCACCCTGCACGGACCCCTAAAGATACGTTTGAAGTTTGAGGTGGCAAGACAATCAAGCAGCCCCAGTCTCTGTGCCTCTGTGCGAGCAGTGCCATGGGCAGATGAGGCTGAGCAACAGCTTTCCAGGCTAGCTCTTTCTGGCTGAGAGCTATCTGCAGTCGTTCGCATTTTTGGAGCAGGCCTGCTGTAGGCGCCAGCACGGACCACCTAAGATACGTTTGAAGTTTGAGGAGGCAAAACAAGCAAGCAGGCCCAGTCTCTGTGCCTCTGTGCAAGCAGTGCCGTGGGCAGATGAGGCTGAGCAACAGCTTTCCAGGTTAGCTCTTTCTGTCTGCAAGCTATCTGCAGACGTTCGCATTTTCAAAGCAGGGCTGCCAGAGGCGCCTGACACAGACTACCTAAGATACATTTGAAGTTTGAGGTGTCAAGAGAAGCAAGCAGCCCCAGTCTCTGTGCCTCTGTGCGAGCAGTGCCATGGGCAGATGAGGCTGAGCAACATCTTTCCAGGTTAGCTCTTTCTGCCTGCGAGCTATCTGCCGACGTTCGCATTTTCAGAGCAGGGCTGCCAGAGGCGCCCGGCACGAAACACTTAATATACGTTTGAAGTTTGAGGTGGCATGACAAGCAAGCAGCCCCAATCTCTGCGCCTCTGTGCGAGCAGTGCCGTGGGCAGATGAGGCTGAGCAACAGCTTTCCAGGCTAGCTCTTTCTGCCTGTGTGCTATCTGAAGACGTTCGCATTTTCAGAGCAGGGCTGCCAGCTGCACCCTGCACGGACCCCTAAAGATAAGTTTGAAGTTTTAGGTGGCAAGACAAGCAAGCAGCCCCAGTCTCTGTGCCTCTGTGTGACCAGTGCCATGGGCAGATGAGGCTGAGCAACAGCTTTCCAGGCTAGCTCTTTCTGGCTGCGAGCTATCTGCAGACGTTCGCATTTTCAGAGCAGGACTGCCAGAGGCGCCCGGCACGGACCACCTCAGACACTTTTGAAGTTGGGGGGTGCAAGACAAGCAAGCAGCCCCAGTCTCTGTGCCTCTGTGCGAGCAGTGCCATGGGCAGATGAGGCTGAGCAACAGCTTTCCACGCTAGCTCTTTCTGGCTGCGAGCTATCTGCGGATGTTAGCATTTTCAGAGCAGGGCTGCTAGAGGCCCCCTGCATGGACCCCCAAAGATACGTTTGAATTTTGAGGGGGCAAGGCAAGCAAGCAGCCCCAGTCTCTGTGCCTCTGTGCGAGCAGTGCCATGGGCAGATGAGGCTGAGCAAAAGCTTTCCACGCTAGCTCTATCTGCCTGTGAGCTATTTGCAGACGTTCGCATTTTCAGAGCAGGGCTGCTGGAGGCGCCAGCACGGACCACCTAAGATACGTTTGATGTTTGAGGGGGCAAAACAAGCAAGCAGCCCCAGTCTCTGTGCCTCTGTGCGAGCAGTGTCATGGGCAGATGAGGCTGAGCAACAGCTTTCCAGGCTAGGTCTTTCTGCCTGCGACCTATCTGCCGACGTTCGCATTTTCAGAGCAGTGCTGCCACAGGCGCACGGCAGGGACCACTGAAGATACTTTTGAAGTTTGAGGTGGCAAGACAAGCAAGCAGCCCCAGTCTCTGTGCCTCTGTGCGAGCAGTGCCATGGGCAGATGAGGCTGAGCAACAGCTTTTGAGGCTAGCTATTTCTGGCTGCGAGCTATGTGCAAACTTTCGCCTTTTCAGAGCAGGGCTGCTGTAGGGGCCTGGCATGGTCCACCTAAGATACGTTTGAAGTTTGAGTTGGCATGACAAACAAGCAGCCCCAATCTCTGCGCCTCTGTGCGAGCAGTGCCGTGGGCAGATGAGGCTGAGCAACAGCTTTCCAGGCTAGCTCTTTCTGGCTGCCAGCTATCTGCAGACGTTCGCATTTTTGGAGCAGAGCTGCCTGACGCACTTTGCAAGAACCGCCAAAGCTACGTTTGAAGTTTGAGTTGTCAAGACAAGCAAGCAGCCCGAGTCTCTGTGCCTCTGTGCGAGCAGTGCCATGGGCAGATGAGGCTGAGCAACAGCTTTCCAGGTTAGCTCTTTCTGGCTGCGAGCTGTCTGTAGACGTTCGTATTTTCAGAGCAGCACTGTTGGATGTGCCCAGAATGGACCCCCAAAGCTACGTTTGAAGTTAGAGGTGGCAAGACAAGCAAGCAGCCCCAGTCTCTGTGCCTCTGTGTGAGCAGTGCCATGGGAAGATGAGGCTGAGCAACAGCTTTCCAGGCTAGCTCTTTCTGGCTGCGAGCTATCTGCACACGTTCACATTTTCAGAGCAGGCCTGCTGTAGGCTCCAGCACGGACCTCCTAAGATACGTTTGAAGTTTGAGTTGGCAAGACAAGCAAGCAGTCCCAGTCTCTGTGCCTCTGTGCGAGCAGTGCCATGGGAAGATGAGGCTGAGCAACAGCTTTCCAGGCTAGCTCTTTCTGTCTGCGAGCTATCTGCAGACGTTCGCATTTTCAAAGCAGGGCTGCTGGAGAGGCCTGGCATGGTCCACCTAAGATATGTTTGAAGTTTGAGTTGCAAACACAAGCAAGCAGCCCCAGTCTCTGTGCCCCTGTGTGAGCAGTGCCATGGGCAGATGAGGCTGAGCAACAGCTTTCCAGGCTAGCTCTTTCTGCCTGCGAGCTATCTGCCGACGTTCGCATTTTCAGAGCAGGGCTGCCAGCCGCAACCTGCACGGACCCCTAAAGATACGTTTGAAGTTTGAGGTGGCAAGACAATCAAGCAGCCCCAGTCTCTGTGCCTCTGTGCGAGCAGTGCCATGGGCAGATGAGGCTGAGCAACAGCTTTCCAGGCTAGCTCTTTCTGGCTGCGAGCTATCTGCAGTCGTTCGCATTTTCAGAGCAGGCCTGCTGTAGGCGCCAGCACGGACCACCTAAGATGCGTTTGAAGTTTGAGGGGGCAAAACAAGCAAGCAGGCCCAGTCTCTGTGCCTCTGTGCAAGCAGTGCCATGGGCAGATGAGGCTGAGCAACAGCTTTCCAGGTTAGCTCTTTCTGTCTGCAAGCTATCTGCAGACGTTCGCATTTTCAAAGCAGGGCTGCCAGAGGCGCCTGACACAGACCACCTAAGATACATTTGAAGTTTGAGGTGTCAAGACAAGCAAGCAGCCCCAGTCTCTGTGCCTCTGTGCGAGCAGTGCCATGGGCAGATGAGGCTGAGCAACAGCTTTCCAGGCTAGCTCTTTCTGCCTGCGAGCTATCTGCAGACATTCGCATTTTCAGAGCAGGACTGCCAGAATCGCCCGGCACGCACCACCTCAGACACTTTTGAAGTTAGAGGTGGCAAGACAAGCAAGCAGCCCCAGTCTCTGTGCCTCTGTGCGAGCAGTGCCATGGGAAGATGAGGCTGAGCAACAGCTTTCCAGGCTAGCTCTTTCTGCCTGCGAGCTATCTGCAGACGTTCGCATTTTCAGAGCAGCACTGTTGGATGTGCCCAGCATGGACCCTCAAAGCTACGTTTGAAGTTTGAGGTGGCAAGACAAGCAAGCAGCCCCAGTCTCTGTGCCTCTGTGCGAGCAGTGCCATGGGCAGATGAGGCTGAGCAACAGCTTTCCAGGCTAGCTCTTTCTGCCTGTGAGCTATCTGCAGACGTTCGCATTTTCAGAGCAGGGCTGCCAGTCGCACCCTGCACGGACCCCTAAAGATACGTTTGAAGTTTGAGGTGGCAAGACAATCAAGCAGCCCCAGTCTCTGTGCCTCTGTGCGAGCAGTGCCATGGGCAGATGAGGCTGAGCAACAGCTTTCCAGGCTAGCTTTTTCTGCCTGCGAGCTATCTGCCGACGTTCGCATTTTCAGAGCAGGGCTGCCAGAGGCGCCCGGCACGGACCACCTCAGACACTTTTGAAGTTGGGGGGTGCACGACAAGCAAGCAGCCCCAGTCTCTGTGCCTCTGTGTGAGCAGTGCCATGGGAAGATGAGGCTGAGCAACAGCTTTCCAGACTAGCTCTTTCTGGCTGCGAGCTATCTGCAGACGTTCGTATTTCAGAGCACGCGTTCCGGACCCCCAGCCCATACCCCCAAATCTACGTTTGAAGTTCGAGGTGGCAAGACAAGCAAGCAGCCTAAGTCTCTGTGCCTCTGTACGAGCAGTGCCATGAGCAGATGAGGCTGAGCAACAGCTTTCCTGGCTAGCTCTTTCTGGCTGCGTGCTATCTGCAGATGTTACCATTTTCAGAGCAGGGCTGCTAGAGGCCCCCTGCATGGACCCCCAAAGATACGTTTGAAGTTTGAGGGGGCAAGACAAGCAAGCAGCCCCAGTCTCTGTGCCTCTTTACGAGCAGTGCCATGGGCAGATGAGGCTGAGCAACAGCTTTCCAGGCTAGCTCTTTCTGTCTGCGAGCTATCTGCCGACGTTCGCATTTTCAGAACAGGGCTGCCAGAGGCGCCCGGCACGAAACACTTAATCTACGTTTGAAGTTTGAGGTGGCATGACAAAGAAGCAGCCCTAATCTCTGCGCCTCTGTGCGAGCAGTGCCGTGGGCAGATGAGGCTGAGCAACAGCTTTCCAGGCTAGCTCTTTCTGCCTGAGAGCTATCTGCAGACGTTCGCATTTTAAGAGCAGGGCTGCCAGCCGCACCCTGCACGGACCCCTAAAGATACGTTTGAAGTTTGAGGTGGCAAGACAATCAAGCAGCCCCAGTCTCTGTGCCTCTGTGCGAGCAGTGCCATGGGCAGATGAGGCTGAGCAACAGCTTTTGAGGCTAGCTCTTTCTGCCTGCGAGCTATCTGCAGATGTTAGCCTTTTCAGAGCAGGGCTGCCAGAGGCCCCCTTCATGGACCACCTAAGATACGTTTGAAGTTTGAGGTGGCAAGACAAGCAAGCAGGCCCAGTCTCTGTGCCTCTGTGCGAGCAGTGCCATGGGCAGATGAGGCTGAGCAACAGCTTTCCAGGCTAGCTCTTTCTGGCTGCGAGCTGTCTGCAGACGTTCGCATTTTCAGAGCAGCACGGTTGGATGTGCCCAGCATGGACCCTCAAAGCTACGTTTGAAGTTTGAGGTGGCAAGACAAGCAAGCAGCCCCAGTCTCTGTGCCTCTGTGCGAGCAGTGCCATGGGCAGATGAGGCTGAGCAACATCTTTCCAGGTTAGCTCTTTCTGCCTGCGAGCTATCTGCCGACGTTCGCATTTTCAGAGCAGGGCTGCCAGAGGCGCCCGGCACGAAACACTTAATCTACGTTTGAAGTTTGAGGTGGCATGACAAACAAGCAGCCCCAATCTCTGCGCCTCTGTGCGAGCAGTGCCGTGGGCAGATGAGGCTGAGCAACAGCTTTCCAGGCTAGCTCTTTCTGGCTGCCAGCTATCTGCAGACGTTCGCATTTTTGGAGCAGAGCTGCCTGACGCACTTTGCAAGAACCGCCAAAGCTACGTTTGAAGTTTGAGGTGTCAAGACAAGCAAGCAGCCCCAGTCTCTGTGCCTCTGTGCGAGCAGTGCCATGGGCAGATGAGGCTGAGCAACAGCTTTCCAGGTTAGCTCTTTCTGGCTGCGAGCTGTCTGCAGACGTTCGCATTTTCAGAGCAGCACTGTTGGATGTGCCCAGAATGGACCCCCAAAGCTACGTTTGAAGTTAGAGGTGGCAAGACAAGCAAGCAGCCGCAGTCTCTGTGCCTCTGTGTGAGCAGTGCCATGGGCAGATGAGGCTGAGCAACAGCTTTCCAGGCTAGCTCTTTCTGGCTGCGAGCTATCTGCACACGTTCACATTTTCAGAGCAGGCCTGCTGTAGGCGCCAGCACGGACCTCCTAAGATACGTTTGAAGTTTGAGGTGGCAAGACAAGCAAGCAGTCCCAGTCTCTGTGCCTCTGTGCGAGCAGTGCCATGGGCAGATGAGGCTGAGCAACAGCTTTCCAGGCTAGCTCTTTCTGTCTGCGAGCTATCTGCAGACGTTCGCATTTTCAAAGCAGGGCTGCTGGAGGGGCCTGGCATGCATGGTCCACCTAAGATAAGTTTGAAGTTTGAGTTGGCAACACAAGCAAGCAGCCCCAGTCTCTGTGCCCCTGTGTGAGCAGTGCCATGGGCAGATGAGGCTGAGCAACAGCTTTCCAGGCTAGCTCTTTCTGCCTGCGAGCTATCTGCCGACGTTCGCATTTTCAGAGCAGGGCTGCCAGCCGCAACCTGCACGGACCCCTAAAGATACGTTTGAAGTTTGAGGTGGCAAGACAATCAAGCAGCCCCAGTCTCTGTGCCTCTGTGCGAGCAGTGCCATGGGCAGATGAGGCTGAGCAACAGCTTTCCAGGCTAGCTCTTTCTGGCTGCGAGCTATCTGCAGTCGTTCGCATTTTCAGAGCAGGCCTGCTGTAGGCGCCAGCACGGACCACCTAAGATACGTTTGAAGTTTGAGGGGGCAAAACAAGCAAGCAGGCCCAGTCTCTGTGCCTCTGTGCAAGCAGTGCCATGGGCAGATGAGGCTGAGCAACAGCTTTCCAGGTTAGCTCTTTCTGTCTGCAAGCTATCTGCAGACGTTCGCATTTTCAAAGCAGGGCTGCCAGAGGCGCCTGACACAGACCACCTAAGATACATTTGAAGTTTGAGGTGGCAACACAAGCAAGCAGCCCCAGTCTCTGTGCCTCTGTGCGAGCAGTGCCATGGGCAGATGAGGCTGAGCAACAGCTTTCCAGGCTAGCTCTTTCTGCCTGCGAGCTATCTGCCGACTTTCGCATTTTCAGAGCAGGGCTGCCAGAGGCGCCCGGTACGAAGCACTTAAGCTACTTTTGAAGTTTAAGGTGGCAAGACAAGCAAGCAGCCGCAGTCTCTGTGCCTCTGTGCGAGCAGTGCCATGGGCAGATGAGGCTGAGCAACAGCTTTCCAGGCTAGCTCTTTCTGCCTGCGAGGTATCTGCAGATGTTAGCGTTTTCAGAGCAGGGCTGCCAGAGGCCCCCTGCATGGACCACCTAATCTACGTTTGAAGTTTGAGGTGGCAAGACAAGCAAGCAGACCCAGTCTCTGTGCCTCTGTGCGAGCAGTGCCATGGGCAGATGAGGCTGAGCAACAGCTTTCCAGACTAGCTGTTTCTGCCTGTGAGCTATCTGCAGATGTTCGCATTTTCAGAGCAGGGCTGCCAGCCGCACCCTGCACGGACCCCTAAAGATACGTTTGAAGTTTGAGGTGGCAAGACAATCAAGCAGCCCCAGTCTCTGTGCCTCTGTGCGAGCAGTGCCATGGGCAGATGAGGCTGAGCAACAGCTTTCCAGGCTAGCTCTTTCTGGCTGCGAGCTATCTGCAGACGTTCGTATTTCAGAGCACGCGTTCCGGAACCCCAGCCCATACCCCCAAATCTACGTTTGAAGTTCGAGGTGGCAAGACAAGCAAGCAGCCTAAGTCTCTGTGCCTCTGTACGAGCAGTGCCATGAGCAGATGAGGCTGAGCAACAGCTTTCCTGGCTAGCTCTTTCTGGCTGCGTGCTATCTGCAGATGTTAGCATTTTCAGAGCAGGGCTGCTACAGGCCCCCTGCATGGACCCCCAAAGATACGTTTGAAGTTTGAGGGGGCAAGACAAGCAAGCAGCCCCAGTCTCTGTGCCTCTTTACGAGCAGTGCCATGGGCAGATGAGGCTGAGCAACAGCTTTCCAGGCTAGCTCTTTCTGCCTGCGAGCTATCTGCCGACGTTCGCATTTTCAGAACAGGGCTGCCAGAGGCGCCCGGCACGAAACACTTAATCTACGTTTGAAGTTTGAGGTGGCATGACAAAGAAGCAGCCCCAATCTCTGCGCCTCTGTGCGAGCAGTGCCGTGGGCAGATGAGGCTGAGCAACAGCTTTCCAGGCTAGCTCTTTCTGCCTGAGAGCTATCTGCAGACGTTCGCATTTTAAGAGCAGGGCTGCCAGCCGCACCCTGCACGGACCCCTAAAGATACGTTTGAAGTTTGAGGTGGCAAGACAATCAAGCAGCCCCAGTCTCTGTGCCTCTGTGCGAGCAGTGCCATGGGCAGATGAGGCTGAGCAACAGCTTTCCAGGCTAGCTCTTTCTGGCTGAGAGCTATCTGCAGTCGTTCGCATTTTTGGAGCAGGCCTGCTGTAGGCGCCAGCACGGACCACCTAAGATACGTTTGAAGTTTGAGGAGGCAAAACAAGCAAGCAGGCCCAGTCTCTGTGCCTCTGTGCAAGCAGTGCCGTGGGCAGATGAGGCTGAGCAACAGCTTTCCAGGTTAGCTCTTTCTGTCTGCAAGCTATCTGCAGACGTTCGCATTTTCAAAGCAGGGCTGCCAGAGGCGCCTGACACAGACTACCTAAGATACATTTGAAGTTTGAGGTGTCAAGAGAAGCAAGCAGCCCCAGTCTCTGTGCCTCTGTGCGAGCAGTGCCATGGGCAGATGAGGCTGAGCAACATCTTTCCAGGTTAGCTCTTTCTGCCTGCGAGCTATCTGCCGACGTTCGCATTTTCAGAGCAGGGCTGCCAGAGGCGCCCGGCACGAAACACTTAATATACGTTTGAAGTTTGAGGTGGCATGACAAGCAAGCAGCCCCAATCTCTGCGCCTCTGTGCGAGCAGTGCCGTGGGCAGATGAGGCTGAGCAACAGCTTTCCAGGCTAGCTCTTTCTGCCTGTGTGCTATCTGAAGACGTTCGCATTTTCAGAGCAGGGCTGCCAGCTGCACCCTGCACGGACCCCTAAAGATAAGTTTGAAGTTTTAGGTGGCAAGACAAGCAAGCAGCCCCAGTCTCTGTGCCTCTGTGTGACCAGTGCCATGGGCAGATGAGGCTGAGCAACAGCTTTCCAGGCTAGCTCTTTCTGGCTGCGAGCTATCTGCAGACGTTCGCATTTTCAGAGCAGGACTGCCAGAGGCGCCCGGCACGGACCACCTCAGACACTTTTGAAGTTGGGGGGTGCAAGACAAGCAAGCAGCCCCAGTCTCTGTGCCTCTGTGCGAGCAGTGCCATGGGCAGATGAGGCTGAGCAACAGCTTTCCACGCTAGCTCTTTCTGGCTGCGAGCTATCTGCGGATGTTAGCATTTTCAGAGCAGGGCTGCTAGAGGCCCCCTGCATGGACCCCCAAAGATACGTTTGAATTTTGAGGGGGCAAGGCAAGCAAGCAGCCCCAGTCTCTGTGCCTCTGTGCGAGCAGTGCCATGGGCAGATGAGGCTGAGCAAAAGCTTTCCACGCTAGCTCTATCTGCCTGTGAGCTATTTGCAGACGTTCGCATTTTCAGAGCAGGGCTGCTGGAGGCGCCAGCACGGACCACCTAAGATACGTTTGATGTTTGAGGGGGCAAAACAAGCAAGCAGCCCCAGTCTCTGTGCCTCTGTGCGAGCAGTGTCATGGGCAGATGAGGCTGAGCAACAGCTTTCCAGGCTAGGTCTTTCTGCCTGCGACCTATCTGCCGACGTTCGCATTTTCAGAGCAGTGCTGCCACAGGCGCACGGCAGGGACCACTGAAGATACTTTTGAAGTTTGAGGTGGCAAGACAAGCAAGCAGCCCCAGTCTCTGTGCCTCTGTGCGAGCAGTGCCATGGGCAGATGAGGCTGAGCAACAGCTTTTGAGGCTAGCTATTTCTGGCTGCGAGCTATGTGCAAACTTTCGCCTTTTCAGAGCAGGGCTGCTGTAGGGGCCTGGCATGGTCCACCTAAGATACGTTTGAAGTTTGAGTTGGCATGACAAACAAGCAGCCCCAATCTCTGCGCCTCTGTGCGAGCAGTGCCGTGGGCAGATGAGGCTGAGCAACAGCTTTCCAGGCTAGCTCTTTCTGGCTGCCAGCTATCTGCAGACGTTCGCATTTTTGGAGCAGAGCTGCCTGACGCACTTTGCAAGAACCGCCAAAGCTACGTTTGAAGTTTGAGTTGTCAAGACAAGCAAGCAGCCCGAGTCTCTGTGCCTCTGTGCGAGCAGTGCCATGGGCAGATGAGGCTGAGCAACAGCTTTCCAGGTTAGCTCTTTCTGGCTGCGAGCTGTCTGTAGACGTTCGTATTTTCAGAGCAGCACTGTTGGATGTGCCCAGAATGGACCCCCAAAGCTACGTTTGAAGTTAGAGGTGGCAAGACAAGCAAGCAGCCCCAGTCTCTGTGCCTCTGTGTGAGCAGTGCCATGGGAAGATGAGGCTGAGCAACAGCTTTCCAGGCTAGCTCTTTCTGGCTGCGAGCTATCTGCACACGTTCACATTTTCAGAGCAGGCCTGCTGTAGGCTCCAGCACGGACCTCCTAAGATACGTTTGAAGTTTGAGTTGGCAAGACAAGCAAGCAGTCCCAGTCTCTGTGCCTCTGTGCGAGCAGTGCCATGGGAAGATGAGGCTGAGCAACAGCTTTCCAGGCTAGCTCTTTCTGTCTGCGAGCTATCTGCAGACGTTCGCATTTTCAAAGCAGGGCTGCTGGAGAGGCCTGGCATGGTCCACCTAAGATATGTTTGAAGTTTGAGTTGCAAACACAAGCAAGCAGCCCCAGTCTCTGTGCCCCTGTGTGAGCAGTGCCATGGGCAGATGAGGCTGAGCAACAGCTTTCCAGGCTAGCTCTTTCTGCCTGCGAGCTATCTGCCGACGTTCGCATTTTCAGAGCAGGGCTGCCAGCCGCAACCTGCACGGACCCCTAAAGATACGTTTGAAGTTTGAGGTGGCAAGACAATCAAGCAGCCCCAGTCTCTGTGCCTCTGTGCGAGCAGTGCCATGGGCAGATGAGGCTGAGCAACAGCTTTCCAGGCTAGCTCTTTCTGGCTGCGAGCTATCTGCAGTCGTTCGCATTTTCAGAGCAGGCCTGCTGTAGGCGCCAGCACGGACCACCTAAGATGCGTTTGAAGTTTGAGGGGGCAAAACAAGCAAGCAGGCCCAGTCTCTGTGCCTCTGTGCAAGCAGTGCCATGGGCAGATGAGGCTGAGCAACAGCTTTCCAGGTTAGCTCTTTCTGTCTGCAAGCTATCTGCAGACGTTCGCATTTTCAAAGCAGGGCTGCCAGAGGCGCCTGACACAGACCACCTAAGATACATTTGAAGTTTGAGGTGTCAAGACAAGCAAGCAGCCCCAGTCTCTGTGCCTCTGTGCGAGCAGTGCCATGGGCAGATGAGGCTGAGCAACAGCTTTCCAGGCTAGCTCTTTCTGCCTGCGAGCTATCTGCAGACATTCGCATTTTCAGAGCAGGACTGCCAGAATCGCCCGGCACGCACCACCTCAGACACTTTTGAAGTTAGAGGTGGCAAGACAAGCAAGCAGCCCCAGTCTCTGTGCCTCTGTGCGAGCAGTGCCATGGGAAGATGAGGCTGAGCAACAGCTTTCCAGGCTAGCTCTTTCTGCCTGCGAGCTATCTGCAGACGTTCGCATTTTCAGAGCAGCACTGTTGGATGTGCCCAGCATGGACCCTCAAAGCTACGTTTGAAGTTTGAGGTGGCAAGACAAGCAAGCAGCCCCAGTCTCTGTGCCTCTGTGCGAGCAGTGCCATGGGCAGATGAGGCTGAGCAACAGCTTTCCAGGCTAGCTCTTTCTGCCTGTGAGCTATCTGCAGACGTTCGCATTTTCAGAGCAGGGCTGCCAGTCGCACCCTGCACGGACCCCTAAAGATACGTTTGAAGTTTGAGGTGGCAAGACAATCAAGCAGCCCCAGTCTCTGTGCCTCTGTGCGAGCAGTGCCATGGGCAGATGAGGCTGAGCAACAGCTTTCCAGGCTAGCTTTTTCTGCCTGCGAGCTATCTGCCGACGTTCGCATTTTCAGAGCAGGGCTGCCAGAGGCGCCCGGCACGGACCACCTCAGACACTTTTGAAGTTGGGGGGTGCACGACAAGCAAGCAGCCCCAGTCTCTGTGCCTCTGTGTGAGCAGTGCCATGGGAAGATGAGGCTGAGCAACAGCTTTCCAGACTAGCTCTTTCTGGCTGCGAGCTATCTGCAGACGTTCGTATTTCAGAGCACGCGTTCCGGACCCCCAGCCCATACCCCCAAATCTACGTTTGAAGTTCGAGGTGGCAAGACAAGCAAGCAGCCTAAGTCTCTGTGCCTCTGTACGAGCAGTGCCATGAGCAGATGAGGCTGAGCAACAGCTTTCCTGGCTAGCTCTTTCTGGCTGCGTGCTATCTGCAGATGTTACCATTTTCAGAGCAGGGCTGCTAGAGGCCCCCTGCATGGACCCCCAAAGATACGTTTGAAGTTTGAGGGGGCAAGACAAGCAAGCAGCCCCAGTCTCTGTGCCTCTTTACGAGCAGTGCCATGGGCAGATGAGGCTGAGCAACAGCTTTCCAGGCTAGCTCTTTCTGTCTGCGAGCTATCTGCCGACGTTCGCATTTTCAGAACAGGGCTGCCAGAGGCGCCCGGCACGAAACACTTAATCTACGTTTGAAGTTTGAGGTGGCATGACAAAGAAGCAGCCCTAATCTCTGCGCCTCTGTGCGAGCAGTGCCGTGGGCAGATGAGGCTGAGCAACAGCTTTCCAGGCTAGCTCTTTCTGCCTGAGAGCTATCTGCAGACGTTCGCATTTTAAGAGCAGGGCTGCCAGCCGCACCCTGCACGGACCCCTAAAGATACGTTTGAAGTTTGAGGTGGCAAGACAATCAAGCAGCCCCAGTCTCTGTGCCTCTGTGCGAGCAGTGCCATGGGCAGATGAGGCTGAGCAACAGCTTTTGAGGCTAGCTCTTTCTGCCTGCGAGCTATCTGCAGATGTTAGCCTTTTCAGAGCAGGGCTGCCAGAGGCCCCCTTCATGGACCACCTAAGATACGTTTGAAGTTTGAGGTGGCAAGACAAGCAAGCAGGCCCAGTCTCTGTGCCTCTGTGCGAGCAGTGCCATGGGCAGATGAGGCTGAGCAACAGCTTTCCAGGCTAGCTCTTTCTGGCTGCGAGCTGTCTGCAGACGTTCGCATTTTCAGAGCAGCACGGTTGGATGTGCCCAGCATGGACCCTCAAAGCTACGTTTGAAGTTTGAGGTGGCAAGACAAGCAAGCAGCCCCAGTCTCTGTGCCTCTGTGCGAGCAGTGCCATGGGCAGATGAGGCTGAGCAACATCTTTCCAGGTTAGCTCTTTCTGCCTGCGAGCTATCTGCCGACGTTCGCATTTTCAGAGCAGGGCTGCCAGAGGCGCCCGGCACGAAACACTTAATCTACGTTTGAAGTTTGAGGTGGCATGACAAACAAGCAGCCCCAATCTCTGCGCCTCTGTGCGAGCAGTGCCGTGGGCAGATGAGGCTGAGCAACAGCTTTCCAGGCTAGCTCTTTCTGGCTGCCAGCTATCTGCAGACGTTCGCATTTTTGGAGCAGAGCTGCCTGACGCACTTTGCAAGAACCGCCAAAGCTACGTTTGAAGTTTGAGGTGTCAAGACAAGCAAGCAGCCCCAGTCTCTGTGCCTCTGTGCGAGCAGTGCCATGGGCAGATGAGGCTGAGCAACAGCTTTCCAGGTTAGCTCTTTCTGGCTGCGAGCTGTCTGCAGACGTTCGCATTTTCAGAGCAGCACTGTTGGATGTGCCCAGAATGGACCCCCAAAGCTACGTTTGAAGTTAGAGGTGGCAAGACAAGCAAGCAGCCGCAGTCTCTGTGCCTCTGTGTGAGCAGTGCCATGGGCAGATGAGGCTGAGCAACAGCTTTCCAGGCTAGCTCTTTCTGGCTGCGAGCTATCTGCACACGTTCACCTTTTCAGAGCAGGCCTGCTGTAGGCGCCAGCACGGACCTCCTAAGATACGTTTGAAGTTTGAGGTGGCAAGACAAGCAAGCAGTCCCAGTCTCTGTGCCTCTGTGCGAGCAGTGCCATGGGCAGATGAGGCTGAGCAACAGCTTTCCAGGCTAGCTCTTTCTGTCTGCGAGCTATCTGCAGACGTTCGCATTTTCAAAGCAGGGCTGCTGGAGGGGCCTGGCATGCATGGTCCACCTAAGATAAGTTTGAAGTTTGAGTTGGCAACACAAGCAAGCAGCCCCAGTCTCTGTGCCCCTGTGTGAGCAGTGCCATGGGCAGATGAGGCTGAGCAACAGCTTTCCAGGCTAGCTCTTTCTGCCTGCGAGCTATCTGCCGACGTTCGCATTTTCAGAGCAGGGCTGCCAGCCGCAACCTGCACGGACCCCTAAAGATACGTTTGAAGTTTGAGGTGGCAAGACAATCAAGCAGCCCCAGTCTCTGTGCCTCTGTGCGAGCAGTGCCATGGGCAGATGAGGCTGAGCAACAGCTTTCCAGGCTAGCTCTTTCTGGCTGCGAGCTATCTGCAGTCGTTCGCATTTTCAGAGCAGGCCTGCTGTAGGCGCCAGCACGGACCACCTAAGATACGTTTGAAGTTTGAGGGGGCAAAACAAGCAAGCAGGCCCAGTCTCTGTGCCTCTGTGCAAGCAGTGCCATGGGCAGATGAGGCTGAGCAACAGCTTTCCAGGTTAGCTCTTTCTGTCTGCAAGCTATCTGCAGACGTTCGCATTTTCAAAGCAGGGCTGCCAGAGGCGCCTGACACAGACCACCTAAGATACATTTGAAGTTTGAGGTGTCAAGACAAGCAAGCAGCCCCAGTCTCTGTGCCTCTGTGCGAGCAGTGCCATGGGCAGATGAGGCTGAGCAACAGCTTTCCAGGCTAGCTCTTTCTGCCTGCGAGCTATCTGCAGACGTTCGCATTTTCAGAGCAGGACTGCCAGAATCGCCCGGCACGCACCACCTCAGACACTTTTGAAGTTAGAGGTGGCAAGACAAGCAAGCAGCCCCAGTCTCTGTGCCTCTGTGCAAGCAGTGCCATGGGAAGATGAGGCTGAGCAACAGCTTTCCAGGCTAGCTCTTTCTGCCTGCGAGCTATCTGCAGACGTTCGCATTTTCAGAGCAGCACTGTTGGATGTGCCCAGCGTGGACCCTCAAAGCTACGTTTGAAGTTTGAGGTGGAAAGACAAGCAAGCAGCCCCAGTCTCTGTGCCTCTGTGCGAGCAGTGCCATGGGCAGATGAGGCTGAGCAACAGCTTTCCAGGCTAGCTCTTTCTGCCTGTGAGCTATCTGCAGACGTTCGCATTTTCAGAGCAGGGCTGCCAGTCGCACCCTGCACGGACCCCTAAAGATACGTTTGAAGTTTGAGGTGGCAAGACAATCAAGCAGCCCCAGTCTCTGTGCCTCTGTGCGAGCAGTGCCATGGGCAGATGAGGCTGAGCAACAGCTTTCCAGGCTAGCTTTTTCTGCCTGCGAGCTATCTGCCGACGTTCGCATTTTCAGAGCAGGGCTGCCAGAGGCGCCCGGCACGGACCACCTCAGACACTTTTGAAGTTGGGGGGTGCAAGACAAGCAAGCAGCCCCAGTCTCTGTGCCTCTGTGTGAGCAGTGCCATGGGAAGATGAGGCTGAGCAACAGCTTTCCAGGCTAGCTCTTTCTGGCTGCGAGCTATCTGCAGACGTTCGTATTTCAGAGCACGCGTTCCGGACCCCCAGCCCATACCCCCAAATCTACGTTTGAAGTTCGAGGTGGCAAGACAAGCAAGCAGCCTAAGTCTCTGTGCCTCTGTACGAGCAGTGCCATGAGCAGATGAGGCTGAGCAACAGCTTTCCTGGCTAGCTCTTTCTGGCTGCGTGCTATCTGCAGATGTTCGCATTTTCAGAGCAGGGCTGCTAGAGGCCCCCTGCATGGACCCCCAAAGATACGTTTGAAGTTTGAGGGGGCAAGAGAAGCAAGCAGCCCCAGTCTCTGTGCCTCTTTACGAGCAGTGCCGTGGGCAGATGAGGCTGAGCAACAGCTTTCCAGGCTAGCTCTTTCTGCCTGAGAGCTATCTGCAGACGTTCGCATTTTAAGAGCAGGGCTGCCAGCCGCAACCTGCACGGACCCCTAAAGATACGTTTGAAGTTTGAGGTGGCAAGACAATCAAGCAGCCCCAGTCTCTGTGCCTCTGTGCGAGCAGTGCCATGGGCAGATGAGGCTGAGCAACAGCTTTCCAGGCTAGCTCTTTCTGGCTGCGAGCTATCTGCAGTCGTTCGCATTTTCAGAGCAGGCCTTCTGTAGGCGCCAGCACGGACCACCTAAGATGCGTTTGAAGTTTGAGGGGGCAAAACAAGCAAGCAGGCCCAGTCTCTGTGCCTCTGTGCAAGCAGTGCCATGGGCAGATGAGGCTGAGTACAGCTTTCCAGGCTAGCTCTTTCTGTCTGCGAGCTATCTGCCGACGTTCGCATTTTCAGAACAGGGCTGCCAGAGGCGCCCGGCACGAAACACTTAATCTACGTTTGAAGTTTGAGGTGGCATGACAAAGAAGCAGCCCTAATCTCTGCGCCTCTGTGCGAGCAGTGCCGTGGGCAGATGAGGCTGAGCAACAGCTTTCCAGGCTAGCTCTTTCTGCCTGAGAGCTATCTGCAGACGTTCGCATTTTAAGAGCAGGGCTGCCAGCCGCACCCTGCACGGACCCCTAAAGATACGTTTGAAGTTTGAGGTGGCAAGACAATCAAGCAGCCCCAGTCTCTGTGCCTCTGTGCGAGCAGTGCCATGGGCAGATGAGGCTGAGCAACAGCTTTTGAGGCTAGCTCTTTCTGCCTGCGAGCTATCTGCAGATGTTAGCCTTTTCAGAGCAGGGCTGCCAGAGGCCCCCTTCATGGACCACCTAAGATACGTTTGAAGTTTGAGGTGGCAAGACAAGCAAGCAGGCCCAGTCTCTGTGCCTCTGTGCGAGCAGTGCCATGGGCAGATGAGGCTGAGCAACAGCTTTCCAGGCTAGCTCTTTCTGGCTGCGAGCTGTCTGCAGACGTTCGCATTTTCAGAGCAGCACGGTTGGATGTGCCCAGCATGGACCCTCAAAGCTACGTTTGAAGTTTGAGGTGGCAAGACAAGCAAGCAGCCCCAGTCTCTGTGCCTCTGTGCGAGCAGTGCCATGGGCAGATGAGGCTGAGCAACATCTTTCCAGGTTAGCTCTTTCTGCCTGCGAGCTATCTGCCGACGTTCGCATTTTCAGAGCAGGGCTGCCAGAGGCGCCCGGCACGAAACACTTAATCTACGTTTGAAGTTTGAGGTGGCATGACAAACAAGCAGCCCCAATCTCTGCGCCTCTGTGCGAGCAGTGCCGTGGGCAGATGAGGCTGAGCAACAGCTTTCCAGGCTAGCTCTTTCTGGCTGCCAGCTATCTGCAGACGTTCGCATTTTTGGAGCAGAGCTGCCTGACGCACTTTGCAAGAACCGCCAAAGCTACGTTTGAAGTTTGAGGTGTCAAGACAAGCAAGCAGCCCCAGTCTCTGTGCCTCTGTGCGAGCAGTGCCATGGGCAGATGAGGCTGAGCAACAGCTTTCCAGGTTAGCTCTTTCTGGCTGCGAGCTGTCTGCAGACGTTCGCATTTTCAGAGCAGCACTGTTGGATGTGCCCAGAATGGACCCCCAAAGCTACGTTTGAAGTTAGAGGTGGCAAGACAAGCAAGCAGCCGCAGTCTCTGTGCCTCTGTGTGAGCAGTGCCATGGGCAGATGAGGCTGAGCAACAGCTTTCCAGGCTAGCTCTTTCTGGCTGCGAGCTATCTGCACACGTTCACATTTTCAGAGCAGGCCTGCTGTAGGCGCCAGCACGGACCTCCTAAGATACGTTTGAAGTTTGAGGTGGCAAGACAAGCAAGCAGTCCCAGTCTCTGTGCCTCTGTGCGAGCAGTGCCATGGGCAGATGAGGCTGAGCAACAGCTTTCCAGGCTAGCTCTTTCTGTCTGCGAGCTATCTGCAGACGTTCGCATTTTCAAAGCAGGGCTGCTGGAGGGGCCTGGCATGCATGGTCCACCTAAGATAAGTTTGAAGTTTGAGTTGGCAACACAAGCAAGCAGCCCCAGTCTCTGTGCCCCTGTGTGAGCAGTGCCATGGGCAGATGAGGCTGAGCAACAGCTTTCCAGGCTAGCTCTTTCTGCCTGCGAGCTATCTGCCGACGTTCGCATTTTCAGAGCAGGGCTGCCAGCCGCAACCTGCACGGACCCCTAAAGATACGTTTGAAGTTTGAGGTGGCAAGACAATCAAGCAGCCCCAGTCTCTGTGCCTCTGTGCGAGCAGTGCCATGGGCAGATGAGGCTGAGCAACAGCTTTCCAGGCTAGCTCTTTCTGGCTGCGAGCTATCTGCAGTCGTTCGCATTTTCAGAGCAGGCCTGCTGTAGGCGCCAGCACGGACCACCTAAGATACGTTTGAAGTTTGAGGGGGCAAAACAAGCAAGCAGGCCCAGTCTCTGTGCCTCTGTGCAAGCAGTGCCATGGGCAGATGAGGCTGAGCAACAGCTTTCCAGGTTAGCTCTTTCTGTCTGCAAGCTATCTGCAGACGTTCGCATTTTCAAAGCAGGGCTGCCAGAGGCGCCTGACACAGACCACCTAAGATACATTTGAAGTTTGAGGTGTCAAGACAAGCAAGCAGCCCCAGTCTCTGTGCCTCTGTGCGAGCAGTGCCATGGGCAGATGAGGCTGAGCAACAGCTTTCCAGGCTAGCTCTTTCTGCCTGCGAGCTATCTGCAGACGTTCGCATTTTCAGAGCAGGACTGCCAGAATCGCCCGGCACGCACCACCTCAGACACTTTTGAAGTTAGAGGTGGCAAGACAAGCAAGCAGCCCCAGTCTCTGTGCCTCTGTGCAAGCAGTGCCATGGGAAGATGAGGCTGAGCAACAGCTTTCCAGGCTAGCTCTTTCTGCCTGCGAGCTATCTGCAGACGTTCGCATTTTCAGAGCAGCACTGTTGGATGTGCCCAGCGTGGACCCTCAAAGCTACGTTTGAAGTTTGAGGTGGAAAGACAAGCAAGCAGCCCCAGTCTCTGTGCCTCTGTGCGAGCAGTGCCATGGGCAGATGAGGCTGAGCAACAGCTTTCCAGGCTAGCTCTTTCTGCCTGTGAGCTATCTGCAGACGTTCGCATTTTCAGAGCAGGGCTGCCAGTCGCACCCTGCACGGACCCCTAAAGATACGTTTGAAGTTTGAGGTGGCAAGACAATCAAGCAGCCCCAGTCTCTGTGCCTCTGTGCGAGCAGTGCCATGGGCAGATGAGGCTGAGCAACAGCTTTCCAGGCTAGCTTTTTCTGCCTGCGAGCTATCTGCCGACGTTCGCATTTTCAGAGCAGGGCTGCCAGAGGCGCCCGGCACGGACCACCTCAGACACTTTTGAAGTTGGGGGGTGCAAGACAAGCAAGCAGCCCCAGTCTCTGTGCCTCTGTGTGAGCAGTGCCATGGGAAGATGAGGCTGAGCAACAGCTTTCCAGGCTAGCTCTTTCTGGCTGCGAGCTATCTGCAGACGTTCGTATTTCAGAGCACGCGTTCCGGACCCCCAGCCCATACCCCCAAATCTACGTTTGAAGTTCGAGGTGGCAAGACAAGCAAGCAGCCTAAGTCTCTGTGCCTCTGTACGAGCAGTGCCATGAGCAGATGAGGCTGAGCAACAGCTTTCCTGGCTAGCTCTTTCTGGCTGCGTGCTATCTGCAGATGTTCGCATTTTCAGAGCAGGGCTGCTAGAGGCCCCCTGCATGGACCCCCAAAGATACGTTTGAAGTTTGAGGGGGCAAGAGAAGCAAGCAGCCCCAGTCTCTGTGCCTCTTTACGAGCAGTGCCGTGGGCAGATGAGGCTGAGCAACAGCTTTCCAGGCTAGCTCTTTCTGCCTGAGAGCTATCTGCAGACGTTCGCATTTTAAGAGCAGGGCTGCCAGCCGCAACCTGCACGGACCCCTAAAGATACGTTTGAAGTTTGAGGTGGCAAGACAATCAAGCAGCCCCAGTCTCTGTGCCTCTGTGCGAGCAGTGCCATGGGCAGATGAGGCTGAGCAACAGCTTTCCAGGCTAGCTCTTTCTGGCTGCGAGCTATCTGCAGTCGTTCGCATTTTCAGAGCAGGCCTTCTGTAGGCGCCAGCACGGACCACCTAAGATGCGTTTGAAGTTTGAGGGGGCAAAACAAGCAAGCAGGCCCAGTCTCTGTGCCTCTGTGCAAGCAGTGCCATGGGCAGATGAGGCTGAGCAACAGCTTTCCAGGTTAGCTCTTTCTGTCTGCAAGCTATCTGCAGACGTTCGCATTTTCAAAGCAGGGCTGCCAGAGGCGCCTGACACAGACCACCTAAGATACATTTGAAGTTTGAGGTGTCAAGACAAGCAAGCAGCCCCAGTCTCTGTGCCTCTGTGCGAGCAGTGCCATGGGCAGATGAGGCTGAGCAACAGCTTTCCAGGCTAGCTCTTTCTGCCTGCGAGCTATCTGCAGACGTTCGCATTTTCAGAGCAGGACTGCCAGAATCGCCCGGCACGCACCACCTCAGACACTTTTGAAGTTAGAGGTGGCAAGACAAGCAAGCAGCCCCAGTCTCTGTGCCTCTGTGCAAGCAGTGCCATGGGAAGATGAGGCTGAGCAACAGCTTTCCAGGCTAGCTCTTTCTGCCTGCGAGCTATCTGCAGACGTTCGCATTTTCAGAGCAGCACTGTTGGATGTGCCCAGCGTGGACCCTCAAAGCTACGTTTGAAGTTTGAGGTGGAAAGACAAGCAAGCAGCCCCAGTCTCTGTGCCTCTGTGCGAGCAGTGCCATGGGCAGATGAGGCTGAGCAACAGCTTTCCAGGCTAGCTTTTTCTGCCTGCGAGCTATCTGCCGACGTTCGCATTTTCAGAGCAGGGCTGCCAGAGGCGCCCGGCACGGACCACCTCAGACACTTTTGAAGTTGGGGGGTGCACGACAAGCAAGCAGCCCCAGTCTCTGTGCCTCTGTGTGAGCAGTGCCATGGGAAGATGAGGCTGAGCAACAGCTTTCCAGACTAGCTCTTTCTGGCTGCGAGCTATCTGCAGACGTTCGTATTTCAGAGCACGCGTTCCGGACCCCCAGCCCATACCCCCAAATCTACGTTTGAAGTTCGAGGTGGCAAGACAAGCAAGCAGCCTAAGTCTCTGTGCCTCTGTACGAGCAGTGCCATGAGCAGATGAGGCTGAGCAACAGCTTTCCTGGCTAGCTCTTTCTGGCTGCGTGCTATCTGCAGATGTTACCATTTTCAGAGCAGGGCTGCTAGAGGCCCCCTGCATGGACCCCCAAAGATACGTTTGAAGTTTGAGGGGGCAAGACAAGCAAGCAGCCCCAGTCTCTGTGCCTCTTTACGAGCAGTGCCATGGGCAGATGAGGCTGAGCAACAGCTTTCCAGGCTAGCTCTTTCTGTCTGCGAGCTATCTGCCGACGTTCGCATTTTCAGAACAGGGCTGCCAGAGGCGCCCGGCACGAAACACTTAATCTACGTTTGAAGTTTGAGGTGGCATGACAAAGAAGCAGCCCTAATCTCTGCGCCTCTGTGCGAGCAGTGCCGTGGGCAGATGAGGCTGAGCAACAGCTTTCCAGGCTAGCTCTTTCTGCCTGAGAGCTATCTGCAGACGTTCGCATTTTAAGAGCAGGGCTGCCAGCCGCACCCTGCACGGACCCCTAAAGATACGTTTGAAGTTTGAGGTGGCAAGACAATCAAGCAGCCCCAGTCTCTGTGCCTCTGTGCGAGCAGTGCCATGGGCAGATGAGGCTGAGCAACAGCTTTTGAGGCTAGCTCTTTCTGCCTGCGAGCTATCTGCAGATGTTAGCCTTTTCAGAGCAGGGCTGCCAGAGGCCCCCTTCATGGACCACCTAAGATACGTTTGAAGTTTGAGGTGGCAAGACAAGCAAGCAGGCCCAGTCTCTGTGCCTCTGTGCGAGCAGTGCCATGGGCAGATGAGGCTGAGCAACAGCTTTCCAGGCTAGCTCTTTCTGGCTGCGAGCTGTCTGCAGACGTTCGCATTTTCAGAGCAGCACGGTTGGATGTGCCCAGCATGGACCCTCAAAGCTACGTTTGAAGTTTGAGGTGGCAAGACAAGCAAGCAGCCCCAGTCTCTGTGCCTCTGTGCGAGCAGTGCCATGGGCAGATGAGGCTGAGCAACATCTTTCCAGGTTAGCTCTTTCTGCCTGCGAGCTATCTGCCGACGTTCGCATTTTCAGAGCAGGGCTGCCAGAGGCGCCCGGCACGAAACACTTAATCTACGTTTGAAGTTTGAGGTGGCATGACAAACAAGCAGCCCCAATCTCTGCGCCTCTGTGCGAGCAGTGCCGTGGGCAGATGAGGCTGAGCAACAGCTTTCCAGGCTAGCTCTTTCTGGCTGCCAGCTATCTGCAGACGTTCGCATTTTTGGAGCAGAGCTGCCTGACGCACTTTGCAAGAACCGCCAAAGCTACGTTTGAAGTTTGAGGTGTCAAGACAAGCAAGCAGCCCCAGTCTCTGTGCCTCTGTGCGAGCAGTGCCATGGGCAGATGAGGCTGAGCAACAGCTTTCCAGGTTAGCTCTTTCTGGCTGCGAGCTGTCTGCAGACGTTCGCATTTTCAGAGCAGCACTGTTGGATGTGCCCAGAATGGACCCCCAAAGCTACGTTTGAAGTTAGAGGTGGCAAGACAAGCAAGCAGCCGCAGTCTCTGTGCCTCTGTGTGAGCAGTGCCATGGGCAGATGAGGCTGAGCAACAGCTTTCCAGGCTAGCTCTTTCTGGCTGCGAGCTATCTGCACACGTTCACATTTTCAGAGCAGGCCTGCTGTAGGCGCCAGCACGGACCTCCTAAGATACGTTTGAAGTTTGAGGTGGCAAGACAAGCAAGCAGTCCCAGTCTCTGTGCCTCTGTGCGAGCAGTGCCATGGGCAGATGAGGCTGAGCAACAGCTTTCCAGGCTAGCTCTTTCTGTCTGCGAGCTATCTGCAGACGTTCGCATTTTCAAAGCAGGGCTGCTGGAGGGGCCTGGCATGCATGGTCCACCTAAGATAAGTTTGAAGTTTGAGTTGGCAACACAAGCAAGCAGCCCCAGTCTCTGTGCCCCTGTGTGAGCAGTGCCATGGGCAGATGAGGCTGAGCAACAGCTTTCCAGGCTAGCTCTTTCTGCCTGCGAGCTATCTGCCGACGTTCGCATTTTCAGAGCAGGGCTGCCAGCCGCAACCTGCACGGACCCCTAAAGATACGTTTGAAGTTTGAGGTGGCAAGACAATCAAGCAGCCCCAGTCTCTGTGCCTCTGTGCGAGCAGTGCCATGGGCAGATGAGGCTGAGCAACAGCTTTCCAGGCTAGCTCTTTCTGGCTGCGAGCTATCTGCAGTCGTTCGCATTTTCAGAGCAGGCCTGCTGTAGGCGCCAGCACGGACCACCTAAGATACGTTTGAAGTTTGAGGGGGCAAAACAAGCAAGCAGGCCCAGTCTCTGTGCCTCTGTGCAAGCAGTGCCATGGGCAGATGAGGCTGAGCAACAGCTTTCCAGGTTAGCTCTTTCTGTCTGCAAGCTATCTGCAGACGTTCGCATTTTCAAAGCAGGGCTGCCAGAGGCGCCTGACACAGACCACCTAAGATACATTTGAAGTTTGAGGTGTCAAGACAAGCAAGCAGCCCCAGTCTCTGTGCCTCTGTGCGAGCAGTGCCATGGGCAGATGAGGCTGAGCAACAGCTTTCCAGGCTAGCTCTTTCTGCCTGCGAGCTATCTGCAGACGTTCGCATTTTCAGAGCAGGACTGCCAGAATCGCCCGGCACGCACCACCTCAGACACTTTTGAAGTTAGAGGTGGCAAGACAAGCAAGCAGCCCCAGTCTCTGTGCCTCTGTGCAAGCAGTGCCATGGGAAGATGAGGCTGAGCAACAGCTTTCCAGGCTAGCTCTTTCTGCCTGCGAGCTATCTGCAGACGTTCGCATTTTCAGAGCAGCACTGTTGGATGTGCCCAGCGTGGACCCTCAAAGCTACGTTTGAAGTTTGAGGTGGAAAGACAAGCAAGCAGCCCCAGTCTCTGTGCCTCTGTGCGAGCAGTGCCATGGGCAGATGAGGCTGAGCAACAGCTTTCCAGGCTAGCTCTTTCTGCCTGTGAGCTATCTGCAGACGTTCGCATTTTCAGAGCAGGGCTGCCAGTCGCACCCTGCACGGACCCCTAAAGATACGTTTGAAGTTTGAGGTGGCAAGACAATCAAGCAGCCCCAGTCTCTGTGCCTCTGTGCGAGCAGTGCCATGGGCAGATGAGGCTGAGCAACAGCTTTCCAGGCTAGCTTTTTCTGCCTGCGAGCTATCTGCCGACGTTCGCATTTTCAGAGCAGGGCTGCCAGAGGCGCCCGGCACGGACCACCTCAGACACTTTTGAAGTTGGGGGGTGCAAGACAAGCAAGCAGCCCCAGTCTCTGTGCCTCTGTGTGAGCAGTGCCATGGGAAGATGAGGCTGAGCAACAGCTTTCCAGGCTAGCTCTTTCTGGCTGCGAGCTATCTGCAGACGTTCGTATTTCAGAGCACGCGTTCCGGACCCCCAGCCCATACCCCCAAATCTACGTTTGAAGTTCGAGGTGGCAAGACAAGCAAGCAGCCTAAGTCTCTGTGCCTCTGTACGAGCAGTGCCATGAGCAGATGAGGCTGAGCAACAGCTTTCCTGGCTAGCTCTTTCTGGCTGCGTGCTATCTGCAGATGTTCGCATTTTCAGAGCAGGGCTGCTAGAGGCCCCCTGCATGGACCCCCAAAGATACGTTTGAAGTTTGAGGGGGCAAGAGAAGCAAGCAGCCCCAGTCTCTGTGCCTCTTTACGAGCAGTGCCGTGGGCAGATGAGGCTGAGCAACAGCTTTCCAGGCTAGCTCTTTCTGCCTGAGAGCTATCTGCAGACGTTCGCATTTTAAGAGCAGGGCTGCCAGCCGCAACCTGCACGGACCCCTAAAGATACGTTTGAAGTTTGAGGTGGCAAGACAATCAAGCAGCCCCAGTCTCTGTGCCTCTGTGCGAGCAGTGCCATGGGCAGATGAGGCTGAGCAACAGCTTTCCAGGCTAGCTCTTTCTGGCTGCGAGCTATCTGCAGTCGTTCGCATTTTCAGAGCAGGCCTGCTGTAGGCGCCAGCACGGACCACCTAAGATGCGTTTGAAGTTTGAGGGGGCAAAACAAGCAAGCAGGCCCAGTCTCTGTGCCTCTGTGCAAGCAGTGCCATGGGCAGATGAGGCTGAGCAACAGCTTTCCAGGTTAGCTCTTTCTGTCTGCAAGCTATCTGCAGACGTTCGCATTTTCAAAGCAGGGCTGCCAGAGGCGCCTGACACAGACCACCTAAGATACATTTGAAGTTTGAGGTGTCAAGACAAGCAAGCAGCCCCAGTCTCTGTGCCTCTGTGCGAGCAGTGCCATGGGCAGATGAGGCTGAGCAACAGCTTTCCAGGCTAGCTCTTTCTGCCTGCGAGCTATCTGCAGACGTTCGCATTTTCAGAGCAGGACTGCCAGAATCGCCCGGCACGCACCACCTCAGACACTTTTGAAGTTAGAGGTGGCAAGACAAGCAAGCAGCCCCAGTCTCTGTGCCTCTGTGCAAGCAGTGCCATGGGAAGATGAGGCTGAGCAACAGCTTTCCAGGCTAGCTCTTTCTGCCTGCGAGCTATCTGCAGACGTTCGCATTTTCAGAGCAGCACTGTTGGATGTGCCCAGCGTGGACCCTCAAAGCTACGTTTGAAGTTTGAGGTGGAAAGACAAGCAAGCAGCCCCAGTCTCTGTGCCTCGGTGCGAGCAGTGCCATGGGCAGATGAGGCTGAGCAACAGCTTTCCAGGCTAGCTTTTTCTGCCTGCGAGCTATCTGCCGACGTTCGCATTTTCAGAGCAGGGCTGCCAGAGGCGCCCGGCACGGACCACCTCAGACACTTTTGAAGTTGGGGGGTGCAAGACAAGCAAGCAGCCCCAGTCTCTGTGCCTCTGTGTGAGCAGTGCCATGGGAAGATGAGGCTGAGCAACAGCTTTCCAGGCTAGCTCTTTCTGGCTGCGAGCTATCTGCAGACGTTCGTATTTCAGAGCACGCGTTCCGGACCCCCAGCCCATACCCCCAAATCTACGTTTGAAGTTCGAGGTGGCAAGACAAGCAAGCAGCCTAAGTCTCTGTGCCTCTGTACGAGCAGTGCCATGAGCAGATGAGGCTGAGCAACAGCTTTCCTGGCTAGCTCTTTCTGGCTGCGTGCTATCTGCAGATGTTCGCATTTTCAGAGCAGGGCTGCTAGAGGCCCCCTGCATGGACCCCCAAAGATACGTTTGAAGTTTGAGGGGGCAAGACAAGCAAGCAGCCCCAGTCTCTGTGCCTCTTTACGAGCAGTGCCGTGGGCAGATGAGGCTGAGCAACAGCTTTCCAGGCTAGCTCTTTCTGCCTGAGAGCTATCTGCAGACGTTCGCATTTTAAGAGCAGGGCTGCCAGCCGCACCCTGCACGGACCCCTAAAGATACGTTTGAAGTCTGAGGTGGCAAGACAATCAAGCAGCCCCAGTCTCTGTGCCTCTGTGCGAGCAGTGCCATGGGCAGATGAGGCTGAGCAACAGCTTTCCAGGCTAGCTCTTTCTGTCTGCGAGCTATCTGCAGTCGTTCGCATTTTCAGAGCAGGCCTGCTGTAGGCGCCAGCACGGACCACCTAAGATACGTTTGAAGTTTGAGGGGGCAAAACAAGCAAGCAGGCCCAGTCTCTGTGCCTCTGTGCAAGCAGTGCCGTGGGCAGAAGAGGCTGAGCAACAGCTTTCCAGGTTAGCTCTTTCTGTCTGCAAGCTATCTGCAGACGTTCGCATTTTCAAAGCAGGGCTGCCAGAGCCGCCTGACACAGACCACCTAAGATACATTTGAAGTTTGAGGTGTCAAGACAAGCAAGAAGCCCCAGTCTCTGTGCCTCTGTGCGAGCAGTGCCATGGGAAGATGAGGCTGAGAAACAGCTTTCCAGGCTAGCTCTTTCTGCCTGCGAGCTTTCTGCCGACGTTCGCATTTTCAGAGCAGGGCTGCCAGAGGAGCCAGGCACGAAACATTTAAGCTACGTTTGAAGTTTAAGGTGGCAAGACAAGCAAGCAGCCCCAGTCTCTGTGCCTCTGTACGAGCAGTGCCATGGGCAGATGAGGCTGAGCAACAGCTTTCCAGGCTAGCTCTTTCTGTCTGCGAGCTATCTGCCGACGTTCGCATTTTCAGAACAGGGCTGCCAGAGGCGCCCGGCACGAAACACTTAATCTACGTTTGAAGTTTGAGGTGGCATGACAAAGAAGCAGCCCTAATCTCTGCGCCTCTGTGCGAGCAGTGCCGTGGGCAGATGAGGCTGAGCAACAGCTTTCCAGGCTAGCTCTTTCTGCCTGCGAGCTATCTGCAGACGTTCGCATTTTAAGAGCAGGGCTGCCAGCCGCACCCTGCACGGACCCCTAAAGATACGTTTGAAGTTTGAGGTGGCAAGACAATCAAGCAGCCCCAGTCTCTGTGCCTCTGTGCGAGCAGTGCCATGGGCAGATGAGGCTGAGCAACAGCTTTCCAGGCTAGCTCTTTCTGCCTGCGAGCTATCTGCAGATGTTAGCCTTTTCCGAGCAGGGCTGCCAGAGGCCCCCTTCATGGACCACCTAAGATACGTTTGAAGTTTGAGGTGGCAAGACAAGCAAGCAGGCCCAGTCTCTGTGCCTCTGTGCGAGCAGTGCCATGGGCAGATGAGGCTGAGCAACAGCTTTCCAGGCTAGCTCTTTCTGGCTGCGAGCTGTCTGCAGACGTTCGCATTTTCAGAGCAGCACGGTTGGATGTGCCCAGCATGGACCCTCAAAGCTACGTTTGAAGTTTGAGGTGGCAAGACAAGCAAGCAGCCCCAGTCTCTGTGCCTCTGTGCGAGCAGTGCCATGGGCAGATGAGGCTGAGCAACATCTTTCCAGGTTAGCTCTTTCTGCCTGCGAGCTATCTGCCGACGTTCGCATTTTCAGAGCAGGGCTGCCAGAGGCGCCCGGCACGAAACACTTAATCTACGTTTGAAGTTTGAGGTGGCATGACAAACAAGCAGCCCCAATCTCTGCGCCTCTGTGCGAGCAGTGCCGTGGGCAGATGAGGCTGAGCAACAGCTTTCCAGGCTAGCTCTTTCTGGCTGCCAGCTATCTGCAGACGTTCGCATTTTTGGAGCAGAGCTGCCTGACGCACTTTGCAAGAACCGCCAAAGCTACGTTTGAAGTTTGAGGTGTCAAGACAAGCAAGCAGCCCCAGTCTCTGTGCCTCTGTGCGAGCAGTGCCATGGGCAGATGAGGCTGAGCAACAGCTTTCCAGGTTAGCTCTTTCTGGCTGCGAGCTGTCTGCAGACGTTCGCATTTTCAGAGCAGCACTGTTGGATGTGCCCAGAATGGACCCCCAAAGCTACGTTTGAAGTTAGAGGTGGCAAGACAAGCAAGCAGCCGCAGTCTCTGTGCCTCTGTGTGAGCAGTGCCATGGGCAGATGAGGCTGAGCAACAGCTTTCCAGGCTAGCTCTTTCTGGCTGCGAGCTATCTGCACACGTTCACATTTTCAGAGCAGGCCTGCTGTAGGCGCCAGCACGGACCTCCTAAGATACGTTTGAAGTTTGAGGTGGCAAGACAAGCAAGCAGTCCCAGTCTCTGTGCCTCTGTGCGAGCAGTGCCATGGGCAGATGAGGCTGAGCAACAGCTTTCCAGGCTAGCTCTTTCTGTCTGCGAGCTATCTGCAGACGTTCGCATTTTCAAAGCAGGGCTGCTGGAGGGGCCTGGCATGCATGGTCCACCTAAGATAAGTTTGAAGTTTGAGTTGGCAACACAAGCAAGCAGCCCCAGTCTCTGTGCCCCTGTGTGAGCAGTGCCATGGGCAGATGAGGCTGAGCAACAGCTTTCCAGGCTAGCTCTTTCTGCCTGCGAGCTATCTGCCGACGTTCGCATTTTCAGAGCAGGGCTGCCAGCCGCAACCTGCACGGACCCCTAAAGATACGTTTGAAGTTTGAGGTGGCAAGACAATCAAGCAGCCCCAGTCTCTGTGCCTCTGTGCGAGCAGTGCCATGGGCAGATGAGGCTGAGCAACAGCTTTCCAGGCTAGCTCTTTCTGGCTGCGAGCTATCTGCAGTCGTTCGCATTTTCAGAGCAGGCCTGCTGTAGGCGCCAGCACGGACCACCTAAGATACGTTTGAAGTTTGAGGGGGCAAAACAAGCAAGCAGGCCCAGTCTCTGTGCCTCTGTGCAAGCAGTGCCATGGGCAGATGAGGCTGAGCAACAGCTTTCCAGGTTAGCTCTTTCTGTCTGCAAGCTATCTGCAGACGTTCGCATTTTCAAAGCAGGGCTGCCAGAGGCGCCTGACACAGACCACCTAAGATACATTTGAAGTTTGAGGTGTCAAGACAAGCAAGCAGCCCCAGTCTCTGTGCCTCTGTGCGAGCAGTGCCATGGGCAGATGAGGCTGAGCAACAGCTTTCCAGGCTAGCTCTTTCTGCCTGCGAGCTATCTGCAGACGTTCGCATTTTCAGAGCAGGACTGCCAGAATCGCCCGGCACGCACCACCTCAGACACTTTTGAAGTTAGAGGTGGCAAGACAAGCAAGCAGCCCCAGTCTCTGTGCCTCTGTGCAAGCAGTGCCATGGGAAGATGAGGCTGAGCAACAGCTTTCCAGGCTAGCTCTTTCTGCCTGCGAGCTATCTGCAGACGTTCGCATTTTCAGAGCAGCACTGTTGGATGTGCCCAGCGTGGACCCTCAAAGCTACGTTTGAAGTTTGAGGTGGAAAGACAAGCAAGCAGCCCCAGTCTCTGTGCCTCTGTGCGAGCAGTGCCATGGGCAGATGAGGCTGAGCAACAGCTTTCCAGGCTAGCTCTTTCTGCCTGTGAGCTATCTGCAGACGTTCGCATTTTCAGAGCAGGGCTGCCAGTCGCACCCTGCACGGACCCCTAAAGATACGTTTGAAGTTTGAGGTGGCAAGACAATCAAGCAGCCCCAGTCTCTGTGCCTCTGTGCGAGCAGTGCCATGGGCAGATGAGGCTGAGCAACAGCTTTCCAGGCTAGCTTTTTCTGCCTGCGAGCTATCTGCCGACGTTCGCATTTTCAGAGCAGGGCTGCCAGAGGCGCCCGGCACGGACCACCTCAGACACTTTTGAAGTTGGGGGGTGCAAGACAAGCAAGCAGCCCCAGTCTCTGTGCCTCTGTGTGAGCAGTGCCATGGGAAGATGAGGCTGAGCAACAGCTTTCCAGGCTAGCTCTTTCTGGCTGCGAGCTATCTGCAGACGTTCGTATTTCAGAGCACGCGTTCCGGACCCCCAGCCCATACCCCCAAATCTACGTTTGAAGTTCGAGGTGGCAAGACAAGCAAGCAGCCTAAGTCTCTGTGCCTCTGTACGAGCAGTGCCATGAGCAGATGAGGCTGAGCAACAGCTTTCCTGGCTAGCTCTTTCTGGCTGCGTGCTATCTGCAGATGTTCGCATTTTCAGAGCAGGGCTGCTAGAGGCCCCCTGCATGGACCCCCAAAGATACGTTTGAAGTTTGAGGGGGCAAGAGAAGCAAGCAGCCCCAGTCTCTGTGCCTCTTTACGAGCAGTGCCGTGGGCAGATGAGGCTGAGCAACAGCTTTCCAGGCTAGCTCTTTCTGCCTGAGAGCTATCTGCAGACGTTCGCATTTTAAGAGCAGGGCTGCCAGCCGCAACCTGCACGGACCCCTAAAGATACGTTTGAAGTTTGAGGTGGCAAGACAATCAAGCAGCCCCAGTCTCTGTGCCTCTGTGCGAGCAGTGCCATGGGCAGATGAGGCTGAGCAACAGCTTTCCAGGCTAGCTCTTTCTGGCTGCGAGCTATCTGCAGTCGTTCGCATTTTCAGAGCAGGCCTGCTGTAGGCGCCAGCACGGACCACCTAAGATGCGTTTGAAGTTTGAGGGGGCAAAACAAGCAAGCAGGCCCAGTCTCTGTGCCTCTGTGCAAGCAGTGCCATGGGCAGATGAGGCTGAGCAACAGCTTTCCAGGTTAGCTCTTTCTGTCTGCAAGCTATCTGCAGACGTTCGCATTTTCAAAGCAGGGCTGCCAGAGGCGCCTGACACAGACCACCTAAGATACATTTGAAGTTTGAGGTGTCAAGACAAGCAAGCAGCCCCAGTCTCTGTGCCTCTGTGCGAGCAGTGCCATGGGCAGATGAGGCTGAGCAACAGCTTTCCAGGCTAGCTCTTTCTGCCTGCGAGCTATCTGCAGACGTTCGCATTTTCAGAGCAGGACTGCCAGAATCGCCCGGCACGCACCACCTCAGACACTTTTGAAGTTAGAGGTGGCAAGACAAGCAAGCAGCCCCAGTCTCTGTGCCTCTGTGCAAGCAGTGCCATGGGAAGATGAGGCTGAGCAACAGCTTTCCAGGCTAGCTCTTTCTGCCTGCGAGCTATCTGCAGACGTTCGCATTTTCAGAGCAGCACTGTTGGATGTGCCCAGCGTGGACCCTCAAAGCTACGTTTGAAGTTTGAGGTGGAAAGACAAGCAAGCAGCCCCAGTCTCTGTGCCTCGGTGCGAGCAGTGCCATGGGCAGATGAGGCTGAGCAACAGCTTTCCAGGCTAGCTTTTTCTGCCTGCGAGCTATCTGCCGACGTTCGCATTTTCAGAGCAGGGCTGCCAGAGGCGCCCGGCACGGACCACCTCAGACACTTTTGAAGTTGGGGGGTGCAAGACAAGCAAGCAGCCCCAGTCTCTGTGCCTCTGTGTGAGCAGTGCCATGGGAAGATGAGGCTGAGCAACAGCTTTCCAGGCTAGCTCTTTCTGGCTGCGAGCTATCTGCAGACGTTCGTATTTCAGAGCACGCGTTCCGGACCCCCAGCCCATACCCCCAAATCTACGTTTGAAGTTCGAGGTGGCAAGACAAGCAAGCAGCCTAAGTCTCTGTGCCTCTGTACGAGCAGTGCCATGAGCAGATGAGGCTGAGCAACAGCTTTCCTGGCTAGCTCTTTCTGGCTGCGTGCTATCTGCAGATGTTCGCATTTTCAGAGCAGGGCTGCTAGAGGCCCCCTGCATGGACCCCCAAAGATACGTTTGAAGTTTGAGGGGGCAAGACAAGCAAGCAGCCCCAGTCTCTGTGCCTCTTTACGAGCAGTGCCGTGGGCAGATGAGGCTGAGCAACAGCTTTCCAGGCTAGCTCTTTCTGCCTGAGAGCTATCTGCAGACGTTCGCATTTTAAGAGCAGGGCTGCCAGCCGCACCCTGCACGGACCCCTAAAGATACGTTTGAAGTCTGAGGTGGCAAGACAATCAAGCAGCCCCAGTCTCTGTGCCTCTGTGCGAGCAGTGCCATGGGCAGATGAGGCTGAGCAACAGCTTTCCAGGCTAGCTCTTTCTGTCTGCGAGCTATCTGCAGTCGTTCGCATTTTCAGAGCAGGCCTGCTGTAGGCGCCAGCACGGACCACCTAAGATACGTTTGAAGTTTGAGGGGGCAAAACAAGCAAGCAGGCCCAGTCTCTGTGCCTCTGTGCAAGCAGTGCCGTGGGCAGAAGAGGCTGAGCAACAGCTTTCCAGGTTAGCTCTTTCTGTCTGCAAGCTATCTGCAGACGTTCGCATTTTCAAAGCAGGGCTGCCAGAGCCGCCTGACACAGACCACCTAAGATACATTTGAAGTTTGAGGTGTCAAGACAAGCAAGAAGCCCCAGTCTCTGTGCCTCTGTGCGAGCAGTGCCATGGGAAGATGAGGCTGAGAAACAGCTTTCCAGGCTAGCTCTTTCTGCCTGCGAGCTTTCTGCCGACGTTCGCATTTTCAGAGCAGGGCTGCCAGAGGAGCCAGGCACGAAACATTTAAGCTACGTTTGAAGTTTAAGGTGGCAAGACAAGCAAGCAGCCCCAGTCTCTGTGCCTCTGTACGAGCAGTGCCATGGGCAGATGAGGCTGAGCAACAGCTTTCCAGGCTAGCTCTTTCTGCCTGCGAGCTATCTGCAGATGTTAGCCTTTTCAGAGCAGGGCTGCCAGAGGCCCCCTGCATGGACCACCTAATCTACGTTTGAAGTTTGAGGTGGCAAGACAAGCAAGCAGCCCCAGTCTCTGTGCCTCTGTGCGAGCAGTGCCATGGGCAGATGAGGCTGAGCAACAGCTTTCCAGGCTAGCTCTTTCTGGCTGCGAGCTGTCTGCAGACGTTCGCATTTTCAGAGCAGCACTGTTGGATGTGCCCAGCATGGACCCTCAAAGCTACGTTTGAAGTTTGAGGTGGCAAGACAAGCAAGCAGCCCCAGTCTCTGTTCCTCTGTGCGAGCAGTGCCATGGGCAGATGAGGCTGAGCAACATCTTTCCAGGTTAGATCTTTCTGCCTGCGAGCTATCTGCCGACGTTCGCATTTTCAGAGCAGGGCTGCCAGAGGCGCCCGGCACGAAACACTTAATCTACGTTTGAAGTTTGAGGTGGCATGACAAGCAAGCAGCAGCAATCTCTGCGCCTCTGTGCGAGCAGTGCCGTGGGCAGATGAGGCTGAGCAACAGCTTTCCAGGCTAGCTCTTTCTGCCTGTGAGCTATCTGCAGACGTTCGCATTTTCAGAGCAGGGCTGCCAGCTGCACCCTGCACGGACCCCTAAAGATACGTTTGAAGTTTTAGGTGGCAAGACAAGCAAGCAGCCCCAGTCTCTGTGCCTCTGTGCGAGCAGTGCCATGGGAAGATGAGGCTGAGCAACAGCTTTCCAGGCTAGCTCTATCTGCCTGCGAGCTATCTGCAGACGTTCGCATTTTCAGAGCAGCACTGTTGGATGTGCCCAGCATGGACCCTCAAAGCTACGTTTGAAGTTTGAGGTGGCAAGACAAGCAAGCAGCCCCAGTCTCTGTGCCTCTGTGCGAGCAGTGCCATGGGCAGATGAGGCTGAGCAACAGCTTTCCAGGCTAGCTCTTTCTGCCTGTGAGCTATCTGCAGACGTTCGCATTTTCAGAGCAGGGCTGCCAGTCGCACCCTGCACGGACCCCTAAAGATACGTTTGAAGTTTGAGGTGGCAAGACAATCAAGCAGCCCCAGTCTCTGTGCCTCTGTGCGAGCAGTGCCATGGGCAGATGAGGCTGAGCAACAGCTTTCCAGGCTAGCTTTTTCTGCCTGCGAGCTATCTGCCGACGTTCGCATTTTTAAAGCAGGGCTGCCAGAGGCGCCCGGCACGGACCACCTCAGACACTTTTGAAGTTGGGGGGTGCAAGACAAGCAAGCAGCCCCAGTCTCTGTGCCTCTGTGTGAGCAGTGCCATGGGAAGATGAGGCTGAGCAACAGCTTTCCAGGCTAGCTCTTTCTGGCTGCGAGCTATCTGCAGACGTTCGTATTTCAGAGCACGCGTTCCGGACCCCCAGCCCATAGCCCCAAATCTACGTTTGAAGTTCGAGGTGGCAAGACAAGCAAGCAGCCTAAGCCTCTGTGCCTCTGTACGAGCAGTGCCATGAGCAGATGAGGCTGAGCAACAGCTTTCCTGGCTAGCTCTTTCTGGCTGCGTGCTATCTGCAGATGTTACCATTTTCAGAGCAGGGCTGCTAGAGGCCCCCTGCATGGACCCCCAAAGATACGTTTGAAGTTTGAGGGGGCAAGACAAGCAAGCAGCCCCAGTCTCTGTGCCTCTTTACGAGCAGTGCCATGGGCAGATGAGGCTGAGCAACAGCTTTCCAGGCTAGCTCTTTCTGTCTGCGAGCTATCTGCCGACGTTCGCATTTTCAGAACAGGGCTGCCAGAGGCGCCCGGCACGAAACACTTAATCTACGTTTGAAGTTTGAGGTGGCATGACAAAGAAGCAGCCCCAATCTCTGCGCCTCTGTACGAGCAGTGCCATGAGCAGATGAGGCTGAGCAACAGCTTTCCAGGCTAGCTCTTTCTGGCTGCGAGCTATCTGCAGTCGTTCGCATTTTAAGAGCAGGGCTGCCAGCCGCAACCTGCACGGACCCCTAAAGATACGTTTGAAGTTTGAGGTGGCAAGACAATCAAGCAGCCCCAGTCTCTGTGCCTCTGTGCGAGCAGTGCCATGGGCAGATGAGGCTGAGCAACAGCTTTCCAGGCTAGCTCTTTCTGGCTGCGAGCTATCTGCAGTCGTTCGCATTTTCAGAGCAGGCCTGCTGTAGGCGCCAGCACGGACCACCTAAGATGCGTTTGAAGTTTGAGGGGGCAAAACAAGCAAGCAGGCCCAGTCTCTGTGCCTCTGTGCGAGCAGTGCCATGGGCAGATGAGGCTGAGCAACATCTTTCCAGGTTAGATCTTTCTGCCTGCGAGCTATCTGCCGACGTTCGCATTTTCAGAGCAGGGCTGCCAGAGGCGCCCGGCACGAAACACTTAATCTACGTTTGAAGTTTGAGGTGGCATGACAAGCAAGCAGCAGCAATCTCTGCACCTCTGTGCGAGCAGTGCCGTGGGCAGATGAGGCTGAGCAACAGCTTTCCAGGCTAGCTCTTTCTGTCTGCAAGCTATCTGCAGACGTTCGCATTTTCAGAGCAGGGCTGCCAGCTGCACCCTGCACGGACCCCTAAAGATACGTTTGAAGTTTTAGGTGGCAAGACAAGCAAGCAGCCCCAGTCTCTGTGCCTCTGTGTGAGCAGTGCCATGGGCAGATGAGGCTGAGCAACAGCTTTTGAGGCTAGCTATTTCTGGCTGCGAGCTATTTGCAAACTTTGGCCTTTTCAGAGCAGGGCTGCTGGAGGGGCCTGGCATGGTCCACCTAAGATACGTTTGAAGTTTGAGTTGGCATGACAAACAAGCAGCCCCAATCTCTGCGCCTCTGTGCGAGCAGTGCCGTGGGCAGATGAGGCTGAGCATCAGCTTTCCAGGCTAGCTCTTTCTGGCTGCGAGCTGTCTGCAGACGTTCGCATTTTCAGAGCAGCACTGTTGGATGTGCCCAGAATGGACTCCCAAAGCTACGTTTGAAGTTAGAGGTGGCAAGACAAGCAAGCAGCCCCAGTCTCTCTGCCTCTGTGTGAGCAGTGCCATGGGCAGATGAGGCTGAGCAACAGCTTTCCAGGCTAGCTCTTTCTGCCTGCGAGCTATCTGCACACGTTCACATTTTCAGAGCAGGCCTGCTGTAGGCGCCAGCACGGACCTCCTAAGATACGTTGGAAGTTTGAGGTGGCAAGACAAGCAAGCAGTCCCAGTCTCTGTGCCTCTGTGCGAGCAGTGCCATGGGCAGATGAGGCTGCGCAACAGCTTTCCAGGCTAGCTCTTTCTGTCTGCGAGCTATCCGCAGACGTTCGCATTTTCAAAGCAGGGCTGCTGGAGGGGCCTGGCATGGTCCACCTAAGATAAGTTTGAAGTTTGAGTTGGCAACACAAGCAAGCAGCCCCAGTCTCTGTGGCTCTGTGCGAGCAGTGCCATGGGAAGATGAGGCTGAGCAACAGCTTTCCACGCTAGCTCTTTCTGGCTGCGAGCTATCTGCGGATGTTAGCATTTTCAGAGCAGGGCTGCTAGAGGCCCCCTGCATGGACCCCCAAAGATATGTTTGAAGTTTGAGGGGGCAAGACAAGCAAGCAGCCCCAGTCTCTGTGCCTCTGTGCGAGCAGTGCCATGGGCAGATGAGGCTGAGTAACAGTTTTCCAGGCTAGCTCTTTCTGCCTGCGAGCTATTTGCGAAGATCGCGTTTTAAGACAAGGACTGCCGGAGGCGCCCGGCAGGAAAACTTAAGCTACGTTTGAAGTTTAAGGTGGCAAGACAAGCAAGCAGCCCCAGTCTCTGTGTCTCTGTGCGAGCAGTGCCGTGGGCAGATGAGGCTGAGCAAAAGCTTTCCACGCTAGCTCTATCTGCCTGTGAGCTATCTGCAGACGTTCGCATTTTCAGAGCAGGGCTGCTGGAGGCGCCAGCACGGACCACCTAAGATACGTTTGAAGTTTGAGGGGGCAAAACAAGCAAGCAGGCCCAGTCTCTGTGCCTCTGTGCGAGCAGTGCCATGGGCAGATGAGGCTGAGCAACAGCTTTCCAGGCTAGGTCTTTCTGCCTGCGACCTATCTGCCGACGTTCGCATTTTCAGAGCAGTGCTGCCACAGGCGCACGGCAGGGACCACTGAAGATACTTTTGAAGTTTGAGGTGGCAAGACAAGCAAGCAGCCCCAGTCTCTGTGCCTCTGTGTGAGCAGTGCCATGGGCAGATGAGGCTGAGCAACAGCTTTCGAGGCTAGCTATTTCTGGCTGCGAGCTATGTGCAAACTTTGGCCTTTTCAGAGCAGGGCTGCTGGAGGGGCCTGGCATGGTCCACCTAAGATACGTTTGAAGTTTGAGTTGGCATGACAAACAAGCAGCCCCAATCTCTGCGCCTCTGTGCGAGCAGTGCCGTGGGCAGATGAGGCTGAGCAACAGCTTTCCAGGCTAGCTCTTTCTGGCTGCCAGCTATCTGCAGACGTTCGCATTTTTGGAGCAGAGCTGCCTGACGCACTTTGCAAGAACCGCCAAAGCTACGTTTGAAGTTTAAGGTGTCAAGACAAGCAAGCAGCCCCAGTCTCTGTGCCTCTGTGCGAGCAGTGCCATGGGAAGATGAGGCTGAGCAACAGCTTTCCAGGCTAGCTCTTTCTGCCTGCGAGCTTTCTGCCGACGTTCTCATTTTCAGAGCAGGGCTGCCAGAGGCGCCCGGCACGAAACATTTAAGCTACGTTTCAAGTTTAAGGTGGCAAGACAAGCAAGCAGCCCCAGTCTCTGTAGCTCTGTACGAGCAGTGCCATGGGCAGATGAGGCTGAGCAACAGCTTTCCAGGCTAGCACTTTCTGCCTGCGAGCTATCTGCAGATGTTAGCCTTTTCAGAGCAGGGCTGCCAGAGGCCCCCTGCATGGACCACCTAATCTACGTTTGAAGTTTGAGGTGGCAAGACAAGCAAGCAGCCCCAGTCTCTGTGCCTCTGTGCGAGCAGTGCCATGGGCAGATGAGGCTGAGCAACATCTTTCCAGGTTAGATCTTTCTGCCTGCGAGCTATCTGCCGACGTTCGCATTTTCAGAGCAGGGCTGCCAGAGGCGCCCGGCACGAAACACTTAATCTACGTTTGAAGTTTGAGGTGGCATGACAAGCAAGCAGCAGCAATCTCTGCGCCTCTGTGCGAGCAGTGCCGTGGGCAGATGAGGCTGAGCAACAGCTTTCCAGGCTAGCTCTTTCTGCCTGTGAGCTATCTGCAGACGTTCGCATTTTCAGAGCAGGGCTGCCAGCAGCACCCTGCACGGACCCCTAAAGATACGTTTGAAGTTTTAGGTGGCAAGACAAGCAAGCAGCCCCAGTCTCTGTGCCTCTGTGTGAGCAGTGCCATGGGCAGATGAGGCTGAGCAACAGCTTTCCAGGCTAGCTCTTTCTGGCTGCGAGCTATCTGCAGACGTTCGCATTTTCAGAGCAGGACTGCCAGAGGCGCCCGGCACGGACCACCTCAGACACTTTTGAAGTTGGGGGGTGCAAGACAAGCAAGCAGCCCCAGTCTCTGTGCCTCTGTGCGAGCAGTGCCATGGGCAGATGAGGCTGAGCAACAGCTTTTGAGGCTAGCTATTTCTGGCTGCGAGCTATGTGCAAACTTTGGCCTTTTCAGAGCAGGGCTGCTGGAGGGGCCTGGCATGGTCCACCTAAGATACGTTTGAAGTTTGAGTTGGCATGACAAACAAGCAGCCCCAATCTCTGCGCCTCTGTGCGAGCAGTGCCGTGGGCAGATGAGGCTGAGCAACAGCTTTCCAGGCTAGCTCTTTCTGGCTGCGAGCTGTCTGCAGACGTTCGCATTTTCAGAGCAGCACTGTTGGATGTGCCCAGAATGGACTCCCAAAGCTACGTTTGAAGTTAGAGGTGGCAAGACAAGCAAGCAGCCGCAGTCTCTGTGCCTCTGTGTGAGCAGTGCCATGGGCAGATGAGGCTGAGCAACAGCTTTCCAGGCTAGCTCTTTCTGGCTGCGAGCTATCTGCACACGTTCACATTTTCAGAGCAGGCCTGCTGTAGGCGCCAGCACGGACCTCCTAAGATACGTTTGAAGTTAGAGGTGGCAAGACAAGCAAGCAGTCCCAGTCTCTGTGCCTCTGTGCGAGCAGTGCCATGGGCAGATGAGGCTGAGCAACAGCTTTCCAGGCTAGCTCTTTCTGTCTGCGAGCTATCTGCAGACGTTCGCATTTTCAAAGCAGGGCTGCTGGAGGGGCCTGGCATGGTCCACCTAAGATAAGTTTGAAGTTTGAGTTGGCAACACAAGCAAGCAGCCCCAGTCTCTGTGGCTCTGTGCGAGCAGTGCCATGGGAAGATGAGGCTGAGCAACAGCTTTCCACGCTAGCTCTTTCTGGCTGCGAGCTATCTGCGGATGTTAGCATTTTCAGAGCAGGGCTGCTAGAGGCCCCCTGCATGGACCCCCAAAGATATGTTTGAAGTTTGAGGGGGCAAGACAAGCAAGCAGCCCCAGTCTCTGTGCCTCTGTGCGAGCAGTGCCATGGGCAGATGAGGCTGAGTAACAGTTTTCCAGGCTAACTCTTTCTGCCTGCGAGCTATTTGCGAAGATCGCGTTTTAAGACAAGGACTGCCGGAGGCGCCCGGCAGGAAAACTTAAGCTACGTTTGAAGTTTAAGGTGGCAAGACAAGCAAGCAGCCCCAGTCTCTGTGTCTCTGTGCGAGCAGTGCCATGGGCAGATGAGGCTGAGCAAAAGCTTTCCACGCTAGCTCTATCTGCCTGTGAGCTATCTGCAGACGTTCGCATTTTCAGAGCAGGGCTGCTGGAGGCGCCAGCACGGACCACCTAAGATACGTTTGAAGTTTGAGGGGGCAAAACAAGCAAGCAGCCCCAGTCTCTGTGCCTCTGTGCGAGCAGTGCCATGGGCAGATGAGGCTGAGCAACAGCTTTCCAGGCTAGGTCTTTCTGGCTGCGCCCTATCTGCCGACGTTCGCATTTTCAGAGCAGTGCTGCCACAGGCGCACGGCAGGGACCACTGAAGATACTTTTGAAGTTTGAGGTGGCAAGACAAGCAAGCAGCCCCAGTCTCTGTGCCTCTGTGTGAGCAGTGCCATGGGCAGATGAGGCTGAGCAACAGCTTTCGAGGCTAGCTATTTCTGGCTGCGAGCTATGTGCAAACTTTGGCCTTTTCAGAGCAGGGCTGCTGGAGGGGCCTGGCATGGTCCACCTAAGATACGTTTGAAGTTTGAGTTGGCATGACAAACAAGCAGCCCCAATCTCTGCGCCTCTGTGCGAGCAGTGCCGTGGGCAGATGAGGCTGAGCAACAGCTTTCCAGGCTAGCTCTTTCTGGCTGCGAGCTATCTGCAGACGTTCGCATTTTTGGAGCAGAGCTGCCTGACGCACTTTGCAAGAACCGCCAAAGCTACGTTTGAAGTTTGAGGTGTCAAGACAAGCAAGCAGCCCGAGTCTCTGTGCCTCTGTGCGAGCAGTGCCATGGGCAGATGAGGCTGAGAAACAGCTTTCCAGGTTAGCTCTTTCTGGCTGCGAGCTGTCTGCAGACGTTCGCATTTTCAGAGCAGCACTGTTGGATGTGCCCAGCATGGACCCCCAAAGCTACCTTTGAAGTTAGAGGTGGCAAGACAAGCAAGTAGCCGCAGTCTCTGTGCCTCTGTGTGAGCAGTGCCATGGGCAGATGAGGCTGAGCAACAGCTTTCCAGGCTAGCTCTTTCTGCCTGCGAGCTATCTGCCGACGTTCGCATTTTCAGAGCAGGGCTGCCAGCCGCAACCTGCACGGACCCCTAAAGATACGTTTGAAGTTTGAGGTGGCAAGACAATCAAGCAGCCCCAGTCTCTGTGCCTCTGTGCGAGCAGTGCCATGGGCAGATGAGGCTGAGCAACAGCTTTCCAGGCTAGCTCTTTCTGGCTGCGAGCTATCTGCAGTCGTTCGCATTTTCAGAGCAGGCCTGCTGTAGGCGCCAGCACGGACCACCTAAGATACGTTTGAAGTTTGAGGGGGCAAAACAAGCAAGCAGGCCCAGTCTCTGTGCCTCTGTGCAAGCAGTGCCATGGGCAGATGAGGCTGAGCAACAGCTTTCCAGGTTAGCTCTTTCTGTCTGCAAGCTATCTGCAGACGTTCGCATTTTCAAAGCAGGGCTGCCAGAGGCGCCTGACACAGACCACCTAAGATACATTTGAAGTTTGAGGTGTCAAGACAAGCAAGCAGCCCCAGTCTCTGTGCCTCTGTGCGAGCAGTGCCATGGGCAGATGAGGCTGAGCAACAGCTTTCCAGGCTAGCTCTTTCTGCCTGCGAGCTATCTGCAGACGTTCGCATTTTCAGAGCAGGACTGCCAGAATCGCCCGGCACGCACCACCTCAGACACTTTTGAAGTTAGAGGTGGCAAGACAAGCAAGCAGCCCCAGTCTCTGTGCCTCTGTGCAAGCAGTGCCATGGGAAGATGAGGCTGAGCAACAGCTTTCCAGGCTAGCTCTTTCTGCCTGCGAGCTATCTGCAGACGTTCGCATTTTCAGAGCAGCACTGTTGGATGTGCCCAGCGTGGACCCTCAAAGCTACGTTTGAAGTTTGAGGTGGAAAGACAAGCAAGCAGCCCCAGTCTCTGTGCCTCTGTGCGAGCAGTGCCATGGGCAGATGAGGCTGAGCAACAGCTTTCCAGGCTAGCTCTTTCTGCCTGTGAGCTATCTGCAGACGTTCGCATTTTCAGAGCAGGGCTGCCAGTCGCACCCTGCACGGACCCCTAAAGATACGTTTGAAGTTTGAGGTGGCAAGACAATCAAGCAGCCCCAGTCTCTGTGCCTCTGTGCGAGCAGTGCCATGGGCAGATGAGGCTGAGCAACAGCTTTCCAGGCTAGCTTTTTCTGCCTGCGAGCTATCTGCCGACGTTCGCATTTTCAGAGCAGGGCTGCCAGAGGCGCCCGGCACGGACCACCTCAGACACTTTTGAAGTTGGGGGGTGCAAGACAAGCAAGCAGCCCCAGTCTCTGTGCCTCTGTGTGAGCAGTGCCATGGGAAGATGAGGCTGAGCAACAGCTTTCCAGGCTAGCTCTTTCTGGCTGCGAGCTATCTGCAGACGTTCGTATTTCAGAGCACGCGTTCCGGACCCCCAGCCCATACCCCCAAATCTACGTTTGAAGTTCGAGGTGGCAAGACAAGCAAGCAGCCTAAGTCTCTGTGCCTCTGTACGAGCAGTGCCATGAGCAGATGAGGCTGAGCAACAGCTTTCCTGGCTAGCTCTTTCTGGCTGCGTGCTATCTGCAGATGTTCGCATTTTCAGAGCAGGGCTGCTAGAGGCCCCCTGCATGGACCCCCAAAGATACGTTTGAAGTTTGAGGGGGCAAGAGAAGCAAGCAGCCCCAGTCTCTGTGCCTCTTTACGAGCAGTGCCGTGGGCAGATGAGGCTGAGCAACAGCTTTCCAGGCTAGCTCTTTCTGCCTGAGAGCTATCTGCAGACGTTCGCATTTTAAGAGCAGGGCTGCCAGCCGCAACCTGCACGGACCCCTAAAGATACGTTTGAAGTTTGAGGTGGCAAGACAATCAAGCAGCCCCAGTCTCTGTGCCTCTGTGCGAGCAGTGCCATGGGCAGATGAGGCTGAGCAACAGCTTTCCAGGCTAGCTCTTTCTGGCTGCGAGCTATCTGCAGTCGTTCGCATTTTCAGAGCAGGCCTGCTGTAGGCGCCAGCACGGACCACCTAAGATGCGTTTGAAGTTTGAGGGGGCAAAACAAGCAAGCAGGCCCAGTCTCTGTGCCTCTGTGCAAGCAGTGCCATGGGCAGATGAGGCTGAGCAACAGCTTTCCAGGTTAGCTCTTTCTGTCTGCAAGCTATCTGCAGACGTTCGCATTTTCAAAGCAGGGCTGCCAGAGGCGCCTGACACAGACCACCTAAGATACATTTGAAGTTTGAGGTGTCAAGACAAGCAAGCAGCCCCAGTCTCTGTGCCTCTGTGCGAGCAGTGCCATGGGCAGATGAGGCTGAGCAACAGCTTTCCAGGCTAGCTCTTTCTGCCTGCGAGCTATCTGCAGACGTTCGCATTTTCAGAGCAGGACTGCCAGAATCGCCCGGCACGCACCACCTCAGACACTTTTGAAGTTAGAGGTGGCAAGACAAGCAAGCAGCCCCAGTCTCTGTGCCTCTGTGCAAGCAGTGCCATGGGAAGATGAGGCTGAGCAACAGCTTTCCAGGCTAGCTCTTTCTGCCTGCGAGCTATCTGCAGACGTTCGCATTTTCAGAGCAGCACTGTTGGATGTGCCCAGCGTGGACCCTCAAAGCTACGTTTGAAGTTTGAGGTGGAAAGACAAGCAAGCAGCCCCAGTCTCTGTGCCTCGGTGCGAGCAGTGCCATGGGCAGATGAGGCTGAGCAACAGCTTTCCAGGCTAGCTTTTTCTGCCTGCGAGCTATCTGCCGACGTTCGCATTTTCAGAGCAGGGCTGCCAGAGGCGCCCGGCACGGACCACCTCAGACACTTTTGAAGTTGGGGGGTGCAAGACAAGCAAGCAGCCCCAGTCTCTGTGCCTCTGTGTGAGCAGTGCCATGGGAAGATGAGGCTGAGCAACAGCTTTCCAGGCTAGCTCTTTCTGGCTGCGAGCTATCTGCAGACGTTCGTATTTCAGAGCACGCGTTCCGGACCCCCAGCCCATACCCCCAAATCTACGTTTGAAGTTCGAGGTGGCAAGACAAGCAAGCAGCCTAAGTCTCTGTGCCTCTGTACGAGCAGTGCCATGAGCAGATGAGGCTGAGCAACAGCTTTCCTGGCTAGCTCTTTCTGGCTGCGTGCTATCTGCAGATGTTCGCATTTTCAGAGCAGGGCTGCTAGAGGCCCCCTGCATGGACCCCCAAAGATACGTTTGAAGTTTGAGGGGGCAAGACAAGCAAGCAGCCCCAGTCTCTGTGCCTCTTTACGAGCAGTGCCGTGGGCAGATGAGGCTGAGCAACAGCTTTCCAGGCTAGCTCTTTCTGCCTGAGAGCTATCTGCAGACGTTCGCATTTTAAGAGCAGGGCTGCCAGCCGCACCCTGCACGGACCCCTAAAGATACGTTTGAAGTCTGAGGTGGCAAGACAATCAAGCAGCCCCAGTCTCTGTGCCTCTGTGCGAGCAGTGCCATGGGCAGATGAGGCTGAGCAACAGCTTTCCAGGCTAGCTCTTTCTGTCTGCGAGCTATCTGCAGTCGTTCGCATTTTCAGAGCAGGCCTGCTGTAGGCGCCAGCACGGACCACCTAAGATACGTTTGAAGTTTGAGGGGGCAAAACAAGCAAGCAGGCCCAGTCTCTGTGCCTCTGTGCAAGCAGTGCCGTGGGCAGAAGAGGCTGAGCAACAGCTTTCCAGGTTAGCTCTTTCTGTCTGCAAGCTATCTGCAGACGTTCGCATTTTCAAAGCAGGGCTGCCAGAGCCGCCTGACACAGACCACCTAAGATACATTTGAAGTTTGAGGTGTCAAGACAAGCAAGAAGCCCCAGTCTCTGTGCCTCTGTGCGAGCAGTGCCATGGGAAGATGAGGCTGAGAAACAGCTTTCCAGGCTAGCTCTTTCTGCCTGCGAGCTTTCTGCCGACGTTCGCATTTTCAGAGCAGGGCTGCCAGAGGAGCCAGGCACGAAACATTTAAGCTACGTTTGAAGTTTAAGGTGGCAAGACAAGCAAGCAGCCCCAGTCTCTGTGCCTCTGTACGAGCAGTGCCATGGGCAGATGAGGCTGAGCAACAGCTTTCCAGGCTAGCTCTTTCTGCCTGCGAGCTATCTGCAGATGTTAGCCTTTTCAGAGCAGGGCTGCCAGAGGCCCCCTGCATGGACCACCTAATCTACGTTTGAAGTTTGAGGTGGCAAGACAAGCAAGCAGCCCCAGTCTCTGTGCCTCTGTGCGAGCAGTGCCATGGGCAGATGAGGCTGAGCAACAGCTTTCCAGGCTAGCTCTTTCTGGCTGCGAGCTGTCTGCAGACGTTCGCATTTTCAGAGCAGCACTGTTGGATGTGCCCAGCATGGACCCTCAAAGCTACGTTTGAAGTTTGAGGTGGCAAGACAAGCAAGCAGCCCCAGTCTCTGTTCCTCTGTGCGAGCAGTGCCATGGGCAGATGAGGCTGAGCAACATCTTTCCAGGTTAGATCTTTCTGCCTGCGAGCTATCTGCCGACGTTCGCATTTTCAGAGCAGGGCTGCCAGAGGCGCCCGGCACGAAACACTTAATCTACGTTTGAAGTTTGAGGTGGCATGACAAGCAAGCAGCAGCAATCTCTGCGCCTCTGTGCGAGCAGTGCCGTGGGCAGATGAGGCTGAGCAACAGCTTTCCAGGCTAGCTCTTTCTGCCTGTGAGCTATCTGCAGACGTTCGCATTTTCAGAGCAGGGCTGCCAGCTGCACCCTGCACGGACCCCTAAAGATACGTTTGAAGTTTTAGGTGGCAAGACAAGCAAGCAGCCCCAGTCTCTGTGCCTCTGTGCGAGCAGTGCCATGGGAAGATGAGGCTGAGCAACAGCTTTCCAGGCTAGCTCTATCTGCCTGCGAGCTATCTGCAGACGTTCGCATTTTCAGAGCAGCACTGTTGGATGTGCCCAGCATGGACCCTCAAAGCTACGTTTGAAGTTTGAGGTGGCAAGACAAGCAAGCAGCCCCAGTCTCTGTGCCTCTGTGCGAGCAGTGCCATGGGCAGATGAGGCTGAGCAACAGCTTTCCAGGCTAGCTCTTTCTGCCTGTGAGCTATCTGCAGACGTTCGCATTTTCAGAGCAGGGCTGCCAGTCGCACCCTGCACGGACCCCTAAAGATACGTTTGAAGTTTGAGGTGGCAAGACAATCAAGCAGCCCCAGTCTCTGTGCCTCTGTGCGAGCAGTGCCATGGGCAGATGAGGCTGAGCAACAGCTTTCCAGGCTAGCTTTTTCTGCCTGCGAGCTATCTGCCGACGTTCGCATTTTTAAAGCAGGGCTGCCAGAGGCGCCCGGCACGGACCACCTCAGACACTTTTGAAGTTGGGGGGTGCAAGACAAGCAAGCAGCCCCAGTCTCTGTGCCTCTGTGTGAGCAGTGCCATGGGAAGATGAGGCTGAGCAACAGCTTTCCAGGCTAGCTCTTTCTGGCTGCGAGCTATCTGCAGACGTTCGTATTTCAGAGCACGCGTTCCGGACCCCCAGCCCATAGCCCCAAATCTACGTTTGAAGTTCGAGGTGGCAAGACAAGCAAGCAGCCTAAGCCTCTGTGCCTCTGTACGAGCAGTGCCATGAGCAGATGAGGCTGAGCAACAGCTTTCCTGGCTAGCTCTTTCTGGCTGCGTGCTATCTGCAGATGTTACCATTTTCAGAGCAGGGCTGCTAGAGGCCCCCTGCATGGACCCCCAAAGATACGTTTGAAGTTTGAGGGGGCAAGACAAGCAAGCAGCCCCAGTCTCTGTGCCTCTTTACGAGCAGTGCCATGGGCAGATGAGGCTGAGCAACAGCTTTCCAGGCTAGCTCTTTCTGTCTGCGAGCTATCTGCCGACGTTCGCATTTTCAGAACAGGGCTGCCAGAGGCGCCCGGCACGAAACACTTAATCTACGTTTGAAGTTTGAGGTGGCATGACAAAGAAGCAGCCCCAATCTCTGCGCCTCTGTACGAGCAGTGCCATGAGCAGATGAGGCTGAGCAACAGCTTTCCAGGCTAGCTCTTTCTGGCTGCGAGCTATCTGCAGTCGTTCGCATTTTAAGAGCAGGGCTGCCAGCCGCAACCTGCACGGACCCCTAAAGATACGTTTGAAGTTTGAGGTGGCAAGACAATCAAGCAGCCCCAGTCTCTGTGCCTCTGTGCGAGCAGTGCCATGGGCAGATGAGGCTGAGCAACAGCTTTCCAGGCTAGCTCTTTCTGGCTGCGAGCTATCTGCAGTCGTTCGCATTTTCAGAGCAGGCCTGCTGTAGGCGCCAGCACGGACCACCTAAGATGCGTTTGAAGTTTGAGGGGGCAAAACAAGCAAGCAGGCCCAGTCTCTGTGCCTCTGTGCGAGCAGTGCCATGGGCAGATGAGGCTGAGCAACATCTTTCCAGGTTAGATCTTTCTGCCTGCGAGCTATCTGCCGACGTTCGCATTTTCAGAGCAGGGCTGCCAGAGGCGCCCGGCACGAAACACTTAATCTACGTTTGAAGTTTGAGGTGGCATGACAAGCAAGCAGCAGCAATCTCTGCACCTCTGTGCGAGCAGTGCCGTGGGCAGATGAGGCTGAGCAACAGCTTTCCAGGCTAGCTCTTTCTGTCTGCAAGCTATCTGCAGACGTTCGCATTTTCAGAGCAGGGCTGCCAGCTGCACCCTGCACGGACCCCTAAAGATACGTTTGAAGTTTTAGGTGGCAAGACAAGCAAGCAGCCCCAGTCTCTGTGCCTCTGTGTGAGCAGTGCCATGGGCAGATGAGGCTGAGCAACAGCTTTTGAGGCTAGCTATTTCTGGCTGCGAGCTATTTGCAAACTTTGGCCTTTTCAGAGCAGGGCTGCTGGAGGGGCCTGGCATGGTCCACCTAAGATACGTTTGAAGTTTGAGTTGGCATGACAAACAAGCAGCCCCAATCTCTGCGCCTCTGTGCGAGCAGTGCCGTGGGCAGATGAGGCTGAGCATCAGCTTTCCAGGCTAGCTCTTTCTGGCTGCGAGCTGTCTGCAGACGTTCGCATTTTCAGAGCAGCACTGTTGGATGTGCCCAGAATGGACTCCCAAAGCTACGTTTGAAGTTAGAGGTGGCAAGACAAGCAAGCAGCCCCAGTCTCTCTGCCTCTGTGTGAGCAGTGCCATGGGCAGATGAGGCTGAGCAACAGCTTTCCAGGCTAGCTCTTTCTGCCTGCGAGCTATCTGCACACGTTCACATTTTCAGAGCAGGCCTGCTGTAGGCGCCAGCACGGACCTCCTAAGATACGTTGGAAGTTTGAGGTGGCAAGACAAGCAAGCAGTCCCAGTCTCTGTGCCTCTGTGCGAGCAGTGCCATGGGCAGATGAGGCTGCGCAACAGCTTTCCAGGCTAGCTCTTTCTGTCTGCGAGCTATCCGCAGACGTTCGCATTTTCAAAGCAGGGCTGCTGGAGGGGCCTGGCATGGTCCACCTAAGATAAGTTTGAAGTTTGAGTTGGCAACACAAGCAAGCAGCCCCAGTCTCTGTGGCTCTGTGCGAGCAGTGCCATGGGAAGATGAGGCTGAGCAACAGCTTTCCACGCTAGCTCTTTCTGGCTGCGAGCTATCTGCGGATGTTAGCATTTTCAGAGCAGGGCTGCTAGAGGCCCCCTGCATGGACCCCCAAAGATATGTTTGAAGTTTGAGGGGGCAAGACAAGCAAGCAGCCCCAGTCTCTGTGCCTCTGTGCGAGCAGTGCCATGGGCAGATGAGGCTGAGTAACAGTTTTCCAGGCTAGCTCTTTCTGCCTGCGAGCTATTTGCGAAGATCGCGTTTTAAGACAAGGACTGCCGGAGGCGCCCGGCAGGAAAACTTAAGCTACGTTTGAAGTTTAAGGTGGCAAGACAAGCAAGCAGCCCCAGTCTCTGTGTCTCTGTGCGAGCAGTGCCGTGGGCAGATGAGGCTGAGCAAAAGCTTTCCACGCTAGCTCTATCTGCCTGTGAGCTATCTGCAGACGTTCGCATTTTCAGAGCAGGGCTGCTGGAGGCGCCAGCACGGACCACCTAAGATACGTTTGAAGTTTGAGGGGGCAAAACAAGCAAGCAGCCCCAGTCTCTGTGCCTCTGTGCGAGCAGTGCCATGGGCAGATGAGGCTGAGCAACAGCTTTCCAGGCTAGGTCTTTCTGGCTGCGCCCTATCTGCCGACGTTCGCATTTTCAGAGCAGTGCTGCCACAGGCGCACGGCAGGGACCACTGAAGATACTTTTGAAGTTTGAGGTGGCAAGACAAGCAAGCAGCCCCAGTCTCTGTGCCTCTGTGTGAGCAGTGCCATGGGCAGATGAGGCTGAGCAACAGCTTTCGAGGCTAGCTATTTCTGGCTGCGAGCTATGTGCAAACTTTGGCCTTTTCAGAGCAGGGCTGCTGGAGGGGCCTGGCATGGTCCACCTAAGATACGTTTGAAGTTTGAGTTGGCATGACAAACAAGCAGCCCCAATCTCTGCGCCTCTGTGCGAGCAGTGCCGTGGGCAGATGAGGCTGAGCAACAGCTTTCCAGGCTAGCTCTTTCTGGCTGCCAGCTATCTGCAGACGTTCGCATTTTTGGAGCAGAGCTGCCTGACGCACTTTGCAAGAACCGCCAAAGCTACGTTTGAAGTTTAAGGTGTCAAGACAAGCAAGCAGCCCCAGTCTCTGTGCCTCTGTGCGAGCAGTGCCATGGGAAGATGAGGCTGAGCAACAGCTTTCCAGGCTAGCTCTTTCTGCCTGCGAGCTTTCTGCCGACGTTCTCATTTTCAGAGCAGGGCTGCCAGAGGCGCCCGGCACGAAACATTTAAGCTACGTTTCAAGTTTAAGGTGGCAAGACAAGCAAGCAGCCCCAGTCTCTGTAGCTCTGTACGAGCAGTGCCATGGGCAGATGAGGCTGAGCAACAGCTTTCCAGGCTAGCACTTTCTGCCTGCGAGCTATCTGCAGATGTTAGCCTTTTCAGAGCAGGGCTGCCAGAGGCCCCCTGCATGGACCACCTAATCTACGTTTGAAGTTTGAGGTGGCAAGACAAGCAAGCAGCCCCAGTCTCTGTGCCTCTGTGCGAGCAGTGCCATGGGCAGATGAGGCTGAGCAACATCTTTCCAGGTTAGATCTTTCTGCCTGCGAGCTATCTGCCGACGTTCGCATTTTCAGAGCAGGGCTGCCAGAGGCGCCCGGCACGAAACACTTAATCTACGTTTGAAGTTTGAGGTGGCATGACAAGCAAGCAGCAGCAATCTCTGCGCCTCTGTGCGAGCAGTGCCGTGGGCAGATGAGGCTGAGCAACAGCTTTCCAGGCTAGCTCTTTCTGCCTGTGAGCTATCTGCAGACGTTCGCATTTTCAGAGCAGGGCTGCCAGCAGCACCCTGCACGGACCCCTAAAGATACGTTTGAAGTTTTAGGTGGCAAGACAAGCAAGCAGCCCCAGTCTCTGTGCCTCTGTGTGAGCAGTGCCATGGGCAGATGAGGCTGAGCAACAGCTTTCCAGGCTAGCTCTTTCTGGCTGCGAGCTATCTGCAGACGTTCGCATTTTCAGAGCAGGACTGCCAGAGGCGCCCGGCACGGACCACCTCAGACACTTTTGAAGTTGGGGGGTGCAAGACAAGCAAGCAGCCCCAGTCTCTGTGCCTCTGTGCGAGCAGTGCCATGGGCAGATGAGGCTGAGCAACAGCTTTTGAGGCTAGCTATTTCTGGCTGCGAGCTATGTGCAAACTTTGGCCTTTTCAGAGCAGGGCTGCTGGAGGGGCCTGGCATGGTCCACCTAAGATACGTTTGAAGTTTGAGTTGGCATGACAAACAAGCAGCCCCAATCTCTGCGCCTCTGTGCGAGCAGTGCCGTGGGCAGATGAGGCTGAGCAACAGCTTTCCAGGCTAGCTCTTTCTGGCTGCGAGCTGTCTGCAGACGTTCGCATTTTCAGAGCAGCACTGTTGGATGTGCCCAGAATGGACTCCCAAAGCTACGTTTGAAGTTAGAGGTGGCAAGACAAGCAAGCAGCCGCAGTCTCTGTGCCTCTGTGTGAGCAGTGCCATGGGCAGATGAGGCTGAGCAACAGCTTTCCAGGCTAGCTCTTTCTGGCTGCGAGCTATCTGCACACGTTCACATTTTCAGAGCAGGCCTGCTGTAGGCGCCAGCACGGACCTCCTAAGATACGTTTGAAGTTAGAGGTGGCAAGACAAGCAAGCAGTCCCAGTCTCTGTGCCTCTGTGCGAGCAGTGCCATGGGCAGATGAGGCTGAGCAACAGCTTTCCAGGCTAGCTCTTTCTGTCTGCGAGCTATCTGCAGACGTTCGCATTTTCAAAGCAGGGCTGCTGGAGGGGCCTGGCATGGTCCACCTAAGATAAGTTTGAAGTTTGAGTTGGCAACACAAGCAAGCAGCCCCAGTCTCTGTGGCTCTGTGCGAGCAGTGCCATGGGAAGATGAGGCTGAGCAACAGCTTTCCACGCTAGCTCTTTCTGGCTGCGAGCTATCTGCGGATGTTAGCATTTTCAGAGCAGGGCTGCTAGAGGCCCCCTGCATGGACCCCCAAAGATATGTTTGAAGTTTGAGGGGGCAAGACAAGCAAGCAGCCCCAGTCTCTGTGCCTCTGTGCGAGCAGTGCCATGGGCAGATGAGGCTGAGTAACAGTTTTCCAGGCTAACTCTTTCTGCCTGCGAGCTATTTGCGAAGATCGCGTTTTAAGACAAGGACTGCCGGAGGCGCCCGGCAGGAAAACTTAAGCTACGTTTGAAGTTTAAGGTGGCAAGACAAGCAAGCAGCCCCAGTCTCTGTGTCTCTGTGCGAGCAGTGCCATGGGCAGATGAGGCTGAGCAAAAGCTTTCCACGCTAGCTCTATCTGCCTGTGAGCTATCTGCAGACGTTCGCATTTTCAGAGCAGGGCTGCTGGAGGCGCCAGCACGGACCACCTAAGATACGTTTGAAGTTTGAGGGGGCAAAACAAGCAAGCAGCCCCAGTCTCTGTGCCTCTGTGCGAGCAGTGCCATGGGCAGATGAGGCTGAGCAACAGCTTTCCAGGCTAGGTCTTTCTGGCTGCGCCCTATCTGCCGACGTTCGCATTTTCAGAGCAGTGCTGCCACAGGCGCACGGCAGGGACCACTGAAGATACTTTTGAAGTTTGAGGTGGCAAGACAAGCAAGCAGCCCCAGTCTCTGTGCCTCTGTGTGAGCAGTGCCATGGGCAGATGAGGCTGAGCAACAGCTTTCGAGGCTAGCTATTTCTGGCTGCGAGCTATGTGCAAACTTTGGCCTTTTCAGAGCAGGGCTGCTGGAGGGGCCTGGCATGGTCCACCTAAGATACGTTTGAAGTTTGAGTTGGCATGACAAACAAGCAGCCCCAATCTCTGCGCCTCTGTGCGAGCAGTGCCGTGGGCAGATGAGGCTGAGCAACAGCTTTCCAGGCTAGCTCTTTCTGGCTGCGAGCTATCTGCAGACGTTCGCATTTTTGGAGCAGAGCTGCCTGACGCACTTTGCAAGAACCGCCAAAGCTACGTTTGAAGTTTGAGGTGTCAAGACAAGCAAGCAGCCCGAGTCTCTGTGCCTCTGTGCGAGCAGTGCCATGGGCAGATGAGGCTGAGAAACAGCTTTCCAGGTTAGCTCTTTCTGGCTGCGAGCTGTCTGCAGACGTTCGCATTTTCAGAGCAGCACTGTTGGATGTGCCCAGCATGGACCCCCAAAGCTACCTTTGAAGTTAGAGGTGGCAAGACAAGCAAGTAGCCGCAGTCTCTGTGCCTCTGTGTGAGCAGTGCCATGGGCAGATGAGGCTGAGCAACAGCTTTCCAGGCTAGCTCTTTCTGGCTGCGAGCTATCTGCACACGTTCACATTTTCAGAGCAGGCCTGCTGTAGGCGCCAGCACGGACCTCCTAAGATACGTTTGAAGTTTGAGGTGGCAAGACAAGCAAGCAGTCCCAGTCTCTGTGCCTCTGTGCAAGCAGTGCCATGGGCAGATGAGGCTGAGCAACAGCTTTCCAGGCTAGCTATTTCTGTCTGCAAGCTATCTGCAGACGTTCGCATTTTCAAAGCAGGGCTGCTGGAGGAGCCTGGCATGGTCCACCTAAGATACGTTTGAAGTTTGAGTTGGCAACACAAGCAAGCAGCCCCAGTCTCTGTGCCTCTGTGCGAGCAGTGCCATGGGCAGATGAGGCTGAGCAACAGCTTTCCTGGCTAGCTCTTTCTGCCTGCGAGCTATCTGCCGACGTTCGCATTTTCAGAGCAGGGCTGCCAGCCGCAACCTGCACGGACCCCTAAAGATACGTTTGAAGTTTGAGGTGGCAAGACAATCAAGCAGCCCCAGTCTCTGTGCCTCTGTGAGAGCAGTGCCATGGGCAGATGAGGCTGAGCAACAGCTTTCCAGGCTAGCTCTTTCTGGCTGCGAGCTATCTGCACTCGTTCGCATTTTCATAGCAGGCCTGCTGTAGGCGCCAGCACGGACCACCTAAGATACGTTTGAAGTTTGAGGGGGCAAGACAAGCAAGCAGGCCCAGTCTCTGTGCCTCTGTGCAAGCAGTGCCATGGGCAGATGAGGCTGAGCAACAGCTTTCCAGGTTAGCTCTTTCTGTCTGCAAGCTATCTGCAGACGTTCGCATTTTCAAAGCAGGGCTGCCAGAGGCGCCTGACACAGACCACCTAAGATACATTTGAAGTTTGAGGTGTCAAGACAAGCAAGCAGCCCCAGTCTCTGTGCCTCTGTGCGAGCAGTGCCATGGGCAGATGAGGCTGAGCAACAGCTTTCCAGGCTAGCTCTTTCTGCCTGCGAGCTATCTGCAGACATTGGCATTTTCAGAGCAGGACTGCCAGAATCGCCCGGCACGCACCACCTCAGACACTTTTGAAGTTGGGGGTGCAAGACAAGCAAGCAGCCCCAGTCTCTGTGCCTCTGTGCGAACAGTGCCATGGGAAGATGAGGCTGAGCAACAGCTTTCCAGGCTAGCTCTTTCTGCCTGCGAGCTATCTGCAGACGTTCGCATTTTCAGAGCAGCACTGTTGGATGTGCCCAGCATGGACCCTCAAAGCTACGTTTGAAGTTTGAGGTGGCAAGACAAGCAAGCAGCCCCAGTCTCTGTGCCTCTGTGTGAGCAGTGCCATGGGCAGATGAGGCTGAGCAACAGCTTTCCAGGCTAGCTCTTTCTGGCTGCGAGCTATCTGCAGACGTTCGTATTTCACAGCACGCGTTCCGGACCCCCAGCCCGGACCACCAAATCTACGTTTGAAGTTCGAGGTGGCAAGACAAGCAAGCAGCCCCAGTCTCTGTGCCTCTGTGCGAGCAGTGCCATGGGCAGATGAGGCTGAGCAACAGCTTTCCAGGCTAGCTCTTTCTGCCTGCGAGCTATTTGCGACGTTCGCGTTTTCAGACAAGGGCTGCCGGAGGCGCCTGGCATGGTCCACCTAAGATACGTTTGAAGTTTGAGTTGGCAACACAATCAAGCAGCCCCAGTCTCTGTGCCTCTGTGCGAGCAGTGCCATGGGCAGATGAGGCTGAGCAACAGCTTTCCAGGCTAGCTCTTTCTGCCTGCGAGCTATCTGCCGACGTTCGCATTTTCAGAGCAGGGCTGCCAGAGGCGCCCGGCACGAAACCCTTAATCTACGTTTGAAGTTCGAGGTGGCATGACAAACAAGCAGCCCCAATCTCTGCGCCTCTGTGCGAGCAGTGCCGTGGGCAGATGAGGCTGAGCAACAGATTTCCAGGCTAGCTCTTTCTGTCTGCAAGCTATCTGCAGACGTTCGCATTTTCAAAGCAGGGCTGCCAGAGTCGCCTGACACAGACCACCTAAGATACATTTGAAGTTTGAGGTGTCAAGACAAGCAAGCAGCCCCAGTCTCTGTGCCTCTGTGCGAGCAGTGCCATGGGCAGATGAGGCTGAGCAACAGCTTTACAGGCTAGCTTTTTCTGCCTGTGAGCTATCTGCAGACGTTCGCATTTTCAGAGCAGGACTGCCAGAGGCGCCCGGCACGGACCACCTCAGACACTTTTGAAGTTGGGGGGTGCAAGACAAGCAAGCAGCCCCAGTCTCTGTGCCTCTGTGCGAGCAGTGCCATGGGAAGATGAGGCTGAGCAACAGCTTTCCACGCTAGCTCTTTCTGGCTGCGAGCTATCTGCGGATGTTAGCATTTTCAGAGCAGGGCTGCTAGAGGCCCCCTGCATGGACCCCCAAAGATACGTTTGAAGTTTGAGGGGGCAAGACAAGCAAGCAGCCCCAGTCTCTGTGCCTCTGTGCGAGCAGTGCCATGGGCAGATGAGGCTGAGTAACAGTTTTCCAGGCTAGCTCTTTCTGTCTGCGAGCTATTTGCGAAGATCGCGTTTTAAGACAAGGACTGCCAGAGGCGCCCGGCAGGAAAACTTAAGCTACGTTTGAAGTTTAAGGTGGCAAGACAAGCAAGCAGCCCCACTCTCTGTGCCTCTGTGCGAGCAGTGCCATGGGCAGATGAGGCTGAGCAAAAGCTTTCCACGCTAGCTCTATCTGCCTGTGAGCTATCTGCAGACGTTCGCATTTTCAGAGCAGGGCTGCTGGAGGCGCCAGCACGGACCACCTAAGATACGTTTGAAGTTTGAGGGGGCAAAACAAGCAAGCAGGCCCAGTCTCTGTGCCTCTGTGCGAGCAGTGCCATGGGCAGATGAGGCTGAGCAACAGCTTTCCAGGCTAGGTCTTTCTGGCTGCGCCCTATCTGCCGACGTTCGCATTTTCAGAGCAGTGCTGCCACAGGCGCACGGCAGGGACCACTGAAGATACTTTTGAAGTTTGAGGTGGCAAGACAAGCAAGCAGCCCCAGTCTCTGTGCCTCTGTGCGAGCAGTGCCATGGGAAGATGAGGCTGAGCAACAGCTTTCCAGGCTAGCTCTTTCTGCCTGCGAGCTATCTGCAGATGTTCGCATTTTCAGAGCAGCACTGTTGGATGTGCCCAGCATGGACCCTCAAAGCTACGTTTGAAGTTTGAGGTGGCAAGACAAGCAAGCAGCCCCAGTCTCTGTGCCTCTGTGTGAGCAGTGCCATGGGCAGATGAGGCTGAGCAACAGCTTTCCAGGCTAGCTCTTTCTGCCTGCGAGCTATCTGCAGACGTTCGTATTTCAGAGCACGCGTTCCGGACACCCAGCCCGGACCCCCAAATCTACGTTTGAAGTTCGAGGTGGCAAGACAAGCAAGCAGCCCCAGTCTCTGTGCCTCTGTGCGAGCAGTGCCATGGGCAGATGAGGCTGAGCAACAGCTTTCCAGGCTAGCTCTTTCTGCCTGCGAGCTATTTGCGACGTTCGCGTTTTCAGACAAGGGCTGCCGGAGGCGCCTGGCATGGTCCACCTAAGATACGTTTGAAGTTTGAGTTGGCAACACAATCAAGCAGCCCCAGTCTCTGTGCCTCTGTGCGAGCAGTGCCATGGGCAGATGAGGCTGAGCAACAGCTTTCCAGGCTAGCTCTTTCTGCCTGCGAGCTATCTGCCGACGTTCGCATTTTCAGAGCAGGGCTGCCAGAGGCGCCCGGCACGAAACCCTTAATCTACGTTTGAAGTTCGAGGTGGCATGACAAACAAGCAGCCCCAATCTCTGCGCCTCTGTGCGAGCAGTGCCGTGGGCAGATGAGGCTGAGCAACAGATTTCCAGGCTAGCTCTTTCTGTCTGCAAGCTATCTGCAGACGTTCGCATTTTCAAAGCAGGGCTGCCAGAGTCGCCTGACACAGACCACCTAAGATACATTTGAAGTTTGAGGTGTCAAGACAAGCAAGCAGCCCCAGTCTCTGTGCCTCTGTGCGAGCAGTGCCATGGGCAGATGAGGCTGAGCAACAGCTTTACAGGCTAGCTTTTTCTGCCTGTGAGCTATCTGCAGACGTTCGCATTTTCAGAGCAGGACTGCCAGAGGCGCCCGGCACGGACCACCTCAGACACTTTTGAAGTTGGGGGGTGCAAGACAAGCAAGCAGCCCCAGTCTCTGTGCCTCTGTGCGAGCAGTGCCATGGGAAGATGAGGCTGAGCAACAGCTTTCCACGCTAGCTCTTTCTGGCTGCGAGCTATCTGCGGATGTTAGCATTTTCAGAGCAGGGCTGCTAGAGGCCCCCTGCATGGACCCCCAAAGATACGTTTGAAGTTTGAGGGGGCAAGACAAGCAAGCAGCCCCAGTCTCTGTGCCTCTGTGCGAGCAGTGCCATGGGCAGATGAGGCTGAGTAACAGTTTTCCAGGCTAGCTCTTTCTGTCTGCGAGCTATTTGCGAAGATCGCGTTTTAAGACAAGGACTGCCAGAGGCGCCCGGCAGGAAAACTTAAGCTACGTTTGAAGTTTAAGGTGGCAAGACAAGCAAGCAGCCCCACTCTCTGTGCCTCTGTGCGAGCAGTGCCATGGGCAGATGAGGCTGAGCAAAAGCTTTCCACGCTAGCTCTATCTGCCTGTGAGCTATCTGCAGACGTTCGCATTTTCAGAGCAGGGCTGCTGGAGGCGCCAGCACGGACCACCTAAGATACGTTTGAAGTTTGAGGGGGCAAAACAAGCAAGCAGGCCCAGTCTCTGTGCCTCTGTGCGAGCAGTGCCATGGGCAGATGAGGCTGAGCAACAGCTTTCCAGGCTAGGTCTTTCTGGCTGCGCCCTATCTGCCGACGTTCGCATTTTCAGAGCAGTGCTGCCACAGGCGCACGGCAGGGACCACTGAAGATACTTTTGAAGTTTGAGGTGGCAAGACAAGCAAGCAGCCCCAGTCTCTGTGCCTCTGTGCGAGCAGTGCCATGGGAAGATGAGGCTGAGCAACAGCTTTCCAGGCTAGCTCTTTCTGCCTGCGAGCTATCTGCAGATGTTCGCATTTTCAGAGCAGCACTGTTGGATGTGCCCAGCATGGACCCTCAAAGCTACGTTTGAAGTTTGAGGTGGCAAGACAAGCAAGCAGCCCCAGTCTCTGTGCCTCTGTGTGAGCAGTGCCATGGGCAGATGAGGCTGAGCAACAGCTTTCCAGGCTAGCTCTTTCTGCCTGCGAGCTATCTGCAGACGTTCGTATTTCAGAGCACGCGTTCCGGACACCCAGCCCGGACCCCCAAATCTACGTTTGAAGTTCGAGGTGGCAAGACAAGCAAGCAGCCCCAGTCTCTGTGCCTCTGTGCGAGCAGTGCCATGGGCAGATGAGGCTGAGCAACAGCTTTCCAGGCTAGCTCTTTCTGCCTGTGAGCTATTTGCGACGTTCGCGTTTTCAGACAAGGGCTGCCGGAGGCGCCTGGCATGGTCCACCTAAGATACGTTTGAAGTTTGAGTTGGCAAGACAAGCAAGCAGCCCCAGTCTCTGTGCCTCTGTGTGAGCAGTGCCATGGGCAGATGAGGCTGAGCAACAGCTTTCCAGGCTAGCTCTTTCTGGTTGCGAGCTATCTGCACACGTTCACCTTTTCAGAGCAGGTCTGCTGTAGGCGCCAGCACGGACCTCCTAAGATACGTTTGAAGTTTGAGGTGGCAAGACAAGCAAGCAGCCCCAGTCTCTGTGCCTCTGTGCGAGCAGTGCCATGGGCAGATGAGGCTGAGCAACATCTTTCCAGGTTAGATCTTTCTGCCTGCGAGCTATCTGCCGACGTTCGCATTTTCAGAGCAGGGCTGCCAGAGGCGCCCGGCACGAAACACTTAATCTACGTTTGAAGTTTGAGGTGGCATGACAAGCAAGCAGCAGCAATCTCTGCGCCTCTGTGCGAGCAGTGCCGTGGGCAGATGAGGCTGAGCAACAGCTTTCCAGGCTAGCTCTTTCTGCCTGTGAGCTATCTGCAGACGTTCGCATTTTCAGAGCAGGGCTGCCAGCAGCACCCTGCACGGACCCCTAAAGATACGTTTGAAGTTTTAGGTGGCAAGACAAGCAAGCAGCCCCAGTCTCTGTGCCTCTGTGTGAGCAGTGCCATGGGCAGATGAGGCTGAGCAACAGCTTTCCAGGCTAGCTCTTTCTGGCTGCGAGCTATCTGCAGACGTTCGCATTTTCAGAGCAGGACTGCCAGAGGCGCCCGGCACGGACCACCTCAGACACTTTTGAAGTTGGGGGGTGCAAGACAAGCAAGCAGCCCCAGTCTCTGTGCCTCTGTGCGAGCAGTGCCATGGGCAGATGAGGCTGAGCAACAGCTTTTGAGGCTAGCTATTTCTGGCTGCGAGCTATGTGCAAACTTTGGCCTTTTCAGAGCAGGGCTGCTGGAGGGGCCTGGCATGGTCCACCTAAGATACGTTTGAAGTTTGAGTTGGCATGACAAACAAGCAGCCCCAATCTCTGCGCCTCTGTGCGAGCAGTGCCGTGGGCAGATGAGGCTGAGCAACAGCTTTCCAGGCTAGCTCTTTCTGGCTGCGAGCTGTCTGCAGACGTTCGCATTTTCAGAGCATCACTGTTGGATGTGCCCAGAATGGACTCCCAAAGCTACGTTTGAAGTTAGAGGTGGCAAGACAAGCAAGCAGCCGCAGTCTCTGTGCCTCTGTGTGAGCAGTGCCATGGGCAGATGAGGCTGAGCAACAGCTTTCCAGGCTAGCTCTTTCTGGCTGCGAGCTATCTGCACACGTTCACATTTTCAGAGCAGGCCTGCTGTAGGCGCCAGCACGGACCTCCTAAGATACGTTTGAAGTTAGAGGTGGCAAGACAAGCAAGCAGTCCCAGTCTCTGTGCCTCTGTGCGAGCAGTGCCATGGGCAGATGAGGCTGAGCAACGGCTTTCCAGGCTAGCTCTTTCTGTCTGCGAGCTATCTGCAGACGTTCGCATTTTCAAAGCAGGGCTGCTGGAGGGGCCTGGCATGGTCCACCTAAGATAAGTTTGAAGTTTGAGTTGGCAACACAAGCAAGCAGCCCCAGTCTCTGTGGCTCTGTGCGAGCAGTGCCATGGGAAGATGAGGCTGAGCAACAGCTTTCCACGCTAGCTCTTTCTGGCTGCGAGCTATCTGCGGATGTTAGCATTTTCAGAGCAGGGCTGCTACAGGCCCCCTGCATGGACCCCCAAAGATATGTTTGAAGTTTGAGGGGGCAAGACAAGCAAGCAGCCCCAGTCTCTGTGCCTCTGTGCGAGCAGTGCCATGGGCAGATGAGGCTGAGTAACAGTTTTCCAGGCTAGCTCTTTCTGCCTGCGAGCTATTTGCGAAGATCGCGTTTTAAGACAAGGACTGCCGGAGGCGCCCGGCAGGAAAACTTAAGCTACGTTTGAAGTTTAAGGTGGCAAGACAAGCAAGCAGCCCCAGTCTCTGTGTCTCTGTGCGAGCAGTGCCATGGGCAGATGAGGCTGAGCAAAAGCTTTCCACGCTAGCTCTATCTGCCTGTGAGCTATCTGCAGACGTTCGCATTTTCAGAGCAGGGCTGCTGGAGGCGCCAGCACGGACCACCTAAGATACGTTTGAAGTTTGAGGGGGCAAAACAAGCAAGCAGCCCCAGTCTCTGTGCCTCTGTGCGAGCAGTGCCATGGGCAGATGAGGCTGAGCAACAGCTTTCCAGGCTAGGTCTTTCTGGCTGCGCCCTATCTGCCGACGTTCGCATTTTCAGAGCAGTGCTGCCACAGGCGCACGGCAGGGACCACTGAAGATACTTTTGAAGTTTGAGGTGGCAAGACAAGCAAGCAGCCCCAGTCTCTGTGCCTCTGTGTGAGCAGTGCCATGGGCAGATGAGGCTGAGCAACAGCTTTCGAGGCTAGCTATTTCTGGCTGCGAGCTATGTGCAAACTTTGGCCTTTTCAGAGCAGGGCTGCTGGAGGGGCCTGGCATGGTCCACCTAAGATACGTTTGAAGTTTGAGTTGGCATGACAAACAAGCAGCCCCAATCTCTGCGCCTCTGTGCGAGCAGTGCCGTGGGCAGATGAGGCTGAGCAACAGCTTTCCAGGCTAGCTCTTTCTGGCTGCGAGCTATCTGCAGACGTTCGCATTTTTGGAGCAGAGCTGCCTGACGCACTTTGCAAGAACCGCCAAAGCTACGTTTGAAGTTTGAGGTGTCAAGACAAGCAAGCAGCCCGAGTCTCTGTGCCTCTGTGCGAGCAGTGCCATGGGCAGATGAGGCTGAGAAACAGCTTTCCAGGTTAGCTCTTTCTGGCTGCGAGCTGTCTGCAGACGTTCGCATTTTCAGAGCAGCACTGTTGGATGTGCCCAGCATGGACCCCCAAAGCTACCTTTGAAGTTAGAGGTGGCAAGACAAGCAAGTAGCCGCAGTCTCTGTGCCTCTGTGTGAGCAGTGCCATGGGCAGATGAGGCTGAGCAACAGCTTTCCAGGCTAGCTCTTTCTGGCTGCGAGCTATCTGCACACGTTCACATTTTCAGAGCAGGCCTGCTGTAGGCGCCAGCACGGACCTCCTAAGATACGTTTGAAGTTTGAGGTGGCAAGACAAGCAAGCAGTCCCAGTCTCTGTGGCTCTGTGCAAGCAGTGCCATGGGCAGATGAGGCTGAGCAACAGCTTTCCAGGCTAGCTATTTCTGTCTGCAAGCTATCTGCAGACGTTCGCATTTTCAAAGCAGGGCTGCTGGAGGAGCCTGGCATGGTCCACCTAAGATACGTTTGAAGTTTGAGTTGGCAACACAAGCAAGCAGCCCCAGTCTCTGTGCCCCTGTGCGAGCAGTGCCATGGGCAGATGAGGCTGAGCAACAGCTTTCCAGGCTAGCTATTTCTGTCTGCAAGCTATCTGCAGACGTTCGCATTTTCAAAGCAGGGCTGCCAGAGGCGCCTGACACAGACCACCTAAGATACATTTGAAGTTTGAGGTGTCAAGACAAGCAAGCAGCCCCAGTCTCTGTGCCTCTGTGCGAGCAGTGCCATGGGCAGATGAGGCTGAGCAACAGCTTTCCAGGCTAGCTCTTTCTGCCTGCGAGCTATCTGCAGACATTGGCATTTTCAGAGCAGGACTGCCAGAATCGCCCGGCACGCACCACCTCAGACACTTTTGAAGTTGGGGGTGCAAGACAAGCAAGCAGCCCCAGTCTCTGTGCCTCTGTGCGAGCAGTGCCATGGGCAGATGAGGCTGAGCAACAGCTTTCCAGGCTAGCTCTTTCTGCCTGCGAGCTATCTGCAGACGTTCGCATTTTCAGAGCAGCACTGTTGGATGTGCCCAGCATGGACCCTCAAAGCTACGTTTGAAGTTTGAGGTGGCAAGACAAGCAAGCAGCCCCAGTCTCTCTGCCTCTGTGTGAGCAGTGCCATGGGCAGATGAGGCTGAGCAACAGCTTTCCAGGCTAGCTCTTTCTGGCTGCGAGCTATCTGCAGACGTTCGTATTTCACAGCACGCGTTCCGGACCCCCAGCCCGGACCACCAAATCTACGTTTGAAGTTCGAGGTGGCAAGACAAGCAAGCAGCCCCAGTCTCTGTGCCTCTGTGCGAGCAGTGCCATGGGCAGATGAGGCTGAGCAACAGCTTTCCAGGCTAGCTCTTTCTGCCTGCGAGCTATTTGCGACGTTCGCGTTTTCAGACAAGGGCTGCCGGAGGCGCCTGGCATGGTCCACCTAAGATACGTTTGAAGTTTGAGTTGGCAACACAATCAAGCAGCCCCAGTCTCTGTGCCTCTGTGCGAGCAGTGCCATGGGCAGATGAGGCTGAGCAACAGCTTTCCAGGCTAGCTCTTTCTGCCTGCGAGCTATCTGCCGACGTTCGCATTTTCAGAGCAGGGCTGCCAGAGGCGCCCGGCACGAAACACTTAATCTACGTTTGAAGTTCGAGGTGGCATGACAAACAAGCAGCCCCAATCTCTGTGCCTCTGTGCGAGCAGTGCCATGGGCAGATGAGGCTGAGCAAAAGCTTTCCACGCTAGCTCTATCTGCCTGTGAGCTATCTGCAGACGTTCGCATTTTCAGAGCAGGGCTGCTGGAGGCGCCAGCACGGACCACCTAAGATACGTTTGAAGTTTGAGGGGGCAAAACAAGCAAGCAGGCCCAGTCTCTGTGCCTCTGTGCGAGCAGTGCCATGGGCAGATGAGGCTGAGCAACAGCTTTCCAGGCTAGGTCTTTCTGCCTGCGACCTATCTGCCGACGTTCGCATTTTCAGAGCAGTGCTGCCACAGGCGCACGGCAGGGACCACTGAAGATACTTTTGAAGTTTGAGGTGGCAAGACAAGCAAGCAGCCCCAGTCTCTGTGCCTCTGTGCGAGCAGTGCCATGGGAAGATGAGGCTGAGCAACAGCTTTCCAGGCTAGCTCTTTCTGCCTGCGAGCTATCTGCAGATGTTCGCATTTTCAGAGCAGCACTGTTGGATGTGCCCAGCATGGACCCTCAAAGCTACGTTTGAAGTTTGAGGTGGCAAGACAAGCAAGCAGCCCCAGTCTCTGTGCCTCTGTGCGAGCAGTGCCATGGGCAGATGAGGCTGAGCAACAGCTTTCCAGGCTAGCTCTTTCTGGCTGCGAGCTATCTGCAGACGTTCGTATTTCAGAGCACGCGTTCCGGACACCCAGCCCGGACCCCCAAATCTACGTTTGAAGTTCGAGGTGGCAAGACAAGCAAGCAGCCCCAGTCTCTGTGCCTCTGTGCGAGCAGTGCCATGGGCAGATGAGGCTGAGCAACAGCTTTCCAGGCTAGCTCTTTCTGCCTGTGAGCTATTTGCGACGTTCGCGTTTTCAGAGCAGGGCTGCCGGAGGCGCCTGGCATGGTCCACCTAAGATACGTTTGAAGTTTGAGTTGGCAAGACAAGCAAGCAGCCCCAGTCTCTGTGCCTCTGTGTGAGCAGTGCCATGGGCAGATGAGGCTGAGCAACAGCTTTCCAGGCTAGCTCTTTCTGGTTGCGAGCTATCTGCACACGTTCACCTTTTCAGAGCAGGTCTGCTGTAGGCGCCAGCACGGACCTCCTAAGATACGTTTGAAGTTTGAGGTGGCAAGACAAGCAAGCAGCCCCAGTCTCTGTGCCTCTGTGCAAGCAGTGCCATGGGCAGATGAGGCTGAGCAACAGCTTTCCAGGGTAGCTCTTTCTGTCTGCAAGCTATCTGCAGACGTTCGCATTTTCAAAGCAGGGCTGCCAGAGTCGCCTGACATAGACCACCTTAAATACATTTGAAGTTTGAGGTGTCAAGACAAGCAAGCAGCCCCAGTCTCTGTGCCTCTGTGCGAGCAGTGCCATGGGCAGATGAGGCTGAGCAACAGCTTTCCAGGCTAGCTCTTTCTGGCTGCGAGCTATCTGCAGACGTTCGTATTTCAGAGCACGCGTTCCGGACACCCAGCCCGGACCCCCAAATCTACGTTTGAAGTTCGAGGTGGCAAGACAAGCAAGCAGCCCCAGTCTCTGTGCCTCTGTGCGAGCAGTGCCATGGGCAGATGAGGCTGAGCAACAGCTTTCCAGGCTAGCTCTTTCTGCCTGTGAGCTATTTGCGACGTTCGCGTTTTCAGACAAGGGCTGCCGGAGGCGCCTGGCATGGTCCACCTAAGATACGTTTGAAGTTTGAGTTGGCAAGACAAGCAAGCAGCCCCAGTCTCTGTGCCTCTGTGTGAGCAGTGCCATGGGCAGATGAGGCTGAGCAACAGCTTTCCAGGCTAGCTCTTTCTGGTTGCGAGCTATCTGCACACGTTCACCTTTTCAGAGCAGGTCTGCTGTAGGCGCCAGCACGGACCTCCTAAGATACGTTTGAAGTTTGAGGTGGCAAGACAAGCAAGCAGCCCCAGTCTCTGTGCCTCTGTGCAAGCAGTGCCATGGGCAGATGAGGCTGAGCAACAGCTTTCCAGGGTAGCTCTTTCTGTCTGCAAGCTATCTGCAGACGTTCGCATTTTCAAAGCAGGGCTGCCAGAGTCGCCTAACATAGACCACCTTAAATACATTTGAAGTTTGAGGTGTCAAGACAAGCAAGCAGCCCCAGTCTCTGTGCCTCTGTGCGAGCAGTGCCATGGGCAGATGAGGCTGAGCAACAGCTTTCCAGGCTAGCTTTTTCTGCCGGCGAGCTATCTGCAGACGTTCGCATTTTCAGAGCAGGACTGCCAGAGGCGCCCGGCACGGACCACCTCAGACACTTTTGAAGTTGGGGGGTGATAGACAAGCAAGCAGCCCCAGTCTCTGTGCCTCTGTGCGAGCAGTGCCATGGGAAGATGAGGCTGAGCAACAGCTTTCCAGGCTAGCTCTTTCTGGCTGCGAGCTATCTGCAGATGTTAGCATTTTCAGAGCAGGGCTGCTAGAGGCCCCCTGCATGAACCCCCAAAGATACGTTTGAAGTTTGAGGTGTCAAGACAAGCAAGCAGCCCCAGTCTCTGTGCCTCTGTGCGAGCAGTGCCATGGGCAGATGAGGCTGAGCAACAGTTTTCCAGGCTAGCTCTTTCTGCCTGCGAGCTATTTGCGAAGTTCGCGTTTTCAGACAAGGACTGCCGGAGGCGCCCGGCACGAAAAACTTAAGCTACGTTTGAAGTTTAAGGTGGCAAGACAAGCAAGCAGCCCCAGTCTCTGTGCCTCTGTGCAAGCAGTGCCATGGGCAGATGAGGCTGAGCAACAGCTTTCCAGGCTAGGTCTTTCTGGCTGCGCCCTATCTGCCGACGTTCGCATTTTCAGAGCAGTGCTGCCTCAGGCGCACAGCAGGGACCACTGAAGATACTTTTGAAGTTTGAGGTGGCAAGACAAGCAAGCAGCCCCAGTCTCTGTGCCTCTGTGTGAGCAGTGCCATGGGCAGATGAGGCTGAGCATCAGCTTTCCAGGCTAGCTCTTTCTCGCTGCGAGCTATGTGCAAACGTTCGCCTTTTCAGAGCAGGGCTGCTGGAGGGGCCTGGCATGGTCCACCTAAGATACGTTTGAAGTTTCAGTTGGCATGACAAACAAGCAGCCCCAATCTCTGCGCCTCTGTGCGAGCAGTGCCGTGGGCAGATGAGGCTGAGCAACAGCTTTCCAGGCTAGCTCTTTCTGGCTGCCAGCTATCTGCAGACGTTCGCATTTTTGGAGCAGAGCTGCCTGACGCACTTTGCAGGAACCGCCAAAGCTACTTTTGAAGTTTGAGGTGTCAAGACAAGCAAGCAGCCCGAGTCTCTGTGCCTCTGTGCGAGCAGTGCCATGGGCAGATGAGGCTGAGCAACAGCTTTCCAGGTTAGCTCTTTCTGGCTGCGAGCTGTCTGCAGACGTTCGCATTTTCAGAGCAGCACTGTTGGATGTGCCCAGCATGGACCCCCAAAGATACGTTTGAAGTTTGAGGTGGCAAGACAAGCAAGCAGCCGCAGTCTCTGTGCCTCTGTGTGAGCAGTGCCATGGGCAGATGAGGCTGAGCAACAGCTTTCCAGGCTAGCTCTTTCTGGCTGCGAGCTATCTGCACACGTTCGCATTTTCAGAGCAGGCCTGCTGTAGGCGCCAGCACGGACCTCCTAATATACGTTTGAAGTTTGAGGTGGCAAGACAAGCAAGCAGCCCCAGTCTCTGTGCCCCTGTGCGAGCAGTGCCATGGGCAGATGAGGCTGAGCAACAGCTTTCCAGGCTAGCTCTTTCTGCCTGCAAGCTATCTGCCGACGTTCGCATTTTCAGAGCAGGGCTGCCAGAGGCGCCCGGCACGAAACACTTAATCTACGTTTGAAGTTTGAGGTGGCATGACAAACAAGCAGCCCCAATCTCTGCGCCTCTGTGCGAGCAGTGCCGTGGGCAGATGAGGCTGAGCAACAGCTTTCCAGGCTAGCTCTTTCTGGCTGCAAGCTATCTGCAGACGTTCGCATTTTCAAAGCAGGGCTGCCAGAGTCGCCTGACACAGACCACCTAAGATACATTTGAAGTTTGAGGTGTCAAGACAAGCAAGCAGACCCAGTCTCTGTGCCTCTGTGCGAGCAGTGCCATGGGCAGATGAGGCTGAGCAACAGCTTTCCAGGCTAGATTTTTCTGCCTGCGAGCTATCTGCAGACATTCGCATTTTCAGAGCAGGACTGCCAGAATCGCCCGGCACGCACCACCTCAGACACTTTTGAAGTTGGGGGTGCAAGACAAGCAAGCAGCCCCAGTCTCTGTGCCTCTGTGCGAGCAGTGCCATGGGAAGATGAGGCTGAGCAACAGCTTTCCAGGCTAGCTCTTTCTGCCTGCGAGCTATCTGCAGACGTTAGCATTTTCAGAGCAGCACTGTTGGATGTGCCCGGCATGGACCCTCAAAGCTACGTTTGAAGTTTGAGGTGGCAAGACAAGCAAGCAGCCCCAGTCTCTGTGCCTCTGTGTGAGCAGTGCCATGGGCAGATGAGGCTGAGCAACAGCTTTCCAGGCTAGCTTTTTCTGGTTGCGAGCTATCTGCACACGTTCACATTTTCAGAGCAGGCCTGCTGTAGGCGCCAGCACGGACCTCCTAAGATACGTTTGAAGTTTGAGGTGGCAATACAAGCAAGCAGCCCCAGTCTCTGTGCCTCTGTGCAAGCAGTGCCATGGGCAGATGAGGCTGAGCAACAGCTTTCCAGGGTAGCTCTTTCTGTCTGCAAGCTATCTGCAGACGTTCGCATTTTCAAAGCAGGGCTGCCAGAGTCGCCTGACATAGACCACCTTAAATACATTTGAAGTTTGAGGTGTCAAGACAAGCAAGCAGCCCCAGTCTCTGTGCCTCTGTGCGAGCAGTGCCATGGGCAGATGAGGCTGAGCAACAGCTTTCCAGGCTAGCTTTTTCTGCCGGCGAGCTATCTGCAGACGTTCGCATTTTCAGAGCAGGACTGCCAGAGGCGCCCGGCACGGACCACCTCAGACACTTTTGAAGTTGGGGGGTGATAGACAAGCAAGCAGCCCCAGTCTCTGTGCCTCTGTGCGAGCAGTGCCATGGGAAGATGAGGCTGAGCAACAGCTTTCCAGGCTAGCTCTTTCTGGCTGCGAGCTATCTGCAGATGTTAGCATTTTCAGAGCAGGGCTGCTAGAGGCCCCCTGCATGAACCCCCAAAGATACGTTTGAAGTTTGAGGTGTCAAGACAAGCAAGCAGCCCCAGTCTCTGTGCCTCTGTGCGAGCAGTGCCATGGGCAGATGAGGCTGAGCAACAGTTTTCCAGGCTAGCTCTTTCTGCCTGCGAGCTATTTGCGAAGTTCGCGTTTTCAGACAAGGACTGCCGGAGGCGCCCGGCACGAAAAACTTAAGCTACGTTTGAAGTTTAAGGTGGCAAGACAAGCAAGCAGCCCCAGTCTCTGTGCCTCTGTGCAAGCAGTGCCATGGGCAGATGAGGCTGAGCAACAGCTTTCCAGGCTAGGTCTTTCTGGCTGCGCCCTATCTGCCGACGTTCGCATTTTCAGAGCAGTGCTGCCTCAGGCGCACAGCAGGGACCACTGAAGATACTTTTGAAGTTTGAGGTGGCAAGACAAGCAAGCAGCCCCAGTCTCTGTGCCTCTGTGTGAGCAGTGCCATGGGCAGATGAGGCTGAGCATCAGCTTTCCAGGCTAGCTCTTTCTCGCTGCGAGCTATGTGCAAACGTTCGCCTTTTCAGAGCAGGGCTGCTGGAGGGGCCTGGCATGGTCCACCTAAGATACGTTTGAAGTTTCAGTTGGCATGACAAACAAGCAGCCCCAATCTCTGCGCCTCTGTGCGAGCAGTGCCGTGGGCAGATGAGGCTGAGCAACAGCTTTCCAGGCTAGCTCTTTCTGGCTGCCAGCTATCTGCAGACGTTCGCATTTTTGGAGCAGAGCTGCCTGACGCACTTTGCAGGAACCGCCAAAGCTACTTTTGAAGTTTGAGGTGTCAAGACAAGCAAGCAGCCCGAGTCTCTGTGCCTCTGTGCGAGCAGTGCCATGGGCAGATGAGGCTGAGCAACAGCTTTCCAGGTTAGCTCTTTCTGGCTGCGATCTGTCTGCAGACGTTCGCATTTTCAGAGCAGCACTGTTGGATGTGCCCAGCATGGACCCCCAAAGATACGTTTGAAGTTTGAGGTGGCAAGACAAGCAAGCAGCCGCAGTCTCTGTGCCTCTGTGTGAGCAGTGCCATGGGCAGATGAGGCTGAGCAACAGCTTTCCAGGCTAGCTCTTTCTGCCGGCGAGCTATCTGCACACGTTCGCATTTTCAGAGCAGGCCTGCTGTAGGCGCCAGCACGGACCTCCTAATATACGTTTGAAGTTTGAGGTGGCAAGACAAGCAAGCAGCCCCAGTCTCTGTGCCCCTGTGCGAGCAGTGCCATGGGCAGATGAGGCTGAGCAACAGCTTTCCAGGCTAGCTCTTTCTGCCTGCAAGCTATCTGCCGACGTTCGCATTTTCAGAGCAGGGCTGCCAGAGGCGCCCGGCACGAAACACTTAATCTACGTTTGAAGTTTGAGGTGGCATGACAAACAAGCAGCCCCAATCTCTGCGCCTCTGTGCGAGCAGTGCCGTGGGCAGATGAGGCTGAGCAACAGCTTTCCAGGCTAGCTCTTTCTGGCTGCAAGCTATCTGCAGACGTTCGCATTTTCAAAGCAGGGCTGCCAGAGTCGCCTGACACAGACCACCTAAGATACATTTGAAGTTTGAGGTGTCAAGACAAGCAAGCAGACCCAGTCTCTGTGCCTCTGTGCGAGCAGTGCCATGGGCAGATGAGGCTGAGCAACAGCTTTCCAGGCTAGATTTTTCTGCCTGCGAGCTATCTGCAGACATTCGCATTTTCAGAGCAGGACTGCCAGAATCGCCCGGCACGCACCACCTCAGACACTTTTGAAGTTGGGGGTGCAAGACAAGCAAGCAGCCCCAGTCTCTGTGCCTCTGTGCGAGCAGTGCCATGGGAAGATGAGGCTGAGCAACAGCTTTCCAGGCTAGCTCTTTCTGCCTGCGAGCTAGCTGCAGACGTTAGCATTTTCAGAGCAGCACTGTTGGATGTGCCCGGCATGGACCCTCAAAGCTACGTTTGAAGTTTGAGGTGGCAAGACAAGCAAGCAGCCCCAGTCTCTGTGCCTCTGTGTGAGCAGTGCCATGGGCAGATGAGGCTGAGCAAAAGCTTTCCACGCTAGCTCTATCTGCCTGTGAGCTATCTGCAGACGTTCGCATTTTCAGAGCAGGCCTGCTGTAGGCGCCAGCACGGACCTCCTAAGATACGTTTGAACTTTGAGGTGGCAAGACAAGCAAGCAGCCCCAGTCTCTGTGCCCCTGTGCGAGCAGTGCCATGGGCAGATGAGGCTGAGCAAAAGCTTTCCACGCTAGCTCTATCTGCCTGTGAGCTATCTGCAGACGTTCGCATTTTCAGAGCAGGGCTGCTGTAGGCGCCAGCACGGACCACCTAAGATACGTTTGAAGTTTGAGGGGGCAAAACAAGCAAGCAGGCCCAGTCTCTGTGCCTCTGTGCGAGCAGTGCCATGGGCAGATGAGGCTGAGCAACAGCTTTCCAGGCTAGGTCTTTCTGCCTGCGACCTATCTGCCGACGTTCGCATTTTCAGAGCAGTGCTGCCACAGGCGCACGGCAGGGACCACTGAAGATACTTTTGAAGTTTGAGGTGGCAAGACAAGCAAGCAGCCCCAGTCTCTGTGCCTCTGTGTGACCAGAGCCATGGGCAGATGAGGCTGAGCAACAGCTTTCGAGGCTAACTATTTCTGGCTGCGAGCTATGTGCAAACTTTAGCCTTTTCAGAGCAGGGCTGCTGGAGGGGCCTGGCATGGTCCACCTAAGATACGTTTGAAGTATGAGTTGGCAACACAAGCAAGCAGCCCCAGTCTCTGTGCCCCTGTGCGAGCAGTGCCATGGGCAGATGAGGCTGAGCAACAGCTTTCCAGGCTAGCTCTTTCTGCCTGCGAGCTATCTGCCGACGTTCGCATTTTCAGAGCAGGGCTGCCAGCCGCAACCTACACGGACCCCTAAAGATACGTTTGAAGTTTGAGGTGGCAAGACAATCAAGCAGCCCCAGTCTCTGTGCCTCTGTGCGAGCAGTGCCATGGGCAGATGAGGCTGAGCAACAGCTTTCCAGGCTAGCTCTTTCTGGCTGCGAGCTATCTGCAGTCGTTCGCATTTTCAGAGCAGGGCTGCTGTAGGCGCCAGCACGGACCACCTAAGATACGTTTGAAGTTTGAGGGGGCAAAACAAGCAAGCAGGCCCAGTCTCTGTGCCTCTGTGCAAGCAGTGCCATGGGCAGATGAGGCTGAGCAACAGCTTTCCAGGTTAGCTCTTTCTGTCTGCAAGCTATCTGCAGACGTTCGCATTTTCAAAGCAGGGCTGCCAGAGGCGCCTGACACAGACCACCTAAGATACATTTGACGTTTGAGGGGTCAAGACAAGCAAGCAGCCCCAGTCTCTGTGCCTCTGTGCGAGCAGTGCCATGGGCAGATGAGGCTGAGCAACAGCTTTCCAGGCTAGCTCTTTCTGCCTGCGAGCTATCTGCAGACATTCGCATTTTCAGAGCAGGACTGCCAGAATCGCCCGGCACGCACCACCTCAGACACTTTTGAAGTTGGGGGTGCAAGACAAGCAAGCAGCCCCAGTCTCTGTGCCTCTGTGCGAGCAGTGCCATGGGAAAATGAGGCTGAGCAACAGCTTTCCAGGCTAGCTCTTTCTGCCTGCGAGCTATCTGCAGACGTTCGCATTTTCAGAGCAGCACTGTTGGATGTGCCCAGCATGGACCCTCAAAGCTACGTTTGAAGTTTGAGGTGGCAAGACAAGCAAGCAGCCCCAGTCTCTGTGCCTCTGTGTGAGCAGTGCCATGGGCAGATGAGGCTGAGCAACAGCTTTCCAGGCTAGCTCTTTCTGCCTGCGAGCTATCTGCAGACGTTCGTATTTCAGAGCACGCGTTCCGGACCCCCAGCCCGGACCCCCAAATCTACGTTTGAAGTTCGAGGTGGCAAGACAAGCAAGCAGCCCCAGTCTCTGTGCCTCTGTGCGAGCAGTGCCATGGGCAGATGAGGCTGAGCAACAGCTTTCCAGGCTGGCTCTTTCTGCCTGTGAGCTATTTGCGACGTTCGCGTTTTCAGACAAGGGCTGCCGGAGGCGCCTGGCATGGTCCAGCTAAGATACGTTTGAAGTTTGAGTTGGCAAGACAAGCAAGCAGCCCCAGCCTCTGTGCCTCTGTGTGAGCAGTGCCATGGGCAGATGAGGCTGAGCAACAGCTTTCCAGGCTAGCTCTTTCTGCCTGCGAGCTATCTGCCGACGTTCGCATTTTCAGAGCAGTGCTGCCACAGTCGCACGGCAGGTACCACTTAAGATACTTTTGAAGTTTGAGGGGGCAAGACAAGCAAGCAGCCCCAGTCTCTGTGCCTCTGTGTGAGCAGTGCCATGGGCAGATGAGGCTGAGCAACAGCTTTCCAGGCTAGCTCTTTCTGGTTGCGAGCTATCTGCACACGTTCACCTTTTCAGAGCAGGTCTGCTGTAGGCGCCAGCACGGACCTCCTAAGATACGTTTGAAGTTTGAGGTGGCAAGACAAGCAAGCAGCCCCAGTCTCTGTGCCTCTGTGCAAGCAGTGCCATGGGCAGATGAGGCTGAGCAACAGCTTTCCAGGCTAGCTCTTTCTGTCTGCAAGCTATCTGCAGACGTTCGCATTTTCAAAGCAGGGCTGCCAGAGTCGCCTGACATAGACCACCTTAAATACATTTGAAGTTTGAGGTGTCAAGACAAGCAAGCAGCCCCAGGCTCTGTGCCTCTGTGCGAGCAGTGCCATGGGCAGATGAGGCTGAGCAACAGCTTTCCAGGCTAGCTTTTTCTGCCGGCGAGCTATCTGCAGACGTTCGCATTTTCAGAACAGGACTGCCAGAGGCGCCCGGCACGGACCACCTCAGACACTTTTGAAGTTGGGGGGTGCAAGACAAGCAAGCAGCCCCAGTCTCTGTGCCTCTGTGCGAGCAGTGCCATGGGAAGATGAGGCTGAGCAACAGCTTTCCAGGCTAGCTCTTTCTGGCTGCGAGCTATCTGCAGATGTTAGCATTTTCAGAGCAGGGCTGCTAGAGGCCCCCTGCATGAACCCCCAAAGATACGTTTGAAGTTTGAGGTGTCAAGACAAGCAAGCAGCCCCAGTCTCTGTGCCTCTGTGCGAGCAGTGCCGTGGGCAGATGAGGCTGAGCAACAGCTTTCCACGCTAGCTCTATGTGCCTGTGAGCTATCTGCAGACGTTCGCATTTTCAGAGCCGGGCTGCTGTAGGCGCCAGCACGGACCACGTAAGATACGTTTGAAGTTTGAGGGGGCAAAACAAGCAAGCAGGCCCAGTCTCTGTGCCTCTGTGCGAACAGTGCAATGGGCAGAGGAGGCTGAGCAACAGCTTTCCAAGCTAGGTCTTTCTGGCTGCGCCCTATCTGCCGACGTTCGCATTTTCAGAGCAGTGCTGCCTCAGGCGCACAGCAGGGACCACTGAAGATACTTTTGAAGTTTGAGGTGGCAAGACAAGCAAGCAGCCCCAGTCTCTGTGCCTCTGTGTGAGCAGTGCCATGGGCAGATGAGGCTGAGCATCAGCTTTCCAGGCTAGCTCTTTCTCGCTGCGAGCTATGTGCAAACGTTCGCCTTTTCAGAGCAGGGCTGCTGGAGGGGCCTGGCATGGTCCACCTAAGATACGTTTGAAGTTTCAGTTGGCATGACAAACAAGCAGCCCCAGTCTCTGCGCCTCTGTGCGAGCAGTGCCGTGGGCAGATGAGGCTGAGCAACAGCTTTCCAGGCTAGCTCTTTCTGGCTGCCAGCTATCTGCAGACGTTCGCATTTTTGGAGCAGAGCTGCCTGACGCACTTTGCAAGAACCGCCAAAGCTACTTTTGAAGTTTGAGGTGTCAAGACAAGCAAGCAGCCCGAGTCTCTGTGCCTCTGTGCGAGCAGTGCCATGGGCAGATGAGGCTGAGCAACAGCTTTCCAGGTTAGCTCTTTCTGGCTGCGATCTGTCTGCAGACGTTCGCATTTTCAGAGCAGCACTGTTGGATGTGCCCAGCATGGACCCCCAAAGCTACGTTTGAAGTTTGAGGTGGCAAGACAAGCAAGCAGCCGCAGTCTCTGTGCCTCTGTGTGAGCAGTGCCATGGGCAGATGAGGCTGAGCAACAGCTTTCCAGGCTAGCTCTTTCTGGCTGCGAGCTATCTGCACACGTTCACCTTTTCAGAGCAGGCCTGCTGTAGGCGCCAGCACGGACCTCCTAATATACGTTTGAAGTTTGAGGTGGCAAGACAAGCAAGCAGCCCCAGTCTCTGTGCCCCTGTGCGAGCAGTGCCATGGGCAGATGAGGCTAAGCAACAGCTTTCCAGGCTAGCTCTTTCTGCCTGCAAGCTATCTGCCGACGTTCGCATTTTCAGAGCAGGGCTGCCAGAGGCGCCCGGCACGAAACACTTAATCTACGTTTGAAGTTTGAGGTGGCATGACAAACAAGCAGGCCCAATCTCTGCGCCTCTGTGCGAGCAGTGCCGTGGGCAGATGAGGCTGAGCAACAGCTTTCCAGGCTAGCTCTTTCTGGCTGCAAGCTATCTGCAGACGTTCGCATTTTCAAAGCAGGGCTGCCAGACTCGCCTGACAAAGACCACCTAAGATACATTTGAAGTTTGAGGTGTCAAGACAAGCAAGCAGCCCCAGTCTCTGTGCCTCTGTGCGAGCAGTGCCATGGGCAGATGAGGCTGAGCAACAGCTTTCCAGGCTAGATTTTTCTGCCTGCGAGCTATCTGCAGACATTCGCATTTTCAGAGCAGGACTGCCAGAATCGCCCGGCACGCACCACCTCAGACACTTTTGAAGTTGGGGGTGCAAGACAAGCAAGCAGCCCCAGTCTCTGTGCCTCTGTGCGAGCAGTGCCATGGGAAGATGAGGCTGAGCAACAGCTTTCCAGGCTAGCTCTTTCTGCCTGCGAGCTTTCTGCAGACGTTCGCATTTTCAGAGCAGCACTGTTGGATGTGCCCGGCATGGACCCTCAAAGCTACGTTTGAAGTTTGAGGTGGCAAGACAAGCAAGCAGCCCCAGTCTCTGTGCCTCTGTGTGAGCAGTGCCATGGGCAGATGAGGCTGAGCAACAGCTTTCCAGGCTAGCTTTTTCTGGTTGCGAGCTATCTGCACACGTTCACATTTTCAGAGCAGGCCTGCTGTAGGCGCCAGCACGGACCTCCTAAGATACGTTTGAACTTTGAGGTGGCAAGACAAGCAAGCAGCCCCAGTCTCTGTGCCTCTGTGCAAGCAGTGCCATGGGCAGATGAGGCTGAGCAACAGCTTTCCAGGCTAGCTCTTTCTGTCTGCAAGCTATCTGCAGACGTTCGCATTTTCAAAGCAGGGCTGCCAGATTCCCCTGACATAGACCACCTTAAATACATTTGAAGTTTGAGGTGTCAAGACAAGCAAGCAGCCCCAGTCTCTGTGCCTCTGTGCGAGCAGTGCCATGGGCAGATGAGGCTGAGCAACAGCTTTCCACGCTAGCTTTTTCTGCCGGCGAGCTATCTGCAGACGTTCGCATTTTCAGAGCAGGACTGCCAGAGGCGCCCGGCACGGACCACCTCAGACACTTTTGAAGTTGGGGGGTGCAAGACAAGCAAGCAGCCCCAGTCTCTGTGCCTCTGTGCGAGCAGTGCCATGGGCAGATGAGGCTGAGCAACAGCTTTCCAGGCTAGCTCTTTCTGGCTGCGAGCTATCTGCACACGTTCACCTTTTCAGAGCAGGCCTGCTGTAGGCGCCAGCACGGACCTCCTAAGATACGTTTGAAGTTTGAGGTGGCAAGACAAGCAAGCAGCCCCAGTCTCTGTGCCCCTGTGCGAGCAGTGCCATGGGCAGATGAGGCTGAGCAACAGCTTTCCAGGCTAGCTCTTTCTGCTTGCAAGCTATCTGCCGACGTTCGCATTTTCAGAGGAGGGCTGCCAGAGGCGCCCGGCACGAAACACTTAATCTACGTTTGAAGTTTGAGGTGGCATGACAAACAAGCAGCCCCAATTTCTGCGCCTCTGTGCGAGCAGTGCCGTGGGCAGATGAGGCTGAGCAACAGCTTTCCAGGCTAGCTCTTTCTGGCTGCGACCTATCTGCAGACGTTCGCATTTTCAGAGCAGTGCTGCCACTGTCGCACGGCAGGGACCACTTAAGATACTTTTGAAGTTTGAGGTGGCAAGACAAGCAAGCAGCCCCAGTCTCTGTGCCTCTGTGTGAGCAGTGGCATGGGCAGATGAGGCTGAGCAACAGCTTTCCAGGCTAGCTCTTTCTGGTTGCGAGCTATCTGCACACGTTCACCTTTTCAGAGCAGGCCTGCTGTAGGCGCCAGCACGGACCTCCTAAGATACGTTTGAAGTTTGAGGTGGCAAGACAAGCAAGCAGCCCAAGTCTCTGTGCCTCTGTGCAAGCAGTGCCATGGGCAGATGAGGCTGAGCAACAGCTTTCCAGGCTAGCTCTTTCTGTCTGCAAGCTATCTGCAGACGTTCGCATTTTCAAAGCAGGGCTGCCAGAGTCGCCTGACACAGACCACCTAAGATACATTTGAAGTTTGAGGTGTCAAGACAAGCAAGCAGCCCCAGTCTCTGTGCCTCTGTGCGAGCAGTGCCATGGGAAGATGAGGCTGAGCAACAGCTTTCCAGGCTAGCTCTTTCTGGCTGCGAGCTATCTGCAGATGTTAGCATTTTCAGAGCAGGGCTGCTAGAGGCCCCCTGCATGGACCCCCAAAGATACGTTTGAAGTTTGAGGGGGCAAGACAAGCAAGCAGCCCCAGTCTCTGTGCCTCTGTGCGAGCAGTGCCATGGGCAGATGAGGCTGAGCAACAGTTTTCCAGGCTAGCTCTTTCTGCCTGCGAGCTATTTGCGAAGTTCGCGTTTTCAGACAAGGACTGCCGGAGGCGCCCGGCACGAAAAACTTAAGCTACGTTTGAAGTTTAAGGTGGCAAAACAAGCAAGCAGCCCCAGTCTCTGTGCCTCTGTACGAGCAGTGCCATGGGCAGATGAGGCTGAGCAACAGCTTTCCAGGCTAGCTCTTTCTGTCTGCAAGCTATCTGCAGACGTTCGCATTTTCAGAGCAGGACTGCCAGAGGCGCCCGGCACGCACCACCTCAGACAATTTTGAAGTTGGGGGGTGCAAGACAAACAAGCACCCCAGTCTCTGTGCCTCTGTGCGAGCAGTGCCATGGGAAGATGAGGGTGAGCAACAGCTTTCCAGGCTAGCTCTTTCTGGCTGCGAGCTATCTGCAGATGTTCGTATTTCAGAGCACGCGTTCCGGACCCCCAGCCCGGACCCCCAAATCTACGTTTGAAGTTCGAGGTGGCAAGACAAGCAAGCAGCCCCAGTCTCTGTGGCTCTGTACGAGCAGTACCATGAGCAGATGAGGCTGAGCAACAGCTTTCCACGCTAGCTCTTTCTGCCTGCGAGCTATCTGCAGATGTTTGCATTTTCAGAGCAGGGCTGCTAGAGGCCCACTGCATGGACCACCTAATCTACGTTTGAAGTTTGAGGGGGCAAGACAAGCAAGCAGCCCCAGTCTCTGTGCCTCTGTACGAGCAGTGCCATGGACAGATGAGGCTGAGCAACAGCTTTCCAGGCTAGCTCTTTCTGCCTGCGAGCTATTTGCGACGTTCGCGTTTTCAGACAAGGGCTGCCGGATGCGCCTGGCATGGTCCACCTAAGATACGTTTGAAGTTTGAGCTGGCAACACAAGCAAGCAGCCCCAGTCTCTGTGCCCCTGTGCGAGCAGTGCCATGGGCAGATGAGGCTGAGCAACAGCTTTCCAGGCTAGCTCTTTCTGCCTGCGAGCTATCTGCCGACGTTCGCATTTTCAGAGCAGATCTGCCACAGTCGCACGGCAGGGACCACTTAAGATACTTCTGAAGTTTGAGGTGGCAAGACAAGCAAGCAGCCCCAGTCTCTGTGCCTCTGTGTGAGCAGTGCCATGGGCAGATGAGGCTGAGCAACAGCTTTCCAGGCTAGCTCTTTCTGGCTGCGAGCTATCTGCACACGTTCACCTTTTCAGAGCAGGCCTGCTGTAGGCGCCAGCACGGACCTCCTAAGATACGTTTGAAGTTTGAGGTGGCAAGACAAGCAAGCAGCCCCAGTCTCTGTGCCTCTGTGCAAGCAGTGCCATGGGCAGATGAGGCTGAGCAACAGCTTTCCAGGCTAGCTCTTTCTGTCTGCAAGCTATCTGCAGACGTTCGCATTTTCAAAGCAGGGCTGCCAGAGTCGCCTGACACAGACCACCTAAGATACATTTGAAGTTTGAGGTGTCAAGACAAGCAAGCAGCCCCAGTCTCTGTGCCTCTGTGCGAGCAGTGCCATGGGCAGATGAGGCTGAGCAACAGCTTTCCACGCTAGCTCTATCTGCCTGTGAGCTATCTGCAGACGTTCGCATTTTCAGAGCAGGGCTACTGTAGGCGCCAGCACGGAACACGTAAGATACGTTTGAAGTTTGAGGGGGCAGAACAAGCAAGCAGGCCCAGTCTCTGTGCCTCTGTGTGAGCAGTGCCATGGGCAGATGAGGCTGAGCATCAGCTTTCCAGGCTAGGTCTTTCTGGCTGCGACCTATCTGCCGACGTTCGCATTTTCAGAGCAGTGCTGCCACAGGCGCACGGCAGGGACCACGAAAGATACGTTTGAAGTTTGAGGTGGCAAGACAAGCAAGCAGCCCCAGTCTCTGTGCCTCTGTGCGAGCAGTGCCATGGGCAGATGAGGCTGAGCAACAGCTTTCCAGGCTAGCTCTTTCTGCCTGCGAGCTATCTGCCGACATTCGCATTTTCAGAGCAGGGCTGCCAGAGGCGCCCGGCACGAAACACTTAAGCTACGTTTGAAGTTTAAGGTGGCAAGACAAGCAAGCAGCCCCAGTCTCTGTGCCTCTGTGCGAGCAGTGCCATGGGCAGATGAGGCTGAGCAACAGCTTTCCAGGCTAGCTCTTTCTGGCTGCGAGCTATGTGCAAACGTTCACCTTTTCAGAGCAGGGCTGCTGGAGGGGCCTGGCATGGTCCACCTAAGATACGTTTGAAGTTTCAGTTGGCATGACAAACAAGCAGCCCCAATCTCTGCGCCTCTGTGCGAGCAGTGCCGTGGGCAGATGAGGCTGAGCAACAGCTTTCCAGGCTAGCTCTTTCTGGCTGCCAGCTATCTGCAGACGTTCGCATTTTTGGAGCAGAGCTGCCTGACGCACTTTGCAAGAACCGCCAAAGCTACGTTTGAAGTTTGAGGTATCAAGAAAAGCAAGCAGCCCGAGTCTCTGTGCCTCTGTGCGAGCAGTGCCATGGGCAGATGAGGCTGAGCAACAGTTTTCCAGGTTAGCTCTTTCTGGCTGCGAGCTGTCTGCAGACGTTCGCATTTTCAGAGCAGCACTGTTGGATGTGCCCAGCATGGACCCCCAAATCTACGTTTGAAGTTTGAGGTGGCAAGACAAGCAAGCAGCCCCAGTCTCTGTGCCTCTGTGCAAGCAGTGCCATGGGCAGATGAGGCTGAGCAACAGGTTTCCAGACTAGCTCTTTCTGGCTGCAAGCTATCTGCAGACGTTCGTATTTTCAAAGCAGGGCTGCCAGAGGCGCCCGGCACGGACCACCTCAGACACTTTTGAAGTTGGGGGGTGCAAGACAAGCAAGCAGCCCCAGTCTCTGTGCCTCTGTGCGAGCAGTGCCATGGGAAGATGAGGCTGAGCAACAGCTTTCCAGGCTAGCTCTTTCTGGCTGCGAGCTATCTGCAGATGTTAACATTTTCAGAGAAGGGCTGCTAGAGGCCCCCTGCATGGACCGCCAAAGCTACGTTTGAAGTTTGAGGTGTCAAGACAAGCAAGCAGCCCCAGTCTCTGTGCCTCTGTGCGAGCAGTGCCATGGGCAGATGAGGCTGAGCAACAGCTTTCCAGGCTAGCTCTTTCTGCCTGCGAGCTATCTGCCGACATTCGCATTTTCAGAGCAGGGCTGCCAGAGGCGCCCGGCACGAAACACTTAAGCTACGTTTGAAGTTTAAGGTGGCAAGACAAGCAAGCAGCCCCAGTCTCTGTGCCTCTATGTGAGCAGTACCATGAGCAGATGAGGCTGAGCAACAGCTTTCCACGCTAGCTCTTTCTGCCTGCGAGCTATCTGCAGATGTTTGCATTTTCAGAGCAGGGCTGCTAGAGGCCCACTGCATGGACCACCTAATCTACGTTTGAAGTTTGAGGGGGCAAGACAAGCAAGCAGCCCCAGTCTCTGTGCCTCTGTACGAGCAGTGCCATGGACAGATGAGTCTGAGCAACAGCTTTCCAGGCTAGCTCTTTCTGCCTGCGAGCTATTTGCGACGTTCGCGTTTTCAGACAAGGGCTGCCGGATGCGCCTGTCATGGTCCACCTAAGATACGTTTGAAGTTTGAGCTGGCAACACAAGCAAGCAGCCCCAGTCTCTGTGCCCCTGTGCGAGCAGTGCCATGGGCAGATGAGGCTGAGCAACAGCTTTCCAGGCTAGCTCTTTCTGCCTGCGAGCTATCTGCCGACGTTCGCATTTTCAGAGCAGATCTGCCACAGTCGCACGGCAGGGACCACTTAAAATACTTCTGAAGTTTGAGGTGGCAAGACAAGCAAGCAGCCCCAGTCTCTGTGCCTCTGTGTGAGCAGTGCCATGGGCAGATGAGGCTGAGCAACAGCTTTCCAGGCTAGCTCTTTCTGGCTGCGAGCTATCTGCACACGTTCACCTTTTCAGAGCAGGCCTGCTGTAGGCGCCAGCACGGACCTCCTAAGATACGTTTGAAGTTTGAGGTGGCAAGACAAGCAAGCAGCCCCAGTCTCTGTGCCTCTGTGCAAGCAGTGCCATGGGCAGATGAGGCTGAGCAACAGCTTTCCAGGCTAGCTCTTTCTGTCTGCAAGCTATCTGCAGACGTTCGCATTTTCAAAGCAGGGCTGCCAGAGTCGCCTGACACAGACCACCTAAGATACATTTGAAGTTTGAGGTGTCAAGACAAGCAAGCAGCCCCAGTCTCTGTGCCTCTGTGCGAGCAGTGCCATGGGCAGATGAGGCTGAGCAACAGCTTTCCAGGCTAGCTCTTTCTGCCTGCGAGCTATTTGCGACGTTCGCGTTTTCAGACAAGGACTGAAGGAGGCGCCTGGCATGGTCCACCTAAGATACGTTTGAAGTTTGAGTTGGCAACACAAGCAAGCAGCCCCAGTCTCTGTGCCTCTGTGCGAGCAGTGCCATGGGCAGATGAGGCTGAGCAACAGCTTTCCAGGCTAGCTCTTTCTGCCTGCGAGCTATCTGCCGACATTCGCATTTTCAGAGCAGGGCTGCCAGAGGCGCCCGGCACGAAACACTTAAGCTACGTTTGAAGTTTAAGGTGGCAAGACAAGCAAGCAGCCCCAGTCTCTGTGCCTCTATGTGAGCAGTGCCACGGGCAGATGAGGCTGAGCAACAGCTTTCCAGGCTAGCTCTTTCTGGCTGCGAGCTATGTGCAAACGTTCACCTTTTCAGAGCAGGGTTGCTGGAGTGGCCTGGCATGGTCCACCTAAGATACGTTTGAAGTTTCAGTTGGCATGACAAACAAGCAGCCCCAATCTCTGCGCCTCTGTGCGAGCAGTGCCGTGGGCAGATGAGGCTGAGCAACAGCTTTCCAGGCTAGCTCTTTCTGGCTGCCAGCTATCTGCAGACGTTCGCATTTTTGGAGCAGAGCTGCCTGACGCACTTTGCAAGAACCGCCAAAGCTACGTTTGAAGTTTGAGGTGTCAAGACAAGCAAGCAGCCCGAGTCTCTGTGCCTCTGTGCGAGCAGTGCCATGGGCAGATGAGGCTGAGCAACAGCTTTCCAGGTTAGCTCTTTCTGGCTGCGAGCTGTCTGCAGACGTTCGCATTTTCAGAGCAGCACTGTTGGATGTGCCCAGCGTGGACCCCCAAATCTACGTTTGAAGTTTGAGGTGGCAAGACAAGCAAGCAGCCGCAGTCTCTGTGCCTCTGTGCGAGCAGTGCCATGGGCAGATGAGGCTGAGCAACAGCTTTCCAGGCTAGCTCTTTCTGGCTGCGAGCTATCTGCACACGTTCACCTTTTCAGAGCAGGCCTGCTGTAGGCGCCAGCACGGACCTCCTAAGATACGTTTGAAGTTTGAGGTGGCAAGACAAGCAAGCAGCCCCAGTCTCTGTGCCTCTGTGCAAGCAGTGCCATGGGCAGATGAGGCTGAGCAACAGGTTTCCAGGCTAGCTCTTTCTGGCTGCAAGCTATCTGCAGACGTTCGCATTTTCAAAGCAGGGCTGCCAGAGGCGCCCGGCACGGACCACCTCAGACACTTTTGAAGTTGGGGGGTGCAAGACAAGCAAGCAGCCCCAGTCTCTGTGCCTCTGTGCGAGCAGTGCCATGGGAGGATGAGGCTGAGCAACAGCTTTCCAGGCTAGCTCTTTCTGGCTGCGAGCTATCTGCAGATGTTAACATTTTCAGAGAAGGGCTGCTAGAGGCCCCCTGCATGGACCGCCAAAGCTACGTTTGAAGTTTGAGGTGTCAAGACAAGCAAGCAGCCCCAGTCTCTGTGCCTCTGTGCGAGCAGTGCCATGGGCAGATGAGGCTGAGCAACAGCTTTCCAGGCTAGCTCTTTCTGCCTGCGAGCTATTTGCTACGTTAGCGTTTTCAGACAAGGACTGAAGGAGGCGCCTGGCATGGTCCACCTAAGATACGTTTGAAGTTTGAGTTGGCAACACAAGCAAGCAGCCCCAGTCTCTGTGCCTCTGTGCGAGCAGTGCCATGGGCAGATGAGGCTGAGCAACAGCTTTCCAGGCTAGCTCTTTCTGCCTGCGAGCTATCTGCCGACATTCGCATTTTCAGAGCAGGGCTGCCAGAGGCGCCCGGCACGAAACACTTAAGCTACGTTTGAAGTTTAAGGTGGCAAGACAAGCAAGCAGCCCCAGTCTCTGTGCCTCTATGTGAGCAGTGCCATGGGCAGATGAGGCTGAGCAACAGCTTTCCAGGCTAGCTCTTTCTGGCTGCGAGCTATGTGCAAACGTTCACCTTTTCAGAGCAGGGCTGCTGGAGGGGCCTGGCATGGTCCACCTAAGATACGTTTGAAGTTTCAGTTGGCATGACAAACAAGCAGCCCCAATCTCTGCGCCTCTGTGCGAGCAGTGCCGTGGGCAGATGAGGCTGAGCAACAGCTTTCCAGGCTAGCTCTTTCTGGCTGCCAGCTATCTGCAGACTTTCGCATTTTTGGAGCAGAGCTGCCTGACGCACTTTGCAAGAACCGCCAAAGCTACGTTTGAAGTTTGAGGTGTCAAGAAAAGCAAGCAGCCCGAGTCTCTGTGCCTCTGTGCGAGCAGTGCCATGGGCAGATGAGGCTGAGCAACAGCTTTCCAGGTTAGCTCTTTCTGGCTGCGAGCTGTCTGCAGACGTTCGCATTTTCAGAGCAGCACTGTTGGATGTGCCCAGCATGGACCCCCAAATCTACGTTTGAAGTTTGAGGTTGCAAGACAAGCAAGCAGCCGCAGTCTCTGTGCCTCTGTGTGAGCAGTGCCATGGGCAGATGAGGCTGAGCAACAGCTCTAAAGGCTAGCTCTTTCTGGCTGCGAGCTATCTGCACACGTTCACCTTTTCAGAGCAGGCCTGCTGTAGGCGCCAGCACGGACCTCCTAAGATACGTTTGAAGTTTGAGGTGGCAAGACAAGCAAGCAGCCCCAGTCTCTGTGCCTCTGTGCAAGCAGTGCCATGGGCAGATGAGGCTGAGCAACAGGTTTCCAGGCTAGCTCTTTCTGTCTGCAAGCTATCTGCAGACGTTCGCATTTTCAAAGCAGGGCTGCCAGAGGCGCCTGACACAGACCACCTAAGATACATTTGAAGTTTGAGGTGTCAAGACAAGCAAGCAGCCCCAGTCTCTGTGCCTCTGTGCGAGCAGTGCCATGGGCAGATGAGGCTGAGCAACAGCTTTCCAGGCTGGCTTTTTCTGCCGGCGAGCTATCTGCAGACGTTCGCATTTTCAGAGCAGGACTGCCAGAGGCGCCCGGCACGAACCACCTCAGACACTTTTGAAGTTGGGGGGTGCAAGACAAGCAAGCAGCCCCAGTCTCTGTGCGTCTGTGCGAGCAGTGCCATGGGAAGATGAGGCTGAGCAATAGCTTTCCAGGCTAGCTATTTCTGGCTGCGAGCTATCTGCAGATGTTAACATTTTCAGAGCAGGGCTGCTACAGGCACCCTGCATGGACCACCAAAGCTACGTTTGAAGTTTGAGGTGTCAAGACAAGCAAGCAGCCCCAGTCTCTGTGCCTCTGTGCGAGCAGTGCCATGGGCAGATGAGGCTGAGCAACAGCTTTCCAGGCTAGCTCTTTCTGCCTGCGAGCTATTTGCGACGTTCGCGTTTTCAGACAAGGACTGAAGGAGGCGCCTGGCATGGTCCACGTAAGATACGTTTCAAGTTTGAGTTGGCAACACAAGCAAGCAGCCCCAGACTCTGTGCCTCTGTGCGAGCAGTGCCATGGGCAGATGAGGCTGAGCAACAGCTTTCCAGGCTAGCTCTTTCTGCCTGCGAGCTATCTGCAGATGTTAGCATTTTCAGAGCAGGGCTGCCAGAGGCCACCTCCATGGACCACCTAATCTACGTTTGAAGTTTGAGGTGGCAAGACAAGCAAGCAGCCCCAGTCTCTGTGCCTCTGTGCGAGCAGTGCCATGGGCAGATGAGGCTGAGCAAAAGCTTTCCACGCTAGCTCTTTCTGCCTGCGAGCTATCTGCAGACGTTCGCATTTTCAGAGCAGGGCTGCCAGACGCTCCCTGCACGGACCCCTAAAGATACGTTTGAAGTTTGAGGTGGCAAGACAAGCAAGCAGCCCCAGTCTCTGTGCCTCTGTGCGAGTAGTGCCATGGGCAGATGAGGCTGAGCAACAGCTTTTCAGGCTAGGTCATTCTGGCTGCGCCCTATCTGCCGACGTTCGCATTTTCAGAGCAGTGCTGCCACAGGCGCACGGCAGGGACCACTTAAGATACTTTTGAAGTTTGAGGTGGCAAGACAAGCAAGCAGCCCCAGTCTCTGTGCCTCTGTGTGAGCAGTGCCATGGGCAGATGAGGCTGAGCAAGAGCTTTCCAGGCTAGCTCTTTCTGGCTGCCAGCTATCTGCAGACGTTCGCATTTTTGGAGCAGAGCTGCCTGACGCAATTTGCAAGAACCGCCAAAGCTACGTTTGAAGTTTGAGGTGTCAAGACAAGCAAACAGCCCCAGTCTCTGTGCCTCTGTGCGAGCAGTGCCATGGGCAGATGAGGCTGAGCAACAGCTTTCCAGGCTAGCTCTTTCTGCCGGCGAGCTATCTGCAGACGTTCGCATTTTCAGAGCAAGACTGCCAGAGGCGCCCGGCACGCACCACCTCAGACACTTTTGAAGTTGGGGGGTGCAAGACAAGCAAGCAGCCCCAGTCTCTGTGCCTCTGTGCGAGCAGTGCCATGGGCAGATGAGGCTGAGCAACAGCTTTACAGGCTAGCTCTTTCTGCCTGCGAGCTATCTGCAGACGTTCGCATTTTCAGAGCAGCACTGTTGGATGTGCCCAGCATGGACCCTCAAAGCTACGTTTGAAGTTTGAGGTGGCAAGACAAGCAAGCAGCCCCAGTCTCTGTGCCTCTGTACGAGCAGTGCCATGGGCAGATGAGGCTGAGCAACAGCTTTCCAGTCTAGCTCTTTCTGGCTGCGAGCTATCTGCAGACGTTCGTATTTCACAGCACGCGTTCCGGACCCCCAGCCCGGACCCCCAAATTTACGTTTGAAGTTCGAGGTGGCAAGACAAGCAAGTAGACCCACTCTCTGTGCCTCTGTACGAGCAGTACCATGAGCAGATGAGGCTGAGCAACAGCTTTCCACGCTAGCTCTTTCTGCCTGCGAGCTATCTGCAGACGTTGGCATTTTCAGAGCAGGGCTGCTAGAGGCCCACTGCATGGACCCCCAAAGATACTTTTGAAGTTTGAGGTGTCAAGACAAGCAAGCAGCCCCAGTCTCTGTGCCTCTGTGCGAGCAGTGCCATGTGCAGATGAGGCTGAGCAACAGCTTTCCAGGCTAGCTCTTTCTGCCTGCGAGCTATTTGCGACGTTCGCGTTTTCAGACAAGGGCTGCCGGAGGCGCCTGGCATGGTCCACCTAAGATACGTTTGAAGTTTGAGCTGGCAACACAAGCAAGCAGCCCCAGTCTCTGTGCCCCTGTGCGAGCAGTGCCATGGGCAGATGAGGCTGAGCAACAGCTTTCCAGCTAGATCTTTCTGCCTGCGAGCTTTCTGCCGACGTTCGCATTTTCAGAGCAGGGCTGCCAGAGGCGCCCGGCACGAAACACTTAATCTACGTTTGAAGTTTGAGGTGGCATGACAAACAAGCAGCCCCAATCTCTGCGCCTCTGTGCGAGCAGTGCCGTGGGCAGATGAGGCTGAGCAACAGCTTTCCAGGCTAGCTCTTTCTGACTGCGACCTATCTGCAGACGTTCGCATTTTCAGAGCAGCACTGTTGGATGTGCCCAGCGTGGACCCCCAAATCTACGTTTGAAGTTTGAGGTGGCAAGACAAGCAAGCAGCCGCAGTCTCTGTGCCTCTGTGTGAGCAGTGCCATGGGCAGATGAGGCTGAGCAACAGCTTTCCAGGCTAGCTCTTTCTGGCTGCGAGCTATCTGCACACGTTCACCTTTTCAGAGCAGGCCTGCTGTAGGCGCCAGCACGGACCTCCTAAGATACGTTTGAAGTTTGAGGTGGCAAGACAAGCAAGCAGCCCCAGTCTCTGTGCCTCTGTGCAAGCAGTGCCATGGGCAGATGAGGCTGAGCAACAGGTTTCCAGGCTAGCTCTTTCTGGCTGCAAGCTATCTGCAGACGTTCGCATTTTCAAAGCAGGGCTGCCAGAGGCGCCCGGCACGGACCACCTCAGACACTTTTGAAGTTGGGGGGTGCAAGACAAGCAAGCAGCCCCAGTCTCTGTGCCTCTGTGCGAGCAGTGCCATGGGAAGATGAGGCTGAGCAACAGCTTTCCAGGCTAGCTCTTTCTGGCTGCGAGCTATCTGCAGATGTTAACATTTTCAGAGAAGGGCTGCTAGAGGCCCCCTGCATGGACCGCCAAAGCTACGTTTGAAGTTTGAGGTGTCAAGACAAGCAAGCAGCCCCAGTCTCTGTGCCTCTGTGCGAGCAGTGCCATGGGCAGATGAGGCTGAGCAACAGCTTTCCAGGCTAGCTCTTTCTGCCTGCGAGCTATTTGCGACGTTCGCGTTTTCAGACAAGGACTGAAGGAGGCGCCTGGCATGGTCCACCTAAGATACGTTTGAAGTTTGAGTTGGCAACACAAGCAAGCAGCCCCAGTCTCTGTGCCTCTGTGCGAGCAGTGCCATGGGCAGATGAGGCTGAGCAACAGCTTTCCAGGCTAGCTCTTTCTGCCTGCGAGCTATCTGCCGACATTCGCATTTTCAGAGCAGGGCTGCCAGAGGCGCCCGGCACGAAACACTTAAGCTACGTTTGAAGTTTAAGGTGGCAAGACAAGCAAGCAGCCCCAGTCTCTGTGCCTCTATGTGAGCAGTGCCATGGGCAGATGAGGCTGAGCAACAGCTTTCCAGGCTAGCTCTTTCTGGCTGCGAGCTATGTGCAAACGTTCACCTTTTCAGAGCAGGGCTGCTGGAGGGGCCTGGCATGGTCCACCTAAGATACGTTTGAAGTTTGGGTTGGCATGACAAACAAGCAGCCCCAATCTCTGCGCCTCTGTGCGAGCAGTGCCGTGGGCAGATGAGGCTGAGCAACAGCTTTCCAGGCTAGCTCTTTCTGGCTGCCAGCTATCTGCAGACGTTCGCATTTTTGGAGCAGAGCTGCCTGACGCACTTTGCCAGAACCGCCAAAGCTACGTTTGAAGTTTGAGGTGTCAAGAAAAGCAAGCAGCCCGAGTCTCTGTGGCTCTGTGCGAGCAGTGCCATGGTCAGATGAGGCTTAGCAACAGCTTTCCAGGTTAGCTCTTTCTGGCTGCGAGCTGTCTGCAGACGTTCGCATTTTCAGAGCAGCACTGTTGGATGTGCCCAGCATGGACCCCCAAATCTACGTTTGAAGTTTGAGGTTGCAAGACAAGCAAGCAGCCGCAGTCTCTGTGCCTCTGTGTGAGCAGTGCCATGGGCAGATGAGGCTGAGCAACAGCTCTAAAGGCTAGCTCTTTCTGGCTGCGAGCTATCTGCACACGTTCACCTTTTCAGAGCAGGCCTGCTGTAGGCGCCAGCACGGACCTCCTAAGATACGTTTGAAGTTTGAGGTGGCAAGACAAGCAAGCAGCCCCAGTCTCTGTGCCTCTGTGCAAGCAGTGCCATGGGCAGATGAGGCTGAGCAACAGGTTTCCAGGCTAGCTCTTTCTGTCTGCAAGCTATCTGCAGACGTTCGCATTTTCAAAGCAGGGCTGCCAGAGGCGCCTGACACAGACCACCTAAGATACATTTGAAGTTTGAGGTGTCAAGACAAGCAAGCAGCCCCAGTCTCTGTGCCTCTGTGCGAGCAGTGCCATGGGCAGATGAGGCTGAGCAACAGCTTTCCAGGCTGGCTTTTTCTGCCGGCGAGCTATCTGCAGACGTTCGCATTTTCAGAGCAGGACTGCCAGAGGCGCCCGGCACGAACCACCTCAGACACTTTTGAAGTTGGGGGGTGCAAGACAAGCAAGCAGCCCCAGTCTCTGTGCCTCTGTGCGAGCAGTGCCATGGGAAGATGAGGCTGAGCAATAGCTTTCCAGGCTAGCTATTTCTGGCTGCGAGCTATCTGCAGATGTTAACATTTTCAGAGCAGGGCTGCTACAGGCCCCCTGCATGGACCACAAAAGCTACGTTTGAAGTTTGAGGTGTCAAGACAAGCAAGCAGCCCCAGTCTCTGTGCCTCTGTGCGAGCAGTGCCATGGGCAGATGAGGCTGAGCAACAGCTTTCCAGGCTAGCTCTTTCTGCCTGCGAGCTATTTGCGACGTTCGCGTTTTCAGACAAGGACTGAAGGAGGCGCCTGGCATGGTCCACCTAAGATACGTTTGAAGTTTGAGTTGGCAACACAAGCAAGCAGCCCCAGTCTCTGTGCCTCTGTGCGAGCAGTGCCATGGGCAGATGAGGCTGAGCAACAGCTTTCCAGGCTAGCTCTTTCTGCCTGCGAGCTATCTGCAGACATTCGCATTTTCAGAGCAGGGCTGCCAGAGGCGCCCGGCACGAAACACTTAAGCTACGTTTGAAGTTTAAGGTGGCAAGACAAGCAAGCAGCCCCAGTCTCTGTGCCTCTGTACGAGCAGTGCCATGAGCAGATGAGGCTGAGCAACAGCTTTCCACGCTAGCTCTTTCTGCCTGCGAGCTATCTGCAGACGTTCGCATTTTCAGAGCAGGGCTGCCAGAGGCCACCTCCATGGACCACCTAATCTACGTTTGAAGTTTGAGGTGGCAAGACAAGCAAGCAGCCCCAGTCTCTGTGCCTCTGTGCGAGCAGTGCCATGGGCAGATGAGGCTGAGCAAAAGCTTTCCACGCTAGCTCTTTCTGCCTGCGAGCTATCTGCAGACGTTCGCATTTTCAGAGCAGGGCTGCCAGACGCTCCCTGCACGGACCCCTAAAGATACGTTTGAAGTTTGAGGTGGCAAGACAAGCAAGCAGCCCCAGTCTCTGTGCCTCTGTGCGAGTAGTGCCATGGGCAGATGAGGCTGAGCAACAGCTTTTCAGGCTAGGTCATTCTGGCTGCGCCCTAACTGCCGACGTTCGCATTTTCAGAGCAGTGCTGCCACAGGCGCACGGCAGGGACCACTTAAGATACGTTTGAAGTTTGAGGTGGCAAGACAAGCAAGCAGCCCCAGTCTCTGTGCCTCTGTGTGAGCAGTGCCATGGGCAGATGAGGCTGAGCAAGAGCTTTCCAGGCTAGCTCTTTCTGCCTGTGAGCTATCTGCAGATGTTCGCATTTTTGGAGCAGAGCTGCCTGACGCACTTTGCAAGAACCGCCAAAGCTACGTTTGAAGTTTGAGGTGTCAAGACAAGCAAACAGCCCCAGTCTCTGTGCCTCTGTGCGAGCAGTGCCATGGGCAGATGAGGCTGAGCAACAGCTTTCCAGGCTAGCTCTTTCTGTCTGCAAGCTATCTGCAGACGTTCGCATTTTCAAAGCAGGGCTGCCAGAGGCGCCTGACACAGACCACCTAAGATACATTTGAAGTTTGAGGTGTCAAGACAAGCAAGCAGCCCCAGTCTCTGTGCCTCTGTGCGAGCAGTGCCATGGGCAGATGAGGCTGAGCAACAGCTTTCCAGGCTGGCTTTTTCTGCCGGCGAGCTATCTGCAGACGTTCGCATTTTCAGAGCAGGACTGCCAGAGGCGCCCGGCACGAACCACCTCAGACACTTTTGAAGTTGGGGGGTGCAAGACAAGCAAGCAGCCCCAGTCTCTGTGCCTCTCTGCGAGCAGTGCCATGGGAAGATGAGGCTGAGCAATAGCTTTCCAGGCTAGCTATTTCTGGCTGCGAGCTATCTGCAGATGTTAACATTTTCAGAGCAGGGCTGCTACAGGCCCCCTGCATGGACCACCAAAGCTACGTTTGAAGTTTGAGGTGTCAAGACAAGCAAGCAGCCCCAGTCTCTGTGCCTCTGTGCGAGCAGTGCCATGGGCAGATGAGGCTGAGCAACAGCTTTACAGGCTAGCTCTTTCTGCCTGCGAGCTATCTGCAGACGTTCGCATTTTCAGAGCAGCACTGTTGGATGTGCCCAGCATGGACCCTCAAAGCTACGTTTGAAGTTTGAGGTGGCAAGACAAGCAAGCAGCCCCAGTCTCTGTGCCTCTGTACGAGCAGTGCCATGGGCAGATGAGGCTGAGCAACAGCTTTCCAGGCTAGCTCTTTCTGGCTGCGAGCTATCTGCAGACGTTCGTATTTCACAGCACGCGTTCCGGACGCCCAGCCCGGACCCCCAAATTTACGTTTGAAGTTCGAGGTGGCAAGACAAGCAAGTAGACCCACTCTCTGTGCCTCTGTACGAGCAGTACCATGAGCAGATGAGGCTGAGCAACAGCTTTCCACGCTAGCTCTTTCTGCCTGCGAGCTATCTGCAGACGTTGGCATTTTCAGAGCAGGGCTGCCGGAGGCGCCTGGCATGGTCCACCTAAGATACGTTTGAAGTTTGAGCTGGCAACACAAGCAAGCAGCCCCAGTCTCTGTGCCCCTGTGCGAGCAGTGCCATGGGCAGATGAGGCTGAGCAACAGCTTTCCAGGCTAGATCTTTCTGCCTGCGAGCTTTCTGCCGACGTTCGCATTTTCAGAGCAGGGCTGCCAGAGGCGCCCGGCACGAAACACTTAATCTACGTTTGAAGTTTGAGGTTGCATGACAAACAAGCAGCCCCAATCTCTGCGCCTCTGTGCGAGCAGTGCCGTGGGCAGATGAGGCTGAGCAACAGCTTTCCAGGCTAGCTCTTTCTGGCTGCGACCTATCTGCAGACGTTCGCATTTTCAGAGCAGGGCTGCCACAGGCGCACCGCAGGGACCACTGAAGATACTTTTGAAGTTTGAGGTGGCAAGACAAGCAAGCAGCCCCAGTCTCTGTGCCTCTGTGTGAGCAGTGCCGTGGGCAGATGAGGCTGAGCAAAAGCTTTCCACGCTGCTCTATCTGCCTGTGAGCTATCTGCAGACGTTTGCATTTTCAGAGCAGGGCTGCTGTAGGCGCCAGCACGGACCACGTAAGATACGTTTGAAGTTTGAGTTGGCATGACAAACAAGCAGCCCCAATCTCTGCGCCTCTGTGCGAGCAGTGCCATGGGCAGATGAGGCTGAGCAACAGCTTTCCAGGCTAGCTCTTTCTGGCTGCCAGCTATCTGCAGACGTTCGCATTTTTGGAGCAGAGCTGCCTGACGCACTTTGCAAGAACCGCCAAAGCTACGTTTGAAGTTTGAGGTGTCAAGAAAAGCAAGCAGCCCGAGTCTCTGTGCCTCTGTGCGAGCAGTGCCATGGGCAGATGAGGCTGAGCAACAGCTTTCCAGGTTAGCTCTTTCTGGCTGCGAGCTATCTGCAGACGTTCGCATTTTCAGAGCAGCACTGTTGGATGTGCCCAGCATGGACCCCCAAAGCTACGTTTGAAGTTTGAGGTGGCAAGACAAGCAAGCAGCCGCAGTCTCTGTGCCTCTGTGTGAGCAGTGCCATGGGCAGATGAGGCTGAGCAACAGCTTTCCAGGCTAGCTCTTTCTGGCTGCGAGCTATCTGCACACGTTCACCTTTTCAGAGCAGTGCTGCTGTTGGCGCCAGCACGGACCTCCTAAGATACGTTTGAAGTTTAAGGTGGCAAGACAAGCAAGCAGCCCCAGTCTCTGTGCCTCTGTGCAAGCAGTGCCATGGGCAGATGAGGCTGAGCAACAGGTTTCCAGGCTAGCTCTTTCTGTCTGCAAGCTATCTGCAGACGTTCGCATTTTCAAAGCAGGGCTGCCAGAGGCGCCTGACACAGACCACCTAAGATACATTTGAAGTTTGAGGTGTCAAGACAAGTAATCAGCCCCAGTCTCTGTGCCTCTGTGCGAGCAGTGCCATGGGCAGATGAGGCTGAGCAACAGCTTTCCAGGCTAGCTTTTTCTGCCAGCGAGCTATCTGCAGACGTTCGCATTTTCAGAGCAGGACTGCCAGAGGCGCCCGCACGGACCACCTCAGACACTTTTGAAGTTGGGGGGTGCAAAACAAGCAAGCAGCCCCAGTCTCTGTGCCTCTGTGCGAGCAGTGCCATGGAAAGATGAGGCTGAGCAACAGCTTTCCACGCTAGTTCTTTCTGGCTGCGAGCTATCTGCAGATGTTAACATTTTCAGAGCAGGGCTGCTAGAGGCCCCATGCATGGACCGCCAAAGCTACGTTTGAAGTTTGAGGTGTCAAGACAAGCAAGCAGCCCCAGTCTCTGTGCCTCTGTGCGAGCAGTGCCATGGGCAGATGAGGCTGAGCAACAGCTTTCCAGGCTAGCTCTTTCTGCCTGCGAGCTATTTGCGACGTTCGCGTTTTCAGACAAGGACTGAAGGAGGCGCCTGGCATGGTCCACCTAAGATACGTTTGAAGTTTGAGTTGGCAACACAAGCAAGCAGCCCCAGTCTCTGTGCCTCTGTGCGAGCAGTGCCATGGGCAGATGAGGCTGAGCAACAGCTTTCCAGGCTAGCTCTTTCTGCCTGCGAGCTATCTGCAGACATTCGCATTTTCAGAGCAGGGCTGCCAGAGGCGCCCGGCACGAAACACTTAAGCTACGTTTGAAGTTTAAGGTGGCAAGACAAGCAAGCAGCCCCAGTCTCTGTGCCTCTGTACGAGCAGTGCCATGAGCAGATGAGGCTGAGCAACAGCTTTCCACGCTAGCTCTTTCTGCCTGCGAGCTATCTGCAGACGTTCGCATTTTCAGAGCAGGGCTGCCAGAGGCCACCTCCATGGACCACCTAATCTACGTTTGAAGTTTGAGGTGGCAAGACAAGCAAGCAGCCCCAGTCTCTGTGCCTCTGTGCGAGCAGTGCCATGGGCAGATGAGGCTGAGCAAAAGCTTTCCACGCTAGCTCTTTCTGCCTGCGAGCTATCTGCAGACGTTCGCATTTTCAGAGCAGGGCTGCCAGACGCTCCCTGCACGGACCCCTAAAGATACGTTTGAAGTTTGAGGTGGCAAGACAAGCAAGCAGCCCCAGTCTCTGTGCCTCTGTGCGAGTAGTGCCATGGGCAGATGAGGCTGAGCAACAGCTTTTCAGGCTAGGTCATTCTGGCTGCGCCCTATCTGCCGACGTTCGCATTTTCAGAGCAGTGCTGCCACAGGCGCACGGCAGGGACCACTTAAGATACGTTTGAAGTTTGAGGTGGCAAGACAAGCAAGCAGCCCCAGTCTCTGTGCCTCTGTGTGAGCAGTGCCATGGGCAGATGAGGCTGAGCAACAGCTTTCCAGGCTAGCTCTTTCTGCCTGTGAGCTATCTGCAGATGTTCGCATTTTTGGAGCAGAGCTGCCTGACGCACTTTGCAAGAACCGCCAAAGCTACGTTTGAAGTTTGAGGTGTCAAGACAAGCAAACAGCCCCAGTCTCTGTGCCTCTGTGCGAGCAGTGCCATGGGCAGATGAGGCTGAGCAACAGCTTTCCAGGCTAGCTCTTTCTGTCTGCAAGCTATCTGCAGACGTTCGCATTTTCAAAGCAGGGCTGCCAGAGGCGCCTGACACAGACCACCTAAGATACATTTGAAGTTTGAGGTGTCAAGACAAGCAAGCAGCCCCAGTCTCTGTGCCTCTGTGCGAGCAGTGCCATGGGCAGATGAGGCTGAGCAACAGCTTTCCAGGCTGGCTTTTTCTGCCGGCGAGCTATCTGCAGACGTTCGCATTTTTAGAGCAGGACTGCCAGAGGCGCCCGGCACGGACCACCTCAGACACTTTTGAAGTTGGGGGGTGCAAGACAAGCAAGCAGCCCCAGTCTCTGTGCCTCTCTGCGAGCAGTGCCATGGGAAGATGAGGCTGAGCAATAGCTTTCCAGGCTAGCTATTTCTGGCTGCGAGCTATCTGCAGATGTTAACATTTTCAGAGCAGGGCTGCTACAGGCCCCCTGCATGGACCACCAAAGCTACGTTTGAAGTTTGAGGTGTCAAGACAAGCAAGCAGCCCCAGTCTCTGTGCCTCTGTGCGAGCAGTGCCATGGGCAGATGAGGCTGAGCAACAGCTTTACAGGCTAGCTCTTTCTGCCTGCGAGCTATCTGCAGACGTTCGCATTTTCAGAGCAGCACTGTTGGATGTGCCCAGCATGGACCCTCAAAGCTACGTTTGAAGTTTGAGGTGGCAAGACAAGCAAGCAGCCCCAGTCTCTGTGCCTCTGTACGAGCAGTGCCATGGGCAGATGAGGCTGAGCAACAGCTTTCCAGGCTAGCTCTTTCTGGCTGCGAGCTATCTGCAGACGTTCGTATTTCACAGCACGCGTTCCGGACGCCCAGCCCGGACCCCCAAATTTACGTTTGAAGTTCGAGGTGGCAAGACAAGCAAGTAGACCCACTCTCTGTGCCTCTGTACGAGCAGTACCATGAGCAGATGAGGCTGAGCAACAGCTTTCCACGCTAGCTCTTTCTGCCTGCGAGCTATCTGCAGACGTTGGCATTTTCAGAGCAGGGCTGCCGGAGGCGCCTGGCATGGTCCACCTAAGATACGTTTGAAGTTTGAGCTGGCAACACAAGCAAGCAGCCCCAGTCTCTGTGCCCCTGTGCGAGCAGTGCCATGGGCAGATGAGGCTGAGCAACAGCTTTCCAGGCTAGATCTTTCTGCCTGCGAGCTTTCTGCCGACGTTCGCATTTTCAGAGCAGGGCTGCCAGAGGCGCCCGGCACGAAACACTTAATCTACGTTTGAAGTTTGAGGTGGCATGACAAACAAGCAGCCCCAATCTCTGCGCCTCTGTGCGAGCAGTGCCGTGGGCAGATGAGGCTGAGCAACAGCTTTCCAGGCTAGCTCTTTCTGGCTGCGACCTATCTGCAGACGTTCGCATTTTCAGAGCAGGGCTGCCACAGGCGCACGGCAGGGACCACTGAAGATACTTTTGAAGTTTGAGGTGGCAAGACAAGCAAGCAGCCCCAGTCTCTGTGCCTCTGTGTGAGCAGTGCCGTGGGCAGATGAGGCTGAGCAAAAGCTTTCCACGCTGCTCTATCTGCCTGTGAGCTATCTGCAGACGTTTGCATTTTCAGAGCAGGGCTGCTGTAGGCGCCAGCACGGACCACGTAAGATACGTTTGAAGTTTGAGTTGGCATGACAAACAAGCAGCCCCAATCTCTGCGCCTCTGTGCGAGCAGTGCCATGGGCAGATGAGGCTGAGCAACAGCTTTCCAGGCTAGCTCTTTCTGGCTGCCAGCTATCTGCAGACGTTCGCATTTTTGGAGCAGAGCTGCCTGACGCACTTTGCAAGAACCGCCAAAGCTACGTTTGAAGTTTGAGGTGTCAAGAAAAGCAAGCAGCCCGAGTCTCTGTGCCTCTGTGCGAGCAGTGCCATGGGCAGATGAGGCTGAGCAATAGCTTTCCAGGTTAGCTCTTTCTGGCTGCGAGCTGTCTGCAGACGTTCGCATTTTCAGAGCAGCACTGTTGGATGTGCCCAGCATGGACCCCCAAAGCTACGTTTGAAGTTTGAGGTGGCAAGACAAGCAAGCAGCCGCAGTCTCTGTGCCTCTGTGTGAGCAGTGCCATGGGCAGATGAGGCTGAGCAACAGCTTTCCAGGCTAGCTCTTTCTGGCTGCGAGCTATCTGCACACGTTCACCTTTTCAGAGCAGTGCTGCTGTTGGCGCCAGCACGGACCTCCTAAGATACGTTTGAAGTTTAAGGTGGCAAGACAAGCAAGCAGCCCCAGTCTCTGTGCCTCTGTGCAAGCAGTGCCATGGGCAGATGAGGCTGAGCAACAGGTTTCCAGGCTAGCTCTTTCTGTCTGCAAGCTATCTGCAGACGTTCGCATTTTCAAAGCAGGGCTGCCAGAGGCGCCTGACACAGACCACCTAAGATACATTTGAAGTTTGAGGTGTCAAGACAAGTAATCAGCCCCAGTCTCTGTGCCTCTGTGCGAGCAGTGCCATGGGCAGATGAGGCTGAGCAACAGCTTTCCAGGCTAGCTTTTTCTGCCAGCGAGCTATCTGCAGACGTTCGCATTTTCAGAGCAGGACTGCCAGAGGCGCCCGCACGGACCACCTCAGACACTTTTGAAGTTGGGGGGTGCAAAACAAGCAAGCAGCCCCAGTCTCTGTGCCTCTGTGCGAGCAGTGCCATGGAAAGATGAGGCTGAGCAACAGCTTTCCACGCTAGTTCTTTCTGGCTGCGAGCTATCTGCAGATGTTAACATTTTCAGAGCAGGGCTGCTAGAGGCCCCATGCATGGACCGCCAAAGCTACGTTTGAAGTTTGAGGTGTCAAGACAAGCAAGCAGCCCCAGTCTCTGTGCCTCTGTGCGAGCAGTGCCATGGGCAGATGAGGCTGAGCAACAGCTTTCCAGGCTAGCTCTTTCTGCCTGCGAGCTATTTGCGACGTTCGCGTTTTCAGACAAGGACTGAAGGAGGCGCCCGGCACGCACCACCTCAGACACTTTTGAAGTTGGGGGGTGCAAGACAAGCAAGCAGCCCCAGTCTCTGTGCCTCTGTGGGAGCAGTGCCATGGGCAGATGAGGCTGAGCAACAGCTTTCCAGGCTAGCTCTTTCTGCCTGCGAGCTATCTGCAGACGTTCGCATTTTCAGAGCAGCACTGTTGGATGTGCCCAGCATGGACCCTCAAAGCTACGTTTGAAGTTTGAGGTGGCAAGACAAGCAAGCAGCCCCAGTCTCTGTGCCTCTGTGCGAGCAGTGCCATGGGCAGATGAGGCTGAGCAACAGCTTTCCAGGCTAGCTCTTTCTGGCTGCGAGCTATCTGCAGACGTTCGTATTTCAGAGCACGCGTTCCGGACCCCCAGCCCGGACCTCCAAATCTACGTTTGAAGTTCGAGGTGGCAAGACAAGCAAGCAGACTCACTCTCTGTGCCTCTGTACGAGCAGTACCATGAGCAGATGAGGCTGAGCAACAGCTTTCCACGCTAGCTCTTTCTGCCTGCGAGCTATCTGCAGACGTTGGCATTTTCAGAGCAGGGCTGCTAGAGGCCCACTGCATGGACCCCCAAAGATACTTTTGAAGTTTGAGGTGTCAAGACAAGCAAGCAGCCCCAGTCTCTGTGCCTCTGTGCGAGCAGTGCCATGGGCAGATGAGGCTGAGCAACAGCTTTCCAGGCTAGCTCTTTCTGCCTGCGAGCTTTCTGCCGACGTTCGCATTTTCAGAGCAGGGCTGCCAGAGGCGCCCGGCACGAAACACTTAATCTACGTTTGAAGTTTGAGGTGGCATGACAAACAAGCAGCCCCAATCTCTGCGCCTCTGTGCGAGCAGTGCCGTGGGCAGATGAGGCTGAGCAACAGCTTTCCAGGCTAGCTCTTTCTGGCTGCGACCTATCTGCAGACATTCGCATTTTCAGAGCAGGGCTGCCACAGGCGCACGGCAGGGACCACTGAAGATACTTTTGAAGTTTGAGGTGGCAAGACAAGCAAGCAGCCCCAGTCTCTGTGCCTCTGTGTGAGCAGTGCCGTGGGCAGATGAGGCTGAGCAAAAGCTTTCCACGCTAGCTCTATCTGCCTGTGAGCTATCTGCAGACGTTCGCATTTTCAGAGCAGGGCTGCTGTAGGCGCCAGCACGGACCACGTAAGATACGTTTGAAGTTTGAGTTGGCATGACAAACAAGCAGCCCCAATCTCTGCGCCTCTGTGCGAGCAGTGCCGTGGGCAGATGAGGCTGAGCAACAGCTTTCCAGGCTAGCTCTTTCTGGCTGCGAGCTATCTGCAGACGTTCGCATTTTTGGAGCAGAGCTGCCTGACGCACTTTGCAAGAACCGCCAAAGATACGTTTGAAGTTTGAGGTGTCAAGACAAGCAAGCAGCCCGAGTCTCTGTGCCTCTGTGCGAGCAGTGCCATGGGCAGATGAGGCTGAGCAACAGCTTTCCAGGTTAGCTCTTTCTGGCTGCGAGCTGTCTGCAGACGTTCGCATTTTCAGAGCAGCACTGTTGGATGTGCCCAGCATGGACCCCCAAAGCTACGTTTGAAGTTTGAAGTGGCAAGACAAGCAAGCAGCCCCAGTCTCTGTGCCTCTGTGCGAGTAGTGCCATGGACAGATGAGGCTGAGCAACAGCTTTTCAGGCTAGGTCATTCTGGCTGCGCCCTATCTGCCGACGTTCGCATTTTCAGAGCAGTGCTGCCACAGGCGCACGGCAGGGACCACTTAAGATACTTTTGAAGTTTGAGGTGGCAAGACAAGCAAGCAGCCCCGGTCTCTGTACCTCTGTGTGAGCAGTGCCATGGGCAGATGAGGCTGAGCAACAGCTTTCCAGGCTAGCTCTTTCTGCCTGTGAGCTATCTGCAGATGTTCGCATTTTTGGAGCAGAGCTGCCTGACGCGCTTTGCAAGAACCGCCAAAGCTACGTTTGAAGTTTGAGGTGTCAAGACAAGCAAACAGCCCCAGTCTCTGTGCCTCTGTGCGAGCAGTGCCATGGGCAGATGAGGCTGAGCAACAGCTTTCCAGGCTAGCTCTTTCTGTCTGCAAGCTATCTGCAGACGTTCGCATTTTCAAAGCAGGGCTGCCAGAGGCGCCTGACACAGACCACCTAAGATACATTTGAAGTTTGAGGTGTCAAGACAAGCAAGCAGCCCCAGTCTCTGTGCCTCTGTGCGAGCAGTGCCATGGGCAGATGAGGCTGAGCAACAGCTTTCCAGGCTGGCTCTTTCTGGCTGCGAGCTATCTGCAGACGTTCGCATTTTCAGAGCAGGACTGCCAGAGGCGCCCGGCACGAACCACCTCAGACACTTTTGAAGTTGGGGGGTGCAAGACAAGCAAGCAGTCCCAGTCTCTGTGCCTCTCTGCGAGCAGTGCCATGGGAAGATGAGGCTGAGCAATAGCTTTCCAGGCTAGCTATTTCTGGCTGCGAGCTATCTGCAGATGTTAACATTTTCAGAGCAGGGCTGCTACAGGCCCCCTGCATGGACCACCAAAGCTACGTTTGAAGTTTGAGGTGTCAAGACAAGCAAGCAGCCCCAGTCTCTGTGCCTCTGTGCGAGCAGTGCCATGGGCATATGAGGCTGAGCAACAGCTTTCCAGGCTAGCTCTTTCTGCCTGCGAGCTATTTGCGACGTTCGCGTTTTCAGACAAGGACTGAAGGAGGCGCCTGGCATGGTCCACCTAAGATACGTTTCAAGTTTGAGTTGGCAACACAAGCAAGCAGCCCCAGACTCTGTGCCTCTGTGCGAGCAGTGCCATGGGCAGATGAGGCTGAGCAACAGCTTTCCAGGCTAGCTCTTTCTGCCTGCGAGCTATCTGCAGACATTCGCATTTTCAGAGCAGGGCTGCCAGAGGCGCCCGGCACGAAACACTTAAGCTACGTTTGAAGTTTAAGGTGGCAAGACAAGCAAGCAGCCCCAGTCTCTGTGCCTCTGTACGAGCAGTGCCATGGGCAGATGAGGCTGAGCAACAGCTTTCCACGCTAGCTCTTTCTGCCTGCGAGCTATCTGCAGATGTTAGCATTTTCAGAGCAGGGCTGCCAGAGGCCACCTCCATGGACCACCTAATCTACGTTTGAAGTTTGAGGTGGCAAGACAAGCAAGCAGCCCCAGTCTCTGTGCCTCTGTGCGAGCAGTGCCATGGGCAGATGAGGCTGAGCAAAAGCTTTCCACGCTAGCTCTTTCTGCCTGCGAGCTATCTGCAGACGTTCGCATTTTCAGAGCAGGGCTGCCAGACGCTCCCTGCACGGACCCCTAAAGATACGTTTGAAGTTTGAGGTGGCAAGACAAGCAAGCAGCCCCAGTCTCTGTGCCTCTGTGCGAGTAGTGCCATGGGCAGATGAGGCTGAGCAACAGCTTTTCAGGCTAGGTCATTCTGGCTGCGCCCTATCTGCCGACGTTCGCATTTTCAGAGCAGTGCTGCCACAGGCGCACGGCAGGGACCACTTAAGATACGTTTGAAGTTTGAGGTGGCAAGACAAGCAAGCAGCCCCAGTCTCTGTGCCTCTGTGTGAGCAGTGCCATGGGCAGATGAGGCTGAGCAACAGCTTTCCAGGCTAGCTCTTTCTGGCTGCCAGCTATCTGCAGACGTTCGCATTTTTGGAGCAGAGCTGCCTGACGCACTTTGCAAGAACCGCCAAAGCTACGTTTGAAGTTTGACGTGTCAAGACAAGCAAACAGCCCCAGTCTCTGTGCCTCTGTGCGAGCAGTGCCATGGGCAGATGAGGCTGAGCAACAGCTTTCCAGGCTAGCTCTTTCTGCCGGCGAGCTATCTGCAGACGTTCGCATTTTCAGAGCAAGACTGTCAGAGGCGCCCGGCACGCACCACCTCAGACACTTTTGAAGTTGAGGGGTGCAAGACAAGCAAGCAGCCCCAGTCTCTGTGCCTCTGTGCGAGCAGTGCCATGGGCAGATGAGGCTGAGCAACAGCTTTCCAGGCTAGCTCTTTCTGGCTGCGAGCTATCTGCAGACGTTCGTATTTCACAGCACGCGTTCCGGACCCCCAGCCCGGACCCCCAAATTTACGTTTGAAGTTCGAGGTGGCAAGACAAGCAAGTAGACCCACTCTCTGTGCCTCTGTACGAGCAGTACCATGAGCAGATGAGGCTGAGCAACAGCTTTCCAGGCTGGCTTTTTCTGCCGGCGAGCTATCTGCAGACGTTCGCATTTTTAGAGCAGGACTGCCAGAGGCGCCCGGCACGGACCACCTCAGACACTTTTGAAGTTGGGGGGTGCAAGACAAGCAAGCAGCCCCAGTCTCTGTGCCTCTCTGCGAGCAGTGCCATGGGAAGATGAGGCTGAGCAATAGCTTTCCAGGCTAGCTATTTCTGGCTGCGAGCTATCTGCAGATGTTAACATTTTCAGAGCAGGGCTGCTACAGGCCCCCTGCATGGACCACCAAAGCTACGTTTGAAGTTTGAGGTGTCAAGACAAGCAAGCAGCCCCAGTCTCTGTGCCTCTGTGCGAGCAGTGCCATGGGCAGATGAGGCTGAGCAACAGCTTTACAGGCTAGCTCTTTCTGCCTGCGAGCTATCTGCAGACGTTCGCATTTTCAGAGCAGCACTGTTGGATGTGCCCAGCATGGACCCTCAAAGCTACGTTTGAAGTTTGAGGTGGCAAGACAAGCAAGCAGCCCCAGTCTCTGTGCCTCTGTACGAGCAGTGCCATGGGCAGATGAGGCTGAGCAACAGCTTTCCAGGCTAGCTCTTTCTGGCTGCGAGCTATCTGCAGACGTTCGTATTTCACAGCACGCGTTCCGGACGCCCAGCCCGGACCCCCAAATTTACGTTTGAAGTTCGAGGTGGCAAGACAAGCAAGTAGACCCACTCTCTGTGCCTCTGTACGAGCAGTACCATGAGCAGATGAGGCTGAGCAACAGCTTTCCACGCTAGCTCTTTCTGCCTGCGAGCTATCTGCAGACGTTGGCATTTTCAGAGCAGGGCTGCCGGAGGCGCCTGGCATGGTCCACCTAAGATACGTTTGAAGTTTGAGCTGGCAACACAAGCAAGCAGCCCCAGTCTCTGTGCCCCTGTGCGAGCAGTGCCATGGGCAGATGAGGCTGAGCAACAGCTTTCCAGGCTAGATCTTTCTGCCTGCGAGCTTTCTGCCGACGTTCGCATTTTCAGAGCAGGGCTGCCAGAGGCGCCCGGCACGAAACACTTAATCTACGTTTGAAGTTTGAGGTGGCATGACAAACAAGCAGCCCCAATCTCTGCGCCTCTGTGCGAGCAGTGCCGTGGGCAGATGAGGCTGAGCAACAGCTTTCCAGGCTAGCTCTTTCTGGCTGCGACCTATCTGCAGACGTTCGCATTTTCAGAGCAGGGCTGCCACAGGCGCACGGCAGGGACCACTGAAGATACTTTTGAAGTTTGAGGTGGCAAGACAAGCAAGCAGCCCCAGTCTCTGTGCCTCTGTGTGAGCAGTGCCGTGGGCAGATGAGGCTGAGCAAAAGCTTTCCACGCTGCTCTATCTGCCTGTGAGCTATCTGCAGACGTTTGCATTTTCAGAGCAGGGCTGCTGTAGGCGCCAGCACGGACCACGTAAGATACGTTTGAAGTTTGAGTTGGCATGACAAACAAGCAGCCCCAATCTCTGCGCCTCTGTGCGAGCAGTGCCATGGGCAGATGAGGCTGAGCAACAGCTTTCCAGGCTAGCTCTTTCTGGCTGCCAGCTATCTGCAGACGTTCGCATTTTTGGAGCAGAGCTGCCTGACGCACTTTGCAAGAACCGCCAAAGCTACGTTTGAAGTTTGAGGTGTCAAGAAAAGCAAGCAGCCCGAGTCTCTGTGCCTCTGTGCGAGCAGTGCCATGGGCAGATGAGGCTGAGCAATAGCTTTCCAGGTTAGCTCTTTCTGGCTGCGAGCTGTCTGCAGACGTTCGCATTTTCAGAGCAGCACTGTTGGATGTGCCCAGCATGGACCCCCAAAGCTACGTTTGAAGTTTGAGGTGGCAAGACAAGCAAGCAGCCGCAGTCTCTGTGCCTCTGTGTGAGCAGTGCCATGGGCAGATGAGGCTGAGCAACAGCTTTCCAGGCTAGCTCTTTCTGGCTGCGAGCTATCTGCACACGTTCACCTTTTCAGAGCAGTGCTGCTGTTGGCGCCAGCACGGACCTCCTAAGATACGTTTGAAGTTTAAGGTGGCAAGACAAGCAAGCAGCCCCAGTCTCTGTGCCTCTGTGCAAGCAGTGCCATGGGCAGATGAGGCTGAGCAACAGGTTTCCAGGCTAGCTCTTTCTGTCTGCAAGCTATCTGCAGACGTTCGCATTTTCAAAGCAGGGCTGCCAGAGGCGCCTGACACAGACCACCTAAGATACATTTGAAGTTTGAGGTGTCAAGACAAGTAATCAGCCCCAGTCTCTGTGCCTCTGTGCGAGCAGTGCCATGGGCAGATGAGGCTGAGCAACAGCTTTCCAGGCTAGCTTTTTCTGCCAGCGAGCTATCTGCAGACGTTCGCATTTTCAGAGCAGGACTGCCAGAGGCGCCCGCACGGACCACCTCAGACACTTTTGAAGTTGGGGGGTGCAAAACAAGCAAGCAGCCCCAGTCTCTGTGCCTCTGTGCGAGCAGTGCCATGGAAAGATGAGGCTGAGCAACAGCTTTCCACGCTAGTTCTTTCTGGCTGCGAGCTATCTGCAGATGTTAACATTTTCAGAGCAGGGCTGCTAGAGGCCCCATGCATGGACCGCCAAAGCTACGTTTGAAGTTTGAGGTGTCAAGACAAGCAAGCAGCCCCAGTCTCTGTGCCTCTGTGCGAGCAGTGCCATGGGCAGATGAGGCTGAGCAACAGCTTTCCAGGCTAGCTCTTTCTGCCGGCGAGCTATCTGCAGACGTTCGCATTTTCAGAGCAAGACTGTCAGAGGCGCCCGGCACGCACCACCTCAGACACTTTTGAAGTTGAGGGGTGCAAGACAAACAAGCAGCCCCAGTCTCTGTGCCTCTGTGCGAGCAGTGCCATGGGCAGATGAGGCTGAGCAACAGCTTTCCAGGCTAGCTCTTTCTGGCTGCGAGCTATCTGCAGACGTTCGTATTTCACAGCACGCGTTCCGGACCCCCAGCCCGGACCCCCAAATTTACGTTTGAAGTTCGAGGTGGCAAGACAAGCAAGTAGACCCACTCTCTGTGCCTCTGTACGAGCAGTACCATGAGCAGATGAGGCTGAGCAACAGCTTTCCACGCTAGCTCTTTCTGCCTGCGAGCTATCTGCAGACGTTGGCATTTTCAGAGCAGGTCTGCTAGAGGCCCACTGCATGGACCCCCAAAGATACTTTTGAAGTTTGAGGTGTCAAGACAAGCAAGCAGCCCCAGTCTCTGTGCCTCTGTGCGAGCAGTGCCATGTGCAGATGAGGCTGAGCAACAGCTTTCCAGGCTAGCTCTTTCTGCCTGCGAGCTATTTGCGACGTTCGCGTTTTCAGACAAGGGCTGCCGGAGGCGCCTGGCATGGTCCACCTAAGATACGTTTGAAGTTTGAGCTGGCAACACAAGCAAGCAGCCCCAGTCTCTGTGCCCCTGTGCGAGCAGTGCCATGGGCAGATGAGGCTGAGCAACAGCTTTCCAGGCTAGATCTTTCTGCCTGCGAGCTTTCTGCCGACGTTCGCATTTTCAGAGCAGGGCTGCCAGAGGCGCCCGGCACGAAACACTTAATCTACGTTTGAAGTTTGAGGTGGCATGACAAACAAGCAGCCCCAATCTCTGCGCCTCTGTGCGAGCAGTGCCGTGGGCAGATGAGGCTGAGCAACAGCTTTCCAGGCTAGCTCTTTCTGGCTGCGACCTATCTGCAGACGTTCGCATTTTCAGAGCAGGGCTGCCACAGGCGCACGGCAGGGACCACTGAAGATACTTTTGAAGTTTGAGGTGGCAAGACAAGCAAGCAGCCCCAGTCTCTGTGCCTCTGTGTGAGCAGTGCCGTGGGCAGATGAGGCTGAGCAAAAGCTTTCCACGCTAGCTCTATCTGCCTGTGAGCTATCTGCAGACGTTTGCATTTTCAGAGCAGGGCTGCTGTAGGCGCCAGCACGGACCACGTAAGATACGTTTGAAGTTTGAGTTGGCATGACAAAGAAGCAGCCCCAATCTCTGCGCCTCTGTGCGAGCAGTGCCATGGGCAGATGAGGCTGAGCAACAGCTTTCCAGGCTAGCTCTTTCTGGCTGCCAGCTATCTGCAGACGTTCGCATTTTTGGAGCAGAGCTGCCTGACGCACTTTGCAAGAACCGCCAAAGCTACGTTTGAAGTTTGAGGTGTCAAGAAAAGCAAGCAGCCCGAGTCTCTGTGCCTCTGTGCGAGCAGTGCCATGGGCAGATGAGGCTGAGCAACAGCTTTCCAGGTTAGCTCTTTCTGGCTGCGAGCTGTCTGCAGACGTTCGCATTTTCAGAGCAGCACTGTTGGATGTGCCCAGCATGGACCCCCAAAGCTACGTTTGAAGTTTGAGGTGGCAAGACAAGCAAGCAGCCGCAGTCTCTGTGCCTCTGTGTGAGCAGTGCCATGGGCAGATGAGGCTGAGCAACAGCTTTCCAGGCTAGCTCTTTCTGGCTGCGAGCTATCTGCACACGTTCACCTTTTCAGAGCAGGCCTGCTGTTGGCGCCAGCACGGACCTCCTAAGATACGTTTGAAGTTTAAGGTGGCAAGACAAGCAAGCAGCCCCAGTCTCTGTGCCTCTGTGCAAGCAGTGCCATGGGCAGATGAGGCTGAGCAACAGCTTTCCAGGCTAGCTCTTTCTGTCTGCAAGCTATCTGCAGACGTTCGCATTTTCAAAGCAGGGCTGCCAGAGGCGCCTGACACAGACCACCTAAGATACATTTGAAGTTTGAGGTGTCAAGACAAGTAATCAGCCCCAGTCTCTGTGCCTCTGTGCGAGCAGTGCCATGGGCAGATGAGGCTGAGCAACAGCTTTCCAGGCTAGCTTTTTCTCCCGGCGAGCTATCTGCAGACGTTCGCATTTTCAGAGCAGGACTGCCAGAGGCGCACGCACGGACCACCTCAGACACTTTTGAAGTTGGGGGGTGCAAGACAAGCAAGCAGCCCCAGTCTCTGTGCCTCTGTGCGAGCAGTGCCATGGAAAGATGAGGCTGAGCAACAGCTTTCCAGGCTAGTTCTTTCTGGCTGCGAGCTATCTGCAGATGTTAACATTTTCAGAGCAGGGCTGCTAGAGGCCCCATGCATGGACCGCCAAAGCTACGTTTGAAGTTTGAGGTGTCAAGAGAAGCAAGCAGCCCCAGTCTCTGTGCCTCTGTGCGAGCAGTGCCATGGGCAGATGAGGCTGAGCAACAGCTTTCCAGGCTAGCTCTTTCTGCCTGCGAGCTATTTGCGACGTTCGCGTTTTCAGACAAGGACTGAAGGAGGCGCCCGGCACGCACCACCTCAGACACTTTTGAAGTTGGGGGGTGCAAGACAAGCAAGCAGCCCCAGTCTCTGTGCCTCTGTGGGAGCAGTGCCATGGGAAGATAAGGCTGAGCAACAGCTTTCCAGGCTAGCTCTTTCTGCCTGCGAGCTATCTGCAGACGTTCGCATTTTCAGAGCAGCACTGTTGGATGTGCCCAGCTTGGACCCTCAAAGCTACGTTTGAAGTTTGAGGTGGCAAGACAAGCAAGCAGCCCCAGTCTCTGTGCCTCTGTGCGAGCAGTGCCATGGGCAGATGAGGCTGAGCAACAGCTTTCCAGGCTAGCTCTTTCTGGCTGCGAGCTATCTGCAGACGTTCGTATTTCAGAGCACGCGTTCCGGACCCCCAGCCCGGACCTCCAAATCTACGTTTGAAGTTCGAGGTGGCAAGACAAGCAAGCAGACCCACTCTCTGTGCCTCTGTACGAGCAGTACCATGAGCAGATGAGGCTGAGCATCAGCTTTCCACGCTAGCTCTTTCTGCCTGCGAGCTATCTGCAGACGTTGGCATTTTCAGAGCAGGGCTGCTAGAGGCCCACTGCATGGACCCCCAAAGATACTTTTGAAGTTTGAGGTGTCAAGACAAGCAAGCAGCCCCAGTCTCTGTGCCTCTGTGCGAGCAGTGCCATGGGCAGATGAGGCTGAGCAACAGCTTTCCAGGCTAGCTCTTTCTGCCTGCGAGCTATTTGCGACATTCGCGTTTTCAGACAAGGGCTGCCGGAGGCGCCTGGCATGGTCCACCTAAGATACGTTTGAAGTTTGAGCTGGCAACACAAGCAAGCAGCCCCAGTCTCTGTGCCCCTGTGCGAGCAGTGCCATGGGCAGATGAGGCTGAGCAACAGCTTTCCAGGCTAGCTCTTTCTGCCTGCGAGCTTTCTGCCGACGTTCGCATTTTCAGAGCAGGGCTGCCAGAGGCGCCCGGCACGAAACACTTAATCTACGTTTGAAGTTTGAGGTGGCATGACAAACAAGCAGCCCCAATCTCTGCGCCTCTGTGCGAGCAGTGCCGTGGGCAGATGAGGCTGAGCAACAGCTTTCCAGGCTAGCTCTTTCTGGCTGCGACCTATCTGCAGACGTTCGCATTTTCAGAGCAGGGCTGCCACAGGCGCACGGCAGGGACCACTGAAGATACTTTTGAAGTTTGAGGTGGCAAGACAAGCAAGCAGCCCCAGTCTCTGTGCCTCTGTGTGAGCAGTGCCGTGGGCAGATGAGGCTGAGCAAAAGCTTTCCACGCTAGCTCTATCTGCCTGTGAGCTATCTGCAGACGTTCGCATTTTCAGAGCAGGGCTGCTGTAGGCGCCAGCACGGACCACGTAAATACGTTTGAAGTTTGAGTTGGCATGACAAACAAGCAGCCCCAATCTCTGCGCCTCTGTGCGAGCAGTGCCGTGGGCAGATGAGGCTGAGCAACAGCTTTCCAGGCTAGCTCTTTCTGGCTGCGAGCTATCTGCAGACGTTCGCATTTTTGGAGCAGAGCTGCCTGACGCACTTTGCAAGAACCGCCAAAGCTACGTTTGAAGTTTGAGGTGTCAAGACAAGCAAGCAGCCCGAGTCTCTGTGCCTCTGTGCGAGCAGTGCCATGGGCAGATGAGGCTGAGCAACAGCTTTCCAGGTTAGCTCTTTCTGGCTGCGAGCTGTCTGCAGACGTTCGCATTTTCAGAGCAGCACTGTTGGATGTGCCCAGCATGGACCCCCAAAGCTACGTTTGAAGTTTGAAGTGGCAAGACAATCAAGCAGCCGCAGTCTCTGTGCCTCTGTGCGAGCAGTGCCATGGGCAGATGAGGCTGAGCAACAGCTTTCCAGGCTAGCTCTTTCTGGCTGCGAGCTATCTGCACACGTTCACCTTTTCAGAGCAGGCCTGCTGTTGGCGCCAGCACGGACCTCCTAAGATACGTTTAAAGTTTAAGGTGGCAAGACAAGCAAGCAGCCCCAGTCTCTGTGCCTCTGTGCAAGCAGTGCCATGGGCAGATGAGGCTGAGCAACAGGTTTCCAGGCTAGCTCTTTCTGTCTGCAAGCTATCTGCAGACGTTCGCATTTTCAAAGCAGGGCTGCCAGAGGCGCCTGACACAGACCACCTAAGATACATTTGAAGTTTGAGGTGTCAAGACAAGTAATCAGCCCCAGTCTCTGTGCCTCTGTGCGAGCAGTGCCATGGGCAGATGAGGCTGAGCAACAGCTTTCCAGGCTGGCTTTTTCTGCCGGCGAGCTATCTGCAGACGTTCGCATTTTCAGAGCAGGGCTGCCAGAGGCGCCCGCACGGACCACCTCAGACACTTTTGAAGTTGGGGGGTGCAAGACAAGCAAGCAGCCCCAGTCTCTGTGCCTCTGTGCGAGCAGTGCCATGGAAAGATGAGGCTGAGCAACAGCTTTCTAGGCTAGTTCTTTCTGGCTGCGAGCTATCTGCAGATGTTAACATTTTCAGAGCAGGGCTGCTAGAGGCCCCATGCATGGACCGCCAAAGCTACGTTTGAAGTTTGAGGTGTCAAGACAAGCAAGCAGCCCCAGTCTCTGTGCCTCTGTGCGAGCAGTGCCATGGGCAGATGAGGCTGAGCAACAGCTTTCCAGGCTAGCTCTTTCTGCCTGCGAGCTATTTGCGACGTTCGCGTTTTCAGACAAGGACTGAAGGAGGCGCCCGGCACGCACCACCTCAGACACTTTTGAAGTTGGGGGGTGCAAGACAAGCAAGCAGCCCCAGTCTCTGTGCCTCTGTGCGAGCAGTGCCATGGGAAGATAAGGCTGAGCAACAGCTTTCCAGGCTAGCTCTTTCTGCCTGCGAGCTATCTGCAGACGTTCGCATTTTCAGAGCAGCACTGTTGGATGTGCCCAGCATGGACCCTCAAAGCTACGTTTGAAGTTTGAGGTGGCAAGACAAGCAAGCAGCCCCAGTCTCTGTGCCTCTGTGCGAGCAGTGCCATGGGCAGATGAGGCTGAGCAACAGCTTTCCAGGCTAGCTCTTTCTGGCTGCGAGCTATCTGCAGACGTTCGTATTTCAGAGCACGCGTTCCGGACCCCCAGCCCGGACCTCCAAATCTACGTTTGAAGTTCGAGGTGGCAAGACAAGCAAGCAGACCCACTCTCTGTGCCTCTGTACGAGCAGTACCATGAGCAGATGAGGCTGAGCATCAGCTTTCCACGCTAGCTCTTTCTGCCTGCGAGCTATCTGCAGACGTTGGCATTTTCAGAGCAGGGCTGCTAGAGGCCCACTGCATGGACCCCCAAAGATACTTTTGAAGTTTGAGGTGTCAAGACAAGCAAGCAGCCCCAGTCTCTGTGCCTCTGTGCGAGCAGTGCCATGGGCAGATGAGGCTGAGCAACAGCTTTCCAGGCTAGCTCTTTCTGCCTGCGAGCTATTTGCGACGTTCGCGTTTTCAGACAAGGGCTGCCGGAGGCGCCTGGCATGGTCCACCTAAGATACGTTTGAAGTTTGAGCTGGCAACACAAGCAAGCAGCCCCAGTCTCTGTGCCCCTGTGCGAGCAGTGCCATGGGCAGATGAGGCTGAGCAACAGCTTTCCAGGCTAGCTCTTTCTGGCTGCCAGCTATCTGCAGACGTTCGCATTTTTGGAGCAGAGCTGCCTGACGCACTTTGCAAGAACCGCCAAAGCTACGTTTGAAGTTTGACGTGTCAAGACAAGCAAACAGCCCCAGTCTCTGTGCCTCTGTGCGAGCAGTGCCATGGGCAGATGAGGCTGAGCAACAGCTTTCCAGGCTAGCTCTTTCTGCCGGCGAGCTATCTGCAGACGTTCGCATTTTCAGAGCAAGACTGTCAGAGGCGCCCGGCACGCACCACCTCAGACACTTTTGAAGTTGGGGGGTGCAAGACAAGCAAGCAGCCCCAGTCTCTGTGCCTCTGTGCGAGCAGTGCCATGGGCAGATGAGGCTGAGCAACAGCTTTACAGGCTAGCTCTTTCTGCCTGCGAGCTATCTGCAGGCGTTCGCATTTTCAGAGCAGCACTGTTGGATGTGCCCAGCATGGACCCTCAAAGCTACGTTTGAAGTTTGAGGTGGCAAGACAAGCAAGCAGCCCCAGTCTCTGTGCCTCTGTACGAGCAGTGCCATGGGCAGATGAGGCTGAGCAACAGCTTTCCAGGCTAGCTCTTTCTGGCTGCGAGCTATCTGCAGACGTTCGTATTTCACAGCACGCGTTCCGGACCCCCAGCCCGGACCCCCAAATTTACGTTTGAAGTTCGAGGTGGCAAGACAAGCAAGTAGACCCACTCTCTGTGCCTCTGTACGAGCAGTACCATGAGCAGATGAGGCTGAGCAACAGCTTTCCACGCTAGCTCTTTCTGCCTGCGAGCTATCTGCAGACGTTGGCATTTTCAGAGCAGGGCTGCTAGAGGCCCACTGCATGGACCCCCAAAGATACTTTTGAAGTTTGAGGTGTCAAGACAAGCAAGCAGCCCCAGTCTCTGTGCCTCTGTGCGAGCAGTGCCATGTGCAGATGAGGCTGAGCAACAGCTTTCCAGGCTAGCTCTTTCTGCCTGCGAGCTATTTGCGACGTTCGCGTTTTCAGACAAGGGCTGCCGGAGGCGCCTGGCATGGTCCACCTAAGATACGTTTGAAGTTTGAGCTGGCAACACAAGCAAGCAGCCCCAGTCTCTGTGCCCCTGTGCGAGCAGTGCCATGGGCAGATGAGGCTGAGCAACAGCTTTCCAGGCTAGATCTTTCTGCCTGCGAGCTTTCTGCCGACGTTCGCATTTTCAGAGCAGGGCTGCCAGAGGCGCCCGGCACGAAACACTTAATCTACGTTTGAAGTTTGAGGTGGCATGACAAACAAGCAGCCCCAATCTCTGCGCCTCTGTGCGAGCAGTGCCGTGGGCAGATGAGGCTGAGCAACAGCTTTCCAGGCTAGCTCTTTCTGGCTGCGACCTATCTGCAGACGTTCGCATTTTCAGAGCAGGGCTGCCACAGGCGCACGGCAGGGACCACTGAAGATACTTTTGAAGTTTGAGGTGGCAAGACAAGCAAGCAGCCCCAGTCTCTGTGCCTCTGTGTGAGCAGTGCCGTGGGCAGATGAGGCTGAGCAAAAGCTTTCCACGCTAGCTCTATCTGCCTGTGAGCTATCTGCAGACGTTTGCATTTTCAGAGCAGGGCTGCTGTAGGCGCCAGCACGGACCACGTAAGATACGTTTGAAGTTTGAGTTGGCATGACAAAGAAGCAGCCCCAATCTCTGCGCCTCTGTGCGAGCAGTGCCATGGGCAGATGAGGCTGAGCAACAGCTTTCCAGGCTAGCTCTTTCTGGCTGCCAGCTATCTGCAGACGTTCGCATTTTTGGAGCAGAGCTGCCTGACGCACTTTGCAAGAACCGCCAAAGCTACGTTTGAAGTTTGAGGTGTCAAGAAAAGCAAGCAGCCCGAGTCTCTGTGCCTCTGTGCGAGCAGTGCCATGGGCAGATGAGGCTGAGCAACAGCTTTCCAGGTTAGCTCTTTCTGGCTGCGAGCTGTCTGCAGACGTTCGCATTTTCAGAGCAGCACTGTTGGATGTGCCCAGCATGGACCCCCAAAGCTACGTTTGAAGTTTGAGGTGGCAAGACAAGCAAGCAGCCGCAGTCTCTGTGCCTCTGTGTGAGCAGTGCCATGGGCAGATGAGGCTGAGCAACAGCTTTCCAGGCTAGCTCTTTCTGGCTGCGAGCTATCTGCACACGTTCACCTTTTCAGAGCAGACCTGCTGTTGGCGCCAGCACGGACCTCCTAAGATACGTTTGAAGTTTAAGGTGGCAAGACAAGCAAGCAGCCCCAGTCTCTGTGCCTCTGTGCAAGCAGTGCCATGGGCAGATGAGGCTGAGCAACAGCTTTCCAGGCTAGCTCTTTCTGTCTGCAAGCTATCTGCAGACGTTCGCATTTTCAAAGCAGGGCTGCCAGAGGCGCCTGACACAGACCACCTAAGATACATTTGAAGTTTGAGGTGTCAAGACAAGTAATCAGCCCCAGTCTCTGTGCCTCTGTGCGAGCAGTGCCATGGGCAGATGAGGCTGAGCAACAGCTTTCCAGGCTAGCTTTTTCTGCCGGCGAGCTATCTGCAGACGTTCGCATTTTCAGAGCAGGACTGCCAGAGGCGCACGCACGGACCACCTCAGACACTTTTGAAGTTGGGGGGTGCAAGACAAGCAAGCAGCCCCAGTCTCTGTGCCTCTGTGCGAGCAGTGCCATGGAAAGATGAGGCTGAGCAACAGCTTTCCAGGCTAGTTCTTTCTGGCTGCGAGCTATCTGCAGATGTTAACATTTTCAGAGCAGGGCTGCTAGAGGCCCCATGCATGGACCGCCAAAGCTACGTTTGAAGTTTGAGGTGTCAAGAGAAGCAAGCAGCCCCAGTCTCTGTGCCTCTGTGCGAGCAGTGCCATGGGCAGATGAGGCTGAGCAACAGCTTTCCAGGCTAGCTCTTTCTGCCTGCGAGCTATTTGCGACGTTCGCGTTTTCAGACAAGGACTGAAGGAGGCGCCCGGCACGCACCACCTCAGACACTTTTGAAGTTGGGGGGTGCAAGACAAGCAAGCAGCCCCAGTCTCTGTGCCTCTGTGGGAGCAGTGCCATGGGAAGATAAGGCTGAGCAACAGCTTTCCAGGCTAGCTCTTTCTGCCTGCGAGCTATCTGCAGACGTTCGCATTTTCAGAGCAGCACTGTTGGATGTGCCCAGCTTGGACCCTCAAAGCTACGTTTGAAGTTTGAGGTGGCAAGACAAGCAAGCAGCCCCAGTCTCTGTGCCTCTGTGCGAGCAGTGCCATGGGCAGATGAGGCTGAGCAACAGCTTTCCAGGCTAGCTCTTTCTGGCTGCGAGCTATCTGCAGACGTTCGTATTTCAGAGCACGCGTTCCGGACCCCCAGCCCGGACCTCCAAATCTACGTTTGAAGTTCGAGGTGGCAAGACAAGCAAGCAGACCCACTCTCTGTGCCTCTGTACGAGCAGTACCATGAGCAGATGAGGCTGAGCATCAGCTTTCCACGCTAGCTCTTTCTGCCTGCGAGCTATCTGCAGACGTTGGCATTTTCAGAGCAGGGCTGCTAGAGGCCCACTGCATGGACCCCCAAAGATACTTTTGAAGTTTGAGGTGTCAAGACAAGCAAGCAGCCCCAGTCTCTGTGCCTCTGTGCGAGCAGTGCCATGGGCAGATGAGGCTGAGCAACAGCTTTCCAGGCTAGCTCTTTCTGCCTGCGAGCTATTTGCGACATTCGCGTTTTCAGACAAGGGCTGCCGGAGGCGCCTGGCATGGTCCACCTAAGATACGTTTGAAGTTTGAGCTGGCAACACAAGCAAGCAGCCCCAGTCTCTGTGCCCCTGTGCGAGCAGTGCCATGGGCAGATGAGGCTGAGCAACAGCTTTCCAGGCTAGCTCTTTCTGCCTGCGAGCTTTCTGCCGACGTTCGCATTTTCAGAGCAGGGCTGCCAGAGGCGCCCGGCACGAAACACTTAATCTACGTTTGAAGTTTGAGGTGGCATGACAAACAAGCAGCCCCAATCTCTGCGCCTCTGTGCGAGCAGTGCCGTGGGCAGATGAGGCTGAGCAACAGCTTTCCAGGCTAGCTCTTTCTGGCTGCGACCTATCTGCAGACGTTCGCATTTTCAGAGCAGGGCTGCCACAGGCGCACGGCAGGGACCACTGAAGATACTTTTGAAGTTTGAGGTGGCAAGACAAGCAAGCAGCCCCAGTCTCTGTGCCTCTGTGTGAGCAGTGCCGTGGGCAGATGAGGCTGAGCAAAAGCTTTCCACGCTAGCTCTATCTGCCTGTGAGCTATCTGCAGACGTTCGCATTTTCAGAGCAGGGCTGCTGTAGGCGCCAGCACGGACCACGTAAGATACGTTTGAAGTTTGAGTTGGCATGACAAACAAGCAGCCTCAATCTCTGCGCCTCTGTGCGAGCAGTGCCGTGGGCAGATGAGGCTGAGCAACAGCTTTCCAGGCTAGCTCTTTCTGGCTGCGAGCTATCTGCAGACGTTCGCATTTTTGGAGCAGAGCTGCCTGACGCACTTTGCAAGAACCGCCAAAGCTACGTTTGAAGTTTGAGGTGTCAAGACAAGCAAGCAGCCCGAGTCTCTGTGCCTCTGTGCGAGCAGTGCCATGGGCAGATGAGGCTGAGCAATAGCTTTCCAGGTTAGCTCTTTCTGGCTGCGATCTGTCTGCAGACGTTCGCATTTTCAGAGCAGCACTGTTGCATGTGCCCAGCATGGACCCCCAAAGCTACGTTTGAAGTTTGAGGTGGCAAGACAAGCAAGCAGCCGCAGTCTCTGTGCCTCTGTGTGAGCAGTGCCATGGGCAGATGAGGCTGAGCAACAGCTTTCCAGGCTAGCTCTTTCTGGCTGCGAGCTATCTGCACACGTTCACCTTTTCAGAGCAGACCTGCTGTTGGCGCCAGCACGGACCTCCTAAGATACGTTTGAAGTTTAAGGTGGCAAGACAAGCAAGCAGCCCCAGTGTCTGTGCCTCTGTGCAAGCAGTGCCATGGGCAGATGAGGCTGAGCAACAGGTTTCCAGGCTAGCTCTTTCTGTCTGCAAGCTATCTGCAGACGTTCGCATTTTCAAAGCAGGGCTGCCAGAGGCGCCTGACACAGACCACCTAAGATACATTTGAAGTTTGAGGTGTCAAGACAAGTAATCAGCCCCAGTCTCTGTGCCTCTGTGCGAGCAGTGCCATGGGCAGATGAGGCTGAGCAACAGCTTTCCAGGCTGGCTTTTTCTGCCGGCGAGCTATCTGCAGACGTTCGCATTTTCAGAGCAGGACTGCCAGAGGCGCCCGCACGGACCACCTCAGACACTTTTGAAGTTGGGGGGTGCAAGACAATCAAGCAGCCCCAGTCTCTGTGCCTCTGTGCGAGCAGTGCCATGGGCAGATGAGGCTGAGCAACAGCTTTCCAGGCTAGCTCTTTCTGCCTGCGAGCTATTTGCGACGTTCGCGTTTTCAGACAAGGGCTGCCGGAGGCGCCTGGCATGGTCCACCTAAGATACGTTTGAAGTTTGAGCTGGCAACACAAGCAAGCAGCCCCAGTCTCTGTGCCCCTGTGCGAGCAGTGCCATGGGCAGATGAGGCTGAGCAACAGCTTTCCAGGCTAGCTCTTTCTGCCTGCGAGCTTTCTGCCGACATTCGCATTTTCAGAGCAGGGCTGCCAGAGGCGCCCGGCACGAAACACTTAAGCTACGTTTGAAGTTTAAGGTGGCAAGACAAGCAAGCAGCCCCAGTCTCTGTGCCTCTGTACGAGCAGTGCCATGGGCAGATGAGGCTGAGGAACAGCTTTCTACACTAGCTCTTTCTGCCTGCGAGCTATCTGCAGATGTTAGCATTTTCAGAGCAGGGCTGCCAGAGGCCCCCTGCATGGACCACCTAATTTACGTTTGAAGTTTGAGGTGGCAAGACAAGCAAGCAGCCCCAGTCTCTGTGCCTCCGTGCGAGCAGTGCCATGGGCAGATGAGGCTGAGCAACAGCTTTCCAGGCTAGCTCTATCTGCCTGTGAGCTATCTGCAGACGTTCGCAATTTCAGAGCAGGGCTGCCAGACGCTCCCTGCACGGACCCCTAAAGATACGTTTGAAGTTTGAGGTGGCAAGACAAGCAAGCAGCCCCAGTCTCTGTGCCTCTGTGCGAGCAGTGCCATGGGCAGATGAGGCTGAGCAACAGCTTTCCAGGCTAGCTTTTTCTGCCTGCGAGCTATCTGCAGACGTTCGCATTTTCAGAACAGGGCTGTTGTAGGCGCCAGCACGGACCACCTAAGATACGTTTGAAGTTTGAGGGGGCAAAAAAAGCAAGCAGGCCCAGTCTCTGTGCCTCTGTGCGAGCAGTGCCATGGGCAGATGAGGCTGAGCAACAGCTTTTCAGGCTAGCTCATTCTGGCTGCGCCCTATCTGCCGACGTTCGCATTTTCAGAGCAGTGCTGCCACAGGCGCACCGCAGGGACCACTTAAGATACTTTTGAAGTTTGAGGTGGCAAGACAAGCAAGCAGCCCCAGTCTCTGTGCCTCTGTGTGAGCAGTGCCATGGGCAGATGAAACTGAGCAACAGCTTTCCAGGCTAGCTCTTTCTGGCTGCGAGCTATGTGCAAACGTTCGCCTTTTAAGAGCAGGGCTGCTGGAGGGGCCTGGCATGGTCCACCTAAGATACGTTTGAAGTTTGAGTTGGCATGACAAACAAGCAGCCTCAATCTCTGCGCCTCTGTGCGAGCAGTGCCGTGGGCAGATGAGGCTGAGCAACAGCTTTCCAGGCTAGCTCTTTCTGGCTGCCAGCTTTCTGCAGACGTTCGCATTTTTGGAGCAGAGCTGCCTAACGCACTTTTCAAGAATCGCCAAAGCTACGTTTGAAGTTTGAGGGAGCAAGACAAGCAAGCAGCCCCAGTCTCTGTGCCTCTGTGCGAGCAGTGCCATGGGCAGATGAGGCTGAGCAACAGCTTTCCAGGCTAGATATTTCTGGCTGCGAGCTATCTGCAGTCGTTCGCATTTTGAGAGCAGGACTGATGTAGGCGCCAGCACGGACCACCTAAGATACGTTTGAAGTTTGAGGTGTCAAGACAAGCAAGCAGCCCGAGTCTCTGTGCCTCTGTGCGAGCAGTGCCATGGGCAGATGAGGCTGAGCAACAGCTTTCCAGGTTAGCTCTTTTTGGCTGCGATCTGTCTGCAGACGTTCGCATTTTCAGAGCAGCACTGTTGCATGTGCCCAGCATGGACCCCCAAAGCTACGTTTGAAGTTTGAGGTGGCAAGACAAGCAAGCAGCCGCAGTCTCTGTGCCTCTGTGTGAGCAGTGCCATGGGCAGATGAGGCTGAGCAACAGCTTTCCAGGCTAGCTCTTTCTGGCTGCGAGCTATCTGCACACGTTCACCTTTTCAGAGCAGACCTGCTGTTGGCGCCAGCACGGACCTCCTAAGATACGTTTGAAGTTTAAGGTGGCAAGACAAGCAAGCAGCCCCAGTGTCTGTGCCTCTGTGCAAGCAGTGCCATGGGCAGATGAGGCTGAGCAACAGGTTTCCAGGCTAGCTCTTTCTGTCTGCAAGCTATCTGCAGACGTTCGCATTTTCAAAGCAGGGCTGCCAGAGGCGCCTGACACAGACCACCTAAGATACATTTGAAGTTTGAGGTGTCAAGACAAGTAATCAGCCCCAGTCTCTGTGCCTCTGTGCGAGCAGTGCCATGGGCAGATGAGGCTGAGCAACAGCTTTCCAGGCTGGCTTTTTCTGCCGGCGAGCTATCTGCAGACGTTCGCATTTTCAGAGCAGGACTGCCAGAGGCGCCCGCACGGACCACCTCAGACACTTTTGAAGTTGGGGGGTGCAAGACAAGCAAGCAGCCCCAGTCTCTGTGCCTCTGTGCGAGCAGTGCCATGGGCAGATGAGGCTGAGCAACAGCTTTCCAGGCTAGCTCTTTCTGCCTGCGAGCTATTTGCGACGTTCGCGTTTTCAGACAAGGGCTGCCGGAGGCGCCTGGCATGGTCCACCTAAGATAAGTTTGAAGTTTGAGCTGGCAACACAAGCAAGCAGCCCCAGTCTCTGTGCCCCTGTGCGAGCAGTGCCATGGGCAGATGAGGCTGAGCAACAGCTTTCCAGGCTAGCTCTTTCTGCCTGCGAGCTTTCTGCCGACATTCGCATTTTCAGAGCAGGGCTGCCAGAGGCGCCCGGCACGAAACACTTAAGCTACGTTTGAAGTTTAAGGTGGCAAGACAAGCAAGCAGCCCCAGTCTCTGTGCCTCTGTACGAGCAGTGCCATGGGCAGATGAGGCTGAGGAACAGCTTTCTACACTAGCTCTTTCTGCCTGCGAGCTATCTGCAGATGTTAGCATTTTTAGAGCAGGGCTGCCAGAGGCCCCCTGCATGGACCACCTAATATACGTTTGAAGTTTGAGGTGGCAAGACAAGCAAGCAGCCCCAGTCTCTGTGCCTCTGTGCGAGCAGTGCCATGGGCAGATGAGGCTGAGCAACAGCTTTCCACGCTAGCTCTATCTGCCTGTGAGCTATCTGCAGACGTTCGCAATTTCAGAGCAGGGCTGCCAGACGCTCCCTGCACGGACCCCTAATGATACGTTTGAAGTTTGAGGTGGCAAGACAAGCAAGCAGCCCCAGTCTCTGTGCCTCTGTGCGAGCAGTGCCATGGGCAGATGAGGCTGAGCAACAGCTTTCCAGGCTAGCTTTTTCTGCCTGCGAGCTATCTGCAGACGTTCGCATTTTCAGAACAGGGCTGTTGTAGGCGCCAGCACGGACCACCTAAGATACGTTTGAAGTTTGAGGGGGCAAAAAAAGCAAGCAGGCCCAGTCTCTGTGCCTCTGTGCGAGCAGTGCCATGGGCAGATGAGGCTGAGCAACAGCTTTTCAGGCTAGGTCATTCTGGCTGCGCCCTATCTGCCGACGTTCGCATTTTCAGAGCAGTGCTGCCACAGGCGCACCGCAGGGACCACTTAAGATACTTTTGAAGTTTGAGGTGGCAAGACAAGCAAGCAGCCCCAGTCTCTGTGCCTCTGTGTGAGCAGTGCCATGGGCAGATGAAACTGAGCAACAGCTTTCCAGGCTAGCTCTTTCTGGCTGCGAGCTATGTGCAAACGTTCGCCTTTTAAGAGCAGGGCTGCTGGAGGGGCCTGGCATGGTCCACCTAAGATACGTTTGAAGTTTGAGTTGGCATGACAAACAAGCAGCCTCAATCTCTGCGCCTCTGTGCGAGCAGTGCCGTGGGCAGATGAGGCTGAGCAACAGCTTTCCAGGCTAGCTCTTTCTGGCTGCCAGCTTTCTGCAGACGTTCGCATTTTTGGAGCAGAGCTGCCTAACGCACTTTTCAAGAATCGCCAAAGCTACGTTTGAAGTTTGAGGGAGCAAGACAAGCAAGCAGCCCCAGTCTCTGTGCCTCTGTGCGAGCAGTGCCATGGGCAGATGAGGCTGAGCAACAGCTTTCCAGGCTAGATATTTCTGGCTGCGAGCTATCTGCAGTCGTTCGCATTTTGAGAGCAGGACTGCTGTAGGCGCCAGCACGGACCACCTAAGATACGTTTGAAGTTTGACGTGGCAAGACAAGCAAGCAGCCCCAGTCTCTGTGCCTCTGTGCGAGCAGTGCCATGGGCAGATGAGGCTGAGCAACAGCTTTCCAGGCTAGCTGTTTCTGCCTGCGAGCTATCTGCAGACGTTCGCATTTTGGGAGCAGGCCTTCAGTAGGCGCCAGCACGTACCCCTAAAGATACGTTTGAAGTTTGAGGTGGCAAGACAAGCAAGCAGCCCCAGTCTCTGTGCCTCTGTGCGAGCAGTGCCATGGGCAGATGAGGCTGAGCAACAGCTTTCCAGGCTAGCTCTTTCTGCCTGCGAGCTATCTGCAGACGTTGGCATTTTCAGAGCAGGGCTGCTGTAGGCGCCAGCACGGACCACCTAAGATACGTTTGAAGTTTGAGGGGGCAAAACAAGCAAGCAGGCACAGTGCCTGTGCCTCTGTGCGAGCAGTGCCATGGGCAGATGAGGCTGAGCAACAGCTTTCCAGGCTAGCTCTTTCTGGCTGCGAGCTATCTGCAGATGTTAACATTTTCAGAGCAGGGCTGCTAGAGGCCCCCTGCATGGACCGCCAAAGCTACGTTTGAAGTTTGAGGTGTCAAGACAAGCAAGCAGCCCCAGTCTCTGTGCCTCTGTGCGAGCAGTGCCATGGGCAGATGAGGCTGAGCAACAGCTTTCCAGGCTAGCTCTTTCTGCCTGCGAGCTATTTGCGAGGTTCGCGTTTTCACACAAGGACTGAAGGAGGCGCCTGGCATGGTCCACCTAAGATACGTTTGAAGTTTGAGTTGGCAACACAAGCAAGCAGTCCCAGTCTCTGTGCCTCTGTGCGAGCAGTGCCATGGGCAGATGAGGCTGAGCAACAGCTTTCCAGGCTAGCTCTTTCTGCCTGCGAGCTATCTGCCGATATTCGCATTTTCAGAGCAGGGCTGCCAGAGGCGCCAGGCACGAAACACTTAAGCTACGTTTGAAGTTTAAGGTGGCAAGACAAGCAAGCAGCCCCCGTCTCTGTGCCTCTGTACGAGCAGTGCCATGGGCAGATGAGGCTGAGCAACAGCTTTCCACGCTAGCTCTTTCTTCCTGCGAGCTATCTGCAGATGTTAGCATTTTCAGAGCAGGGCTGCCAGAGGCCCCCTGCATGGACCACCTAATCTACGTTTGAAGTTTGAGGTGGCAAGACAAGCAAGCAGCCCCAGTCTCTGTGCCTCTGTGCGAGCAGTGTCATGGGCAGATGAGGCTGAGCAACACCTTTCCAGGCTAGCTCTTTCTGGCTGCGAGCTATCTGCAGACGTTCGCATTTTCAGAGCAGGGCTGCCAGACGCTCCCTGCACGGACCCCTAAAGATACGTTTGAAGTTTGAGGTGGCAAGACAAGCAAGCAGCCCCAGTCTCTGTGCCTCTGTGCGAGCAGTGCCATGGGCAGATGAGGCTGAGCAACAGCTTTCCAGGCTAGCTTTTTCTGCCTGCGATCTATCTGCAGACGTTCGCATTTTCAGAACAGGGCTGCTGTAGGCGCCAGCACGGACCACCTAAGATACGTTTCAAGTTTGAGGGGGCAAAACAAGCAAGCAGGCCCAGTCTCTGTGCCTCTGTGCGAGCAGTGCCATGGGCAGATGAGGCTGAGCAACAGCTTTTCAGGCTAGGTCATTCTGGCTGCGCCCTATCTGCCGGCGTTCGCATTTTCAGAGCAGTGCTGCCACAGGCGCACGGCAGGGACCACTTAAGATACTTTTGAAGTTTGAGGTGGCAAGACAAGCAAGCAGCCCCAGTCTCTGTGCCTCTGTGTGAGCAGTGCCATGGGCAGATGAGGCTGAGCAACAGCTTTCCAGGCTAGCTCTTTCTGGCTGCGAGCTATCTGGAGACGTTCGTATTTCAGAGCACGCGTTCCGGACCCCCAGCCCGGACCCCCAAATCTACGTTTGAAGTTCGAGGTGGCAAGACAAGCAAGCAGCCTAAGTCTCTGTGCTTCTGTACGAGCAGTGCCATGAGAAGATGAGGCTGAGCAACAGCTTTCCAGGCTAGCTCTTTCTGTCTGCAAGCTATCTGCAGACGTTCGCATTTTCAGAGCAGTGCTGCCACAGGCGCACGGCAGGGACCACTTAAGATACTTTTGAAGTTTGAGGTGTCAAGACAAGCAAGCAGCCCCAGTCTCTGTGCCTCTGTGCGAGCAGTGCCATGGGAAGATGAGGCTGAGCAACAGCTTTCCAGGTTAGCTCTTTCTGTCTGCAAGCTATCTGCAGACGTTCGCATTTTCAAAGCAGGGCTGCCAGAGGCGCCTGACACAGACCAAATAAGATACATTTGAAGTTTGAGGTGTCAAGACAAGCAAGCAGGCCCAGTCTCTGTGCCTCTGTGCGAGCAGTGCCATGGGCAGATGAGGCTGAGCAACAGCTTTCCAGGTTAGCTCTTTCTGCCGGCGAGCTATCTACAGACGTTCGCATTTTCAGAGCAGGACTGCCAGAGGCGCCCGGCACACACCACCTCAGACACTTTTGAAGTTGGGGGGTGCAAGAGAAGCAAGCAGCCCCAGTCTCTGTGCCTCTGTGCGAGCAGTGCCATGGGAAGATGAGGCTGAGCAACAGCTTTCCAGGCTAGCTCTTTCTGCCTGCGAGCTATCTGCAGCCGTTCGCATTTTCAGAGCAGCACTGTTGGATGTGCCCAGCATGGACCCCCAAAGCTACGTTTGAAGTTCGAGGTGGCAAGACAAGCAAGCAGCCCCAGTCTCTGTGCCTCTGTGCGAGCAGTGCCATGGGCAGATGAGGCTGAGCAACAGCTTTCCAGGCTAGCTCTTTCTGCCTGCGAGCTATCTGCAGACGTTGGCATTTTCAGAGCAGGTCTGCTGTAGGCGCCAGCACGGACCACCTAAGATACGTTTGAAGTTTGAGGGGGCAAAACAAGCAAGCAGGCCCAGTGTCTGTGCCTCTGTGCGAGCAGTGCCATGGGCAGATGAGGCTGAGCAACAGCTTTCCAGGCTAGCTCTTTCTGCCTGCGAGCTATTTGCGACGTTCGCGTTTTCAGACAAGGACTGAAGAAGGCGCCTGGCATGGTCCACCTAAGATACGTTTGAAGTTTGAGTTGGCAACACAAGCAAGCAGCCCCAGTCTCTGTGCCTCTGTGCGAGCAGTGCCATGGGCGGATGAGGCTGAGCAACAGCTTTCCAGGCTAGCTCTTTCTGCCTGCGAGCTATCTGCCGACATTCGCATTTTCGGAGCAGGGCTGCCAGAGGCGCCCGGCACGAAACACTTAAGCTACGTTTGAAGTTTAAGGTGGCAAGACAAGCAAGCAGCCCCAGTCTCTGTGCCTCTGTGCGAGCAGTGCCATGGGCAGATGAGGCTGAGCAACAGCTTTCCAGGCTAGCTCTTTCTGCCTGCGAGCTATCTGCAGACGTTGGCATTTTCAGAGCAGGTCTGCTGTAGGCGCCAGCACGGACCACCTAAGATACGTTTGAAGTTTGAGGGGGCAAAACAAGCAAGCAGGCCCAGTGTCTGTGCCTCTGTGCGAGCAGTGCCATGGGCAGATGAGGCTGAGCAACAGCTTTCCAGGCTAGCTATTTCTGGCTGCGACCTATCTGCAGACGTTCGCATTTTCAGAGCAGTGCTGCCACAGGCGCACGGCAGGGACCACTTAAGATACTTTTGAAGTTTGAGGTGGCAAGAGAAGCAAGCAGCCCCAGTCTCTGTGCCTCTGTGTGAGCAGTGCCATGGGCCGATGAGGCTGAGTACAGCTTTCCAGGCTAGCTCTTTCTGGCTGCGAGCTATCTGCAGACGTTCGTATTTCAGAGCATGCGTTCCGGACCCCCAGCCCGGACCCCCAAATCTACGTTTGAAGTTCGAGGTGGCAAGACAAGCAAGCAGCCTAAGTCTCTGTGCTTCTGTACGACCAGTGCCATGAGCAGATGAGGCTGAGCAACAGCTTACCAGGCTAGCTCTTTCTGGCTACGAGCTATCTGCAGACGTTCGCATTTTCAGAGCAGGACTGCCAGAGGCGCCCGGCACGCACCACCTCAGACAATTTTGAAGTTTGAGGTGGCAAGACAAGCAAGCAGCCCCAGTCTCTGTGCCTCTGTGCGAGCAGTGCCATGGGCAGATGAGGCTGAGCAACAGCTTTCTAGGATAGTTCTTTCTGCCTGCGAGCTATCTGCAGACGTTGGCATTTTCAGAGCAGGGCTGCTGTAGGCGCCAGCACGGACCACCTAAGATACGTTTGAAGTTTGAGGGGGCAAAACAAGCAAGCAGGCCCAGTCTCTGTGCCTCTGTGCGAGCAGTGCCATGGGCACATGAGGCTGAGCAACAGCTTTCCAGGCTAGGTCTTTCTGGCTGCGACCTATCTGCAGACGTTCGCATTTTCAGAGCAGTGCTGCCACAGGCGCACGGCAGGGACCACTTAAGATACTTTTGAAGTTTGAGGTGGCAAGACAAGCAAGCAGCCCCAGTCTCTGTGCCTCTGTGTGAGCAGTGCCATGGGCAGATGAGGCTGAGCAACAGCTTTCCAGGCTAGCTCTTTCTGGCTGCGAGCTATGTGCAAACGTTCGACTTTTAAGAGCAGGGCTGCTGGAGGGGCCTGGCATGGTCCACCTAAGATACGTTTGAAGTTTGAGGTGGCATGACAAGCAAGCAGCCCCAGTCTCTGCGCCTCTGTGCGAGCAGTGCCATGGGCAGATGAGGCTGAGCAACAGCTTTCCAGGCTAGCTCTTTCTGCCTGCGAGCTATTTGCGACGTTCTCGTTTTCAGACAAGGGCTGCCGAAGGCGCCTGGCATGGTCCACCTAAGATACGTTTGAAGTTTGAGTTGGCAACACAAGCAAGCAGCCCCAGTCTCTGTGCCCCTGTGCGAGCAGTGCAGTGGGCAGATGAGGCTGAGCAACAGCTTTCCAGGCTAGCTCTTTCTGGCTGCCAGCTATCTGCAGACGTTCGCATTTTTTGAGCAGAGTTGCCGGACGCACTTCACAAGAACCGCCAAAGCTACGTTTGAAGTTTGAGGTGTCAAGACAAGCAAGCAGCCGCAGTCTCTGTGCCTCTGTGCGAGCAGTGCCATGGGAAGATGAGGCTGAGCAACAGCTTTCCAGGTTAGCTCTTTCTGTCTGCAAGCTATCTGCAGACGTTCGCATTTTCAAAGCAGGGCTGCCAGAGGCGCCTGACACAGACCAAATAAGATACTTCTGAAGTTTGAGGTGTCAAGACAAGCAAGCAGCCCCAGTCTCTGTGCCTCTGTGCGAGCAGTGCCATGGGCAGATGAGGCTGAGCAACAGCTTTCCAGGTTAGCTCTTTCTGCCGGCGAGCTATCTACAGACGTTCGCATTTTCAGAGCAGGACTGCCACAGGCGCCCGGCACACACCACCTCAGACACTTTTGAAGTTGGGGGGTGCAAGAGAAGCAAGCAGCCCCAGTCTCTGTGCCTCTGTGCGAGCAGTGCCATGGGAAGATGAGGCTGAGCAACAGCTTTCCAGGCTAGCTCTTTCTGCCGGCGAGCTATCTGCAGACGTTCGCATTTTCAGAGCAGCACTGTTGGATGTGCCCAGCATGGACCCTCAAAGCTACGTTTGAAGTTTGAGGTGGCAAGACAAGCAAGCAGCCCCAGTCTCTGTGCCTCTGTGTGAGCAGTGTCATGTGCAGATGAGGCTGAGCAACAGCTTTCCAGGCTAGATCTTTCTGGCTGCGAGCTGTCTGCAGACGTTCGTATTTCAGAGCACGCGTTCCGGACCCCCAGCCCGGACCCCAAATCTACTTTTGAAGTTCGAGATGGCAAGACAAGCAAGCAGCGTAAGTCTCTGTGCCTCTGTACGAGAAGTGCCATGAGCAGATGAGGCTGAGCAACAGCTTTCCACGCTAGTTCTTTCTGCCTGCGAGCTATCTGCAGATGTTTGCATTTTCAGAGCAGTGCTGCCACAGGCGCACGGCAGGGACCACTTAAGATACTTTTGAAGTTTGAGGGGACAAGACAAGCAAGCAGCCCCAGTCTCTGTGCCTCTGTGCGAGCAGTGCCATGGGCAGATGAGGCTGAGCAACAGCTTTCCAGGCTAGCTCTTTCTGGCTGCGAGCTATTTGCAGACGTTCGTATTTCAGAGCACGCGTTCCGGACCTCCAGCCCGGACCCCCAAAGATACGTTTGAAGTTTAAGGTGGCAAGACAAGCAAGCAGACTAAGTCTCTGTGCTTCTGTACGAGCAGTGCCATGAGCAGATGAGGCTGAGCAACAGCTTTCCACGCTAGTTCTTTCTGCCTGCGAGTTATCTGCAGATGTTTGCATTTTCAGAGCAGGGCTGCTAGAGGCCCCCTGCATGGACCCCCAAAGATACTTTTGAAGTTTGAGGTGGCAAGACAAGCAAGCAGCCCCAGTCTCTGTGCCTCTGTGCGAGCAGTGCCATGGGCACATGAGGCTGAGCAACAGCTTTCCAGGATAGTTCTTTCTGCCTGCGAGCTATCTGCAGACGTTGGCATTTTCAGAGCAGGGCTGCTGTAGGCGCCAGCACGGACCACCTAAGATACGTTTGAAGTTTGAGTGGGCAAAACAAGCAAGCAGGCCCAGTCTCTGTGCCTCTGTGCGAGCAGTGCCATGGGCACATGAGGCTGAGCAACAGCTTTCCAGGCTAGGTCTTTCTGGCTGCGACCTATCTGCAGACGTTCGCATTTTCAGAGCAGTGCTGCCACAGGCGCACGGCAGGGACCACTTAATATACTTTTGAAGTTTGAGGTGGCAAGACAAGCAAGCAGCCCCAGTCTCTGTGCCTCTGTGTGAGCAGTGCCATGGGCAGATGAGGCTGAGCAACAGCTTTCCAGGCTAGCTCTTTCTGGCTGCGAGCTATGTGCAAACGTTCGCCTTTTAAGAGCAGGGCTGCTGGAGGGGCCTGGCATGGTCCACCTAAGATACGTTTGAAGTTTGAGGTGGCATGACAAGCAAGCAGCCCCAGTCTCTGCGCCTCTGTGCGAGCAGTGCCATGTGCAGATGAGGCTGAGCAACAGCTTTCCAGGCTAGCTCTTTCTGCCTGCGAGCTATTTGCGACGTTTGCGTTTTCAGACAAGGGTGGCGGAGGCGCCTGGCATGGTCCACCTAAGATACGTTTGAAGTTTGAGTTGGCAACACAAGCAAGCAGCCCCAGTCTCTGTGCCCCTGTGCGAGCAGTGCAGTGGGCAGATGACCCTGAGCAACAGCTTTCCAGGCTAGCTCTTTCTGGCTGCCAGCTATCTGCAGACGTTCGCATTTTTGGAGCAGAGCTGCCGGACGCACTTTTCAAGAACCGCCAAAGCTACGTTTGAAGTTTGAGGTGTCAAGACAAGCAAGCAGCCCCAGTCTCTGTGCCTCTGTGCGAGCAGTGCCATGGGAAGATGAGGCTGAGCAACAGCTTTCCAGGTTAGCTCTTTCTGTCTGCAAGATATCTGCAGACGTTCGCATTTTCAAAGCAGGGCTGATAGAGGCGCCTGACACAGACCAAATAAGATACATTTGAAGTTTGAGGTGTCAAGACAAGCAAGCAGGCCCAGTCTCTGTGCCTCTGTGCGAGCAGTGCCATGGGCAGATGAGGCTGAGCAACAGCTTTCCAGGCTAGCTCTTTCTGCCTGCGAGCTATCTGCAGACGTTCGTATTTCAGAGCACGCGTTCCGGACCCCCAGCCCGGACCCCAAATCTACGTTTGAAGTTCGAGATGGCAAGACAAGCAAGCAGCCCCAGTCTCTGTGCCTCTGTACGAGCAGTGCCATGAGCAGATGAGGCTGAGCAACAGCTTTCCATGCTAGTTCTTTCTGCCTGCGAGCTATCTGCAGATGTTTGCATTTTCAGAGCATTGCTGCCACAGGCGCACGGCAGGGACCACTTAAGATACTTTTGAAGTTTGAGGTGGCAAGACAAGCAAGCAGCCCCAGTCTCTGTGCCTCTGTGCGAGCAGTGCCATGGGCAGATGAGGCTGAGCAACAGCTTTCCAGGCTAGCTCTTTCTGCCTGCGAGCTATTTGCGACGTTCGCGTTTTCAGACAAGGGCTGCCGGAGGCGCCTGGCATGGTCCACCTAAGATACGTTTGAAGTTTGAGTTGGCAACACAAGCAAGCAGCCCCAGTCTCTGTGCCTCTGTGCGAGCAGTGCCATGGGCAGATGAGGCTGAGCAACAGCTTTCCAGGCTAGCTCTTTCTGCCGGCGAGCTATCTGCAGACGTTCGCATTTTCAGAGTAGGGCTGCTGGAGGACCCCTGCATGGACCACCTAAGATACGTTTGAAGTTTGAGGGGGCAAAACAAGCAAGCAGTCCCAGTCTCTGTGCCTCTGTGCAAGCAGTGCCATGGGCAGATGAGGCTGAGCAACAGCTTTCCAGTCTAGCTCTTTCTGTCTCCAAGCTATCTGCAGACGTTTGCATTTTCAAAGCGGGGTTGCCAGAGGCGCCTGACACAGACCACCTAAGATACATTTGAAGTTTGAGGTGTCAAGACAAGCAAGCAGCCCCAGTCTCTGTGCCTCTGTGCGAGCAGTGCCATGGGCAGATGAGGCTGAGCAACAGCTTTCCAGGCTAGCTCTTTCTGCCTGCGAGCTATCTGCAGACGTTCGCATTTTCAGAGTAGGGCTGCCGAAGGACCCCTGCACGGACTTGCAAATCTACGTTTGTAGTTGGAGGTGACAGGAGAAGCAAGCAGCCCCAGTCTCTGTACCTCTGTGCGAGCAGTGCCATGGGCAGATGAGGCTGAGCAACAGCTTTCCAGGCTAGCTCTTTCTGCCGGCGAGCTATCTGCAGATGTTTGCATTTTCAGAGCAGGGCTGCTATAGGCCCCCTGCAGGAACCCCTAAAGATACTTTTGAAGTTGAGGTGGCAAGACAAACAAGCAGCCCCAGTCTCTGTGCCTCTGTGCGAGCAGTGCCATGTGCAGATGAGGCTGAGCAACAGCTTTCCAGGCTAGCTTTTTCTGGCTGCGATCTATCTGCATACGTTCGCATTTTCAGAGCAGCACTGTTGGATGTGCCTAGCATGGACCCCCAAAGCTACGTTTGAAGTTTGAGCTAGCAAGACAAGCAAGCAGCCCAAATCTCTGTGCCTCTGTGCGAGCAGTGCCATGGGCAGATGAGGCTGAGCAACAGCTTTCCAGGCTAGGTCTTTCTGGCTGCGACCTATCTGCAGACGTTCGCATTTTCAGAGCAGTGCTGCCACAGACGCACGGCAGGGACCACTTAAGATACTTTTGAATTTTGAGGTGGCAAGACAAGCAAGCAGCCCCAGTCTCTGTGCCTCTGTTTGAGCAGTGCCATGGGCAGATGAGGCTGAGCAACAGCTTTCCAGGCTAGCTCTTTCTGGCTGCGAGCTATTTGCGACGTTCGCGTTTTCAAACAAGGGCTGCTGGAGGCGCCTGGCATGGTTCACCTAAGATACGTTTGAAGTTTGAGTTGGCAACACAAGCAAGCAGCCCCAGTCTCTGTGCCTCTGTGCGAGCAGTGCCATGGGCAGATGAGGCTGAGCAACAGCTTTCCAGGATAGCTCTTTCTGCCGGCGAGCTATCTGCAGACGTTCGCATTTTCAGAGTAGGGCTGCCGGAGGACCCCTGCATGGACCACCTAAGATACGTTTGAAGTTTGAGGGGGCAAAACAAGCAAGCAGCCCCAGTCTCTGTGCCTCTGTGCAAGCAGTGCCATGGGCAGATGAGGCTGAGCAACAGCTTTCCAGGCTAGCTCTTTCTGCCTGCGAGCTATCTGCAGACGTTCGTATTTCAGAGCACGCGTTCCGGACCCCCAGCCCGGACCCCAAATCTACCTTTGAAGTTCGAGATGGCAAGACAAGCAAGCAGCCTAAGTCTCTGTGCCTCTGTACGAGCAGTGCCATGAGCAGATGAGGCTGAGCAACAGCTTTCCAGGCTAGCTCTTTCTGCCTGCGAGCTATTTGCGACGTTCGCGATTTCAGACAAGGGCTGCTGGAGGCGCCTGGCATGGTCCACCTAAGATACGTTTGAAGTTTGAGTTGGCAACACAAGCAAGCAGCCCCAGTCTCTGTGCCTCTGTGCGAGCAGTGCCATGGGCAGATGAGGCTGAGCAACAGCTTTCCAGGCTAGCTCTTTCTGCCGGCGAGCTATCTGCAGACGTTCGCATTTTCAGAGTAGGGCTGCCGGAGGACCCCTGCATGGACCACCTAAGATACGTTTGAAGTTTGAGGGGGCAAAACAAGCAAGCAGCCCCAGTCTCTGTGCCTCTGTGCAAGCAGTGCCATGGGCAGATGAGGCTGAGCAACAGCTTTCCAGTCTAGCTCTTTCTGTCTGCAAGCTATCTGCAGACGTTTGCATTTTCAAAGCGGGGTTGCCAGAGGCGCCTGACACAGACCACCTAAGATACATTTGAAGTTTGAGGTGTCAAGACAAGCAAGCAGCCCCAATCTCTGTGCCTCTGTGCGAGCAGTGCCATGGGCAGATGAGGCTGAGCAACAGCTTTCGAGGCTAGCTCTTTCAGGCTGCGAGCTATCTGCAGATGTTTGCATTTTCAGAGCAGGGCTGCTATAGGCCCCCTGCAGGAACCCCTAAAGATACTTTTGAAGTTGAGGTGGCAAGACAAGCAAGCAGCCCCAGTCTCTGTGCCTCTGTGCGAGCAGTGCCATGTGCAGATGAGGCTGAGCAACAGCTTTCCAGGCTAGCTCTTTCTGCCTGCGATCTATATACAACGTTCGCGTTTTCAGAGCAGGGCTGCCGTAGGCGCCTGGCATGGTCCACCTAAGATACGTTTGAAGTTTGAGGTGGCAACACAAGGAAGCAGCCCCAGTCTCTGTGCCTCTGTGCGAGCAGTGCCATGGGCAGATGAGGCTGAGCAACAGCTTTCCAGGCTAGCTCTTTCTGCCTGCGAGTTATCTGCCGACGTTCGCACTTTCAGAGCAGGGCTGCCAGAGGCGCCCGGCACGAAACACTTAATCTACGTTTTAAGTTTGAGGTGGCAAGACAAGCAAGCAGCCCCAGTCTCTGTGCTTCTGTGCGAGCAGTGCCATGGGCAGATGAGGCTGAGCAACAACTTTCCAGACTAGATCTTTCTGCCTGCGAGCTATCTGCAGACGTACGCATTTTCAGAGCAGGGCTGCCAGACGCCCCCTGCACGGACCCCTAAAGATACGTTTGAAGTTTGAGGTGGCAAGACAAGCAAGCAGCCCCAGTCTCTGTGTCTCTGTGCGAGCAGTGCCATGGGCAGATGAGGCTGAGCAACAGCTTTCCAGGCTAGCTCTTTCTTTCTGCGAGCTATCTGCAGACGTTCGCATTTTCAGAGTAGGGCTGCCGGAGGACCCCTGCATGGACCACCTAAGATACGTTTGAAGTTTGAGGGGGCAAAACAAGCAAGCAGCCCCAGTCTCTGTGCCTCTGTGCAAGCAGTGCCATGGGCAGATGAGGCTGAGCAACAGCTTTCCAGGCTAGCTCTTTCTGTCTGCAAGCTATCTGCAGACGTTTGCATTTTCAAAGCAGGGCTGCCAGAGGCGCCTGACACAGACCACCTAAGATACATTTGAAGTTTGAGGTGGCAAGACAAGCAAGCAGCCCCAGTCTCTGTGCCTCTGTGCGAGCAGTGCCATGAGCAGATGAGGCTGAGCAACCGCTTTCAAGGCTAGCTCTTTCTGCCTGCGAGCTATCTGCAGACGTTCGCATTTTCAGAGTAGGGCTGCTGAAGGAACCCTGCACGGACCCGCAAATACACGTTTGTAGTTGGAGGTGACAAGACAAGCAAGCAGCCCCAGTCTCTGTGCCTCTGTGCGAGCAGTGCCATGGGCAGATGAGGCTGAGCAACAGCTTTCCAGGCTAGCTCTTTCTGCCTGCGAGCTATTTGCGACGTTCGCGTTTTCAGAGCAGGGCTGCAGGAGGCGCCTGGCATTGTCCACCTAAGATACGTTTGAAGTTTGAGGGGGCAACACAAGCAAGCAGCCCCAGTCTCTGTGCCTCTGTGCGAGCAGTGCCATGGGCAGATGACGCTGAGCAACAGCTTTCCAGGCTGGCTCTTTCTGACTGCGAGTTATCTGCCGACGTTCGCATTTTCAGAGCACGGCTGCCAGAGGCGCCCGGCACGAAACACTTAATCTAGGTTTCAAGTTTGAGGTGGCAAGACAAGCAAGCAGCCCCAGTCTCTGTGCCTCTGTGCGAGCAGTGCCATTGGCAGATGAGGCTGAGCAACAGCTTTACAGGCTAGATCTTTCTGCCTGCGAGCTATCTGCAGACGTTCGCATTTTCAGAGCAGGGCTGCCAGACGCCCCCTGCACGGACCCCTAAAGATACGTTTGAAGTTTGAGGTGGCAAGACAAGCAAGCAGCCCCAGGCTCTGTGCCTCTGTGCGAGCAGTGCCATGGGCAGATGAGGCTGAGCAACAGCTTTCAAGGCTGGGTCTTTCTGCCTGCGAGCTATCTGCAGACGTTCGCATGTTTAGAGCATTGCTGCCAGAGTCGCCTGGCACGGACCAACTAACCTACGTTTGAAGTTTGAGGGTGGAAGACAAGCAAGCAGCCCCAGTCTCTGTGCCTCCGTGCGAGCAGTGCCATGGGCAGATGAGGCTGAGCAACAGCTTTCCAGGCTAGCTTTTTCTGGCTGCGATCTATCTGCATACGTTCGCATTTTCAGAGCAGCACTGTTGGATGTGCCTAGCATGGACCCCCAAAGCTACGTTTGAAGTTTGAGCTAGCAAGACAAGCAAGCAGCCCAAATCTCTGTGCCTCTGTGCGAGCAGTGCCATGGGCAGATGAGGCTGAGCAACAGCTTTCCAGGCTAGCTCTTTCTGGCTGCGACCTATCTGCAGACGTTCGCATTTTCAGAGCAGTGCTGCCACAGACGCACGGCAGGGACCACTTAAGATACTTTTGAATTTTGAGGTGGCAAGACAAGCAAGCAGCCCCAGTCTCTGTGCCTCTGTGTGAGCAGTGCCATGGGCAGATGAGGCTGAGCAACAGCTTTCCAGGCTAGCTTTTTCTAGCTGCGAGCTATCTGCAAACGTTCGCCTTTTCAGAGCAGGGCTGCTGGAGGGGCCTGGCAAGGTCCACCTAAGATACGTTTGAAGTTTGAGGTGGCATGACAAGCAAGCAGCCCCAGTCTCTGCGCCTCTGTGCGAGCAGTGCCGTGGGCAGATGAGGCTGAGCTTCAGCTTTCCAGGCTAGCTCTTTCTGGCTGCCAGCTATCTGCAGACGTTCGCATTTTTGGAGCAGAGCTGCCGGACGCACTTTGCAAAAACCGCCAAAGCGACGTTTGAAGTTTGAGGTAGCAAAACAAGCAAGCAGCCCCAATCTCTGCGCCTCTGTGCGAGCAGTGCCATGGGCAGATGAGGCTGAGCAACAGCTTTCCAGGCTAGCTCTTTCTGCCGGCGAGCTATCTGCAGACGTTCGCATTTTCAGAGCAGGACTGCCAGAACCGCCCGGCACGGACCACCTCAGACACTTTTCAAGTTGGGGGGGGTGCAAGACAAGCAAGCAGCCCCAGTCTCTGTGCCTCTGTGCGAGCAGTGCCATGGGCAGATGAGGCTGAGCAACAGCTTTCCAGACTAACTCTTTCTAACTGCTAGTTATCTGCAGACGTTCCTATTTCAGAGCACGCGTTCCGGACCCCCAGCCTGGACCCCCAAATCTACGCTTGAAGTTCGAGGTGGCAAGACAAGCAAGCAGCCTAAGTCTCTGTGCCTCTGTACGAGCAGTGCCATGAGCAGATGAGGCTGAGCAACAGCTTTCCAGGCTAGCTCTTTCTGGCTGCGAGCTATCTGCAGATGTTTGCATTTTCAGAGCCGGGATGCTAGAGGCCCCCTGCATGGACTCCCAAAGATACTTTTGAAGTTTGAGTTGGCAACACAAGCAAGCAGCCCCAGTCTCTGTGCCTCTGTGCGAGCAGTGCCATGGGCAGATGAGGCTGAGCAACAGCTTTCCAGGCTAGTTCTTTCTGGCTGCGAGTTATCTGCCGACGTTCGCATTTTCAGAGCAGGGCTGCCAGAGGCGCCCGGCACGAAACACTTAATCTAGGTTTTAAGTTTGAGGTGGCAAGACAAGCAAGCAGCCCCAGTCTCTGTGCCTCTGTGCGAGCAGTGCCATGGGCAGATGAGGCTGAGCAACAGCTTTACAGGCTAGATTTTTCTGCCTGCGAGCTATCTGCAGACGTTCGCATTTTCAGAGCAGGGCTGCCAGACGCCCCCTGCACGGACTCCTAAAGATTCGTTTGAAGTTTGAGGTGGCAAGACAAGCAAGCAGCCCCAGTCTCTGTGCCTCTGTGCGAGCAGTGCCATGGGCAGATGAGGCTGAGCAACAGCTTTACAGGCTAGATTTTTCTGCCTGCGAGCTATCTGCAGACGTTCGCATTTTCAGAGCAGGGCTGCCAGACGCCCCCTGCACGGACCCCTAAAGATACGTTTGAAGTTTGAGGTGGCAAGACAAGCAAGCAACCCCAGTCTCTGTGCCTCTGTGCGAGCAGTGCCATGGGAAGATGAGGCTGAGCAACAGCTTTCCAGGCTAGGTCTTTCTGGCTGCGACCTATCTGCAGACGTTCGCATTTTCAGAGCAGGGCTGCCACAGGCGCACGGCAGGGACCACTTAAGATACTTTTGAAGTTTGAGGTGGCAAGACAAGCAAGCAGCCCCAGTGTCTGTGCCTCTGTGTGAGCAGTGCCATGGGCAGATGAGGCTGAGCAACAGCTTTCCAGGCTAGCTCTTTCTAACTGCGATCTATCTGTAGACGTTCGTATTTCAGAGCACGCGTTCCGGACCCCCAGCCCGGACCCGCAAATCTACGCTTGAAGTTCGAGGTGGCAAGACAAGCAAGCAGCCTAAGTCTCTGTGCCTCTGTACGAGCAGTGCCATGAGCAGATGAGGCTGAGCAACAGCTTTCCAGGCTAGCTCTTTCTGGCTGCCATCTATCTGCAGATGTTTGCATTTTCAGAGCCGTGCTGTTAGAGGCCCCCTGCATGGACTCCCAAAGATACTTTTGAAGTTTGAGTTGGAAACACAAGCAAGCAGCCCCTGTCTCTGTGCCTCTGTGCGAGCAGTGCCATGGGCAGATGAGGCTGAGCAACAGCTTTCCAGGCTAGCTCTTTCTGCCTGCGAGCTATCTGAAGACGTTCGCGTTTTCAGACAAGGACTGCCGGAGGCGCCTGGCACGGTCCACCTAAGATACGTTTGAAGTTTGAGTTGGCAACACAAGCAAGCAGCCCCAGTCTCTGTGCCTCTGTGCGAGCAGTGCCATGGGCAGATGAGGCTGAGCAACAGCTTTCCAGGCTAGATCTTTCTGCCTGCGAGCTATCTGCATACGTTCGCATTTTCAGAGCAGCACTGTTGGATGTGCCTAGCATGGACCCCCAAAGCTACGTTTGAAGTTTGAGGTAGCAAAAGAAGCAAGCAGTTCCAGTCTTTATGCCTCTGTGCGAGCAGGGCCATGGTCAGATGAGCCTGAGCAACAGCTTTCCAGGCTAGCTTTTTCTGCCTGCTAGCTATCTGCAGATGTTCGCATTTTCAAAGCAGGGCTGCCAGAGGCGCCTGACACAGACCACCCAAGATACATTTGAAGTTTGAGGTGTCAAGACAAGCAAGCAGCCCCAGTCTCTGTGCCTCTGTGCGAGCAGTGCCATGGGCAGATGAGGCTGAGCAACAGCTTTCCAGGCTAGCTCTTTCTGGCTGCGACCTATCTGCAGACGTTCGCATTTTCAGAGCAGGGCTGCCGGAGGACCCCTGCACGGACCACCTAAGCTACGTTTGAAGTTTGAGGGGGCAAGACAAGAAAGGACCCCAAGTCTCTGTGCCTCTGTGCAAGCAGTGCCGTGGGCAGATGAGGCTGAGCAACAGCTTTCCTGGCTAGCTCTTTCTGGCTGCAAGCTATCTGCAGACGTTGGCATTTTCAGAGCAGGTCTGCCAGAGACCTCCTGCATGGACCCCCTAAGATACGTTTGAAGTTTGAGGGGGCAAAACAAGCAAGCAGCCCCAGTCTCTGTGTCTCTGTGCGAGCAGTGCCATGGGCAGATGAGGCTGAGCAACACCTTTCCAGGCTAGCTCTTTCTGGCTGCGAGCTATCTGCAGACGTTCGCATTTTCAGAGCATGGATGCCGAGGCCCTCTGCAAGGACCCTCAAACATACGTTTGAAGTTTTATTTTGCAAGAATAGCAAAGAGCCCCAGTCTCTGTGCCTCTGTGCAAGCAGTGCCATGGGAAGATGAGGCTGAGCAACAGCTTTCCATGCTAGCTCTTTTTTCTGCGAGCTATCTGCAGACGTTCGCATGTTCGGAGCAGGGCTTCCGGAGGCGTCCGGCACGGACCCTCAAATATTCGTTTGCAGTTTGAGAGTGCAAGAGAAGCAAGCAGCCACAGTCTTTATGCCTCTGTGCGAGCAGTGCCATGGGCACATGAGGCTGAGCAACAGCTTTCCAGGCTAGCTCTTTCTGGCTGTGAGATATCTGCAGACGTTCGCATTTTCGGAGCACGGCTGCCGGAGTTCCCATGCACAGACCCCAAAAGGCACGTTTGAAGTTTGAGGTGGCAAGAAAAGTAAGCAGCCCCAGTCTCTGTGCCTCTGTACGAGCAGTGCCATGGGCACATGAGGCTGAGCAACAGCTTTCCTGGCTAGCTCTTTCTGCCTGCGAGCTATCTGCAGACGTTCGCATTTTCAGAGCAGCACTGTTGGATATGCCTAGCATGGACCCCCAAAGCTACGTTTGAAGTTTGAGGTAGCAAAAGAAGCAAGCAGTTCCAGTCTTTATGCCTCTGTGCGAGCAGGGCCATGGGCAGATGAGGCTGAGCAACAGCTTTCCAGGCTAGCTTTTTCTGCCTGCTAGCTATCTGCAGATATTCGCATTTTCAAAGCAGGGCTGCCAGAGGCGCCTGACACAGACCACCCAAGATACATTTGAAGTTTGAGGTGTCAAGACAAGCAAGCAGCCCCAGTCTCTGTGCCTCTGTGCGAGCAGTGCCATGGGCAGATGAGGCTGAGCAACAGCTTTCCAGGCTAGCTCTTTCTGGCTGCGACCTATCTGCAGACGTTCGCATTTTCAGAGCAGGGCTGCCGGAGGACCCCTGCACGGACCACCTAAGCTACGTTTGAAGTTTGAGGGGGCAAGACAAGAAAGGACCCCCAGTCTCTGTGCCTCTGTGCAAGCAGTGCCGTGGGCAGATGAGGCTGAGCAACAGCTTTCCTGGCTAGCTCTTTCTGGCTGTGAGCTATCTGCAGACGTTGGCATTTTCAGAGCAGGGCTGACAGAGACCTCCTGCATGGACCCCCTAAGCTACGTTCAAAGTTTCAGGTGGCAAGACAAGCAAGCAGCCCCAGTCTCTGTGTCTCTGTGCGAGCAGTGCCATGGGCAGATGAGGCTGAGCAACACCTTTCCAGGCTAGCTCTTTCTGGCTGCGAGATATCTGAAGACGTTCGCATTTTCAGAGCATGGATGCCGAGGCCCTCTGCAAGGACCCTCAAACATACGTTTGAAGTTTTATTTTGCAAGAATAGCAAAGAGCCCCAGTCTCTGTGCCTCTGTGCAAGCAGTGCCATGCTAAGATGAGGCTGAGCAACAGCTTTCCAGGCTAGCTCTTTTGGCTGCGAGATATCTGCAGACGTTCGCATGTTCGGAGCAGGGCTTCCGGAGGCGTCTGGCACGGAACCTCAAATATTCGTTTGCAGTTTGAGAGTGCAAGAGAAGCAAGCAGCCACAGTCTTTATGCCTCTGTGCGAGCAGTGCCATGGGCACATGAGGCTGAGCAACAGCTTTCCAGGCTAGCTCTTTCTGGCTGTGAGATATCTGCAGACGTTCGCATTTTCGGAGCACAGCTGCCGGAGTTCCCATGCACAGACCCCAAAAGCCACGTTTGAAGTTTGAGGTGGCAAGAAAAGCAAGCAGCCCCAGTGACTGTGCCTCTGTGCGAGCAGTGCCATGGGCAGATAAGGCTGAGCAACATCTTTCCAGAATAGATCTTTTTGGCTACGAGCTATCTGCAGACGTTCGCATTTTCAGAGCTGGGCTGACGGAGGCACCCTGCACGGACCACCTAAGATACGTTTGAAGTTTGAGATGGCAAGACAAGCAAGCAGCCCCAGTCTCTGTGCCTCTGTGCGAGCAGTGCCATGGGCAGATGAGGCTGAGCAACAGCTTTCAAGGTTAGCTCTTTCTGCCTGCGAGCTATCTGCAGACGTTTGCATTTTCAGAGCAGGGCTGCCGGAGTTCACATTCACAGACCCCAAAAGCCACTTTTGAAGTTTAAGGGGACAAGAAAAGCAAGCAGCCCCAGTCTCTGTTCCTCTGTACGAGCAGTGCCATGGGCAGATGAGGCTGAGCAACAGTTTTCCAGGCTAGCTCTTTCTGCCTGCGAGCTATCTGCAGACGTTCGCATTTTGGGAGCAGGGCAGCCGGAGGCCCCATGCTCGGAACCCAAATATACATTTGAAGTTTGTGGGGGCAAGACAAGAATCAGTGTCAGTCTCTGTGCCTCTGTGCGGGCAGTGCCATGGACAGATGAGGCTGAACAACAGCTTTCCAGGCTAGCTCTATCTTTCTGCGAGCAATCTGCAGTCGTTCGCCTTTTCAGAGCAGGGTTGCAAGAGCTCCCCTGCACGGACACCAAAATCTACGTTTGAAGTTTGAGGTGGCAAGACAAGCAAGCAGCCCCAGTCTCTGTGCCTCTGTGCAAGCAGTGCCATGGGCAGATGAGGCTGAGCAACAGCTTTCCAGGCTAGCTCTTTCTGCCTGCAAGCTATCTGCAGACGTTCGCATTTTCAGAGTAGGGCTGCCGAAGGACCCCTGCACGGACCACTTAAGCTACATTTGAAGTTTGAGGGAGCAAGACAAGCAAGCAGCCCCAGTCTCTGTGCCTCTGTGCGAGCAGTGCCATGAGCAGATGAGGCTGAGCAACACCTTTCCAGGCTAGCTCATTCTGGCTGCGAGCTATCTGCAGACGTTCGCATGTTCGGAGCAGGGATTCCGGAGGCTTCCGGCACGGACCCTCAAATATTAGTTTGAAGTTTGAGAGTGCAAGAGAAGCAAGCAGCCCCAGTCTCTATGCCTCTGTGCGAGCAGTGCCATGGGCACATGAGGCTGAGCAACAGATTTCCAGGCTAGCTCTTTCTGCCCGCGAGCTATCTGCAGACGTTCGCATTTTCGCAACAGGCCTGGCGGTCTCCATTTGCACGGACCCCCAAATCTATGTTTTAAGTTTGAGGGGGCAAGACAAGCAAGCAGCCCCAGTCTCTGTGTCTCTGTGCGAGCAGTGCCATGGGCAGATGAGGCTGAGCAACAGCTTTACAGGCTAGCTCTTTCTGGCTGCGAGCTATCTGCAGACGTTCGCATTTTCGGAGCAGGGCTGCCGGAGGTGTCCAGTATGTACCACCAAAGATACGTTTGAAGTTTCAAGTGGCAAGACAAGCAAGCAGCCCCAGTGTCTGTGCCTCTGTGCGAGCAGTGCCATGGGCAGATGAGGCTGAGCAACAGCTTTCCAGGCTAGCTCTTTCTGCCTGCGAGTTATCTGAAGACGTTCTCATTTTGGGAGCAGGGATGCCCAAGGCCCTTTGCACGAACCTCCAAAGCTACTTTTGAAGTTGAAGGGGACAAGACAAGCAAGCAGCCCCAGTCTCTGTGCCTCTGTGCGAGCAGTGCCATGGGCAGATGAGGCTGAGCAACAGCTTTCCAGGCTAGCTCTTTCTCCCCGTGAGCTATCTGCAGACGTTCGCATTTTCAGAGCAGGGTTGCAAGAGGCCCCCTGCACGGACCCCCACATCTACGTTTGAAGTTTGAGGTGGCAAGACAAGCAAGCAGCCCCAGTCTCTGTGCCTCTGTGCAAGCAGTGCCATGGGCAGATGAGGCTGAGTAACAGCTTTCCAGGCTAGCTCTTTCTGGCTGCGAGCTATCTGCAGATGTTCGCATTTCAGAGCAGGGCTGCCGGAGGCCCCCTGCACGGAAGCCCAAAGATACATTTGATGTTTGAGGTGGCAAGAGAAGCAAGCAGCCCCAGTCTCTGTGCCTCTGTGCGAGCAGTGCCATGGGCAGATGAGGCTGAGCAACATCTTTCCGAGCTAGCGTCTTCTGAATGTAACCTACAGGAATATGTTTTCATTTTTGGAGCAGGGCTGCGAAATGCTCCTGGCAGGGACCCCGTAATGTACGTTTGAAGTTTGAGGTGTTAAGACAAGCAAGCTGCCCCAGTCTCTGTGCTCCTATGCGAGCAGTGCCATGGGCAGATGAGGCTGAGCAACAGCTTTCCAGGCATGCCCCTTCTGGCTGCGAGGCAGCTGGAGACTTCGCGTTTTGGGAGCAGGGCTGAGAAAAGGGACCAGCAGGGATCCCTTAAGATACGTTTGAAGTTTGAGGAGTCAAGACAAGCAAGCAGCCCCAGTCTCTGTGCCTCTGTGCGAGCAGTGCCATGGGCAGATGGGGCTGAGTAACAGCTTTCCAGGCTAGCCTCTTCTGGCTGCGAGCTACATGCTCAAATACTAGAAGCATATGTGGTTATCACAGAATAAAATTTGTTTAGGGATAACTACTGAAGAAGGAAACATCAGATATACATTTTCTGTAATGACATGTCACACTATTTGAATTAATTTTTTGTTTGGACATAGGAAAATTGTACATAGTTATGAACCTATTCCTCAGGGAATATGTATATATATATTTTTTGCAACCTTTCCAAGCAATTAATTCTGTTTTCTTTGTTTCTTCTGTTCTGTTTATTTTCACATGTAGTATTCTCTTGCGTTTTGTGATATTTTGTTGTGTTCTCCTGTGTTCTGATGTGTACTCATGTTTAGTGTTCCGTTGTGTTCTGTTGTGTTCTGTTGTGTTCTGATGAGTTCTCATGTGTAGTATTGTGTTGTGTTCTGTTTTGTTCTGATGTGTTCTCATGTGTAGTGTTCTTTTGTCTTCTGTTATGATCTGTTGTGTTCTGATGTGTTCTCAGGTGTAGTGTTCTCTTCTGTTGTGTTCTGTTGTGTTCTGTTGTGTTCTGATGTGTATTGTTCTGTTGTGTTCTGTTGAGTTCTCAGGTGTTATCTTCTGTTGTGTTCTGTTGTGTTCTCTTGTGCTCTGTAGTGTTATGATGTGTACGGTTCTGTTGCGTTCTGTTGTGTTCTGATGTCTTCAGTGTGTAGTGTTCTGTTGTATTCTGTATTCTGTATTCTCTCAAGTGTAGTGTTCTCCTGTGTTCTCTTGTGTTCTCACGTGTAGTGTTCTGTTGTGTTCTGTTGTCTTCTGTTGTGTTCTCTTGTGTTCTGATGTGTTCTGCTGTGTACTCATGTATAGTGTTCTGTTGTGTTCTCATGTGTTCTCATGTGTTCTCATCTGCAGTGTTCTGTTCTGTTCTGCATTTTTCTGATGTGCAGAGTTCTGTTGTGTTCTCTTGTGTTCACATGTAGTGTTCTGTTGTGTTTGGTTGTGTTCTGTTGAGTTCTGTTGTGTTCTCATGTGTTCTCTTGTGTTCTGTGTAGTATTCTCTTGTGTTCAGTGTTCGGTTGTGTTCTGGTCTGTTCTGCTGTGTTCTGATGTGTTCTCATATGTAGTGTTCTGTTGTATTCAGATGTGTTCTGTTGTTTTCTGATGTGTTGTGTTCTGTTGTATTCTTTTGTGTTCTCTTGTGTTCTGATGTGTTCTCATGTGTAGTGTTCTGTTGTGTTCTGATGTGTTCTGTTGTATTCTGTTGTGTTTACATGTGTAGTGTTCTGTTGTATTGTGATGTGTTCTGTTGTGTTCACGTGTAGTATTCTCTTGTATTCTGTAATATTGGGTTGTGTTCTGCTGTGTTCTGATGTATACTCATGTTTTGTGTTCTGTTTTTTGTTCTGTTCTGTTGTGTTTTGTTGTGTTCTGATGTGCAGTGTTCTGTTGTGTTCTCTTGTGTTCACATATAGTTTTCTGTTGTGTTCTGTTGTGTTCTGTTGTTTTCTGATGTGTTCTGCTGTGTTTTGATGTGTTGAGTTGTGTTATGATGTATTGTGTTCTGTTGTGTTCTGTTGTGTTCTGCTTTTTTCTGATGTGTTCTGTTGTGTTCTGATATGTTTTCTTGTGTTCTCATTTATAGTGTTCTCCTGTGTTCTGGTGTGTTCTGTTGTGTTCTCTGGTGTTCTGATGTGTTCTCATGTGTAGTGTTGTGTTCTGTTGTGTTCTGTTGTGTTCTCATGTGTAGTGTTCTGTACTGTTCTGTTGTGTTCTCTTGTGAACTATTGTGTTCAATTCTGTTCACATGTGTAGTGTTCTCGTGTTCTGTTCTGTTCTTGTGTGTTCTGTTGTGTTCTGATGTGTTCTCATGTGCAGTGTTCTGTTATGTTTTGAAGTGTTCTCATGTATACTATTGTGTTGTGTTCTGATGTGTTCTGTTGTGTTCTGATGTGTTGTGTTCTGTTGTGTTCTGTTGTGTACTGTTGTGTTCGTTTGTGTTCATTTGTGTTCTGTTGTGTTTTGAAGTGTTCTCATGTATACTATTGTGTTGTGTTCTGATGTGTTCTGTTGTGTTCTGTTGTGTTGTGTTCTGTTGTGTTCTGTTGTGTACTGTTGTGTTCGTTTGTGTTCATTTGTGTTCTGTTGTGTTTTGAAGTGTTCTCATGTGTAGTGTTCTGTTGTGTTCTGTTGTTTTCTGACGTGTTCTCTTTTGTTCTCATTTTTACTGTTATGCTGTGTTCTGTTGTGTTCTGTTGTGTTCTGTTGTGTTCTGTTGTGTTCTTTTGTGTTCTGTTGTGTTCTGTTGTGTTCTCATGTGTAGTGTTCTGTTGTGTTCTGTTGTGTTCTGTTGTGTTCACATGTGTAGTGTTCTTTTGCGTTCTGTTGTGTTTTGAAGTATTCTCATGTGTAGTGTTCACTTGTGTTCAGTGGTGTTCTGTTGTGTTCTCTTGAGTTCTCTTGTGTTCTCTTGTGTTCTCTTGAGTTAATGTGTAGTGTTCTTTTGTTTTCTGTTGTGTTCTCGTGTGTAGTTTTCTATTGTGTTCTGTTGTGTTCTCATGTGTTCTCATGTGTAGTGTTCTGTTGTGTTGACTTGACTTCAGCAAGGCTTTCGACTCTGTCTCCCATAATATCCTCCTAGGGATGCTCAGGCAGTGTGGGCTGGATGAGTGGTCGATGAAGTGGATTGAGAACTGGCTGAATGGCAGAACTCAGAGGGTTGTCATCAGTGGCGCTGAGTCTAGTTGGAGGCTGGTAACTAGAGGTGTCCCTCAGGGGTCAGTGCTGGGCCCAGTCTTGTTTAGCTTCTTCATCAACGACCTGGATGAAGAGTTAGAATGTACCCTCAGCAAGTTTGCTGATGACACCAACCTGGGAGGTGTGGTGGACACAGCGGAAGGCTGTGCTGCCATTCAGCGTGACCTGGATAGGCTGGAAAGCTGGGCAGAGAGGAACCTGATGAGGTTTAACAAAGGCAAATGCAGGGTCCTGCACCTGGGGAGGAACAACCCCATGCATCAGTACAGGCTTGGGGTGGACCTGCTGGAGAGCAGCTCTGCGGAGAGGGACCTGGGTGTCCTGGTGGACGACAGGTTAACCATGAGCCAGCAGTGTGCCCTGGCTGCCAAGAAAACCAATGGGATCCTAGGGTGCATCAAGAAGAGTGCGGCCAGCAGGACGAGGGAGGTTCTGCTTCCCCTCTACTCTGCCCTGGTGAGGCCTCAAATGGAGTACGCTGTCCAGTTCTGGGCTCCCCAGTTCAAAAAAGATGAGGAGCTACTGGAAAGAGTCCAGCGGAGGGCTACAAGGATGGTGAGGGGACTGGAACATGTTCCCTACGAGGAGAGGCTGAGGGAGCTGGGCTTGTTCAGCCTGAAGAAGAGAAGGCAGAGAGGGGACCTAATAAATGCTGATAAATATCTGAAGGGTGGGTGTCAGGAGGATGGGGGCAAGTTCTTTTCAGTGGTGCCCAGTGACAGGACAAGGGGCAATGGGCACAAGCTGAGTCACAGGAAGTTCCACGTGAACATGAGGAAGAACTTCTTCCCTCTGAGGGTGACGGAGCCCTGGCCCAGGCTGCCCAGGGAGGTTGTGGAGTCTCCTTCTCTGGAGATATTGAAGATCCGCCTGGACAAGGTCCTGTGCAGCCTGCTGTAGGTGTCCCGATGTCCTGGGTTTGGCCAGGACAGGGTTAATTTTCACTGGACTCCAGGAAGGGGCACAGCCGGGGGGTGGGGGCTGACCCCACCTGGCCAAACAGAGCCCGATATTCCATACCATGTGACGTCACGCTGGGTTCCGGTGGGGGGGGCGGCGCAGCGGATAGGGACTCATGGCTTGGGGGGGCGCGGCACCGGTGCTGTTCGGGAGAGCAGCTGTCTGGGTCGTTACGGTTCGTTGTTGTGTTTTCTCCTTATTTGTACCGTTGTTGTTACTGTTTCCCTCTGCTGTTCTGTTAAACTGCCCTTATCCCGACCCACCTGTTTCTGCCTCTTTCTTTTCATTCTCCTCCGCACGCCGGCGGGGGGGTGGGGCAGCTGCGTGGCACTTTTGTTGCCGGCGGCACCCGAAACCGAGACATTTAATTGGCGCCCAACGTGGGGGGGGATAACGGCAGGGCTGAGCAGCGGGTGTTAAAACTGCTTTCTTAGATTTTGTTAAATTTTGTTTGTAGGCATTTTTTCTGTGTTACTTAAATAGTCGCCGGTAAAACTGTTTCTGTCTTTCATCAGATGGTTGTGGTTTTTGAATCCGTACTTGCTGTACTTGTTCCCTGTGGTGCTCTTCATCGTCACGGGGAAAAGGATCAGGATTATGATTTTACTGTACTGTACGATATCGACTTATGACATGATGACGTCAATGTGCATGAAATTAGGCTTGTGTTTGCATGCGGCACTGCGGTCATTTCCGTACCTCGGATCCTGTGTCGTAGAATTTGTTAGTAATCAAACCCAGTCTGTGGGGAAAACCGAAGGGGATACCTTCCCCCACTCTTTCGCCCCCCCTCTCTTCCTCAGGCTGGTCCTAACTGCTTTTGAGAATTTCGAGTACCCCTGGGATGCTCAGGGCAGCACTCCCCTTTTGTTATGCCTCCTGAACGGGTTTTGTTTTTTGTTTAGGGTTAAGCAAGTCATTAAGAACATCGTGCAGAGACCTGCCCCGGGGCTGGATAGCTGTGAGTGGCTGGGTGTGTAGGACAGCATGGGCAAGTACCTAGGGCAGTGGGCACCTCCGGTGTTTTTTAAACTCACCCCTGAGGAAGTACAGGATCCGGACAAACTAGTAAAGTATCTGCAAAAAGTGTGCTGCCACCCGGGGAACTCCAGAGAGACACAGATCACCGCAACGTGCTGGGGTCTGGCCCACGCCTACCGAGCCCTGTTCAATACTGTTCAGTGCCTTAAGGGGGAAAGGGGGGGAAACGAAGCAGCAGGCACTGCGACTGGCGCTGCCCCCCCAGCCGGCCCTGCAGCCCCTCCAGCCCAGCAGGCAGTCACAGCCCCCCCGACCGGCACCACGGCTGCTGCAGCCACAGCTGCACGGTCTGCCTCGGTTTCCCTGGCAGGCACAGCAGCGGCTCCAGCCCCAGCTCCAGCCGCAGGCATCGTGGCTGAGCCCAATGACCAACCTGTGCCAGTAGCAGTCGCCCCTGTAAAACTAAAGAAAGGCGCAAAGAGAGCAGATCGCTCTGGGAGGGATGACGATGAGCCAGGGTCATCACGGGAGATAGAGACAGAGATCATCACCCAGTCCCTGTCCCTGGGCGAGCTGCGAGACATGCGGAAAGATTTGAGCCGCCACCCAGGCGAGCACATTGTCACCTGGCTGCTGCGGTGCTGGGATAACGGGGCCAGCAGCTTGGAGTTAGAGCGCAAGGAAGCCAAGCAGCTGGGATCCCTGGCCAGGGATGGGGGCATTGACAAGGCCATTGGGAAAAAGGAACAAAGCCTCAGCCTTTGGAGGAGACTTCTCTCAGGCATGAGGGAGAGGTACCCCTTCAGTGACGATTTTGTATGCTATCCTGGCAAGTGGACCAATATGGAAAGGGGTATTCAGTACTTGAAGGAATTAGCTGTGCGGGAGCTGGTTTACTGTGACACAGACGATGAGCAGGTACCCACAGACCCAGATGACCTCCAGTGCTCACAATCCATGTGGAGGAAGTTTGTGCGGAGCGCACCCTCCTCGCATGCCAACTCACTGGCAGTTGTAAACTGGAAAGGTAAAAAGGCACCAACAGTGGATGAGGTGGCTGTCAGACTCCGCCAATACGAGGAAAGTCTCTCTTCCTCCCTTGTCTCAGCTGTGGAGAAACTGGTCAAGCGACTAGACAGGAATACGTCCTACTCGCCACCTGTACGGGCCAGTGTCTCAGCTATTAGGGGCAGGCGTTACTCTGCTCAGGAGAGGGAATACAGAGGCTATACACCCCGGGGCACCCTGTGGTTCTACCTGCGTGACCACGGAGAGGACATGAGGAAGTGGGATGGAAAACCCACCTCAAGTCTAGAGGCACGAGTCCGTGAGTTGCGAGGTAAAACAATCACAAAAGGGGATTCTGTTAGGAAAAATGCAGCTGCAGTTTCCAGAAGCCAGCTCTCCAGACCAGGTAGACAGTTTGACCTTGATTCCGATCCTCTGGAGGGGACCTCCAAGTCATTCTTACAGCAAGTGAGCAGCAAATTCTCTGACGAGGATTAGAGGGGCCCTGCCTCCAGCCAGGTGGAGGAAAGGGACAACCGTGTTTATTGGTCGGTGTGGATTCGGTGGCCTGGCACGTCAGATCCACAAGAGTATAAAGCTCTAGTGGACACTGGTGCACAGTGTACTTTAATGCCATCAGAGTTCAAAGGGTCAGAGTCCATTTGCATTTCGGGAGTGACAGGGGGGTCCCAAGAGCTGAGTCTACTGGCGGCTGAAGTGAGCCTCACTGGGTAGGACTGGCAGAAGCACCCCATTGTAACTGGCCCCGAGGTTCCGTGCATCCTTGGGACAGACTATCTTAGGAGAGGCTATTTCAAGGACCCAAAGGGGTATCGGTGGGCTTTTGGCATAGCTGCTGTGGAGACGGAAGAAATTAAACAGCTGTCCATTTTGCCTGGTCTCTCGGAGGATCCTTCCATTGTGGGGTTGCTGAGAGTTGAAGAACAACAGGTGCCAATCGCGACCACAACGGTGCACCGGCGACAGTATCGTACCAACCGAGACTCCCTTCTCCCCATTCATCAGCTGATCCGCCAGCTGGAGAGTCAAGGAGTGATCACGAAAACTCGCTCACCCTTTAATAGTCCCATATGGCCAGTGAGAAAATCTACTGGAGAGTGGAGACTGACAATAGACTACCGTGGCCTGAATGAAGTCACACCACCGCTGAGTGCTGCCGTGCCAGACATGCTAGAACTTCAGTATCAGCTGGAGTCAAAGGCAGCCAAGTGGTATGCTACAATTGACATCGCTAATGCATTCTTCTCCATCCCTTTGGCAGCAGAGTGCAGGCCACAGTTTGCTTTCACCTGGAGGGGCATCCAGTACACCTGGAACCGACTGCCCCAGGGGTGGAAACACAGTCCCACCATTTGCCATGGACTAATCCAGACTGCACTGGAAAAGGGTGAAGCTCCAGAACATCTGCAGTACATCGACGACATCATTATATGGGGCGACACAGCGGAGGAGGTTTTTGAGAAAGGGGAGAAAATAGTTCAGATCCTTCTGAAAGCCGGTTTCGCCATTAAGCGAAGTAAAGTCAAGGGACCTGCTCAAGAGATCCAGTTTTTGGGAATAAAATGGCAGGATGGGTGCCGTCAAATCCCAATGGATGTCATCAACAAAATAGTAGCTATGTCTCCACCAACCAGCAAAAAGGAAGCACAGGCCTTCCTGGGTGTTGTGGGTTTTTGGAGGATGCACATCCCAAATTACAGCCAGATTGTAAGTCCTCTGTACCACGTGACCCGGAAGAAGAATGATTTTGAATGGGACCCTGAGCAACGACAGGCATTTGAACAAATTATACAGGAGATAGTTCATGCCGTAGCCCTTGGTCCAGTCCGGTCAGGGCAAGATGTTAAAAACGTGCTCTACACCGCAGCCGGGGAGAATGGCCCAACCTGGAGCCTCTGGCAGAAAGCACCAGGGGAGACTCGAGGTCGACCCCTGGGGTTCTGGAGCTGGGGATACAAAGGATCGGAGGCCCGCTATACTTCCACTGAAAAAGAGATTCTGGCAGCATATGAAGGCGTTCGAGCTGCTTCAGAAGTGGTCGGCACTGAAGCACAGCTCCTCCTAGCATCACGGTTGCCGGTCCTGGGCTGGATGTTCAAAGAGAGGGTCCCCTCTACTCATCATGCCACTGATGCTACGTGGAGTAAGTGGGTCGCTCTGATCACCCAGCGTGCCCGAATGGGAAACCCCAGTCGCCCAGGAATTCTGGAGGTCATCATGGACTGGCCAGAAGGCAAAGATTTTGGAGCATCGCCAGAGGAGGAGGTGACACGTGCTGAAGAGGCCCCACTGTATAACCAGCTGCCAGAATATAAGAAACAGTATGCCCTGTTCACGGATGGGTCCTGTCGCATTGTGGGGAAGCAGCGGAGGTGGAAGGCTGCTGTATGGAGCCCTACACGACAAGTCGCAGAAACTGCCGAGGGAGAAGGTGAGTCCAGCCAGTTTGCAGAGGTGAAAGCCATCCAGCTGGCTTTAGACATTGCCAGTCGAGAGAAGTGGCCAGTGCTCTATCTTTACACCGACTCCTGAATGGTGGCCAATGCCTTGTGGGGGTGGCTGCAGCAATGGAACAAGAACAACTGTCAGCGCAGAGGCAAACCTATCTGGGCTGCCCCATTGTGGCAAGATATTGCTGCCCGCCTGGAGCAGTTGGTTGTAAAAGTGCCTCACATGGACGCTCACATCCCTAAGAGTCTGGCCACTGAGGAACATCAAAACAACCACCAGGTAGATCAGGCTGCTAAGATTGAAGTGGCTCAGGTGGATCTGGACTGGCAACATATGGGTGAACTGTTTATAGCTCGGTGGGCCCATGACACCTCGGGCCACCAAGGAAGAGACGCGACTTACCGATGGGCTCGTGACCGATGGGTGGACATGGCTATGGATACCATCACACAGGTTATCCATGAATGTGAAACATGTGCTGCAATCAAGCAAGCCAAGCGGGTAAAGCCTCAGTGGTATGGAGGACGATGGCTAAAATATAAATATGGGGAGGCTTGACAGATTGACTACATCACACTGCCACAAACCCGCCAAGGCAAGCGCTATGTGTTCACAATGGTGGAGGCCACCACCGGATGGCTGGAAACCTACCCTGTGCCCCATGCCACCGCCCGGAATACCATCCTGGGCCTGGAAAAACAAATCCTGTGGTGACATGGCACCCCCGAAAGAATTGAGTCAGAAAACGGGACTCATTTTCGTAACAGCCTCATAGACACCTGGGCCAAAGAACACAGTATTGAGTGGGTGTATCACATCCCCTACCATGCACCAGCCTCTGGAAAGATCAAGCAGTACAATGGGCTGCTAAAAAACCTATCTGAGGGCAATGGGGGGGTGGGACTTTAAAAAATTGGGATCCCCATTTAGCAAAGGTCACCTGGTTGGTTAACAACCGGGGATCCACCAACCAGCCTGGTCCTGCCCAGTCAAAACCTCAGTGCCCCGTAGAAGCAGATAAAGTCCCTGTAGTGCACATGCGGAACATGTTAGGGAAGACGGTTTGGGTTAGTCCTGCCTCGGGCAAAGGCAAGCCCGTCCGCGGGATTGCTTTTGCTCAAGGTCCTGGGTGTACCTGGTGGGTAATGCGGAAGGATGGGGAAGTCGGATGTGTACCTCATGGGGATTTGATTACGGGCGAGAATAGTCCATAAATAAATTGTATAAAGTTAATTGTTAAATAACCCTGTCACTGTCTGTCATCACTGTTATAATTGTTATATTTTGTACCAGTAGTAGCATAGTGAGAATCATCGAGATTAAAGAAGGATGGACTTTTTTGATGAAAACCTAGCAGAGCACAGTGATGATGGAACTGGACCTGGTTTTCAACAACTGGCATCCAGCAACTTCATCAAGATCAACATCTCCTGCAGACTGTGGGCACGGGCCGCACCAGATACATCAGCCGTGAGCTCCGGATGCAGCAAGTGACCGCCCACCACCACACATCACCCCTCCAGCCACGGAAGACCCTTACGACAGATGGAGCCCAAAGTCATGGATTAAATGAACTCAATGTACACTTTAGAGTGATGATCCATAGACTAAGGGAATGATATCTGGAGACAGGAGAAGTGGTGGTGATCAACTGGACAATGGGGGACCTGGGCATGACGTAGATGGTATGGAATAAAGGGTGGATAATGTCCTGGGTTCGGCCAGGACAGGGTTAATTTTCACTGGACTCCAGGAAGGGGCACAGGCAGGGGGTGGGGGCTGACCCCACCTGGCCGAACAGAGCCCGGTGTTCCATACCATGTGACGTCACGCTGGGTTCCGGTGGGGGGGGGGGGGTGGCGGCGGGAAGGCACTTGCGGCTTGGGGGGACGCAGCGCCGGTCCTGTTTCGGGAGAGCAGCTGTCTGGGTTGTACGGTTCGTTGTTGTGTTTTCTCCTTATTTGTATCGTTGTTGTTCCTGTTTTCCCTCTGTTTGCTGTTCTGTTAAACTGCCCTTATCCCGACCCACCTGTTTCTGCCTCTTTCTTTTCATTCTCCTCCGCACGCCGGCGGGGGGAGGGGCGGCTGCGTGGCGCTTTTGTTGCCGGCAGCAGCCGAAACCGAAACAGTTTTTCAGCAATTTAAGTCACAGATACGATCTGTAATGGAACAGATGACACTAACTGCATCTGACCATCCTAATATACTCCAGATGTTTATCTTTGCAAATATTGTTAGCTTGCAGTAGACTTTGTGCAAAGGTAGCAAGAGGAAGAGAAGTCTGTCTTTGAATTTTAAAGCTTTCTTTGCATGTGTCATTTTGTGTCCTTCTGTCTACGTGACTCGCAGCACTACACTGCACGTTCTGCGGAGCCCCTGATCTGCTAGTGACATTAACGGCTAGCTGGGTGGTGGTGGAAGGGTGCCAGTTCTCGCAGTGCGATTTCAGTAAGGAATTTCAAACTAGTTAGACTTCCCTAAAATCCAGAAACTCATTTAGCAGTTCAGGAAGAGGTGGTGGTGTTGCCTTGTCCTGCCAGTGCTGAGTGCTGTATGTCCTGGGTTCGGCCAGAACAGGGTTAATTTTCACCGGACTCCAGGAAGGGGCACAGCCGGGGGGTGGGGGCTGACCCCACCTAGCCGAACAGAGCCCGGTGTTTCATACCATGTGACGTCACGCTGGGTTCCGGTGGGGGGGGCGGGGCGGCGGGAAGGCACTCGCGGCTTGGGGGGACGCAGCGCCGGTCCTGTTTCGGGAGATCAGCTGTCTGGGTTGTACGGTTCGTTGTTGTATTTTCTCCTTATTTGTATCGTTGTTGTTCCTGTTTTCCCTCTGTTTGCTGTTCTGTTAAACTGCCCTTATCCCGACCCACCTGTTTCTGCCTCTTTCTTTTCATTCTCCTCCACACGCCGGCGGGGGGAGGGGCGGCCGCGTGGCGCTTTTGTTGCCGGCGGCAGCCGAAACCGAAACAGTTTTTCAGCAATTTAAGTCACAGATACGATCTGTAATGGGACAGATGACACTAACTGCATCTGACCATCCTAATATACTCCAGATGTTTATCTTTGCAAATATTGTTAGCTTGCAGTAGACTTTGTGCAAAGGTAGCAAGAGGAAGAGAAGTCTGTCTTTGAATTTTAAAGCTTTCTTTGCATGTGTCATTTTGTGTCCTTCTGTCTACGCGACTCGCAGCACTACACTGCACGTTCTGCGGAGCCCCTGATCTGCTAGTGACATTAACGGCTAGCTGGGTGGTGGTGGAAGGGTGCCAGTTCTCGCAGTGCGATTTCAGTAAGGAATTTCAAACTAGTTAGACTTCCCTAAAATCCAGAAACTCATTTACCAGTTCAGGAAGAGGTGGTGGTGTTGCCTTGTCCTGCCAGTGCTGAGTGCTGTATGTCCTGGGTTCGGCCAGAACAGGGTTAATTTTCACCGGACTCCAGGAAGGGGCACAGCCGGGGGGTGGGGGCTGACCCCACCTGGCCGAACAGAGCCCGGTGTTCCATACCCTGTGACGTCACGCTGGGTTCCGGTGGGGGGGGCGGGGCGGCGGGAAGGCACTCGCGGCTTGGGGGGACGCAGCGCCGGTCCTGTTTCGGGAGATCAGCTGTCTGGGTTGTACGGTTCGTTGTTGTATTTTCTCCTTATTTGTATCGTTGTTGTTCCTGTTTTCCCTCTGTTTGCTGTTCTGTTAAACTGCCCTTATCCCGACCCACCTGTTTCTGCCTCTTTCTTTTCATTCTCCTCCACACGCCGGCGGGGGGAGGGGCGGCCGCGTGGCGCTTTTGTTGCCGGAGGCAGCCGAAACCGAAACAGTTTTTCAGCAATTTAAGTCACAGATACGATCTGTAATGGGACAGATGACACTAACTGCATCTGACCATCCTAATATACTCCAGATGTTTATCTTTGCAAATATTGTTAGCTTGCAGTAGACTTTGTGCAAAGGTAGCAAGAGGAAGAGAAGTCTGTCTTTGAATTTTAAAGCTTTCTTTGCATGTGTCATTTTGTGTCCTTCTGTCTACGCGACTCGCAGCACTACACTGCACGTTCTGCGGAGCCCCTGATCTGCTAGTGACATTAACGGCTAGCTGGGTGGTGGTGGAAGGGTGCCAGTTCTCGCAGTGCGATTTCAGTAAGGAATTTCAAACTAGTTAGACTTCCCTAAAATCCAGAAACTCATTTACCAGTTCAGGAAGAGGTGGTGGTGTTGCCTTGTCCTGCCAGTGCTGAGTGCTGTATGTCCTGGGTTCGGCCAGAACAGGGTTAATTTTCACCGGACTCCAGGAAGGGGCACAGCCGGGGGGTGGGGGCTGACCCCACCTGGCCGAACAGAGCCCGGTGTTCCATACCCTGTGACGTCACGCTGGGTTCCGGTGGGGGGGGCGGGGCGGCGGGAAGGCACTCGCGGCTTGGGGGGACGCAGCGCCGGTCCTGTTTCGGGAGAGCGGCTGTCTGGGTTGTACGGTTCGTTGTTGTGTTTTCTCCTTATTTGTATCGTTGTTGTTCCTGTTTTCCCTCTGTTTGCTGTTCTGTTAAACTGCCCTTATCCCGACCCACCTGTTTCTGCCTCTTTCTTTTCATTCTCCTCCGCACGCCGGCGGGGGGAGGGGCGGCTGCGTGGCGCTTTTGTTGCCGGCGGCAGCCGAAACCGAAACAGTTTTTCAGCAATTTAAGTCACAGATACGATCTGTAATGGGACAGATGACACTAACTGCATCTGACCATCCTAATATACTCCAGATGTTTATCTTTGCAAATATTGTTAGCTTGCAGTAGACTTTGTGCAAAGGTAGCAAGAGGAAGAGAAGTCTGTCTTTGAATTTTAAAGCTTTCTTTGCATGTGTCATTTTGTGTCCTTCTGTCTACGTGACTCGCAGCACTACACTGCACGTTCTGCGGAGCCCCTGATCTGCTAGTGACATTAACGGCTAGCTGGGTGGTGGTGGAAGGGTGCCAGTTCTCGCAGTGCGATTTCAGTAAGGAATTTCAAACTAGTTAGACTTCCCTAAAATCCAGAAACTCATTTACCAGTTCAGGAAGAGGTGGTGGTGTTGCCTTGTCCTGCCAGTGCTGAGTGCTGTATGTCCTGGGTTCGGCCAGAACAGGGTTAATTTTCACCGGACTCCAGGAAGGGGCACAGCCGGGGGGTGGGGGCTGACCCCACCTGGCCGAACAGAGCCCCGTGTTCCATACCCTGTGACGTCACGCTGGGTTCCGGTGGGGGGGGCGGGGCGGCGGGAAGGCACTCGCGGCTTGGGGGGACGCAGCGCCGGTCCTGTTTCGGGAGAGCGGCTGTCTGGGTTGTACGGTTCGTTGTTGTGTTTTCTCCTTATTTGTATCGTTGTTGTTCCTGTTTTCCCTCTGTTTGCTGTTCTGTTAAACTGCCCTTATCCCGACCCACCTGTTTCTGCCTCTTTCTTTTCATTCTCCTCCGCACGCCGGCGGGGGGGAGGGGCGGCTGCGTGGCGCTTTTGTTGCCGGCGGCAGCCGAAACCGAAACAGTTTTTCAGCAATTTAAGTCACAGATACGATCTGTAATGGGACAGATGACACTAACTGCATCTGACCATCCTAATATACTCCAGATGTTTATCTTTGCAAATATTGTTAGCTTGCAGTAGACTTTGTGCAAAGGTAGCAAGAGGAAGAGAAGTCTGTCTTTGAATTTTAAAGCTTTCTTTGCATGTGTCATTTTGTGTCCTTCTGTCTACGTGACTCGCAGCACTACACTGCACGTTCTGCGGAGCCCCTGATCTGCTAGTGACATTAACGGCTAGCTGGGTGGTGGTGGAAGGGTGCCAGTTCTCGCAGTGCGATTTCAGTAAGGAATTTCAAACTAGTTAGACTTCCCTAAAATCCAGAAACTCATTTAGCAGTTCAGGAAGAGGTGGTGGTGTTGCCTTGTCCTGCCAGTGCTGAGTGCTGTATGTCCTGGGTTCGGCCAGAACAGGGTTAATTTTCACCGGACTCCAGGAAGGGGCACAGCCGGGGGGTGGGGGCTGACCCCACCTGGCCGAACAGAGCCCCGTGTTCCATACCCTGTGACGTCACGCTGGGTTCCGGTGGGGGGGGCGGGGCGGCGGGAAGGCACTCGCGGCTTGGGGGGACGCAGCGCCGGTCCTGTTTCGGGAGAGCGGCTGTCTGGGTTGTACGGTTCGTTGTTGTGTTTTCTCCTTATTTGTATCGTTGTTGTTCCTGTTTTCCCTCTGTTTGCTGTTCTGTTAAACTGCCCTTATCCCGACCCACCTGTTTCTGCCTCTTTCTTTTCATTCTCCTCCGCACGCCGGCGGGGGGAGGGGCGGCTGCGTGGCGCTTTTGTTGCCGGCGGCAGCCGAAACCGAAACAGTTTTTCAGCAATTTAAGTCACAGATACGATCTGTAATGGGACAGATGACACTAACTGCATCTGACCATCCTAATATACTCCAGATGTTTATCTTTGCAAATATTGTTAGCTTGCAGTAGACTTTGTGCAAAGGTAGCAAGAGGAAGAGAAGTCTGTCTTTGAATTTTAAAGCTTTCTTTGCATGTGTCATTTTGTGTCCTTCTGTCTACGTGACTCGCAGCACTACACGGCACGTTCTGCGGAGCCCCTGATCTGCTAGTGACATTAACGGCTAGCTGGGTGGTGGTGGAAGGGTGCCAGTTCTCGCAGTGCGATTTCAGTAAGGAATTTCAAACTAGTTAGACTTCCCTAAAATCCAGAAACTCATTTAGCAGTTCAGGAAGAGGTGGTGGTGTTGCCTTGTCCTGCCAGTGCTGAGTGCTGTATGTCCTGGGTTCGGCCAGAACAGGGTTAATTTTCACCGGACTCCAGGAAGGGGCACAGCCGGGGGGTGGGGGCTGACCCCACCTGGCCGAACAGAGCCCGGTGTTCCATACCCTGTGACGTCACGCTGGGTTCCGGTGGGGGGGGCAGGGCGGCGGGAAGGCACTCGCGGCTTGGGGGGACGCAGCGCCGGTCCTGTTTCGGGAGAGCGGCTGTCTGGGTTGTACGGTTCGTTGTTGTGTTTTCTCCTTATTTGTATCGTTGTTGTTCCTGTTTTCCCTCTGTTTGCTGTTCTGTTAAACTGCCCTTATCCCGACCCACCTGTTTCTGCCTCTTTCTTTTCATTCTCCTCCGCACGCCGGCAGGGGGAGGGGCGGCTGCGTGGCGCTTTTGTTGCCGGCGGCAGCCGAAACCGAAACAGTTTTTCAGCAATTTAAGTCACAGATACGATCTGTAATGGGACAGATGACACTAACTGCATCTGACCATCCTAATATACTCCAGATGTTTATCTTTGCAAATATTGTTAGCTTGCAGTAGACTTTGTGCAAGGGTAGCAAGAGGAAGAGAAGTCTGTCTTTGAATTTTAAAGCTTTCTTTGCATGTGTCATTTTGTGTCCTTCTGTCTACGCGACTCGCAGCACTACACTGCACGTTCTGCGGAGCCCCTGATCTGCTAGTGACATTAACGGCTAGCTGGGTGGTGGTGGAAGGGTGCCAGTTCTCGCAGTGCGATTTCAGTAAGGAATTTCAAACTAGTTAGACTTCCCTAAAATCCAGAAACTCATTTAGCAGTTCAGGAAGAGGTGGTGGTGTTGCCTTGTCCTGCCAGTGCTGAGTGCTGTATGTCCTGGGTTCGGCCAGAACAGGGTTAATTTTCACCGGACTCCAGGAAGGGGCACAGCCGGGGGGGTGGGGGCTGACCCCACCTGGCCGAACAGAGCCCGGTGTTCCATACCCTGTGACGTCACGCTGGGTTCCGGTGGGGGGGGCGGGGCGGCGGGAAGGCACTCGCGGCTTGAGGGGACGCAGCGCCGGTCCTGTTTCGGGAGAGCGGCTGTCTGGGTTGTACGGTTCGTTGTTGTGTTTTCTCCTTATTTGTATCATTGTTGTTCCTGTTTTCCCTCTGTTTGCTGTTCTGTTAAACTGCCCTTATCCCGACCCACCTGTTTCTGCCTCTTTCTTTTCATTCTCCTCCGCACGCCGGCGGGGGGAGGGGCGGCTGCGTGGCGCTTTTGTTGCCGGCGGCAGCCGAAACCGAAACAGTTTTTCAGCAATTTAAGTCACAGATACGATCTGTAATGGGACAGATGACACTAACTGCATCTGACCATCCTAATATACTCCAGATGTTTATCTTTGCAAATATTGTTAGCTTGCAGTAGACTTTGTGCAAAGGTAGCAAGAGGAAGAGAAGTCTGTCTTTGAATTTTAAAGCTTTCTTTGCATGTGTCATTTTGTGTCCTTCTGTCTACGCGACTCGCAGCACTACACTGCACGTTCTGCGGAGCCCCTGATCTGCTAGTGACATTAACGGCTAGCTGGGTGGTGGTGGAAGGGTGCCAGTTCTCGCAGTGCGATTTCAGTAAGGAATTTCAAACTAGTTAGACTTCCCTATAAATCCAGAAACTCATTTACCAGTTCAGGAAGAGGTGGTGGTGTTGCCTTGTCCTGCCAGTGCTGAATGCTGTATGTCCTGGGTTCGGCCAGGACAGGGTTAATTTTCACCGGACTCCAGGAAGGGGCACAGCCGGGGGGTGGGGGCTGACCCCACCTGGCCGAACAGAGCCCGGTGTTCCATACCCTGTGATGTCACGCTGGGTTCCGGTGGGGGGGGGCGGGGCGGCGGGAAGGCACTCGCGGCTTGGGGGGACGCAGCGCCGGTCCTGTTTCGGGAGAGCGGCTGTCTGGGTTGTACGGTTCGTTGTTGTGTTTTCTCCTTATTTGTATCGTTGTTGTTCCTGTTTTCCCTCTGTTTGCTGTTCTGTTAAACTGCCCTTATCCCGACCCACCTGTTTCTGCCTCTTTCTTTTCATTCTCCTCCGCACGCCGGCGGGGGGAGGGGCGGCCGCGTGGCGCTTTTGTTGCCGGCGGCAGCCGAAACCGAAACAGTTTTTCAGCAATTTAAGTCACAGATACGATCTGTAATGGGACAGATGACACTAACTGCATCTGACCATCCTAATATACTCCAGATGTTTATCTTTGCAAATATTGTTAGCTTGCAGTAGACTTTGTGCAAGGGTAGCAAGAGGAAGAGAAGTCTGTCTTTGAATTTTAAAGCTTTCTTTGCATGTGTCATTTTGTGTCCTTCTGTCTACGCGACTCGCAGCACTACACTGCACGTTCTGCGGAGCCCCTGATCTGCTAGTGACATTAACGGCTAGCTGGGTGGTGGTGGAAGGGTGCCAGTTCTCGCAGTGCGATTTCAGTAAGGAATTTCAAACTAGTTAGACTTCCCTAAAATCCAGAAACTCATTTAGCAGTTCAGGAAGAGGTGGTGGTGTTGCCTTGTCCTGCCAGTGCTGAGTGCTGTATGTCCTGGGTTCGGCCAGAACAGGGTTAATTTTCACCGGACTCCAGGAAGGGGCACAGCCGGGGGGTGGGGGCTGACCCCACCTGGCCGAACAGAGCCCGGTGTTCCATACCCTGTGACGTCACGCTGGGTTCCGGTGGGGGGGGCGGGGCGGCGGGAAGGCACTCGCGGCTTGAGGGGACGCAGCGCCGGTCCTGTTTCGGGAGAGCGGCTGTCTGGGTTGTACGGTTCGTTGTTGTGTTTTCTCCTTATTTGTATCATTGTTGTTCCTGTTTTCCCTCTGTTTGCTGTTCTGTTAAACTGCCCTTATCCCGACCCACCTGTTTCTGCCTCTTTCTTTTCATTCTCCTCCGCACGCCGGCGGGGGGAGGGGCGGCTGCGTGGCGCTTTTGTTGCCGGCGGCAGCCGAAACCGAAACAGTTTTTCAGCAATTTAAGTCACAGATACGATCTGTAATGGGACAGATGACACTAACTGCATCTGACCATCCTAATATACTCCAGATGTTTATCTTTGCAAATATTGTTAGCTTGCAGTAGACTTTGTGCAAAGGTAGCAAGAGGAAGAGAAGTCTGTCTTTGAATTTTAAAGCTTTCTTTGCATGTGTCATTTTGTGTCCTTCTGTCTACGTGACTCGCAGCACTACACTGCACGTTCTGCGGAGCCCCTGATCTGCTAGTGACATTAACGGCTAGCTGGGTGGTGGTGGAAGGGTGCCAGTTCTCGCAGTGCGATTTCAGTAAGGAATTTCAAACTAGTTAGACTTCCCTAAAATCCAGAAACTCATTTAGCAGTTCAGGAAGAGGTGGTGGTGTTGCCTTGTCCTGCCAGTGCTGAGTGCTGTATGTCCTGGGTTCGGCCAGAACAGGGTTAATTTTCACCGGACTCCAGGAAGTGGCACAGCCGGGGGGTGGGGGCTGACCCCACCTGGCCGAACAGAGCCCGGTGTTCCATACCCTGTGACATCACGCTGGGTTCCGGTGGGGGGGGCGGGGCGGCGGGAAGGCACTCGCGGCTTGGGGGGACGCAGCGCCGGTCCTGTTTCGGGAGAGCGGCTGTCTGGGTTGTACGGTTCGTTGTTGTGTTTTCTCCTTATTTGTATCGTTGTTGTTCCTGTTTTCCCTCTGTTTGCTGTTCTGTTAAACTGCCCTTATCCCGACCCACCTGTTTCTGCCTCTTTCTTTTCATTCTCCTCCGCACGCCGGCGGGGGGAGGGGCGGCTGCGTGGCGCTTTTGTTGCCGGCGGCAGCCGAAACCGAAACAGTTTTTCAGCAATTTAAGTCACAGATACGATCTGTAATGGGACAGATGACACTAACTGCATCTGACCATCCTAATATACTCCAGATGTTTATCTTTGCAAATATTGTTAGCTTGCAGTAGACTTTGTGCAAAGGTAGCAAGAGGAAGAGAAGTCTGTCTTTGAATTTTAAAGCTTTCTTTGCATGTGTCATTTTGTGTCCTTCTGTCTACGCGACTCGCAGCACTACACTGCATGTTCTGCGGAGCCCCTGATCTGCTAGTGACATTAACGGCTAGCTGGGTGGTGGTGGAAGGGTGCCAGTTCTCGCAGTGCGATTTCAGTAAGGAATTTCAAACTAGTTAGACTTCCCTATAAATCCAGAAACTCATTTAGCAGTTCAGGAAGAGGTGGTGGTGTTGCCTTGTCCTGCCAGTGCTGAGTGCTGTATGTCCTGGGTTCGGTCAGAACAGGGTTAATTTTCACCGGACTCCAGGAAGGGGCACAGCCGGGGGGTGGGGGCTGACCCCACCTGGCCGAACAGAGCCCGGTGTTTCATACCATGTGACGTCACGCTGGGTTCCGGTGGGGGGGGGCGGGGCGGCGCGAAGGCACTCGCGGCTTGGGGGGACGCAGCGCCGGTCCTGTTTCGGGAGAGCGGCTGTCTGGGTTGTACGGTTCGTTGTTGTGTTTTCTCCTTATTTGTATCGTTGTTGTTCCTGTTTTCCCTCTGTTTGCTGTTCTGTTAAACTGCCCTTATCCCGACCCACCTGTTTCTGCCTCTTTCTTTTCATTCTCCTCCGCACGCCGGCGGGGGGAGGGGCGGCCGCGTGGCGCTTTTGTTGCCGGCGGCAGCCGAAACCGAAACAGTTTTTCAGCAATTTAAGTCACAGATACGATCTGTAATGGGACAGATGACACTAACTGCATCTGACCATCCTAATATACTCCAGATGTTTATCTTTGCAAATATTGTTAGCTTGCAGTAGACTTTGTGCAAAGGTAGCAAGAGGAAGAGAAGTCTGTCTTTGAATTTTAAAGCTTTCTTTGCATGTGTCATTTTGTGTCCTTCTGTCTACGCGACTCGCAGCACTACACTGCACGTTCTGCGGAGCCCCTGATCTGCTAGTGACATTAACGGCTAGCTGGGTGGTGGTGGAAGGGTGCCAGTTCTCGCAGTGCGATTTCAGTAAGGAATTTCAAACTAGTTAGACTTCCCTAAAATCCAGAAACTCATTTACCAGTTCAGGAAGAGGTGGTGGTGTTGCCTTGTCCTGCCAGTGCTGAGTGCTGTATGTCCTGGGTTCGGCCAGAACAGGGTTAATTTTCACCGGACTCCAGGAAGGGGCACAGCCGGGGGGTGGGGGCTGACCCCACCTGGCCGAACAGAGCCCGGTGTTCCATACCCTGTGACGTCACGCTGGGTTCCGGTGGGGGGGGCGGGGCGGCGGGAAGGCACTCGCGGCTTGGGGGGACGCAGCGCCGGTCCTGTTTCGGGAGAGCGGCTGTCTGGGTTGTACGGTTCGTTGTTGTGTTTTCTCCTTATTTGTATCGTTGTTGTTCCTGTTTTCCCTCTGTTTGCTGTTCTGTTAAACTGCCCTTATCCCGACCCACCTGTTTCTGCCTCTTTCTTTTCATTCTCCTCCGCACGCCGGCGGGGGGAGGGGCGGCCGCGTGGCGCTTTTGTTGCCGGCGGCAGCCGAAACCGAAACAGTTTTTCAGCAATTTAAGTCACAGATACGATCTGTAATGGGACAGATGACACTAACTGCATCTGACCATCCTAATATACTCCAGATGTTTATCTTTGCAAATATTGTTAGCTTGCAGTAGACTTTGTGCAAAGGTAGCAAGAGGAAGAGAAGTCTGTCTTTGAATTTTAAAGCTTTCTTTGCATGTGTCATTTTGTGTCCTTCTGTCTACGTGACTCGCAGCACTACACGGCACGTTCTGCGGAGCCCCTGATCTGCTAGTGACATTAACGGCTAGCTGGGTGGTGGTGGAAGGGTGCCAGTTCTCGCAGTGCGATTTCAGTAAGGAATTTCAAACTAGTTAGACTTCCCTAAAATCCAGAAACTCATTTAGCAGTTCAGGAAGAGGTGGTGGTGTTGCCTTGTCCTGCCAGTGCTGAGTGCTGTATGTCCTGGGTTCGGCCAGAACAGGGTTAATTTTCACCGGACTCCAGGAAGGGGCACAGCCGGGGGGTGGGGGCTGACCCCACCTGGCCGAACAGAGCCCGGTGTTCCATACCCTGTGACGTCACGCTGGGTTCCGGTGGGGGGGGGCGGGGCGGCGCGAAGGCACTCGCGGCTTGGGGGGACGCAGCGCCGGTCCTGTTTCGGGAGAGCGGCTGTCTGGGTTGTACGGTTCGTTGTTGTGTTTTCTCCTTATTTGTATCGTTGTTGTTCCTGTTTTCCCTCTGTTTGCTGTTCTGTTAAACTGCCCTTATCCCGACCCACCTGTTTCTGCCTCTTTCTTTTCATTCTCCTCCGCACGCCGGCGGGGGGAGGGGCGGCTGCGTGGCGCTTTTGTTGCCGGCGGCAGCCGAAACCGAAACAGTTTTTCAGCAATTTAAGTCACAGATACGATCTGTAATGGGACAGATGACACTAACTGCATCTGACCATCCTAATATACTCCAGATGTTTATCTTTGCAAATATTGTTAGCTTGCAGTAGACTTTGTGCAAAGGTAGCAAGAGGAAGAGAAGTCTGTCTTTGAATTTTAAAGCTTTCTTTGCATGTGTCATTTTGTGTCCTTCTGTCTACGCGACTCGCAGCACTACACTGCACGTTCTGCGGAGCCCCTGATCTGCTAGTGACATTAACGGCTAGCTGGGTGGTGGTGGAAGGGTGCCAGTTCTCGCAGTGCGATTTCAGTAAGGAATTTCAAACTAGTTAGACTTCCCTAAAATCCAGAAACTCATTTAGCAGTTCAGGAAGAGGTGGTGGTGTTGCCTTGTCCTGCCAGTGCTGAGTGCTGTATGTCCTGGGTTCGGCCAGAACAGGGTTAATTTTCACCGGACTCCAGGAAGGGGCACAGCCGGGGGGTGGGGGCTGACCCCACCTGGCCGAACAGAGCCCGGTGTTCCATACTCTGTGACGTCACGCTGGGTTCCGGTGGGGGGGGCGGGGCGGCGGGAAGGCACTCGCGGCTTGAGGGGACGCAGCGCCGGTCCTGTTTCGGGAGAGCGGCTGTCTGGGTTGTACGGTTCGTTGTTGTGTTTTCTCCTTATTTGTATCATTGTTGTTCCTGTTTTCCCTCTGTTTGCTGTTCTGTTAAACTGCCCTTATCCCGACCCACCTGTTTCTGCCTCTTTCTTTTCATTCTCCTCCGCACGCCGGCGGGGGGAGGGGCGGCTGCGTGGCGCTTTTGTTGCCGGCGGCAGCCGAAACCGAAACAGTTTTTCAGCAATTTAAGTCACAGATACGATCTGTAATGGGACAGATGACACTAACTGCATCTGACCATCCTAATATACTCCAGATGTTTATCTTTGCAAATATTGTTAGCTTGCAGTAGACTTTGTGCAAAGGTAGCAAGAGGAAGAGAAGTCTGTCTTTGAATTTTAAAGCTTTCTTTGCATGTGTCATTTTGTGTCCTTCTGTCTACGTGACTCGCAGCACTACACGGCACGTTCTGCGGAGCCCCTGATCTGCTAGTGACATTAACGGCTAGCTGGGTGGTGGTGGAAGGGTGCCAGTTCTCGCAGTGCGATTTCAGTAAGGAATTTCAAACTAGTTAGACTTCCCTAAAATCCAGAAACTCATTTAGCAGTTCAGGAAGAGGTGGTGGTGTTGCCTTGTCCTGCCAGTGCTGAGTGCTGTATGTCCTGGGTTCGGCCAGAACAGGGTTAATTTTCACCGGACTCCAGGAAGGGGCACAGCCGGGGGGTGGGGGCTGACCCCACCTGGCCGAACAGAGCCCGGTGTTCCATACCCTGTGACGTCACGCTGGGTTCCGGTGGGGGGGGCGGGGCAGCGGGAAGGCACTCGCGGCTTGGGGGGACGCAGCGCCGGTCCTGTTTCGGGAGAGCGGCTGTCTGGGTTGTACGGTTCGTTGTTGTGTTTTCTCCTTATTTGTATCGTTGTTGTTCCTGTTTTCCCTCTGTTTGCTGTTCTGTTAAACTGCCCTTATCCCGACCCACCTGTTTCTGCCTCTTTCTTTTCATTCTCCTCCACACGCCGGCGGGGGGAGGGGCGGCTGCATGGCGCTTTTGTTGCCGGCGGCAGCCGAAACCGAAACAGTTTTTCAGCAATTTAAGTCACAGATACGATCTGTAATGGGACAGATGACACTAACTGCATCTGACCATCCTAATATACTCCAGATGTTTATCTTTGCAAATATTGTTAGCTTGCAGTAGACTTTGTGCAAAGGTAGCAAGAGGAAGAGAAGTCTGTCTTTGAATTTTAAAGCTTTCTTTGCATGTGTCATTTTGTGTCCTTCTGTCTACGCGACTCGCAGCACTACACTGCACGTTCTGCGGAGCCCCTGATCTGCTAGTGACATTAACGGCTAGCTGGGTGGTGGTGGAAGGGTGCCAGTTCTCGCAGTGCGATTTCAGTAAGGAATTTCAAACTAGTTAGACTTCCCTAAAATCCAGAAACTCATTTACCAGTTCAGGAAGAGGTGGTGGTGTTGCCTTGTCCTGCCAGTGCTGAGTGCTGTATGTCCTGGGTTCGGCCAGAACAGGGTTAATTTTCACCGGACTCCAGGAAGGGGCACAGCCGGGGGGTGGGGGCTGACCCCACCTGGCCGAACAGAGCCCGGTGTTCCATACCCTGTGACGTCACGCTGGGTTCCGGTGGGGGGGGCGGGGCGGCGGGAAGGCACTCGCGGCTTGGGGGGACGCAGCGCCGGTCCTGTTTCGGGAGAGCGGCTGTCTGGGTTGTACGGTTCGTTGTTGTGTTTTCTCCTTATTTGTATCGTTGTTGTTCCTGTTTTCCCTCTGTTTGCTGTTCTGTTAAACTGCCCTTATCCCGACCCACCTGTTTCTGCCTCTTTCTTTTCATTCTCCTCCGCACGCCGGCGGGGGGAGGGGCGGCTGCGTGGCGCTTTTGTTGCCGGCGGCAGCCGAAACCGAAACAGTTTTTCAGCAATTTAAGTCACAGATACGATCTGTAATGGGACAGATGACACTAACTGCATCTGACCATCCTAATATACTCCAGATGTTTATCTTTGCAAATATTGTTAGCTTGCAGTAGACTTTGTGCAAAGGTAGCAAGAGGAAGAGAAGTCTGTCTTTGAATTTTAAAGCTTTCTTTGCATGTGTCATTTTGTGTCCTTCTGTCTACGCGACTCGCAGCACTACACTGCACGTTCTGCGGAGCCCCTGATCTGCTAGTGACATTAACGGCTAGCTGGGTGGTGGTGGAAGGGTGCCAGTTCTCGCAGTGCGATTTCAGTAAGGAATTTCAAACTAGTTAGACTTCCCTAAAATCCAGAAACTCATTTAGCAGTTCAGGAAGAGGTGGTGGTGTTGCCTTGTCCTGCCAGTGCTGAGTGCTGTATGTCCTGGGTTCGGCCAGAACAGGGTTAATTTTAACCGGACTCCAGGAAGGGGCACAGCCGGGGGGTGGGGGCTGACCCCACCTGGCCGAACAGAGCCCGGTGTTCCATACCCTGTGACGTCACGCTGGGTTCCGGTGGGGGGGGCGGGGCGGCGGGAAGGCACTCGCGGCTTGGGGGGACGCAGCGCCGGTCCTGTTTCGGGAGAGCGGCTGTCTGGGTTGTACGGTTCGTTGTTGTGTTTTCTCCTTATTTGTATCGTTGTTGTTCCTGTTTTCCCTCTGTTTGCTGTTCTGTTAAACTGCCCTTATCCCGACCCACCTGTTTCTGCCTCTTTCTTTTCATTCTCCTCCGCACGCCGGCGGGGGGAGGGGCGGCTGCGTGGCGCTTTTGTTGCCGGCGGCAGCCGAAACCGAAACAGTTTTTCAGCAATTTAAGTCACAGATACGATCTGTAATGGGACAGATGACACTAACTGCATCTGACCATCCTAATATACTCCAGATGTTTATCTTTGCAAATATTGTTAGCTTGCAGTAGACTTTGTGCAAAGGTAGCAAGAGGAAGAGAAGTCTGTCTTTGAATTTTAAAGCTTTCTTTGCATGTGTCATTTTGTGTCCTTCTGTCTACGCGACTCGCAGCACTACACTGCACGTTCTGCGGAGCCCCTGATCTGCTAGTGACATTAACGGCTAGCTGGGTGGTGGTGGAAGGGTGCCAGTTCTCGCAGTGCGATTTCAGTAAGGAATTTCAAACTAGTTAGACTTCCCTAAAATCCAGAAACTCATTTAGCAGTTCAGGAAGAGGTGGTGGTGTTGCCTTGTCCTGCCAGTGCTGAGTGCTGTATGTCCTGGGTTCGGCCAGAACAGGGTTAATTTTCACCGGACTCCAGGAAGGGGCACAGCCGGGGGGTGGGGGCTGACCCCACCTGGCCGAACAGAGCCCGGTGTTCCATACTCTGTGACGTCACGCTGGGTTCCGGTGGGGGGGGCGGGGCGGCGGGAAGGCACTCGCGGCTTGAGGGGACGCAGCGCCGGTCCTGTTTCGGGAGAGCGGCTGTCTGGGTTGTACGGTTCGTTGTTGTGTTTTCTCCTTATTTGTATCATTGTTGTTCCTGTTTTCCCTCTGTTTGCTGTTCTGTTAAACTGCCCTTATCCCGACCCACCTGTTTCTGCCTCTTTCTTTTCATTCTCCTCCGCACGCCGGCGGGGGGAGGGGCGGCTGCGTGGCGCTTTTGTTGCCGGCGGCAGCCGAAACCGAAACAGTTTTTCAGCAATTTAAGTCACAGATACGATCTGTAATGGGACAGATGACACTAACTGCATCTGACCATCCTAATATACTCCAGATGTTTATCTTTGCAAATATTGTTAGCTTGCAGTAGACTTTGTGCAAAGGTAGCAAGAGGAAGAGAAGTCTGTCTTTGAATTTTAAAGCTTTCTTTGCATGTGTCATTTTGTGTCCTTCTGTCTACGTGACTCGCAGCACTACACGGCACGTTCTGCGGAGCCCCTGATCTGCTAGTGACATTAACGGCTAGCTGGGTGGTGGTGGAAGGGTGCCAGTTCTCGCAGTGCGATTTCAGTAAGGAATTTCAAACTAGTTAGACTTCCCTAAAATCCAGAAACTCATTTAGCAGTTCAGGAAGAGGTGGTGGTGTTGCCTTGTCCTGCCAGTGCTGAGTGCTGTATGTCCTGGGTTCGGCCAGAACAGGGTTAATTTTCACCGGACTCCAGGAAGGGGCACAGCCGGGGGGTGGGGGCTGACCCCACCTGGCCGAACAGAGCCCGGTGTTCCATACCCTGTGACGTCACGCTGGGTTCCGGTGGGGGGGGCGGGGCAGCGGGAAGGCACTCGCGGCTTGGGGGGACGCAGCGCCGGTCCTGTTTCGGGAGAGCGGCTGTCTGGGTTGTACGGTTCGTTGTTGTGTTTTCTCCTTATTTGTATCGTTGTTGTTCCTGTTTTCCCTCTGTTTGCTGTTCTGTTAAACTGCCCTTATCCCGACCCACCTGTTTCTGCCTCTTTCTTTTCATTCTCCTCCACACGCCGGCGGGGGGAGGGGCGGCTGCATGGCGCTTTTGTTGCCGGCGGCAGCCGAAACCGAAACAGTTTTTCAGCAATTTAAGTCACAGATACGATCTGTAATGGGACAGATGACACTAACTGCATCTGACCATCCTAATATACTCCAGATGTTTATCTTTGCAAATATTGTTAGCTTGCAGTAGACTTTGTGCAAAGGTAGCAAGAGGAAGAGAAGTCTGTCTTTGAATTTTAAAGCTTTCTTTGCATGTGTCATTTTGTGTCCTTCTGTCTACGCGACTCGCAGCACTACACTGCACGTTCTGCGGAGCCCCTGATCTGCTAGTGACATTAACGGCTAGCTGGGTGGTGGTGGAAGGGTGCCAGTTCTCGCAGTGCGATTTCAGTAAGGAATTTCAAACTAGTTAGACTTCCCTAAAATCCAGAAACTCATTTACCAGTTCAGGAAGAGGTGGTGGTGTTGCCTTGTCCTGCCAGTGCTGAGTGCTGTATGTCCTGGGTTCGGCCAGAACAGGGTTAATTTTCACCGGACTCCAGGAAGGGGCACAGCCGGGGGGTGGGGGCTGACCCCACCTGGCCGAACAGAGCCCGGTGTTCCATACCCTGTGACGTCACGCTGGGTTCCGGTGGGGGGGGCGGGGCGGCGGGAAGGCACTCGCGGCTTGGGGGGACGCAGCGCCGGTCCTGTTTCGGGAGAGCGGCTGTCTGGGTTGTACGGTTCGTTGTTGTGTTTTCTCCTTATTTGTATCGTTGTTGTTCCTGTTTTCCCTCTGTTTGCTGTTCTGTTAAACTGCCCTTATCCCGACCCACCTGTTTCTGCCTCTTTCTTTTCATTCTCCTCCGCACGCCGGCGGGGGGAGGGGCGGCTGCGTGGCGCTTTTGTTGCCGGCGGCAGCCGAAACCGAAACAGTTTTTCAGCAATTTAAGTCACAGATACGATCTGTAATGGGACAGATGACACTAACTGCATCTGACCATCCTAATATACTCCAGATGTTTATCTTTGCAAATATTGTTAGCTTGCAGTAGACTTTGTGCAAAGGTAGCAAGAGGAAGAGAAGTCTGTCTTTGAATTTTAAAGCTTTCTTTGCATGTGTCATTTTGTGTCCTTCTGTCTACGCGACTCGCAGCACTACACTGCACGTTCTGCGGAGCCCCTGATCTGCTAGTGACATTAACGGCTAGCTGGGTGGTGGTGGAAGGGTGCCAGTTCTCGCAGTGCGATTTCAGTAAGGAATTTCAAACTAGTTAGACTTCCCTAAAATCCAGAAACTCATTTACCAGTTCAGGAAGAGGTGGTGGTGTTGCCTTGTCCTGCCAGTGCTGAGTGCTGTATGTCCTGGGTTCGGCCAGAACAGGGTTAATTTTAACCGGACTCCAGGAAGGGGCACAGCCGGGGGGTGGGGGCTGACCCCACCTGGCCGAACAGAGCCCGGTGTTCCATACCCTGTGACGTCACGCTGGGTTCCGGTGGGGGGGGCGGGGCGGCGGGAAGGCACTCGCGGCTTGGGGGGACGCAGCGCCGGTCCTGTTTCGGGAGAGCGGCTGTCTGGGTTGTACGGTTCGTTGTTGTGTTTTCTCCTTATTTGTATCGTTGTTGTTCCTGTTTTCCCTCTGTTTGCTGTTCTGTTAAACTGCCCTTATCCCGACCCACCTGTTTCTGCCTCTTTCTTTTCATTCTCCTCCGCACGCCGGCGGGGGGAGGGGCGGCTGCGTGGCGCTTTTGTTGCCGGCGGCAGCCGAAACCGAAACAGTTTTTCAGCAATTTAAGTCACAGATACGATCTGTAATGGGACAGATGACACTAACTGCATCTGACCATCCTAATATACTCCAGATGTTTATCTTTGCAAATATTGTTAGCTTGCAGTAGACTTTGTGCAAAGGTAGCAAGAGGAAGAGAAGTCTGTCTTTGAATTTTAAAGCTTTCTTTGCATGTGTCATTTTGTGTCCTTCTGTCTACGTGACTCGCAGCACTACACGGCACGTTCTGCGGAGCCCCTGATCTGCTAGTGACATTAACGGCTAGCTGGGTGGTGGTGGAAGGGTGCCAGTTCTCGCAGTGCGATTTCAGTAAGGAATTTCAAACTAGTTAGACTTCCCTAAAATCCAGAAACTCATTTAGCAGTTCAGGAAGAGGTGGTGGTGTTGCCTTGTCCTGCCAGTGCTGAGTGCTGTATGTCCTGGGTTCGGCCAGAACAGGGTTAATTTTCACCGGACTCCAGGAAGGGGCACAGCCGGGGGGGTGGGGGCTGACCCCACCTGGCCGAACAGAGCCCGGTGTTCCATACCCTGTGACGTCACGCTGGGTTCCGGTGGGGGGGGCGGGGCGGCGGGAAGGCACTCGCGGCTTGGGGGGACGCAGCGCCGGTCCTGTTTCGGGAGAGCGGCTGTCTGGGTTGTACGGTTCGTTGTTGTGTTTTCTCCTTATTTGTATCGTTGTTGTTCCTGTTTTCCCTCTGTTTGCTGTTCTGTTAAACTGCCCTTATCCCGACCCACCTGTTTCTGCCTCTTTCTTTTCATTCTCCTCCGCACGCCGGCGGGGGGAGGGGCGGCTGCGTGGTGCTTTTGTTGCCGGCGGCAGCCGAAACCGAAACAGTTTTTCAGCAATTTAAGTCACAGATACGATCTGTAATGGGACAGATGACACTAACTGCATCTGACCATCCTAATATACTCCAGATGTTTATCTTTGCAAATATTGTTAGCTTGCAGTAGACTTTGTGCAAAGGTAGCAAGAGGAAGAGAAGTCTGTCTTTGAATTTTAAAGCTTTCTTTGCATGTGTCATTTTGTGTCCTTCTGTCTACGCGACTCGCAGCACTACACTGCACGTTCTGCGGAGCCCCTGATCTGCTAGTGACATTAACGGCTAGCTGGGTGGTGGTGGAAGGGTGCCAGTTCTCGCAGTGCGATTTCAGTAAGGAATTTCAAACTAGTTAGACTTCCCTAAAATCCAGAAACTCATTTAGCAGTTCAGGAAGAGGTGGTGGTGTTGCCTTGTCCTGCCAGTGCTGAGTGCTGTATGTCCTGGGTTCGGCCAGAACAGGGTTAATTTTCACCGGACTCCAGGAAGGGGCACAGCCGGGGGGTGGGGGCTGACCCCACCTGGCCGAACAGAGCCCGGTGTTCCATACCCTGTGACGTCACGCTGGGTTCCGGTGGGGGGGGCGGGGCGGCGGGAAGGCACTCGCGGCTTGGGGGGACGCAGCGCCGGTCCTGTTTCGGGAGAGCGGCTGTCTGGGTTGTACGGTTCGTTGTTGTGTTTTCTCCTTATTTGTATCGTTGTTGTTCCTGTTTTCCCTCTGTTTGCTGTTCTGTTAAACTGCCCTTATCCCGACCCACCTGTTTCTGCCTCTTTCTTTTCATTCTCCTCCGCACGCCGGCGGGGGGAGGGGCGGCTGCGTGGCGCTTTTGTTGCCGGCGGCAGCCGAAACCGAAACAGTTTTTCAGCAATTTAAGTCACAGATACGATCTGTAATGGGACAGATGACACTAACTGCATCTGACCATCCTAATATACTCCAGATGTTTATCTTTGCAAATATTGTTATCTTGCAGTAGACTTTGTGCAAAGGTAGCAAGAGGAAGAGAAGTCTGTCTTTGAATTTTAAAGCTTTCTTTGCATGTGTCATTTTGTGTCCTTCTGTCTACGTGACTCGCAGCACTACACGGCACGTTCTGCGGAGCCCCTGATCTGCTAGTGACATTAACGGCTAGCTGGGTGGTGGTGGAAGGGTGCCAGTTCTCGCAGTGCGATTTCAGTAAGGAATTTCAAACTAGTTAGACTTCCCTAAAATCCAGAAACTCATTTAGCAGTTCAGGAAGAGGTGGTGGTGTTGCCTTGTCCTGCCAGTGCTGAGTGCTGTATGTCCTGCGTTCGGCCAGAACAGGGTTAATTTTCACCGGACTCCAGGAAGGGGCACAGCCGGGGGGGTGGGGGCTGACCCCACCTGGCCGAACAGAGCCCGGTGTTCCATACCCTGTGACGTCACGCTGGGTTCCGGTGGGGGGGGGGGGGCGGCGGGAAGGCACTCGCGGCTTGGGGGGACGCAGCGCCGGTCCTGTTTCGGGAGAGCGGCTGTCTGGGTTGTACGGTTCGTTGTTGTGTTTTCTCCTTATTTGTATCGTTGTTGTTCCTGTTTTCCCTCTGTTTGCTGTTCTGTTAAACTGCCCTTATCCCGACCCACCTGTTTCTGCCTCTTTCTTTTCATTCTCCTCCGCACGCCGGCGGGGGGAGGGGCGGCTGCGTGGCGCTTTTGTTGCCGGCGGCAGCCGAAACCGAAACAGTTTTTCAGCAATTTAAGTCACAGATACGATCTGTAATGGGACAGATGACACTAACTGCATCTGACCATCCTAATATACTCCAGATGTTTATCTTTGCAAATATTGTTAGCTTGCAGTAGACTTTGTGCAAAGGTAGCAAGAGGAAGAGAAGTCTGTCTTTGAATTTTAAAGCTTTCTTTGCATGTGTCATTTTGTGTCCTTCTGTCTACGTGACTCGCAGCACTACACGGCACGTTCTGCGTAGCCCCTGATCTGCTAGTGACATTAACGGCTAGCTGGGTGGTGGTGGAAGGGTGCCAGTTCTCGCAGTGCGATTTCAGTAAGGAATTTCAAACTAGTTAGACTTCCCTAAAATCCAGAAACTCATTTACCAGTTCAGGAAGAGGTGGTGGTGTTGCCTTGTCCTGCCAGTGCTGAGTGCTGTATGTCCTGGGTTCGGCCAGAACAGGGTTAATTTTCACCGGACTCCAGGAAGGGGCACAGCCGGGGGGGTGGGGGCTGACCCCACCTGGCCGAACAGAGCCCGGTGTTCCATACCCTGTGACGTCACGCTGGGTTCCGGTGGGGGGGGCGGGGCGGCGGGAAGGCACTCGCGGCTTGGGGGGACGCAGCGCCGGTCCTGTTTCGGGAGAGCGGCTGTCTGGGTTGTACGGTTCGTTGTTGTGTTTTCTCCTTATTTGTATCGTTGTTGTTCCTGTTTTCCCTCTGTTTGCTGTTCTGTTAAACTGCCCTTATCCCGACCCACCTGTTTCTGCCTCTTTCTTTTCATTCTCCTCCGCACGCCGGCGGGGGGAGGGGCGGCCGCGTGGCGCTTTTGTTGCCGGCGGCAGCCGAAACCGAAACAGTTTTTCAGCAATTTAAGTCACAGATACGATCTGTAATGGGACAGATGACACTAACTGCATCTGACCATCCTAATATACTCCAGATGTTTATCTTTGCAAATATTGTTAGCTTGCAGTAGACTTTGTGCAAAGGTAGCAAGAGGAAGAGAAGTCTGTCTTTGAATTTTAAAGCTTTCTTTGCATGTGTCATTTTGTGTCCTTCTGTCTACGCGACTCGCAGCACTACACGGCACGTTCTGCGGAGCCCCTGATCTGCTAGTGACATTAACGGCTAGCTGGGTGGTGGTGGAAGGGTGCCAGTTCTCGCAGTGCGATTTCAGTAAGGAATTTCAAACTAGTTAGACTTCCCTAAAATCCAGAAACTCATTTACCAGTTCAGGAAGAGGTGGTGGTGTTGCCTTGTCCTGCCAGTGCTGAGTGCTGTATGTCCTGGGTTCGGCCAGAACAGGGTTAATTTTCACCGGACTCCAGGAAGGGGCACAGCCGGGGGGGTGGGGGCTGACCCCACCTGGCCGAACAGAGCCCGGTGTTCCATACCCTGTGACGTCACGCTGGGTTCCGGTGGGGGGGGCGGGGCGGCGGGAAGGCACTCGCGGCTTGGGGGGACGCAGCGCCGGTCCTGTTTCGGGAGAGCGGCTGTCTGGGTTGTACGGTTCGTTGTTGTGTTTTCTCCTTATTTGTATCGTTGTTGTTCCTGTTTTCCCTCTGTTTGCTGTTCTGTTAAACTGCCCTTATCCCGACCCACCTGTTTCTGCCTCTTTCTTTTCATTCTCCTCCGCACGCCGGCGGGGGGAGGGGCGGCTGCGTGGCGCTTTTGTTGCCGGCGGCAGCCGAAACCGAAACAGTTTTTCAGCAATTTAAGTCACAGATACGATCTGTAATGGGACAGATGACACTAACTGCATCTGACCATCCTAATATACTCCAGATGTTTATCTTTGCAAATATTGTTAGCTTGCAGTAGACTTTGTGCAAAGGTAGCAAGAGGAAGAGAAGTCTGTCTTTGAATTTTAAAGCTTTCTTTGCATGTGTCATTTTGTGTCCTTCTGTCTACGCGACTCGCAGCACTACACTGCACGTTCTGCGGAGCCCCTGATCTGCTAGTGACATTAACGGCTAGCTGGGTGGTGGTGGAAGGGTGCCAGTTCTCGCAGTGCGATTTCAGTAAGGAATTTCAAACTAGTTAGACTTCCCTAAAATCCAGAAACTCATTTAGCAGTTCAGGAAGAGGTGGTGGTGTTGCCTTGTCCTGCCAGTGCTGAGTGCTGTATCTCCTGCGTTCGGCCAGAACAGGGTTAATTTTCACCGGACTCCAGGAAGGGGCACAGCCGGGGGGGTGGGGGCTGACCCCACCTGGCCGAACAGAGCCCGGTGTTCCATACCCTGTGACGTCACGCTGGGTTCCGGTGGGGGGGGCGGGGCGGCGGGAAGGCACTCGCGGCTTGGGGGGACGCAGCGCCGGTCCTGTTTCGGGAGAGCGGCTGTCTGGGTTGTACGGTTCGTTGTTGTGTTTTCTCCTTATTTGTATCGTTGTTGTTCCTGTTTTCCCTCTGTTTGCTGTTCTGTTAAACTGCCCTTATCCCGACCCACCTGTTTCTGCCTCTTTCTTTTCATTCTCCTCCGCACGCCGGCGGGGGGAGGGGCGGCTGCGTGGCGCTTTTGTTGCCGGCGGCAGCCGAAACCGAAACAGTTTTTCAGCAATTTAAGTCACAGATACGATCTGTAATGGGACAGATGACACTAACTGCATCTGACCATCCTAATATACTCCAGATGTTTATCTTTGCAAATATTGTTAGCTTGCAGTAGACTTTGTGCAAAGGTAGCAAGAGGAAGAGAAGTCTGTCTTTGAATTTTAAAGCTTTCTTTGCATGTGTCATTTTGTGTCCTTCTGTCTACGCGACTCGCAGCACTACACGGCACGTTCTGCGGAGCCCCTGATCTGCTAGTGACATTAACGGCTAGCTGGGTGGTGGTGGAAGGGTGCCAGTTCTCGCAGTGCGATTTCAGTAAGGAATTTCAAACTAGTTAGACTTCCCTAAAATCCAGAAACTCATTTAGCAGTTCAGGAAGAGGTGGTGGTGTTGCCTTGTCCTGCCAGTGCTGAGTGCTGTATGTCCTGGGTTCGGCCAGAACAGGGTTAATTTTCACCGGACTCCAGGAAGGGGCACAGCCGGGGGGGTGGGGGCTGACCCCACCTGGCCGAACAGAGCCCGGTGTTCCATACCCTGTGACGTCACGCTGGGTTCCGGTGGGGGGGGCGGGGCGGCGGGAAGGCACTCGCGGCTTGGGGGGACGCAGCGCCGGTCCTGTTTCGGGAGAGCGGCTGTCTGGGTTGTACGGTTCGTTGTTGTGTTTTCTCCTTATTTGTATCGTTGTTGTTCCTGTTTTCCCTCTGTTTGCTGTTCTGTTAAACTGCCCTTATCCCGACCCACCTGTTTCTGCCTCTTTCTTTTCATTCTCCTCCGCACGCCGGCGGGGGGAGGGGCGGCTGCGTGGCGCTTTTGTTGCCGGCGGCAGCCGAAACCGAAACAGTTTTTCAGCAATTTAAGTCACAGATACGATCTGTAATGGGACAGATGACACTAACTGCATCTGACCATCCTAATATACTCCAGATGTTTATCTTTGCAAATATTGTTAGCTTGCAGTAGACTTTGTGCAAAGGTAGCAAGAGGAAGAGAAGTCTGTCTTTGAATTTTAAAGCTTTCTTTGCATGTGTCATTTTGTGTCCTTCTGTCTACGCGACTCGCAGCACTACACGGCACGTTCTGCGGAGCCCCTGATCTGCTAGTGACATTAACGGCTAGCTGGGTGGTGGTGGAAGGGTGCCAGTTCTCGCAGTGCGATTTCAGTAAGGAATTTCAAACTAGTTAGACTTCCCTAAAATCCAGAAACTCATTTAGCAGTTCAGGAAGAGGTGGTGGTGTTGCCTTGTCCTGCCAGTGCTGAGTGCTGTATGTCCTGCGTTCGGCCAGAACAGGGTTAATTTTCACCGGACTCCAGGAAGGGGCACAGCCGGGGGGGTGGGGGCTGACCCCACCTGGCCGAACAGAGCCCGGTGTTCCATACCCTGTGACGTCACGCTGGGTTGCGGTGGGGAGGGCGGGGCGGCGGGAAGGCACTCGCGGCTTGGGGGGACGCAGCGCCGGTCCTGTTTCGGGAGAGCGGCTGTCTGGGTTGTACGGTTCGTTGTTGTGTTTTCTCCTTATTTGTATCGTTGTTGTTCCTGTTTTCCCTCTGTTTGCTGTTCTGTTAAACTGCCCTTATCCCGACCCACCTGTTTCTGCCTCTTTCTTTTCATTCTCCTCCGCACGCCGGCGGGGGGAGGGGCGGCTGCGTGGCGCTTTTGTTGCCGGCGGCAGCCGAAACCGAAACAGTTTTTCAGCAATTTAAGTCACAGATACGATCTGTAATGGGACAGATGACACTAACTGCATCTGACCATCCTAATATACTCCAGATGTTTATCTTTGCAAATATTGTTAGCTTGCAGTAGACTTTGTGCAAAGGTAGCAAGAGGAAGAGAAGTCTGTCTTTGAATTTTAAAGCTTTCTTTGCATGTGTCATTTTGTGTCCTTCTGTCTACGCGACTCGCAGCACTACACTGCACGTTCTGCGGAGCCCCTGATCTGCTAGTGACATTAACGGCTAGCTGGGTGGTGGTGGAAGGGTGCCAGTTCTCGCAGTGCGATTTCAGTAAGGAATTTCAAACTAGTTAGACTTCCCTAAAATCCAGAAACTCATTTAGCAGTTCAGGAAGAGGTGGTGGTGTTGCCTTGTCCTGCCAGTGCTGAGTGCTGTATGTCCTGGGTTCGGCCAGAACAGGGTTAATTTTCACCGGACTCCAGGAAGGGGCACAGCCGGGGGGGTGGGGGCTGACCCCACCTGGCCGAACAGAGCCCGGTGTTCCATACCCTGTGACGTCACGCTGGGTTCCGGTGGGGGGGGCGGGGCGGCGGGAAGGCACTCGCGGCTTGGGGGGACGCAGCGCCGGTCCTGTTTCGGGAGAGCGGCTGTCTGGGTTGTACGGTTCGTTGTTGTGTTTTCTCCTTATTTGTATCGTTGTTGTTCCTGTTTTCCCTCTGTTTGCTGTTCTGTTAAACTGCCCTTATCCCGACCCACCTGTTTCTGCCTCTTTCTTTTCATTCTCCTCCGCACGCCGGCGGGGGGAGGGGCGGCTGCGTGGCGCTTTTGTTGCCGGCGGCAGCCGAAACCGAAACAGTTTTTCAGCAATTTAAGTCACAGATACGATCTGTAATGGGACAGATGACACTAACTGCATCTGACCATCCTAATATACTCCAGATGTTTATCTTTGCAAATATTGTTAGCTTGCAGTAGACTTTGTGCAAAGGTAGCAAGAGGAAGAGAAGTCTGTCTTTGAATTTTAAAGCTTTCTTTGCATGTGTCATTTTGTGTCCTTCTGTCTACGCGACTCGCAGCACTACACGGCACGTTCTGCGGAGCCCCTGATCTGCTAGTGACATTAACGGCTAGCTGGGTGGTGGTGGAAGGGTGCCAGTTCTCGCAGTGCGATTTCAGTAAGGAATTTCAAACTAGTTAGACTTCCCTAAAATCCAGAAACTCATTTAGCAGTTCAGGAAGAGGTGGTGGTGTTGCCTTGTCCTGCCAGTGCTGAGTGCTGTATGTCCTGGGTTCGGCCAGAACAGGGTTAATTTTCACCGGACTCCAGGAAGGGGCACAGCCGGGGGGTGGGGGCTGACCCCACCTGGCCGAACAGAGCCCGGTGTTCCATACCCTGTGACGTCACGCTGGGTTCCGGTGGGGGGGGCGGGGCGGCGGGAAGGCACTCGCGGCTTGGGGGGACGCAGCGCCGGTCCTGTTTCGGGAGAGCGGCTGTCTGGGTTGTACGGTTCGTTGTTGTGTTTTCTCCTTATTTGTATCGTTGTTGTTCCTGTTTTCCCTCTGTTTGCTGTTCTGTTAAACTGCCCTTATCCCGACCCACCTGTTTCTGCCTCTTTCTTTTCATTCTCCTCCGCACGCCGGCAGGGGGAGGGGCGGCTGCGTGGCGCTTTTGTTGCCGGCGGCAGCCGAAACCGAAACAGTTTTTCAGCAATTTAAGTCACAGATACGATCTGTAATGGGACAGATGACACTAACTGCATCTGACCATCCTAATATACTCCAGATGTTTATCTTTGCAAATATTGTTAGCTTGCAGTAGACTTTGTGCAAAGGTAGCAAGAGGAAGAGAAGTCTGTCTTTGAATTTTAAAGCTTTCTTTGCATGTGTCATTTTGTGTCCTTCTGTCTACGCGACTCGCAGCACTACACGGCACGTTCTGCGGAGCCCCTGATCTGCTAGTGACATTAACGGCTAGCTGGGTGGTGGTGGAAGGGTGCCAGTTCTCGCAGTGCGATTTCAGTAAGGAATTTCAAACTAGTTAGACTTCCCTAAAATCCAGAAACTCATTTAGCAGTTCAGGAAGAGGTGGTGGTGTTGCCTTGTCCTGCCAGTGCTGAGTGCTGTATGTCCTGGGTTCGGCCAGAACAGGGTTAATTTTCACCGGACTCCAGGAAGGGGCACAGCCGGGGGGTGGGGGCTGACCCCACCTGGCCGAACAGAGCCCGGTGTTCCATACCCTGTGACGTCACGCTGGGTTCCGGTGGGGGGGGCGGGGCGGCGGGAAGGCACTCGCGGCTTGGGGGGACGCAGCGCCGGTCCTGTTTCGGGAGAGCGGCTGTCTGGGTTGTACGGTTCGTTGTTGTGTTTTCTCCTTATTTGTATCGTTGTTGTTCCTGTTTTCCCTCTGTTTGCTGTTCTGTTAAACTGCCCTTATCCCGACCCACCTGTTTCTGCCTCTTTCTTTTCATTCTCCTCCGCACGCCGGCGGGGGGAGGGGCGGCTGCGTGGCGCTTTTGTTGCCGGCGGCAGCCGAAACCGAAACAGTTTTTCAGCAATTTAAGTCACAGATACGATCTGTAATGGGACAGATGACACTAACTGCATCTGACCATCCTAATATACTCCAGATGTTTATCTTTGCAAATATTGTTAGCTTGCAGTAGACTTTGTGCAAAGGTAGCAAGAGGAAGAGAAGTCTGTCTTTGAATTTTAAAGCTTTCTTTGCATGTGTCATTTTGTGTCCTTCTGTCTACGTGACTCACAGCACTACACGGCACGTTCTGCGGAGCCCCTGATCTGCTAGTGACATTAACGGCTAGCTGGGTGGTGGTGGAAGGGTGCCAGTTCTCGCAGTGCGATTTCAGTAAGGAATTTCAAACTAGTTAGACTTCCCTAAAATCCAGAAACTCATTTAGCAGTTCAGGAAGAGGTGGTGGTGTTGCCTTGTCCTGCCAGTGCTGAGTGCTGTATGTCCTGGGTTCGGCCAGAACAGGGTTAATTTTCACCGGACTCCAGGAAGGGGCACAGCCGGGGGGGTGGGGGCTGACCCCACCTGGCCGAACAGAGCCCGGTGTTCCATACCATGTGACGTCACGCTGGGTTCCGGTGGGGGGGGCGGGGCGGCGGGAAGGCACTCGCGGCTTGGGGGGACGCAGCGCCGGTCCTGTTTCGGGAGAGCGGCTGTCTGGGTTGTACGGTTCGTTGTTGTGTTTTCTCCTTATTTGTATCGTTGTTGTTCCTGTTTTCCCTCTGTTTGCTGTTCTGTTAAACTGCCCTTATCCCGACCCACCTGTTTCTGCCTCTTTCTTTTCATTCTCCTCCGCACGCCGGCGGGGGGAGGGGCGGCTGCGTGGCGCTTTTGTTGCCGGCGGCAGCCGAAACCGAAACAGTTTTTCAGCAATTTAAGTCACAGATACGATCTGTAATGGGACAGATGACACTAACTGCATCTGACCATCCTAATATACTCCAGATGTTTATCTTTGCAAATATTGTTAGCTTGCAGTAGACTTTGTGCAAAGGTAGCAAGAGGAAGAGAAGTCTGTCTTTGAATTTTAAAGCTTTCTTTGCATGTGTCATTTTGTGTCCTTCTGTCTACGCGACTCGCAGCACTACACGGCACGTTCTGCGGAGCCCCTGATCTGCTAGTGACATTAACGGCTAGCTGGGTGGTGGTGGAAGGGTGCCAGTTCTCGCAGTGCGATTTCAGTAAGGAATTTCAAACTAGTTAGACTTCCCTAAAATCCAGAAACTCATTTACCAGTTCAGGAAGAGGTGGTGGTGTTGCCTTGTCCTGCCAGTGCTGAGTGCTGTATGTCCTGGGTTCGGCCAGAACAGGGTTAATTTTCACCGGACTCCAGGAAGGGGCACAGCCGGGGGGGTGGGGGCTGACCCCACCTGGCCGAACAGAGCCCGGTGTTCCATACCCTGTGACGTCACGCTGGGTTCCGGTGGGGGGGGGCGGGGCGGCGGGAAGGCACTCGCGGCTTGGGGGGACGCAGCGCCGGTCCTGTTTCGGGAGAGCGGCTGTCTGGGTTGTACGGTTCGTTGTTGTGTTTTCTCCTTATTTGTATCGTTGTTGTTCCTGTTTTCCCTCTGTTTGCTGTTCTGTTAAACTGCCCTTATCCCGACCCACCTGTTTCTGCCTCTTTCTTTTCATTCTCCTCCGCACGCCGGCGGGGGGAGGGGCGGCTGCGTGGCGCTTTTGTTGCCGGCGGCAGCCGAAACCGAAACAGTTTTTCAGCAATTTAAGTCACAGATACGATCTGTAATGGGACAGATGACACTAACTGCATCTGACCATCCTAATATACTCCAGATGTTTATCTTTGCAAATATTGTTAGCTTGCAGTAGACTTTGTGCAAAGGTAGCAAGAGGAAGAGAAGTCTGTCTTTGAATTTTAAAGCTTTCTTTGCATGTGTCATTTTGTGTCCTTCTGTCTACGCGACTCGCAGCACTACACGGCACGTTCTGCGGAGCCCCTGATCTGCTAGTGACATTAACGGCTAGCTGGGTGGTGGTGGAAGGGTGCCAGTTCTCGCAGTGCGATTTCAGTAAGGAATTTCAAACTAGTTAGACTTCCCTAAAATCCAGAAACTCATTTACCAGTTCAGGAAGAGGTGGTGGTGTTGCCTTGTCCTGCCAGTGCTGAGTGCTGTATGTCCTGCGTTCGGCCAGAACAGGGTTAATTTTCACCGGACTCCAGGAAGGGGCACAGCCGGGGGGGTGGGGGCTGACCCCACCTGGCCGAACAGAGCCCGGTGTTCCATACCCTGTGACGTCACGCTGGGTTCCGGTGGGGAGGGCGGGGCGGCGGGAAGGCACTCGCGGCTTGGGGGGACGCAGCGCCGGTCCTGTTTCGGGAGAGCGGCTGTCTGGGTTGTACGGTTCGTTGTTGTGTTTTCTCCTTATTTGTATCGTTGTTGTTCCTGTTTTCCCTCTGTTTGCTGTTCTGTTAAACTGCCCTTATCCCGACCCACCTGTTTCTGCCTCTTTCTTTTCATTCTCCTCCGCACGCCGGCGGGGGGAGGGGCGGCTGCGTGGCGCTTTTGTTTCCGGCGGCAGCCGAAACCGAAACAGTTTTTCAGCAATTTAAGTCACAGATACGATCTGTAATGGGACAGATGACACTAACTGCATCTGACCATCCTAATATACTCCAGATGTTTATCTTTGCAAATATTGTTAGCTTGCAGTAGACTTTGTGCAAAGGTAGCAAGAGGAAGAGAAGTCTGTCTTTGAATTTTAAAGCTTTCTTTGCATGTGTCATTTTGTGTCCTTCTGTCTACGCGACTCGCAGCACTACACTGCACGTTCTGCGGAGCCCCTGATCTGCTAGTGACATTAACGGCTAGCTGGGTGGTGGTGGAAGGGTGCCAGTTCTCGCAGTGCGATTTCAGTAAGGAATTTCAAACTAGTTAGACTTCCCTAAAATCCAGAAACTCATTTAGCAGTTCAGGAAGAGGTGGTGGTGTTGCCTTGTCCTGCCAGTGCTGAGTGCTGTATGTCCTGGGTTCGGCCAGAACAGGGTTAATTTTCACCGGACTCCAGGAAGGGGCACAGCCGGGGGGGTGGGGGCTGACCCCACCTGGCCGAACAGAGCCCGGTGTTCCATACCCTGTGACGTCACGCTGGGTTCCGGTGGGGGGGGCGGGGCGGCGGGAAGGCACTCGCGGCTTGGGGGGACGCAGCGCCGGTCCTGTTTCGGGAGAGCGGCTGTCTGGGTTGTACGGTTCGTTGTTGTGTTTTCTCCTTATTTGTATCGTTGTTGTTCCTGTTTTCCCTCTGTTTGCTGTTCTGTTAAACTGCCCTTATCCCGACCCACCTGTTTCTGCCTCTTTCTTTTCATTCTCCTCCGCACGCCGGCGGGGGGAGGGGCGGCTGCGTGGCGCTTTTGTTGCCGGCGGCAGCCGAAACCGAAACAGTTTTTCAGCAATTTAAGTCACAGATACGATCTGTAATGGGACAGATGACACTAACTGCATCTGACCATCCTAATATACTCCAGATGTTTATCTTTGCAAATATTGTTAGCTTGCAGTAGACTTTGTGCAAAGGTAGCAAGAGGAAGAGAAGTCTGTCTTTGAATTTTAAAGCTTTCTTTGCATGTGTCATTTTGTGTCCTTCTGTCTACGCGACTCGCAGCACTACACGGCACGTTCTGCGGAGCCCCTGATCTGCTAGTGACATTAACGGCTAGCTGGGTGGTGGTGGAAGGGTGCCAGTTCTCGCAGTGCGATTTCAGTAAGGAATTTCAAACTAGTTAGACTTCCCTAAAATCCAGAAACTCATTTAGCAGTTCAGGAAGAGGTGGTGGTGTTGCCTTGTCCTGCCAGTGCTGAGTGCTGTATGTCCTGGGTTCGGCCAGAACAGGGTTAATTTTCACCGGACTCCAGGAAGGGGCACAGCCGGGGGGTGGGGGCTGACCCCACCTGGCCGAACAGAGCCCGGTGTTCCATACCCTGTGACGTCACGCTGGGTTCCGGTGGGGAGGGCGGGGCGACGGGAAGGCACTCGCGGCTTGGGGGGACGCAGCGCCGGTCCTGTTTCGGGAGAGCGGCTGTCTGGGTTGTACGGTTCGTTGTTGTGTTTTCTCCTTATTTGTATCGTTGTTGTTCCTGTTTTCCCTCTGTTTGCTGTTCTGTTAAACTGCCCTTATCCCGACCCACCTGTTTCTGCCTCTTTCTTTTCATTCTCCTCCGCACGCCGGCGGGGGGAGGGGCGGCTGCGTGGCGCTTTTGTTGCCGGCGGCAGCCGAAACCGAAACAGTTTTTCAGCAATTTAAGTCACAGATACGATCTGTAATGGGACAGATGACACTAACTGCATCTGACCATCCTAATATACTCCAGATGTTTATCTTTGCAAATATTGTTAGCTTGCAGTAGACTTTGTGCAAAGGTAGCAAGAGGAAGAGAAGTCTGTCTTTGAATTTTAAAGCTTTCTTTGCATGTGTCATTTTGTGTCCTTCTGTCTACGCGACTCGCAGCACTACACTGCACGTTCTGCGGAGCCCCTGATCTGCTAGTGACATTAACGGCTAGCTGGGTGGTGGTGGAAGGGTGCCAGTTCTCGCAGTGCGATTTCAGTAAGGAATTTCAAACTAGTTAGACTTCCCTAAAATCCAGAAACTCATTTACCAGTTCAGGAAGAGGTGGTGGTGTTGCCTTGTCCTGCCAGTGCTGAGTGCTGTATGTCCTGGGTTCGGCCAGAACAGGGTTAATTTTAACCGGACTCCAGGAAGGGGCACAGCCGGGGGGTGGGGGCTGACCCCACCTGGCCGAACAGAGCCCGGTGTTCCATACCCTGTGACGTCACGCTGGGTTCCGGTGGGGGGGGCGGGGCGGCGGGAAGGCACTCGCGGCTTGGGGGGACGCAGCGCCGGTCCTGTTTCGGGAGAGCGGCTGTCTGGGTTGTACGGTTCGTTGTTGTGTTTTCTCCTTATTTGTATTGTTGTTGTTCCTGTTTTCCCTCTGTTTGCTGTTCTGTTAAACTGCCCTTATCCCGACCCACCTGTTTCTGCCTCTTTCTTTTCATTCTCCTCCGCACGCCGGCGGGGGGAGGGGCGGCTGCGTGGCGCTTTTGTTGCCGGCGGCAGCCGAAACCGAAACAGTTTTTCAGCAATTTAAGTCACAGATACGATCTGTAATGGGACAGATGACACTAACTGCATCTGACCATCCTAATATACTCCAGATGTTTATCTTTGCAAATATTGTTAGCTTGCAGTAGACTTTGTGCAAAGGTAGCAAGAGGAAGAGAAGTCTGTCTTTGAATTTTAAAGCTTTCTTTGCATGTGTCATTTTGTGTCCTTCTGTCTACGTGACTCGCAGCACTACACGGCACGTTCTGCGGAGCCCCTGATCTGCTAGTGACATTAACGGCTAGCTGGGTGGTGGTGGAAGGGTGCCAGTTCTCGCAGTGCGATTTCAGTAAGGAATTTCAAACTAGTTAGACTTCCCTAAAATCCAGAAACTCATTTAGCAGTTCAGGAAGAGGTGGTGGTGTTGCCTTGTCCTGCCAGTGCTGAGTGCTGTATGTCCTGGGTTCGGCCAGAACAGGGTTAATTTTCACCGGACTCCAGGAAGGGGCACAGCCGGGGGGTGGGGGCTGACCCCACCTGGCCGAACAGAGCCCGGTGTTCCATACCCTGTGACGTCACGCTGGGTTCCGGTGGGGGGGGCGGGGCGGCGGGAAGGCACTCGCGGCTTGGGGGGACGCAGCGCCGGTCCTGTTTCGGGAGAGCGGCTGTCTGGGTTGTACGGTTCGTTGTTGTGTTTTCTCCTTATTTGTATCGTTGTTGTTCCTGTTTTCCCTCTGTTTGCTGTTCTGTTAAACTGCCCTTATCCCGACCCACCTGTTTCTGCCTCTTTCTTTTCATTCTCCTCCGCACGCCGGCGGGGGGAGGGGCGGCTGCGCGGCGCTTTTGTTGCCGGCGGCAGCCGAAACCGAAACAGTTTTTCAGCAATTTAAGTCACAGATACGATCTGTAATGGGACAGATGACACTAACTGCATCTGACCATCCTAATATACTCCAGATGTTTATCTTTGCAAATATTGTTAGCTTGCAGTAGACTTTGTGCAAAGGTAGCAAGAGGAAGAGAAGTCTGTCTTTGAATTTTAAAGCTTTCTTTGCATGTGTCATTTTGTGTCCTTCTGTCTACGTTACACACAGCACTACACGGCACGTTCTGCGGAGCCCCTGATCTGCTAGTGACATTAACGGCTAGCTGGGTGGTGGTGGAAGGGTGCCAGTTCTCGCAGTGCGATTTCAGTAAGGAATTTCAAACTAGTTAGACTTCCCTAAAATCCAGAAACTCATTTACCAGTTCAGGAAGAGGTGGTGGTGTTGCCTTGTCCTGCCAGTGCTGAGTGCTGTATGTCCTGGGTTCGGCCAGAACAGGGTTAATTTTCACCGGACTCCAGGAAGGGGCACAGCCGGGGGGGTGGGGGCTGACCCCACCTGGCCGAACAGAGCCCGGTGTTCCATACCCTGTGACGTCACGCTGGGTTCCGGTGGGGGGGGCGGGGCGGCGGGAAGGCACTCGCGGCTTGGGGGGACGCAGCGCCGGTCCTGTTTCGGGAGAGCGGCTGTCTGGGTTGTACGGTTCGTTGTTGTGTTTTCTCCTTATTTGTATCGTTGTTGTTCCTGTTTTCCCTCTGTTTGCTGTTCTGTTAAACTGCCCTTATCCCGACCCACCTGTTTCTGCCTCTTTCTTTTCATTCTCCTCCGCACGCCGGCGGGGGGAGGGGCGGCTGCGTGGCGCTTTTGTTGCCGGCGGCAGCCGAAACCGAAACAGTTTTTCAGCAATTTAAGTCACAGATACGATCTGTAATGGGACAGATGACACTAACTGCATCTGACCATCCTAATATACTCCAGATGTTTATCTTTGCAAATATTGTTAGCTTGCAGTAGACTTTGTGCAAAGGTAGCAAGAGGAAGAGAAGTCTGTCTTTGAATTTTAAAGCTTTCTTTGCATGTGTCATTTTGTGTCCTTCTGTCTACGCGACTCGCAGCACTACACTGCACGTTCTGCGGAGCCCCTGATCTGCTAGTGACATTAACGGCTAGCTGGGTGGTGGTGGAAGGGTGCCAGTTCTCGCAGTGCGATTTCAGTAAGGAATTTCAAACTAGTTAGACTTCCCTAAAATCCAGAAACTCATTTAGCAGTTCAGGAAGAGGTGGTGGTGTTGCCTTGTCCTGCCAGTGCTGAGTGCTGTATGTCCTGGGTTCGGCCAGAACAGGGTTAATTTTCACCGGACTCCAGGAAGGGGCACAGCCGGGGGGTGGGGGCTGACCCCACCTGGCCGAACAGAGCCCGGTGTTCCATACCCTGTGACGTCACGCTGGGTTCCGGTGGGGGGGGCGGGGCGGCGGGAAGGCACTCGCGGCTTGGGGGGACGCAGCGCCGGTCCTGTTTCGGGAGAGCGGCTGTCTGGGTTGTACGGTTCGTTGTTGTGTTTTCTCCTTATTTGTATCGTTGTTGTTCCTGTTTTCCCTCTGTTTGCTGTTCTGTTAAACTGCCCTTATCCCGACCCACCTGTTTCTGCCTCTTTCTTTTCATTCTCCTCCGCACGCCGGCGGGGGGAGGGGCGGCTGCGTGGCGCTTTTGTTGCCGGCGGCAGCCGAAACCGAAACAGTTTTTCAGCAATTTAAGTCACAGATACGATCTGTAATGGGACAGATGACACTAACTGCATCTGACCATCCTAATATACTCCAGATGTTTATCTTTGCAAATATTGTTAGCTTGCAGTAGACTTTGTGCAAAGGTAGCAAGAGGAAGAGAAGTCTGTCTTTGAATTTTAAAGCTTTCTTTGCATGTGTCATTTTGTGTCCTTCTGTCTACGTGACTCGCAGCACTACACGGCACGTTCTGCGGAGCCCCTGATCTGCTAGTGACATTAACGGCTAGCTGGGTGGTGGTGGAAGGGTGCCAGTTCTCGCAGTGCGATTTCAGTAAGGAATTTCAAACTAGTTAGACTTCCCTAAAATCCAGAAACTCATTTAGCAGTTCAGGAAGAGGTGGTGGTGTTGCCTTGTCCTGCCAGTGCTGAGTGCTGTATGTCCTGGGTTCGGCCAGAACAGGGTTAATTTTCACCGGACTCCAGGAAGGGGCACAGCCGGGGGGTGGGGGCTGACCCCACCTGGCCGAACAGAGCCCGGTGTTCCATACCCTGTGACGTCACGCTGGGTTCCGGTGGGGGGGGCGGGGCGGCGGGAAGGCACTCGCGGCTTGGGGGGACGCAGCGCCGGTCCTGTTTCGGGAGAGCGGCTGTCTGGGTTGTACGGTTCGTTGTTGTGTTTTCTCCTTATTTGTATCGTTGTTGTTCCTGTTTTCCCTCTGTTTGCTGTTCTGTTAAACTGCCCTTATCCCGACCCACCTGTTTCTGCCTCTTTCTTTTCATTCTCCTCCGCACGCCGGCGGGGGGAGGGGCGGCTGCGCGGCGCTTTTGTTGCCGGCGGCAGCCGAAACCGAAACAGTTTTTCAGCAATTTAAGTCACAGATACGATCTGTAATGGGACAGATGACACTAACTGCATCTGACCATCCTAATATACTCCAGATGTTTATCTTTGCAAATATTGTTAGCTTGCAGTAGACTTTGTGCAAAGGTAGCAAGAGGAAGAGAAGTCTGTCTTTGAATTTTAAAGCTTTCTTTGCATGTGTCATTTTGTGTCCTTCTGTCTACGTGACTCGCAGCACTACACGGCACGTTCTGCGGAGCCCCTGATCTGCTAGTGACATTAACGGCTAGCTGGGTGGTGGTGGAAGGGTGCCAGTTCTCGCAGTGCGATTTCAGTAAGGAATTTCAAACTAGTTAGACTTCCCTAAAATCCAGAAACTCATTTACCAGTTCAGGAAGAGGTGGTGGTGTTGCCTTGTCCTGCCAGTGCTGAGTGCTGTATGTCCTGGGTTCGGCCAGAACAGGGTTAATTTTCACCGGACTCCAGGAAGGGGCACAGCCGGGGGGGTGGGGGCTGACCCCACCTGGCCGAACAGAGCCCGGTGTTCCATACCCTGTGACGTCACGCTGGGTTCCGGTGGGGGGGGCGGGGCGGCGGGAAGGCACTCGCGGCTTGGGGGGACGCAGCGCCGGTCCTGTTTCGGGAGAGCGGCTGTCTGGGTTGTACGGTTCGTTGTTGTGTTTTCTCCTTATTTGTATCGTTGTTGTTCCTGTTTTCCCTCTGTTTGCTGTTCTGTTAAACTGCCCTTATCCCGACCCACCTGTTTCTGCCTCTTTCTTTTCATTCTCCTCCGCACGCCGGCGGGGGGAGGGGCGGCTGCGTGGCGCTTTTGTTGCCGGCGGCAGCCGAAACCGAAACAGTTTTTCAGCAATTTAAGTCACAGATACGATCTGTAATGGGACAGATGACACTAACTGCATCTGACCATCCTAATATACTCCAGATGTTTATCTTTGCAAATATTGTTAGCTTGCAGTAGACTTTGTGCAAAGGTAGCAAGAGGAACAGAAGTCTGTCTTTGAATTTTAAAGCTTTCTTTGCATGTGTCATTTTGTGTCCTTCTGTCTACGCGACTCGCAGCACTACACTGCACGTTCTGCGGAGCCCCTGATCTGCTAGTGACATTAACGGCTAGCTGGGTGGTGGTGGAAGGGTGCCAGTTCTCGCAGTGCGATTTCAGTAAGGAATTTCAAACTAGTTAGACTTCCCTAAAATCCAGAAACTCATTTACCAGTTCAGGAAGAGGTGGTGGTGTTGCCTTGTCCTGCCAGTGCTGAGTGCTGTATGTCCTGGGTTCGGCCAGAACAGGGTTAATTTTCACCGGACTCCAGGAAGGGGCACAGCCGGGGGGTGGGGGCTGACCCCACCTGGCCGAACAGAGCCCGGTGTTCCATACCCTGTGACGTCACGCTGGGTTCCGGTGGGGGGGGCGGGGCGGCGGGAAGGCACTCGCGGCTTGGGGGGACGCAGCGCCGGTCCTGTTTCGGGAGAGCGGCTGTCTGGGTTGTACGGTTCGTTGTTGTGTTTTCTCCTTATTTGTATCGTTGTTGTTCCTGTTTTCCCTCTGTTTGCTGTTCTGTTAAACTGCCCTTATCCCGACCCACCTGTTTCTGCCTCTTTCTTTTCATTCTCCTCCGCACGCCGGCGGGGGGAGGGGCGGCTGCGTGGCGCTTTTGTTGCCGGCGGCAGCCGAAACCGAAACAGTTTTTCAGCAATTTAAGTCACAGATACGATCTGTAATGGGACAGATGACACTAACTGCATCTGACCATCCTAATATACTCCAGATGTTTATCTTTGCAAATATTGTTAGCTTGCAGTAGACTTTGTGCAAAGGTAGCAAGAGGAAGAGAAGTCTGTCTTTGAATTTTAAAGCTTTCTTTGCATGTGTCATTTTGTGTCCTTCTGTCTACGTGACTCGCAGCACTACACGGCACGTTCTGCGGAGCCCCTGATCTGCTAGTGACATTAACGGCTAGCTGGGTGGTGGTGGAAGGGTGCCAGTTCTCGCAGTGCGATTTCAGTAAGGAATTTCAAACTAGTTAGACTTCCCTAAAATCCAGAAACTCATTTAGCAGTTCAGGAAGAGGTGGTGGTGTTGCCTTGTCCTGCCAGTGCTGAGTGCTGTATGTCCTGGGTTCGGCCAGAACAGGGTTAATTTTCACCGGACTCCAGGAAGGGGCACAGCCGGGGGGTGGGGGCTGACCCCACCTGGCCGAACAGAGCCCGGTGTTCCATACCCTGTGACGTCACGCTGGGTTCCGGTGGGGGGGGCGGGGCGGCGGGAAGGCACTCGCGGCTTGGGGGGACGCAGCGCCGGTCCTGTTTCGGGAGAGCGGCTGTCTGGGTTGTACGGTTCGTTGTTGTGTTTTCTCCTTATTTGTATCGTTGTTGTTCCTGTTTTCCCTCTGTTTGCTGTTCTGTTAAACTGCCCTTATCCCGACCCACCTGTTTCTGCCTCTTTCTTTTCATTCTCCTCCGCACGCCGGCGGGGGGAGGGGCGGCTGCGTGGCGCTTTTGTTGCCGGCGGCAGCCGAAACCGAAACAGTTTTTCAGCAATTTAAGTCACAGATACGATCTGTAATGGGACAGATGACACTAACTGCATCTGACCATCCTAATATACTCCAGATGTTTATCTTTGCAAATATTGTTAGCTTGCAGTAGACTTTGTGCAAAGGTAGCAAGAGGAACAGAAGTCTGTCTTTGAATTTTAAAGCTTTCTTTGCATGTGTCATTTTGTGTCCTTCTGTCTACGCGACTCGCAGCACTACACTGCACGTTCTGCGGAGCCCCTGATCTGCTAGTGACATTAACGGCTAGCTGGGTGGTGGTGGAAGGGTGCCAGTTCTCGCAGTGCGATTTCAGTAAGGAATTTCAAACTAGTTAGACTTCCCTAAAATCCAGAAACTCATTTACCAGTTCAGGAAGAGGTGGTGGTGTTGCCTTGTCCTGCCAGTGCTGAGTGCTGTATGTCCTGGGTTCGGCCAGAACAGGGTTAATTTTCACCGGACTCCAGGAAGGGGCACAGCCGGGGGGTGGGGGCTGACCCCACCTGGCCGAACAGAGCCCGGTGTTCCATACCCTGTGACGTCACGCTGGGTTCCGGTGGGGGGGGCGGGGCGGCGGGAAGGCACTCGCGGCTTGGGGGGACGCAGCGCCGGTCCTGTTTCGGGAGAGCGGCTGTCTGGGTTGTACGGTTCGTTGTTGTGTTTTCTCCTTATTTGTATCGTTGTTGTTCCTGTTTTCCCTCTGTTTGCTGTTCTGTTAAACTGCCCTTATCCCGACCCACCTGTTTCTGCCTCTTTCTTTTCATTCTCCTCCGCACGCCGGCGGGGGGAGGGGCGGCTGCGTGGCGCTTTTGTTGCCGGCGGCAGCCGAAACCGAAACAGTTTTTCAGCAATTTAAGTCACAGATACGATCTGTAATGGGACAGATGACACTAACTGCATCTGACCATCCTAATATACTCCAGATGTTTATCTTTGCAAATATTGTTAGCTTGCAGTAGACTTTGTGCAAAGGTAGCAAGAGGAAGAGAAGTCTGTCTTTGAATTTTAAAGCTTTCTTTGCATGTGTCATTTTGTGTCCTTCTGTCTACGTGACTCGCAGCACTACACGGCACGTTCTGCGGAGCCCCTGATCTGCTAGTGACATTAACGGCTAGCTGGGTGGTGGTGGAAGGGTGCCAGTTCTCGCAGTGCGATTTCAGTAAGGAATTTCAAACTAGTTAGACTTCCCTAAAATCCAGAAACTCATTTAGCAGTTCAGGAAGAGGTGGTGGTGTTGCCTTGTCCTGCCAGTGCTGAGTGCTGTATGTCCTGGGTTCGGCCAGAACAGGGTTAATTTTCACCGGACTCCAGGAAGGGGCACAGCCGGGGGGTGGGGGCTGACCCCACCTGGCCGAACAGAGCCCGGTGTTCCATACCCTGTGACGTCACGCTGGGTTCCGGTGGGGGGGGCGGGGCGGCGGGAAGGCACTCGCGGCTTGGGGGGACGCAGCGCCGGTCCTGTTTCGGGAGAGCGGCTGTCTGGGTTGTACGGTTCGTTGTTGTGTTTTCTCCTTATTTGTATCGTTGTTGTTCCTGTTTTCCCTCTGTTTGCTGTTCTGTTAAACTGCCCTTATCCCGACCCACCTGTTTCTGCCTCTTTCTTTTCATTCTCCTCCGCACGCCGGCGGGGGGAGGGGCGGCTGCGCGGCGCTTTTGTTGCCGGCGGCAGCCGAAACCGAAACAGTTTTTCAGCAATTTAAGTCACAGATACGATCTGCAATGGGACAGATGACACTAACTGCATCTGACCATCCTAATATACTCCAGATGTTTATCTTTGCAAATATTGTTAGCTTGCAGTAGACTTTGTGCAAAGGTAGCAAGAGGAAGAGAAGTCTGTCTTTGAATTTTAAAGCTTTCTTTGCATGTGTCATTTTGTGTCCTTCTGTCTACGTGACTCGCAGCACTACACGGCACGTTCTGCGGAGCCCCTGATCTGCTAGTGACATTAACGGCTAGCTGGGTGGTGGTGGAAGGGTGCCAGTTCTCGCAGTGCGATTTCAGTAAGGAATTTCAAACTAGTTAGACTTCCCTAAAATCCAGAAACTCATTTACCAGTTCAGGAAGAGGTGGTGGTGTTGCCTTGTCCTGCCAGTGCTGAGTGCTGTATGTCCTGGGTTCGGCCAGAACAGGGTTAATTTTCACCGGACTCCAGGAAGGGGCACAGCCGGGGGGGTGGGGGCTGACCCCACCTGGCCGAACAGAGCCCAGTGTTCCATACCCTGTGACGTCACGCTGGGTTCCGGTGGGGGGGGCGGGGCGGCGGGAAGGCACTCGCGGCTTGGGGGGACGCAGCGCCGGTCCTGTTTCGGGAGAGCGGCTGTCTGGGTTGTACGGTTCGTTGTTGTGTTTTCTCCTTATTTGTATCGTTGTTGTTCCTGTTTTCCCTCTGTTTGCTGTTCTGTTAAACTGCCCTTATCCCGACCCACCTGTTTCTGCCTCTTTCTTTTCATTCTCCTCCGCACGCCGGCGGGGGGAGGGGCGGCTGCGTGGCGCTTTTGTTGCCGGCAGCAGCCGAAACCGAAACAGTTTTTCAGCAATTTAAGTCACAGATACGATCTGTAATGGGACAGATGACACTAACTGCATCTGACCATCCTAATATACTCCAGATGTTTATCTTTGCAAATATTGTTAGCTTGCAGTAGACTTTGTGCAAAGGTAGCAAGAGGAAGAGAAGTCTGTCTTTGAATTTTAAAGCTTTCTTTGCATGTGTCATTTTGTGTCCTTCTGTCTACGTGACTTGCAGCACTACACGGCACGTTCTGCGGAGCCCCTGATCTGCTAGTGACATTAACGGCTAGCTGGGTGGTGGTGGAAGGGTGCCAGTTCTCGCAGTGCGATTTCAGTAAGGAATTTCAAACTAGTTAGACTTCCCTAAAATCCAGAAACTCATTTACCAGTTCAGGAAGAGGTGGTGGTGTTGCCTTGTCCTGCCAGTGCTGAGTGCTGTATGTCCTGGGTTCGGCCAGAACAGGGTTAATTTTCACCGGACTCCAGGAAGGGGCACAGCCGGGGGGGTGGGGGCTGACCCCACCTGGCCGAACAGAGCCCAGTGTTCCATACCCTGTGACGTCACGCTGGGTTCCGGTGGGGGGGGCGGGGCGGCGGGAAGGCACTCGCGGCTTGGGGGGACGCAGCGCCGGTCCTGTTTCGGGAGAGCGGCTGTCTGGGTTGTACGGTTCGTTGTTGTGTTTTCTCCTTATTTGTATCGTTGTTGTTCCTGTTTTCCCTCTGTTTGCTGTTCTGTTAAACTGCCCTTATCCCGACCCACCTGTTTCTGCCTCTTTCTTTTCATTCTCCTCCGCACGCCGGCGGGGGGAGGGGCGGCTGCGTGGCGCTTTTGTTGCCGGCAGCAGCCGAAACCGAAACAGTTTTTCAGCAATTTAAGTCACAGATACGATCTGTAATGGGACAGATGACACTAACTGCATCTGACCATCCTAATATACTCCAGATGTTTATCTTTGCAAATATTGTTAGCTTGCAGTAGACTTTGTGCAAAGGTAGCAAGAGGAAGAGAAGTCTGTCTTTGAATTTTAAAGCTTTCTTTGCATGTGTCATTTTGTGTCCTTCTGTCTACGTGACTTGCAGCACTACACGGCACGTTCTGCGGAGCCCCTGATCTGCTAGTGACATTAACGGCTAGCTGGGTGGTGGTGGAAGGGTGCCAGTTCTCGCAGTGCGATTTCAGTAAGGAATTTCAAACTAGTTAGACTTCCCTAAAATCCAGAAACTCATTTAGCAGTTCAGGAAGAGGTGGTGGTGTTGCCTTGTCCTGCCAGTGCTGAGTGCTGTATGTCCTGGGTTCGGCCAGAACAGGGTTAATTTTCACCGGACTCCAGGAAGGGGCACAGCCGGGGGGTGGGGGCTGACCCCACCTGGCCGAACAGAGCCCGGTGTTCCATACCCTGTGACGTCACGCTGGGTTCCGGTGGGGAGGGCGGGGCGACGGGAAGGCACTCGCGGCTTGGGGGGACGCAGCGCCGGTCCTGTTTCGGGAGAGCGGCTGTCTGGGTTGTACGGTTCGTTGTTGTGTTTTCTCCTTATTTGTATCGTTGTTGTTCCTGTTTTCCCTCTGTTTGCTGTTCTGTTAAACTGCCCTTATCCCGACCCACCTGTTTCTGCCTCTTTCTTTTCATTCTCCTCCGCACGCCGGCGGGGGGAGGGGCGGCTGCGTGGCGCTTTTGTTGCCGGCGGCAGCCGAAACCGAAACAGTTTTTCAGCAATTTAAGTCACAGATACGATCTGTAATGGGACAGATGACACTAACTGCATCTGACCATCCTAATATACTCCAGATGTTTATCTTTGCAAATATTGTTAGCTTGCAGTAGACTTTGTGCAAAGGTAGCAAGAGGAAGAGAAGTCTGTCTTTGAATTTTAAAGCTTTCTTTGCATGTGTCATTTTGTGTCCTTCTGTCTACGCGACTCGCAGCACTACACTGCACGTTCTGCGGAGCCCCTGATCTGCTAGTGACATTAACGGCTAGCTGGGTGGTGGTGGAAGGGTGCCAGTTCTCGCAGTGCGATTTCAGTAAGGAATTTCAAACTAGTTAGACTTCCCTAAAATCCAGAAACTCATTTAGCAGTTCAGGAAGAGGTGGTGGTGTTGCCTTGTCCTGCCAGTGCTGAGTGCTGTATGTCCTGGGTTCGGCCAGAACAGGGTTAATTTTCACCGGACTCCAGGAAGGGGCACAGCCGGGGGGTGGGGGCTGACCCCACCTGGCCGAACAGAGCCCGGTGTTCCATACCCTGTGACGTCACGCTGGGTTCCGGTGGGGGGGGCGGGGCGGCGGGAAGGCACTCGCGGCTTGGGGGGACGCAGCGCCGGTCCTGTTTCGGGAGAGCGGCTGTCTGGGTTGTACGGTTCGTTGTTGTGTTTTCTCCTTATTTGTATCGTTGTTGTTCCTGTTTTCCCTCTGTTTGCTGTTCTGTTAAACTGCCCTTATCCCGACCCACCTGTTTCTGCTTCTTTCTTTTCATTCTCCTCCGCACGCCGGCGGGGGGAGGGGCGGCTGCGTGGCGCTTTTGTTGCCGGCGGCAGCCGAAACCGAAACAGTTTTTCAGCAATTTAAGTCACAGATACGATCTGTAATGGGACAGATGACACTAACTGCATCTGACCATCCTAATATACTCCAGATGTTTATCTTTGCAAATATTGTTAGCTTGCAGTAGACTTTGTGCAAAGGTAGCAAGAGGAAGAGAAGTCTGTCTTTGAATTTTAAAGCTTTCTTTGCATGTGTCATTTTGTGTCCTTCTGTCTACGTGACTCGCAGCACTACACGGCACGTTCTGCGGAGCCCCTGATCTGCTAGTGACATTAACGGCTAGCTGGGTGGTGGTGGAAGGGTGCCAGTTCTCGCAGTGCGATTTCAGTAAGGAATTTCAAACTAGTTAGACTTCCCTAAAATCCAGAAACTCATTTAGCAGTTCAGGAAGAGGTGGTGGTGTTGCCTTGTCCTGCCAGTGCTGAGTGCTGTATGTCCTGGGTTCGGCCAGAACAGGGTTAATTTTCACCGGACTCCAGGAAGGGGCACAGCCGGGGGGGTGGGGGCTGACCCCACCTGGCCGAACAGAGCCCGGTGTTCCATACCCTGTGACGTCACGCTGGGTTCCGGTGGGGGGGGCGGGGCGGCGGGAAGGCACTCGCGGCTTGGGGGGACGCAGCGCCGGTCCTGTTTCGGGAGAGCGGCTGTCTGGGTTGTACGGTTCGTTGTTGTGTTTTCTCCTTATTTGTATCGTTGTTGTTCCTGTTTTCCCTCTGTTTGCTGTTCTGTTAAACTGCCCTTATCCCGACCCACCTGTTTCTGCCTCTTTCTTTTCATTCTCCTCCGCACGCCGGCGGGGGGAGGGGCGGCTGCGTGGCGCTTTTGTTGCCGGCAGCAGCCGAAACCAAAACAGTTTTTCAGCAATTTAAGTCACAGATACGATCTGTAATGGGACAGATGACACTAACTGCATCTGACCATCCTAATATACTCCAGATGTTTATCTTTGCAAATATTGTTAGCTTGCAGTAGACTTTGTGCAAAGGTAGCAAGAGGAAGAGAAGTCTGTCTTTGAATTTTAAAGCTTTCTTTGCATGTGTCATTTTGTGTCCTTCTGTCTACGTGACTTGCAGCACTACACGGCACGTTCTGCGGAGCCCCTGATCTGCTAGTGACATTAACGGCTAGCTGGGTGGTGGTGGAAGGGTGCCAGTTCTCGCAGTGCGATTTCAGTAAGGAATTTCAAACTAGTTAGACTTCCCTAAAATCCAGAAACTCATTTAGCAGTTCAGGAAGAGGTGGTGGTGTTGCCTTGTCCTGCCAGTGCTGAGTGCTGTATGTCCTGGGTTCGGCCAGAACAGGGTTAATTTTCACCGGACTCCAGGAAGGGGCACAGCCGGGGGGTGGGGGCTGACCCCACCTGGCCGAACAGAGCCCGGTGTTCCATACCCTGTGACGTCACGCTGGGTTCCGGTGGGGAGGGCGGGGCGACGGGAAGGCACTCGCGGCTTGGGGGGACGCAGCGCCGGTCCTGTTTCGGGAGAGCGGCTGTCTGGGTTGTACGGTTCGTTGTTGTGTTTTCTCCTTATTTGTATCGTTGTTGTTCCTGTTTTCCCTCTGTTTGCTGTTCTGTTAAACTGCCCTTATCCCGACCCACCTGTTTCTGCCTCTTTCTTTTCATTCTCCTCCGCACGCCGGCGGGGGGAGGGGCGGCTGCGTGGCGCTTTTGTTGCCGGCGGCAGCCGAAACCGAAACAGTTTTTCAGCAATTTAAGTCACAGATACGATCTGTAATGGGACAGATGACACTAACTGCATCTGACCATCCTAATATACTCCAGATGTTTATCTTTGCAAATATTGTTAGCTTGCAGTAGACTTTGTGCAAAGGTAGCAAGAGGAAGAGAAGTCTGTCTTTGAATTTTAAAGCTTTCTTTGCATGTGTCATTTTGTGTCCTTCTGTCTACGCGACTCGCAGCACTACACTGCACGTTCTGCGGAGCCCCTGATCTGCTAGTGACATTAACGGCTAGCTGGGTGGTGGTGGAAGGGTGCCAGTTCTCGCAGTGCGATTTCAGTAAGGAATTTCAAACTAGTTAGACTTCCCTAAAATCCAGAAACTCATTTAGCAGTTCAGGAAGAGGTGGTGGTGTTGCCTTGTCCTGCCAGTGCTGAGTGCTGTATGTCCTGGGTTCGGCCAGAACAGGGTTAATTTTCACCGGACTCCAGGAAGGGGCACAGCCGGGGGGTGGGGGCTGACCCCACCTGGCCGAACAGAGCCCGGTGTTCCATACCCTGTGACGTCACGCTGGGTTCCGGTGGGGGGGGCGGGGCGGCGGGAAGGCACTCGCGGCTTGGGGGGACGCAGCGCCGGTCCTGTTTCGGGAGAGCGGCTGTCTGGGTTGTACGGTTCGTTGTTGTGTTTTCTCCTTATTTGTATCGTTGTTGTTCCTGTTTTCCCTCTGTTTGCTGTTCTGTTAAACTGCCCTTATCCCGACCCACCTGTTTCTGCTTCTTTCTTTTCATTCTCCTCCGCACGCCGGCGGGGGGAGGGGCGGCTGCGTGGCGCTTTTGTTGCCGGCGGCAGCCGAAACCGAAACAGTTTTTCAGCAATTTAAGTCACAGATACGATCTGTAATGGGACAGATGACACTAACTGCATCTGACCATCCTAATATACTCCAGATGTTTATCTTTGCAAATATTGTTAGCTTGCAGTAGACTTTGTGCAAAGGTAGCAAGAGGAAGAGAAGTCTGTCTTTGAATTTTAAAGCTTTCTTTGCATGTGTCATTTTGTGTCCTTCTGTCTACGTGACTCGCAGCACTACACGGCACGTTCTGCGGAGCCCCTGATCTGCTAGTGACATTAACGGCTAGCTGGGTGGTGGTGGAAGGGTGCCAGTTCTCGCAGTGCGATTTCAGTAAGGAATTTCAAACTAGTTAGACTTCCCTAAAATCCAGAAACTCATTTAGCAGTTCAGGAAGAGGTGGTGGTGTTGCCTTGTCCTGCCAGTGCTGAGTGCTGTATGTCCTGGGTTCGGCCAGAACAGGGTTAATTTTCACCGGACTCCAGGAAGGGGCACAGCCGGGGGGTGGGGGCTGACCCCACCTGGCCGAACAGAGCCCGGTGTTCCATACCCTGTGACGTCACGCTGGGTTCCGGTGGGGGGGGCGGGGCGGCGGGAAGGCACTCGCGGCTTGGGGGGACGCAGCGCCGGTCCTGTTTCGGGAGAGCGGCTGTCTGGGTTGTACGGTTCGTTGTTGTGTTTTCTCCTTATTTGTATCGTTGTTGTTCCTGTTTTCCCTCTGTTTGCTGTTCTGTTAAACTGCCCTTATCCCGACCCACCTGTTTCTGCCTCTTTCTTTTCATTCTCCTCCGCACGCCGGCGGGGGGAGGGGCGGCTGCGTGGCGCTTTTGTTGCCGGCGGCAGCCGAAACCGAAACAGTTTTTCAGCAATTTAAGTCACAGATACGATCTGTAATGGGACAGATGACACTAACTGCATCTGACCATCCTAATATACTCCAGATGTTTATCTTTGCAAATATTGTTAGCTTGCAGTAGACTTTGTGCAAAGGTAGCAAGAGGAAGAGAAGTCTGTCTTTGAATTTTAAAGCTTTCTTTGCATGTGTCATTTTGTGTCCTTCTGTCTACGTGACTCGCAGCACTACACGGCACGTTCTGCGGAGCCCCTGATCTGCTAGTGACATTAACGGCTAGCTGGGTGGTGGTGGAAGGGTGCCAGTTCTCGCAGTGCGATTTCAGTAAGGAATTTCAAACTAGTTAGACTTCCCTAAAATCCAGAAACTCATTTAGCAGTTCAGGAAGAGGTGGTGGTGTTGCCTTGTCCTGCCAGTGCTGAGTGCTGTATGTCCTGGGTTCGGCCAGAACAGGGTTAATTTTCACCGGACTCCAGGAAGGGGCACAGCCGGGGGGGTGGGGGCTGACCCCACCTGGCCGAACAGAGCCCGGTGTTCCATACCCTGTGACGTCACGCTGGGTTCCGGTGGGGGGGGCGGGGCGGCGGGAAGGCACTCGCGGCTTGGGGGGACGCAGCGCCGGTCCTGTTTCGGGAGAGCGGCTGTCTGGGTTGTACGGTTCGTTGTTGTGTTTTCTCCTTATTTGTATCGTTGTTGTTCCTGTTTTCCCTCTGTTTGCTGTTCTGTTAAACTGCCCTTATCCCGACCCACCTGTTTCTGCCTCTTTCTTTTCATTCTCCTCCGCACGCCGGCGGGGGGAGGGGCGGCTGCGTGGCGCTTTTGTTGCCGGCGGCAGCCGAAACCGAAACAGTTTTTCAGCAATTTAAGTCACAGATACGATCTGTAACGGGACAGATGACACTAACTGCATCTGACCATCCTAATATACTCCAGATGTTTATCTTTGCAAATATTGTTAGCTTGCAGTAGACTTTGTGCAAAGGTAGCAAGAGGAAGAGAAGTCTGTCTTTGAATTTTAAAGCTTTCTTTGCATGTGTCATTTTGTGTCCTTCTGTCTACGTGACTCGCAGCACTACACGGCACGTTCTGCGGAGCCCCTGATCTGCTAGTGACATTAACGGCTAGCTGGGTGGTGGTGGAAGGGTGCCAGTTCTCGCAGTGCGATTTCAGTAAGGAATTTCAAACTAGTTAGACTTCCCTAAAATCCAGAAACTCATTTAGCAGTTCAGGAAGAGGTGGTGGTGTTGCCTTGTCCTGCCAGTGCTGAGTGCTGTATGTCCTGGGTTCGGCCAGAACAGGGTTAATTTTCACCGGACTCCAGGAAGGGGCACAGCCGGGGGGTGGGGGCTGACCCCACCTGGCCGAACAGAGCCCGGTGTTCCATACCCTGTGACGTCACGCTGGGTTCCGGTGGGGGGGGCGGGGCGGCGGGAAGGCACTCGCGGCTTGGGGGGACGCAGCGCCGGTCCTGTTTCGGGAGAGCGGCTGTCTGGGTTGTACGGTTCGTTGTTGTGTTTTCTCCTTATTTGTATCGTTGTTGTTCCTGTTTTCCCTCTGTTTGCTGTTCTGTTAAACTGCCCTTATCCCGACCCACCTGTTTCTGCCTCTTTCTTTTCATTCTCCTCCGCACGCCGGCGGGGGGAGGGGCGGCTGCGTGGCGCTTTTGTTGCCGGCGGCAGCCGAAACCGAAACAGTTTTTCAGCAATTTAAGTCACAGATATGATCTGTAATGGGACAGATGACACTAACTGCATCTGACCATCCTAATATACTCCAGATGTTTATCTTTGCAAATATTGTTAGCTTGCAGTAGACTTTGTGCAAAGGTAGCAAGAGGAAGAGAAGTCTGTCTTTGAATTTTAAAGCTTTCTTTGCATGTGTCATTTTGTGTCCTTCTGTCTACGTGACTCGCAGCACTACACGGCACGTTCTGCGGAGCCCCTGATCTGCTAGTGACATTAACGGCTAGCTGGGTGGTGGTGGAAGGGTGCCAGTTCTCGCAGTGCGATTTCAGTAAGGAATTTCAAACTAGTTAGACTTCCCTAAAATCCAGAAACTCATTTAGCAGTTCAGGAAGAGGTGGTGGTGTTGCCTTGTCCTGCCAGTGCTGAGTGCTGTATGTCCTGGGTTCGGTCAGAACAGGGTTAATTTTCACCGGACTCCAGGAAGGGGCACAGCCGGGGGGTGGGGGCTGACCCCACCTGGCCGAACAGAGCCCGGTGTTCCATACCCTGTGACATCACGCTGGGTTCCGGTGGGGGGGGCGGGGCGGCGGGAAGGCACTCGCGGCTTGGGGGGACGCAGCGCCGGTCCTGTTTCGGGAGAGCGGCTGTCTGGGTTGTACGGTTCGTTGTTGTGTTTTCTCCTTATTTGTATCGTTGTTGTTCCTGTTTTCCCTCTGTTTGCTGTTCTGTTAAACTGCCCTTATCCCGACCCACCTGTTTCTGCCTCTTTCTTTTCATTCTCCTCCGCACGCCGGCGGGGGGAGGGGCGGCTGCGTGGCGCTTTTGTTTCCGGCGGCAGCCGAAACCGAAACAGTTTTTCAGCAATTTAAGTCACAGATATGATCTGTAATGGGACAGATGACACTAACTGCATCTGACCATCCTAATATACTCCAGATGTTTATCTTTGCAAATATTGTTAGCTTGCAGTAGACTTTGTGCAAAGGTAGCAAGAGGAAGAGAAGTCTGTCTTTGAATTTTAAAGCTTTCTTTGCATGTGTCATTTTGTGTCCTTCTGTCTACGTGACTCGCAGCACTACACTGCACGTTCTGCGGAGCCCCTGATCTGCTAGTGACATTAACGGCTAGCTGGGTGGTGGTGGAAGGGTGCCAGTTCTCGCAGTGCGATTTCAGTAAGGAATTTCAAACTAGTTAGACTTCCCTAAAATCCAGAAACTCATTTACCAGTTCAGGAAGAGGTGGTGGTGTTGCCTTGTCCTGCCAGTGCTGAGTGCTGTATGTCCTGGGTTCGGCCAGGACAGAGTTAATTTTCACCGGACTCCAGGAAGGGGCACAGCCGGGGGGTGGGGGCTGACCCCACCTGGCCGAACAGAGCCCGGTATTCCATACCCTGTGACGTCACGCTGGGTTCCGGTGGGGGGGGCGGCTCGGCAAGAACCCTCTCGCGGCTTGGGAGCGTGCAGCGCCGGTGCTGTCCGAGAGAGCAGGTCTTGTTGTTGTTGTGTTTTCTCCTTATCTGTATCGTTGTTGTTCCTGTTTCCCTCTGTTTGCTGTTCTGTTAAACTGTCCTTATCCCGACCCACCGGTTTTCTGCCTGTTTTCTTTCCATTCTCCTCCACACCGCGGCGGTGGGGCGGGGGGGTCGCGTGGCGCTTTTGTTGCCGGCGGCAACCGAAACCAAAACACTGTAGCTTGCACAAGAATATGTGCAGATGTTGCAAACCTGCCTGACAATAAGAAAAGCAACTGTTTTGCTACCGTTTTCCTTTAGAACAGCGTCTTTCCCAGGCAGGCGTTTGACCTGTTCGTGGAATAACAACTGCCATTAGAAGTGGGCCGCATGGGAAGAGCATGCTGTTCTTGTAGCAGGCCCAAAGTACACCCAGTTTGTGTTGCACATCGGTGGTATCTTGGCAAAAAGAAAACCGAGTTATCCATTAGCTAATTCTCAGAGTAATCTTCTTTGTAACCAGCTCTTCAAGTAATACCTTCCAAGTTTTCCCATGCAATGAGTAAAGCTAGCATAGTCAGCAAGTTTCAAGGAACTACTCTCTCAATCACTGGAAAGTTTTGACTAATTGAGCACAGTGATTTTTAATCTCTGGTATTCTATATTATTTTTCAGTGATGTTTGTCTTATGAGGAACAATGGAACAAAATGGTTTTGGACAGGTTGATGTAGTTGCTTCTGAGAATTCGGGAGCGTGCGGCGCCGGTGCGGGTCGAGAAAGCGGGTCTGTTTTATTGATGTATGCCATCAATAAAATCAGGTGCCTTGATTAACCCTCTAGTATTGCAGGCCACAACTTGGTAACTGAGGCTGTGATAAATATCCCATAGCTTGTCTGCAGAATCAACTTTTTTTTTTAGTGTTTTCAGTTAAAAGTTTTCTCCTTCAAAACCTAGGGACTGATACTGTTCTGTCAGGTCAAACAGATAAGCTGTTTCATCTGAAGTTTGTACCTAGCTCTTGTAGGCTACTTTTCCATGATGGGTTTGCTAAGCTGCTGTGAGCGCACTTCCTCAGTCTCCATTGCTGCTTGCTCATGGGTGGAGGAGTGCACATATGGCCACCTCATAGCGAGAGGTCACCTCTGCTAGTGCAGCTGTCCCGTGGGCTTTCCGTCATTTGAGAAGGTTGGAAGGTAAGAAGAAATGAGATTGCTTTAGAGTCCATTCTCTTTGAATATCTGGCGTGATATCCTTTCTGGGGTGATATCCTTTCTGTATATGCAAAGTTAAAATTTCAAGTGCTATATTGTCTCATTTTTGCAGAGGTTAAGTGTAATGTGAGGATAGGGATGCTTCTAAGCTGCCTATCTGATGAAGAAGTGCAGGTCTGAAGGTACTAAATACCCAAGTGAATGCAGACTAGCTGCAAAACTGACGTATGCAGCATGGTGGAGGAAGGTGAAGACTGTAAGAATGTGCTTAAACTCCCCCTGCTAAATTAACATTGCTGTTCTGAGTATCTTAGCTGAGAAATATGCAAGCATGCAAAATGTACACTTGTCATTCTTAAAGTAGTTGGTTTCCAACCTTTAATTTCTGAAGGACTGTTGAATGACGGAACTACTTTGACTTTTTCCACACAAATCCCTCTAATGAAATGCGTTTCTGCTTCACACCTGTCAGAGTTGCTAGTGGCAGTCACTGTCTCGCTTGAAATGGGATCTTTCTCCAGTAATTTACTGCCAGTTAATCATGGCTAAGTGAGACCTGGTAATCCTATTGATGTGCCTGGACTTATCTGAAGACAAGACCTAATTTTTATTTTTTTAAAAAGAGCTGTAGTAACATCATTCGTAATTATAGTGATATGAACTTGGTCACGCTTCCTGCCTACAATATCATGTATGTAAACACTACAATAAATTCTGTCTAAACACGTTCTGCTTTAACTCTACCTCTGTCTTAAGAAGTAAATGTGCATTTGCTGTCTTTATTTATCTCTGTACTGTACCACTCTGCACTAATAAATTCATTTCTTAATGAATTCATGTAGCCGTATGGCCAGAAATAGATTTTTTAACTAGCTAAGAGTCTGTGATAAGCAGTGCAAAGAATCTGTTTCTTTAAAATATGTTTTACTGTACTTTGAAACTGGCTTCTAAAGATACTGAATGTTTCCATCAACTTGGTAATACTCATAACCAGCTCCTGGTATATAAAATATATTAAAATGATGCTAAATATAAAAGTGTGTGTGCATAATGATTTTAAGAAAACTAATATATATGTCTCTGCACTCTGAATAAATCTGTCTCTGGACTTGTGATCAAGGCAGAGGACAGGGCTGTTTCTTGTTGCTTAAGGTAACACAGGAATTCAGGCACATAGCAAAAAAGCTTTTAATCACACTAATGTGATGCATTGTATCAACATCTTAATGCTAAGATGATCTTTAGGATGAAGAAAGTATTTTAAACAAACACCATGTAGTTCCCTGCAACATCAGTGCTTTTTGTTCTAGACAGTGAAGGTCTGTTGTGTAGTCAAAGCCGTAAATGGAATGAAATGAGGTTACTTTAAACAAAGGTTTCATAAGTTGTTGAAAATCAGTTTTGAGGAAAATGTCTGAAATGTTTTGCAGAGGTGAATCTGGTGCTGGGAAGACTGAAAACACAAAGAAAGTTATTCAATACCTTGCTCCTGTTGTTTCCTCCCATAAAGGAAGAAAGGACCATAATATTCCCGTAAGTTGGGATATTTTATCATTTGTTTATTGTTCTTTTTGAAAACTACCATCTTTGCATTTAAAAAAACCATAACTTTTTTATTAAAGATAAGCTGTAATGTAATCCACATAATTTTCTCAACTGTTATTTTCTCTTTAGTAGGGGCTGAAATGAGCAGTTACATTAAAATTTCCAGTTGATGTTAGCTGTTTAACTTCTCTTCTGAAATTAAAGGCTTTATGCAACCATTGTAACTAGGAACGGTATCAAAGCTTTCTGATGCAGTGTATGCCAGTTTTCCAAAAATTTAATTAACTTGGGCAAGTCTTAGTGAATTTAGTTCCCACAGATGCAGTTTTCAGTACTATATTTGTGAACAAGCTTTCTGTTCTTTCAAAAATTATCTTGTAAATAAGAAAAATCATCAAGCTTCAAAACTGCTGTAGACTTGATATGTCTACAAGCGAGCAGCTAATAAAAAGCTCTAGTTTTAGTACATTACAGACAAAAGCATATGCACTTATGTCAGAGTCTTGGGTTTTTTGGTAACTTGTCACTAACTGATTTATGTAGAACTTTCTTCAGATTTACTGCTAGACTTCAAAATTCACAATGAGTCTTTATCAATATTTTACTTTACGAGATATGGATGGGTTTGAATATCTGTTGCTATGAGCACTTGGATCTCTTTGCAGTGGAATATTAATTCAACTTGCTAGAAGCAAGTGGCTTGCTATATTCGATACTGGCGTATGTGGTTGGAAGTTTTCAAACTATATCAGACTCAGAAGCATCAGCTTCTGTAATTTCTAGTGTATAACACTTAATATTAAGATATTCTGGAATGTGTCAAGACTCAAACTCCTAGAAAACCAGGAGAGGACTTTTGACCAGTCTGTGAAGAAAAAAATGCAAGAATTTGAAGTTGGAGAGAGGGAAAGATTGCTCTGCAGATAGATTTGGAGGCCTTAGGAGGATGCTGTGACTGGAGTGTCGGCAGCATTAGCATTGTCATGTGCTAGGGGAATACATGGCTCTGCAGAATGCTATTTAGAAAGTCATCCTTCAGAACTTGTTTTCTGTGTGGGTTTTGATTTATAAATATTCTTGGATTTATGGCTGTGCAGCCTTGAACAAAACTAGTGTTTTTAAAATTTCTACAGGAGTATAAATGCCTACAACTTTTTTTGGGGGGAAGGGAATTATGCAGAGAATGGAACTGCACAGAGTTTGTATACCAAGTACTTTTAAACACACTATTGACAGCTTGGAATGCACCAGGTTGAAGAGACTTCTGTGAGCCTCTTGTCGAGCCTCCTTTCAAAATATGCTTCCCTTTAAAGCTGAGTTTTGAAAACCTTGTGTGACGAAGATTATACAACCTTTCTGCAAAACTTTTCCTGTGCTTAACCACTTAAACAGTCAAAAACAGGGGTTTAAAAAGTACTCCTTGTTTGTTTGGCTGTGTTTCCATAAGCACTTTGTGCCAGTACCTGTGCTAAAAGTAGTCCCCTTTTTGAGTTTTGTCATCGTAACAATTCCTGTGGCCATTCACTGGGCTTGGAGACTGCAGGCTCAAACTACTGTTCTGAAAGTCATAGAATCATCGAATGGTTTGGGTTGGAAAGGACCTTAAAGATCATCTGGTTCCAACCCCCCTGCCATCAGCAGGGACATCTTCCACCAGACCAGGTTGCTCACAGCTCCATCCAACCTGGCCTTGAACCCTGCCAGGGAGGGGGCAGCCACAGCTTCTCTGGGCAACCTGGACCAGTGTTTCATCACTCTCATGGGGAAGAAATGAAGTCCATCTGGCTTTAGATGAAACAAGTTTCCTCTGTTTGTTGCGTGGCTGCATAACTGATATGAAGTGAAGGCACAGAAAAAAGCTGGGGTGGAAGATGTTGGTGAAGGGAAGGATGAGTTGCTCAGTCTAATGCAGTGCTGGCTAATTCTGTTTAAGTTGCTGGTTGAACTGGAATCTAATTCTCTACTTAGCAGCGTGATCAAATGGGACAGGAGTTTAAGATGGTGGGTGTAATCAGCTGCTTCGTGAGCCATCGAAGACTGTCACGATGAAGACTGGAAAAGTTTTTATTCTTTGTAAAACATAGTTCAGACACAGTAAAAAGAATAGGGTAGTGTCCTGAATAGAAGTTTGATACTTTGATTGTGCGCTTCATTCAATGCACTGCTATAGTAAGCCAGTACTGAATTAAGTATATGTTTATGAAAAATGCAAAATGTTCACGTAACCTAAACCGTTTTGAAAATACAAATGAGTCTCGCTTCTGTAACAATTAATTTTTATTTATATACTGCAGATGAAGAATGTCTAATCTACACACCTAACACTCAAAAGTTAGGAAGTGTCAGAATTGGTTATATTTAAGCAGCCTTAACTTGTTCCTGTTCACATATATATTAGAAAACTGTAGAGGGCTGGTGGTGATCCGTAGTATCCATCTGTACAGCCTTTGCACTGACCTGTGCACAAAGATGATGCTAAACAGGCTTGTTAAATAGACAGCAAGTCATGGATTTACTTTTATCCATCGTGTAACGAATAATTATCAGTGCTATGCATATTACTGAGACTTCTGAAAGTTGCATGGATTTTTTTTTATGAACAATTTGTATGCTGATGAATGAATAATTATCTTCCCGACACCATTCTGAAGTTAACTTTGTCTCTTTTGCCTGACAGGCAAACCTTTACAGGGTGCTGTAGAAGTATTACAAACAAACGCAGCCCCCAGTTTGACACCTCAGGCCATGGCCAGAGTAACAGTAATGGTCGGCCATGCCACAAATGCTCACCATGTACGTTCTCCAGCGGCACTGGCTGTGAAATGTTTGGCTTACGCAAGGAGCATCACATAGGAGCTCTACTCATCCCTTCAACAGCCTTCTTGTGTCTGGCATTCAGCTGTTTGTCTGTGACACTTTTCTTTCCCAGCCGCCCTGTTTCATCACAGCTGGTGGCTGTGTGCCTGCAGAGTAGTCCTGCGTAGCCCATGGCACGTCATCCCCAGGCAGGGGTCCCGTGGGGAACGGAGCCAGTAACACAGTGTAACCACGGAGGGTGGAATTACAGCGCCCAACAGCCTGAATACTAACGTTTCCTAGTTTTTGAGTGTTTGAATCTGTAGCCACACTGTCTCATTTCTGTTTAATCACAAAGAATGTTAAAGGTATTGTCTTGGGCACAGTGCTAGGAAGCGTGGGTGGGTGGTGGTGGTAAAAAGGTAGAAGAGAAGCTTTAGTGCTTGTGGGGCTTGGCAGAGCTAGGTGAGACTAGGGTAGTCCCTTAAATTAGGAATTGAGTCTGGGCTTTCTAGAGCCAGGTGATGGAGAGCAGGGAGAAGCGCATGGCAGTGAGTTATGAACAGGCTCATCTATAGATTGAAGGTGGAATGAAAGTGAGCCTGAATCCTTGTCTGCAGTGTGCTTGGTTGAGCATCAGAACTAACACGTGTACAGTTCTAGTTGGTGCGTAGCAAGGGAGAAAAGATGGAAGATATCTGTTGTAAATAACTGGAAGCTTTAGCTTCACATCCAACACATCTGCGCTCTAATGAATTTGGGGGGAGTGGGGTGGTAGTGTTACGAACTTTACCAGTAAATCTGAATATTTTATCTGCACCAGGCATATTGTGGTTTATTCGGTTGTTAACCAGGTCATACATGGACCAGCTTTCTAAAGGCAACCATTGTGCTTTAGCCTGGGCATCTCAGACCAAAGGTGACCCACACTGGTGTCTGTTGGTCTGGTCAGCTATCCCATGCTCCTAGGCCAGCATAGGAGCCTCTCTTGCCTTTGCTCTCAATTATTCCTCTGTAGACTCAGGTGGTGTGGAGAAAAGGTTATTTAGAATGAAAGGGTGAGGAAGAGAACAAGGACAGGTAAGTGGTGAGTGGAGGGGTGGGCTCATGTGTCCAGAGAGGGTTTTTGACATATTAAGCAAGAAGGGTAGGGAGTAAACAGAGTCTTCTAAACTACTTGGCTTTGTGGCTCATCAATCCTGTGTGCACTAAGTGGCATGGGAAAGAGAGAAAAGAATGAAATCGTGTTAATGCATGTGTTAGAGCTGCTTTAATATGGTTAAGTAATGAGTCCTAATTCTGACTCTTGGGCTCTGCTTTAGTTTAGAAACTTTGTGTTTTTGAATGGGGAGGGAAGTCAGTGCAAAATGTAGAAATAACTAAAAAAACGTTTGCATACACAGCTTTCCAAAAGAAGGAAAAGTGCTGGTTGTCACTCACTGCCTGGGGGCTGCCATGAACTTGCAGGTTCTCCAGGCTGCGTGAGGTTAAGGGGGTACTCTAAGCTGGACTGTGGACATACCTGGACCCTATTCATGGTCAGATACCTGAAATGGGCAGGTGTGTTCCATCGTGGTAGTGTGTGAAGTAAAGTTCTATAAATAACTGCATCCATCTACCACCGCTGTATCCAGTTCTAGGCATTCCGGTACTGTGTACCTCTGGTTCAGGTGAATGGAATTAGACTTTTGTTCACTTCCCTGCTCCTGAAAGCCTTCACATCCCAAACCCACCCTTATTGTCACTAAAATTCAGGTTTCTAGGTGGTGCCGTTTTAAGCTTCAGAAATAGAAGCATAGAATCACTTAAGCTGGAAAAGACCTTTAAGGTCATCGAGTTCAACCGTAACATAATTACTGGTACTTGCAGGTTAATGATGGCTTTCAGTGACTGCATTTGCCTTTGTAGCTGAAATACTAAATTGTTTAATCTGTTTTATGAATTTCAGAAGAAATATAATTGGCTTTGAAGTACAGGATCATGGGTAGGCTCATTCAGACTGAAGCTCCCCTTGGTGAGGATTTCCCAGATGAGCTTTAACCGCCCTAATTGGAACACAGAAGTTAAGTGTGTGTCTGATTATGTTCCGTTCTGTTTCTAAGTGAGGACAGAAATGGACACCCTGAGGAAGCAGTCTATCCTGTCTGAAGATAAGCAAAAGAAATGCCTCTTAAGTTCCCAGGTGTACCTATCCTTCTCCAGTGATTTCGGAAGGAGCGGTAGCTTCATACTGAAACATCTAACCTTATTTTTAGATCCTGAGTTGTTTTCTGAGCAGGTATGATGCAGCTTTGCAAAATTCACATCACTTAGCTGAGTAAACTAAACCTTTGCTAGCTGCTTTACAGAACTCTGTCAAAACCTGTTATTCTTCACTAAAACAGTGCTAGTTGCTAGTTATTTAAATTAGTAGACATAAACGGAAGAAGTGTGCATCTGTCTTGGTGTGAAAATTTCTTGTGGTCTGAGTTTCACCACCGCGTTTTCTCCCTAGGCTCTCTGGTGTGAAGCTCAAGATTGTTAAATTTGCTGACTGAGACAAGGGAATAGGGGAATTGAAAATTTCTGCGTTTCTGCAGAAACTGCAAATTTGGATTTGGGGGATTTTTTTGTTTTGCTTTATTACACTCATGTTCCATTTACCCTTTTTTCTGGCAAAAGTTAAAGGTATTCCAGTTTTTTAAGACTTTGCTTCTCATGTGGACGGTAATTCTTGAAAGCAAGCTTCTGTCTCGATTGTAGGATTGCCTTTCTTAAGTACTTGAAGTACAGGGCAAAAACAAAGCCACAGGCTCTGTAAGTATTGCTTTCCTCTTGGTTCTTTCATAACCTTTTTGATTTTTGAAAAATAGTGATGATCTTATCCATACAAAAACACCTTGCAGTGACTAAGGCTGTCGAGACAGTTACTTGCTGTTGTGGGTTTATTTTTGTTGTTGTTTGTCAAAACTGTGGAAAGCAGGGCTGCCGGAGGCCCGGCCAGTCTGACTAATTGAAGTCTTGCTTGTCTTGCAAGCCACCCTTTCTGTTTGTTGGAGGACCAAAATTCCAAATTTCTGAAGGTGAGACCAGTATGCGTGGTGGAGATTCTGCTCTTAAGTGATGGCAGTACCACGTGATAGCTCTCAAAGCATTTCAGGCTGCTGTTGCGTTATCTATAGAGTTTGCGCCTGACGACTTGTGGGGTTTGACCAAGTGGAAGCTGAGACACCGAGAGCTTTAAAAGGGAGATATTTACCATGCATTCTTTCCAATTCCATGGGTCTTCCAAACCTAAGAGCTGGAAACAGTGTTTATCATAGCTACTGTTGTTCATTGCAAACAGAGTTCCAAAAGTGTAAAACAAATGGTGTGCTAAAACCAGACCTCCTGTGTGTTCAATTCCAAGTCTCGCTTTCTTGGAAAACAAGTGTTCATGTCTCTGTACGGTTCCAGTTGATCCGCAGTATTGACAGGTCAGTCACTTGAAATGAAATCTGTATTATATCTGGTGTATGAGACCTCTGTATGGATTTTGTATATTCAGTTATTTGTGTTGCTTAGAGACTATTGTTGTGGAGTCTCCTTCTCTGGAGATATTCAAGACCTGCCTAGACGTGGTCCTGTGCAGCCTGGTCTGGGTGACCCTGCTTCGGCAGGGTTGTTGGACTGGGTGACCCACAGAGGTCCCTTCTAACCCCTACAATTCTGTGATTCTGTGATTCAAATTCTATTGTAGAAGTTATTCTTTCTCCCCTTTCTCATGGCTAGGAAAAGAAGATGATGGAGGATCCAATTGCTGAACGTACTTCTCAGCTGGCTGAAGAAGAAGAAAAGGCCAAAAACTTGGCCAAACTCAAGAACAAACAGGAAATGATGATCACTGATTTGGAAGGTTTGTTCTTGCTACATTTGCCTGTTAACAGGTTGTACATCATGCGAGAAAGGAGTGGATCACTTATTACAGTGTATGCAGTATCTGGTCCAGTCTGCCAAGTGTAACCTTATATGTAGATACCTCAATAGCTGTTGCTTTTATCTAAATCTTGAAAGAATAATTTATTGCTTGCAAGCCTTGTTGCATTTGGCTGCTCAGTCTTTCTCGTGTTTAATTTGTTAGCTTTTCATTTTTGAGAATCCATTTTATTTAATGATACACTCCAGAAATTCATGTTGTTGCATGCATCCCTTAGTAACAAGGTAAAACATCTGTCTCTTGGGAAGGCGCTACACTTTTCTATAGTAACACATTAGAACAACATATTTCTGGAAAAATGTTAGTAGGCATTCGTTAGTCTTCTAATATTTTTTGAATAAGCAAATCTGAATTGTTCTGCCTTTCTTGATGCTTTGTTTATCTAAAATGGTTCAATTTCTTTGGCCATTTATTTCTGATTGTTTTGCCTGTGTTGTCACGACTGAATTAGCCCTATATGTAACCTTTCATGATGTTATGGTGGGTTTTTTAATTACTTATGGTTGTAAATAGGTATTGTGCAACACTAATAAACTGCCAAGCCAAAGTTGCAAAATATAAGGCAATGTTGCTATCTGCCCTAATTTGGAAATATTTTTTTCACTTACTGTTATGGGCTGTCTTGCTACATATTTTAATACTGATGCGCTTATGGAAAAATACCAAAGTTTAGTCTTATCTGTGTAGGAAGGTATTGAAGTAATACGAATAATAGATGATTGATGTACCTTTTATTTAAAAAACCTATTCAGGTACTTTAAGATGGGCATAAGTAAGCTGTACTCATTGGAAAATAATGCTTGAGTAGTTGTGTACTTAAATTGGGACTAGTGTTTCTGAAGATACTTGACAGATGTGGTTGGTTATGGTGCTGTTCCCAGAGTGATGACCTTAGAAATGGAAATTAAAGCTTAAATTTAAGGCATGCAACTACTTGGCTAGTAAAGCACAGTAAAATGACACTCTTTGAGACAAATCAAGAAGCCATGAAGGTCACTCTGCTAGGGTCTTGACACTGGTAAGTACTGAAATTTGGGGGGGGGGCAACAAAAACCCACAAAACCCAAAAAAAACCCCACTAATTCAGTTTACTGTGAGTTTTCCCCATTGCGAAATTGTGTCTTATGACACTCTTCTGTCACCTGCCAGAAATACAATGTAAAAACAGAGAAAAGTGCTATTTTTTTTTTTTTAATGAGGAGCTGTTTAGAGAAAAACAATGTTACTTTAGATTGTCTGGAAAATCCCAAATACCCCTCGGTAGCTCTAAGATATGATTCTTGAACATGGCTCCGTTTCCATGTAGAAGATGTCCTGATCTTGTAGCAGGCTTAGGAGGGGTGTGAGAAACCCCTGCACTGAGAACCCACAAAGTATTGAACAAGTCTAATAACTTACATTTATTCTAATAGATGTTGAATTGTGCTAATGCTATGCTAAGCAAAACCTTCCTGTGACTTCAATATATTACATACCTGGTCATTAGCTAACTGTAGACAATGCAGCCAATAACTATCTTAATCAGACCACAGGCAGATCATCTAAATGTATTTTATTGCTAGGGCACTGATAACTGGATGTTTTTCACAAAGAAATACCTTAGGGCAGGGGTGTCTTGACTACACAAAGAAATTACTGGAGGCTATCAGGGTTGCAAAGTCTTGCTAAATATCAATGGGATGTGAGTTAGTGGTACAGTTACTTGCAAAAATTGTTTATCCAAGTTTTCTTTAAGTTACAGAATTTTCCAGTAGACCTTTTGGAGTCTAGCCTAGCCCTTCCACAACTATGCAAGCCATAATTTTTTCCAGTCTGTAGTTCTTCATTTTTGAATCCTGATGTCTGCGATCACCTGGCCGAGCAGCTCAAACTGCTCTTCTGTTAGATTCTATTCCTTATTTTTCTGTCAACATGTGATTATGTTTGTTACCTTACTTCAAACTTTTTTCTCCAGTCATTGACTTTTTCTTGACTTTCTATCTGAATCATGCAGTTCTACTTTGCTATTTCATCTTTCCCAGTCACCCTTCCAGCTGCAGTCTGGAGAAAGAATTGACACAGTGTATATTAAACTTCCCACCCTTCTTGCTGTCCCATTGCCCTGCCCCTGAACCTTCTGAGGATAACAACAGGAAAAAATTGCTTATAAATATAATCCTTTACTTCCATAGAGGGCTTAAAAAAGGAGGAGAAGACCCGTCAAGAATTAGAAAAAGCTAAAAGAAAACTTGATGGTGAAACAACAGACCTACAGGACCAAATAGCTGAGCTGCCAGCCCAGATTGAAGAACTGAAGATCCAGCTGGCCAAGAAAGAGGAAGAACTGCAGGCTGCTCTTGCTAGGTCAGATCATGATGGAGCTTTATGACTACAGAAGTGTGGTAGAAACCTACTTTTCCAGACAGAATTTCAGCTGACTGCAAACTGATGAGTTAAAACTGGGAGTGTTCAAGCAGAAGCCAGTTCATGTTTGTACTACAGCATCTCTAGACACCTGTGTGTTTTGCGTAGACAGGGCAAAAAAGGAACTCAATCTTTCATCACCATCCTTGCTCTATAAAGCTCCAAAACCAATGTTTCATCAGGGCTTAATAGCACTTTGGCTCTGGAAGCTTTTTAGTCTCCCAGAGTTCAGCCTCAGGAGGGGGAAAAAACATGTGATCGTCGAGAGTGTTCTTAGTTCGTCCAAATACTGGATAATGTCTGTCCAACTCAATCAAAGATCTGTGTGGTAGTCTCGCAGCCACATGTTATAAACTAAACACCACCTGAGTTTTCTGAGTAATGATCTATAACTTTGCAGGAAGAGACAGTCCTACAGACAAGGGTGCATTTTTGGGAGTGTTGAGGTCTACAAAACTGGAATACCTGAATGCAAACTGGAAAGCTTGATCATTCCAGTAGTGCATCTGTAGTACCTGGGGCACTGCGCTCATTAGGATCTTGAGAATAACAGTGCAGTAGTGGCTTTGTCTGTGAAATTTTAGGAGGTGGATTTTGTTCAAGTGGGAAAGATGAGTTATTTTTTGAGTACATAACTTATACTAGACTTATGAGAAGAGATCTGAAGCTATGAAATATCATTAACTGTTGTGGTTCTGTTTAACAGAGGTGATGAAGAAGCAGTTCAGAAAAACAACGCGCTGAAAGTGATAAGAGAGTTGCAGGCTCAAATTGCAGAACTGCAGGAGGATCTTGAATCTGAGAAGGCATCTCGCAACAAGGCGGAAAAGCAGAAAAGAGATTTAAGTGAAGAGCTGGAGGCTTTAAAAATTGAACTAGAAGATACCTTGGATACCACTGCAGCACAGCAAGAGCTGAGGTAGGATCATGTGTCTGTATAAGCAGACACCATTAAAATTCACCTTGAATTTACAAAAGACTAAAATGTTGATTTTTGATAACTATTGATGCTTCCTCTAGGACAAACCGAGAGCAGGAGGTGGCTGAACTGAGGAAAGCAATTGAAGAGGAAACCGAAAACCATGAAGCACAGATCCAGGAAATCAGGCAGAGGCATGCTACTGCCCTGGAAGAGCTCTCTAAACAACTGGAACAGGCCGAAAGGGTGAGCAGAAAATTAATTACAGAAATACATTTTTCAGCTTCAGGACTTTTATAAGTAACATAAGTGGCGTGGTCACTTCCAGTGATATCTGCAGATCTAAATTGTCCTCTGTACATACTTAACTACTGCAGTTGAATCAAATATATCCTGCTGTTTGAACATATAGCAACTTTTCAGATAGATGCCAAGACTATCTAAAAGTGTTTGTTAGACCTGGAAACAGTGCACCTAGAGATAAGTTGATGTAGTACTTTTGTGGGAATTCTCGAGCAGCCTATGTGCTTATTTGGTGAAAAGCAGTTCTCTGCCTAAGCGAACTGCGGAATGGTTCCAAATAAAGTAATTGTCATGTCAACACTCACAAATAACAAACTGTGAGTACGGGTAGCGTAAAAGTTCTTCCAGCCACTCTTCACTTTATGCTTGTACCGTGACCTCCAGTGCTAGATATCTGTGGAGTATCTTGCTGATTTGCAGAGTTCTATTGTGTCTCTGGTAACCCCTGCCAGAGCAGAGGAAGCGGCACACCTGGACAACGTGGTTCCTACTAGTGCAGCTTCAGTGTCTTTGTTCAGAAGTAGAATTAATCCAACACTGCCAAAGAAAAAAAAAGTATCTCTAGCTTGTAAAATTTTATTTCTAGTCATTCACAGATATATGTGTGGACAGTTCATATACTGTAGTAATATTTTTGTGTAGGAATATTTCAGAAGCCTCCTTAGTTTAAAATACTACGTGAGAAATATAGTAGTTAAATCTGATGGAAATTATAGTTTATTCACCTGAAAATCTTACGTGTTTCCTGTGCTCTTTATTCATTAAATATTCTCAATAAGAGCATAAAAAGACAGAAGAATACCCTACAATCTTAAACAAAGGTCCTGTGATAAGATTGTCAGTTCTGGCAATATAGTAAGAATGGCACTTAAACATCCCTTATGGCAATTACTACCTTTTTAAAAAGGTTTTTGACAAATGTCAGTGCAGTGGTGAAAAGTGCTTTATTATGCACTTCCAGGCTGCTATGCCTACTAAAATCAGGGCAGCTGTAGCTGATATCTTTCCTTTTATTTCTGTGAGATGAGGCATGCTGATCTGTTAATGGGCACATTCCTTCCTGCTCAGTGCTACTCACATGGTCCTTTTACAGCACTGACATCCCAGATCTTACTGAATTCATAGAAATATCTTCTGGTCCTCGCTGTTACCTGTGATATCTGAGAGTGGATTAACTTGCATTACCTGAATTTTTTTGGCTAACATATGCAAAATGTTACACAGCAGGATTTTAAATGCTCCCTACTTACAACTTGCTGAGCAGTTGTTTTATCTTTGAGCTTATAATCCTGATTTGCTGGACTGAATATTTTTAGCAGAAAACTTTATTGATATGTAAAAAAGTGTTGAAGTTCTTCCTTTTTGTTTTTCCTAGTTCAAAGCAAATCTTGAAAAAAACAAGCAAGGCCTAGAGTCCGACAACAAGGAGTTGACCTGTGAAGTGTGGGTACTGCAGCAGGTCGAGGCAGAGTCTGAACATAAGAGGAAGAAGCTCGATGCTCAGGTGCAAGAGCTAACTGCTAGGGTCACAGAAGGAGAAAGAGTGCAGTCAGAGCTGACTTCTTAGCCACAGCAAAGAGTATTATGAGTAAATCAAGCTAAAGTGCTTGAAAAAGGGAATGGCCCCATTCTTTTTGGGGGAAGCGTTTTGGCAGTCTCTCACTGTATATACAAGTAGCATAGCCTAAAATAGCAAGAATTGGCACCTGGCATTGACCTTTTCTCTTGCAGTGATGCTTTAAACCCAGCTGCCACCCTGATAATCCTTGAATTAATGGTACTGTAAAATACACGGTCCTATAAAATACATGATCCTATAATGAAAAATAGCTTTAAATATGACTGTAGATGTTCGAATGACATGCTCTGCTAAATATCATGGCTAACTCTTATTATGTTCTGTCTTAAGTTCAGGACTGACACATTTCTAACCAAACTTCAGTATTCTTAGCTTGTTGTACCTGGGATGTGTTGTTGTCTTGCCTTCCATGGAATTTGTTGAGGTTTTGTGTTCCGTGTCAGATGTAGGCTTTGCCATGGATCTGCTGCGCGTTATTACCTTTAGACTGCTTGCTTTGCAGAACGAGTTGGATAATGTCTCAAGTCTCCTGGAGGAAGCAGAGAAGAAAGGCATTAAGTTTGCCAAGGATGCGGCTAGTTTGGAATCTCAGCTTCAGGATACACAGGTGTGTGTGCAGTGAAGCTTGAACTTAGCGCTGAAGCTTTGTTCCTCATTGAAATGCTAACTGCATAACAGAAAATACATTTTCATTCATGGTTTGGAAAGCCCCATGGGTAGAAGCTGTATTTCCTATTGAAGTCTAGCGAAATGCGATGTATGATGATTGCTCAGCTACATGTGGAGCCAGTTTTTCATTATCTAAGATTTACTGCTTGATAGACTGTAGCCTTTCAGTCTCTCTTTTTTATTTCTTAGTCTCTGTGGGAGATAAGTATTAAGTCAAAAAAACCTTTCCAAGTAGGATGTTAATGCAAATAAGGTCCTTGGGGTGTGTGAAAGGCACGAGGGACAATACCCTGTCTTTTACTGACTTAGGCTGAAGTTCTTTACTGACTTCAGCTTAAGTTGTTGAAACTGCCAGTGTTTGTTTTTTGGGTTAAATAATGCAGCTTGATACATGTATTCATCACTTAAATATACTCTTTTTTTTTTCCCCTGTATAAAAATGCTAATGGTGACTATTTGAGTAATGTTCATTACAGTTGGAGAGTTCTGTGAGGAACAGGGTGGGGGAAGAGAGGGCTGGTGGTTACACTTTTCATTAGTCTCGGTTATGACAGAAGTTTCCACTGCCAAATTACAGCTGTCTTTAAACTGACCTTTACATTTAAGCAATGCAGTGAATCTTGAAAGCATGCTGTCATTGCAGGATTTGTTGCTATATATTCGTCTCAGGTGGTTTAAAATAGGGACTCTATATGCTTGTCGGAAAAGAAAGATATATTTTGAAGGCAACTGCTGTGCTTGTCCCTTTGAAGATAGAAAAGTATCATCCATTGGCTTCTATGAACAGACAGTGGCATGGATTCTCTGAGAATAATGCTTCATAAAGGCTTAAGTGTGCCCCAAATGACTGAGCAGTACCTTTTTGAAAACCCAAATTACGGATGGCTTCATAAGCATGTCGTTGTACAAAACTGCTGAGAGAAAAATAATCAAACCTGAACCTCCAAGTAGAGTAATGGAGGGTGGTGGGCCAAGGCCACACTTAACACGCTATGAACCAAACGGAAATTTGAATATGCCTGTTTGTGTAACAGGAGCTGCTTCAGGAAGAAACCCGCCAGAAACTCAACCTGAGCAGTAGGATTAGGCAGCTGGAAGAGGAGAAGAACAACCTGCAAGAGCAGCAGGAAGAGGAAGAGGAGGCCAGAAAGAATTTGGAGAAACAGATGCTTGCCTTACAATCACAGGTAAGCTGTTGTACATGGCAAGACTTCTGTAAGGGCTGCATGTTCCAGGTGAGATGAATTGGTCTCCTAAACCTCTTGGAAAAATGTCATGTAACTTGCACGTATGCTCGACCACACTTTGGAATAAAATTTTCCATGGACTTTCTCAATTGCCATAGTGACCAGTACAACTAACTGCAGTGGACAGGACTTTCCCCTACTTGGACTCCTGTTAGCTCATAATTTTTGTGTTACTCTAGCTAGCAATAACACCTAGTTTTGTATTTTTGACTCTTTGCCTTTCTTTCCTTTTCATGATGTACCAAGGAACATTATATTCTTTTATTTAATTTCAGTTGGCTGATGCTAAGAAAAAGGTAGATGATGACTTGGGAACCATTGAAGACTTGGAGGAAAACAAAAAGATATTACTGAAGGACGCGGAGTCCTTAAGCCAACGCCTAGAGGAGAAGGCAACGGCTTATGACAAACTGGAAAAGACAAAGAATCGCCTGCAGCAAGAGCTGGATGACTTGATGGTAGACCTAGATCATCAGCGCCAGATTGTTTATAGCCTGGAGAAAAAGCAGAAGAAGTTTGATCAGGTAGTCTAGTTTCCTGTCATCTTGCTGATTTCTATGATTTTTAAATGGCATCTTGTTTGTGTTGACTGATATATCTTTTGGGAGCAGCTTGGCCTTTGTTAGGAGTAACTTGTTGCTTCTAATTTCAGTGAGCTAAATGCCATCTTGGAGTCTTGTTAGATCAAGTAATAAGCTCTTTCTATATAAAAAAGAAATTCTATTGGAACAAAAACTTCAGACTATTATTGTAATCCCTCAGGATAGACTAAGAAAGGGTGTGAAGACTGAACGATGGAAATAATAGGAAAATTTTTTCATCTTTATTAGTAGCTTGCTTTCCTCACCTCATTCCAGAGTAGCTGTAGCTGCTTTCTTACTAGCCTTTGGATCAAGACTGAGAGACTAGAGAGCTTCTGAATGCCAGTTAAACTTAGAGCATTAACCACTTCAGTGACTAAAACACCTCTGAGGCAGGAAGGACCTGATTATAGAACTGATGAGATGGATTAATTATTTCTTATATTCAGATGCTGGCAGAAGAAAAGAACATTTCTGCCAGATATGCAGAGGAAAGAGATCGTGCTGAAGCAGAGGCAAGGGAGAAGGAAACCAAAGCACTGTCTCTGGCTCGGGCTTTGGAAGAAGCCCTGGAAGCTAAGGAAGAGTTTGAAAGACAGAACAAACAGTTGCGGGCAGATATGGAAGACTTAATGAGCTCGAAAGATGATGTGGGCAAAAATGTAAGTAACTTTCCAGACCCTATTTTGTTATGAACTGCACAGGGAACAACACAGGAAAATTCCCTGGTTGGAGAAGTGTTTTTGACACAAATATGGAACGTTTTGAGGCTGATTTGTAACCCAAAATTCTGGAGGAATTAATGCTCAGAACAAGAGCGTGGTCTCTATTAAGATGAGGCCTGTTCAAAAGATGTGAAGACTTGGAGAGTTTCTGGCCAAATGCCTAATGGCACTTGTGCTGGATTTAAGAGCTTGTCTTACTACTACTACTTTTTCTCTGTGAATATTGCACAGCTCATCTCTCCATTCATCTGCACGGATGTTTGTTTGGTTCTCTAATCTGTATCTTAGAGATGCTGCTCTCCCTGTTCTGATTGTCCAGTTTGGAGCATCACAAAGTGTATTGTACTGAGTTCATATAATGTCTACTTTTGCTGTTAAATGCTGATTTTGAGAGGGTCTGATTAATGTTTGTGGCTTAGGTCCATGAACTGGAGACTTTAGAGCTACAGGTTGAAGAGATGAGGACTCAGCTTGAGGAACTGGAAGATGAACTGCAGGCCACAGAAGATGCTGAACTTCATCTGGAGGTGAACATGCAAGCTATGAAAGCCCAGTTTGAGAGAGATCTGCAAGCCAGAGATGAACAGAATGAAGAGAAAAAGAGGATGCTGGTTAAACAAGTATGTATCTTACTGTGCTTCATAGTGGGAAGGGCGTGATGATCTTTTGACAAAGCTCTATGACTTTGAGAACTTGCTACCAGGAAAATAAAACTCTGTGCTTAAAGATCCCATCCTATAGAAGTCCCAAGCACGGATCTTTACCAACAAGACAATAGGTCTTGTTGTGGATTAGCCACTGTTAAAGTTAATGTGCCAGTGATGGTCCTCCAATTCAACTGTACCTTGCCTCAAAAGCACTCAACATGCAAGTAGATTTGGCTGTTGCTGCATGGGTGTCCTTCAAGCCCGTCCTGTTTGGTGTACAGCAACAAATCCATGGATGCCGACATAGACTGAAAGACTGTAATTAAGTGAACAGTTTCTTAAATGAAAAACGTAGCAAAGATTCCAGATTTGCCAGACTTGAGTCTCTTCACATCTGCCTTATGATACTAGAATTCTAAAGAAATGCCTTTACAATTTCATGCTTGTAGGAGAAGATAGATCTAAATTAACATTTCTAAAGCTTTAAGGAAAAGCACCTAATATTTCAAGATTTATCACAAGAAAACAAAAACTTAGTGAGAATCACCTGTATACAGATGTCCTAGAAATAAATAAAAAGCATTGACCTGGAAGGCTTTTGAAGTTCCCTGCAATGCTGAATTGCTATTGTCTTGCACTGGACAAGAGCTCCTGACCTGGCATGAGGAGGGAGGCTTGATTCAAAAGAAACATATTCCTTCATGTTGGTAACCTGTGGCACTTCTGGCTCTCTTTTACTGTTGTATGAGTTCATCTTAGTTCTTGTTAGTTGCTTTCTTAGATACTTTGCTTCTCTGTTTTCTTTTGAAAAAAAGAAAAGTTGTTGGTGTATACATTCTAGTAGCACATCTGTTTCAAAGAGAATTATTTCTTTTTTTTTTTTTTCTTGAGAATGTGTGGTGATTCTATGTCGTATTTTCCTCTTAGTGGTTCGATCAGAATTAGCAACATCTCCCCCAAGTCATACCTAAATGTAGACAGATGTACTGGGCCAGAAGCTGATCATGAAGTAGCTGAACAGATGAAATGGAAATGCTTCAGATGCTGAGCTCGTTTCTTTATTTTCCTTTTGTCAGTTCAGAGATCTCTGCTTCCAGTTTGTGGATTTTTTTGCCGTCTGCAGTGTCTTCCCATGTAGCTTGAGTTCTGTAGACTCTTTGAATCGAGTAATGCTAATTCTGATCTGCAAAGGCCTTTTGGATTCATCAGCCATTTTGTTAGGATTTTGTCTTTGCTCTGTTCCTGGAGCTTGAGCCTGTTAAATCCCTTGATTTCACAGGTGCGAGAGCTGGAGGCAGAACTGGAAGATGAGCGCAAACAGAGGGCTCTTGCTGTGGCAGCCAAGAAGAAAATGGAGATGGATATGAAAGACCTGGAAGGTCAGATAGAAGCTGCAAACAAGGCTCGAGATGAAGCAATCAAACAGCTACATAAGCTCCAGGTAGGCACAGCAAATCAGCTGAGCTGCTTTCCCTCCTGCTGACAGTCTGTCAAGGGTGCTGCTTTTCGTTACATGCATTTGTAGTGTGAAGGCAAGAAGGAGTATCAGACTCAGCTATGCTGGCACACGTCACAGTATCTGGCCTGAACTTATCAGCCGCTCAAAACTCCTCTCATCCTTTTGTTGCTAAGGAGTTAAGATTGTCCCCCACATACTTCTATTCAATAGTCATCATTTTCAACGCTTTGCATAAGGATTTACTGAGGATTGCTTTTGAGGCTGAATCTTCAAAATTTATGGTTGTTTGTATCTTTGAATTTACTGATTTCAGCTCAGCTCTTGCTGATTGCTACTTCCTCTAGTCGAGGAAGCCAAAAATGTTCCAGAGAAATAGGAGGAGTAAATTTTAGTTGCTTTGAAAAAGCTCCAAGATGCCTATTCTTTTTAGATTGGCAAGAAGAATCCAGTACTTGTGTCAAGGATTTATTTCCCATTCCCAGAGAAATACTCCGTCTTTAGTAGAGGTCAGTTTTCCCAAGGCTTTCAGTGCCATGGCCCAAAGCTGCAGGAGTATGAGGCCGTGGCAAGACCATGTAAAGCATAGAGCAAACTGCATTGCCTTTCTGCCCTGTCCACTCTATTCCTTGGCAATCCTACTTCAACTGAATGAGGGCAATTCTGGAACTTGGTCCAGGCGCTGGATGAGAAGGGAATGGAGATTAAAGCAAGAAATGCTGGTACCTAGCAGTAGCGGCTTCTCTATTCCCAGAGGCTGAGTCAGTTACAGAGTTCATACCTGATCTCTGTACACTTTCATGCAAGCACCTGAAATAAGTGGTCTCATGACTGGTGGTATTGCGAAGATGCAGGTACAACTTCAATGCAGTTTCTCCAGCTTTATTCTTTTAGCATCTGAAGTCAAACTTGTGTGAATTAAGATATCAGTCTGTGTTAAGTGTCTTACGGGAAGGATAAGTATGTGCTTCTACGTTATATGTGCAAAATGGTGAATACTTCTACACTGAGAAGTTTCTTACCTTGAGTACTTGTAATAGGTTTTATCAGTCAATTTAAGTAAATAGGTTTGTTTTTTTCCAAGACAATTGCAAGAGCATTACCTATCTACTACAAAGGTATCTCTACTACCTCTACTAGAGGTTTTTTCCTACAAGAAATCTACTAATAAATGAAGTGAAGTCTTCTAATGGGATATTTCTGATGAGGAGTGAGTGATGGAAAGATGAGAAAATGAAGGGTTTAGACTGAAAGAGGGTAGAATTAAATTGGATATAAGAAAGAAATTCTTCACTCTGAGGGTGATGAGGCACTGGCCCAGGTTGCCCAGAGAAGCTGTGGCTGCCCCCTCCCTGGCAGTGTTCAAGGCCAGGTTGGATGGGGCTTTGAGCAGCCTGGAAGGTGTCTCTGCCCGTGGCAGAGGGATAGAACTCTGATCTTTAAAGGTCCTGTCCAACCCAAACCATTCTATAATTCTATGAAAATAAGAACTGAAAATAAATATATTTAAGTGGAATGAAGCCACTTTAGGAGGAAGGTCTTGCCTCCTAAGGGCAAAAAAGCTTCAGAGCTACTAATAAATCTTGTGGTTGTCCTGCTGTATCATGGCTTATTCTTTCCTCTGCTCTCCAATTGCAGGCTGAAATGAAAGACTACCAGCGGGAGCTAGAAGAAGCCCGTGCATCCAGAGATGAGATCTTTGCACAGTCCAAAGAAAGTGAAAAGAAGCTCAAAGGTCTTGAAGCAGAAATACTCCAGCTCCAAGAGGTGAGATTGAAATCCAAGAAATCTGTTTTTCTTTCTAGAGAAAAGGGGAAGGCCAGAGTGTGTTTGTTTTTTTTAAAAAAAAAAAAAAAGTAAAAAGCCATCCAGTGAGTTGAACAGAAAAGTGGGAGCCTGGAGATGTTTCTCTTCCTCACTGCCCCAGGTCATTAGTGAGCTTCTTATAGCTTTGTAGGAATCCTTCTAGTAGTCTGGACTTCCTTTCCCTGCCTGGGTAGCAGGGAAGCCTTACTACTGCTTAAACAGATTTCAAGCCTCACTAAAATTTGCAAGGTGGTTTGAGAGTCTCTGGAAGCTGTGGTGCACAGTGTCAGTACTAAAACTGGTCACTGGAAGTATATAAAAACCTAACAATCTCTCCAGTACCTCAGTGGACCATGTAAGTCTGTGGAGGTTTATCTCTCTGCTGTCTGAGTTCCTCATCCCTTTCTTTTACGGGCATCTGTTCCCTCATTGTTGGCAATTCATGTAAGAGCTCCAAGTCGTGCTACATATCGCTGTCACTTATCTCCGATTATCTCCGTTGTCTGCCACAAGGTTAAACGTTTGAGGTTTGAAGGCAACAGAATTGCCTTGTGTGAGAGACGGCCTCTTTTTGCCCTGTTAGCTGCAAAGGTTGAAGCAATCACTCAGCTTACACTGCACTTAATGTTTGAGACTTTTACCTACAACTTACTAGAGCTTCTCCATGTCATTCTTTCACAGACTTCAAACTAGTCAGTCTTGCACTTGCAGTGCATTAGATTGTGTCCTTCTTGGTGAATGTCTGGGTGTTTCTACCACTCAATACAATTTCACAATACAAGATTCAGCGCTGTTATAGTTTTGTGCTAAAAATTCATTTTCTATACTTTGCTTTCAGTCATGCTACGTACTCTGTAGGAACCTAAAAAATTTGCTTAATTTAGTGCCCACGTTATACTTAATGAATTAGAGCATGTGACAGAACGGTTTTCTCCTCCTGCTTAGGGCTTGAATGTTACTGGCCTTTTCAGGGGACGGGGAGAAGTAAATTCATAGTAGTCATGTGGCAGTTACGGGAAGTTTGATCAGGTAGTCTACTTTCCTGTCATCTTGCTGATTTCTGTGATTTTTGAATGGCATCTTGTTTCTGTTGATTGATAAATCTTTTGGGAGCAGCTTGGCCTTTGTTAGGAGTAACTTGTTGCTTCTAATTTCAGTGAGCTAAATGCCATCTTGGAGTCTTGTTAGATCAAGTAATAAGCTCTTTATATACAAAAAAGAAATTCTATTGGAACAAAAACTTCAGACTATTATTGTAATCCCTCAGGATAGACTAAGAAAGGGTGTGAAGACTGAACGATGGAAATAATAGGAAAATTATTTCATCTTTATTAGTAGCTTGCTTTCCTCACCTCATTCCAGAGTAGCTGTAGCTGTTTTCTTACTAGCCTTTGGATCAAGACTGAGAGACTAGAGAGCTTCTGAATGCCAGTTAAACTTAGAGCATTAACCACTTCAGTGACTAAAACACCTCTGAGGCAGGAAGGACCTGATTATAGAACTGATGAGATGGATTAACTATTTCTTATATTCAGATGCTGGCAGAAGAAAAGAACATTTCTGCCAGATATGCAGAGGAAAGAGATCGTGCTGAAGCAGAGGCAAGGGAGAAGGAAACCAAAGCACTGTCTCTGGCTCGGGCTTTGGAAGAAGCCCTGGAAGCTAAGGAAGAGTTTGAAAGACAGAACAAACAGTTGCGGGCAGATATGGAAGACTTAATGAGCTCGAAAGATGATGTGGGCAAAAATGTAAGTAACTTTCCAGACCCTATTTTGTTATGAACTGCACAGGGAACAACACAGGAAAATTCCCTGGTTGGAGAAGTGTTTTTGACACAAATATGGAACGTTTTGAGGCTGATTTGTAACCCAAAATTCTGGAGGAATTAATGCTCAGAACAAGAGGGTGGTCTCTATTAAGATGAGGCCTGTTCAAAAGATGTGAAGACTTGGAGAGCAGCAGTTGCTGGCCAAATGCCTAATGGCACTTGTGCTGGATTTAAGAGCTTGTCTTACTACTACTACTTTTTCTCTGTGAATATTGCACAGCTCATCTCTCCATTCATCTGCACGGATGTTTGTTTGGTTCTCTAATCTGTATCTTAGAGATGCTGCTCTCCCTGTTCTTATTGTCCAGTTTGGAGCATCACAAAGTGTAGTGTACTGAGTTCATATAATGTCTACTTTTGCTGTTAAATGCTGATTTTGAGAGGGTCTGATTAATGTTTGTGGCTTAGGTCCATGAACTGGAGACTTTAGAGCTACAGGTTGAAGAGATGAGGACTCAGCTTGAGGAACTGGAAGATGAACTGCAGGCCACAGACGATGCTGAACTTCGTTTGGAGGTGAACATGCAAGCTATGAAAGCCCAGTTTGAGAGAGATCTGCAAGCCAGAGATGAACAGAATGAAGAGAAAAAGAGGATGCTGGTTAAACAAGTATGTATCTTGCTGTGCTTCATAGTGGGAAGGGCGTGATGATATTTTGACAAAGCTCTATGGCTTTGAGAACTTGCTACCAGGAAAATAAAACTCTGTGCTTAAAGATCCCATCCTATAGAAGTCCCAAGCACGGATCTTTACCAACAAGACAATAGGTCTTGTTGTGGATTAGCCACCGTTCATGTTAGTCTGCCAGTGATGGTCCTCCAATTCAACTGTACCTTGCCTCAAAAGCACTCAACATGCAAGTAGATTTGGCTGTTGCTGCATGGGTGTCCTTCAAGCCCGTCCTGTTTGGTGTACAGCAACAAATCCATGGATGCCGACATAGACTGAAAGACTGTAATTAAGTGAACAGTTTCTTAAATGAAAAACGTAGCAAAGATTCCAGATTTGCCAGACTTGAGTCTCTTCAGATCTGCCTTATGATACTAGAATTCTAAAGAAATGCCTTTAAAATTTCATGCTTGTAGGAGAAGATAGATCTAAATTAACATTTCTAAAGCTTTAAGGAAAAAGCACCTAATATTTCAAGATTTATCACAAGAAAACAAAAACTTACTGAGAATTACCTGTATAGAGATCTCCTAGAAATAAATAAAAACATTGACCTGGAAGGCTTTTGAAGTTCCCTGCAATGCTGAATTGCTATTGTCTTGCACTGGACAAGAGCTCCTGACCTGGCATGAGGAGGGAGGCTTGGTTCAAAAGAAACATATTCCTTCATGTTGGTAACCTGTGGCACTTCTGGCTCACTTTTATTGTTGTATGAGTTCATCTTAGTTCTTGTTAGTTGCTTTCTTAGATACTTTGCTTCTCTGTTTTCTTTTGAAAAAAAGAAAAGTTGTTGGTGTATACATTCTAGTAGCACATCTGTTTCAAAGAGAATTATTTCTTTTTTTTTTTCTTGAGAATGTGTGGTGATTCTATGTCGTATTTTCCTCTTAGTGGTTCGATCAGAATTAGCAACATCTGCCCCCAAGTCATACCTAAATGTAGACAGATGTACTGGGCCGGAAGCTGATCATGAAGTAGCTGAACAGATGAAATGGAAATGCTTCAGATGCTGAGCTCTTTTCCTTATTTTCCTTTTGTCAGTTCAGAGATCTCTGCTTCCAGTTTGTGGATTTTTTTGCCGTCTGCAGTGTCTTCCCATGTAGCTTGAGTTCTGTAGGCTCTTCGAATCGAGTAATGCTAATTCTGATCTGCAAAGGCCTTTTGGATTCATCAGCCATTTTGTTAGGATTTTGTCTTTGCTCTGTTCCTGGAGCTTGAGCCTGTTAAATCCCTTGATTTCACAGGTGCGAGAGCTGGAGGCAGAACTGGAAGATGAGCGCAAACAGAGGGCTCTTGTTGTGGCAGCCAAGAAGAAAATGGAGATGGATATGAAAGACCTGGAAGGTCAGATAGAAGCTGCAAACAAGGCTCGAGATGAAGCAAGCAAACAGCTACTTAAGCTCCAGGTAGGCACAGCAAATCAGCTGAGCTGCTTTCCCTCCTGCTGACAGTCTGTCAAGGGTGCTGCTTTTCGTTACATGCATTTGTAGTGTGAAGGCAAGAAGGAGTATCAGACTCAGCTATGCTGGCACACGTCACAGTGTCTGGCCTGAACTTATCAGCCGCTCAAAACTCCTCTCATCCTTTTGTTGCTAAGGAGTTAAGATTGTCCCCCGCGTACTTCTATTCAATAGTCATCATTTTCAACGCTTTGCATAAGGATTTACTGAGGATTGCTTTTGAGGCTGAATCTTTAAAATTTATCGTTGTTTGTATCTTTGAATTTACTGATTTCAGCTCAGCTCTTGCTGATTGCTACTTCCTCTAGTCGAGGAAGCCAAAAATGCTCCAGATAAATAGGAGGAGTAAATTTTAGTTGCTTTGAAAAAGCTCCAAGATGCCTATTCTTTTTAGATTGGCAAGAAGAATCCAGTACTTGTGTCAAGGATTTATTTCCCATTCCCAGAGAAATACTCCGTCTTTAGTAGAGGTCAGTTTTCCCAAGGCTTTCAGTGCCATGGCCCAAAGCTGCAGGAGTATGAGGCCGTGGCAAGACCATGTAAAGCATAGAGCAAACTGCATTGCCTTTCTGCCCTGTCCACTCTATTCCTTGGCAATCCTACTTCAACTGAATGAGGGCAATTTTGGAACTTGGTCCAGGCGCTGGATGAGAAGGGAATGGAGATTAAAGCAAGAAATGCTGGTACCTAGCAGTAGCGGCTTCTCTATTCCCAGAGGCTGAGTCAGTTACAGAGTTCATACCTGATCTCTGTACACTTTCATGCAAGCACCTGAAATAAGTGGTCTCATGACTGGTGGTATTGCGAAGATGCAGGTACAACTTCAATGCAGTTTCTCCAGCTTTATTCTTTTAGCATCTGAAGTCAAACTTGTGTGAATTAAGATATCAGTCTGTGTTAAGTGTCTTACGGGAAGGATAAGTATGTGCTTCTACATTATATGTGCAAAATGGTGAATAATTCTACACTGAGAAGTTTCTTACCTTGAGTACTTGTAATAGGTTTTATCAGTCAATTTAAGTAAATAGGTTTGTTTTTTTCCAAGACAATTGCAAGAGCATTACCTATCTACTACAAAGGTATCTCTACTACCTCTACTAGAGGTTTTTTCCTACAAGAAATCTACTAATAAATGAAGTGAAGTCTTCTAATGGGATATTTCTGATGAGGAGTGAGTGATGGAAAGATGAGAAAATGAAGGGTTTAGACTGAAAGAGGGTAGAATTAAATTGGATATAAGAAAGAAATTCTTCACTCTGAGGGTGATGAGGCACTGGCCCAGGTTGCCCAGAGAAGCTGTGGCTGCCCCCTCCCTGGCAGTGTTCAAGGCCAGGTTGGATGGGGCTTTGAGCAGCCTGGAAGGTGTCTCTGCCCGTGGCAGAGGGATAGAACTCTGATCTTTAAAGGTCCTGTCCAACCCAAACCATTCTATAATTCTATGAAAATAAGAACTGAAAATAAATATATTTAAGTGGAATGAAGCCACTTTAGGAGGAAGGTCTTGCCTCCTAAGGGCAAAAAAGCTTCAGAGCTACTAATAAATCTTGTGGTTGTCCTGCTGTATCATGGCTTATTCTTTCCTCTGCTCTCCAATTGCAGGCTGAAATGAAAGACTACCAGCGGGAGCTAGAAGAAGCCCGTGCATCCAGAGATGAGATCTTTGCACAGTCCAAAGAAAGTGAAAAGAAGCTCAAAGGTCTTGAAGCAGAAATACTCCAGCTCCAAGAGGTGAGATTGAAATCCAAGAAATCTGTTTTTCTTTCTAGAGAAAAGGGGAAGGCCAGAGTGTGTTTGTTTTTTTAAAAAAAAAAAAAAAGTAAAAAGCCATCCAGTGAGTTGAACAGAAAAGTGGGAGCCTGGAGATGTTTCTCTTCCTCACTGCCCCAGGTCATTAGTGAGCTTCTTATAGCTTTGTAGGAATCTTTCTAGTAGTCTGGACTTCCTTTCCCTGCCTGGGTAGCAGGGAAGCCTTACTACTGCTTAAACAGATTTCAAGCCTCACTAAAATTTGCAAGGTGGTTTGAGAGTCTCTGGAAGCTGTGGTGCACAGTGTCAGTACTAAAACTGGTCACTGGAAGTATATAAAAACCTAACAATCTCTCCAGTACCTCAGTGGACCATGTAAGTCTGTGGAGGTTTATCTCTCTGCTGTCTGAGGTCCTCATCCCTTTCTTTTACGGGCATCTGTTCCCTCATTGTTGGCAATTCATGTAAGAGCTCCAAGTCGTGCTACATATCGCTGTCACTTATCTCCGATTATCTCCGTTGTCTGCCACAAGGTTAAACGTTTGAGGTTTGAAGGCAACAGAATTGCCTTGTGTGAGAGACGGCCTCTTTTTGCCCTGTTAGCTGCAAAGGTTGAAGCAATCACTCAGCTTACACTGCACTTAATGTTTGAGACTTTTACCTACAACTTACTAGAGCTTCTCCATGTCATTCTTTCACAGACTTCAAACTAGTCAGTCTTGCACTTGCAGTGCATTAGATTGTGTCCTTCTTGGTGAATGTCTGGGTGTTTCTACCACTCAATACAATTTCACAATACAAGATTCAGCGCTGTTATAGTTTTGTGCTAAAAATTCATTTTCTATACTTTGCTTTCAGTCATGCTACGTACTCTGTAGGAACCTAAAAAATTTGCTTAATTTAGTGCCCACGTTATACTTAATGAATTAGAGCATGTGACAGAACGGTTTTCTCCTCCTGCTTAGGGCTTGAATGTTACTGGCCTTTTCAGGGGACGGGGAGAAGTAAATTCATAGTAGTCATGTGGCAGTTACGGGAGGGAAAGATCAAGGTGATGCGTCCTCCTAGCTTTTATAGCTGTTGGTTCTGTTTATCCATTAAAAGACCTCGGCGATATCACACTTCACAGCATCTCCCAGAAGTTATTAGAAGGCATAATTGTTTGCAGAAGTTTTGAGATTCCTAATGCTGTAATGAATATTTCCTAAACCTTCATAGGAGTTTGCTGCGTCTGAAAGAGCTCGTCGTCATGCTGAGCAAGAAAGGGATGAGTTGGCTGATGAGATTGCAAACAGTGCTTCGGGAAAGTGAGTCATCAAATGTATTAATTGTGCATCTGAAGAACTTCAGGCACCAGCAGCTGCAGTTCTTGGTAGCCTGCTTGCAATTTCTGTATTGACCTGTTGTCCCGATAAAAATTCCTTCTTGTTACGAAGAGAATTGCTTACACAGTAGCTTCTCGTTACAGTTTGGAATGTCTAAAGTATCAAAAGCAAAATAGCCAGTTATTTCGTATCAGATCTGAGCGTGTCTTGACCCAAATACTTCTTTTCTAGGTCAGCGCTGCTGGATGAGAAGCGCCGGCTGGAAGCTCGGATTGCACAGTTGGAGGAAGAGCTCGAGGAAGAGCAGAGCAACATGGAGCTTCTCAATGAGCGGTTCCGAAAGACCACGTTGCAGGTGAGTCCATTGGTGGCAATGTTGTAGGGGCAATCTATGTTTCAGTGTGCAGATAAGTGGAGGATCTCAATAGCACCAAATGATCTTCTATCGTTCTCCTCTGAAAGGTTGACACGCTGAATTCTGAGCTAGCTGGGGAGCGGAGTGCTGCCCAGAAGAGTGAAAATGCACAGCAGCAGCTAGAAAGGCAGAACAAAGAGCTGAAAGCCAAGTTGCGGGAACTGGAGGGATCCGTGAAGTCGAAGTTCAAGGCAACAATTTCTACTCTAGAAGCCAAGATTGTGCAGCTAGAAGAACAGCTTGAGCAGGAAGCCAAGTAAGGAGAAAAAGAAAAAAAAAATCTGTTTGCTTGTGTTTGCCATGTCTGAAACCTCTGTGCCTTAGGTTTTTGTAGGGCTGAGATATGAGCTTCCGGCAAAGGCATTGGGGTTTCTGATCAGGAAACCTACTGTTTGGGGGACACATTTTGACAAGAGAGCTGCAAAGTAACTGGGGTTGAAATTTTCAGAAACGATTTGCTCCGTAGCTAAAGCTGCTGAATTAACTCTGGACATTAACGAGGTGAATATGTTGACTGGTAGTCCCAGGATGCACAAGGTGATGCAGAAGTTTCTTGAGACAAGATGAAACATCGCCTTGAGACACCTGGTCTCTTTGGTTAGAGGAAGCCAGTTGAAGAGCTTAGGTGTGACAGCTTTAGTTGGTTGAGATGAATCCTGTACTCTGCAGAAGTCTTTCTGCAGTGAGCTCTTCCTGTCTATCCTTGTCATCTTGGTCCTCCAAATATATGTATTTGTTTTAAGCGAGTTCCTCCCAGAATCTGAAGGTCTTATAACAATCTTTGTTCTTTTCGTGCTTTTAGCTCTATGGGAGGAACATGTTACTGGTTAGCAATAACTCTGTAAGAAGCACCTTGATATCCCTCTTTTGAGCCTGCATACCATACTGGTATTGCTCCACTGCTAAGGCTTCATGTTTTCAAAGCTGCATCCCAGCCAACCACCAGCACGCTAAAACTGTTGCTGCTGTTGATGGTGGCAGGCGTGTTAGGAGAACTCAAGTATCAGTTACACCATGAGGCGAGAGCCTTTCAGAAGGAATAGATTTTGTCTTCCTGGCCTTCAAGTACTGGGACAAATGATGGCTTTTGATTATTCTAGGGAAAGAGCAGCTGCTAACAAACTGGTCCGTCGTACGGAGAAGAAATTGAAGGAAGTCTTCATGCAGGTGGAGGATGAGCGTCGACACGCAGACCAGTACAAGGAGCAGGTAGGTGGAAGGGCTTAGCTTTTGAGGCCTATTTCTCAGAAAAGGTAAATAAAACCATACTTTTAGTAGAAAGGGCTTGCTAAGAAGCATGTTAATGAAAAGATTTTGGGGAATCTATCTTGATGACTAAACCACTAGAGTAGTTCCCAGTGGTCAAAACCTCCCCGTGATAGATCTGATGTGATGGTCCGTTACGCATCCTGGTCTCCCAGACCCAGGAGCTCTGCAATGTTTCCAGGAGCCCAGGCTGGAATCTGCAGTGAGGCTGTGTGGTTCATCTCCAGCTGGAGTGGTTGGGTGGACAGGACGTTGGCTAACTCCTGGTCGTGGCGTTGCAGCTGTCTAGTTTGATCCTGAGTCCCTGGGTTTATATTTCAGATGGAAAAGGCAAATGCCAGAATGAAGCAGCTCAAACGCCAGCTGGAGGAGGCCGAAGAGGAAGCCACACGTGCAAATGCTTCCCGACGTAAACTTCAGCGTGAGCTGGACGATGCCACAGAGGCTAACGAGGGCCTGAGCCGGGAGGTCAGCACCCTGAAGAACAGGCTAAGGTAGGTGGTGCCAGTGGTGGTGGGCAGGGTTTGTCTGAGCCCTCGTGTGCCCACAGACTCTCCGCAGTGCATCCTTGGGGAGTATCCAGCTGCGGCACTGCTGGTGTTAGGGATGTTCAGCTCAGGAAGTGTGGGCTGGATGAGTGCTCGGTGCGGTGGATTGAGAAGTGGCTGAATGGCAGAGCTCAGAGGGCTGTCATCAGCGGCGCCGAGTCTGGTTGGAGGCCGGTAACTAGTGGTGTGCCTCAGGGGTCAATACTGGGCCCAGTCTTGTTTAACTTCATCAGTGACCTGGATGAAGAGACGGAGTGTACCCTCAGCAAGTTTGCTGATGACACCAACCTGGGAGGAGTGGTAGATACACCAGCAGGCTGTGCTGCCATTCAGCGAGACCTGGACAGGCTGGAGAGTTGGGCAGAGAGGAACCTGATGAGGTTCAACAAGGGCAAGTACAGGGTCCTGCACCTGGGGAGGAACAACCCCAGGCACCAGTACAGGCTGGGGCGGACCTGCTGGAGAGAAGCTCTGCAGAGAGGGACCTGGGTGTCCTGGTGGATGACAGGTTGACCATGAGCCAGCAGCGTGCCCTGACTGCCAAGAAGGCCAATGGGATCCTGGGGTGCATCAAGAGAAGTGTGGGCAGCAGGTCAAGGGAGGTTCTCCTTCCCCTCTACACTGCCCTAGTGAGGCCCCATCTGGAGTGCTGTGTCCAGTGCTGGGCTCCCCAGTTCAAGAAAGATGAGGAGCTACTGGAGAGAGTCCAGCGGAGGGCTACGAGGATGGTGAGGGGACTGGAGCATCTCTCCTACGAGGAGAGGCTGAGGGAGCTGGGCTTGTTCAGCCTGAAGAAGAGAAGGCAGAGAGGGGACCTTAGAAATGCTGATAAATATCTGCAGGGTGGGTGTCAGGAGGACGGGGCCAGACTCGTTCCAGTGGTGCCCAGCGACAGGACAAGGGGCAACGGGCACAAACTGAAGCTGAGGAAGTTCCAGCTGAACATGAGGAAGAACTTCTTCCCTCTGAGGGTGACAGAGCACTGGAACAGGCTGCCCAGGGAGGCTGTGGAGTCTCCTTCTCTGGAGATATTCCAGACCCGCCTGGACGCGGTGCTGTGCAGCCTGCTCTGGGTGACCCTGCTTGGGCAGGGGGTTGGGCTGGGTGACCCACAGAGGTCCCTTCCAACCCCCACCATTCTGTGATTCTGTGATTCTGTGATTTTTCCAGTGGCTGGTACCAATCCCTTTTTTTCCCATACCCACTCCAGTGGGAATGTCTCAGCATTTTCCTTGAAAGCAGCTCTTGGAGATCAAGGTCTCTACCGAATACAGATGGGAGACAGCAGTGGTGAGGTTGCTGCAGAACAAAACCATCTCGGGGGTAGAGAGAGGCTTATAGGAGCGGCAGGAGGGGTGCAGCGCAGCGCTGCACAAACGAGTAGTTGGTATTATTTTAGAGACCCTGCTCTGTTTAGGACTTGGTCTGTGCTCGGTGCTTGTACAGAGGCAATATTTTAGGTTGCTTGGGACTTGCAAAATTAAGATGATGGTACGCGCTAAGCAGGAATACCAGAATACCGGAATGTTTGCCACAGCCTGTCTTCTCCTTGGTCAGAGAAGGGGTTTCAAGACCCTGTGTGTGAAATTTGCCCCGTGGCTGGGGGCAAACTGTTCCCGCATGGTTCAGTGCGGAGGTCTTCCCAGAGCAGCCACCAGCATGGGGCCGTGGGCTGTGGGCGAGCCATGACCCTTCATGGATTGTCTGGTTGCTGTTCGCAGGAGGGGGGGCCCCATCACCTTCTCCTCGAGCCAATCCGGGAGACGCCAGCTGCACATCGAAGGGGCCTCGCTGGAGCTCTCGGACAACGACGCGGAGAGCAAAGGCAGCGACATGAACGAAGTGCAGCCGGCGCCCGCCGAGTAGAGCCCCATCACACCGTTTGCATGCAGAGACCTTTGACACAACAGTTGGCAGGAGGAGGAGGACTTTCCTGACCACCCAACTGCCTTGTGGCCATCAATCTGCCTTACAAGACGTCGGCATGCTACAAGGTTACTTATCCTAGGTCAACTATGTCTTAAGGCTCTCCAGCCTTACCATACTGTACCCTGCTTCAGATATAGTTACAACTGCTTTTTTTCTGTAGTAAATAAAATGGAGTTGTCTCTGTTCAGTGCATCTATTTTCCAGATACTCATTGTATAGCCATTTTATAAAGCATCATGTGAAGGATGGAACTTTTTTTTTTTTATCAACACGGAAACTTCATTCCCAGAGGGTAGGTGGTTGGGGCAGACCCGTTGTCATGACTATGCATGCTTTGTTGTACAGACAGCATCCTTCCGTTTCTCCTGTGCTCAGGCGGCCCGTGGCTGTATCGAGTCTGGTGGATCATTGAAGACCAAACTGCACCTGTATTTTTTTTTTCTTTTCTCCTAATTGTTGTGATCAGCACACAATCAGCGAGTGAACTGTGAAAAGGCCTTGGGAAGTGTTGGAGGGAGATGTAGGGATGAACGAGTAGCGTCCATTTTTAACCTGCAATACCCTTTTGAAGTGTTCTCAGCACCTGCTTCATCAGTTAGCATTCCTGCAGTACAGGCACACTGAAACAGCGTCGCCGTTCCTCATCTGTACAGTACTTCTGCGTTTGTAGAGACCCGCTATCACCATGCCCGACAGATCTGTGTATATATTAAGGCTACTATAATGTGAACACCAGTGGAAAATAAACAGACAACGCAGGCGAAATTAATTTATTAATTTAGGGCCGAGTGAGTTAGCCTTCAAGCCGCAGAGCTGAGCGGCTGCATGGTGCGTGGAGGCCGAGGCGGTGCGGCGGCTCCGGTGGGAGCGGCTCCGGGGCTGCGCGGGGTGGGTGCGGAGCCGGCGGTGACAGGGGTTCAGCGACGGATGTTGCCTGCCTAGGAGTTGACATGCCAGTGGATGTGAATCTTTTTTGTTGTTGTTGTGTTTTGTTTTTTTTTTTTATTTTGAACAGTATTACAGCGAGTAGTTAGCATTCTTTTTGTTTAAATAGCTGAAAAACTGACATTACAGAAAGTGCCTTAGACACTACAGTACTAAGACAATGTTACATATATAATTTGCCTATATAACAATGATTTAATGTATTAATTTTGACTGTGCTTCATATCACGTACCTCTCTAGTCCAAGTGGTATTATTGATATTAGTGACAATGAATCAGTGTTAACCAGGAACCTTCCTCTGCCACATACTCAAAAACCGTGTATTTCCTTTTTTGGTTAAAAGCTTTAACATCTGTCACAAAGGTTTTGTTGTGTGTGTTTGGATGCTTTTAATCAAACTGGCTGTTGACCACCAGGCATCTGACTGCAAATATCTTGTTTTCTTGTATACCCATATTTCTAGACACTGATTTTTGTAAGACAATAAATTTATTCATTATAGATGTGGCCGCCTGCTCTGTTTACTTACAGGAAGAGCTATCTCCTGAGGCTGGCGTAGACCTTAATAAACAAGAATATGACTGGAAGCTGCATTTACCCTTCCTCCTCTTTTGTTTGCTCAGGGTTTTTTTTCTCTTTTGACCTAAACACAGTGTAAATGGCCTGGTCAGGGCTGAGCCTTTGTGTTGCCATTAGAGTCCAAAGTCCCCTCCTGCTGACCTGCAGGGCTGGGACCCAGGCAGAGGCCCCATGGCTGCCTTCAGCGGGGTCTGGGCTTTCTGCTGGGCGGTGGAATCTCCTGTTTCGGAGGTCCCAGTGTGCAATACCTGCTCCCCTGGCCCAAGGTAGTGATGGCGTTGGGTAAGGCCAAGGCTGTCACTGGTGCCCTGGGGCTGGTCCCTGCACAGAGAAGGTGGACCAGCGTGGGGAGCTGATAGGAGCAGGGAAATGGTGGGCTTAAAACTGGAGTGAGAGGAGAGGGGTGGGGGAGAGCAGGAAGCCCCTGCCTGGGCTCTACAGTCCAGGGCTGCTGTCAGTGGTCCCTCTGGTCCCAGCAAGCCTGGGCTGAGGGAGCCTCCAGCACCGAAGGGCTGCTGGGGACCAGAGCTGATCCCAGGCACCCGCTCCTGGAACCCAGTTCAGTCAGGGGTACCGTTACCTCAGGTGTCTCCTTCAAGGCAGTGGCTGCTGCTCCTCCTGCTGTGAGGACCATACTGGGGAGGGGACAGGGGCTGCTGAAGGGCTTTTCCCTGCCTCTCTCATGGCTTCCATACCTCAGGGCAGGGTTTGGGCCACTACCAGGCACAAACACAGGCTGGGCAGAGAATGGGAGCGAGAGCGGCCCTGAGGAGAAAGGCTTGGGGTGCTGCTGGGTGAGAAGCTGGACACGACCCAGCCGTGTGTGCTCACAGGGCAAGGGGGGGATTCTGCCTCTCTGCCCCACGCTGGTGAGACCCCCCGGGGTACGGGGCTTGGGAATGTGAGGGCCCGGCTGATGAGGATGCGGGTGAAGCTCCAACCAGGAGGTTGCCCAGTGTGAGTCGGTCAGCCCCATGCATTACGGCTGCCTCAGCTAAGAAAAAAAAGGAGGGTAACTGTCACAGGTGATTCCCTGCGGAGGGGAACAGAGGGCCCGATCTGCTGACAGGACCCATCCCAAGGGAAGTCTGCTGCCTCCCTGGGGCCCGGGTCAGGGATGTTGCTTGGAAACTCCCTGGTCTGGTGTGGTCCTCTGACTGTTACCCCCTCTTGGTAATGCAGGTTGGCGGGGACAAGATCGCGGAGAGAAGTCCCAAGGCCATCAAAGGGGACTTCAGGGCACTGGTCGAGGGATCGGGGGCACAGGTGGTGTTTTCCTCCATCCCATCAGTGGCAGGGAACAGCACTGAAAGGGGAGGAAAGCTCACCTGGTTAACAGGTGGCTCAGGGACTGGTGCCATCGGTTGAATTTTGGCTTCTTTGATCATGGGGAGGTGCACACAGCACCGGGCCTGCTGGGGACAGACGGAGTACAGCTGTCTCAAAGGGGAAAAAGGATTCACTGAGAGGGCTTTAAACAAGGTTCCAAGGGGGATCACATCACTAGGGATGAGCCCAGGTGTGTCATGGCAGGGTCAGGGGGAGATCGACAGCCCAGCTCAAGTGCATCTACACTAATGCACGTAGCATGGGCAATAAACAGGAGGAGCTGGAAGCCATTGTACAGCAGGAGAGCTAGGTTGTCATCACAGAAATGTGGTGGGACAGCTCGCATGACTGGCATGCTGTCATGGATGGCTTCAGACCCTGCTTCGGCGGGGTGGGGGGGGGGGGGGGGTTGGACCAGATGACCCACAGAGGTCCCTTCCAACCCCCACCACTCTGTGATTCCGTGGGAGCCCTGCATACAGCTCTGGAGCCGTCGGCACAGGACAGACCTGGAGCTGGTGGAGCGGGGCCAGAGGAGGCCCCAGCAATGATCTGAGGGCTGGAACCCCTCTGCTGGGAGGAAAGGCTGGGAGAGCTGGGGCTGTTTAGCCTGGGGAAGGGAAGGCTCCGGGGACACCTTAGAGCAGCCTGAAGAGACCTGCGAGAGAGCTGGAGAGGGTCTTGTGACAAGGGCATGGAGTGATAGGCCAAGGAGTGATGGCTTCAAGCTGCAAGAAGGGAGGGTTTGATTGAACGTGAGAAAGAAATTCTCCACTCTGTGGGTTGTGAGGCCCTGGCCCAGGCTGCCCAGAGAAGCTGTGGCTGCCTCCTCTCTGGCAGGGTTCAAGGCCAGGTTGGAGGGGGCTTGGAGCACCCCAGGCTGGTGGAAGGGATCCCTGCCCATGACATGGGGGGCTGGACCTGGATGACCTGTAAGGCCCCTTCCAACCCAGACCATCCTATGGTTCCATGAACATGCAGAAGGCCCAGGCTCTGTGCAAGAGCAGCATCCTCTTACTGGGGATTTTTTAAGGGGAGGGTGTTCCTGCTCCCCCGAGGAGCGAGCTGGTCCCAGGGTGGGGGGAGCTGTGTGACCTCCCCCTGCATGGGACTGGGGCTCTGGCGGGAGCTGGAGGCCTCCGTCGCTTTGCAGGCTCTTCCCAAAAATCAGATCTTGAGGTCCAAGACAGTTGGTGCCATGGAGGGAAGGCGCTTGCTCAGCCGCCGCTCCCCTCTCTGCTCAGAGGGAAGGAGGAGGCAACACTGCAAGGGAAAGGCAGCAAGCGCTTCGCAGCAGCGCACAGCAGCATCGCTACGTGACAAAAACACGGCCACTGCCACCGGTTCTGCAAAATCCACTGATTTCACATTAAAAGACCTTTATTTTTGGAAGATGACGGTAATTTGGGTTTGGGTTTTTTTTTGAAAACCCCTTCACGATCTGTGTCACCATGGTGGTATGGTACACTGTCCTACTGCAACATGCCATATAGATTTCGAATAAATAAAGCTACAAAGCCCAAGTTATGTACAAAGATCTTCGGGCAAAGATAATTATGTTTACAAACCTATGTACAATAAAACAAATGTAAACAGTCAAACGCAGCAGAGGATGCACAGGAAAGGACGACCATACAAACCCTGACGGCGAGGGGGGGGCTTCCCGCCTCCCCTCTGCTGGGGCCGATGGTTTTTTTCTCAGCACTTGTAAATAAACCAGCTTGGAGCTGCAGAGCCAAGTGAACGCGACGGCCCCAAGCGGGAATGAAGATTTCTAAACCCACAGATCAAACCCCGGCTGGGTTTGCTGGTTCTTTGTATAAAATCCACCGACTCCGAGGCACACGGACAGAGAACTCGCACAAACACGTTGCTCGAAAGACCCACGAGGTACACGCAGTCGCCCAACACTGTCGCAGAAGCGCGCAGGTGACACTGTGAGATCCAGTCCTATATTACACGAATCGGAACAGGGGTGGGGTGGTGGCGGGGTCCCAGGAGGGGGCTTTGTGGATTTGTGGCTTCCTAACGCTCTGGCGAAGTTCCCGGTGTGGCGGTGTGTGGATGTTTGCCTGACGAAGGCACCAGGAGCACGCTCCAGCCGCTCGCTGCGTTGCTGCACGGGTGGGGGAGCGCCGAGGGGCCGCTTCAGCACGGCTCAGCCACGCCAGCACCCAGCAAGGCAGGCGATGTTCTCACTGACGAGTGCTGGGCACGGGACCGTCACCCCCGCGCCCCCAGCCCCTCCATCCCTCCCCCCCGTAGGGCCACGCAGCTCAGCCTCCCATGCCCACTCCAACCCACGGCCACGCACTGGCCCCGCAGTGATTTATTAAGCTGCGGTAACTGAGTCATGGACCTGATTCCTGTCCAAAGAGCCGCGGCGCAGCCTCAGCCAGGGGTCTGAGGTCTGAGCCTTACCGGGAGGGCAGCAGCTGCCCGTCCTGAGCAGCAGGATGCTGGAGGAGGCAGGGAGAAATGCTGCCAAACCTAAGTTAGAGAAGAGATACGGTGAGGGGCTGAGGACCGCCAGGCCGAGCAAGACTCCTGCAGCCCGTGAAACAGAGCACTGCGGGTGGCAGCTTGAGCAGCGCGGGGTGTGGGGCCAAGGCAGAGAATGTCCGCTACAGAGACAGGAGAAAACAAACTGTATTAATGTGACATGGAGGGCCATGAGCTCAGGGTCTTCTCTGGCAGCAGGGCGCAGGTCGTGTTCCAGCGGGGCAGGAATGGGCAGCAATCGGGAGCAGTTCTTCTCGTGGTGGGCTGAGAAAAGCATCCGCAAGTCCGAACACGACCTCCTGCGGGCTCATACGCTCAGGGGGAGCATGCCAGACGCCGAGGACGGTCGAGAGGCTCCCAGTCCGGGGGGACCTTGATCAAAGCCGTTTACTGCCCTGAGGAGCAAGAAGAGACAGGCCGGTAAGTGATGAGCCCCAGGAGATGGCACTGCTCACTCCCCCCGGCCCCAGCAGCTGGAGAACAGACCCCTCTCCTCCCCTCTCACCTCACCCTGGCTGTACGATGGCTGCAAGGCCACTGTGACCACAACAGGGCTCCCATAGCTGCGCCCACCCGCAGCCAGGGACAGGCGCAGGTGGGTGCTCACCCCGCTGCCTGGAGGTGGTGGGTGTTGCCTGATGACCACCCCAGGAGGACAAGCAGCTCCTGCGTAGACCCCAGGCCTCCACGCCGGGCTCTGGGCAGCTGAGGGACCAGGCACAGCAGCGCTGCAGGCTCGCTCCCCACGGCCAGCTCCCCTCCCCTCTTCACGGGTGCTGGTGGGCTGTGAGAGGAGAACATGGGTCTGACAGCTTTTCCATCTCTACTCCGTTCTGGCTTTGGCAGATCTTCTGTGATCAGGCTCAACACACAGCGTCTGCCCAGGATCACCATCTGCTGATCATCACCACCACCACAGCCTTGACAACCAGAAGCGATGGCATCCCCATGTCAGGACAGCACGTCCACCCCCACTGTTGTCCCAGAACCAGCACCCTGCCCTCACAGTCGGGTTTGTAATAACAAAGGCGAGGGAGAACTCCCCCAGCCCTGCAAGGTCTCTACCTCGATGTCTGCTGGCTCCCAAGTGCTGCCTCTGCAGCCCTTCACCAGCTTCGCCCGAACCACCGGCACCCCAGAAGATGCCATTGAGATCCCTCCTGGCAGAGCTACGTTTGGGAGAGGGGACACCTGAGGAGACAGCCTCTGCTGCCCAGAGCTGCGAGCTGCGGTGAGTAGAAGCAAGAAGGAAGAGAAGCCGAGGGCTCTCCTGACGAGCTCGAAGCCAAGCCAGGAGCCGGCAGCTCCGGGGTCCCAGGCTGCGCCCACTCCGCGGAGCACATCCCGCTCACTGCCGTCACTGCCCACGGGACCGAGATGCCACCAGCCCACGCGCGGTGGCTCACGACTGCATCCCCGGGCAGAGCAGTGCGGTTTCCACACTCCTGTTCCTGTGCTGCGCACGTTCACCGGTGACCTTGCAGCTCCTGCGTCAAGGATGAAAAAACCCCACCAGCAACCCCAGAGGCTGCTGCCGTTGCACTGGGCAGTCGCAAGCTCCTTCCATGAAGAGCTAAAATCCCGACAGTCGCTAGCAAGAACAGATTCCCATGGTAATGCAGCTCGCTGCCGCAGGGAGTCAGGCTGTTTCCTTTCCCCATAGAATCTCAGAATGGTGGGGGTTGGAAGGGACCTCTGTGGGTCTCCAGCCCAACCACCTGCCCAAGCAGGGTCACCCAGAGCAGGCTGCACAGCACTGCATCCAGGTGGGGCTTGAATATCTCCAGAGAAGGAGACTCCACAGCCTCCCTGGGCAGCCTGGGCCAGGCCTCCGTCACCCTCAGAGGGAAGAAGTTCTTCCTCATGTTCAGACGGAACTTCCTCAGCTTCAGTTTGTGCCCATTGCCCCTTGTCCTATCGCTGGGCACCACTGGAAAGAGTCTGGCCCCGTCCTCCTGACACCCACCCTGCAGATATTTATCAGCATTTCTAAGGTCCCCTCGCAGCCTTCTCTTCTTCAGGCTGAACAAGCCCAGCTCCCTCAGCCTTTCCTCGTAGGAGAGATGCTCCAGTCCCCTCACCATCCTCGTAGCCCTGCGCTGGACTCTTTCCAGTAGCTCTTCATTTTTCTTGAACTGGGGTGCCCAGAACTGGACACAGTACTGCAGATGGGGCCTCACCAGGGCAGAGTAGAGGGGAAGGAGAACTTCCCTCGCCCTGCTGCCCACACTCCTCTTGATGCACCCCAGGATCCCATTGGCCTTCTTGGCAGCCAGGGCACACTGCTGGCTCATGGTCACCCTGTCATCCACCAGGACACCCAGGTCCCTCTCCACAGAGCTGCTCTCCAGCAGGTCCGCCCCAGCCTGTACTGGTGCCTAGGGTTGTTCCTCCCCAGGTGCAGGACCCTGCACTTGCCCTTGTTGAACCTCATCAGGTTCCTCTCTGCCCAGCTCTTCAGCCTGTCCAGGTCACGCTGAATGGCAGCACAGCCTTCCGGTGTGTCTATCACACCTCCCAGTTTGGTGTCATCAGCAAACTTGCTGAGGGTACACTCAGTCTCTTCATACAGGTCGTTGATGAAGAAGTTGAACAAGGCTGGGCCCAGTACTGACCCCTGGGGGACACCACTAGTTACCAGCCTCCAACTAGACTCAGCACCACTGATGACAACCCGCTGAGCTCTGCCATTCAGCCACTTCTCAATCCACCGCACCGAGCACTCCTCCAGTCCACACTTCCTGAGCTTCCCTAGAAGGATGTTATGGGAAACCGTGTCGAAAGCCTCGCTGTTAAACACCCACACTAGCACAGCCTGGCTCAGAGCAGGGAGAAACCACCTTTCCCACCTCCTCCCCATAGAGCTGGAAACTTCAACTCCCGTTCGAGCATTGCCTTGATACAGGGAGGTGCCTCCCTGGCTGCACGCAGTAAAAAGCTGCTGGAAGAAGCTCAGGGGCAGACGTATCTCACTGTCTACATTTGGATGACGGGCCATGAAGCCAACCTGATCCTGACACGACTCTGCAAATTAGTTAACAGCTCGGAAGCACCTCTGACAAGTAGGACGGGGGGGGGGGAAACAAAACCAAACAACAACAAAAAAAAAACAACCCAAACTGGATTAAAACGTGGTACTTTGCTCCCTTCTGAAAGGATCAGAGAAAAGTGGCATTCCACGTCAGCAGCCTGGGTGTGCTCAGGTCTGATGAGCTGCGTTCAAGCCCACCTCTACAGCTCTGTCACGTTTCCTGCACTAAACTCCGGGCCTGCTCTTTCACAGAATGTTTTGGGTTGTAAGGGACCTTCAGAGGCCATCTAGCCCAACCCCCTGCAGTAAGTAGGTGCCCAGCGACAGGACAAGGGGCAATGGGCACAGACTGAAGCAGAGGAAGCTCCAGCTGAACAGGAGGAAGAACTTCTTCCCTCTGAGGGTGACGGAGGCCTGGCATAGGCTGCCCAGGGAGGCTGTGGAGTCTCCTTCTCTGGAGATATTCCAGACCCGCCTGGATGCGGTGCTGTGCAGCCTGCTCTGGGTGACCCTGCTTGGGCAGGGGGTTGGGCTGGAGACCCACAGAGGTCCCTTGCAACCCCTACTATTCTGTGATTCTGTGAAATTAAAATACATCAAACAGAGGAACTGTGAAAAATAACAAATAAAGTATGCTGGATGACTCCTGGCTAACCTCCCAGAGGAGAGCGGGGAAGAGAAGTCCTTGCGCCCGGTCTCCAAGGTCTCTGACAGTGCCAGGAGGAGCACACGCATCGTTCCAGCCTTCAGCCGCTCTGCCCAGGCCTGACACAGGCGCGGGGCTCCTGCACAGAGCTGACGCTGCCCGACAGCCTGGAGACCTGCCCGCAGCCATTAATCCCAGCCAGATCACTTGCCTGCTGCTTCTGCCTCATTTTGCCATCCCTCAGACCCGACCCACTCTGTGGGGCCCGCGCTGCGCCCTTGCTCTGGGCTTCCTAAGAAACTGGGCTCAGGGGTGCTTCACAGGGAGCCGAAGCCCCAGTCCCTGCTGGGAACAGCCCCAGCAGTGGTTTCTGATGGATGTTCCTGACTGCCTGCCCCTGCAGTGGCGTGGACCTTGTGCCCGTTTCCAACTGCTCTCTCTGCCCTGTGATTGCTAAAGACAGATTTTTACATATTGTTTTGGTTTCGGCTGCCGCCGGCAACAAAAGCGCCACGCGGCCGCCCCTCCCCCCGCCGGCGTGCGGAGGAGAATGGAAAGAAAGAGGCAGAAACTGGTGGGTCGGGATAAGGGCAGTTTAACAGAACAGCAAACAGAGGGAAAACAGGAACAACAACGATACAGATAAGGAGAAAACACAACCACGAACCGTACAACAGCCGCTCTCCCGAAACCGGACCGGCGCTGCGCCCGCCCCAAGCCGCGAGTGCCTTCCCGCCGCCCCGCCCCCCCCACCGGAACCCAGCGTGACGTCACATGGTATGGAATACCCGGCTCTGTATGGCCAGGTGGGGTCAGCCCCCACCCCCCGGGCTGTGCCCCTTCCTGGAGTCCGGTGAAAATTAACCCTGTTCTGGCCAAACCCAGGACATTATCCACCCCTTATTCCATACCATCTACGTCATGCCCAGGTCCCCCATTGTCCAGTTGATCACCACCACTTCTCCTGTCTCCAGATATCATTCCCTTAGTCTATGGATCATCACTCTAAAGTGTCCGTTGAGTTCATTTAATCCATGACTTCGGGCTCCATCTGTCGTTACGGTCTTCCGTGGCAGGGGAGGTGATGTGTGGTGATGGGCGGTCACTTGCTGCATCCGGAGCTCACGGCTGATGTATCTGGTGCAGCCCGTGCCCACAGTCTGCAGGAGATGTTGATCTTGATGAAGTTGCTGGATGCCAGTTGTTGAAAACCAGGTCCAGTTCCATCATTGCTGTGCTCTGCTAGGTTTTCATCGAAAAAGTCCATCCTTCTTTAATCTGGACGATTCTTACTATGCTACTACTGGTACAAAATATAACAATTATAACAGTGATAACAGACAGTGACAGGGTTATTTAACAATTAACTTTATACAATTTATTTATGGACTATTCTCGCCCAAAATTAAATCCCCATGAGGTACACATCGGACTTCCCCATCCTTCCGCATTACCCACCAGGTACACCCAGGTCCTTGAGCAAAAGCAATCCCGCTCACGGGCTTGCCTTTGCCCGAGGCAGGACTAACCCAAACCGTCTTCCCTAACATGTTCCGCATGTGCACTACAGGGACTTTATCCCCTTCTACGGGGCGCTGAGGTTTTGACTGGGCAGGACCAGCCCGGTTGGTGGACCCTCTGGTGTTAACCAACCAGGTGGCCTTTGCTAAATGGGTATCCCAATTTTTGAAAGTCCCACCCCCCATTGCCCTCAAAGTGGTTTTTAGCAGCCCATTGTAACGTTCGATCTTTCCAGAGGCTGGTGCATGGTAGGGGATGTGATACACCCACTCAATACTGTGTTCTTTGGCCCAGGTGTCTATGAGGCTGTTGCAAAAATGAGTCCCGTTGTCCGACTCGATTCTTTCGGGAGTGCCATGTCGCCACAGGACTTGTTTTTCCAGGCCCAGGATGGTATTCCGGGCTGTGGCATGGGGCACAGGGTAGGTTTCCAGCCATCCGGTGGTGGCCTCCACCATTGTGAGCACATAGCGCTTGCCTTGGCGGGTTTGTGGCAGTGTGATGTAGTCAATCTGCCAAGCCTCCCCATATTTATATTTTAGCCATCGTCCTCCATACCACTGAGGCTTTACCCGCTTGGCTTGCTTGATTGCAGCGCATGTCTCACATTCATGGATAACCTGTGCAATAGTGTCCATGGTCAAGTCCACCCCTCGGTCACGAGCCCATCTGTATGTCGCGTCTCTTCCTTGGTGGCCCGAGGTGTCATGGGCCCACCGAGCTATAAAGAGTTCACCCTTATGTTGCCAGTCCAGATCCACCTGAGCCACTTCAATCTTAGCAGCCTGATCTACCTGATGGTTGTTTTGATGTTCTTCAGTGGCCCGACTCTTAGGGACGTGGGCGTCCACGTGACGGACTTTTACAGCCAACTGCTCCAGACGGGCAGCAATATCTTGCCACAATGGGGCAGCCCAGATAGGTTTGCCTCTGCGCTGCCAGTTGTTCTTCTTCCATTGCTGCAGCCACCCCCACAAGGCATTGGCCACCATCCAAGAGTCAGTGTAAAGATAGAGCACTGGCCACTTCTCTCGACTGGCAATGTCTAAAGCCAGCTGGATGGCTTTCACCTCTGCAAACTGGCTGGACTCACCTTCTCCCTCGGCAGTTTCCGCGACTTGTCGTGTAGGGCTCCATACAGCAGCCTTCCACCTCCGCTGCTTCCCCACAATGCGACAGGACCCATCCGTGAACAGGGCATACTGTTTCTTATCTTCTGGCAGCTGGTTATACAGTGGGGCCTCTTCAGCACGTGTCACCTCCTCCTCTGGCGATGCTCCAAAATCTTTGCCTTCTGGCCAGTCCATGATGACCTCCAGAATTCCTGGGCGACTGGGGTTTCCCATTCGGGCGCGCTGGGTGATCAGAGCGACCCACTTACTCCACGTAGCATCGGTGGCATGATGCGTAGAAGGGACCCTCTCTTTGAACATCCAGCCCAGGACCGGCAATCGTGGAGCTAGGAGGAGCTGTGCTTCAGTGCCGACCACTTCTGAAGCAGCTCGAACGCCTTCATATGCTGCCAGAATCTCTTTTTCAGTGGGAGTATAGCGGGCCTCAGATCCTTTGTATCCCCGGCTCCAGAACCCCAGGGGTCGACCTCGAGTCTCCCCTGGTGCTTTCTGCCAGAGACTCCAGGTTGGGCCATTCTCCCCGGCTGCGGTGTAGAGCACGTTTTTGACATCTTGCCCTGACCGGACTGGACCAAGGGCTACGGCATGAACTATCTCCCGTTTAATTTGTTCAAATGCCTGTCGTTCCTCAGGGCCCCATTCAAAATCATTCTTCTTCCGGGTCACGTGGTACAGAGGACTCACGATCTGGCTGTAATTTGGGATGTGCATCCTCCAAAAACCCACAACACCCAGGAAGGCCTGTGCTTCCTTTTTGCTGGTTGGTGGAGACATAGCTGCTATTTTGTTGATGACATCCATTGGGATTTGACGGCGCCCATCCTGCCATTTTATTCCCAAAAACTGGATCGCTTGCGCAGGTCCCTTTACTTCGCTTAATGGCGAAACCGGCTTTCAGAAGAATCAGAATTATTTTCTCCCCTTTCTCAAAAACCTCCTCCGCTGTGTCGCCCCATATAATGATGTCATCGATGTACTGCAGATGTTCTGGGGCTTCACCCTTTTCCAGTGCAGTCTGGATTAGTCCATGGCAAATGGTGGGACTGTGTTTCCATCCCTGGGGCAGTCGATTCCAGGTGTACTGGATGCCCCTCCAGGTGAAAGCAAACTGTGGCCTGCACTCTGCTGCCAAAGGGATGGAGAAGAATGCATTAGCGATGTCAATTGTAGCGTACCACTTGGCTGCCTTTGACTCCAGCTGATATTGAAGTTCTAGCATGTCTGGCATGGCAGCACTCAGCGGTGGTGTGACTTCATTCAGGCCACGGTAGTCTATTGTCAGTCTCCACTCTCCAGTAGATTTTCTCACTGGCCATATGGGACTATTAAACGGTGAGCGAGTTTTGCTGATCACTCCTTGACTCTCCAGCTGGCGGATCAGCTGATGAATGGGGAGAAGGGAGTCTCGGTTGGTACGATACTGTCGCCGGTGCACTGTTGTGGTCGCGATTGGCACCTGTTGTTCTTCAACCCTCAGCAACCCCACAACGGAAGGATCCTCCGAGAGACCAGGCAAGATGGACAGCTGTTTAATTTCTTCCGTCTCCACAGCAGCTATGCCAAAAGCCCACCGATACCCCTTTGGGTCCTTGAAATAGCCTCTCCTAAGATAGTCTATCCCAAGGATGCACGGAGCCTCGGGGCCAGTTACAATGGGGTGCTTCTGCCAGTCCTGCCCAGTGAGGCTCACTTCAGCCTTCAGTAGACTCAGCTCTTGGGACCCCCCTGTCACTCCCGAAATGCAAATGGGCTCTGACCCTTTGAACTCTGATGGCATTAAAGTACACTGTGCACCAGTGTCCACTAGAGCTTTATACTCTTGTGGATCTGACGTGCCAGGCCACCGAATCCACACCGTCCAATAGACACGGTTGTCCCTTTCCTCCACCTGGCTGGAGGCAGGGCCCCTCTAATCCTCGTCAGAGAAATTGCTGCTCACCTGCTGTAAAAATGACTTGGAGGTCCCCTCCAGAGGATCGGAATCAAGGTCAAACTGTCTACCTGGTCTGGAGAGCTGGCTTTTGGAAACTGGAGCGGCATTTTTCCTAACAGAGTCCCCTTTTGTGATTGTTTTACCTCGCAACTCACGTACTCGGGCCTCTAGACTTGAGGTGGGTTTTCCATCCCACTTCCTCATGTCCTCTCCGTGGTCACGCAGGTAAAACCACAGGGTGCCTCGGGGTGTATAGCCTCTGTATTCCCTCTCCTGAGCAGGGAAACGCTTGCCCCTAATAGCTGAGACACTGGCCCGTACAGGTGGCGAGTAGGACATGTTCTCTTTGATTTGCCGCACCTCCCGGGCCAGTTTCTCCACAGCTGAGACAAGGGAGGAAGAGAGACTTTCCTCATATTGGCGGAGTCTGACAGCCACCTCGTCCACTTTTGGTACGTCTTTACCTTTCCAGTTTACAACTGCCAGTGAGTTGGCATATGAGGAGGGTGCGCTCCGCACAAACTTCCTCCACATGGATTGTGAACACTGGAGTTCATCTGGGTCTGTAGGTACCTGCTCATCGTCTGTGTCACAGTAAACCAGCTCCCGCACAGCCAATTCCCTCAAGTACTGAATACCCCTTTCCATATTGGTCCACTTGCCAGGATAGCATACAAAATCGTCACTGAAGGGGTATCTCTCCCTCACGCCTGAGAGAAGTCTCCTCCAGAGGCTGAGGACTTGTTCCTTCTTCCCAATGGCCTTGTCAATGCCCCCATCCCTGGCCAGGGATCCCAGCTGCTTGGCTTCCTTGCCCTCTAACTCCAAGCTGCTGGCCCCGTTATCCCAGCACCGCAGCAGCCAGGTGGCAATGTGCTCTCCTGGATGGCGGCTGAAATCTTTCCGCATGTCTCGCAGCTCGCCCAGGGACAGGGACCGGGTGATGATCTCTGTCTCTATCTCCCGTGATGACCCTGGCTCATCATCATCCCTCCCGGAGCGATCTGCTCTCTTTGCGTCTTTCTTTAGTTTTACAGGGGCGACTGCTACCTGCACAGGTTGGTCATTGGGCTCAGTCACTGTGCCTGTGGCTGGAGCTGGGGCTGGAGCAGCTGCTGTGCCCGCTGGGGAAATCAAGGCAGACCCTGCAGCTGTGGCTGCAGCAGCCGTGGTACCAGTCGGGGGGGCTGGGACTGCCTGCTGGGCTGGAGGGGCTGCAGGGCCGGCTGGGGGGGCAGCGCCAGCTGCAGTGCCTGCCGCTTCGTTTCCCCCCCTTTCCCCTTTAAGGCACTGAACAGTGTTGAACATGGCTCGGTAGGCGTGGGCCAGACCCCAGCACGTTGCAGTGATTTGTGTCTCTCTGGAGTTCCCCGGGTGGCAGCACACTCTTTGCAGATATTTTACTAGACTGTCTGGATTCTGTATTTGTTCAGGGGTGAGTTTAAAAAACACCGGTGGTGCCCACTGCCCTAGGTACTTGCCCATGCTGTCCCACACACCCAGCCACTCACAGCTATCCGGCCCCGGGGCAGGTCTCTGCACGATGTTCTTAACGACTTGCTTAGCCCTAAACAAAAACCAAAACCCGTTCAGGAGGCATAACAAAAGGAGAGTGCTGCCCTGAGCATCCCAGGGGTACTCGAAATTATCAAAAGCCGTTAGAACTGGCCTGAAGGAGAGAGGGGGGGCAAAAGAGTGGGGGAAGGTATCCCCTTCGGTTTTCCCCACAGACTGGGTTTGATTATTCACAAATTCTAAGACATAGGATCCGAGGTACGGGAATGACCGCAGAGCCGCATGCAAATACAAGACTAATTTCATGCACAGTGATGTTATCATATCATAAGTCGATATCGTAAGGTAGAGCAAAATCATCATCCTGATCTTTTTCCCAGCGATGATGAACAGCATGGCAGTAAACACATACAGCAAGTAAGGATTTAAGTAGCACAGATATTTGATCAAAGTCAGAAACATTTTTACCGGCGACTTTAACTAGCACAGTAAATGCGTATAATAAATTTTAACAAAATCTATGAAAGCAGTTTTAACACCCGCTGCTCAGCCCTGCCGTTATCCCCGCTCCACGTCTGGGCGCCAATTAAATGTTTAGGTTTCGGCTGCCGCCGGCAACAAAAGCGCCACGCGGCCGCCCCTCCCCCCACCGGTGTGCGGAGGAGAATGGAAAGAAAGAGGCAGAAACTGGTGGGTCGGGATAAGGGCAGTTTAACAGAACAGCAAACAGAGGGAAAACAGGAACAACAATGATACAGATAAGGAGAAAACACAACCACGAACCGTACAACAGCCGCTCTCCCGAAACCGGACCGGCGCTGCGCCCGCCCCAAGCCGCGAGTGCCTTCCCGCCGCCCCGCCCCCCCCACCGGAACCCAGCGTGACGTCACATGGTATGGAATACCCGGCTCTGTATGGCCAGGTGGGGTCAGCCCCCACCCCCCGGGCTGTGCCACTTCCTGGAGTCCGGTGAAAATTAACCCTGTTCTGGCCAAACCCAGGACACATATGAATCTTTATTCCAAGCTGTATTTTGTGCTTGGCACCTTATCTCCAAGACTCTCTCAACTCTAAGTATCCAACAAAGCCTCAGCAGAAAATTCTCCTGTTGCTGAATAGCCCAGGCTGAGGAGTAAATGGATGGGCTCAAAGCATGCTTGCAGACCAGCCCCCCAATAAAACAAGAGGAAAAGGGAGTTTTCAGTCAGGGCAGTGCTTTGAAACACACCCAAGCAGCAGTAACAGCACAAGGAGGCAGAGGAACGCCCAGCACGGAGATGCAAGGAGGAAGATGGGGACAAGGCTGTGGCAGATGAAGCTGGCAGGGACCTGCACCTTTCGACAGCACAGGGAACCCTCCGCGCTCCCTCGAGAGGCAGATGAGGGAGACAAGCCAGACCCTTGGATGCTGGAGGTGGTGCCTGCACCGAGCCCCTGTGCTCAGGATCCCACCACAGAGCCTGGGACCCCGGGGTCTGCACAGGCTGCTTCCAGCTGGCACGTCTGTGGCGGGCAGGGACGGTGGCACCGAGCCGGAGCACTGCTGTCTCGACGCACACGCTGCTGATCACACCGTCCTCCGCCCCTGCTCTGCAACCCTGGCCGGCTCCCAGCACATCTGTGCCTTTGTTTGCTTTCCCATCGGCCAGAACCACGGCAACCGAGCATCGACAAGACGACAGCAACGAAACGTCGAAGGAAAAAAACGACCAAAGGGCAAACTAACTTTCAAAATTCACTAAATTAACAGCAGGGATACTTCATCCTGTATCTCTGATGTGACTGATTCAATCAGAACCATGCATGTATTTGAAGAACTATTGATTAGATCAAGAAAGCAGGCAGCACTCAATCTTATGTCTGCAACAGGTCACAGCAGCAGAGGAGTTTATCTAAAGTAAGGAGAAAGAGAGGGATTGCGGCCTCAGGCTTTGATCATGGACCATTAGTTTGTAACGCTGAGAGAACTACCCCATGCAGTTAGCACAACCACCGACTCTGCACCTCCAAGCACCGAGTTAAAACGCATGCAGCTTATCATTGCAAATGAATTCATTTACCCATGACCAAGGTGGGGAATACGACCTTTTCACGCCTAGTAGAGAAAAATTGAAACAGTTTATGCACAGGATAAAGACATTCTTGGCCATAACCCTGGACGCAAGGAATGGGGCAAAGCAAAGGTGTTCAGCTGAACCTCACCAGACTTCTCCCCTTCCACCTCTGCCCGGGCAGACGAGGGGTCCTATTTCAGCGACAACCAGCACTCCCACCATACTCCACGGCCGCAAGCGCGTGACCCAGATAAAAGCCTGGAGCATTGCAAAGCACGTTACAGGACATGGGATTACTCACCTGCATCCGAGGTACCCACACGTCCCTCTTTTCCAGGAAAATTTTTCCTAAGGCGGACTAGGGAACGGGAAGACCGCCCTGCTTTCACTGCCTGATGTATTACGATCAGGGTTGGGGTAACTGTGTGCACTGTGTAAATATCCCTACGTGCTTCACGGGCTGCTACAAGTGTGCAAGCAGAGGTGCTTCTCACATTCAAACCTGAGCTTGTTTGAATAAAACAAAGCCCAGCAGATTGACCAAAATAACCTAAGCATAAACACCATCTACAAGGACTTTGATAAGAGTGCAGGCAGCGGAGTGGGGGAGCAGTGAACACAGAGTTCACGCCTCAAGCAACAAACACTGCATGCTGGCTCACATGCTGCCTCAGCTTTGCTGTTCAAGTGCCAAGGCTCTGCAGAGCCCATCAAAGTCAGAGCCATTTTGTTCCCCAACTGGATCGAAGTTAATAACCAATTAAGAAATATTACAACACCAAAAAAAACAAGTATCTATTCGAGAACATCCTCAGGTGCTGTTCTACCATGCCCGGGCATCCGAACAGTAACAGCACATTCCTGAAGGAACAAGTCTGCAGGAATCTAATCTCACAGCAGACACTGAGTTTGGAAAAAGTAGGCAAGTCCTGACTCTTCCAATTCCCCAGCAAAGCCTCCCTGCGGGCCCAGCTGTCCTCCAGGCCTCTGCTAAAGTGACGCTCCCCTATGTCAGCTCCTGCCCATCGCTGTCTTTGGCTGCCTGCTCAGCTCCGCTCAGCAAGCAAAGAGCAGATGTTTGACAGGAGATGGAGACTGGCCAAACACTTTAACCAACAAAATGGCAGAGGAAGGAAAGTAAGTGGAAATGTAATGCTACAGCTGAGTTACCTCTGTCCCATTCCCACCACCCAACAACGGGCTGCTCTTTAGGCAGCGGCTGCAGATGGGATGGCATCTACAATCACATGTGGCTGTTTCACGCTCCAGCAACAATGAGGGGCAGGGAGGAGAGTACAGGGGCTGGGGAGAGAGGAGGAGAGGGGATAAGCAAGGCATGCCTTGCCTCAGCCCCTCGTGACCAGCCACCGCCGCATGCTCCAGGTCCGACTCCTGCCAGCGCGGCTGGAGCTGGGCGGCTGCTGCAGCGTGCAGGCGTGATGGGGCTGACCACGTTGCGGTTCAGAGCTCGGTTCAGCTTACACGTGCAAAGTTGTACAGGTTTTACACGGCAGCCGCGGAGACGCGTGCCCAGCACAGACACTGCGATCAGCCCCAGCACTCAGAGACCTCCACAGGGGCAGCAAGATTGAGCAGGAGCCGATGCGGGGAAGAGGCACGGGCCATCCGCTGTCAACAGCATGTGGGCGCGCAGAGGAGGAGGACAGGACAGCAGGGATCTCTAACAACCTGCCGATAAGGACGTCAGTCATTTCCACCCCCTTTTCTAGCCCACTAACATCCTCCAGCTCTGCTGTAGAAGTTAGTTTTCAGGAGGGTGGGTTTCTAAACCTTTTTCAGCTACAACCTGCTGGTAACTCCAGGCAGCCAGCCCAGATAGCAAGTGTGATGACAATCCAGATAATTAAAAGTGACCCCACCCCACACAGCAATCAGCTTATTTGTCACACCACAACTCGATATAGCCATGCTGCCTCCTAAGAACAGCTATAATCTCTCCCTAGCAACTACCCTGACAGCTTGTACCTGAAATATCGCCCGTGCCCTGCAAGTGTGAGCTGCCGTGGTGATGCACAGACCCCAGCCAGCCTTGCAGTGCACAGACGACCCAAAAGTCTGTCCCATTTGCACAGGACACTGACTTTGTTATGTCTCCAAACTCTTCTTTTCCAAAACCAGCAAACAACAGTGACTCTAAAAAAACTCTGAATACCAGTTTCTAAGATGCAACTTGCCCCGCTACCCACGTAGCAACACAATTCAGCTCAAACAAGGAAGATTGTAGGAAGCTCAGCTTGTCTGCTCTGTATACGACACTCTTCAGGTCGGCAACTGCTCATTTACTTCTCCAAAATAAATTCTGTATTGAGGATGTGCGGAAAGCCCTGACCACGGGCGAGTCACGGGAGACACACGGGGTCGTTTCTCCTGTGAAAGCAGTTTCTGGCTTCACGGCTGATGCACAGCACAGACAGCATGGAAGCAGTTGCTCCCTCGATCAGCCAGAACTATGCAATTAATGACGTTTTCTTTTTCCCCTCATAGAGGGGGAAGTAGAGCAAACAGGGCACCACCCTCCAAGCGAGCATTTGCTGCCTGCACTCAGCTGTTCTCACCAAGGGAACCTCCAGATTTGCCATCACGTACTTCCCCCGTGTGAGCACACCAGTAGCTATGGCAACTCCACCGCTACTTACTTGAGATCCTTTCGAAGGGCACATTCACTTCACCAGCAGGTTTGCTGCCTGGGTTGATTTTTTTATTACCTGAGATGCAGCTGCCAAGAGATTCGGCAGCAGAGGGACAGGACAGGCACTGACACCCTGCCAGCTACGAGACAATCACGCATGCTTTCCTCTGTGCTTTACAGAAATCAGCACTGTCACCCTCCCCATCCCCTTGAGACTGGCTCCACAATTTATTTGTCCTATAGGATGAAAGCTGTGGTGGGCTAAAGACAAACCAAGAATAACTTCTGCTCCAAGTAGCATCCTGAAACACACTCCCTTTCAGGATAAAAGCATATCCTTACTTACCCTTTGTCAAAGAAAGAAGTATGTCCCGGATGAAGGTACTTTGTGCCATTGCTGTTCATCACGCCTCTGTTAACATTCCCTGAAACGTAGGATTTCCATGATGCCTGGTCCTTTGCAAAATTTCTGCAAGCAGCTAATTTGGATTCTAAGGCCTGTGAAAGGGGAAAAAAAAAACGACGTCAAAAAAGTAATACCATTAAGAGGAAGTATTTTGCTGCTCAAGTTCAGGCTTTGTCATGACCCCAAGATCACCACGATTAGGAACCCAGTGTGATCACCTTTGGCGAAAGCTGAACTGAATGGGAACAAAGCTGTCATTTTCTCTGTCATCCAACCACAAAGGAAACCCACACAACGAGACGCTGACGCAGACTGCCACGCGTGACTCAGTTCCATCCGGGCTCAGATTTTACAACATATCAACACTCAATTAATTACCTAAAATAAGGAAGCCAATTCCTAGCAGAAGTTACCAAAACTTCCTGCTTCAGCAGCTGCAGTAAGGCTGGCATAAGCTAATCAGAAGTCTAAGACAGAGCCTAAAGCAGAATCCTCAAGTTTTGCGAGGGACTTTGTATTTGGGACTTTGTATTTGGAAATTTGAATTTTTTTCTCCAGGGCAATGCCTTCTGGCATTTCTTTCTTAATCTTGGCCTGCAAAACAAAGCCAGTTTCTTAAGTGCCATTGGTATGCTTCAGAACAAGAAGTGCTACAGCATCAGATGAGGAATCCAAGGCAGCAACTAAGCCTGTCTCTGTGGTCTGTACCTGATCTGTACTACTTCGCAGCAAGCCTGGTGAGATCTTGTTCCCCTGTACAAGGTGACAGTCTCTGCCTCATCTGCTGACTCCTGCCAGAAGGGAGGCCAAAATCCTGATTCTCTCCTTCACTGCAGCACACCCCCTGCCCTTTCTGCTGTCTGTCACAAACTGAGGCTTTGCTTCAATAGCAGTCCGGTCTAGCAGAAAGCCCTTGCAACAATTTATTACATCCACCCTGCGCATGGGAGCATTCATACACTTGCAAATGCATACAGCGGAGACAAAACCTCATCTCCCCAAACACGGGGCTTGGTCCCATTCCACGTAGAAAAATATTCCACTGATAAGACATTGGCATGCTATCACAAGTAAGTGAACACTACACAGTGTTCTAGAAATCCATGCAAGCTTACTCAGTGGCTATATAGGCAGATATATTGTGGTCAGCAGGTCGAGGGAGGTTCTCCTTCCCCTCTACTTGGTCCTAGTGAGGCCCCATCTGCAGTACTCTGTCCAGTTCTGGGCTCCCCAGTTCAAGAAAGATGAGGAGCTACTGGAGAGAGTCCGGCGGAGGGCTGCAAAGATGGTGAGGGGACTGGAGCATCTCTCCTACCAGGAAAGGCTAAGGGAGCTGGGCTTGTTCAGCCTGGAGAAGAGAAGGCAGAGAGGGGACCTTATAACTGCCTAGAAACATCTTCAGGGTCGGTGTCAAGAGGATCGGGCCAGATTCTTTTCAGTGGTGTCCAACGACAAGGGGCAACAGGCACAAATTGAAGAATAGGAAGTTCCAGCTGAACATGAAGAACAACTTCTTCACTCTGAGGGTGACAGAGCACTAGAACAGGCTACCCAGAGAGGCTGTGGAGTCTCCTTCTCTAGAGATACTCAAACCCTCCTGGACAAGGTCCTGTGCAGCCTGCTCTGGGTGACCCTGCTTCGGCAGGGGGCTGGACCGGGTGACCCACAGAGGTCCCTTCCAACCCCCACCATTCTGTGACCCTGTGAGATATAGATAACTACCTACCTCTTGGTCTCAAAGCACCTATCAGCTGGAAATAGCCTGTGTGATCTGTGCCAAGTGACTCTATCTCAGCTGCATGCAAGAAAGCTGAGGGGAAACTTCTTGCAGAGAAATGGAGTCTGAGGCTCAGGATGAGGCATCTTATGAGTAGCCAAAGCCACAGAAATCCTAAACATCCTCTAATCATTACTGAACAAATGCATGAGCTGGAATTTTGTACCAGTGGCAGAGCGTGTGTCTCGGAGCAGGCTGGGAACAAGCATGCTTATTTGGCATTTCCTGTCCTTGCAGAGTAATCACAGGGGATTGTGCTTAAGCTCTCTAAATCCCCTGCAGACTCTTACTCACAATGATCCCATTTTAAACATGTCACTCCATAACCCCGAGTTATCCTGCTGCCCTTTCAAACCAGCTACGAGCTCACCGACTCCAAACATGAACAATGAGTTAATTTTTAATTTCAAACTTTGCTAAAACAACTGTCTGTACTGCAGCTATTGCTGTTCTCAGTGCTAACCACAAGAGACAGAGGAAAGCCAGCACCGGCGGCGAGACACGGAGGCTACCCATGCTTCCACTCAGAACACCAGCCACTGAGGCACGTCAACAAGCTTCTCATAACTCAAGAGTCGCCTTCATTCAACTGGAAAGCCTGGCATCCTAAACAACACTGTAACAGATGTTTAAACCACTTCTTCCTTGCTTATTGTGGTAATCCCTTTAAAGGCTCACGCATTTCACTTCCCCATCAACTACAGATGGGAACATTTGGCTTTCTCCTGATTTATTTTCTCACTTTCTTATCACAGGCTTCTACTTTTTTTTCTGTTTTCAGCACCTGTTGCAGATCTCCCCAGGCATGATCTCAGCTCCCCTCCCATGACACACAGTTACTGTGCAGCAGGCACCCAGAGTCTGAGTGCCAGTTCTGCATCTGGGTCTCACTAGAGAGGAAGCCACAGGCCACACCTGAGGTAAGAACAAGTGGCTGACAGTGTCTAACCCCATACACCAAAGTGCTTGAGAAACTTCTTACTCCAAATATGAATTTCATCACCCAAAGTTGGAATCAGAACCTTAGTAATATGCTTTACAAATCAAGATCATTAAAAAAAATACATTATCACATACTAAACACTGAATATGGATGCTTTGGAAACTACAGCACAGGCCAAGACCTTGTGATTGTGCACAAGGATGAAAGCTCAGTGACAACCCCACCGAGACAGGAATACTTCAGTTCAGAGCACTCACCCCCACTTTCCGCAACAGATCTCCCACAATGTTGAGCGCAGATATTCTAGCCGAAGGAGTAAGGGGACTGGTACCAAATCCATTTGGTATAGCTGCAAACACAGACACATTTTATTACCTGCTCCACTTCTCCACAGGTTTTTTTATTTGGTTTTTTTTTGTTTGTTTCAATTTCAATAAATCAACTCCAACGTAAAAAAGTAAATCTAAAATCCTACTGCAGGCTATTCACACAATTACCCCACAATAACACGCAGACTACATGATCACTAGCCATGGAAAAACGAAAAACCTTAATTCCTGTCCACTGCCCTCTTTCCCATTAGAACTACACACAGAGTTCTCGCACTCTCCATCTGCAAGGCTATTGCCCGCAATCCATCTAATCCAGCCAGAGCTTCCCCTGGAATCTATTCTTTCTAATTTGAAAAATAACATATTAATCCTTGCAGTTATCCAGAGCCTTCCAGACAGGGAAGCGGACTGGACTAACACCCTGCTGCCTCATAGAGAAAACAAGACCCCCAAAAAGTATGTGTTGTAACAGGGGCAGTCTAGACTGTTTGAATTACTGCCCACCATTTACTCACCACTGCTGCTCCACATTTAAGCAGAAATATCAGCCACTGCACTTCCCTGCGATCTCAAAGGTCTTCAGAGCTCTGTTGCAGGCATCCACTGCAGAGCACAAACCCTTGCCCCGGTAAAAGCAGTATCTAAGCTTCACCATCCTGCTTCTCCATGCTGTTTACTGATTATACTCCTTAAATGCACCTGATGCTGCCCCAGGATTTAAACACACCTGATCCAATGCAGGTGGGATCCACACCTACCTACACTTACTTCAAGTTCACCAACAAGCACCTGGTCTGAAATTGTTTGTTAACAAGCTGCAGGTACTGCCTAACAACTAGACACAGTTTCTACAAATTATACCTTTTGGGGAAGGAAAACTATTTTCCGATCCTTTTCCAGCAGGTGTAGCTGGCAAGGAGAGAGATGCCTGGACAGCCGAATCCATCTTTTCACAGTCTAGAACAGGAGAACAGGACGCTGACTTTCGGGTGACTTCTTGTTGCCTCTCCCGTACTGCTAGCTCTTGCCGTAAGTCTGAGGGTTGAAAGAATAAAAAACCCACACGTCTTGGTGACCGAGTTCCCTAATAAACACTGTCTCTATTCATTTGGGAGGGATGAGGAGGAAACACTTTGCAACAACTCTGTATTAACTGCCTGCTGCTGGCTTTCTGCAGCAGCGAGGACCCCCACCTCAGGGCAGTCACAGCCCCAGACCATCACTGCCTGTCACGTGTAAGCACAGCAGGTGAAGTTTCCGCAGTATCTTCCCCATCTGTGGTGCGAGTCCCATGGAAAGTGCGCTACGGGAACTGCAGCTGGTCACAAATGCCTGCGGAACTACACTCTGATCCTGCTCAAACAGCGGTGGGGAAAAGTGAGGAATGACCCATTCTTACGTTTCCAGCTCCCCACATCATTCTTCCTGTTAAGCTGTGAGCTACCTGCAGACGTTCGCATTTTCAGAGCAGGGCTGCCGAAGGCCACCTGCACGGACCACGTAAGCAACGTTTGAATTTTGAGGGGGCAAGACAAGCAAGCAGCCCCAGTCTCTGTGCCTCTGTGCGAGCAGCGCCATGGGCAGATGAGGCTGAGCAACAGCTTTCCAGGCTAGCTCTTTCTGGCTGCGAGCTATCTGCAGACGTTCGCATTTTCAGAGCAGGGGTGCTAGAGGCCCCATGCACGGACCCCCTAAGCTACGTTTGAAGTTTGAGGTGGAAGACAAGCAAGCAGCCCCAGTCTCTGTGCCTCTGTGCGAGCAGTGCCATGAGCAGATGAGGCTGAGCAACAGCTTTCCAGGCTAGCTCTTTCTGGTGCTAGCTATCTGCAGACGTTCACGTTTTCAGAGCAGGAGTGCTAGAGGCCCCATGCACGGACCACCTAAGGTATATTTGAAGTTTGAGGTTGCAAGACAAGAAAGCAGCCCCAGTCTCTGTGCCTCTGTGCGAGCAGTGCAATGAGCAGATGAAACCCAGCAACAACTTTCCAGGCTAGCTCTTTCTGGCTGCGAGCTATCTGCAGACGTTCGCATTTTCAGAGCAGGGCTGCTGGAGGCCCCCTGCACGGACCCCCAAAGCTACGTTTGAAGTTTGATGTGGCAAGACAAGCAAGCAGCCCCAGTCTCTGTGCCTCTGTGCGAGCAGTGCCATGGGCAGATGAGGCTGAGCAACAGCTTCCCAGGCTAGCTATTTCTGGCTGCGAGCTATCTGCAGACGTTCGCATTTTCAGAGCAGGGCTGCCGAAGGCCACCTGCACGGACCACGTAAGCAACGTTTGAATTTTGAGGGGGCAAGACAAGCAAGCAGCCCCAGTCTCTGTGCCTCTGTGCGAGCAGCGCCATGGGCAGATGAGGCTGAGCAACAGCTTTCCAGGCTAGCTCTTTCTGGCTGCGAGCTATCTGCAGACGTTCACATTTTCAGAGCAGGGGTGCTAGAGGCCCCATGCACGGACCCCCTAAGCTACGTTTGAAGTTTGAGGTGGAAGACAAGCAAGCAGCCCCAGTCTCTGTGCCTCTGTGCGAGCAGTGCCATGAGCAGATGAGGCTGAGCAACAGCTTTCCAGGCTAGCTCTTTCTGGCTGCGAGCTATCTGCAGACGTTCGCGTTTTCAGAGCAGGAGTGCTACAGGCCCCATGCACGGACCACCTAAGGTATATTTGAAGTTTGAGGTTGCAAGACAAGAAAGCAGCCCCAGTCTCTGTGCCTCTGTGCGAGCAGTGCCATGGGCAGATGAGGTTGAGCAACAGCTTTCCAGGCTAGCTCTTTCTGGCTGCGAGCTATCTGCAGACGTTCGCATTTTCGAAGCAGGGCTGACGGAGGAATCCGGCACAGACCATGTAAGTTACGTTTGAAGTTCGCGGGGGCAAGACAAGAAATCAACCCTAGTCTCTGTGCCTCTGTGCGAGCAGTGCCATGGGCAGATGAGGCTGAGCAACAGCTTTCCAGGCTAGCTCTTTCTGGCTGCGAGCTATCTGCAGACGTTCGCATTTTCAGAGCAGGGGTGCTAGAGGCCTCATGCACGGACCACCCAAGCTACGTTTGAAGTTTGAGGAGGCAAGACAAGCAAGCATCCCCAGTCTCTGTGCCTCTGTGCGAGCAGTGCCATGGGCAGATGAGGCTGAGCAACAGCTTTCCAGGCTAGCTCTTTCTGGCTGCGAGCTATCTGCAGACATTCGCATTTTCAGAGCAGGGGTGGTAGAGGCCCCATGCACGGACCCCCTAAGCTACGTTTGAAGTTTGAGGTGGAAGACAAGCAAGCAGCCACAGTCTCTGTGCCTCTGTGCGAGCAGTGCCATGAGCAGTTGAGTCTGAGCAACAGCTTTCCAGGCTAGCTCTTTCTGGCTGCGAGCTATCTGCAGACGTTCGCATTTTCAGAGCAGGGGTGCTAGAGGCCCCATGCACGGACCCCCTAAGCTACGTTTGAAGTTTGAGGTGGAAGACAAGCAAGCAGCCCCAGTCTCTGTGCCTCTGTGCGAGCAGTGCCATGAGCAGATGAGGCTGAATAACAGCTTTCCAGGCTAGCTCTTTCTGGTGCTAGCTATCTGCAGACGTTCACGTTTTCAGAGCAGGAGTGCTAGAGGCCCCATGCACGGACCACCTAAGGTATATTTGAAGTTTGAGGTTGAAAGACAAGAAAGCAGCCCCAGTCTCTGTGCCTCTGTGCGAGCAGTGCAATGAGCAGATGAAACCCAGCAACAACTTTCCAGGCTAGCTCTTTCTGGCTGCGAGCTATCTGCAGACGTTCGCATTTTCAGAGCAGGGCTGCTGGAGCCCCCCTGCACGGACCCCCAAAGCTACGTTTGAAGTTTGATGTGGCAAGACAAGCAAGCAGCCCCAGTCTCTGTGCCTCTGTGCGAGCAGTGCCATGGGCAGATGAGGCTGAGCAACAGCTTTCCAGGCTAGCTATTTCTGGCTGCGAGCTATCTGCAGACGTTCGCATTTTCAGAGCAGGGCTGCCGAAGGCCACCTGCACGGACCACGTAAGCAACGTTTGAATTTTGAGGGGGCAAGACAAGCAAGCAGCCCCAGTCTCTGTGCCTCTGTGCGAGCAGCGCCATGGGCAGATGAGGCTGAGCAACAGCTTTCCAGGCTAGCTCTTTCTGGCTGCGAGCTATCTGCAGACGTTCGCATTTTCAGAGCAGGGGTGCTAGAGGCCCCATGCACGGACCCCCTAAGCTACGTTTGATGTTTGAGGTGGAAGACAAGCAAGCAGCCCCAGTCTCTGTGCCTCTGTGCGAGCAGTGCCATGAGCAGTTGAGTCTGAGCAACAGCTTTCCAGGCTAGCTCTTTCTGGCTGCGAGCTATCTGCAGACGTTCGCGTTTTCAGAGCAGGAGTGCTAGAGGCCCCATGCACGGACCACCTAAGGTATATTGGAAGTTTGAGGTTGCAAGACAAGAAAGCAGCCCCAGTCTCTGTGCCTCTGTGCGAGCAGTGCAATGAGCAGATGAAACCCAGCAACAGCTTTCCAGGCTAGCTCTTTCTGGCTGCGAGCTATCTGCAGACGTTCGCATTTTCAGAGCAGGGCTGCTGGAGGCCCCCTGCACGGACCCCCAAAGCTACGTTTGAAGTTTGATGTGGCAAGACAAGCAAGCAGCCCCAGTCTCTGTGCCTCTGTGCGAGCAGTGCCATGGGCAGATGAGGCTGAGCAACAGCTTCCCAGGCTAGCTATTTCTGGCTGCGAGCTATCTGCAGACGTTCGCATTTTCAGAGCAGGGCTAGCGAAGACGCCCGGTACGGACCACCTAAGATACATTTGAAGTTTGAGGTTGCAAGACAAGCAAGCAGCCCCAGTCTCTGTGCCTCTGTGCGAGCAGTGCCATGGGCAGATGAGGCTGAGCAACAGCTTTCCAGGCTAGCTCTTTCTGGCTGCGAGCTATCTGCAGACGTTCGCATTTTCGGAGCAGGGCTGCGTAGGCCCCTGCATGGACACCCAACGTTACGTTTAAAGTTGGAGGTGGCAAGACAAGCAAGCAGCCCCAGTCTCTGTGCCTCTGTGCGAGCAGTGCCATGGGCAGATGAGGCTGAGCAACAGCTTCCCAGGCTAGCTATTTCTGGCTGCGAGCTATTTGCAGACGTTCGCATTTTCAGAGCAGGGCTAGCGAAGACGCCCGGTACGGACCACCTAAGATACATTTGAAGTTTGAGGGGGCAAGACAAGCAAGCAGCCCCAGTCTCTGTGCCTCTGTGCGAGCAGTGCCATGGGCAGATGAAACCGAGCAACAGCTTTCCAGGCTAGCTCTTTCTGGCTGCGATCTATCTGCAGACTTCCGCATTTTCAGAGCAGGACTGCTGGAGGCCCCCTGCACGGACTCCCAAAGATACGTTTGAAGTTTGAGGGGACAAGACAAGCAAGCAGCCCCAGTCTCTGTGCCTCTGTGCGAGCAGTGCCATGGGCAGATGAGGCTGAGCAACAGCTTTCCAGGCTAGCTCTTTCTGCCTGCGAGCTATCTGCAGACGTTCGCATTTTCGGAGCAGGGCTGACGGAGGAATCCGGCACAGACCTTCTAAGTTACGTTTGAAGTCTGAGGTGGCAAGACAAGCAAGCAGCCACAGTCTCTGTGCCTCTGTGCAAGCAGTGCCATGAGCAGATGAGGCTGAGCAACAGTTTTCCAGGCTAGCTCTTTCTGGCTGCGAGCTATCTGCAGACGTTCGCGTTTTCAGAGCAGGAGTGCTAGAGGCCCCATGCACGGACCACCTAAGGTATATTTGAAGTTTGAGGTTGCAAGACAAGAAAGCAGCCCCAGTCTCTGTGCCTCTGTGCGAGCAGTGCAATGAGCAGATGAAACCCAGCAACAGCTTTCCAGGCTAGCTCTTTCTGGCTGCGATCTATCTGCAGACTTTCGCATTTTCAGAGCAGGGCTGCTGGAGGCCCTTTGCACGGACCCCCAAAGATACGTTTGACATTTGAGGTGGCAAGACAAGCAAGCAGCCCCAGTCTCTGTGCCTCTGTGCTAGCAGTGCCATGAGCAGTTGAAGCCGAGCAACAGCTTTCCAGGCTAGCTCTTTCTGGCTGCGATCCATCTGCAGACTTTCGCATTTTCAGAGCAGGGCTCCTGGAGGCCCCCTGCACGGACCCCCAAAGATACATTTGACATTTGAGGTGGCAAGACAAGCAAGCAGCCCCAGTCTCTGTGCCTCTGTGCGAGCAGTGCCATGGGCAGATGAGGCTGAGCAACAGCTTCCCAGGCTAGCTATTTCTGGCTGCGAGCTATCTGCAGACGTTCGCATTTTCAGAGCAGGGCTACCGAAGACACCCAGTACGGACCACCTAAGATACATTTGAAGTTTGAGGGGGCAAGACAAGCAAGCAGCCCCAGTCTCTGTGCCTCTGTGCGAGCAGTGCCATGGGCAGACGAAACCGAGCAACAGCTTTCCAGGCTAGCTCTTTCTGGCTGCGATCTATCTGCAGACTTTCGCATTTTCAGAGCAGGACTGCTGGAGGCCCCCTGCACGGACTCCCAAAGATACGTTTGAAGTTTGAGGGGACAAGACAAGCAAGCAGCCCCAGTCTCTGTGCCTCTGTGCGAGCAGTGCCATGGGCAGATGAGGCTGAGCAACAGCTTTCCAGGCTAGCTCTTTCTGGCTGCGAGCTATCTGCAGACGTTCGCATTTTCGAAGCAGGGCTGACAGAGGAATCCGGTACAGACCATCTAAGTTACGTTTGAAGTTCGCGGGGGCAAGACAAGAAAACAACCCTAGTCTCTGTGCCTCTGTGCGAGCAGTGCCATGGGCAGATGACGGTGACAAATAGCTTTCCAGGATAGCTCTTTCTGGCTGCGAGCTATCTGCAGACGTTCGCATTTTCAGAGCAGCGCTGCCGGACGCGGAGGGCACAGACCACCTAAGCTACGTTTGAAGTCTGAGGTGGCAAGACAAGCAAGCAGCCACAGTCTCTGTGCCTCTGTGCGAGGAGTGCCATGGGCAGATGAGGCTGAGCAACAGCTTTCCAGGCTAGCTCTTTCTGGCTGCGAGCTATTTGCAGACGTTCGCATTTTCGAAGCAGGGCTGCCGGAGGCCCCTGCACGGACCCCCAAAGATACGTTTGACATTTGATGTGGCAAGACAAGCAAGCAGCCCCAGTCTCTGTGCCTCTGTGCGAGCAGTGCCATGGGCAGATGAGGCTGAGCAACAGCTTTCCAGGCTAGCTCTTTCTGGCTGCGAGCTATCTGCAGACGTTCGCATTTTCGAAGCAGGGCTGACGGAGGAATCCGGCACAGACCATGTAAGTTACGTTTGAAGTTCGCGGGGGCAAGACAAGAAATCAACCCTAGTCTCTGTGCCTCTGTGCGAGCAGTGCCATGAACATATGAAGCCGAGCAACAGCTTTCCAGGCTAGCTCTTTCTGGCTGCGAGCTATCTGCAGACGTTCGCATTTTCAGAGCAGCGGTGCTAGAGGCCTCATGCACGGACCACCCAAGCTACGTTTGAAGTTTGAGGAGGCAAGACAAGCAAGCAGCCCCAGTCTCTGTGCCTCTGTGCGAGCAGTGCCATGGGCAGATGAGGCTGAGCAACAGCTTTCCAGGCTAGCTCTTTCTGGCTGCGAGCTATCTGCAGACGTTCGCATTTTCAGAGCAGGGGTGCTAGAGGCCCCATGCACGGACCCCCTAAGCTACGTTTGAAGTTTGAGGTGGAAGACAAGCAAGCAGCCACAGTCTCTGTGCCTCTGTGCGAGCAGTGCCATGAGCAGTTGAGTCTGAGCAACAGCTTTCCAGGCTAGCTCTTTCTGGCTGCGAGCTATCTGCAGACGTTCGCGTTTTCAGAGCAGGAGTGCTAGAGGCCCCATGCACGGACCACCTAAGGTATATTTGAAGTTTGAGGTTGCAAGACAAGAAAGCAGCCCCAGTCTCTGTGCCTCTGTGCGAGCAGTGCCATGGGCAGATGAGGCTGAGCAACAGCTTTCCAGGCTAGCTCTTTCTGGCTGCGAGCTATCTGCAGACGTTCGCATTTACGGAGCAGGGCTGCGTAGGCCCCTGCATGGACACCCAAAGATACATTTGAAGATGGAGGGGGCAAGACAAGCAAGCAGCCCCAGTCTCTGTGCCTCTGTGCGAGCAGTGCCATGGGCAGATGAGGCTGAGCAACAGCTTCCCAGGCTAGCTATTTCTGGCTGCGAGCTATCTGCAGACGTTCACATTTTCAGAGCAGGGCTACCGAAGACACCCGGTACGGACCACCTAAGATACATTTGAAGTTGGAGGTTGCAAGACAAGCAAGCAGCCCCAGTCTCTGTGCCTCTGTGCGAGCAGTGCAATGAGCAGATGAAACCCAGCAACAGCTTTCCAGGCTAGCTCTTTCTGGCTGCGAGCTATCTGCAGACGTTCGCATTTTCAGAGCAGGGCTGCTGGAGGTCCCCTGCACGGACCCCCAAAGCTACTTTTGAAGTTTGATGTGGCAAGACAAGCAAGCAGCCCCAGTCCCTGTGCCTCTGTGCGAGCAGCGCCATGGGCAGATGAGGCTGAGCAAGAGCATTCCAGGCTAGCTATTCCTGGCTGCGTGCTATCTGCAGACGTTCACATTTTCAGAGCAGGGCTAGCGGAGACGCCCGGTACGGACCACCTAAGATACATTTGAAGTTTGAGGTTGCAAGACAAGCAAGCAGCCCCAGTCTCTGTGCCTCTGTGCGAGCAGTGCCATGGGCAGATGAGGCTGAGCAACAGCTTTCCAGGCTAGCTCTTTCTGGCTGCGAGCTATCTGCAGACGTTCGCATTTTCGGAGCAGGGCTGCGTAGGCCCCTGCATGGACACCCAAAGTTACGTTTAAATTTGGAGGTGGCAAGACAAGCAAGCAGCCCCAGTCTCTGTGCCTCTGTGCGAGCAGTGCCATGGGCAGATGAGGCTGAGCAACAGCTTCCCAGGCTAGCTATTTCTGGCTGCGAGCTATCTGCAGACGTTCACATTTTCAGAGCAGGGCTACCGAAGAAGACCGGTACAGACCACCTAAGATACATTTGAAGTTTGAGGTTGCAAGACAAGCAAGCAGCCCCAGTCTCTGTGCCTCTGTGCGAGCAGTGCCATGGGCAGATGAAACCGAGCAACAGCTTTCCAGGCTAGCTCTTTCTGGCTGCGATCTATCTGCAGACGTTCGCATTTTCAGAGCAGGACTGCTGGAGGCCCCCTGCACGGACTCCCAAAGATACGTTTGAAGTTTGAGAGGACAAGACAAGCAAGCAGCCCCAGTCTCTGTGCCTCTGTGCGAGCAGTGCCATGGGCAGATGAGGGTGACAAATAGCTTTCCAGGATAGCTCTTTCTGGCTGCGAGCTATCTGCAGACGTTCGCATTTTCAGAGCAGCGCTGCCGGAGGCGGAGGGCACAGACCACCTAAGCTACGTTTGAAGTCTGAGGTGGCAAGACAAGCAAGCAGCCACAGTCTCTGTGCCTCTGTGCGAGGAGTGCCATGGGCAGATGAGGCTGAGCAACAGCTTTCCAGGCTAGCTCTTTCTGGCTGCGAGCTATCTGCAGACGTTCGCATTTTCGAAGCAGGGCTGCCGGAGGCCCCTGCACGGACCCCCAAAGATACGTTTGACATTTGATGTGGCAAGACAAGCAAGCAGCCCCAGTCTCTGTGCCTCTGTGCGAGCAGTGCCATGGGCAGATGAGGCTGAGCAACAGCTTTCCAGGCTAGCTCTTTCTGGCTGCGAGCTATCTGCAGACGTTCGCATTTTCGAAGCAGGGCTGACGGAGGAATCCGGCACAGACCATGTAAGTTACGTTTGAAGTTCGCGGGGGCAAGACAAGAAATCAACCCTAGTCTCTGTGCCTCTGTGCGAGCAGTGCCATGGGCAGATGAGGCTGAGCAACAGCTTTCCAGGCTAGCTATTTCTGGCTGCGAGCTATCTGCAGACGTTCATATTTTCAGAGCAGGGCTACCGAAGACACCCGGTACGGACCACCTAAGATACATTTGAAGTTGGAGGTTGCAAGACAAGCAAGCAGCCCCAGTCTCTGTGCCTCTGTGCGAGCAGTGCAATGAGCAGATGAAACCCAGCAACAGCTTTCCAGGCTAGCTCTTTCTGGCTGCGAGCTATCTGCAGACGTTCGCATTTTCAGAGCAGGTCTGCTGGAGGTCCCCTGCACGGACCCCCAAAACTACGTTTGAAGTTTGATGTGGCAAGACAAGCAAGCAGCCCCAGTCTCTGTGCCTCTGTGCGAGCAGCGCCATGGACAGATGAGGCTGAGCAAGAGCTTTCCAGGCTAGCTATTCCTGGCTGCGTGCTATCTGCAGACGTTCACATTTTCAGAGCAGGGCTAGCGGAGACGCCCGGTACGGACCACCTAAGATACATTTGAAGTTTGAGGTTGCAAGACAAGCAAGCAGCCCCAGTCTCTGTGCCTCTGTGCGAGCAGTGCCATGGGCAGATGAGGCTGAGCAACAGCTTCCCAGGCTAGCTATTTCTGGCTGCGAGCTATCTGCAGACGTTCACATTTTCAGAGCAGGGCTACCGAAGACGCCCGGTACGGACCACCTAAGATACATTTGAAGTTTGAGGGGGCAAGACAAGCAAGCAGCCCCAGTCTCTGTGCCTCTGTGCGAGCAATGCCATGGGCAGATGAAACCGAGCAACAGCTTTCCAGGCTAGCTCTTTCTGGCTGCGATCTATCTGCAGACTTTCGCATTTTCAGAGCAGGACTGCTGGAGGCCCCCTGCACGGACTCCCAAAGATACGTTTGAAGTTTGAGGGGACAAGACAAGCAAGCAGCCCCAGTCTCTGTGCCTCTGTGCGAGCAGTGCCATGGGCAGATGAGGCTGAGCAACAGCTTTCCAGGCTAGCTTTTTCTGCCTGCGAGCTATCTGCAGACGTTCGCATTTTCGGAGCAGGGCTGACGGAGGAATCCGGCACAGACCATCTAAGTTACGTTTAAAGTTGAAGGGGCAAGACAAGCAAGCAGCCCCAGTCACTGTGCCTCTGTGCGAGCGGTGCCATGGGCAGATGAGGGTGACAAATAGCTTTCCAGGATAGCTCTTTCTGGCTGCGAGCTATCTGCAGACGTTCGCATTTTCGAAGCAGGGCTGACGGAGTAATCCGGCACAGACCATGTAAGTTACGTTTGAAGTTCGCGGGGGCAAGACAAGAAATCAACCCTAGTCTCTGTGCCTCTGTGCGAGCAGTGCCATGGGCAGATGAGACTGAGCAACAGCTTTCCAGGCTAGCTCTTTCTGGCTGCGAGCTATCTGCAGACGTTCGCATTTTCAGAGCAGGGGTGATAGAGGCCCCATGCACGGACCCCCTAAGCTACGTTTGAAGTTTGAGGTGGAAGACAAGCAAGCAGCCCCAGTCTCTGTGCCTCTGTGCGAGCAGTGCCATGAGCAGATGAGGCTGAGCAACAGCTTTCCAGGCTCGCTCTTTCTGGCTGCGAGCTATCTGCAGACGTTCGCGTTTTCAGAGCAGGAGTGCTAGAGGCCCCATGCACGGACCACCTAAGGTATATTTGAAGTTTGAGGTTGCAAGACAAGAAAGCAGCCGCAGTCTCTGTGCCTCTGTGCGAGCAGTGCCATGATCAGATGAAGCCGAGCAACAGCTTTCCAGGCTAGCTCTTTCTGGCTGCGATCCATCTGCAGACTTTCGCATTTTCAGAGCAGGGCTCCTGGAGGCCCCCTGCACGGACCCCCAAAGATACGTTTGACATTTGATGTGGCAAGACAAGCAAGCAGCCCCAGTCTCTGTGCCTCTGTGCCGAGCAGTGCCATGGGCAGATGAGGCTGAGCAACAGCTTCCCAGGCTAGCTATTTCTGGCTGCGAGCTATCTGCAGACGTTCACATTTTCAGAGCAGGGCTACCGAAGACGCCCGGTACGGACCACCTAAGATACATTTGAAGTTTGAGGGGGCAAGACAAGCAAGCAGCCTCAGTCTCTGTGCCTCTGTGCGAGCAGTGCCTTTGGCAGATGAAACCGAGCAACAGCTTTCCAGGCTAGCTTTTTCTGGCTGCGATCTATCTGCAGACTTTCGCATTTTCAGAGCAGGACTGCTGGAGGCCCTCTGCATGGACTCCCAAATATACGTTTGAAGTTTGAGGGGACAAGACAAGCAAGCAGCCCCAGTCTCTGTGCCTCTGTGCGAGCAGTGCCATGGGCAGATGAGGCTGAGCAACAGCTTTCCAGGCTAGCTCTTTCTGCCTGCGAGCTATCTGCAGACGTTCGCGTTTTCAGACAAGGGCTGCCGGAGGCGGAGGGCACAGACCAACTAAGCTATGTTTGAAGTCTGAGGTGGCAAGACAAGCAAGCAGCCACAGTCTCTGTGCCTCTGTGCGAGCAGTGCCATGGGCAGATGAGGCTGAGCAACAGCTTTCCAGGCTAGCTCTTTCTGGCTGCGAGCTATCTGCAGACGTTCGCATTTTCAGAGCAGGAGTGATAGAGGCCCCATGCACGGACCCCCTAAGCTACGTTTGAAGTTTGAGGTGGAAGACAAGCAAGCAGCCCCAGTCTCTGTGCCTCTGTGCGAGCAGTGCCATGGGCAGATGAGGCTGAGCAACAGCTTTCCAGGCTAGCTCTTTCTGGCTGCGAGCTATCTGCAGACGTTCACATTTTCAGAGCAGGAGTGCTAGAGGCCCCATGCACGGACCACCTAAGGTATATTTGAAGTTTGAGGTTGCAAGACAAGAAAGCAGCCCCAGTCTCTGTGCCTCTGTGCTAGCAGTGCCATGATCAGATGAAGCCGAGCAACAGCTTTCCAGGCTAGCTCTTTCTGGCTGCGATCCATCTGCAGACTTTCGCATTTTCAGAGCAGGGCTCCTGGAGGCCCCCTGCACGGACCCCCAAAGATACGTTTGACATTTGATGTGGCAAGACAAGCAAGCAGCCCCAGTCTCTGTGCCTCTGTGCGAGCAGTGCCATGGGCAGATGAGGCTGAGCAACAGCTTTCCAGGCTAGATTTTTCTGTCTGCCAGCTATCTGCAGACGTTCACTTTTTCGGAGCAGGGCTGACGGAGGCATCCGGCACAGACCATCTAAGTTACGTTTGAAGTTTGAGGTTGCAAGACAAGAAAGAAGCCCCAGTCTCTGTGCCTCTGTGCGACCAGTGCCATGAACATATGAAGCCGAGCAACAGCTTTCCAGGCTAGCTCTTTCTGGCTGCGAGCTATCTGCAGACGTTCGCATTTTCGGAGCAGGGCTGCCGGAAGCTTCTGGCACGGTCCACCTAAGATACGTTTGAAGTTTGAGGGGGCAAGACAAGCAAGCAGCCCCAGTCTCTGTGCCTCTGTGTGAGCAGTGCCATGGGCAGATGAGGCTGAGCAACAGCTTTCCAGGCTAGCTCTTTCTGGCTGCGAGCTATCTGCAGACGTTCGCATTTTCGAAGCAGAGCTACTGGAGACCCCCTGCACGGACCCCCAAAGATACGTTTGACATCTGATGTGGCAAGACAAGCAAGCAGCCCCAGTCTCTGTGCCTCTGTGCGAGCAGTGCCATGGGCAGATGAGGCTGAGTAACAGCTTTCCAGGCTAGCTATTTCTGGCTGCGTGCTATCTGCAGACGTTCACATTTTCAGAGCAGGGCTACCGGAGACGCCCGGTACGGACCACCTAAGATACATTTGAAGTTTGAGGTTGCAAGACAAGCAAGCAGCCCCAGTCTCTGTGCCTCTGTGCGAGCAGTGCCATGGGCAGATGAGGCTGAGCAACAGCTTTCCAGGCTAGCTCTTTGTGGCTGTGAGGTATCTGCAGACGTTCGCATTTTCGGAGCAGGGCTGCGTAGGCCCCTGCATGGACACCCAAAGTTACGTTTAAAGTTGGAGGTGGCAAGACAAGCAAGCAGCCCCAGTCTCTGTGCCTCTGTGCGAGCAGTGCCATGGGCAGATGAGGCTTAGCAACAGCTTCCCAGGCTAGCTATTTCTGGCTGCGAGCTATCTGCAGACGTTCACATTTTCAGAGCAGGGCTACCGAAGACGCCCGGTACGGACCACCTAAGATACATTTGAAGTTTGAGGGGGCAAGACAAGCAAGCAGCCCCAGTCTCTGTGCCTCTGTGCGAGCAGTGCCATGGGCAGATGAAACCGAGCAACATCTTTCCAGGCTGGCTCTTTCTGCCTGCGAGCTATCTGCAGACTTTCGCATTTTCAGAGCAGGACTGCTGGAGGCCCTCTGCACGGACTCCCAAATATACGTTTGAAGTTTGAGTTGACAAGACAAGCAAGCAGCCCCAGTCTCTGTGCCTCTGTGCGAGCAGTGCCATGGGCAGATGAGGCTGAGCAACAGCTTTCCAGGCTAGCTCTTTCTGCCTGCGAGCTATCTGCAGACGTTCGCGTTTTCAGACAAGGGCTGCCGGAGGCGGAGGGCACAGACCAACTAAGCTATGTTTGAAGTCTGAGGTGGCAAGACAAGCAAGCAGCCACAGTCTCTGTGCCTCTGTGCGAGCAGTGCCATGGGCAGATGAGGCTGAGCAACAGCTTTCCAGGCTAGCTCTTTCTGGCTGCAAGCTATCTGCAGACGTTCGCATTTTCAGAGCAGGGGTGATAGAGGCCCCATGCACGGACCCCCTAAGCTACTTTTGAAGTTTGAGGTGGAAGACAAGCAAGCAGCCCCAGTCTCTGTGCCTCTGTGCGAGCAGTGCCATGAGCAGATGAGGCTGAGCAACAGCTTTCCAGGCTAGCTATTTCTGGCTGCGATCTATCTGCAGACGTTCGCGTTTTCAGAGCAGGAGTGCTAGAGGCCACATGCACGGACCACCTAAGGTATATTTGAAGTTTGAGGTTGCAAGACAAGAAAGCAGCCCCAGTCTCTGTGCCTCTGTGCTAGCAGTGTCATGAGCAGATGAAGCCGAGCAACAGCTTTCCAGGCTAGCTCTTTCTGGCTGCGAGCTATCTGCAGACTTTCGCATTTTCAGAGCAGGGCTGCTGGAGGCCCTTTGCACGGACCCCCAAAGATACGTTTGACATTTGATGTGGCAAGACAAGCAAGCAGCCCCAGTCTCTGTGCCTCTGTGCTAGCAGTGCCATGAGCAGATGAAGCCGAGCAACAGCTTTCCAGGCTAGCTCTTTCTGGCTGCGATCCATCTGCAGACTTTCGCATTTTCAGAGCAGGGCTCCTGGAGGCCCCCTGCACGGACCCCCAAAGATACGTTTGACATTTGAGGTGGCAAGACAAGCAAGCAGCGCCAGTCTCTGTGCCTCTGTGCGAGCAGTGCCATGGGCAGATGAGGCTGAGCAACAGCTTTCCAGGCTAGCTTTTTCTGTCTGCCAGCTATCTGCAGACGTTCGCTTTTTCGGAGCAGGGCTGACGGAGGCATCCGGCACAGACCATGTAAGTTACGTTTGAAGTTTGAGGTTGCAAGACAAGAAAGAAGCCCCAGTCTCTGTGCCTCTGTGCGACCAGTGCCATGAACAGATGAAGCCGAGCAACAGCTTTCCAGGCTAGCTCTTTCTGGCTGCGAGCTATCTGCAGACGTTCGCATTTTCGGAGCAGGGCTGCCGGAAGCTTCTGGCACGGTCCACCTAAGATAAGTTTAAAGTTTGAGGGGGCAAGACAAGCAAGCAGCCCCAGTCTCTGTGCCTCTGTGTGAGCAGTGCCATGGGCAGATGAGGCTGAGCAACAGCTTTCCAGGCTAGCTCTTTCTGGCTGCGAGCTATCTGCAGACGTTCGCATTTACGGAGCAGGGCTGCGTAGGCCCCTGCATGGACACCCAAAGATACATTTGAAGATGGAGGGGGCAAGACAAGCAAGCAGCCCCAGTCTCTGTGCCTCTGTGAGAGCAGTGCCATGAACATATGAAGCCGAGCAACAGCTTTCCAGGCTAGCTATTTCTGGCTGCGAGCTATCTGCAGACGTTCACATTTTCAGAGCAGGGCTACCGAAGACACCCTGCATGGACACCCAAAGTTACGTTTAAAGTTGGAGGTGGCAAGACAAGCAAGCAGCCCCAGTCTCTGTGCCTCTGTGCGAGCAGTGCCATGGGCAGATGAGGCTGAGCAACAGCTTCCCAGTCTAGCTATTTCTGGCTGCGAGCTATCTGCAGACGTTCGCATTTTCAGAGCAGGGCTACCGAAGACGCCCGGTACGGACCACCTAAGATACATTTGAAGTTTGAGGGGGCAAGACAAGCAAGCAGCCCCAGTCTCTGTGCCTCTGTGCGAGCAGTGCCATGGGCAGATGAGGCTGAGCAACAGCTTTCCAGGCTGGCTCTTTCTGCCTGCGAGCTATCTGCAGACGTTCGCATTTTCGGAGCAGGGCTGACGGAGGAATCCGACACAGACCATCTAAGTTACGTTTGAAGATGAAGGGGCAAGACAAGCAAGCATCCCCAGTCTCTGTGCCTCTGTGCGAGCAGTGCCATGGGCAGATGAGGGTGACAAATAGCTTTCCAGGCTAGCTCTTTCTGGCTGCGAGCTATCTGCAGACGTTCGCGTTTTCAGAGCAGCGCTGCCGAAGGCGGAGGGCACAGACCACCTAAGCTACGTTTGAAGTCTGAGGTGGCAAGACAAGCAAGCAGCCACAGTCTCTGTGCCTCTGTGCGAGCAGTGCCATGGGCAGATGAGGCTGAGCAACAGCTTTCCAGGCTAGCTCTTTCTGGCTGCGAGCTATCTGCAGACGTTCGCATTTTCGAAGCAGGGCTGCTGGAGGCCCCCTGCACGGACCCCCAAAGATACGTTTGACATTTGATGTGGCAAGACAAGCAAGCAGCCCCAGTCTCTGTACCTCTGTGCGAGCAGTGCCATGGGCAGATGAGGCTGAGCAACAGCTTTCCAGGCTAGCTCTTTCTGGCTGCGAGCTATCTGCAGACGTTCGCATTTTCAGAGCAGGGGTGCTAGAGGCCCCATGCACGGACCCCCTAAGCTACGTTTGAAGTTTGAGGTGGAAGACAAGCAAGCAGCTCCAGTCTCTGTGCCTCTGTGCGAGCAGTGCCATGAGCAGATGAGGCTGAGCAACAGCTTTCCAGGCTAGCTCTTTCTGGCTGCGAGCTATCTGCAGACGTTCGCGTTTTCAGAGCAGGAGTGCTAGAGGCCCCATGCACGGACCACCTAAGGTATATTTGAATTTTGAGGTTGCAAGACAAGAAAGCAGCCCCAGTCTCTGTGCCTCTGTGCTAGCAGTGCCATGAGCAGATGAAGCCGAGCAACAGCTTTCCAGGCTAGCTCTTTCTGGCTGCGATCCATCTGCAGACTTTCGCATTTTCAGAGCAGGGCTGCTGGAGGCCCCCTGCACGGACCCCCAAAGATACGTTTGACATTTGATGTGGCAAGACAAGCAAGCAGCCCCAGTCTCTGTGCCTCTGTGCGAGCAGTGCCTTGAACATATGAAGCCGAGCAACAGCTTTCCAGGCTAGCTCATTCTGGCTGCGAGCTATCTGCAGACGTTCGCATTTTCGGAGCAGGGCTGCCGGAAGCTTCTGGCACGGTCCACCTAAGATACGTTTGAAGTTTGAGGGGGCAAGACAAGCAAGCAGCCCCAGTCTCTGTGCCTCTGTGCGAGCAGTGCCATGGGCAGATGAGGCTGAGCAACAGCTTTCCAGGCTAGCTCTTTCTGCCTGCGAGCTATCTGCAGACGTTCGCGTTTTCAGACAAGGGCTGCCGGAGGCGGAGGGCACAGACCAACTAAGCTATGTTTGAAGTCTGAGGTGGCAAGACAAGCAAGCAGCCACAGTCTCTGTGCCTCTGTGCGAGCAGTGCCATGGGCAGATGAGGCTGAGCAACAGCTTTCCAGGCTAGCTCTTTCTGGCTGCGAGCTGTCGGCAGACGTTCGCATTTTCGAAGCAGAGCTGCTGGAGAACACCTGCACGGACCCCCAAAGATACTTTTGACATCTGATGTGGCAAGACAAGCAAGCAGCACCAGTCTCTGTGCCACTGTGCGAGCAGTGCCATGGGCAGATGAGGCTGAGCAACAGCTTTCCAGGCTAGCTCTTTCTGGCTGCGATCTATCTGCAGACGTTCGCATTTTCAGAGCAGGAGTGCTAGACGCCCCATGCACGGACCACCTAAGCTATATTTGAAGTTTGAGGTTGCAAGACAAGAAAGCAGCCCCAGTCTCTGTGCCTCTGTGCTAGCAGTGTCATGAGCAGATGAAGCCGAGCAACAGCTTTCCAGGCTAGCTCTTTCTGGCTGCGATCTATCTGCAGACTTTCGCATTTTCAGAGCAGGGCTGCTAGAGGCTCTTTGCACGGACCCCCAAAGATACGTTTGACATTTGATGTGGCAAGACAAGCAAGCAGCCCCAGTCTCTGTGCCTCTGTTCTAGCAGTGCCATGAGCAGATGAAGCCGAGCAACAGCTTTCCAGGCTAGCTCTTTCTGGCTGCGATCCATCTGCAGACTTTCGCATTTTCAGAGCAGGGCTCCTGGAGGCCCCCTGCACGGACCCCCAAAGATACGTTTGACATTTGAGGTGGCAAGACAAGCAAGCAGCGCCAGTCTCTGTGCCTGTGTTCGAGCAGTGCCATGGGCAGATGAGGCTGAGCAACAGCTTTCCAGGCTAGCTTTTTCTGTCTGCCAGCTATCTGCAGACGTTCGCATTTTCTAAGCAGAGCTGCTGGAGATCCCCTGCACGGACCCCCAAAGATACGTTTGACATCTGATGTGGCAAGACAAGCAAGCAGCCCCAGTCTCTGTGCCTCTGTGCGAGCAGTGCCATGGGCAGATGAGGCTGAGTAACAGCTTTCCAGGCTAGCTATTTCTGGCTGCGTGCTATCTGCAGACGTTCACATTTTCAGAGCAGGGCTACCGGAGACGCCCGGTACGGACCACCTAAGATACATTTGAAGTTTGAGGTTGCAAGACAAGCAAGCAGCCCCAGTCTCTGTGCCTCTGTGCGAGCAGTGCCATGGGCAGATGAGGCTGAGCAACAGCTTTCCAGGCTAGATCTTACTGGCTGCGAGGTATCTGCAGACGTTCGCATTTTCGGAGCAGGGCTGCGTAGGCCCCTGCATGGACACCCAAAGTTACGTTTAAAGTTGGAGGTGGCAAGACAAGCAAGCAGCCCCAGTCTCTGTGCCTCTGTGCGAGCAGTGCCATGGGCAGATGAGGCTGAGCAACAGCTTCCCAGGCTAGCTATTTCTGGCTGCGAGCTATCTGCAGACGTTCACATTTTCAGAGCAGGGCTACCGAAGACGCCCGGTACGGACCACCTAAGATACATTTGAAGTTTGAGGGGGCAAGACAAGCAAGCAGCCCCAGTCTCTGTGCCTCTGTGCGAGCAGTGCCATGGGCAGATGAAACCGAGCAACAGCTTTCCAGGCTAGCTTTTTCTGGCTGCGATCTATCTGCAGACTTTCGCATTTTCAGAGCAGGACTGCTGGAGGCCCTCTGCACGGTCTACCAAATATACGTTTGAAGTTTGAGGGGACAAGACAAGCAAGCAGCCCCAGTCTCTGTGCCTCTGTGGGAGCAGTGCCATGGGCAGATGAGGCTGAGCAACAGCTTTCCAGGCTAGCTCTTTCTGCCTGCGAGCTATCTGCAGACGTTCGCGTTTTCAGACAAGGGCTGCCGGAGGCGGAGGGCACAGACCAACTAAGCTGTGTTTGAAGTCTGAGGTGGCAAGACAAGCAAGCAGCCACAGTCTCTGTGCCTCTGTGCGAGCAGTGCCATGGGCAGATGAGGCTGAGCAACAGCTTTCCAGGCTAGCTCTTTCTGGCTGCGAGCTGTCGGCAGACGTTCGCATTTTCGAAGCAGAGCTGCTGGAGACCACCTGCACGGACCCCCAAAGATACGTTTGACATCTGATGTGGCAAGACAAGCAAGCAGCCCCAGTCTCTGTGCCACTGTGCGAGCAGTGCCATGGGCAGATGAGGCTGAGCAACAGCTTTCCAGGCTAGCTCTTTCTGGCTGCGATCTATCTGCAGACGTTCGCATTTTCAGAGCAGGAGTGCTAGACGCCCCATGCACGGACCACCTAAGGTATATTTGAAGTTTGAGGTTGCAAGACAAGCAAGCAGCCCCAGTCTCTGTGCCTCTGTGCTAGCAGTGCCATGAGCAGATGAAGCCGAGCAACAGCTTTCCAGGCTAGCTCTTTCTGGCTGCGATCCATCTGCAGACTTTCGCATTTTCAGAGCAGGGCTCCTGGAGGCCCCCTGCACGGACCCCCAAAGATACGTTTGACATTTGAGGTGGCAAGACAAGCAAGCAGCGCCAGTCTCTGTGCCTCTGTGCGAGCAGTGCCATGGGCAGATGAGGCTGAGCAACAGCTTTCCAGGCTAGCTTTTTCTGTCTGCCAGCTATCTGCAGACGTTCGCTTTTTCGGAGCAGGGCTGAAGGAGGCATCCGGCACAGACCATCTAAGTTACGTTTGAAGTTTGAGGTTGCAAGACAAGAAAGAAGCCCCAGTCTCTGTGCCTCTGTGCGACCAGTGCCATGAACAGATGAATCCGAGCAACAGCTTTCCAGGCTAGCTCTTTCTGGCTGCGAGCTATCTGCAGACGTTCGCATTTTCGGAGCAGGGCTACCGAAGACGCCCGGTACGGACCACCTAAGATACATTTGACGTTTGAGGGGGCAAGACAAGCAAGCAGGCCCAGTCTCTGTGCCTCTGTGCGAGCAGTGCCGTGGGCAGATGAGGCTGAGCAACAGCTTTCCAGGCTAGCTCTTTCTGCCTGCGAGCTATCTGCAGACGTTCGCATTTTCGAAGCAGGTCTGCTGGAGGCCTCCTGCACGGACCCCCAAAGATACGTTTGACATTTGATGTGGCAAGACAAGCAAGCAGCCCCAGTCTCTGTACCTCTGTGCGAGCAGTGCCATGGGCAGATGAGGCTGAGCAACAGCTTTCCAGGCTAGCTCTTTCTGGCTGCGAGCTATCTGCAGACGTTCGCATTTTCGAAGCAGGGCTGACGAAGGAATCCGGCACAGACCATGTAAGTTACGTTTGAAGTTCGCGGGGGCAAGACAAGAAATCGACCCTAGTCTCTGTGCCTCTGTGCGAGCAGTGCCATGAGCAGATGAGGCTGAGCAACAGCTTTCCAGGCTAGCTCTTTCTGGCTGCGAGCTATCTGCAGACGTTCGCGTTTTCAGAGCAGGGGTGCTAGAGGCCCCATGCACGGACCCCCTAAGCTACGTTTGAAGTTTGAGGTTTAAGACAAGCAAGCAGCCCCAGTCTCTGTGCCTCTGTGCGAGCAGTGCCATGAGCAGATGAGGCTGAGCAACAGCTTTCCAGGCTAGCTCTTTCTGCCTGCGAGCTATCTGCAGACGTTCGCGTTTTCAGAGCAGGAGTGCTAGAGGCCCCATGCACGGACCACCTAAGGTATAATTAAAGTTTGAGGTTGCAAGACAAGAAAGCAGCCCCAGTCTCTGTGCCTCTGTGCTAGCAGTGCCATGAGCAGATGAAGCCGAGCAACAGCTTTCCAGGCTAGCTCTTTCTGGCTGCGATCTATCTGCAGACTTTCGCATTTTCAGAGCAGGGCTGCTGGAGGCCCTTTGCACGGACCCCCAAAGATACGTTTGACATTTGAGGTGGCAAGACAAGCAAGCAGCCCCAGTCTCTGTGCCTCTGTGCTAGCAGTGCCATGAGCAGATGAAGCCGAGCAACAGCTTTCCAGGCTAGCTCTTTCTGGCTGCGATCCATTTGCAGACTTTCGCGTTTTCAGAGCAGGGCTCCTGGAGGCCCCCTGCACGGACCCCCAAAGATACGTTTGACATTTGAGGTGGCAAGACAAGCAAGCAGCCCCAGTCTCTGTGCCTCTGTGCGAGCAGTGCCATGGGCAGATGAGGCTGAGCAACAGCTTTCCAGGCTAGCTTTTTCTGGCTGTCAGTTATCTGCAGACGTTCGCTTTTTCGGAGCAGGGCTGACGGAGGCATCCGGCACAGACCATCTAAGTTACGTTTGAAGTTTGAGGTTGCAAGACAAGAAAGAAGCCCCAGTCTCTGTGCCTCTGTGCGACCAGTGCCATGAACATATGAAGCCGAGCAACAGCTTTCCAGGCTAGCTCTTTCTGGCTGCCAGCTATCTGCAGAAGTTCGCATTTTCGGAGCAGGGCTGCCAGAAACTTCTGGCACGGTCCACCTAAGATACGTTTGAAGTTTGAGGGGGCAAGACAAGCAAGCAGCCCCAGTCTCTGTGCCTCTGTGCGAGGAGTGCCATGTGCAGATGAGGCAGAGCAACAGCTTTCCAGGCTAGCTCTTTCTGGCTGCGAGCTATCTGCAGACGTTCGCATTTTCGAAGCAGGGCTGCTGGAGGCCCCCTGCACGGACCCCCAAAGATACGTTTGACATTTGATGTGGCAAGACAAGCAAGCAGCCCCAGTCTCTGTGCCTCTGTGCGAGCAGTGCCATGGGCAGATGAGGTTGAGCAACAGCTTTCCAGGCTAGCTCTTTCTGGCTGCGAGCTATCTGCAGACGTTCGCATTTTCGAAGCAGGGCTGACAGAGGAATCCGGCACAGACCATATAAGTTACGTTTGAAGTTCGCGGGGGCAAGACAAGAAATTGACCCTAGTCTCTGTGCCTCTGTGCGAGCAGTGCCATGGGCAGATGAGGCTGAGCAACAGCTTTCCAGGCTAGCTCTTTCTGGCTGCGAGCTATCTGCAGACGTTCGCATTTTCAGAGCAGGAGTGCTAGACGCCCCATGCACGGACCACCTAAGGTATATTTGAAGTTTGAGGTTGCAAGACAAGAAAGCAGCCCCAGTCTCTGTGCCTCTGTGCTAGCAGTGTCATGAGCAGATGAAGCCGAGCAACAGCTTTCCAGGCTAGCTCTTTCTGGCTGCGATCTATCTGCAGACTTTCGCATTTTCAGAACAGGGCTGCTGGAGGCCCTTTGCACGGACCCCCAAAGATACGTTTGACATTTGATGTGGCAAGACAAGCAAGCAGCCCCAGTCTCTGTGCCTCTGTGCTAGCAGTGCCATGAGCAGATGAAGCCGAGCAACAGCTTTCCAGGCTAGCTCTTTCTGGCTGCGATCCATCTGCAGACTTTCGCATTTTCAGAGCAGGGCTCCTGGAGGCCCCCTGCACGGACCCCCAAAGATACGTTTGACATTTGAGGTGGCAAGACAAGCAAGCAGCCCCAGTCTCTGTGCCTCTGTGCGAGCAGTGCCATGGGCAGATGAGGCTGAGCAACAGCTTCCCAGGCTAGCTATTTCTGGCTGCGAGCTATCTGCAGACGTTCGCATTTTCAGAGCAGGGCTACCGAAGACGCCCGGTACGGACCACCTAAGATACATTTGACGTTTGAGGGGGCAAGACAAGCAAGCAGCCCCAGTCTCTGTGCCTCTGTGCGAGCAGTGCCGTGGGCAGATGAGGCTGAGCAACAGCTTTCCAGGCTAGCTCTTTCTGCCTGCGAGCTATCTGCAGACGTTCGCATTTTCGGAGCAGGGCTGACGGAGGAATCCGACACAGACCATCTAAGTTACGTTTGAAGATGAAGGGGCAAGACAAGCAAGCATCCCCAGTCTCTGTGCCTCTGTGCGAGCAGTGCCATGGGCAGATGAGGTTGACAAATAGCTTTCCAGGATAGCTCTTTCTGGCTGCGAGCTATCTGCAGACGTTCGCATTTTCAGAGCAGCGCTGCCGAAGGCGGAGGGCACAGACCACCTAAGCTACGTTTGAAGTCTGAGTTGGCAAGACAAGCAAGCAGCCCCAGTCTCTGTGCCTCTGTGCGAGCAGTGCCATGGGCAGATGAGGCTGAGCAACAGCTTCCCAGGCTAGCTATTTCTGGCTGCGAGCTATCTGCAGACGTTCGCATTTTCAGAGCAGGGCTACCGAAGACGCCCGGTACGGACCACCTAAGATACATTTGAAGTTTGAGGGGGCAAGACAAGCAAGCAGCCCCAGTCTCTGTGCCTCTGTGCGAGCAGTGCCATGGGCAGATGAGGCTGAGCAACAGCTTTCCAGGCTAGCTCTTTCTGCCTGCGAGCTATCTGCAGACGTTCGCATTTTCGGAGCAGGGCTGACGGAGGAATCCGACACAGACCATCTAAGTTACGTTTGAAGATGAAGGGGCAAGACAAGCAAGCATCCCCAGTCTCTGTGCCTCTGTGCGAGCAGTGCCATGGGCAGATGAGGTTGACAAATAGCTTTCCAGGATAGCTCTTTCTGGCTGCGAGCTATCTGCAGACGTTCGCATTTTCAGAGCAGCGCTGCCGAAGGCGGAGGGCACAGACCACCTAAGCAACGTTTGAAGTCTTAGGTGGCAAGACAAGCAAGCAGCCACAGTCTCTGTGCCTCTGTGCGAGGAGTGCCATGGGCAGATGAGGCTGAGCAACAGCTTTCCAGGCTAGCTCTTTCTGGCTGCGAGCTATCTGCAGACGTTCGCATTTTCGAAGCAGGTCTGCTGGAGGCCTCCTGCACGGACCCCCAAAGATACGTTTGACATTTGATGTGGCAAGACAAGCAAGCAGCCCCAGTCTCTGTACCTCTGTGCGAGCAGTGCCATGGGCAGATGAGGCTGAGCAACAGCTTTCCAGGCTAGCTCTTTCTGGCTGCGAGCTATCTGCAGACGTTCGCATTTTCAGAGCAGGGGTGCTAGAGGCCCCATGCACGGACCCCCTAAGCTACGTTTGAAGTTTGAGGTTTAAGACAAGCAAGCAGCCCCAGTCTCTGTGCCTCTGTGCGAGCAGTGCCATGAGCAGATGAGGCTGAGCAAAAGCTTTCCAGGCTAGCTCTTTCTGGCTGCGAGCTATCTGCAGACGTTCGCGTTTTCAGAGCAGGAGTGCTAGAGGCCCCATGCACGGACCACCTAAGGTATATTTAAAGTTTGAGGTTGCAAGACAAGAAAGCAGCCCCAGTCTCTGTGCCTCTGTGCTAGCAGTGCCATGAGCAGATGAAGCCGAGCAAGAGCTTTCCAGGCTAGCTCTTTCTGGCTGCGATCTATCTGCAGACTTTCGCATTTTCAGACAAGGGCTGCTGGAGGCCCTTTGCACGGACCCCCAAAGATACGTTTGACATTTGAGGTGGCAAGACAAGCAAGCAGCCCCAGTCTCTGTGCCTCTGTGCTAGCAGTGCCATGAGCAGATGAAGCCGAGCAACAGCTTTCCAGGCTAGCTCTTTCTGGCTGCGATCCATTTGCAGACTTTCGCGTTTTCAGAGCAGGGCTCCTGGAGGCCCCCTGCACGGACCCCCAAAGATACGTTTGACATTTGAGGTGGCAAGACAAGCAAGCAGCCCCAGTCTCTGTGCCTCTGTGCGAGCAGTGCCATGGGCAGATGAGGCTGAGCAACAGCTTTCCAGGCTAGCTTTTTCTGGCTGTCAGTTATCTGCAGACGTTCGCTTTTTCGGAGCAGGGCTGACGGAGGCATCCGGCACAGACCATCTAAGTTACGTTTGAAGTTTGAGGTTGCAAGACAAGAAAGAAGCCCCAGTCTCTGTGCCTCTGTGCGACCAGTGCCATGAACATATGAAGCCGAGCAACAGCTTTCCAGGCTAGCTCTTTCTGGCTGCGAGCTATCTGCAGACGTTCACATTTTCGGAGCAGGGCTGCCGGAAACTTCTGGCACGGTCCACCTAAGATACGTTTGAAGTTTGAGGGGGCAAGACAAGCAAGCAGCCCCAGTCTCTGTGCCTCTGTGCGAGGAGTGCCATGTGCAGATGAGGCTGAGCAACAGCTTTCCAGGCTAGCTCTTTCTGGCTGCGAGCTATCTGCAGACGTTCGCATTTTCGAAGCAGGGCTGCTGGAGGCCCCCTGCACGGACCCCCAAAGATACGTTTGACATTTGATGTGGCAAGACAAGCAAGCAGCCCCAGTCTCTGTGCCTCTGTGCGAGCAGTGCCATGGGCAGATGAGGTTGAGCAACAGCTTTCCAGGCTAGCTCTTTCTGGCTGCGAGCTATCTGCAGACGTTCGCATTTTCGAAGCAGGGCTGACGGAGGAATCCGGCACAGACCATGTAAGTTACGTTTGAAGTTCGCGGGGGCAAGACAAGAAATCGACCCTAGTCTCTGTGCCTCTGTGCGAGCAGTGCCATGAGCAGATGAGGCTGAGCAACAGCTTTCCAGGCTAGCTCTTTCTGGCTGCGAGCTATCTGCAGACGTTCGCATTTTCAGAGCAGGGGTGCTAGAGGCCCCATGCACGGACCCCCTAAGCTACGTTTGAAGTTTGAGGTTTAAGACAAGCAAGCAGCCCCAGTCTCTGTGCCTCTGTGCGAGCAGTGCCATGAGCAGATGAGGCTGAGCAACAGCTTTCCAGGCTAGCTCTTTCTGGCTGCGAGCTATCTGCAGACGTTCGCGTTTTCAGAGCAGGAGTGCTAGAGGCCCCATGCACGGACCACCTAAGGTATATTTAAAGTTTGAGGTTGCAAGACAAGAAAGCAGCCCCAGTCTCTGTGCCTCTGTGCTAGCAGTGCCATGAGCAGATGAAGCCGAGCAAGAGCTTTCCAGGCTAGCTCTTTCTGGCTGCGATCTATCTGCAGACTTTCGCATTTTCAGAGCAGGGCTGCTGGAGGCCCTTTGCACGGACCCCCAAAGATACGTTTGACATTTGAGGTGGCAAGACAAGCAAGCAGCCCCAGTCTCTGTGCCTCTGTGCTAGCAGTGCCATGAGCAGATGAAGCCGAGCAACAGCTTTCCAGGCTAGCTCTTTCTGGCTGCGATCCATTTGCAGACTTTCGCGTTTTCTCAGCAGGGCTCCTGGAGGCCCCCTGTACGGACCCCCAAAGATACGTTTGACATTTGAGGTGGCAAGACAAGCAAGCAGCCCCAGTCTCTGTGCCTCTGTGCGAGCAGTGCCATGGACAGATGAGGCTGAGCAACAGCTTTCCAGGCTAGCTTTTTCTGGCTGTCAGTTATCTGCAGACGTTCGCTTTTTCGGAGCAGGGCTGACGGAGGCATCCGGCACAGACCATCTAAGTTACGTTTGAAGTTTGAGGTTGCAAGACAAGAAAGAAGCCCCAGTCTCTGTGCCTCTGTGCGACCAGTGCCATGAACATATGAAGCCGAGCAACAGCTTTCCAGGCTAGCTCTTTCTGGCTGCGAGCTATCTGCAGACGTTCGCATTTTCGGAGCAGGGCTGCCGGAAACTTCTGGCACGGTCCACCTAAGATACGTTTGAAGTTTGAGGGGGCAAGACAAGCAAGCAGCCCCAGTCTCTGTGCCTCTGTGCGAGGAGTGCCATGTGCAGATGAGGCTGAGCAACAGCTTTCCAGGCTAGCTCTTTCTGGCTGCGAGCTATCTGCAGACGTTCGCATTTTCGAAGCAGGGCTGCTGGAGGCCCCCTGCACGGACCCCCAAAGATACGTTTGACATTTGATGTGGCAAGACAAGCAAGCAGCCCCAGTCTCTGTGCCTCTGTGCGAGCAGTGCCATGGGCAGATGAGGTTGAGCAATAGCTTTCCAGGCTAGCTCTTTCTGGCTGCGAGCTATCTGCAGACGTTCGCATTTTCGAAGCAGGGCTGACAGAGGAATCCGGCACAGACCATGTAAGTTACGTTTGAAGTTCGCGGGGGCAAGACAAGAAATTGACCCTAGTCTCTGTGCCTCTGTGCGAGCAGTGCCATGGGCAGATGAGGCTGAGCAACAGCTTTCCAGGCTAGCTCTTTCTGGCTGCGAGCTATCTGCAGACGTTCGCATTTTCAGAGCAGGGGTGCTAGAGGCCCCATGCACGGACCCCCTAATCTACGTTTGAAGTTTGAGGTGGAAGACAAGCAAGCAACCCCAGTCTCTGTGCCTCTGTGCGAGCAGTGCCATGAGCAGATGAGGCTGAGCAACAGCTTTCCAGGCTAGCTCTTTCTGGCTGCGATCTATCTGCAGACTTTCGCATTTTCAGAGCAGGGCTGCTGGAGGCCCTTTGCACGGACCCCCAAAGATACGTTTGACATTTGAGGTGGCAAGACAAGCAAGCAGCCCCAGTCTCTGTGCCTCTGTGCGAGCAGTGCCATGGGCAGATGAGGCTGAGCAACAGCTTTCCAGGCTAGCTGTTTCTGTCTGCCAGCTATCTGCAGACGTTCGCTTTTTCGGAGCAGGGCTGACGGAGGAATCCGGCACAGACCATCTAAGTTACGTTTGAGGTTTGAGGAGACAAGACAAGCAAGCAGCCCCAGTCTCTGTGCCTCTGTGCGAGCAGTGCCATGAACATATGAAGCCGAGCAACAGCTTTCCAGGCTAGCTCTTTCTGGCCGCGAGCTATCTGCAGACGTTCGTATTTTCGGAGCAGGTCTGCCGGAAGCTTCTGGCACGGTCCACCTAAGATACGTTTGAAGTTTGATGTGGCAAGACAAGCAAGCAGCCCCAGTCTCTGTGCCTCTGTGTGAGCAGTGCCATGGGCAGATGAGGCTGAGCAACATCTTTCCAGGCTAGCTCTTTCTGGCTGCGAGGTATCTGCAGACGTTCGCATTTTCGGAGCAGGGCTGCGTAGGCCCCTGCATGGACACCCAAAGATACATTTGAAGATGGAGGGGGCAAGACAAGCAAGCAGCCCCAGTCTCTGTGCCTCTGTGCGAGCAGTGCCATGGGCAGATGAGGCTGAGCAACAGCTTTCCAGGCTAGCTCTTTCTGGCTGCGATCTATCTGCAGACTTTCGCATTTTCAGAGCAGGGCTGCTGGAGTCTCCCTGCACGGACCCCCAAATATACGTTTGACATTTGAGGTGGCAAGACAAGAAGCAGCCCCAGTCTCTGTGCCTCTGTGCGAGCAGTGCCATGGGCAGATGAGGCTGAGCAACAGCTTTCCAGGCTAGCTCTTTCTGGCTGCGAGCTATCTGCAGACGTTCGCATTTTTGGAGCAGGGCTGACGGAGGAATCCGGCACAGACCATCTAAGTTACGTTTGAAGTTGAAGGGGGCAAGACAAGCAAGCAGCCCCAGTCTCTGTGCCTCTGTGCGAACAGTGCCATGGGCAGATGAGGCTGACAAACAGCTTTCCAGGCTAGCTCTTTCTGGCTGCGAGCTATCTGCAGACGTTCGCATTTTCGGAGCAGGGCTGCCGGAAGCTTCTGGCACGGTCCACCTAAGATACGTTTGAAGTTTGAGGGGGCAAGACAAGCAAGCAGCCGCAGTCTCTGTGCCTCTGTGCGAGCAGTGCCATGGGCAGATGAGGCTGAGCAACAGCTTTCCAGGCTAGCTCTTTCTGGCTGCGAGCTATCTGCAGACGTTCGCATTTTTGGAGCAGGGCTGACGGAGGAATCCGGCACAGACCATCTAAGTTACGTTTGAAGTTGAAGAGGGCAAGACAAGCAAGCAGCCCCAGTCTCTGTGCCTCTGTGCGAACAGTGCCATGGGCAGATGAGGCTGACAAACAGCTTTCCAGGCTAGCTCTTTCTGCCTGCGAGCTATCTGCAGACGTTCGCATTTTCGGAGCAGGGCTGCCGGAAGCTTCTGGCACGGTCCACCTAAGATACGTTTGAAGTTTGAGGGGGCAAGACAAGCAAGCAGCCGCAGTCTCTGTGCCTCTGTGTGAGCAGTGCCATGGGCAGATGAGGCTGAGCAACAGCTTTCCAGGCTAGCTCTTTCTGGCTGCGAGATATCTGCAGACGTTCGCATTTTCGAAGCAGAGCTGCTGGAGACCCCCTGCACGGACCCCCAAAGATACGTTTGACATCTGATGTGGCAAGACAAGCAAGCAGCCCCAGTCTCTGTGCCTCTGTGCGAGCAGTGCCATGGGCAGATGAGGCTGAGCAACAGCTTTCCAGGCTAGCTCTTTCTGGCTGCGAGCTATCTGCAGACGTTCGCATTTTCGGAGCAGGGCTGCGTAGGCCCCTGCATGGACAACCAAAGTTACGTTTAAAGTTGGAGTTGGCAAGACAAGCAAGCAGCCCCACTCTCTGTGCCTCTGTGCGAGCAGTGCCATGGGCAGATGAGGGTGACAAATAGCTTTCCAGGATAGCTTTTTCTGGCTGCGAGCTATCTGTAGACGTTCGCATTTTCAGAGCAGCGCTGCCGGAGGCGGAGGGCACAGACCACCTAAGCTACGTTTGAAGTCTGAGGTGGCAAGACAAGCAAGCAGCCACAGTCTCTGTGCCCCTGTGCGAGGAGTGCCATGGGCAGATGAGGCTGAGCAACAGCTTTCCAGGCTAGCTCTTTCTGGCTGCGAGCTATCTGCAGACGTTCGCATTTTCAGAGCAGGAGTGCTAGAAGCCCCATGCACGGACCACCTAAGGTATATTTGAAGTTTGAGGTTGCAAGACAAGAAAGCAGCCCCAGTCTCTGTGCCTCTGTGCTAGCAGTGTCATGAGCAGATGAAGCCGAGCAACAGCTTTCAAGGCTAGCTCTTTCTGGCTGCGATCTATCTGCAGACTTTCGCATTTTCAGAGCAGGGCTGCTGGAGGCCCTTTGCACGGACCCCCAAAGATACGTTTGACATTTGATGTGGCAAGACAAGCAAGCAGCCCCAGTCTCTGTGCCTCTGTGCTAGCAGTGCCATGAGCAGATGAAGCCGAGCAACAGCTTTCCAGGCTAGCTCTTTCTGGCTGAGATCCATCTGCAGACTTTCGCATTTTCAGAGCAGGGCTCCTGGAGGCCCCCTGCACGGACCCCCAAAGATACGTTTGACATTTGAGGTGGCAAGACAAGCAAGCAGCGCCAGTCTCTGTGCCTCTGTGCGAGCAGTGCCATGGGCAGATGAGGCTGAGCAACAGCTTTCCAGGCTAGCTTTTTCTGTCTGCCAGCTATCTGCAGACGTTCGCTTTTTCGGAGCAGGGCTGACGGAGGCATCCGGCACAGACCATCTAAGTTACGTTTGAAGTTTGAGGTTGCAAGACAAGAAAGAAGCCCCAGTCTCTGTGCCTCTGTGCGACCAGTGCCATGAACAGATGAAGCCGAGCAACAGCTTTCCAGGCTAGCTCTTTCTGGCTGCGAGCTATCTGCAGATGTTCGCATTTTCGGAGCAGGGCTACCGAAGACACCCTGCATGGACACCCAAAGTTACGTTTAAAGTTGGAGGTGGCAAGACAAGCAAGCAGCCCCAGTCTCTGTGCCTCTGTGCGAGCAGTGCCATGGGCAGATGAGGCTGAGCAACAGCTTCCCAGGCTAGCTATTTCTGGCTGCGAGCTATCTGCAGACGTTCGCATTTTCAGAGCAGGGCTACCGAAGACGCCCGGTACGGACCACCTAAGATACATTTGACGTTTGAGGGGGCAAGACAAGCAAGCAGCCCCAGTCTCTGTGCCTCTGTGCGAGCAGTGCCGTGGGCAGATGAGGCTGAGCAACAGCTTTCCAGGCTAGCTCTTTCTGCCTGCGAGCTATCTGCAGACGTTCGCATTTTCGGAGCAGGGCTGACGGAGGAATCCGACACAGACCATCTAAGTTACGTTTGAAGATGAAGGGGCAAGACAAGCAAGCATCCCCAGTCTCTGTGCCTCTGTGCGAGCAGTGCCATGGGCAGATGAGGTTGACAAATAGCTTTCCAGGATAGCTCTTTCTGGCTGCGAGCTATCTGCAGACGTTCGCATTTTCAGAGCAGCGCTGCCGAAGGCGGAGGGCACAGACCACCTAAGCTACGTTTGAAGTCTGAGGTGGCAAGACAAGCAAGCAGCCCCAGTCTCTGTGCCTCTGTGCGAGCAGTGCCATGGGCAGATGAGGCTGAGCAACAGCTTCCCAGGCTAGCTATTTCTGGCTGCGAGCTATCTGCAGACGTTCGCATTTTCAGAGCAGGGCTACCGAAGACGCCCGGTACGGACCACCTAAGATACATTTGAAGTTTGAGGGGGCAAGACAAGCAAGCAGCCCCAGTCTCTGTGCCTCTGTGCGAGCAGTGCCATGGGCAGATGAGGCTGAGCAACAGCTTTCCAGGCTAGCTCTTTCTGCCTGCGAGCTATCTGCAGACGTTCGCATTTTCGGAGCAGGGCTGACGGAGGAATCCGACACAGACCATCTAAGTTACGTTTGAAGATGAAGGGGCAAGACAAGCAAGCATCCCCAGTCTCTGTGCCTCTGTGCGAGCAGTGCCATGGGCAGATGAGGTTGACAAATAGCTTTCCAGGATAGCTCTTTCTGGCTGCGAGCTATCTGCAGACGTTCGCATTTTCAGAGCAGCGCTGCCGAAGGCGGAGGGCACAGACCACCTAAGCTACGTTTGAAGTCTGAGGTGGCAAGACAAGCAAGCAGCCACAGTCTCTGTGCCTCTGTGCGAGGAGTTCCATGGGCAGATGAGGCTGAGCAACAGCTTTCCAGGCTAGCTCTTTCTGGCTGCGAGCTATCTGCAGACGTTCGCATTTTCGAAGCAGGTCTGCTGGAGGCCTCCTGCACGGACCCCCAAAGATACGTTTGACATTTGATGTGGCAAGACAAGCAAGCAGCCCCAGTCTCTGTACCTCTGTGCGAGCAGTGCCATGGGCAGATGAGGCTGAGCAACAGCTTTCCAGGCTAGCTCTTTCTGGCTGCGAGCTATCTGCAGACGTTCGCATTTTCAGAGCAGGGGTGCTAGAGGCCCCATGCACGGACCCCCTAAGCTACGTTTGAAGTTTGAGGTTTAAGACAAGCAAGCAGCCCCAGTCTCTGTGCCTCTGTGCGAGCAGTGCCATGAGCAGATGAGGCTGAGAAACAGCTTTCCAGGCTAGCTCTTTCTGGCTGCGAGCTATCTGCAGACGTTCGCGTTTTCAGAGCAGGAGTGCTAGAGGCCCCATGCACGGACCACCTAAGGTATATTTAAAGTTTGAGGTTGCAAGACAAGAAAGCAGCCCCAGTCTCTGTGCCTCTGTGCTAGCAGTGCCATGAGCAGATGAAGCCGAGCAAGAGCTTTCCAGGCTAGCTCTTTCTGGCTGCGATCTATCGGCAGACTTTCGCATTTTCAGAGCAGGGCTGCTGGAGGCCCTTTGCACGGACCCCCAAAGATACGTTTGACATTTGAGGTGGCAAGACAAGCAAGCAGCCCCAGTCTCTGTGCCTCTGTGCTAGCAGTGCCATGAGCAGATGAAGCCGAGCAACCGCTTTCCAGGCTAGCTCTTTCTGGCTGCGATCCATTTGCAGACTTTCGCGTTTTCAGAGCAGGGCTCCTGGAGGCCCCCTGCACGGACCCCCAAAGATACGTTTGACATTTGAGGTGGCAAGACAAGCAAGCAGCCCCAGTCTCTGTGCCTCTGTGCGAGCAGTGCCATGGGCAGATGAGGCTGAGCAACAGCTTTCCAGGCTAGCTTTTTCTGGCTGTCAGTTATCTGCAGACGTTCGCTTTTTCGGAGCAGGGCTGACGGAGGCATCCGGCACAGACCATCTAAGTTACGTTTGAAGTTTGAGGTTGCAAGACAAGAAAGAAGCCCCAGTCTCTGTGCCTCTGTGCGACCAGTGCCATGAACATATGAAGCCGAGCAACAGCTTTCCAGGCTAGCTCTTTCTGGCTGCGAGCTATCTGCAGACGTTCGCATTTTCGGAGCAGGGCTGCCGGAAACTTCTGGCACGGTCCACCTAAGATACGTTTGAAGTTTGAGGGGGCAAGACAAGCAAGCAGCCCCAGTCTCTGTGCCTCTGTGCGAGGAGTGCCATGGGCAGATGAGGCTGAGCAACAGCTTTCCAGGCTAGCTCTTTCTGGCTGCGAGCTATCTGCAGACGTTCGCATTTTCGAAGCAGGGCTGCTGGAGGCCCCCTGCACGGACCCCCAAAGATACGTTTGAAGTTTGAGGTGGCAAGACAAGCAAGCAGCCCCAGTCTCTGTGCCTCTGTGCGAGCAGTGCCATGGGCAGATGAGGTTGAGCAACAGCTTTCCAGGCTAGCTCTTTCTGGCTGCGAGCTATCTGCAGATGTTCGCATTTTCGAAGCAGGGCTGACAGAGGAATCCGGCACAGACCATGTAAGTTACGTTTGAAGTTCGCGGGGGCAAGACAAGAAATCGACCCTAGTCTCTGTGCCTCTGTGCGAGCAGTGCCATGGGCAGATGAGGCTGAGCAACAGCTTTCCAGGCTAGCTCTTTCTGGCTGCGAGCTATCTGCAGACGTTCGCATTTTCAGAGCAGGGGTGCTAGAGGCCCCATGCACGGACCCCCTAAGCTACGTTTGAAGTTTGAGGTTTAAGACAAGCAAGCAGCCCCAATCTCTGTGCCTCTGTGCGAGCAGTGCCATGAGCAGATGAGGCTGAGAAACAGCTTTCCAGGCTAGCTCTTTCTGGCTGCGAGCTATCTGCAGACGTTCGCGTTTTCAGAGCAGGAGTGCTAGAGGCCCCATGCACGGACCACCTAAGGTATATTTAAAGTTTGAGGTTGCAAGACAAGAAAGCAGCCCCAGTCTCTGTGCCTCTGTGCTAGCAGTGCCATGAGCAGATGAAGCCGAGCAAGAGCTTTCCAGGCTAGCTCTTTCTGGCTGCGATCTATCTGCAGACTTTCGCATTTTCAGAGCAGGGCTGCTGGAGGCCCTTTGCACGGACCTCCAAAGATACGTTTGACATTTGAGGTGGCAAGACAAGCAAGCAGCCCCAGTCTCTGTGCCTCTGTGCTAGCAGTGCCATGAGCAGATGAAGCCGAGCAACAGCTTTCCAGGCTAGCTCTTTCTGGCTGCGATCCATTTGCAGACTTTCGCGTTTTCAGAGCAGGGCTCCTGGAGGCCCCCTGCACGGACCCCCAAAGATACGTTTGACATTTGAGGTGGCAAGACAAGCAAGCAGCCCCAGTCTCTGTGCCTCTGTGCGAGCAGTGCCATGGGCAGATGAGGCTGAGCAACAGCTTTCCAGGCTAGCTTTTTCTGGCTGTCAGTTATCTGCAGACGTTCGCTTTTTCGGAGCAGGGCTGACGGAGGCATCCGGCACAGACCATCTAAGTTACGTTTGAAGTTTGAGGTTGCAAGACAAGAAAGAAGCCCCAGTCTCTGTGCCTCTGTGCGACCAGTGCCATGAACATATGAAGCCGAGCAACAGCTTTCCAGGCTAGCTCTTTCTGGCTGCGAGCTATCTGCAGACGTTCGCATTTTCGGAGCAGGGCTGCCGGAAACTTCTGGCACGGTCCACCTAAGATACGTTTGAAGTTTGAGGGGGCAAGACAAGCAAGCAGCCCCAGTCTCTGTGCCTCTGTGCGAGGAGTGCCATGGGCAGATGAGGCTGAGCAACAGCTTTCCAGGCTAGCTCTTTCTGGCTGCGAGCTATCTGCAGACGTTCGCATTTTCGAAGCAGGGCTGCTGGAGGCCCCCTGCACGGACCCCCAAAGATACGTTTGACATTTGATGTGGCAAGACAAGCAAGCAGCCCCAGTCTCTGTGCCTCTGTGCGAGCAGTGCCATGGGCAGATGAGGTTGAGCAACAGCTTTCCAGGCTAGCTCTTTCTGGCTGCGAGCTATCTGCAGATGTTCGCATTTTCGAAGCAGGGCTGACAGAGGAATCCGGCACAGACCATGTAAGTTACGTTTGAAGTTCGCGGGGGCAAGACAAGAAATCGACCCTAGTCTCTGTGCCTCTGTGCGAGCAGTGCCATGGGCAGATGAGGCTGAGCAACAGCTTTCCAGGCTAGCTCTTTCTGGCTGCGAGCTATCTGCAGACGTTCGCATTTTCAGAGCAGGGGTGCTAGAGGCCCCATGCATGGACCCCCTAAGCTACGTTTGAAGTTTGAGGTGGCAAGACAAGCAAGCAGCCGCAGTCTCTGTGCCTCTGTGCGAGCAGTGCCATGGGCAGATGAGGCTGAGCAACAGCTTTCCAGGCTAGCTCTTTCTGGCTGCGAGCTATCTGCAGACGTTCGCATTTTTGGAGCACGGCTGACGGAGGAATCCGGCACAGACCATCTAAGTTACGTTTGAAGTTGAAGGGGGCAAGACAAGCAAGCAGCCCCAGTCTCTGTGCCTCTGTGCGAACAGTGCCATGGGCAGATGAGGCTGACAAACAGCTTTCCAGGCTAGCTCTTTCTGGCTGCGAGCTATCTGCAGACGTTCGCATTTTCGGAGCAGGGCTGCCGGAAGCTTCTGGCACGGTCCACCTAAGATACGTTTGAAGTTTGAGGGGGCAAGACAAGCAAGCAGCCGCAGTCTCTGTGCCTCTGTGCGAGCAGTGCCATGGGCAGATGAGGCTGAGCAACAGCTTTCCAGGCTAGCTCTTTCTGGCTGCGAGCTATCTGCAGACGTTCGCATTTTCGAAGCAGAGCTGCTGGAGACCCCCTGCACGGACCCCCAAAGATACGTTTGACATCTGATGTGGCAAGACAAGCAAGCAGCCCCAGTCTCTGTGCCTCTGTGCGAGCAGTGCCATGGGCAGATGAGGCTGAGCAACAGCTTTCCAGGCTAGCTCTTTCTGCCTGCGAGCTATCTGCAGACGTTCGCATTTTCGGAGCAGGGCTGCGTAGGCCCCTGCATGGACAACCAAAGTTACATTTAAAGTTGAAGTTGGCAAGACAAGCAAGCAGCCCCACTCTCTGTGCCTCTGTGCGAGCAGTGCCATGGGCAGATGAGGCTGAGCAACAGCTTCCCAGGCTAGCTATTTCTGGCTGCGAGCTATCTGCAGACGTTCACATTTTCAGAGCAGGGCTACCGAAGACGCCCGGTACGGACCACCTAAGATACATTTGAAGTTTGAGGGGGCAAGACAAGCAAGCAGCCCCAGTCTCTGTGCCTCTGTGCGAGCAGTGCCATGGGCAGATGAAACCGAGCAACAGCTTTCCAGGCTAGCTCTTTCAGGCTGCGAGCTATCTGCAGACTTTCGCATTTTCAGAGCAGGACTGCTGGAGGCCCCCTGCACGGACTACCAAAGATACGTTTGAAGTTTGAGTTGACAAGACAAGCAAGCAGCCCCAGTCTCTGTGCCTCTGTGCGAGCAGTGCCATGGGCAGATGAGGCTGAGCAACAGGTTTCCAGGCTACCTCTTTCTGCCTGCGAGCTATCTGCAGACGTTCGCATTCTCGGAGCAGGGCTGACGGAGGAATCCGGCACAGACCATCTAAGTTACGTTTGAAGTTGAAGGGTCAAGACAAGCAAGCAGCCCCAGTCTCTGTGCCTCTGTGCGAGCAGTGCCATGGGCAGATGAGGGTGACAAATAGCTTTCCAGGATAGCTCTTTCTGGCTGCGAGCTATCTGTAGACGTTCGCATTTTCAGAGCAGCGCTGCCGGAGGCGGAGGGCACAGACCACCTAAGCTACGTTTGAAGTCTGAGGTGGCAAGACAAGCAAGCAGCCACAGTCTCTGTGCCCCTGTGCGAGGAGTGCCATGGGCAGATGAGGCTGAGCAACAGCTTTCCAGGCTAGCTCTTTCTGGCTGCGAGCTATCTGCAGACGTTCGCATTTTCGAAGCAGAGCTGCTGGAGACCCCCTGCACGGACCCCCAAAGATACGTTTGACATCTGATGTGGCAAGACAAGCAAGCAGCCCCAGTCTCTGTGCCTCTGTGCGAGCAGTGCCATGGGCAGATGAGGCTGAGCAACAGCTTTCCAGGCTAGCTCTTTCTGGCTGCGAGCTATCTGCAGACTTTCGCATTTTCAGAGCAGGAGTGCTAGAGGCCCCATGCACGGACCACCTAAGGTATATCTGAAGTTTGAGGTTGCAAGACAAGCAAGCAGCCCCAGTCTCTGTGCCTCTGTGCGAGCAGTGCCATGGGCAGATGAGGCTGAGCAACAGCTTTCCAGGCTACCTTTTTCTGTCTGCCAGCTATCTACAGACGTACGCTTTTTCGGAGCAGGGCTGACGGAGGCATCCGGCACAGACCATCTAAGTTACGTTTGAAGTTTGAGGTTGCAAGACAAGAAAGAAGCCCCAGTCTCTGTGCCTCTGTGCGAGCAGTGCCATGGGCAGATGAGGCTGAGCAACAGCTTTCCAGGCTAGCTCTTTCTGGCTGCGATCTATCTGCAGACGTTCGAATTTTCAGAGCAGGGCTGCCGGATGCGGAGGGCACAGACCGCCTAAGCTACGTTTGAAGTCTGAGGTGGCAAGACAAGCAAGCAGCCACAGTCTCTGTGCCTCTGTGCGAGCAGTGCCATGGGCAGATGAGGCTGAGCAACAGCTTTCCAAGCTAGCTCTTTCTGACTGCGAGCTATCTGCAGACGTTCGCATTTTCAGAGCAGGGCTGCTGGAGGCCCCCTGCACGGACCCAAAAAGATACGTTTGACATTTGAGGTGGCAAGACAAGCAAGCAGCCCCAGTCTCTGTGCCTCTGTGCGAGCAGCGCCATGGGCAGATGAGGCTGAGCAAGAGCTTTCCAGGCTAGCTGTTTCTGGCTGCGAGCTATCTGCAGACGTTCACATTTTCAGAGCAGGGCTACCGGAGACGCCCGGTACGGACCACCTAAGATACATTTGAAGTTTGAGGTTGCAAGACAAGCAAGCAGCCCCAGTCTCTGTGCCTCTGTGCGAGCAGTGCCATGGGCAGATGAGGCTGAGCAACAGCTTTCCAGGCTAGCTCTTTCTGGCTGCGAGCTATCTGCAGACGTTCGCATTTTCGAAGCAGGGCTGACAGAGGAATCCGGCACACACCATGTAAGTTACGTTTGAAGTTCGCGGGGGCAAGACAAGAAATCGACCCTAGTCTCTGTGCCTCTGTGCGAGCAGTGCCATGGGCAGATGAGGCTGAGCAACAGCTTTCCAGGCTAGCTCTTTCTGGCTGCGAGCTATCTGCAGACGTTCGCATTTTCAGAGCAGGGGTGCTAGAGGCCCCATGCACGGACCCCCTAAGCTACGTTTGAAGTTTGAGGTGGCAAGACAAGCAAGCAGCCGCAGTCTCTGTGCCTCTGTGCGAGCAGTGCCATGAGCAGATGAGGCTGAGCAACAGCTTTCCAGGCTAGCTCTTTCTGGTTGCGATCTATCTGTAGACTTTCGCATTTTCAGAGCAGGGCTGCTGGAGGCCCTTTGCACGGACCCCCAAAGATACGTTTGACATTTGAGGTGGCAAGACAAGCAAGCAGCCCCAGTCTCTGTGCCTCTGTGCGAGCAGTGCCATGGGCAGATGAGGCTGAGCAACAGCTTTCCAGGCTGGCTGTTTCTGTCTGCCAGCTATCTGCAGACGTTCGCTTTTTCGGAGCAGGGCTGACGGAGGAATCCGGCACAGACCATCTAAGTTACGTTTGAAGATTGAGGAGACAAGACAAGCAAGCAGCCCCAGTCTCTGTGCCTCTGTGCGAGCAGTGCCATGAACATATGAAGCCGAGCAACAGCTTTCCAGGCTAGCTCTTTCTGGCTGCGAGCTATCTGCAGACGTTCCTATTTTCGGAGCAGGGCTGCCGGAAGCTTCTGGCACGGTCCACCTAAGATACGTTTGAAGTTTGATGTGGCAAGACAAGCAAGCAGCCCCAGTCTCGGTGCCTCTGTGCGAGCAGTGCCATGGGCAGATGAGGCTGAGCAACAGCTTTCCAGGCTAGCTCTTTCTGGCTGCGAGCTATCTGCAGACGTTCGCATTTTTGGAGCAGGGCTGACGGAGGAATCCGGCACAGACCATCTAAGTTACGTTTGAAGTTGAAGGGGGCAAGACAAGCAAGCAGCCCCAGTCTCTGTGCCTCTGTGCGAACAGTGCCATGGGCAGATGAGGCTGACAAACAGCTTTCCAGGCTAGCTCTTTCTGGCTGCGAGCTATCTGCAGACGTTCGCATTTTCGGAGCAGGGCTGCCGGAAGCTTCTGGCACGGTCCACCTAAGATACGTTTGAAGTTTGAGGGGGCAAGACAAGCAAGCAGCCGCAGTCTCTGTGCCTCTGTGCGAGCAGTGCCATGGGCAGATGAGGCTGAGCAACAGCTTTCCAGGCTAGCTCTTTCTGGCTGCGAGCTATCTGCAGACGTTCGCATTTTCGAAGCAGAGCTGCTGGAGACCCCCTGCACGGACCCCCAAAGATACGTTTGACATCTGATGTGGCAAGACAAGCAAGCAGCCCCAGTCTCTGTGCCTCTGTGCGAGCAGTGCCATGAGCAGATGAGGCTGAGCAACAGCTTTCCAGGCTAGCTCTTTCTGGCTGCGATCTATCTGCAGACGTTCGAATTTTCAGAGCAGGGCTACCGGAGACGCCCGGTACGGACCACCTAAGATACATTTGAAGTTTGAGGTTGCAAGACAAGCAAGCAGCCCCAGTCTCTGTGCCTCTGTGCGAGCAGTGCCATGGGCAGGTGAGGCTGAGCAACAGCTTTCCAGGCTAGCTCTTTCTGGCTGCGAGCTATCTGCAGACGTTCGCATTTTCGAAGCAGGGCTCCTGGAGGCCCCCTGCACGGACCCCCAAAGATACGTTTGACATTTGAGGTGGCAAGACAAGCAAGCAGCCCCAGTCTCTGTGCCTCTGTGCGAGCAGTGCCATGGGCAGATGAGGCTGAGCAACAGCTTTCCAGGCTAGCTTTTTCTGGCTGTCAGTTATCTGCAGACGTTCGCTTTTTCGGAGCAGGGCTGACGGAGGCATCCGGCACAGACCATCTAAGTTACGTTTGAAGTTTGAGGTTGCAAGACAAGAAAGAAGCCCCAGTCTCTGTGCCTCTGTGCGACCAGTGCCATGAACATATGAAGCCGAGCAACAGCTTTCCAGGCTAGCTCTTTCTGACTGCGAGCTATCTGCAGACGTTCGCATTTTCGGAGCAGGGCTGCCGGAAACTTCTGGCACGGTCCACCTAAGATACGTTTGAAGTTTGAGGGGGCAAGACAAGCAAGCAGCCCCAGTCTCTGTGCCTCTGTGTGAGCAGTGCCATGGGCAGATGAGGCTGAGCAACAGCTTTCCAGGCTAGCTCTTTCTGGCTGCGAGCTATCTGCAGACGTTCGCATTTTCGAAGCAGGGCTGCTGGAGGCCCCCTGCACGGACCCCCAAAGATACGTTTGACATTTGATGTGGCAAGACAAGCAAGCAGCCCCAGTCTCTGTGCCTCTGTGCGAGCAGTGCCATGGGCAGATGAGGTTGAGCAACAGCTTTACAGGCTAGCTCTTTCTGGCTGCGAGCTATCTGCAGACGTTCGCATTTTCGAAGCAGGGCTGACAGAGGAATCCGGCACAGACCATGTAAGTTACGTTTGAAGTTCGTGGGGGCAAGACAAGAAATCGACCCTAGTCTCTGTGCCTCTGTGCGAGCAGTGCCATGGGCAGATGAGGCTGAGCAACAGCTTTCCAGGCTAGCTCTTTCTGGCTGCGAGCTATCTGCAGACGTTCGCATTTTCAGAGCAGGGGTGCTAGAGGCCCCATGCACGGACCCCCTAAGCTACGTTTGAAGTTTGAGGTGGCAAGACAAGCAAGCAGCCGCAGTCTCTGTGCCTCTGTGCGAGCAGTGCCATGAGCAGATGAGGCTGAGCAACAGCTTTCCAGGCTAGCTCTTTCTGGTTGCGATCTATCTGCAGACTTTCGCATTTTCAGAGCAGGGCTGCTGGAGGCCCTTTGCACGGACCCCCAAAGATACGTTTGACATTTGAGGTGGCAAGACAAGCAAGCAGCCCCAGTCTCTGTGCCTCTGTGCGAGCAGTGCCATGGGCAGATGAGGCTGAGCAACAGCTTTCCAGGCTGGCTGTTTCTGTCTGCCAGCTATCTGCAGACGTTCGCTTTTTCGGAGCAGGGCTGACGGAGGAATCCGGCACAGACCATCTAAGTTACGTTTGAAGTTTGAGGAGACAAGACAAGCAAGCAGCCCCAGTCTCTGTGCCTCTGTGCGAGCAGTGCCATGAACATATGAAGCCGAGCAACAGCTTTCCAGGCTAGCTCTTTCTGGCTGCGAGCTATCTGCAGACGTTCGCATTTTCGGAGCAGGGCTGCCGGAAGCTTCTGGCACGGTCCACCTAAGATACGTTTGAAGTTTGATGTGGCAAGACAAGCAAGCAGCCCCAGTCTCGGTGCCTCTGTGCGAGCAGTGCCATGGGCAGATGAGGCTGAGCAACAGCTTTCCAGGCTAGCTCTTTCTGGCTGCGAGCTATCTGCAGACGTTCGCATTTTTGGAGCACGGCTGACGGAGGAATCCGGCACAGACCATCTAAGTTACGTTTGAAGTTGAAGGGGGCAAGACAAGCAAGCAGCCCCAGTCTCTGTGCCTCTGTGCGAACAGTGCCATGGGCAGATGAGGCTGACAAACAGCTTTCCAGGCTAGCTCTTTCTGGCTGCGAGCTATCTGCAGACGTTCGCATTTTCGGAGCAGGGCTGCCGGAAGCTTCTGGCACGGTCCACCTAAGATACGTTTGAAGTTTGAGGGGGCAAGACAAGCAAGCAGCCGCAGTCTCTGTGCCTCTGTGCGAGCAGTGCCATGGGCAGATGAGGCTGAGCAACAGCTTTCCAGGCTAGCTCTTTCTGGCTGCGAGCTATCTGCAGACGTTCGCATTTTCGAAGCAGAGCTGCTGGAGACCCCCTGCACGGACCCCCAAAGATACGTTTGACATCTGATGTGGCAAGACAAGCAAGCAGCCCCAGTCTCTGTGCCTCTGTGCGAGCAGTGCCATGGGCAGATGAGGCTGAGCAACAGCTTTCCAGGCTAGCTCTTTCTGCCTGCGAGCTATCTGCAGACGTTCGCATTTTCGGAGCAGGGCTGCGTAGGCCCCTGCATGGACAACCAAAGTTACATTTAAAGTTGAAGTTGGCAAGACAAGCAAGCAGCCCCACTCTCTGTGCCTCTGTGCGAGCAGTGCCATGGGCAGATGAGGCTGAGCAACAGCTTCCCAGGCTAGCTATTTCTGGCTGCGAGCTATCTGCAGACGTTCACATTTTCAGAGCAGGGCTACCGAAGACGCCCGGTACGGACCACCTAAGATACATTTGAAGTTTGAGGGGGCAAGACAAGCAAGCAGCCGCAGTCTCTGTGCCTCTGTGCGAGCAGTGCCATGGGCAGATGAAACCGAGCAACAGCTTTCCAGGCTAGCTCTTTCAGGCTGCGAGCTATCTGCAGACTTTCGCATTTTCAGAGCAGGACTGCTGGAGGCCCCCTGCACGGACTACCAAAGATACGTTTGAAGTTTGAGTTGACAAGACAAGCAAGCAGCCCCAGTCTCTGTGCCTCTGTGCGAGCAGTGCCATGGGCAGATGAGGCTGAGCAACAGCTTTCCAGGCTACCTCTTTCTGCCTGCGAGCTATCTGCAGACGTTCGCATTTTCGGAGCAGGGCTGACGGAGGAATCCGGCACAGACCATCTAAGTTACGTTTGAAGTTGAAGGGTCAAGACAAGCAAGCAGCCCCAGTCTCTGTGCCTCTGTGCGAGCAGTGCCATGGGCAGATGAGGGTGACAAATAGCTTTCCAGGATAGCTCTTTCTGGCTGCGAGCTATCTGCAGACGTTCGCATTTTCAGAGCAGCGCTGCCGGAGGCGGAGGGCACAGACCACCTAAGCTACGTTTGAAGTCTGAGGTGGCAAGACAAGCAAGCCGCCACAGTCTCTGTGCCCCTGTGCGAGGAGTGCCATGGGCAGATGAGGCTGAGCAACAGCTTTCCAGGCTAGCTCTTTCTGGCTGCGAGCTATCTGCAGACGTTCGCATTTTCGAAGCAGAGCTGCTGGAGACCCCCTGCACGGACCCCCAAAGATACGTTTGACATCTGATGTGGCAAGACAAGCAAGCAGCCCCAGTCTCTGTGCCTCTGTGCGAGCAGTGCCATGGGCAGATGAGGCTGAGCAACAGCTTTCCAGGCTAGCTCTTTCTGGCTGCGAGCTATCTGCAGACTTTCGCATTTTCAGAGCAGGGGTTCTAGAGGCCCCATGCACGGACCCCGTAAGCTACGTTTGAAGTTTGAGGGGACAAGACAACCAAGCAGCCCCAGTCTCTGTGCCTCTGTGCGAGCAGTGCCATGGGCAGATGAGGCTGAGCAACAGCTTTCCAGGCTAGCTCTTTCTGGCTGCGAGCTATCTGCAGACGTTCGCGTTTTCAGAGCAGGAGTGCTAGAGGCCCCATGCACGGACCACCTAAGGTATATCTGAAGTTTTAGGTTGCAAGACAAGCAAGCAGCCCCAGTCTCTGTGCCTCTGTGCGAGCAGTGCCATGGGCAGATGAGGCTGAGCAACAGCTTTCCAGGCTACCTTTTTCTGTCTGCCAGCTATCTACAGACGTACGCTTTTTCGGAGCAGGGCTGACGGAGGCATCCGGCACAGACCATCTAAGTTACGTTTGAAGTTTGAGGTTGCAAGACAAGAAAGAAGCCCCAGTCTCTGTGCCTCTGTGCGAGCAGTGCCATGGGCAGATGAGGCTGAGCAACAGCTTTCCAGGCTAGCTCTTTCTGGCTGCGATCTATCTGCAGACGTTCGAATTTTCAGAGCAGGGCTGCCGGATGCGGAGGGCACAGACCGCCTAAGCTACGTTTGAAGTCTGAGGTGGCAAGACAAGCAAGCAGCCACAGTCTCTGTGCCTCTGTGCGAGCAGTGCCATGGGCAGATGAGGCTGAGCAACAGCTTTCCAAGCTAGCTCTTTCTGACTGCGAGCTATCTGCAGACGTTCGCATTTTCAGAGCAGGGCTGCTGGAGGCCCCCTGCACGGACCCAAAAAGATACGTTTGACATTTGAGGTGGCAAGACAAGCAAGCAGCCCCAGTCTCTGTGCCTCTGTGCGAGCAGCGCCATGGGCAGATGAGGCTGAGCAAGAGCTTTCCAGGCTAGCTGTTTCTGGCTGCGAGCTATCTGCAGACGTTCACATTTTCAGAGCAGGGCTACCGGAGACGCCCGGTACGGACCACCTAAGATACATTTGAAGTTTGAGGTTGCAAGACAAGCAAGCAGCCCCAGTCTCTGTGCCTCTGTGCGAGCAGTGCCATGGGCAGATGAGGCTGAGCAACAGCTTTCCAGGCTAGCTCTTTCTGGCTGCGAGCTATCTGCAGACGTTCGCATTTTCGAAGCAGGGCTGCTGGAGGCCCCCTGCACGGACCCCCAAAGATACGTTTGACATTTGAGGTGGCAAGACAAGCAAGCAGCCCCAGTCTCTGTGCCTCTGTGCGAGCAGTGCCATGGGCAGATGAGGCTGAGCAACAGCTTTCCAGGCTAGCTTTTTCTGTCTGCCTGCTATCTGCAGACGTTCGCTTTTTCGGAGCAGGGCTGACGGAGGCATCCGGCACAGACCATCTAAGTTACGTTTGAAGTTTGAGGTTGCAAGACAAGAAAGAAGCCCCAGTCTCTGTGCCTCTGTGCGACCAGTGCCATGAACATATGAAGCCGAGCAACAGCTTTCCAGGCTAGCTCTTTCTGGCTGCGAGCTATCTGCAGACGTTCGCATTTTCGGAGCAGGGCTGCCGGAAACTTCTGGCACGGTCCACCTAAGATACGTTTGAAGTTTGAGGGGGCAAGACAAGCAAGCAGCCCCAGTCTCTGTGCCTCTGTGCGAGGAGTGCCATGGGCAGATGAGGCTGAGCAACAGCTTTCCAGGCTAGCTCTTTCTGGCTGCGAGCTATCTGCAGACGTTCGCATTTTCGAAGCAGGGCTGCTGGAGGCCCCCTGCACGGACCCCCAAAGATACGTTTGACATTTGATGTGGCAAGACAAGCAAGCAGCCCCAGTCTCTGTGCCTCTGTGCGAGCAGTGCCATGGGCAGATGAGGTTGAGCAACAGCTTTCCAGGCTAGCTCTTTCTGGCTGCGAGCTATCTGCAGATGTTCGCATTTTCGAAGCAGGGCTGACAGAGGAATCCGGCACAGACCATGTAAGTTACGTTTGAAGTTCGCGGGGGCAAGACAAGAAATCGACCCTAGTCTCTGTGCCTCTGTGCGAGCAGTGCCATGGGCAGATGAGGCTGAGCAACAGCTTTCCAGGCTAGCTCTTTCTGGCTGCGAGCTATCTGCAGACGTTCGCATTTTCAGAGCAGGGGTGCTAGAGGCCCCATGCACGGACCCCCTAAGCTACGTTTGAAGTTTGAGGTGGCAAGACAAGCAAGCAGCCGCAGTCTCTGTGCCTCTGTGCGAGCAGTGCCATGAGCAGATGAGGCTGAGCAACAGCTTTCCAGGCTAGCTCTTTCTGGTTGCGATCTATCTGCAGACTTTCGCATTTTCAGAGCAGGGCTGCTGGAGGCCCTTTGCACGGACCCCCAAAGATACGTTTGACATTTGAGGTGGCAAGACAAGCAAGCAGCCCCAGTCTCTGTGCCTCTGTGCGAGCAGTGCCATGGGCAGATGAGGCTGAGCAACAGCTTTCCAGGCTGGCTGTTTCTGTCTGCCAGCTATCTGCAGACGTTCGCTTTTTCGGAGCAGGGCTGACGGAGGAATCCGGCACAGACCATCTAAGTTACGTTTGAAGTTTGAGGAGACAAGACAAGCAAGCAGCCCCAGTCTCTGTGCCTCTGTGCGAGCAGTGCCATGAACATATGAAGCCGAGCAACAGCTTTCCAGGCTAGCTCTTTCTGGCTGCGAGCTATCTGCAGACGTTCGCATTTTCGGAGCAGGGCTGCCGGAAGCTTCTGGCACGGTCCACCTAAGATACGTTTGAAGTTTGATGTGGCAAGACAAGCAAGCAGCCCCAGTCTCGGTGCCTCTGTGCGAGCAGTGCCATGGGCAGATGAGGCTGAGCAACAGCTTTCCAGGCTAGCTCTTTCTGGCTGCGAGCTATCTGCAGACGTTCGCATTTTTGGAGCAGGGCTGACGGAGGAATCCGGCACAGACCATCTAAGTTACGTTTGAAGTTGAAGGGGGCAAGACAAGCAAGCAGCCCCAGTCTCTGTGCCTCTGTGCGAACAGTGCCATGGGCAGATGAGGCTGACAAACAGCTTTCCAGGCTAGCTCTTTCTGGCTGCGAGCTATCTGCAGACGTTCGCATTTTCGGAGCAGGGCTGCCGGAAGCTTCTGGCACGGTCCACCTAAGATACGTTTGAAGTTTGAGGGGGCAAGACAAGCAAGCAGCCGCAGTCTCTGTGCCTCTGTGCGAGCAGTGCCATGGGCAGATGAGGCTGAGCAACAGCTTTCCAGGCTAGCTCTTTCTGGCTGCGAGCTATCTGCAGACGTTCGCATTTTCGAAGCAGAGCTGCTGGAGACCCCCTGCACGGACCCCCAAAGATACGTTTGACATCTGATGTGGCAAGACAAGCAAGCAGCCCCAGTCTCTGTGCCTCTGTGCGAGCAGTGCCATGGGCAGATGAGGCTGAGCAACAGCTTTCCAGGCTAGCTCTTTCTGCCTGCGAGCTATCTGCAGACGTTCGCATTTTCGGAGCAGGGCTGCGTAGGCCCCTGCATGGACAACCAAAGTTACATTTAAAGTTGAAGTTGGCAAGACAAGCAAGCAGCCCCACTCTCTGTGCCTCTGTGCGAGCAGTGCCATGGGCAGATGAGGCTGAGCAACAGCTTCCCAGGCTAGCTATTTCTGGCTGCGAGCTATCTGCAGACGTTCACATTTTCAGAGCAGGGCTACCGAAGACGCCCGGTACGGACCACCTAAGATACATTTGAAGTTTGAGGGGGCAAGACAAGCAAGCAGCCGCAGTCTCTGTGCCTCTGTGCGAGCAGTGCCATGGGCAGATGAAACCGAGCAACAGCTTTCCAGGCTAGCTCTTTCAGGCTGCGAGCTATCTGCAGACTTTCGCATTTTCAGAGCAGGACTGCTGGAGGCCCCCTGCACGGACTACCAAAGATACGTTTGAAGTTTGAGTTGACAAGACAAGCAAGCAGCCCCAGTCTCTGTGCCTCTGTGCGAGCAGTGCCATGGGCAGATGAGGCTGAGCAACAGCTTTCCAGGCTACCTCTTTCTGCCTGCGAGCTATCTGCAGACGTTCGCATTTTCGGAGCAGGGCTGACGGAGGAATCCGGCACAGACCATCTAAGTTACGTTTGAAGTTGAAGGGTCAAGACAAGCAAGCAGCCCCAGTCTCTGTGCCTCTGTGCGAGCAGTGCCATGGGCAGATGAGGGTGACAAATAGCTTTCCAGGATAGCTCTTTCTGGCTGCGAGCTATCTGCAGACGTTCGCATTTTCAGAGCAGCGCTGCCGGAGGCGGAGGGCACAGACCACCTAAGCTACGTTTGAAGTCTGAGGTGGCAAGACAAGCAAGCCGCCACAGTCTCTGTGCCCCTGTGCGAGGAGTGCCATGGGCAGATGAGGCTGAGCAACAGCTTTCCAGGCTAGCTCTTTCTGGCTGCGAGCTATCTGCAGACGTTCGCATTTTCGAAGCAGAGCTGCTGGAGACCCCCTGCACGGACCCCCAAAGATACGTTTGACATCTGATGTGGCAAGACAAGCAAGCAGCCCCAGTCTCTGTGCCTCTGTGCGAGCAGTGCCATGGGCAGATGAGGCTGAGCAACAGCTTTCCAGGCTAGCTCTTTCTGGCTGCGAGCTATCTGCAGACTTTCGCATTTTCAGAGCAGGGGTTCTAGAGGCCCCATGCACGGACCCCGTAAGCTACGTTTGAAGTTTGAGGGGACAAGACAACCAAGCAGCCCCAGTCTCTGTGCCTCTGTGCGAGCAGTGCCATGGGCAGATGAGGCTGAGCAACAGCTTTCCAGGCTAGCTCTTTCTGGCTGCGAGCTATCTGCAGACGTTCGCGTTTTCAGAGCAGGAGTGCTAGAGGCCCCATGCACGGACCACCTAAGGTATATCTGAAGTTTGAGGTTGCAAGACAAGCAAGCAGCCCCAGTCTCTGTGCCTCTGTGCGAGCAGTGCCATGGGCAGATGAGGCTGAGCAACAGCTTTCCAGGCTACCTTTTTCTGTCTGCCAGCTATCTACAGACGTACGCTTTTTCGGAGCAGGGCTGACGGAGGCATCCGGCACAGACCATCTAAGTTACGTTTGAAGTTTGAGGTTGCAAGACAAGAAAGAAGCCCCAGTCTCTGTGCCTCTGTGCGAGCAGTGCCATGGGCAGATGAGGCTGAGCAACAGCTTTCCAGGCTAGCTCTTTCTGGCTGCGATCTATCTGCAGACGTTCGAATTTTCAGAGCAGGGCTGCCGGATGCGGAGGGCACAGACCGCCTAAGCTACGTTTGAAGTCTGAGGTGGCAAGACAAGCAAGCAGCCACAGTCTCTGTGCCTCTGTGCGAGCAGTGCCATGGGCAGATGAGGCTGAGCAACAGCTTTCCAAGCTAGCTCTTTCTGACTGCGAGCTATCTGCAGACGTTCGCATTTTCAGAGCAGGGCTGCTGGAGGCCCCCTGCACGGACCCAAAAAGATACGTTTGACATTTGAGGTGGCAAGACAAGCAAGCAGCCCCAGTCTCTGTGCCTCTGTGCGAGCAGCGCCATGGGCAGATGAGGCTGAGCAAGAGCTTTCCAGGCTAGCTGTTTCTGGCTGCGAGCTATCTGCAGACGTTCACATTTTCAGAGCAGGGCTACCGGAGACGCCCGGTACGGACCACCTAAGATACATTTGAAGTTTGAGGTTGCAAGACAAGCAAGCAGCCCCAGTCTCTGTGCCTCTGTGCGAGCAGTGCCATGGGCAGATGAGGCTGAGCAACAGCTTTCCAGGCTAGCTCTTTCTGGCTGCGAGCTATCTGCAGACGTTCGCATTTTCGAAGCAGGGCTGCTGGAGGCCCCCTGCACGGACCCCCAAAGATACGTTTGACATTTGAGGTGGCAAGACAAGCAAGCAGCCCCAGTCTCTGTGCCTCTGTGCGAGCAGTGCCATGGGCAGATGAGGCTGAGCAACAGCTTTCCAGGCTAGCTTTTTCTGTCTGCCTGCTATCTGCAGACGTTCGCTTTTTCGGAGCAGGGCTGACGGAGGCATCCGGCACAGACCATCTAAGTTACGTTTGAAGTTTGAGGTTGCAAGACAAGAAAGAAGCCCCAGTCTCTGTGCCTCTGTGCGACCAGTGCCATGAACATATGAAGCCGAGCAACAGCTTTCCAGGCTAGCTCTTTCTGGCTGCGAGCTATCTGCAGACGTTCGCATTTTCGGAGCAGGGCTGCCGGAAACTTCTGGCACGGTCCACCTAAGATACGTTTGAAGTTTGAGGGGGCAAGACAAGCAAGCAGCCCCAGTCTCTGTGCCTCTGTGCGAGGAGTGCCATGGGCAGATGAGGCTGAGCAACAGCTTTCCAGGCTAGCTCTTTCTGGCTGCGAGCTATCTGCAGACGTTCGCATTTTCGAAGCAGGGCTGCTGGAGGCCCCCTGCACGGACCCCCAAAGATACGTTTGACATTTGATGTGGCAAGACAAGCAAGCAGCCCCAGTCTCTGTGCCTCTGTGCGAGCAGTGCCATGGGCAGATGAGGTTGAGCAACAGCTTTCCAGGCTAGCTCTTTCTGGCTGCGAGCTATCTGCAGATGTTCGCATTTTCGAAGCAGGGCTGACAGAGGAATCCGGCACAGACCATGTAAGTTACGTTTGAAGTTCGCGGGGGCAAGACAAGAAATCGACCCTAGTCTCTGTGCCTCTGTGCGAGCAGTGCCATGGGCAGATGAGGCTGAGCAACAGCTTTCCAGGCTAGCTCTTTCTGGCTGCGAGCTATCTGCAGACGTTCGCATTTTCAGAGCAGGGGTGCTAGAGGCCCCATGCACGGACCCCCTAAGCTACGTTTGAAGTTTGAAGTGGCAAGACAAGCAAGCAGCCCCAGTCTCTGTGCCTCTGTGCGAGCAGTGCCATGAGCAGATGAGGCTGAGCAACAGCTTTCCAGGCTAGCTCTTTCTGGTTGCGATCTATCTGCAGACTTTCGCATTTTCGGAGCAGGGCTGACGGAGGAATCCGGCACAGACCATCTAAGTTACGTTTGAAGTTTGAGGAGACAAGACAAGCAAGCAGCCCCAGTCTCTGTGCCTCTGTGCGAGCAGTGCCATGAACATATGAAGCCGAGCAACAGCTTTCCAGGCTAGCTCTTTCTGGCTGCGAGCTATCTGCAGACGTTCGCATTTTCGAAGCAGGGCTGCTGGAGGCCCCCTGCACGGACCCCCAAAGATACGTTTGACATTTGATGTGGCAAGACAAGCAAGCAGCCCCAGTCTCTGTGCCTCTGTGCGAGCAGTGCCATGGGCAGATGAGGTTGAGCAACAGCTTTCCAGGCTAGCTCTTTCTGGCTGCGAGCTATCTGCAGATGTTCGCATTTTCGAAGCAGGGCTGACAGAGGAATCCGGCACAGACCATGTAAGTTACGTTTGAAGTTCGCGGGGGCAAGACAAGAAATCGACCCTAGTCTCTGTACCTCTGTGCGAGCAGTGCCATGGGCAGATGAGGCTGAGCAACAGCTTTCCAGGCTAGCTCTTTCTGGCTGCGAGCTATCTGCAGACGTTCGCATTTTCAGAGCAGGGGTGCTAGAGGCCCCATGCACGGACCCCCTAAGCTACGTTTGAAGTTTGAAGTGGCAAGACAAGCAAGCAGCCCCAGTCTCTGTGCCTCTGTGCGAGCAGTGCCATGGGCAGATGAGGGTGACAAATAGCTTTCCAGGATAGCTCTTTCTGGCTGCGAGCTATCTGTAGACGTTCGCATTTTCAGAGCAGCGCTGCCGGAGGCGGAGGGCACAGACCACCTAAGCTACGTTTGAAGTCTGAGGTGGCAAGACAAGCAAGCAGCCACAGTCTCTGTGCCCCTGTGCGAGGAGTGCCATGGGCAGATGAGGCTGAGCAACAGCTTTCCAGGCTAGCTCTTTCTGGCTGCGAGCTATCTGCAGACGTTCGCATTTTCGAAGCAGAGCTGCTGGAGACCCCCTGCACGGACCCCCAAAGATACGTTTGACATCTGATGTGGCAAGACAAGCAAGCAGCCCCAGTCTCTGTGCCTCTGTGCGAGCAGTGCCATGGGCAGATGAGGCTGAGCAACAGCTTTCCAGGCTAGCTCTTTCTGGCTGCGAGCTATCTGCAGACGTTCGCATTTTCAGAGCAGGGCTGCTGGAGGCCCCCTGCACGGACCCAAAAAGATACGTTTGACATTTGAGGTGGCAAGACAAGCAAGCAGCCCCAGTCTCTGTGCCTCTGTGCGAGCAGCGCCATGGGCAGATGAGGCTGAGCAAGAGCTTTCCAGGCTAGCTGTTTCTGGCTGCGAGCTATCTGCAGACGTTCACATTTTCAGAGCAGGGCTACCGGAGACGCCCGGTACGGACCACCTAAGATACATTTGAAGTTTGAGGTTGCAAGACAAGCAAGCAGCCCCAGTCTCTGTGCCTCTGTGCGAGCAGTGCCATGGGCAGATGAGGCTGAGCAGCAGCTTTCCAGGCTAGCTCTTTCTGGCTGCGAGCTATCTGCAGACGTTCGCATTTTCGAAGCAGGGCTGCTGGAGGCCCCCTGCACGGACCCCCAAAGATACGTTTGACATTTGAGGTGGCAAGACAAGCAAGCAGCCCCAGTCTCTGTGCCTCTGTGCGAGCAGTGCCATGGGCAGATGAGGCTGAGCAACAGCTTTCCAGTCTAGCTTTTTCTGTCTGCCTGCTATCTGCAGACGTTCGCTTTTTCGGAGCAGGGCTGACGGAGGCATCCGGCACAGACCATCTAAGTTACGTTTGAAGTTTGAGGTTGCAAGACAAGAAAGAAGCCCCAGTCTCTGTGCCTCTGTGCGACCAGTGCCATGAACATATGAAGCCGAGCAACAGCTTTCCAGGCTTGCTCTTTCTGGCTTCGAGCTATCTGCAGACGTTCGCATTTTCGGAGCAGGGCTGACGGAGGAATCCGGCACAGACCATCTAAGTTACGTTTGAAGTTGAAGGGTCAAGACAAGCAAGCAGCCCCAGTCTCTGTGCCTCTGTGCGAGCAGTGCCATGGGCAGATGAGGGTGACAAATAGCTTTCCAGGATAGCTCTTTCTGGCTGCGAGCTATCTGTAGACGTTCGCATTTTCAGAGCAGCGCTGCCGGAGGCGGAGGGCACAGACCACCTAAGCTACGTTTGAAGTCTGAGGTGGCAAGACAAGCAAGCAGCCACAGTCTCTGTGCCCCTGTGCGAGGAGTGCCATGGGCAGATGAGGCTGAGCAACAGCTTTCCAGGCTAGCTCTTTCTGGCTGCGAGCTATCTGCAGACGTTCGCATTTTCGAAGCAGAGCTGCTGGAGACCCCCTGCACGGACCCCCAAAGATACGTTTGACATCTGATGTGGCAAGACAAGCAAGCAGCCCCAGTCTCTGTGCCTCTGTGCGAGCAGTGCCATGGGCAGATGAGGCTGAGCAACAGCTTTCCAGGCTAGCTCTTTCTGGCTGCGAGCTATCTGCAGACTTTCGCATTTTCAGAGCAGGGGTGCTAGAGGCCCCATGCACGGACCCCGTAAGCTACGTTTGAAGTTTGAGGGGACAAGACAACCAAGCAGCCCCAGTCTCTGTGCCTCTGTGCGAGCAGTGCCATGGGCAGATGAGGCTGAGCAACAGCTTTCCAGGCTAGCTCTTTCTGGCTGCGAGCTATCTGCAGACGTTCGCGTTTTCAGAGCAGGAGTGCTAGAGGCCCCATGCACGGACCACCTAAGGTATATCTGAAGTTTGAGGTTGCAACACAAGCAAGCAGCCCCAGTCTCTGTGCCTCTGTGCGAGCAGTGCCATGGGCAGATGAGGCTGAGCAACAGCTTTCCAGGCTACCTTTTTCTGTCTGCCAGCTATCTACAGACGTACGCTTTTTCGGAGCAGGGCTGACGGAGGCATCCGGCACAGACCATCTAAGTTACGTTTGAAGTTTGAGGTTGCAAGACAAGAAAGAAGCCCCAGTCTCTGTGCCTCTGTGCGAGCAGTGCCATGGGCAGATGAGGCTGAGCAACAGCTTTCCAGGCTAGCTCTTTCTGGCTGCGATCTATCTGCAGACGTTCGAATTTTCAGAGCAGGGCTGCCGGATGCGGAGGGCACAGACCGCCTAAGCTACGTTTGAAGTCTGAGGTGGCAAGACAAGCAAGCAGCCACAGTCTCTGTGCCTCTGTGCGAGCAGTGCCATGGGCAGATGAGGCTGAGCAACAGCTTTCCAAGCTAGCTCTTTCTGACTGCGAGCTATCTGCAGACGTTCGCATTTTCAGAGCAGGGCTGCTGGAGGCCCCCTGCACGGACCCAAAAATATACGTTTGACATTTGAGGTGGCAAGACAAGCAAGCAGCCCCAGTCTCTGTGCCTCTGTGCGAGCAGCGCCATGGGCAGATGAGGCTGAGCAAGAGCTTTCCAGGCTAGCTGTTTCTGGCTGCGAGCTATCTGCAGACGTTCACATTTTCAGAGCAGGGCTACCGGAGACGCCCGGTACGGACCACCTAAGATACATTTGAAGTTTGAGGTTGCAAGACAAGCAAGCAGCCCCAGTCTCTGTGCCTCTGTGCGAGCAGTGCCATGGGCAGATGAGGCTGAGCAACAGCTTTCCAGGCTAGCTCTTTCTGGCTGCGAGCTACCTGCAGACGTTCGCATTTTCGAAGCAGGGCTGCTGGAGGCCCCCTGCACGGACCCCCAAAGATACGTTTGACATTTGAGGTGGCAAGACAAGCAAGCAGCCCTACTCTCTGTGCCTCTGTGCGAGCAGTGCCATGGGCAGATGAGGCTGAGCAACAGCTTTCCAGGCTAGCTTTTTCTGTCTGCCTGCTATCTGCAGACGTTCGCTTTTTCGGAGCAGGGCTGACGGAGGCATCCGGCACAGACCATCTAAGTTACGTTTGAAGTTTGAGGTTGCAAGACAAGAAAGAAGCCCCAGTCTCTGTGCCTCTGTGCGACCAGTGCCATGAACATATGAAGCCGAGCAACAGCTTTCCAGGCTTGCTCTTTCTGGCTTCGAGCTATCTGCAGACGTTCGCATTTTCGGAGCATGGCTGCCGGAAGCTTCTGGCACGGTCCACCTAAGATACGTTTGAAGTTTGAGGGGGGAAGACAAGCAAGCAGCCCCAGTCTCTGTGCCTCTGTGTGAGCAGTGCCATGGGCAGATGAGGCTGAGCAACAGCTTTCCAGGCTAGCTCTTTCTGGCTGCGAGCTATCTGCAGACGTTCGCATTTTCGAAGCAGAGCTGCTGGAGACCCCCTGCACGGACCCCCAAAGATACGTTTGACATCTGATGTGGCAAGACAAGCAAGCAGCCCCAGTCTCTGTGCCACTGTGCGAGCAGTGCCATGGGCAGATGAGGCTGAGCAACAGCTTTCCAGGCTAGCTCTTTCTGGCTGCGATCTATCTGCAGACGTTCGAATTTTCAGAGCAGGGCTGCCGGATGCGGAGGGCACAGACCGCCTAAGCTACGTTTGAAGTCTGAGGTGGCAAGACAAGCAAGCAGCCACAGTCTCTGTGCCTCTGTGCGAGCAGTGCCATGGGCAGATGAGGCTGAGCAACAGCTTTCCAGGCTAGCTCTTTCTGGCTGCGAGCTATCTGCAGACGTTCGCATTTTCAGAGCAGGGCTGCTGGAGGCCCTTTGCACGGACCCCCAAAGATACGTTTGACATTTGAGGTGGCAAGACAAGCAAGCAGCCCCAGTCTCTGTGCCTCTGTGCGAGCAGTGCCATGGGCAGATGAGGCTGAGCAACAGCTTTCCAGGCTAGCTTTTTCAGTCTGCCAGCTATCTGCAGACGTTCGCTTTTTCGGAGCAGGGCTGACGGAGGAATCCGGCACAGACCATCTAAGTTACGTTTGAAGTTTGAGGGGAGAGGCCAAGCAAGCAGCCCCAGTCTCTGTGCCTCTGTGCGAGCAGTGCCATGGGCAGATGAGGCTGAGCAACAGCTTTCCAGGCTAGCTCTTTCTGGCTGCGATCTATCTGCAGACTTTCGCATTTTCAGAGCAGGGCTGCTGGAGTCTCCCTGCACGGACCCCCAAATATACGTTTGACATTTGAGGTGGCAAGACAAGCAAGCAGCCCCAGTCTCTGTGCCTCTGTGCGAGCAGTGCCATGAGCAGATGAGGCTGAGCAACAGCTTTCCAGGCTAGCTCTTTCTGGCTGCGAGCTATCTGCAGACGTTCGCATTTTTGGAGCAGGGCTGACGGAGGAATCCGGCACAGAGTATCTAAGTTACGTTTGAAGTTGAAGGTGGCAAGACAAGCAAGCAGCCCCAGTCTCTGTGCCTCTGTGCGAACAGTGCCATGGGCAGATGAGGCTGACAAACAGCTTTCCAGGCTAGCTCTTTCTGGCTGCGAGCTATCTGCAGACGTTCGCATTTTCGGAGCAGGGCTGCTGGAAGCTTCTGGCACGGTCCACCTAAGTTACGTTTGAAGTTTGAGGGGGCAAGACAAGCAAGCAGCCGCAGTCTCTGTGCCTCTGTGTGAGCAGTGCCATGGGCAGATGAGGCTGAGCAACAGCTTTCCAGGCTAGCTCTTTCTGGCTGCGAGCTATCTGCAGACGTTCGCATTTTCGAAGCAGAGCTGCTGGAGACCCCCTGCACGGACCCCCAAAGATACGTTTGACATCTGATGTGGCAAGACAAGCAAGCAGCCCCAGTCTCTGTGCCTCTGTGCGAGCAGTGCCATGGGCAGATGAGGCTGAGCAACAGCTTTCCAGGCTAGCTCTTTCTGGCTGCGAGCTATCTGCAGACGTTCGCATTTTCGGAGCAGGGCTGCGTAGGCCCCTGCATGGACACCCAAAGTTACGTTTAAAGTTGGAGTTGGCAAGACAAGCAAGCAGCCCCACTCTCTGTGCCTCTGTGCGAGCAGTGCCATGGGCAGATGAGGGTGACAAATAGCTTTCCAGGATAGCTCTTTCTGGCTGCGAGCTATCTGCAGACGTTCGCATTTTCAGAGCAGCGCTGCCGGAGGCGGAGGGCACAGACCACCTAAGCTACGTTTGAAGTCTGAGGTGGCAAGACAAGCAAGCAGCCACAGTCTCTGTGCCCCTGTGCGAGGAGTGCCATGGGCAGATGAGGCTGAGCAACAGCTTTCCAGGCTATCTCTTTCTGCCTGCGAGCTATCTGCAGACGTTCGCATTTTCGAAGCAGGGCTGCTGGAGGCCCCCTGCACGGACCCCCAAAGATACGTTTGACATTTGATGTGGCAAGACAAGCAAGCAGCCCCAGTCTCTGTGCCTCTGTGCGAGCAGTGCCATGGGCAGATGACGCTGAGCAACAGCTTTCCAGACTAGCTCTTTCTGACTGCGAGCTATCTGCAGACGTTCGCATTTTCGAAGCAGGGCTGACGGAGGAATCCGGCACAGACCATGTAAGTTACGTTTGAAGTTCGTGGGGGCAAGACAAGAAATCAACCCTAGTCTCTGTGCCTCTGTGCGAGCAGTGCCATGGGAGATGAGGCTGAGCAACAGCTTTCCAGGCTAGCTCTTTCTGGCTGCGAGCTATCTGCAGACTTTCGCATTTTCAGAGCAGGGGTGCTAGAGGCCCCATGCACGGACCCCGTAAGCTACGTTTGAAGTTTGAGGTGGAAGACAAGCAAGCAGCCCCAGTCTCTGTGCCTCTGTGCGAGCAGTGCCATGAGCAGATGAGGCTGAGCAACAGCTTTCCAGGCTAGCTCTTTCTGGCTGCGAGCTATCTGCAGACGTTCGCGTTTTCAGAGCAGGAGTGCTAGAGGCCCCATGCACGGACCACCTAAGGTATATTTGAAGTTTGAGGTTGCAAGACAAGCAAGCAGCCCCAGTCTCTGTGCCTCTGTGCGAGCAGTGCCATGGGCAGATGAGGCTGAGCAACAGCTTTCCAGGCTATCTTTTTCTGTCTGCCAGCTATCTACAGACGTACGCTTTTTCGGAGCAGGGCTGACGGAGGAATCCGGCACAGACCATCTAAGTTACGTTTGAAGTTTGAGGTTGCAAGACAAGAAAGAAGCCCCAGTCTCTGTGCCTCTGTGTGAGCAGTGCCATGGGCAGATGAGGCTGAGCAACAGCTTTCCATTCTAGCTCTTTCTGGCTGCGAGCTGTCGGCAGACGTTCGCATTTTCGAAGCAGAGCTGCTGGAGACCACCTGCACGGACCCCCAAAGATACGTTTGACATCTGATGTGGCAAGACAAGCAAGCAGCCCCAGTCTCTGTGCCACTGTGCGAGCAGTGCCATGGGCAGATGAGGCTGAGCAACAGCTTTCCAGGCTAGCTATTTCTGGCTGCGATCTATCTGCAGACGTTCGAATTTTCAGAGCAGGGCTGCCGGAGGATTCCTGCACGAACCACCTAAGCTGCGTTTGAAGTTTGAGGTGGCAAGACAAGCAAGCAGCCCCAGTCTCTGTGCCTCTGTGCGAGCAGTGCCATGGGCAGATGAGGCTGAGCAACAGCTTTCCAGGCTAGCTATTTCTGGCTGCGAGCTATCTGCAGACGTTCGCATTTTCGAAGCAGGGCTGCTGGAGGCCCCCTGCACGGACCCCCAAAGATACGTTTGACATTTGAGGTGGCAAGACAAGCAAGCAGCCCCAGTCTCTGTGCCTCTGTGCGAGCAGTGCCATGGGCAGATGAGGCTGAGCAACAGCTTTCCAGGCTAGCTTTTTCTGTCTGCCAGCTATCTGCAGACGTTCGCTTTTTCGGAGCAGGGCTGACGGAGGCATCCGGCACAGACCATCTAAGTTACGTTTGAAGTTTGAGGTTGCAAGACAAGAAAGAAGCCCCAGTCTCTGTGCCTCTGTGCGACCAGTGCCATGAACATATGAAGCCGAGCAACAGCTTTCCAGGCTAGCTCTTTCTGGCTGCGAGCTATCTGCAGACGTTCGCATTTTCGGAGCAGGGCTGCCGGAAGCTTCTGGCACGGTCCACCTAAGATACGTTTGAAGTTTGAGGGGGCAAGACAAGCAAGCAGCCCCAGTCTCTGTGCCTCTGTGTGAGCAGTGCCATGGGCAGATGAGGCTGAGCAACAGCTTTCCAGGCTAGCTCTTTCTGGCTGCGATCTATCTGCAGACGTTCGAATTTTCAGAGCAGGGCTGCCGGATGCGGAGGGCACAGACCGCCTAAGCTACGTTTGAAGTCTGAGGTGGCAAGACAAGCAAGCAGCCACAGTCTCTGTGCCTCTGTGCGAGCAGTGCCATGGGCAGATGAGGCTGAGCAACAGCTTTCCAAGCTAGCTCTTTCTGACTGCGAGCTATCTGCAGACGTTCGCATTTTCAGAGCAGGGCTGCTGGAGGCCCCCTGCACGGACCCAAAAATATACGTTTGACATTTGAGGTGGCAAGACAAGCAAGCAGCCCCAGTCTCTGTGCCTCTGTGCGAGCAGCGCCATGGGCAGATGAGGCTGAGCAAGAGCTTTCCAGGCTAGCTATTTCTGGCTGCGTGCTATCTGCAGACGTTCACATTTTCAGAGCAGGGCTACCGGAGACGCCCGGTACGGACCACCTAAGATACATTTGAAGTTTGAGGTTGCAAGACAAGCAAGCAGCCCCAGTCTCTGTGCCTCTGTGCGAGCAGTGCCATGGGCAGATGAGGCTGATCAATAGCTTTCCAGGCTAGCTCTTTCTGCCTGCGAGCTATTTGCAGACGTTCGCTTTTTCGGAGCAGGGCTGACGGAGGCATCCTGCACAGACCATCTAAGTTACGTTTGAAGTTTGAGGTTGCAAGACAAGAAAGAAGCCCCAGTCTCTGTGCCTCTGTGCGACCAGTGCCATGAACATATGAAGCCGAGCAACAGCTTTCCAGGCTAGCTCTTTCTGGCTGCGAGCTATCTGCAGACGTTCGCATTTTCAGAGCATGGCTGCCGGAAGCTTCTGGCACGGTCCACCTAAGATACGTTTGAAGTTTGAGGGGGCAAGACAAGCAAGCAGCCCCAGTCTCTGTGCCTCTGTGTGAGCAGTGCCATGGACAGATGAGGCTGAGCAACAGCTTTCCAGGCTAGCTCTTTCTGGCTGCGAGCTATCTGCAGACGTTCGCATTTTCGAAGCAGAGCTGCTGGAGACCCCCTGCACGGACCCCCAAAGATACGTTTGACATCTGATGTGGCAAGACAAGCAAGCAGCCCCAGTCTCTGTGCCTCTGTGCGAGCAGTGCCATGGGCAGATGAGGCTGAGCAACAGCTTTCCAGGCTAGCTCTTTCTGGCTGCGATCTATCTGCAGACGTTCGAATTTTCAGAGCAGGGCTGCCGGATGCGGAGGGCACAGACCGCCTAAGCTACGTTTGAAGTCTGAGGTGGCAAGACAAGCAAGCAGCCACAGTCTCTGTGCCTCTGTGCGAGCAGTGCCATGAGCAGATGAGGCTGAGCAACAGCTTTCCAAGCTAGCTCTTTCTGACTGCGAGCTATCTGCAGACGTTCGCATTTTCAGAGTAGGGCTGCTGGAGGCCCCCTGCACGGACCCAAAAATATACGTTTGACATTTGAGGTGGCAAGACAAGCAAGCAGCCCCAGTCTCTGTGCCTCTGTGCGAGCAGCGCCATGGGCAGATGAGGCTGAGCAAGAGCTTTCCAGGCTAGCTATTTGTGGCTGCGTGCTATCTGCAGACGTTCACATTTTCAGAGCAGGGCTACCGGAGACGCCCGGTACGGACCACCTAAGATACATTTGAATTTTGAGGTTGCAAGACAAGCAAGCAGCCCCAGTCTCTGTGCCTCTGTGCGAGCAGTGCCATGGGCAGATGAGGCTGAGCAACAGCTTTCCAGGCTAGCTCTTTCTGGCTGCGAGCTATCTGCAGACGTTCGCATTTTCGAAGCAGGGCTGCTGGAGGCCCCATGCACGGACCCCCAAAGATACGTTTGACATTTGAGGTGGCAAGACAAGCAAGCAGCCCCAGTCTCTGTGCCTCTGTGCGAGCAGTGCCATGGGCAGATGAGGCTGAGCAACAGCTTTCCAGGCTAGCTTTTTCTGTCTGCCAGCTATCTGCAGACGTTCGCTTTTTCGGAGCAGGGCTGACGGAGGCATCCGGCACAGACCATCTAAGTTACGTTTGAAGTTTGAGGTTGCAAGACAAGAAAGAAGCCCCAGTCTCTGTGCCTCTGTGCGACCAGTGCCATGAACATATGAAGCCGAGCAACAGCTTTCCAGGCTAGCTCTTTCTGGCTGCGAGCTATCTGCAGACGTTCGCATTTTCGGAGCATGGCTGCCGGAAGCTTCTGGCACGGTCCACCTAAGATACGTTTGAAGTTTGAGGGGGCAAGACAAGCAAGCAGCCCCAGTCTCTGTGCCTCTGTGTGAGCAGTGCCATGGGCAGATGAGGCTGAGCAACAGCTTTCCAGGCTAGCTCTTTCTGGCTGCGAGCTATCTGCAGACGTTCGCATTTTCGAAGCACAGCTGCTGGAGACCCCCTGCACGGACCCCCAAAGATACGTTTGACATCTGATGTGGCAAGACAAGCAAGCAGCCCCAGTCTCTGTGCCACTGTGCGAGCAGTGCCATGGGCAGATGAGGCTGAGCAACAGCTTTCCAGGCTAGCTCTTTCTGGCTGCGATCTATCTGCAGACGTTCGAATTTTCAGAGCAGGGCTGCCGGATGCGGAGGGCACAGACCGCCTAAGCTACGTTTGAAGTCTGAGGTGGCAAGACAAGCAAGCAGCCACAGTCTCTGTGCCTCTGTGCGAGCAGTGCCATGGGCAGATGAGGCTGAGCAACAGCTTTCCAAGCTAGCTCTTTCTGACTGCGAGCTATCTGCAGACGTTCGCATTTTCAGAGCAGGGCTGCTGGAGGCCCCCTGCACAGACCCAAAAAGATACGTTTGACATTTGAGTTGGCAAGACAAGCAAGCAGCCCCAGTCTCTGTGCCTCTGTGCGAGCAGCGCCATGGGCAGATGAGGCTGAGCAAGAGCTTTCCAGGCTAGCTATTTCTGGCTGCGTGCTATCTGCAGACGTTCACATTTTCAGAGCAGGGCTACCGGAGACGCCCGGTACGGACCACCTAAGATACATGTGAAGTTTGAGGTTGCAAGACAAGCAAGCAGTCCCAGTCTCTGTGCCTCTGTGCGAGCAGTGCCATGGGCAGATGAGGCTGATCAATAGCTTTCCAGGCTAGCTCTTTCTGCCTGCGAGCTATTTGCAGACGTTCGCTTTTTCGGAGCAGGGCTGACGGAGGCATCCGGCACAGACCATGTAAGTTACGTTTGAAGTTTGAGGTTGCAAGACAAGAAAGAAGCCCCAGTCTCTGTGCCTCTGTGTGACCAGTGCCATGAACATATGAAGCCGAGCAACAGCTTTCCAGGCTAGCTCTTTCTGGCTGCGAGCTATCTGCAGACGTTCGCATTTTCGGAGCATGGCTGCCGGAAGCTTCTGGCACGGTCCACCTAAGATACGTTTGAAGTTTGAGGGGGCAAGACAAGCAAGCAGCCCCAGTCTCTGTGCCTCTGTGTGAGCAGTGCCATGGGCAGATGAGGCTGAGCAACAGCTTTCCAGGCTAGCACTTTCTGGCTGCGAGCTATCTGCAGACGTTCGCATTTTTGGAGCAGGGCTGACGGAGGAATCCGGCACAGAGTATCTAAGTTACGTTTGAAGTTGAAGGGGGCAAGACAAGCAAGCAGCCCCAGTCTCTGTGCCTCTGTGCGAACAGTGCCATGGGCAGATGAGGCTGACAAACAGCTTTCCAGGCTAGCTCTTTCTGGCTGCGAGCTATCTGCAGACGTTCGCATTTTCGGAGCAGGGCTGCCGGAAGCTTCTGGCACGGTCCACCTAAGATACGTTTGAAGTTTGAGGGGGCAAGACAAGCAAGCAGCCGCAGTCTCTGTGCCTCTGTGTGAGCAGTGCCATGGGCAGATGAGGCTGAGCAACAGCTTTCCAGGCTAGCTCTTTCTGGCTGCGAGCTATCTGCAGACGTTCGCATTTTCGAAGCAGAGCTGCTGGAGACCCCCTGCACGGACCCCCAAAGATACGTTTGACATCTGATGTGGCAAGACAAGCAAGCAGCCCCAGTCTCTGTGCCTCTGTGCGAGCAGTGCCATGGGCAGATGAGGCTGAGCAACAGCTTTCCAGGCTAGCTCTTTCTGGCTGCGAGCTATCTGCAGACGTTCGCATTTTCGGAGCAGGGCTGCGTAGGCCCCTGCATGGACACCCAAAGTTACGTTTAAAGTTGGAGTTGGCAAGACAAGCAAGCAGCCCCACTCTCTGTGCCTCTGTGCGAGCAGTGCCATGGGCAGATGAGGGTGACAAATAGCTTTCCAGGATAACTCTTTCTGGCTGCGAGCTATCTGCAGACGTTCGCATTTTCAGAGCAGCGCTGCCGGAGGCGGAGGGCACAGACCACCTAAGCTACGTTTGAAGTCTGAGGTGGCAAGACAAGCAAGCAGCCACAGTCTCTGTGCCCCTGTGCGAGGAGTGCCATGGGCAGATGAGGCTGAGCAACAGCTTTCCAGGCTAGCTCTTTCTGCCTGCGAGCTATCTGCAGACGTTCGCATTTTCGAAGCAGGGCTGCTGGAGGCCCCCTGCACGGACCCCCAAAGATACGTTTGACATTTGATGTGGCAAGACAAGCAAGCAGCCCCAGTCTCTGTGCCTCTGTGCGAGCAGTGCCATGGGCAGATGACGCTGAGCAACAGCTTTCCAGGCTAGCTCTTTCTGACTGCGAGCTATATGCAGACGTTCGCATTTTCGAAGCAGGGCTGACGGAGGAATCCGGCACAGACCATGTAAGTTACGTTTGAAGTTCGTGGGGGCAAGACAAGAAATCAACCCTAGTCTCTGTGCCTCTGTGCGAGCAGTGCCATGGGAGATGAGGCTGAGCAACAGCTTTCCAGGCTAGCTCTTTCTGGCTGCGAGCTATCTGCAGACGTTCGCATTTTCAGAGCAGGGGTGCTAGAGGCCCCATGCACGGACCACCTAAGGTATATTTGAAGTTTGAGGTTGCAAGACAAGCAAGCAGCCCCAGTCTCTGTGCCTCTGTGCGAGCAGTGCCATGGGCAGATGAGGCTGACCAACAGCTTTCCAGGCTATCTTTTTCTGTCTGCCAGCTATCTACAGACGTACGCTTTTTCGGAGCAGGGCTGACGGAGGAATCCGGCACAGACCATCTAAGTTACGTTTGAAGTTTGAGGTTGAAAGACAAGAAAGAAGCCCCAGTCTCTGTGCCTCTGTGTGAGCAGTGCCATGGGCAGATGAGGCTGAGCAACAGCTTTCCATTCTAGCTCTTTCTGGCTGCGAGCTGTCGGCAGACGTTCGCATTTTCGAAACAGAGCTGCTGGAGACCACCTGCACGGACCCCCAAAGATACGTTTGACATCTGATGTGGCAAGACAAGCAAGCAGCCCCAGTCTCTGTGCCACTGTGCGAGCAGTGCCATGGGCAGATGAGGCTGAGCAACAGCTTTCCAGGCTAGCTCTTTCTGGCTGCGATCTATCTGCAGACGTTCGAATTTTCAGAGCAGGGCTGCCGGAGGCTTCCTGCACGAACCACCTAAGCTGCGTTTGAAGTTTGAGGTTGCAAGACAAGCAAGCAGCCCCAGTCTCTGTGCCTCTGTGCGAGCAGTGCCATGGGCAGATGAGGCTGAGCAACAGCTTTCCAGGCTAGCTCTTTCTGGCTGCGAGCTATCTGCAGACGTTCGCATTTTCGAAGCAGGGCTGCTGGAGGCCCCCTGCACGGACCCCCAAAGATACGTTTGACATTTGAGGTGGCAAGACAAGCAAGCAGCCCCAGTCTCTGTGCCTCTGTGCGAGCAGTGCCATGGGCAGATGAGGCTGAGCAACAGCTTTCCAGGCTAGCTTTTTCTGTCTGCCAGCTATCTGCAGACGTTCGCTTTTTCGGAGCAGGGCTGACGGAGGCATCCGGCACAGACCATCTAAGTTACGTTTGAAGTTTGAGGTTGCAAGACAAGAAAGAAGCCCCAGTCTCTGTGCCTCTGTGCGACCAGTGCCATGAACATATGAAGCCGAGCAACAGCTTTCCAGGCTAGCTCTTTCTGGCTGCGAGCTATCTGCAGACGTTCGCATTTTCGGAGCATGGCTGCCGGAAGCTTCTGGCACGGTCCACCTAAGATACGTTTGAAGTTTGAGGGGGCAAGACAAGCAAGGAGCCCCAGTCTCTGTGCCTCTGTGTGAGCAGTGCCATGGGCAGATGAGGCTGAGCAACAGCTTTCCAGGCTAGCTCTTTCTGGCTGCGAGCTATCTGCAGACGTTCGCATTTTCGAAGCACAGCTGCTGGAGACCCCCTGCACGGACCCCCAAAGATACGTTTGACATCTGATGTGGCAAGACAAGCGAGCAGCCCCAGTCTCTGTGCCACTGTGCGAGCAGTGCCATGGGCAGATGAGGCTGAGCAACAGCTTTCCAGGCTAGCTCTTTCTGGCTGCGATCTATCTGCAGACGTTCGAATTTTCAGAGCAGGGCTGCCGGATGCGGAGGGCACAGACCGCCTAAGCTACGTTTGAAGTCTGAGGTGGCAAGACAAGCAAGCAGCCACAGTCTCTGTGCCTCTGTGCGAGCAGTGCCATGGGCAGATGAGGCTGAGCAACAGCTTTCCAAGCTAGCTCTTTCTGACTGCGAGCTATCTGCAGACGTTCGCATTTTCAGAGCAGGGCTGCTGGAGGCCCCCTGCACAGACCCAAAAAGATACGTTTGACATTTGAGTTGGCAAGACAAGCAAGCAGCCCCAGTCTCTGTGCCTCTGTGCGAGCAGCGCCATGGGCAGATGAGGCTGAGCAAGAGCTTTCCAGGCTAGCTATTTCTGGCTGCGTGCTATCTGCAGACGTTCACATTTTCAGAGCAGGGCTACCGGAGACGCCCGGTACGGACCACCTAAGATACATTTGAAGTTTGAGGTTGCAAGACAAGCAAGCAGTCCCAGTCTCTGTGCCTCTGTGCGAGCAGTGCCATGGGCAGATGAGGCTGAGCAACAGCTTTCCAAGCTAGCTCTTTCTGACTGCGAGCTATCTGCAGACGTTCGCATTTTCAGAGCAGGGCTACCGGAGACGCCCGGTACGGACCACCTAAGATACATTTGAAGTTTGAGGTTGCAAGACAAGCAAGCAGTCCCAGTCTCTGTGCCTCTGTGCGAGCAGTGCCATGGGCAGATGAGGCTGATCAATAGCTTTCCAGGCTAGCTCTTTCTGCCTGCGAGCTATTTGCAGACGTTCGCTTTTTCGGAGCAGGGCTGACGGAGGCATCCGGCACAGACCATCTAAGTTACGTTTGAAGTTTGAGGTTGCAAGACAAGAAAGAAGCCCCAGTCTCTGTGCCTCTGTGCGACCAGTGCCATGAACATATGAAGCCGAGCAACAGCTTTCCAGGCTAGCTCTTTCTGGCTGCGAGCTATCTGCAGACGTTCGCATTTTCGGAGCATGGCTGCCGGAAGCTTCTGGCACGGTCCACCTAAGATACGTTTGAAGTTTGAGGGGGCAAGACAAGCAAGCAGCCCCAGTCTCTGTGCCTCTGTGTGAGCAGTGCCATGGGCAGATGAGGCTGAGCAACAGCTTTCCAGGCTAGCTCTTTCTGGCTGCGAGCTATCTGCAGACGTTCGCATTTTCGGAGCAGAGCTGCTGGAGACCCCCTGCACGGACCCCCAAAGATACGTTTGACATCTGATGTGGCAAGACAAGCTAGCAGCCCCAGTCTCTGTGCCACTGTGCGAGCAGTGCCATGGGCAGATGAGGGTGACAAATAGCTTTCCAGGATAGCTCTTTCTGGCTGCGAGCTATCTGCAGACGTTCGAATTTTCAGAGCAGGGCTACCGGATGCGGAGGGCACAGACCGCCTAAGCTACGTTTGAAGTCTGAGGTGGCAAGACAAGCAAGCAGCCACAGTCTCTGTGCCTCTGTGCGAGCAGTGCCATGGGCAGATGAGGCTGAGCAACAGCTTTCCAGGCTAGCTCTTTCTGGCTGCGAGCTATCTGCAGACTTTCGCATTTTCAGAGCAGGGGTGCTAGAGGCCCCATGCACGGACCCCGTAAGCTACGTTTGAAGTTTGAGGTGGAAGACAAGCAAGCAGCCCCAGTCTCTGTGCCTCTGTGCGAGCAGTGCCATGAGCAGATGAGGCTGAGCAACAGCTTTCCAGGCTAGCTCTTTCTGGCTGCGAGCTATCTGCAGACGTTCGCGTTTTCAGAGCAGGAGTGCTAGAGGCCCCATGCACGGACCACCTAAGGTATATTTGAAGTTTGAGGTTGCAAGAGAAGCAAGCAGTCCCAGTCTCTGTGCCTCTGTGCGAGCAGTGCCATGGGCAGATGAGGCTGAGCAACAGCTTTCCAGGCTAGCTTTTTCTGTCTGCCAGCTATCTGCAGACGTTCGCTTTTTCGGAGCAGGGCTGACGAAAGCATCCGGCACAGACCATCTAAGTTACGTTTGAAGTTTGAGGTTGCAAGACAAGAAAGAAGCCCCAGTCTCTGTGCCTCTGTGTGAGCAGTGCCATGGGCAGATGAGGCTGAGCAACAGCTTTCCAGGCTAGCTCTTTCTGGCTGCGAGCTGTCGGCAGACGTTCGCATTTTCGAAGCAGAGCTGCTGGAGACCACCTGCACGGACCCCCAAAGATACGTTTGACATCTGATGTGGCAAGACAAGCAAGCAGCCCCAGTCTCTGTGCCACTGTGCGAGCAGTGCCATGGGCAGATGAGGCTGAGCAACAGCTTTCCAGGCTAGCTATTTCTGGCTGCGATCTATCTGCAGACGTTCGAATTTTCAGAGCAGGGCTGCCGGATGCGGAGGGCACAGACCGCCTAAGCTACGTTTGAAGTCTGAGGTGGCAAGACAAGCAAGCAGCCACAGTCTCTGTGCCTCTGTGCGAGCAGTGCCATGGGCAGATGAGGCTGAGCAACAGCTTTCCAAGCTAGCTATTTCTGGCTGCGTGCTATCTGCAGACGTTCACATTTTCAGAGCAGGGCTACCGGAGACGCCCGCTACGGACCACCTAAGATACATTTGAAGTTTGAGGTTGCAAGACAAGCAAGCAGCCCCAGTCTCTGTGCCTCTGTGCGAGCAGTGTCATGGGCAGATGAGGCTGAGCAACAGCTTTCCAGGCTAGCTCTTTCTGCCTGCGAGCTATTTGCAGACGTTCGCTTTTTCGGAGCAGGGCTGACGGAGGCATCCGGCACAGACCATCTAAGATACGTTTGAAGTTTGAGGTTGCAAGACAAGCAAGCATCCCCAGTCTCTGTGCCTCTGTGCGACCAGTGCCATGAACATATGAAGCCGAGCAACAGCTTTCCAGGCTAGCTCTTTCTGGCTGCGAGCTATCTGCAGACGTTCGCATTTTCGGAGCATGGCTGCCGGAAGCTTCTGGCACGGTCCACCTAAGATACGTTTGAAGTTTGAGGGGGCAAGACAAGCAAGCAGCCCCAGTCTCTGTGCCTCTGTGTGAGCAGTGCCATGGGCAGATGAGGCTGAGCAACAGCTTTCCAGGCTAGCTCTTTCTGGCTGCGAGCTATCTGCAGACGTTCGCATTTTCGAAGCAGAGCTGCTGGAGACCCCCTGCACGGACCCCCAAAGATACGTTTGACATCTGATGTGGCAAGACAAGCTAGCAGCCCCAGTCTCTGTGCCACTGTGCGAGCAGTGCCATGAGCAGATGAGGCTGAGCAACAGCTTTCCAGGCTAGCTCTTTCTGGCTGCGAGCTATCTGCAGACGTTCGAATTTTCAGAGCAGGGCTGCCGGATGCGGAGGGCACCGACCGCCTAAGCTACGTTTGAAGTCTGAGGTGGCAAGACAAGCAAGCAGCCACAGTCTCTGTGCCTCTGTGCGAGCAGTGCCATGGGCAGATGAGGCTGAGCAACAGCTTTCCAAGCTAGCTCTTTCTGACTGCGAGCTATCTGCAGACGTTCGCATTTTCAGAGCAGGGCTGCTGGAGGCCCCCTGCACGGACCCAAAAATATACGTTTGACATTTGAGGTGGCAAGACAAGCAAGCAGCCCCAGTCTCTGTGCCTCTGTGCGAGCAGCGCCATGGGCAGATGAGGCTGAGCAAGAGCTTTCCAGGCTATCTATTTCTGGCTGCGTGCTATCTGCAGACGTTCACATTTTCAGAGCAGGGCTACCGGAGACGCCCGGTACGGACCACCTAAGATACATTTGAAGTTTGAGGTTGCAAGACAAGCAAGCAGCCCCAGTCTCTGTGCCTCTGTGCGAGCAGTGCCATGGGCAGATGAGGCTGAGCAACAGCTTTCCAGGCTAGCTCTTTCTGGCTGCGAGCTATCTGCAGACGTTCGCATTTTCGAAGCAGGGCTGCTGGAGGCCCCCTGCACGGACCCCCAAAGATACGTTTGACATTTGAGGTGGCAAGACAAGCAAGCAGCCCCAGTCTCTGTGCCTCTGTGCGAGCAGTGCCATGGGCAGATGAGGCTGAGCAACAGCTTTCCAGGCTAGCTTTTTCTGTCTGCCAGCTATCTGCAGACGTTCGCTTTTTCGGAGCAGGGCTGACGGAGGCATCCGGCACAGACCATCTAAGTTACGTTTGAAGTTTGAGGTTGCAAGACAAGAAAGAAGCCCCAGTCTCTGTGCCTCTGTGCGACCATTGCCATGAACATATGAAGCCGAGCAACAGCTTTCCAGGCTAGCTCTTTCTGGCTGCGAGCTATCTGCAGACGTTCGCATTTTCGGAGCATGGCTGCCGGAAGCTTCTGGCACGGTCCACCTAAGATACGTTTGAAGTTTGAGGGGGCAAGACAAGCAAGCAGCCCCAGTCTCTGTGCCTCTGTGTGAGCAGTGCCATGGGCAGATGAGGCTGAGCAACAGCTTTCCAGGCTAGCTCTTTCTGGCTGCGAGCTATCTGCAGACGTTCGCATTTTCGAAGCAGAGCTGCTGGAGACCCCCTGCACGGACCCCCAAAGATACGTTTGACATCTGATGTCACAAGACAAGCAAGCAGCCCCAGTCTCTGTGCCACTGTGCGAGCAGTGCCATGGGCAGATGAGGCTGAGCAACAGCTTTCCAGGCTAGCTCTTTCTGGCTGCGATCTATCTGCAGACGTTCGAATTTTCAGAGCAGGGCTGCCGGATGCGGAGGGCACAGACCGCCTAAGCTACGTTTGAAGTCTGAGGTGGCAAGACAAGCAAGCAGCCACAGTCTCTGTGCCTCTGTGCGAGCAGTGCCATGGGCAGATGAGGCTGAGCAAGAGCTTTCTAGGCTAGCTATTTCTGGCTGCGTGCTATCTGCAGACGTTCACATTTTCAGAGCAGGGCTACCGGAGACGCCCGCTACGGACCACCTAAGATACATTTGAAGTTTGAGGTTGCAAGACAAGCAAGCAGCCCCAGTCTCTGTGCCTCTGTGCGAGCAGTGTCATGGGCAGATGAGGCTGAGCAACAGCTTTCCAGGCTAGCTCTTTCTGCCTGCGAGCTATTTGCAGACGTTCGCTTTTTCGGAGCAGGGCTGACGGAGGCATCCGGCACAGACCATCTAAGATACGTTTGAAGTTTGAGGTTGCAAGACAAGCAAGCATCCCCAGTCTCTGTGCCTCTGTGCGACCAGTGCCATGAACATATGAAGCCGAGCAACAGCTTTCCAGGCTAGCTCTTTCTGGCTGCGAGCTATCTGCAGACGTTCGCATTTTCGGAGCATGGCTGCCGGAAGCTTCTGGCACGGTCCACCTAAGATACGTTTGAAGTTTGAGGGGGCAAGACAAGCAAGCAGCCCCAGTCTCTGTGCCTCTGTGTGAGCAGTGCCATGGGCAGATGAGGCTGAGCAACAGCTTTCCAGGCTAGCTCTTTCTGGCTGCGAGCTATCTGCAGACGTTCGCACTTTCGAAGCAGAGCTGCTGGAGACCCCCTGCACGGACCCCCAAAGATACGTTTGACATCCGATGTGGCAAGACAAGCAAGCAGCCCCAGTCTCTGTGCCACTGTGCGAGCAGTGCCATGGGCAGATGAGGCTGAGCAACAGCTTTCCAGGCTAGCTCTTTCTGGCTGCGAGCTATCTGCAGACGTTCGAATTTTCAGAGCAGGGCTGCCGGATGCGGAGGGCACAGACCGCCTAAGCTACGTTTGAAGTCTGAGGTGGCAAGACAAGCAAGCAGCCACAGTCTCTGTGCCTCTGTGCGAGCAGTGCCATGGGCAGATGAGGCTGAGCAAGAGCTTTCTAGGCTAGCTATTTCTGGCTGCGTGCTATCTGCAGACGTTCACATTTTCAGAGCAGGGCTACCGGAGACGCCCGCTACGGACCACCTAAGATACATTTGAAGTTTGAGGTTGCAAGACAAGCAAGCAGCCCCAGTCTCTGTGCCTCTGTGCGAGCAGTGTCATGGGCAGATGAGGCTGAGCAACAGCTTTCCAGGCTAGCTCTTTCTGCCTGCGAGCTATTTGCAGACGTTCGCTTTTTCGGAGCAGGGCTGACGGAGGCATCCGGCACAGACCATCTAAGATACGTTTGAAGTTTGAGGTTGCAAAACAAGCAAGCATCCCCAGTCTCTGTGCCTCTGTGCGACCAGTGCCATGAACATATGAAGCCGAGCAACAGCTTTCCAGGCTAGCTCTTTCTGGCTGCGAGCTATCTGCAGACGTTCGCATTTTCGGAGCATGGCTGCCGGAAGCTTCTGGCACGGTCCACCTAAGATACGTTTGAAGTTTGAGGGGGCAAGACAAGCAAGCAGCCCCAGTCTCTGTGCCTCTGTGTGAGCAGTGCCATGGGCAGATGAGGCTGAGCAACAGCTTTCCAGGCTAGCTCTTTCTGGCTGCGAGCTATCTGCAGACGTTCGCACTTTCGAAGCAGAGCTGCTGGAGACCCCCTGCACGGACCCCCAAAGATACGTTTGACATCCGATGTGGCAAGACAAGCAAGCAGCCCCAGTCTCTGTGCCACTGTGCGAGCAGTGCCATGGGCAGATGAGGCTGAGCAACAGCTTTCCAGGCTACCTCTTTCTGGCTGCGAGCTATCTGCAGACGTTCGCATTTTCGGAGCAGGGCTGCCGGATGCGGAGGGCACAGACCGCCTAAGCTACGTTTGAAGTCTGAGGTGGCAAGACAAGCAAGCAGCCACAGTCTCTGTGCCTCTGTGCGAGCAGTGCCATGGGCAGATGAGGCTGAGCAACAGCTTTCCAAGCTAGCTCTTTCTGACTGCGAGCTATCTGCAGACGTTCGCATTTTCAGAGCAGGGCTGCTGGAGGCACCCTGCACGGACCCAAAAATATACGTTTGACATTTGAGGTGGCAAGACAAGCAAGCAGCCCCAGTCTCTGTGCCTCTGTGCGAGCAGCGCCATGGGCAGATGAGGCTGAGCAAGAGCTTTCCAGGCTAACTATTTCTGGCTGCGTGCTATCTGCAGACGTTCACATTTTCAGAGCAGGGCTACCGGAGACGCCCGGTACGGACCACCTAAGATACATTTGAAGTTTGAGGTTGCAAGACAAGCAAGCAGCCCCAGTCTCTGTGCCTCTGTGCGAGCAGTGCCATGGGCAGATGAGGCTGAGCAACAGCTTTCCAGGCTAGCTCTTTCTGGCTGCGAGCTATCTGCAGACGTTCGCATTTTCGAAGCAGGGCTGCTGGAGGCCCCCTGCACGGACCCCCAAAGATACGTTTGACATTTGAGGTGGCAAGACAAGCAAGCAGCCCCAGTCTCTGTGCCTCTGTGCGAGCAGTGCCATGGGCAGATGAGGCTGAGCAACAGCTTTCCAGGCTAGCTTTTTCTGTCTGCCAGCTATCTGCAGACGTTCGCTTTTTCGGAGCAGGGCTGACGGAGGCATCCGGCACAGACCATCTAAGTTACGTTTGAAGTTTGAGGTTGCAAGACAAGAAAGAAGCCCCAGTCTCTGTGCCTCTGTGCGACCAGTGCCATGAACATATGAAGCCGAGCAACAGCTTTCCAGGCTAGCTCTTTCTGGCTGCGAGCTATCTGCAGACGTTCGCATTTTCGGAGCATGGCTGCCGGAAGCTTCTGGCACGGTCCACCTAAGATACGTTTGAAGTTTGAGGGGGCAAGACAAGCAAGCAGCCCCAGTCTCTGTGCCTCTGTGTGAGCAGTGCCATGGGCAGATGAGGCTGAGCAACAGCTTTCCAGGCTAGCTCTTTCTGGCTGCGAGCTATCTGCAGACGTTCGCATTTTCGAAGCAGAGCTGCTGGAGACCCCCTGCACGGACCCCCAAAGATACGTTTGACATCTGATGTGGCAAGACAAGCTAGCAGCCCCAGTCTCTGTGCCACTGTGCGAGCAGTGCCATGGGCAGATGAGGCTGAGCAACAGCTTTCCAGGCTAGCTCTTTCTGGCTGCGAGCTATCTGCAGACGTTCGAATTTTCAGAGCAGGGCTGCCGGATGCGGAGGGCACCGACCGCCTAAGCTACGTTTGAAGTCTGAGGTGGCAAGACAAGCAAGCAGCCACAGTCTCTGTGCCTCTGTGCGAGCAGTGCCATGGGCAGATGAGGCTGAGCAACAGCTTTCCAAGCTAGCTCTTTCTGACTGCGAGCTATCTGCAGACGTTCGCATTTTCAGAGCAGGGCTGCTGGAGGCCCCCTGCACGGACCCAAAAATATACGTTTGACATTTGAGGTGGCAAGACAAGCAAGCAGCCCCAGTCTCTGTGCCTCTGTGCGAGCAGCGCCATGGGCAGATGAGGCTGAGCAAGAGCTTTCCAGGCTATCTATTTCTGGCTGCGTGCTATCTGCAGACGTTCACATTTTCAGAGCAGGGCTACCGGAGACGCCCGGTACGGACCACCTAAGATACATTTGAAGTTTGAGGTTGCAAGACAAGCAAGCAGCCCCAGTCTCTGTGCCTCTGTGCGAGCAGTGCCATGGGCAGATGAGGCTGAGCAACAGCTTTCCAGGCTAGCTCTTTCTGGCTGCGAGCTATCTGCAGACGTTCGCATTTTCGAAGCAGGGCTGCTGGAGGCCCCCTGCACGGACCCCCAAAGATACGTTTGACATTTGAGGTGGCAAGACAAGCAAGCAGCCCCAGTCTCTGTGCCTCTGTGCGAGCAGTGCCATGGGCAGATGAGGCTGAGCAACAGCTTTCCAGGCTAGCTTTTTCTGTGTGCCAGCTATCTGCAGACGTTCGCTTTTTCGGAGCAGGGCTGACGGAGGCATCCGGCACAGACCATCTAAGTTACGTTTGAAGTTTGAGGTTGCAAGACAAGAAAGAAGCCCCAGTCTCTGTGCCTCTGTGCGACCATTGCCATGAACATATGAAGCCGAGCAACAGCTTTCCAGGCTAGCTCTTTCTGGCTGCGAGCTATCTGCAGACGTTCGCATTTTCGTAGCATGGCTGCCGGAAGCTTCTGGCACGGTCCACCTAAGATACGTTTGAAGTTTGAGGGGGCAAGACAAGCAAGCAGCCCCAGTCTCTGTGCCTCTGTGTGAGCAGTGCCATGGGCAGATGAGGCTGAGCAACAGCTTTCCAGGCTAGCTCTTTCTGGCTGCGAGCTATCTGCAGACGTTCGCATTTTCGAAGCAGAGCTGCTGGAGACCCCCTGCACGGACCCCCAAAGATACGTTTGACATCTGATGTGGCAAGACAAGCAAGCAGCCCCAGTCTCTGTGCCACTGTGCGAGCAGTGCCATGGGCAGATGAGGCTGAGCAACAGCTTTCCAGGCTAGCTCTTTCTGGCTGCGAGCTATCTGCAGACGTTCGAATTTTCAGAGCAGGGCTGCCGGATGCGGAGGGCACCGACCGCCTAAGCTACGTTTGAAGTCTGAGGTGGCAAGACAAGCAAGCAGCCACAGTCTCTGTGCCTCTGTGCGAGCAGTGCCATGGGCAGATGAGACTGAGCAACAGCTTTCCAAGCTAGCTCTTTCTGACTGCGAGCTATCTGCAGACGTTCGCATTTTCAGAGCAGGGCTGCTGGAGGCCCCCTGCACGGACCCAAAAATATACGTTTGACATTTGAGGTGGCAAGACAAGCAAGCAGCCCCAGTCTCTGTGCCTCTGTGCGAGCAGCGCCATGGGCAGATGAGGCTGAGCAAGAGCTTTCCAGGCTATCTATTTCTGGCTGCGTGCTATCTGCAGACGTTCACATTTTCAGAGCAGGGCTACCGGAGACGCCCGGTACGGACCACCTAAGATACATTTGAAGTTTGAGGTTGCAAGACAAGCAAGCAGCCCCAGTCTCTGTGCCTCTGTGCGAGCAGTGCCATGGGCAGATGAGGCTGAGCAACAGCTTTCCAGGCTAGCTCTTTCTGGCTGCGAGCTATCTGCAGACGTTCGCATTTTCGAAGCAGGGCTGCTGGAGGCCCCCTGCACGGACCCCCAAAGATACGTTTGACATTTGAGGTGGCAAGACAAGCAAGCAGCCCCAGTCTCTGTGCCTCTGTGCGAGCAGTGCCATGGGCAGATGAGGCTGAGCAACAGCTTTCCAGGCTAGCTTTTTCTGTCTGCCAGCTATCTGCAGACGTTCGCTTTTTCGGAGCAGGGCTGACGGAGGCATCCGGCACAGACCATCTAAGTTACGTTTGAAGTTTGAGGTTGCAAGACAAGAAAGAAGCCCCAGTCTCTGTGCCTCTGTGCGACCATTGCCATGAACATATGAAGCCGAGCAACAGCTTTCCAGGCTAGCTCTTTCTGGCTGCGAGCTATCTGCAGACGTTCGCATTTTCGTAGCATGGCTGCCGGAAGCTTCTGGCACGGTCCACCTAAGATACGTTTGAAGTTTGAGGGGGCAAGACAAGCAAGCAGCCCCAGTCTCTGTGCCTCTGTGTGAGCAGTGCCATGGGCAGATGAGGCTGAGCAACAGCTTTCCAGGCTAGCTCTTTCTGGCTGCGAGCTATCTGCAGACGTTCGCATTTTCGAAGCAGAGCTGCTGGAGACCCCCTGCACGGACCCCCAAAGATACGTTTGACATCTGATGTGGCAAGACAAGCAAGCAGCCCCAGTCTCTGTGCCACTGTGCGAGCAGTGCCATGGGCAGATGAGGCTGAGCAACAGCTTTCCAGGCTAGCTCTTTCTGGCTGCGATCTATCTGCAGACGTTCGAATTTTCAGAGCAGGGCTGCCGGATGCGGAGGGCACAGACCGCCTAAGCTACGTTTGAAGTCTGAGGTGGCAAGACAAGCAAGCAGCCACAGTCTCTGTGCCTCTGTGCGAGCAGTGCCATGGGCAGATGAGGCTGAGCAAGAGCTTTCTAGGCTAGCTATTTCTGGCTGCGTGCTATCTGCAGACGTTCACATTTTCAGAGCAGGGCTACCGGAGACGCCCGGTACGGACCACCTAAGATACATTTGAAGTTTGAGGTTGCAAGACAAGCAAGCAGCCCCAGTCTCTGTGCCTCTGTGCGAGCAGTGCCATGGGCAGATGAAACCGAGCAACAGCTTTCCAGGCTAGCTCTTTCTGGCTGCGATCTATCTGCAGACTTTCGCATTTTCAGAGCAGGACTGCTGGAGGCCCCCTGCACGGACTCCCAAAGAAACGTTTGAAGTTTGAGGGGACAAGACAAGCAAGCAGCCCCAGTCTCTGTGCCTCTGTGCGAGCAGTGCCATGGGCAGATGAGGCTGAGCAACAGCTTTCCAGGCTAGCTCTTTCTGCCTGCGAGCTATCTGCAGACGTTCACATTTTCAGAGCAGCGCTGCCGGAGGCGGAGGGCACAGACCACCTAAGCTACGTTTTAAGTCTGAGGTGGCAAGACAAGCAAGCAGCCACAGTCTCTGTGCCTCTGTGCGAGGAGTGCCATGGGCAGATGAGGCTGAGCAACAGCTTTCCAGGCTAGCTCTTTCTGGCTGCGATCCATCTGCAGACGTTCGCATTTTCGAAGCAGGGCTGCTGGAGGCCCCCTGCACGGACCCCCAAAGATACGTTTGACATTTGAGGTGGCAAGACAAGCAAGCAGCCCCAGTCTCTGTGCCTCTGTGCGAGCAGTGCCATGGGCAGATGAGGCTGAGCAACAGCTTTCCAGGCTAGCTTTTTCTGTCTGCCAGCTATCTGCAGAGGTTCGCTTTTTCGGAGCAGGGCTGACGGAGGCATCCGGCACAGACCATCTAAGTTACGTTTGAAGTTTGAGGTTGCAAGACAAGCAAGAAGCCCCAGTCTCTGTGCCTCTGTGCGACCAGTTCCATGAACATATGAAGCCGAGCAACAGCTTTCCAGGCTAGCTCTTTCTGGCTGCGAGCTATCTGCAGACGTTCGCATTTTCGGAGCAGGGCTGCCGGAAGCTTCTGGCACGGTCCACCTAAGATACTTTTGAAGTTTGAGGGGGCAAGACAAGCAAGCAGCCCCAGTCTCTGTGCCTCTGTGTGAGCAGTGCCATGGGCAGATGAGGCTGAGCAACAGCTTTCCAGGCTAGCTCTTTCTGACTGCGAGCTATCTGCAGACGTTCGCATTTTCGGAGCAGGGCTGACGGAGGAATCCGGCACAGACCATCTAAGTTACGTTTGAAGTTCGCGGGGGCAAAACAAGAAATCAACCCTAGTCTCTGTGCCTCTGTGCGAGCAGTACAATGGGCAGATGAGGCTGAGCAACAGCTTTCCAGGCTAGCTCTTTCTGGCTGCGAGCTATCTGCAGACGTTCGCATTTTCAGAGCAGGGGTGCTAGAGGCCCTATGCACGGACCCCCTAAGCTACGTTTGAAGTTTGAGGTGGAAGACAAGCAAGCAGCCCCAGTCTCTGTGCCTCTGTGCGAGCAGTGCCATGAGCAGATGAGGCTGAGCAACAGCTTTCAAGGCTAGCTCTTTCTGGCTGCGAGCTATCTGCAGACGTTCGCATTTTCAGAGCAGGAGTGCTAGAGGCCCCATGCACGGACCACCTAAGGTATATTTGAAGTTTGAGCTTGCAAGACAAGAAAGCAGCCCCAGTCTCTGTGCCTCTGTGCTAGCAGTGCCATGAACAGATGAAGCCGAGCAACAGCTTTTTCAGGCTAGCTTTTTCTGACTGCGAGCTATCTGCAGACGTTCGCATTTTCAGAGCAGGGCTGCTGGAGGCCCCCTGCACGGATCCAAAAAGATACGTTTGACATTTGAGGTGGCAAGACAAGCAAGCAGCCCCAGTCTCTGTGCCTCTGTGCGAGCAGTGCCATGAACATATGAAGCCGAGCAACAGCTTTCCAGGCTAGCTCTTTCTGGCTGCGAGCTATCTGCAGACGTTCGCATTTTCAGAGCAGGGGTGCTAGAGGCCTCATGCACGGACCACCCAAGCGACGTTTGAAGTTTGAGGTGGCAAGACAAGCAAGCAGCCCCAGTCTCTGTGCCTCTGTGCGAGCAGTGCCATGGGCAGATGAGGCTGAGCAACAGCTTTCCAGGCTAGCTTTTTCTGTCTGCCAGCTATCTGCAGACGTTCGCTTTTTCGGAGCAGGGCTGACGGAGAAATCCGGCACAGACCATCTAAGTTACGTTTGAAGTTTGAGGTTGCAAGACAAGAAAGCAGCCCCAGTCTCTGTGCCTCTGTGCGACCAGTGCCATGAACATATGAAGCCGAGCAACAGCTTTCCAGGCTAGCTCTTTCTGGCTGCGAGCTATCTGCAGACGTTCGCATTTTCGGAGCAGGGCTGCCGGAAACTTCTGGCACGGTCCACCTAAGATACGTTTGAAGTTTGATGTGGCAAGACAAGCAAGCAGCCCCAGTCTCTGTGCCTCTGTGTGAGCAGTGCCATGGGCAGATGAGGCTGAGCAACAGCTTTCCAGGCTAGCTCTTTCTGGCTGCGAGCTATCTGCAGACGTTCGCATTTTCGAAGCAGAGCTGCTGGAGACCCCCTGCACGGACCCCCAAAGATACGTTTGACATCTGATGTGGCAAGACAAGCAAGCAGCCCCAGTCTCTGTGCCTCTGTGCGAGCAGTGCCATGGGCAGATGAGGCTGAGCAACAGCTTTCCAGGCTAGCTCTTTCTGGCTGCGAGCTATCTGCAGACGTTCGCATTTTCAGAGCAGCGCTGCCGGAGGCGGAGGGCACAGACCACCTAAGCTACGTTTGAAGTCTGAGGTGGCAAGACAAGCAAGCAGCCCCAGTCTCTGTGCCTCTGTGCGAGCAGTGCCATGGGCAGATGAGGCTGAGCAACAGCTTTCCAGGCTAGCTCTTTCTGGCTGCGAGCTATCTGCAGACGTTGGCATTTTCGAAGCAGGGCTGCTGGAGGCCCCCTGCACGGACCCCCAAAGATACGTTTGACATTTGATGTGGCAAGACAAGCAAGCAGCCCCAGTCTCTGTGCCTCTGTGCGAGCAGTGCCATGGGCAGATGAGGCTGAGCAACAGCTTTCCAGGCTAGCTCTTTCTGGCTGCGAGCCATCTGCAGACGTTCGCATTTTCGAAGCAGGGCTGACGGAGGAATCCGGCACAGACCATGTAAGTTACGGTTGAAGTTCGCGGGGGCAAAACAAGAAATCAACCCTAGTCTCTGTGCCTCTGTGCGAGCAGTGCCATGAGCAGATGAAGCCGAGCAACAGCTTTCCAGGCTAGCTCTTTCTGGCTGCGATCTATCTGCAGACTTTCGCATTTTCAGAGCAGGGCTGCTGGAGGCCCTTTGCACGGACCCCCAAAGATAGGTTTGACATTTGAGGTGGCAAGACAAGCAAGCAGCCCCAGTCTCTGTGCCTCTGTGCTAGCAGTGCCATGAGCAGATGAAGCCGAGCAACAGCTTTCCAGGCTAGCTCTTTCTGGCTGCGATCCATCTGCAGACTTTCGCATTTTCAGAGCAGGGCTCCTGGAGGCCCCCTGCATGGACCCCCAAAGATACGTTTGAATTTTGAGGTGGCAAGACAAGCAAGCAGCCCCAGTCTCTGTGTCACTGTGCGAGCAGTGCCATGGGCAGATGAGGCTGAGCAACAGCTTTCCAGGCTAGCTCTTTCTGGCTGCCAGCTATCTGCAGACGTTCACTTTTTCGGAGCAGGGCTGCCGGAAGCTTCTGGCACGGTCCACCTAAGATACGTTTGAAGTTTGAGGAGGGAAAGACAAGCAAGCAGCCCCAGTCTCTGTGCCTCTGTGTGAGCAGTGCCATGGGCAGATGAGGCTGAGCAACAGCTTTCCAGGCTAGCTCTTTCTGGCTGCGAGCTATCTGCAGACGTTCGCATTTTCAGAGCAGGGGTGCTAGAGGCCCCATGCACGGACCCCCTAAGCTACGTTTGAAGTTTGAGGTGGAAGACAAGCAAGCAGCCCCAGTCTCTGTGCCTCTGTGCGAGCAGTGCCATGAGCAGATGAGGCTGAGCAACAGCTTTCCAGGCTAGCTCTTTCTGGCTGCGAGCTATCTGCAGACGTTCGCATTTTCAGGGCAGGAGTGCTAGAGGCCCCATGCACGGACCACCTAAGGTATATTTGAAGTTTGAGCTTGCAAGACAAGAAAGCAGCCCCAGTCTCTGTGCCTCTGTGCTAGCAGTGCCATGAGCAGATGGAGCCGAGCAACAGCTTTCCAGGCTAGCTCTTTCTGGCTGCGATCTATCTGCAGACTTTCGCATTTTCAGAGCAGGGCTGCTGGAGGCCCTTTGCAAGGACCCCCAAAGATACGTTTGACATTTGAGGTGGCAAGACAAGCAAGCAGCCCCAGTCTCTGTGCCTCTGTGCTAGCAGTGCCATGAGCAGATGAAGCCGAGCAACAGCTTTCCAGGCTAGCTCTTTCTGGCTGCGATCCATCTGCAGACTTTCGCATTTTCAGAGCAGGGCTCCTGGAGGCCCCCTGCACGGACCCCCAAAGATACGTTTGAATTTTGAGGGGGCAAGACAAGCAAGCAGCCCCAGTCTCTGTGCCTCTGTGCGAGCAGTGCCATGGGCAGATGAGGCTGAGCAACAGCTTTCCAGGCTAGCTTTTTCTGTCTGCCAGCTATCTGCAGACGTTCGCTTTTTCGGAGCAGGGCTGACGGAGGCATCCGGCACAGACCATCTAAGTTACGTTTGAAGTTTGAGGTTGCAAGACAAGAAAGAAGCCCCAGTCTCTGTGCCTCTGTGCGACCAGTGCCATGAACATATGAAGCCGAGCAACAGCTTTCCAGGCTAGCTCTTTCTGGCTGCGAGCTATCTGCAGACGTTCGCATTTTCGGAGCAGGGCTGCCGGAAGCTTCTGGCAAGGTCCACCTAAGATACGTTTGAAGTTTGAGGGGGCAAGACAAGCAAGCAGCCCCAGTCTCTGTGCCTCTGTGCGAGCAGCGCCATGGGCAGATGAGGCTGAGCAAGAGCTTTCCAGGCTAGCTCTTTCTGGCTGCGAGCTATCTGCAGACGTTCGCATTTTCGAAGCAGAGCTGCTGGAGACCCCCTGCACGGACCCCCAAATATACGTTTGACATCTGATGTGGCAAGACAAGCAAGCATCCCCAGTCTCTGTGCCTCTGTGCGAGCAGTGCCATGGGCAGATGAGGCTGAGCAACAGCTTTCCAGGCTAGCTCTTTCTGGCTGCGAGCTATCTGCAGACGTTCGCATTTTCAGAGCAGCGCTGCCGGAGGCGGAGGGCACAGACCACCTAAGCTACGTTTGAAGTCTGAGGTGGCAAGACAAGCAAGCAGCCCCAGTCTCTGTGCCTCTGTGCGAGCAGTGCCATGGGCAGATGAGGCTGAGCAACAGCTTTCCAGGCTAGCTCTTTCTGGCTGCGATCTATCTGCAGACGTTCGTATTTTCAGAGCAGGGCTGCCGGATGCGGAGGGTACAGACCGCCTAAGCTACGTTTGAAGTCTGAGGTGGCAAGACAAGCAAGCAGCCACAGTCTCTGTGCCTCTGTGCGAGCAGTGCCATGGGCAGATGAGGCTGAGCAACAGCTTTCCAGGCTAGCTTTTTCTGCCTGCCAGCTATCTGCAGACGTTCGCTTTTTCGGAGCAGGGCTGACGGAGAAATCCGGCACAGACCATCTAAGTTACGTTTGAAGTTTGAGGTTGCAAGACAAGAAAGCAGCCCCAGTCTCTGTGCCTCTGTGCGACCAGTGCCATGAACATATGAAGCCGAGCAACAGCTTTCCAGGCTAGCTCTTTCTGGCTGCGAGCTATCTGCAGACGTTCGCATTTTCGGAGCAGGGCTGCCGGAAACTTCTGGCACGGTCCACCTAAGATACGTTTGACATTTGATGTGGCAAGACAAGCAAGCAGCCCCAGTCTCTGTGCCTCTGTGCGAGCAGTGCCATGGGCAGATGAGGCTGAGCAACAGCTTTCCAGGCTAGCTCTTTCTGGCTGCGAGCTATCTGCAGACGTTCGCATTTTCGAAGCAGGGCTGACGGAGGAATCCGGCACAGACCATGTAAGTTACGGTTGAAGTTCGCGGGGGCAAAACAAGAAATCAACCCTAGTCTCTGTGCCTCTGTGCGAGCAGTGCCATGGGCAGATGAGGCTGAGCAACAGCTTTCCAGGCTAGCTCTTTCTGGCTGCGAGCTATCTGCAGACGTTCGCATTTTCAGAGCAGGGGTGCTAGAGGCCCCCTGCACGGACCCCCTAAGGTATGTTTGAAGTTTGAGGTGGAAGACAAGCAAGCAGCCCCAGTCTCTGTGCCTCTGTGCGAGCAGTGCCATGAGCAGATGAGGCTGAGCAACAGCTTTCCAGGCTAGCTCTTTCTGGCTGCGAGCTATCTGCAGACGTTCGCGTTTTCAGAGCAGGAGTGCTAGAGGCCCCATGCACGGACCACCAAAGGTATATTTGAAGTTTGAGCTTGCAAGACAAGAAAGCAGCCCCAGTCTCTGTGCCTCTGTGCTAGCAGAGCCATGAGCAGATGAAGCCGAGCAACAGCTTTCCAGGCTAGCTCTTTCTGGCTGCGATCTATCTGCAGACTTTCGCATTTTCAGAGCAGGGCTGCTGGAGGCCCTTTGCACGGACCCCCAAAGATACGTTTGACATTTGAGGTGGCAAGACAAGCAAGCAGCCCCAGTCTCTGTGCCTCTGTGCTAGCAGTGCCATGAGCAGATGAAGCCGAGCAACAGCTTTCCAGGCTAGCTCTTTCTGGCTGCGATCCATCTGCAGACGTTCGCATTTTCAGAGCAGGGCTCCTGGAGGCCCCCTGCACGGACCCCCAAAGATACGTTTGAATTTTGAGGGGGCAAGACAAGCAAGCAGCCCCAGTCTCTGTGTCACTGTGCGAGCAGTGCCATGGGCAGATGAGGCTGAGCAACAGCTTTCCAGGCTAGCTCTTTCTGGCTGCCAGCTATCTGCAGACGTTCACTTTTTCGGAGCAGGGCTGCCGGAAGCTTCTGGCACGGTCCACCTAAGATACGTTTGAAGTTTGAGTTGACAAGACAAGCAAGCAGCCCCAGTCTCTGTGCCTCTGTGTGAGCAGTGCCATGGGCAGATGAGGCTGAGCAACAGCTTTCCAGGCTAGCTCTTTCTGGCTGCGAGCTATCTGCAGACGTTCGCATTTTCAGAGCAGGGGTGCTAGAGGCCCCATGCACGGACCCCCTAAGCTACGTTTGAAGTTTGAGGTGGAAGACAAGCAAGCAGCCCCAGTCTCTGTGCCTCTGTGCGAGCAGTGCCATGAGCAGATGAGGCTGAGCAACAGCTTTCCAGGCTAGCTCTTTCTGGCTGCGATCCATCTGCAGACTTTCGCATTTTCAGAGCAGGGCTCCTGGAGGCCCCCTGCACGGACCCCCAAAGATACGTTTTAATTTTGAGGGGGCAAGACAAGCAAGCAGCCCCAGTCTCTGTGCCTCTGTGCGAGCAGTGCCATGGGCAGATGAGGCTGACCAACAGCTTTCCAGGCTAGCTTTTTCTGTCTGCCAGCTATCTGCATACGTTCGCTTTTTCGGAGCAGGGCTGACGGAGGCATACGGCACAGACCATCTAAGTTACGTTTGAAGTTTGAGGTTGCAAGACAAGAAAGAAGCCCCAGTCTCTGTGCCTCTGTGCGACCAGTGCCATGAACATATGAAGCCGAGCAACAGCTTTCCAGGCTAGCTCTTTCTGGCTGCGAGCTATCTGCAGACGTTCGCATTTTCGGAGCATGGCTGCCGGAAGCTTCTGGCACGGTCCACCTAAGATACGTTTGAAGTTTGAGGGGGCAAGACAAGCAAGCAGCCCCAGTCTCTGTGCCTCTGTGTGAGCAGTGCCATGGGCAGATGAGGCTGAGCAACAGCTTTCCAGGCTAGCTCTTTCTGGCTGCGAGCTATCTGCAGACGTTCGCATTTTCGAAGCAGAGCTGCTGGAGACCCCCTGCACGGACCCCCAAAGATACGTTTGACATCTGATGTGGCAAGACAAGCAAGCAGCCCCAGTCTCTGTGCCACTGTGCGAGCAGTGCCATGGGCAGATGAGGCTGAGCAACAGCTTTCCAGGCTAGCTCTTTCTGGCTGCGATCTATCTGCAGACGTTCGAATTTTCGAAGCAGGGCTGCCGGATGCGGAGGGTACAGACCGCCTAAGCTACGTTTGAAGTCTGAGGTGGCAAGACAAGCAAGCAGCCACAGTCTCTGCGCCTCTGTGCGAGCAGTGCCATGGGCAGATGAGGCTGAGCAACAGCTTTCCAGGCTAGCTCTTTCTGACTGCGAGCTATCTGCAGACGTTCGCATTTTCAGAGCAGGGCTGCTGGAGGCCCCCTGCACGGACCCAAAAAGATACGTTTGACATTTGAGGTGGCAAGACAAGCAAGCAGCCACAGTCTCTGTGCCTCTGTGCGAGCAGTGCCATGAACATATGAAGCCGAGCAACAGCTTTCCAGGCTAGCTCTTTCTGGCTGCGAGCTATCTGCAGACGTTCGCATTTTCAGAGCAGGGGTGCTAGAGGCCTCATGCACGGACCACCCAAGCTACGTTTGAAGTTTGAGTTTGCAAGACAAGCAAGCAGCCCCAGTCTCTGTGCCTCTGTGCGAGCAGTGCCATGGGCAGATGAGGCTGAGCATCAGCTTTCCAGGCTAGCTCTTTCTGGCTGCGAGCTATCTGCAGACGTTCGCGTTTTCAGAGCAGGGGTGCTAGAGGCCCCATGCACGGACCCCCAAAGATACGTTTGACATTTGAGGTGGCAAGACAAGCAAGCAGCCCCAGTCTCTGTGCCTCTGTGCGAGCAGTGCCATGGGCAGATGAGGCTGAGCAACAGCTTTCCAGGCTAGCTTTTTCTGTCTGCCAGCTATCTGCAGACGTTCGCTTTTTCGGAGCAGGGCTGACGGAGGCATCCGGCACAGACCATCTAAGTTACGTTTGAAGTTTGAGGTTGCAAGACAATAAAGCAGCCCCAGTCTCTGTGCCTCTGTGCGACCAGTGCCATGAACATATGAAGCCGAGCAACAGCTTTCCAGGCTAGCTCTTTCTGGCTGCGAGCTATCTGCAGACGTTCGCATTTTCGGAGCAGGGCTGCCGGAAACTTCTGGCACGGTCCACCTAAGATACGTTTGAAGTTTGAGGAACAAGACAAGCAAGCAGCCCCAGTCTCTGTGCCTCTGTGTGAGCAGTGCCATGGGCAGATGAGGCTGAGCAACAGCTTTCCAGGCTAGCTCTTTCTGGCTGCGAGCTATCTGCAGACGTTCGCATTTTCGAAGCATAGCTGCTGGAGACCCCCTGCACGGACCCCCAAAGATACGTTTGACATCTGATGTGGCAAGACAAGCAAGCAGCCCCAGTCTCTGTGCCTCTGTGCGAGCAGTGCCATGGGCAGATGAGGCTGAGCAACAGCTTTCCAGGCTAGCTCTTTCTGCCTGCGAGCTATCTGCAGATATTCGCATTTTCGAAGCAGGGCTGACGGAGGAATCCGGCACAGACCATCTAAGTTACGTTTGAAGTTCGCGGGGGCAAGACAAGTTATCAACCCAAGTCCCTGTGCCTCTGTGCAAGCAGTGCCATGGGCAGATGAGGCTGAGCAACAGCTTTCCAGGCTAGCTCTTTCTGGCTGCGAGCTATCTGCAGACGTTCGCATTTTCAGAGCAGCGCTGCCGGAGGCGGAGGGCACAGACCACCTAAGCTACGTTTGAAGTCTGAGGTGGCAAGACAAGCAAGCAGCCCCAGTCTCTGTGCCTCTGTGCGAGCAGTGCCATGGGCAGATGAGGCTGAGCAACAGCTTTCCAGGCTAGCTCTTTCAGCCTGCGAGCTATCTGCAGACGTTGGCATTTTCGAAGCAGGGCTTCTGGAGGCCCCCTGCACGGACCCCCAAAGATACGTTTGAAGTTTGAGGTGGAAGACAAGCAAGCAGCCCCAGTCTCTGTGCCTCTGTGCGAGCAGTGCCATGAGCAGATGAGGCTGAGCAACAGCTTTCCAGGCTAGCTCTTTCTGGCTGCGAGCTATCTGCAGACGTTCGCGTTTTCAGAGCTTGAGTGCTAGAGGCCCCATGCACGGACCACCTAAGGTATATTTGAAGTTTGAGCTTGCAAGACAAGAAAGCAGCCCCAGTCTCTGTGCCTCTGTGCTAGCAGTGCCATGAGCAGATGAAGCCGAGCAACAGCTTTCCAGGCTAGCTCTTTCTGGCTGCGATCTATCTGCAGACTTTCGCATTTTCAGAGCAGGGCTGCTGGAGGCCCTTTGCACGGACCCCCAAAGATACGTTTGACATTTGAGGTGGCAAGACAAGCAAGCAGCCCCAGTCTCTGTGCCTCTGTGCGAGCAGTGCCATGGGCAGATGAGGCTGAGCAACAGCTTTCCAGGCTAGCTTTTTCTGCCTGCCAGCTATCTGCAGACGTTCGCTTTTTCGGAGCAGGGCTGACGGAGGCATCCGGCACAGACCATCTAAGTTACGTTTGAAGTTTGAGGGCGCAAGACAAGCAAGCAGCCCCAGTCTCTGTGCCTCTGTGCGAGCAGTGCCATGAACATATGAAGCCGAGCAACAGCTTTCCAGGCTAGCTCTTTCTGGCTGCGAGCTATCTGCAGACGTTCGCATTTTCAGAGCAGGGGTGCTAGAGGCCCCATGCACGGACCACCCAAGCTACGTTTGAAGTTTGAGGTGGCAAGATAAGCAAGCAGTCCCAGTCTCTGTGCCTCTGTGCGAGCAGTGCCATGGGCAGATGAGGCTGAGCAACAGCTTTCCAGGCTAGCTCTTTCTGGCTGCGAGCTATCTGCAGACGTTCGCGTTTTCAGAGCAGGGGTGCTAGAGGCCCCATGCACGGACCCCCAAAGATACGTTTGACATTTGAGGTGGCAAGACAAGCAAGCAGCCCCAGTCTCTGTGCCTCTGTGCGAGCAGTGCAATGGGCAGATGAGGCTGAGCAACAGCTTTCCAGGCTAGCTTTTTCTGTCTGCCAGCTATCTGCAGACGTTCGCTTTTTCGGAGTAGGGCTGACGGAGGTATCCGGCACAGACCATCTAAGTTACGTTTGAAGTTTGAGGTTGCAAGACAAGAAAGCAGCCCCAGTCTCTGTGCCTCTGTGCGACCAGTGCCATGAACATATGAAGCCGAACAACAGCTTTCCAGGCTAGCTCTTTCTGGCTGCGAGCTATCTGCAGACGTTCGCATTTTCGGAGCAGGGCTGCCGGAAGCTTCTGGCACGGTCCACCTAAGATACGTTTGAAGTTTGAGGGGGCAAGACAAGCAAGCAGCCCCAGTCTCTGTGCCTCTGTGTGAGCAGTGCCATGGGCAGATGAGGCTGAGCAACAGCTTTCCAGGCTAGCTCTTTCTGGCTGCGAGCTATCTGCAGACGTTCGCATTTTCGAAGCAGAGCTGCTGGAGACCCCCTGCACGGACCCCCAAAGATACGTTTGACATCTGATGTGGCAAGACAAGCAAGCAGCCCCAGTCTCTGTGCCACTGTGCGAGCAGTGCCATGGGCAGATGAGGCTGAGCAACAGCTTTCCAGGCTAGCTCTTTCTGGCTGCGATCTATCTGCAGACGTTCGAATTTTCAGAGCAGGGCTGCCGGATGCGGAGGGCACAGACCGCCTAAGATACGTTTGAAGTCTGAGGTGGCAAGACAAGCAAGCAGCCACAGTCTCTGTGCCTCTGTGCGAGCAGTGCCATGGGCAGATGAGGCTGAGCAACAGCTTTCCAATCTAGCTCTTTCTGACTGCGTGCTATCTGCAGACGTTCGCATTTTCAGAGCAGGGCTGCTGGAGGCCCCCTGCACGGACCCAAAAAGATACGTTTGACATTTGAGGTGGCAAGACAAGCAAGCAGCCCCAGTCTCTGTGCCTCTGTGCGAGCAGTGCCATGGGCAGATGAGGCTGAGCAACAGCTTTCCAGGCTAGCTTTTTCTGCCTGCCAGCTATCTGCAGACGTTCGCTTTTTCGGAGCAGGGCTGACGGAGAAATCCGGCACAGACCATCTAAGTTACGTTTGAAGTTTGAGGTTGCAAGACAAGCAAGCAGCCCCAGTCTCTGTGCCTCTGTGCGAGCAGTGCCATGAACATATGAAGCCGAGCAACAGCTTTCCAGGCTAGCTCTTTCTGGCTGCGAGCTATCTGCAGACGTTCGCATTTTCAGTGCAGGGGTGCTAGAGGCCTCATGCACGGACCACCCAAGCTACGTTTGAAGTTTGAGGTGGCAAGACAAGCAAGCAGTCCCAGTCTCTGTGCCTCTGTGCGAGCAGTGCCATGGGCAGATGAGGCTGAGCAACAGCTTTCCAGGCTAGCTCTTTCTGGCTGCGAGCTATCTGCAGACGTTCGCGTTTTCAGAGCAGGGGTGCTAGAGGCCCCATGCACGGACCCAAAAAGATACGTTTGACATTTGAGGTGGCAAGACAAGCAAGCAGCCCCAGTCTCTGTGCCTCTGTGCGAGCAGTGCCATGGGCAGATGAGGCTGAGCAACAGCTTTCCAGGCTAGCTTTTTCTGTCTGCCAGCTATCTGCAGACGTTCATTTTTCGGAGCAGGGCTGACGGAGGCATCCGGCACAGACCATCTAAGTTACGTTTGAAGTTTGAGGTGGCAAGACAAGCAAGCAGCCCCAGTCTCTGTGCCTCTGTGCGAGCAGTGCCATGAGCAGATGAGGCTGAGCAACAGCTTTCCAGGCTAGCTCTTTCTGCCTGCGAGCTATCTGCAGACGTTCGCATTTTCAGAGCAGGGCTGCTGGAGGCCCCCTGCACAGACCCAAAAAGATACGTTTGACATTTGAGTTGGCAAGACAAGCAAGCAGCCCCAGTCTCTGTGCCTCTGTGCGAGCAGCGCCATGGGCAGATGAGGCTGAGCAAGAGCTTTCCAGGCTAGCTATTTCTGGCTGCGTGCTATCTGCAGACGTTCACATTTTCAGAGCAGGGCTACCGGAGACGCCCGGTACGGACCACCTAAGATACATGTGAAGTTTGAGGTTGCAAGACAAGCAAGCAGTCCCAGTCTCTGTGCCTCTGTGCGAGCAGTGCCATGGGCAGATGAGGCTGATCAATAGCTTTCCAGGCTAGCTCTTTCTGCCTGCGAGCTATTTGCAGACGTTCGCTTTTTCGGAGCAGGGCTGACGGAGGCATCCGGCACAGACCATGTAAGTTACGTTTGAAGTTTGAGGTTGCAAGACAAGAAAGAAGCCCCAGTCTCTGTGCCTCTGTGTGACCAGTGCCATGAACATATGAAGCCGAGCAACAGCTTTCCAGGCTAGCTCTTTCTGGCTGCGAGCTATCTGCAGACGTTCGCATTTTCGGAGCATGGCTGCCGGAAGCTTCTGGCACGGTCCACCTAAGATACGTTTGAAGTTTGAGGGGGCAAGACAAGCAAGCAGCCCCAGTCTCTGTGCCTCTGTGTGAGCAGTGCCATGGGCAGATGAGGCTGAGCAACAGCTTTCCAGGCTAGCACTTTCTGGCTGCGAGCTATCTGCAGACGTTCGCATTTTTGGAGCAGGGCTGACGGAGGAATCCGGCACAGAGTATCTAAGTTACGTTTGAAGTTGAAGGGGGCAAGACAAGCAAGCAGCCCCAGTCTCTGTGCCTCTGTGCGAACAGTGCCATGGGCAGATGAGGCTGACAAACAGCTTTCCAGGCTAGCTCTTTCTGGCTGCGAGCTATCTGCAGACGTTCGCATTTTCGGAGCAGGGCTGCCGGAAGCTTCTGGCACGGTCCACCTAAGATACGTTTGAAGTTTGAGGGGGCAAGACAAGCAAGCAGCCGCAGTCTCTGTGCCTCTGTGTGAGCAGTGCCATGGGCAGATGAGGCTGAGCAACAGCTTTCCAGGCTAGCTCTTTCTGGCTGCGAGCTATCTGCAGACGTTCGCATTTTCGAAGCAGAGCTGCTGGAGACCCCCTGCACGGACCCCCAAAGATACGTTTGACATCTGATGTGGCAAGACAAGCAAGCAGCCCCAGTCTCTGTGCCTCTGTGCGAGCAGTGCCATGGGCAGATGAGGCTGAGCAACAGCTTTCCAGGCTAGCTCTTTCTGGCTGCGAGCTATCTGCAGACGTTCGCATTTTCGGAGCAGGGCTGCGTAGGCCCCTGCATGGACACCCAAAGTTACGTTTAAAGTTGGAGTTGGCAAGACAAGCAAGCAGCCCCACTCTCTGTGCCTCTGTGCGAGCAGTGCCATGGGCAGATGAGGGTGACAAATAGCTTTCCAGGATAACTCTTTCTGGCTGCGAGCTATCTGCAGACGTTCGCATTTTCAGAGCAGCGCTGCCGGAGGCGGAGGGCACAGACCACCTAAGCTACGTTTGAAGTCTGAGGTGGCAAGACAAGCAAGCAGCCACAGTCTCTGTGCCCCTGTGCGAGGAGTGCCATGGGCAGATGAGGCTGAGCAACAGCTTTCCAGGCTAGCTCTTTCTGCCTGCGAGCTATCTGCAGACGTTCGCATTTTCGAAGCAGGGCTGCTGGAGGCCCCCTGCACGGACCCCCAAAGATACGTTTGACATTTGATGTGGCAAGACAAGCAAGCAGCCCCAGTCTCTGTGCCTCTGTGCGAGCAGTGCCATGGGCAGATGACGCTGAGCAACAGCTTTCCAGGCTAGCTCTTTCTGACTGCGAGCTATATGCAGACGTTCGCATTTTCGAAGCAGGGCTGACGGAGGAATCCGGCACAGACCATGTAAGTTACGTTTGAAGTTCGTGGGGGCAAGACAAGAAATCAACCCTAGTCTCTGTGCCTCTGTGCGAGCAGTGCCATGGGAGATGAGGCTGAGCAACAGCTTTCCAGGCTAGCTCTTTCTGGCTGCGAGCTATCTGCAGACGTTCGCATTTTCAGAGCAGGGGTGCTAGAGGCCCCATGCACGGACCCCCTAAGCTACGTTTGAAGTTTGAGGTGGAAGACAAGCAAGCAGCCCCAGTCTCTGTGCCTCTGTGCGAGCAGTGCCATGAGCAGATGAGGCTGAGCAACAGCTTTCCAGGCTAGCTCTTTCTGGCTGCGAGCTATCTGCAGACGTTCGCGTTTTCAGAGCAGGAGTGCTAGAGGCCCCATGCACGGACCACCTAAGGTATATTTGAAGTTTGAGGTTGCAAGACAAGCAAGCAGCCCCAGTCTCTGTGCCTCTGTGCGAGCAGTGCCATGGGCAGATGAGGCTGACCAACAGCTTTCCAGGCTATCTTTTTCTGTCTGCCAGCTATCTACAGACGTACGCTTTTTCGGAGCAGGGCTGACGGAGGAATCCGGCACAGACCATCTAAGTTACGTTTGAAGTTTGAGGTTGAAAGACAAGAAAGAAGCCCCAGTCTCTGTGCCTCTGTGTGAGCAGTGCCATGGGCAGATGAGGCTGAGCAACAGCTTTCCATTCTAGCTCTTTCTGGCTGCGAGCTGTCGGCAGACGTTCGCATTTTCGAAACAGAGCTGCTGGAGACCACCTGCACGGACCCCCAAAGATACGTTTGACATCTGATGTGGCAAGACAAGCAAGCAGCCCCAGTCTCTGTGCCACTGTGCGAGCAGTGCCATGGGCAGATGAGGCTGAGCAACAGCTTTCCAGGCTAGCTCTTTCTGGCTGCGATCTATCTGCAGACGTTCGAATTTTCAGAGCAGGGCTGCCGGAGGCTTCCTGCACGAACCACCTAAGCTGCGTTTGAAGTTTGAGGTTGCAAGACAAGCAAGCAGCCCCAGTCTCTGTGCCTCTGTGCGAGCAGTGCCATGGGCAGATGAGGCTGAGCAACAGCTTTCCAGGCTAGCTCTTTCTGGCTGCGAGCTATCTGCAGACGTTCGCATTTTCGAAGCAGGGCTGCTGGAGGCCCCCTGCACGGACCCCCAAAGATACGTTTGACATTTGAGGTGGCAAGACAAGCAAGCAGCCCCAGTCTCTGTGCCTCTGTGCGAGCAGTGCCATGGGCAGATGAGGCTGAGCAACAGCTTTCCAGGCTAGCTTTTTCTGTCTGCCAGCTATCTGCAGACGTTCGCTTTTTCGGAGCAGGGCTGACGGAGGCATCCGGCACAGACCATCTAAGTTACGTTTGAAGTTTGAGGTTGCAAGACAAGAAAGAAGCCCCAGTCTCTGTGCCTCTGTGCGACCAGTGCCATGAACATATGAAGCCGAGCAACAGCTTTCCAGGCTAGCTCTTTCTGGCTGCGAGCTATCTGCAGACGTTCGCATTTTCGGAGCATGGCTGCCGGAAGCTTCTGGCACGGTCCACCTAAGATACGTTTGAAGTTTGAGGGGGCAAGACAAGCAAGGAGCCCCAGTCTCTGTGCCTCTGTGTGAGCAGTGCCATGGGCAGATGAGGCTGAGCAACAGCTTTCCAGGCTAGCTCTTTCTGGCTGCGAGCTATCTGCAGACGTTCGCATTTTCGAAGCACAGCTGCTGGAGACCCCCTGCACGGACCCCCAAAGATACGTTTGACATCTGATGTGGCAAGACAAGCGAGCAGCCCCAGTCTCTGTGCCACTGTGCGAGCAGTGCCATGGGCAGATGAGGCTGAGCAACAGCTTTCCAGGCTAGCTCTTTCTGGCTGCGATCTATCTGCAGACGTTCGAATTTTCAGAGCAGGGCTGCCGGATGCGGAGGGCACAGACCGCCTAAGCTACGTTTGAAGTCTGAGGTGGCAAGACAAGCAAGCAGCCACAGTCTCTGTGCCTCTGTGCGAGCAGTGCCATGGGCAGATGAGGCTGAGCAACAGCTTTCCAAGCTAGCTCTTTCTGACTGCGAGCTATCTGCAGACGTTCGCATTTTCAGAGCAGGGCTGCTGGAGGCCCCCTGCACAGACCCAAAAAGATACGTTTGACATTTGAGTTGGCAAGACAAGCAAGCAGCCCCAGTCTCTGTGCCTCTGTGCGAGCAGCGCCATGGGCAGATGAGGCTGAGCAAGAGCTTTCCAGGCTAGCTATTTCTGGCTGCGTGCTATCTGCAGACGTTCACATTTTCAGAGCAGGGCTACCGGAGACGCCCGGTACGGACCACCTAAGATACATTTGAAGTTTGAGGTTGCAAGACAAGCAAGCAGTCCCAGTCTCTGTGCCTCTGTGCGAGCAGTGCCATGGGCAGATGAGGCTGAGCAACAGCTTTCCAAGCTAGCTCTTTCTGACTGCGAGCTATCTGCAGACGTTCGCATTTTCAGAGCAGGGCTACCGGAGACGCCCGGTACGGACCACCTAAGATACATTTGAAGTTTGAGGTTGCAAGACAAGCAAGCAGTCCCAGTCTCTGTGCCTCTGTGCGAGCAGTGCCATGGGCAGATGAGGCTGATCAATAGCTTTCCAGGCTAGCTCTTTCTGCCTGCGAGCTATTTGCAGACGTTCGCTTTTTCGGAGCAGGGCTGACGGAGGCATCCGGCACAGACCATCTAAGTTACGTTTGAAGTTTGAGGTTGCAAGACAAGAAAGAAGCCCCAGTCTCTGTGCCTCTGTGCGACCAGTGCCATGAACATATGAAGCCGAGCAACAGCTTTCCAGGCTAGCTCTTTCTGGCTGCGAGCTATCTGCAGACGTTCGCATTTTCGGAGCATGGCTGCCGGAAGCTTCTGGCACGGTCCACCTAAGATACGTTTGAAGTTTGAGGGGGCAAGACAAGCAAGCAGCCCCAGTCTCTGTGCCTCTGTGTGAGCAGTGCCATGGGCAGATGAGGCTGAGCAACAGCTTTCCAGGCTAGCTCTTTCTGGCTGCGAGCTATCTGCAGACGTTCGCATTTTCGGAGCAGAGCTGCTGGAGACCCCCTGCACGGACCCCCAAAGATACGTTTGACATCTGATGTGGCAAGACAAGCTAGCAGCCCCAGTCTCTGTGCCACTGTGCGAGCAGTGCCATGGGCAGATGAGGGTGACAAATAGCTTTCCAGGATAGCTCTTTCTGGCTGCGAGCTATCTGCAGACGTTCGAATTTTCAGAGCAGGGCTACCGGATGCGGAGGGCACAGACCGCCTAAGCTACGTTTGAAGTCTGAGGTGGCAAGACAAGCAAGCAGCCACAGTCTCTGTGCCTCTGTGCGAGCAGTGCCATGGGCAGATGAGGCTGAGCAACAGCTTTCCAGGCTAGCTCTTTCTGGCTGCGAGCTATCTGCAGACTTTCGCATTTTCAGAGCAGGGGTGCTAGAGGCCCCATGCACGGACCCCGTAAGCTACGTTTGAAGTTTGAGGTGGAAGACAAGCAAGCAGCCCCAGTCTCTGTGCCTCTGTGCGAGCAGTGCCATGAGCAGATGAGGCTGAGCAACAGCTTTCCAGGCTAGCTCTTTCTGGCTGCGAGCTATCTGCAGACGTTCGCGTTTTCAGAGCAGGAGTGCTAGAGGCCCCATGCACGGACCACCTAAGGTATATTTGAAGTTTGAGGTTGCAAGAGAAGCAAGCAGTCCCAGTCTCTGTGCCTCTGTGCGAGCAGTGCCATGGGCAGATGAGGCTGAGCAACAGCTTTCCAGGCTAGCTTTTTCTGTCTGCCAGCTATCTGCAGACGTTCGCTTTTTCGGAGCAGGGCTGACGAAAGCATCCGGCACAGACCATCTAAGTTACGTTTGAAGTTTGAGGTTGCAAGACAAGAAAGAAGCCCCAGTCTCTGTGCCTCTGTGTGAGCAGTGCCATGGGCAGATGAGGCTGAGCAACAGCTTTCCAGGCTAGCTCTTTCTGGCTGCGAGCTGTCGGCAGACGTTCGCATTTTCGAAGCAGAGCTGCTGGAGACCACCTGCACGGACCCCCAAAGATACGTTTGACATCTGATGTGGCAAGACAAGCAAGCAGCCCCAGTCTCTGTGCCACTGTGCGAGCAGTGCCATGGGCAGATGAGGCTGAGCAACAGCTTTCCAGGCTAGCTATTTCTGGCTGCGATCTATCTGCAGACGTTCGAATTTTCAGAGCAGGGCTGCCGGATGCGGAGGGCACAGACCGCCTAAGCTACGTTTGAAGTCTGAGGTGGCAAGACAAGCAAGCAGCCACAGTCTCTGTGCCTCTGTGCGAGCAGTGCCATGGGCAGATGAGGCTGAGCAACAGCTTTCCAAGCTAGCTATTTCTGGCTGCGTGCTATCTGCAGACGTTCACATTTTCAGAGCAGGGCTACCGGAGACGCCCGCTACGGACCACCTAAGATACATTTGAAGTTTGAGGTTGCAAGACAAGCAAGCAGCCCCAGTCTCTGTGCCTCTGTGCGAGCAGTGTCATGGGCAGATGAGGCTGAGCAACAGCTTTCCAGGCTAGCTCTTTCTGCCTGCGAGCTATTTGCAGACGTTCGCTTTTTCGGAGCAGGGCTGACGGAGGCATCCGGCACAGACCATCTAAGATACGTTTGAAGTTTGAGGTTGCAAGACAAGCAAGCATCCCCAGTCTCTGTGCCTCTGTGCGACCAGTGCCATGAACATATGAAGCCGAGCAACAGCTTTCCAGGCTAGCTCTTTCTGGCTGCGAGCTATCTGCAGACGTTCGCATTTTCGGAGCATGGCTGCCGGAAGCTTCTGGCACGGTCCACCTAAGATACGTTTGAAGTTTGAGGGGGCAAGACAAGCAAGCAGCCCCAGTCTCTGTGCCTCTGTGTGAGCAGTGCCATGGGCAGATGAGGCTGAGCAACAGCTTTCCAGGCTAGCTCTTTCTGGCTGCGAGCTATCTGCAGACGTTCGCATTTTCGAAGCAGAGCTGCTGGAGACCCCCTGCACGGACCCCCAAAGATACGTTTGACATCTGATGTGGCAAGACAAGCTAGCAGCCCCAGTCTCTGTGCCACTGTGCGAGCAGTGCCATGAGCAGATGAGGCTGAGCAACAGCTTTCCAGGCTAGCTCTTTCTGGCTGCGAGCTATCTGCAGACGTTCGAATTTTCAGAGCAGGGCTGCCGGATGCGGAGGGCACCGACCGCCTAAGCTACGTTTGAAGTCTGAGGTGGCAAGACAAGCAAGCAGCCACAGTCTCTGTGCCTCTGTGCGAGCAGTGCCATGGGCAGATGAGGCTGAGCAACAGCTTTCCAAGCTAGCTCTTTCTGACTGCGAGCTATCTGCAGACGTTCGCATTTTCAGAGCAGGGCTGCTGGAGGCCCCCTGCACGGACCCAAAAATATACGTTTGACATTTGAGGTGGCAAGACAAGCAAGCAGCCCCAGTCTCTGTGCCTCTGTGCGAGCAGCGCCATGGGCAGATGAGGCTGAGCAAGAGCTTTCCAGGCTATCTATTTCTGGCTGCGTGCTATCTGCAGACGTTCACATTTTCAGAGCAGGGCTACCGGAGACGCCCGGTACGGACCACCTAAGATACATTTGAAGTTTGAGGTTGCAAGACAAGCAAGCAGCCCCAGTCTCTGTGCCTCTGTGCGAGCAGTGCCATGGGCAGATGAGGCTGAGCAACAGCTTTCCAGGCTAGCTCTTTCTGGCTGCGAGCTATCTGCAGACGTTCGCATTTTCGAAGCAGGGCTGCTGGAGGCCCCCTGCACGGACCCCCAAAGATACGTTTGACATTTGAGGTGGCAAGACAAGCAAGCAGCCCCAGTCTCTGTGCCTCTGTGCGAGCAGTGCCATGGGCAGATGAGGCTGAGCAACAGCTTTCCAGGCTAGCTTTTTCTGTCTGCCAGCTATCTGCAGACGTTCGCTTTTTCGGAGCAGGGCTGACGGAGGCATCCGGCACAGACCATCTAAGTTACGTTTGAAGTTTGAGGTTGCAAGACAAGAAAGAAGCCCCAGTCTCTGTGCCTCTGTGCGACCATTGCCATGAACATATGAAGCCGAGCAACAGCTTTCCAGGCTAGCTCTTTCTGGCTGCGAGCTATCTGCAGACGTTCGCATTTTCGGAGCATGGCTGCCGGAAGCTTCTGGCACGGTCCACCTAAGATACGTTTGAAGTTTGAGGGGGCAAGACAAGCAAGCAGCCCCAGTCTCTGTGCCTCTGTGTGAGCAGTGCCATGGGCAGATGAGGCTGAGCAACAGCTTTCCAGGCTAGCTCTTTCTGGCTGCGAGCTATCTGCAGACGTTCGCATTTTCGAAGCAGAGCTGCTGGAGACCCCCTGCACGGACCCCCAAAGATACGTTTGACATCTGATGTCACAAGACAAGCAAGCAGCCCCAGTCTCTGTGCCACTGTGCGAGCAGTGCCATGGGCAGATGAGGCTGAGCAACAGCTTTCCAGGCTAGCTCTTTCTGGCTGCGATCTATCTGCAGACGTTCGAATTTTCAGAGCAGGGCTGCCGGATGCGGAGGGCACAGACCGCCTAAGCTACGTTTGAAGTCTGAGGTGGCAAGACAAGCAAGCAGCCACAGTCTCTGTGCCTCTGTGCGAGCAGTGCCATGGGCAGATGAGGCTGAGCAAGAGCTTTCTAGGCTAGCTATTTCTGGCTGCGTGCTATCTGCAGACGTTCACATTTTCAGAGCAGGGCTACCGGAGACGCCCGCTACGGACCACCTAAGATACATTTGAAGTTTGAGGTTGCAAGACAAGCAAGCAGCCCCAGTCTCTGTGCCTCTGTGCGAGCAGTGTCATGGGCAGATGAGGCTGAGCAACAGCTTTCCAGGCTAGCTCTTTCTGCCTGCGAGCTATTTGCAGACGTTCGCTTTTTCGGAGCAGGGCTGACGGAGGCATCCGGCACAGACCATCTAAGATACGTTTGAAGTTTGAGGTTGCAAGACAAGCAAGCATCCCCAGTCTCTGTGCCTCTGTGCGACCAGTGCCATGAACATATGAAGCCGAGCAACAGCTTTCCAGGCTAGCTCTTTCTGGCTGCGAGCTATCTGCAGACGTTCGCATTTTCGGAGCATGGCTGCCGGAAGCTTCTGGCACGGTCCACCTAAGATACGTTTGAAGTTTGAGGGGGCAAGACAAGCAAGCAGCCCCAGTCTCTGTGCCTCTGTGTGAGCAGTGCCATGGGCAGATGAGGCTGAGCAACAGCTTTCCAGGCTAGCTCTTTCTGGCTGCGAGCTATCTGCAGACGTTCGCACTTTCGAAGCAGAGCTGCTGGAGACCCCCTGCACGGACCCCCAAAGATACGTTTGACATCCGATGTGGCAAGACAAGCAAGCAGCCCCAGTCTCTGTGCCACTGTGCGAGCAGTGCCATGGGCAGATGAGGCTGAGCAACAGCTTTCCAGGCTAGCTCTTTCTGGCTGCGAGCTATCTGCAGACGTTCGAATTTTCAGAGCAGGGCTGCCGGATGCGGAGGGCACAGACCGCCTAAGCTACGTTTGAAGTCTGAGGTGGCAAGACAAGCAAGCAGCCACAGTCTCTGTGCCTCTGTGCGAGCAGTGCCATGGGCAGATGAGGCTGAGCAAGAGCTTTCTAGGCTAGCTATTTCTGGCTGCGTGCTATCTGCAGACGTTCACATTTTCAGAGCAGGGCTACCGGAGACGCCCGCTACGGACCACCTAAGATACATTTGAAGTTTGAGGTTGCAAGACAAGCAAGCAGCCCCAGTCTCTGTGCCTCTGTGCGAGCAGTGTCATGGGCAGATGAGGCTGAGCAACAGCTTTCCAGGCTAGCTCTTTCTGCCTGCGAGCTATTTGCAGACGTTCGCTTTTTCGGAGCAGGGCTGACGGAGGCATCCGGCACAGACCATCTAAGATACGTTTGAAGTTTGAGGTTGCAAAACAAGCAAGCATCCCCAGTCTCTGTGCCTCTGTGCGACCAGTGCCATGAACATATGAAGCCGAGCAACAGCTTTCCAGGCTAGCTCTTTCTGGCTGCGAGCTATCTGCAGACGTTCGCATTTTCGGAGCATGGCTGCCGGAAGCTTCTGGCACGGTCCACCTAAGATACGTTTGAAGTTTGAGGGGGCAAGACAAGCAAGCAGCCCCAGTCTCTGTGCCTCTGTGTGAGCAGTGCCATGGGCAGATGAGGCTGAGCAACAGCTTTCCAGGCTAGCTCTTTCTGGCTGCGAGCTATCTGCAGACGTTCGCACTTTCGAAGCAGAGCTGCTGGAGACCCCCTGCACGGACCCCCAAAGATACGTTTGACATCCGATGTGGCAAGACAAGCAAGCAGCCCCAGTCTCTGTGCCACTGTGCGAGCAGTGCCATGGGCAGATGAGGCTGAGCAACAGCTTTCCAGGCTACCTCTTTCTGGCTGCGAGCTATCTGCAGACGTTCGCATTTTCGGAGCAGGGCTGCCGGATGCGGAGGGCACAGACCGCCTAAGCTACGTTTGAAGTCTGAGGTGGCAAGACAAGCAAGCAGCCACAGTCTCTGTGCCTCTGTGCGAGCAGTGCCATGGGCAGATGAGGCTGAGCAACAGCTTTCCAAGCTAGCTCTTTCTGACTGCGAGCTATCTGCAGACGTTCGCATTTTCAGAGCAGGGCTGCTGGAGGCACCCTGCACGGACCCAAAAATATACGTTTGACATTTGAGGTGGCAAGACAAGCAAGCAGCCCCAGTCTCTGTGCCTCTGTGCGAGCAGCGCCATGGGCAGATGAGGCTGAGCAAGAGCTTTCCAGGCTAACTATTTCTGGCTGCGTGCTATCTGCAGACGTTCACATTTTCAGAGCAGGGCTACCGGAGACGCCCGGTACGGACCACCTAAGATACATTTGAAGTTTGAGGTTGCAAGACAAGCAAGCAGCCCCAGTCTCTGTGCCTCTGTGCGAGCAGTGCCATGGGCAGATGAGGCTGAGCAACAGCTTTCCAGGCTAGCTCTTTCTGGCTGCGAGCTATCTGCAGACGTTCGCATTTTCGAAGCAGGGCTGCTGGAGGCCCCCTGCACGGACCCCCAAAGATACGTTTGACATTTGAGGTGGCAAGACAAGCAAGCAGCCCCAGTCTCTGTGCCTCTGTGCGAGCAGTGCCATGGGCAGATGAGGCTGAGCAACAGCTTTCCAGGCTAGCTTTTTCTGTCTGCCAGCTATCTGCAGACGTTCGCTTTTTCGGAGCAGGGCTGACGGAGGCATCCGGCACAGACCATCTAAGTTACGTTTGAAGTTTGAGGTTGCAAGACAAGAAAGAAGCCCCAGTCTCTGTGCCTCTGTGCGACCAGTGCCATGAACATATGAAGCCGAGCAACAGCTTTCCAGGCTAGCTCTTTCTGGCTGCGAGCTATCTGCAGACGTTCGCATTTTCGGAGCATGGCTGCCGGAAGCTTCTGGCACGGTCCACCTAAGATACGTTTGAAGTTTGAGGGGGCAAGACAAGCAAGCAGCCCCAGTCTCTGTGCCTCTGTGTGAGCAGTGCCATGGGCAGATGAGGCTGAGCAACAGCTTTCCAGGCTAGCTCTTTCTGGCTGCGAGCTATCTGCAGACGTTCGCATTTTCGAAGCAGAGCTGCTGGAGACCCCCTGCACGGACCCCCAAAGATACGTTTGACATCTGATGTGGCAAGACAAGCTAGCAGCCCCAGTCTCTGTGCCACTGTGCGAGCAGTGCCATGGGCAGATGAGGCTGAGCAACAGCTTTCCAGGCTAGCTCTTTCTGGCTGCGAGCTATCTGCAGACGTTCGAATTTTCAGAGCAGGGCTGCCGGATGCGGAGGGCACCGACCGCCTAAGCTACGTTTGAAGTCTGAGGTGGCAAGACAAGCAAGCAGCCACAGTCTCTGTGCCTCTGTGCGAGCAGTGCCATGGGCAGATGAGGCTGAGCAACAGCTTTCCAAGCTAGCTCTTTCTGACTGCGAGCTATCTGCAGACGTTCGCATTTTCAGAGCAGGGCTGCTGGAGGCCCCCTGCACGGACCCAAAAATATACGTTTGACATTTGAGGTGGCAAGACAAGCAAGCAGCCCCAGTCTCTGTGCCTCTGTGCGAGCAGCGCCATGGGCAGATGAGGCTGAGCAAGAGCTTTCCAGGCTATCTATTTCTGGCTGCGTGCTATCTGCAGACGTTCACATTTTCAGAGCAGGGCTACCGGAGACGCCCGGTACGGACCACCTAAGATACATTTGAAGTTTGAGGTTGCAAGACAAGCAAGCAGCCCCAGTCTCTGTGCCTCTGTGCGAGCAGTGCCATGGGCAGATGAGGCTGAGCAACAGCTTTCCAGGCTAGCTCTTTCTGGCTGCGAGCTATCTGCAGACGTTCGCATTTTCGAAGCAGGGCTGCTGGAGGCCCCCTGCACGGACCCCCAAAGATACGTTTGACATTTGAGGTGGCAAGACAAGCAAGCAGCCCCAGTCTCTGTGCCTCTGTGCGAGCAGTGCCATGGGCAGATGAGGCTGAGCAACAGCTTTCCAGGCTAGCTTTTTCTGTGTGCCAGCTATCTGCAGACGTTCGCTTTTTCGGAGCAGGGCTGACGGAGGCATCCGGCACAGACCATCTAAGTTACGTTTGAAGTTTGAGGTTGCAAGACAAGAAAGAAGCCCCAGTCTCTGTGCCTCTGTGCGACCATTGCCATGAACATATGAAGCCGAGCAACAGCTTTCCAGGCTAGCTCTTTCTGGCTGCGAGCTATCTGCAGACGTTCGCATTTTCGTAGCATGGCTGCCGGAAGCTTCTGGCACGGTCCACCTAAGATACGTTTGAAGTTTGAGGGGGCAAGACAAGCAAGCAGCCCCAGTCTCTGTGCCTCTGTGTGAGCAGTGCCATGGGCAGATGAGGCTGAGCAACAGCTTTCCAGGCTAGCTCTTTCTGGCTGCGAGCTATCTGCAGACGTTCGCATTTTCGAAGCAGAGCTGCTGGAGACCCCCTGCACGGACCCCCAAAGATACGTTTGACATCTGATGTGGCAAGACAAGCAAGCAGCCCCAGTCTCTGTGCCACTGTGCGAGCAGTGCCATGGGCAGATGAGGCTGAGCAACAGCTTTCCAGGCTAGCTCTTTCTGGCTGCGAGCTATCTGCAGACGTTCGAATTTTCAGAGCAGGGCTGCCGGATGCGGAGGGCACCGACCGCCTAAGCTACGTTTGAAGTCTGAGGTGGCAAGACAAGCAAGCAGCCACAGTCTCTGTGCCTCTGTGCGAGCAGTGCCATGGGCAGATGAGGCTGAGCAACAGCTTTCCAAGCTAGCTCTTTCTGACTGCGAGCTATCTGCAGACGTTCGCATTTTCAGAGCAGGGCTGCTGGAGGCCCCCTGCACGGACCCAAAAATATACGTTTGACATTTGAGGTGGCAAGACAAGCAAGCAGCCCCAGTCTCTGTGCCTCTGTGCGAGCAGCGCCATGGGCAGATGAGGCTGAGCAAGAGCTTTCCAGGCTATCTATTTCTGGCTGCGTGCTATCTGCAGACGTTCACATTTTCAGAGCAGGGCTACCGGAGACGCCCGGTACGGACCACCTAAGATACATTTGAAGTTTGAGGTTGCAAGACAAGCAAGCAGCCCCAGTCTCTGTGCCTCTGTGCGAGCAGTGCCATGGGCAGATGAGGCTGAGCAACAGCTTTCCAGGCTAGCTCTTTCTGGCTGCGAGCTATCTGCAGACGTTCGCATTTTCGAAGCAGGGCTGCTGGAGGCCCCCTGCACGGACCCCCAAAGATACGTTTGACATTTGAGGTGGCAAGACAAGCAAGCAGCCCCAGTCTCTGTGCCTCTGTGCGAGCAGTGCCATGGGCAGATGAGGCTGAGCAACAGCTTTCCAGGCTAGCTTTTTCTGTCTGCCAGCTATCTGCAGACGTTCGCTTTTTCGGAGCAGGGCTGACGGAGGCATCCGGCACAGACCATCTAAGTTACGTTTGAAGTTTGAGGTTGCAAGACAAGAAAGAAGCCCCAGTCTCTGTGCCTCTGTGCGACCATTGCCATGAACATATGAAGCCGAGCAACAGCTTTCCAGGCTAGCTCTTTCTGGCTGCGAGCTATCTGCAGACGTTCGCATTTTCGTAGCATGGCTGCCGGAAGCTTCTGGCACGGTCCACCTAAGATACGTTTGAAGTTTGAGGGGGCAAGACAAGCAAGCAGCCCCAGTCTCTGTGCCTCTGTGTGAGCAGTGCCATGGGCAGATGAGGCTGAGCAACAGCTTTCCAGGCTAGCTCTTTCTGGCTGCGAGCTATCTGCAGACGTTCGCATTTTCGAAGCAGAGCTGCTGGAGACCCCCTGCACGGACCCCCAAAGATACGTTTGACATCTGATGTGGCAAGACAAGCAAGCAGCCCCAGTCTCTGTGCCACTGTGCGAGCAGTGCCATGGGCAGATGAGGCTGAGCAACAGCTTTCCAGGCTAGCTCTTTCTGGCTGCGATCTATCTGCAGACGTTCGAATTTTCAGAGCAGGGCTGCCGGATGCGGAGGGCACAGACCGCCTAAGCTACGTTTGAAGTCTGAGGTGGCAAGACAAGCAAGCAGCCACAGTCTCTGTGCCTCTGTGCGAGCAGTGCCATGGGCAGATGAGGCTGAGCAAGAGCTTTCTAGGCTAGCTATTTCTGGCTGCGTGCTATCTGCAGACGTTCACATTTTCAGAGCAGGGCTACCGGAGACGCCCGGTACGGACCACCTAAGATACATTTGAAGTTTGAGGTTGCAAGACAAGCAAGCAGCCCCAGTCTCTGTGCCTCTGTGCGAGCAGTGCCATGGGCAGATGAAACCGAGCAACAGCTTTCCAGGCTAGCTCTTTCTGGCTGCGATCTATCTGCAGACTTTCGCATTTTCAGAGCAGGACTGCTGGAGGCCCCCTGCACGGACTCCCAAAGAAACGTTTGAAGTTTGAGGGGACAAGACAAGCAAGCAGCCCCAGTCTCTGTGCCTCTGTGCGAGCAGTGCCATGGGCAGATGAGGCTGAGCAACAGCTTTCCAGGCTAGCTCTTTCTGCCTGCGACCTATCTGCAGACGTTCACATTTTCAGAGCAGCGCTGCCGGAGGCGGAGGGCACAGACCACCTAAGCTACGTTTTAAGTCTGAGGTGGCAAGACAAGCAAGCAGCCACAGTCTCTGTGCCTCTGTGCGAGGAGTGCCATGGGCAGATGAGGCTGAGCAACAGCTTTCCAGGCTAGCTCTTTCTGGCTGCGATCCATCTGCAGACGTTCGCATTTTCGAAGCAGGGCTGCTGGAGGCCCCCTGCACGGACCCCCAAAGATACGTTTGACATTTGAGGTGGCAAGACAAGCAAGCAGCCCCAGTCTCTGTGCCTCTGTGCGAGCAGTGCCATGGGCAGATGAGGCTGAGCAACAGCTTTCCAGGCTAGCTTTTTCTGTCTGCCAGCTATCTGCAGAGGTTCGCTTTTTCGGAGCAGGGCTGACGGAGGCATCCGGCACAGACCATCTAAGTTACGTTTGAAGTTTGAGGTTGCAAGACAAGCAAGAAGCCCCAGTCTCTGTGCCTCTGTGCGACCAGTTCCATGAACATATGAAGCCGAGCAACAGCTTTCCAGGCTAGCTCTTTCTGGCTGCGAGCTATCTGCAGACGTTCGCATTTTCGGAGCAGGGCTGCCGGAAGCTTCTGGCACGGTCCACCTAAGATACTTTTGAAGTTTGAGGGGGCAAGACAAGCAAGCAGCCCCAGTCTCTGTGCCTCTGTGTGAGCAGTGCCATGGGCAGATGAGGCTGAGCAACAGCTTTCCAGGCTAGCTCTTTCTGACTGCGAGCTATCTGCAGACGTTCGCATTTTCGGAGCAGGGCTGACGGAGGAATCCGGCACAGACCATCTAAGTTACGTTTGAAGTTCGCGGGGGCAAAACAAGAAATCAACCCTAGTCTCTGTGCCTCTGTGCGAGCAGTACAATGGGCAGATGAGGCTGAGCAACAGCTTTCCAGGCTAGCTCTTTCTGGCTGCGAGCTATCTGCAGACGTTCGCATTTTCAGAGCAGGGGTGCTAGAGGCCCTATGCACGGACCCCCTAAGCTACGTTTGAAGTTTGAGGTGGAAGACAAGCAAGCAGCCCCAGTCTCTGTGCCTCTGTGCGAGCAGTGCCATGAGCAGATGAGGCTGAGCAACAGCTTTCAAGGCTAGCTCTTTCTGGCTGCGAGCTATCTGCAGACGTTCGCATTTTCAGAGCAGGAGTGCTAGAGGCCCCATGCACGGACCACCTAAGGTATATTTGAAGTTTGAGCTTGCAAGACAAGAAAGCAGCCCCAGTCTCTGTGCCTCTGTGCTAGCAGTGCCATGAACAGATGAAGCCGAGCAACAGCTTTTTCAGGCTAGCTTTTTCTGACTGCGAGCTATCTGCAGACGTTCGCATTTTCAGAGCAGGGCTGCTGGAGGCCCCCTGCACGGATCCAAAAAGATACGTTTGACATTTGAGGTGGCAAGACAAGCAAGCAGCCCCAGTCTCTGTGCCTCTGTGCGAGCAGTGCCATGAACATATGAAGCCGAGCAACAGCTTTCCAGGCTAGCTCTTTCTGGCTGCGAGCTATCTGCAGACGTTCGCATTTTCAGAGCAGGGGTGCTAGAGGCCTCATGCACGGACCACCCAAGCGACGTTTGAAGTTTGAGGTGGCAAGACAAGCAAGCAGCCCCAGTCTCTGTGCCTCTGTGCGAGCAGTGCCATGGGCAGATGAGGCTGAGCAACAGCTTTCCAGGCTAGCTTTTTCTGTCTGCCAGCTATCTGCAGACGTTCGCTTTTTCGGAGCAGGGCTGACGGAGAAATCCGGCACAGACCATCTAAGTTACGTTTGAAGTTTGAGGTTGCAAGACAAGAAAGCAGCCCCAGTCTCTGTGCCTCTGTGCGACCAGTGCCATGAACATATGAAGCCGAGCAACAGCTTTCCAGGCTAGCTCTTTCTGGCTGCGAGCTATCTGCAGACGTTCGCATTTTCGGAGCAGGGCTGCCGGAAACTTCTGGCACGGTCCACCTAAGATACGTTTGAAGTTTGATGTGGCAAGACAAGCAAGCAGCCCCAGTCTCTGTGCCTCTGTGTGAGCAGTGCCATGGGCAGATGAGGCTGAGCAACAGCTTTCCAGGCTAGCTCTTTCTGGCTGCGAGCTATCTGCAGACGTTCGCATTTTCGAAGCAGAGCTGCTGGAGACCCCCTGCACGGACCCCCAAAGATACGTTTGACATCTGATGTGGCAAGACAAGCAAGCAGCCCCAGTCTCTGTGCCTCTGTGCGAGCAGTGCCATGGGCAGATGAGGCTGAGCAACAGCTTTCCAGGCTAGCTCTTTCTGGCTGCGAGCTATCTGCAGACGTTCGCATTTTCAGAGCAGCGCTGCCGGAGGCGGAGAGCACAGACCACCTAAGCTACGTTTGAAGTCTGAGGTGGCAAGACAAGCAAGCAGCCCCAGTCTCTGTGCCTCTGTGCGAGCAGTGCCATGGGCAGATGAGGCTGAGCAACAGCTTTCCAGGCTAGCTCTTTCTGGCTGCGAGCTATCTGCAGACGTTGGCATTTTCGAAGCAGGGCTGCTGGAGGCCCCCTGCACGGACCCCCAAAGATACGTTTGACATTTGATGTGGCAAGACAAGCAAGCAGCCCCAGTCTCTGTGCCTCTGTGCGAGCAGTGCCATGGGCAGATGAGGCTGAGCAACAGCTTTCCAGGCTAGCTCTTTCTGGCTGCGAGCTATCTGCAGACGTTCGCATTTTCGAAGCAGGGCTGACGGAGGAATCCGGCACAGACCATGTAAGTTACGGTTGAAGTTCGCGGGGGCAAAACAAGAAATCAACCCTAGTCTCTGTGCCTCTGTGCGAGCAGTGCCATGAGCAGATGAAGCCGAGCAACAGCTTTCCAGGCTAGCTCTTTCTGGCTGCGATCTATCTGCAGACTTTCGCATTTTCAGAGCAGGGCTGCTGGAGGCCCTTTGCACGGACCCCCAAAGATACGTTTGACATTTGAGGTGGCAAGACAAGCAAGCAGCCCCAGTCTCTGTGCCTCTGTGCTAGCAGTGCCATGAGCAGATGAAGCCGAGCAACAGCTTTCCAGGCTAGCTCTTTCTGGCTGCGATCCATCTGCAGACTTTCGCATTTTCAGAGCAGGGCTCCTGGAGGCCCCCTGCATGGACCCCCAAAGATACGTTTGAATTTTGAGGTGGCAAGACAAGCAAGCAGCCCCAGTCTCTGTGTCACTGTGCGAGCAGTGCCATGGGCAGATGAGGCTGAGCAACAGCTTTCCAGGCTAGCTCTTTCTGGCTGCCAGCTATCTGCAGACGTTCACTTTTTCGGAGCAGGGCTGCCGGAAGCTTCTGGCACGGTCCACCTAAGATACGTTTGAAGTTTGAGGAGGGAAAGACAAGCAAGCAGCCCCAGTCTCTGTGCCTCTGTGTGAGCAGTGCCATGGGCAGATGAGGCTGAGCAACAGCTTTCCAGGCTAGCTCTTTCTGGCTGCGAGCTATCTGCAGACGTTCGCATTTTCAGAGCAGGGGTGCTAGAGGCCCCATGCACGGACCCCCTAAGCTACGTTTGAAGTTTGAGGTGGAAGACAAGCAAGCAGCCCCAGTCTCTGTGCCTCTGTGCGAGCAGTGCCATGAGCAGATGAGGCTGAGCAACAGCTTTCCAGGCTAGCTCTTTCTGGCTGCGAGCTATCTGCAGACGTTCGCATTTTCAGGGCAGGAGTGCTAGAGGCCCCATGCACGGACCACCTAAGGTATATTTGAAGTTTGAGCTTGCAAGACAAGAAAGCAGCCCCAGTCTCTGTGCCTCTGTGCTAGCAGTGCCATGAGCAGATGGAGCCGAGCAACAGCTTTCCAGGCTAGCTCTTTCTGGCTGCGATCTATCTGCAGACTTTCGCATTTTCAGAGCAGGGCTGCTGGAGGCCCTTTGCAAGGACCCCCAAAGATACGTTTGACATTTGAGGTGGCAAGACAAGCAAGCAGCCCCAGTCTCTGTGCCTCTGTGCTAGCAGTGCCATGAGCAGATGAAGCCGAGCAACAGCTTTCCAGACTAGCTCTTTCTGGCTGCGATCCATCTGCAGACTTTCGCATTTTCAGAGCAGGGCTCCTGGAGGCCCCCTGCACGGACCCCCAAAGATACGTTTGAATTTTGAGGGGGCAAGACAAGCAAGCAGCCCCAGTCTCTGTGCCTCTGTGCGAGCAGTGCCATGGGCAGATGAGGCTGAGCAACAGCTTTCCAGGCTAGCTTTTTCTGTCTGCCAGCTATCTGCAGACGTTCGCTTTTTCGGAGCAGGGCTGACGGAGGCATCCGGCACAGACCATCTAAGTTACGTTTGAAGTTTGAGGTTGCAAGACAAGAAAGAAGCCCCAGTCTCTGTGCCTCTGTGCGACCAGTGCCATGAACATATGAAGCCGAGCAACAGCTTTCCAGGCTAGCTCTTTCTGGCTGCGAGCTATCTGCAGACGTTCGCATTTTCGGAGCAGGGCTGCCGGAAGCTTCTGGCAAGGTCCACCTAAGATACGTTTGAAGTTTGAGGGGGCAAGACAAGCAAGCAGCCCCAGTCTCTGTGCCTCTGTGCGAGCAGCGCCATGGGCAGATGAGGCTGAGCAAGAGCTTTCCAGGCTAGCTCTTTCTGGCTGCGAGCTATCTGCAGACGTTCGCATTTTCGAAGCAGAGCTGCTGGAGACCCCCTGCACGGACCCCCAAATATACGTTTGACATCTGATGTGGCAAGACAAGCAAGCATCCCCAGTCTCTGTGCCTCTGTGCGAGCAGTGCCATGGGCAGATGAGGCTGAGCAACAGCTTTCCAGGCTAGCTCTTTCTGGCTGCGAGCTATCTGCAGACGTTCGCATTTTCAGAGCAGCGCTGCCGGAGGCGGAGGGCACAGACCACCTAAGCTACGTTTGAAGTCTGAGGTGGCAAGACAAGCAAGCAGCCCCAGTCTCTGTGCCTCTGTGCGAGCAGTGCCATGGGCAGATGAGGCTGAGCAACAGCTTTCCAGGCTAGCTCTTTCTGGCTGCGATCTATCTGCAGACGTTCGTATTTTCAGAGCAGGGCTGCCGGATGCGGAGGGTACAGACCGCCTAAGCTACGTTTGAAGTCTGAGGTGGCAAGACAAGCAAGCAGCCACAGTCTCTGTGCCTCTGTGCGAGCAGTGCCATGGGCAGATGAGGCTGAGCAACAGCTTTCCAGGCTAGCTTTTTCTGCCTGCCAGCTATCTGCAGACGTTCGCTTTTTCGGAGCAGGGCTGACGGAGAAATCCGGCACAGACCATCTAAGTTACGTTTGAAGTTTGAGGTTGCAAGACAAGAAAGCAGCCCCAGTCTCTGTGCCTCTGTGCGACCAGTGCCATGAACATATGAAGCCGAGCAACAGCTTTCCAGGCTAGCTCTTTCTGGCTGCGAGCTATCTGCAGACGTTCGCATTTTCGGAGCAGGGCTGCCGGAAACTTCTGGCACGGTCCACCTAAGATACGTTTGACATTTGATGTGGCAAGACAAGCAAGCAGCCCCAGTCTCTGTGCCTCTGTGCGAGCAGTGCCATGGGCAGATGAGGCTGAGCAACAGCTTTCCAGGCTAGCTCTTTCTGGCTGCGAGCTATCTGCAGACGTTCGCATTTTCGAAGCAGGGCTGACGGAGGAATCCGGCACAGACCATGTAAGTTACGGTTGAAGTTCGCGGGGGCAAAACAAGAAATCAACCCTAGTCTCTGTGCCTCTGTGCGAGCAGTGCCATGGGCAGATGAGGCTGAGCAACAGCTTTCCAGGCTAGCTCTTTCTGGCTGCGAGCTATCTGCAGACGTTCGCATTTTCAGAGCAGGGGTGCTAGAGGCCCCCTGCACGGACCCCCTAAGGTATGTTTGAAGTTTGAGGTGGAAGACAAGCAAGCAGCCCCAGTCTCTGTGCCTCTGTGCGAGCAGTGCCATGAGCAGATGAGGCTGAGCAACAGCTTTCCAGGCTAGCTCTTTCTGGCTGCGAGCTATCTGCAGACGTTCGCGTTTTCAGAGCAGGAGTGCTAGAGGCCCCATGCACGGACCACCAAAGGTATATTTGAAGTTTGAGCTTGCAAGACAAGAAAGCAGCCCCAGTCTCTGTGCCTCTGTGCTAGCAGAGCCATGAGCAGATGAAGCCGAGCAACAGCTTTCCAGGCTAGCTCTTTCTGGCTGCGATCTATCTGCAGACTTTCGCATTTTCAGAGCAGGGCTGCTGGAGGCCCTTTGCACGGACCCCCAAAGATACGTTTGACATTTGAGGTGGCAAGACAAGCAAGCAGCCCCAGTCTCTGTGCCTCTGTGCTAGCAGTGCCATGAGCAGATGAAGCCGAGCAACAGCTTTCCAGGCTAGCTCTTTCTGGCTGCGATCCATCTGCAGACGTTCGCATTTTCAGAGCAGGGCTCCTGGAGGCCCCCTGCACGGACCCCCAAAGATACGTTTGAATTTTGAGGGGGCAAGACAAGCAAGCAGCCCCAGTCTCTGTGTCACTGTGCGAGCAGTGCCATGGGCAGATGAGGCTGAGCAACAGCTTTCCAGGCTAGCTCTTTCTGGCTGCCAGCTATCTGCAGACGTTCACTTTTTCGGAGCAGGGCTGCCGGAAGCTTCTGGCACGGTCCACCTAAGATACGTTTGAAGTTTGAGTTGACAAGACAAGCAAGCAGCCCCAGTCTCTGTGCCTCTGTGTGAGCAGTGCCATGGGCAGATGAGGCTGAGCAACAGCTTTCCAGGCTAGCTCTTTCTGGCTGCGAGCTATCTGCAGACGTTCGCATTTTCAGAGCAGGGGTGCTAGAGGCCCCATGCACGGACCCCCTAAGCTACGTTTGAAGTTTGAGGTGGAAGACAAGCAAGCAGCCCCAGTCTCTGTGCCTCTGTGCGAGCAGTGCCATGAGCAGATGAGGCTGAGCAACAGCTTTCCAGGCTAGCTCTTTCTGGCTGCGATCCATCTGCAGACTTTCGCATTTTCAGAGCAGGGCTCCTGGAGGCCCCCTGCACGGACCCCCAAAGATACGTTTTAATTTTGAGGGGGCAAGACAAGCAAGCAGCCCCAGTCTCTGTGCCTCTGTGCGAGCAGTGCCATGGGCAGATGAGGCTGAGCAACAGCTTTCCAGGCTAGCTTTTTCTGTCTGCCAGCTATCTGCATACGTTCGCTTTTTCGGAGCAGGGCTGACGGAGGCATACGGCACAGACCATCTAAGTTACGTTTGAAGTTTGAGGTTGCAAGACAAGAAAGAAGCCCCAGTCTCTGTGCCTCTGTGCGACCAGTGCCATGAACATATGAAGCCGAGCAACAGCTTTCCAGGCTAGCTCTTTCTGGCTGCGAGCTATCTGCAGACGTTCGCATTTTCGGAGCATGGCTGCCGGAAGCTTCTGGCACGGTCCACCTAAGATACGTTTGAAGTTTGAGGGGGCAAGACAAGCAAGCAGCCCCAGTCTCTGTGCCTCTGTGTGAGCAGTGCCATGGGCAGATGAGGCTGAGCAACAGCTTTCCAGGCTAGCTCTTTCTGGCTGCGAGCTATCTGCAGACGTTCGCATTTTCGAAGCAGAGCTGCTGGAGACCCCCTGCACGGACCCCCAAAGATACGTTTGACATCTGATGTGGCAAGACAAGCAAGCAGCCCCAGTCTCTGTGCCACTGTGCGAGCAGTGCCATGGGCAGATGAGGCTGAGCAACAGCTTTCCAGGCTAGCTCTTTCTGGCTGCGATCTATCTGCAGACGTTCGAATTTTCGAAGAAGGGCTGCCGGATGCGGAGGGTACAGACCGCCTAAGCTACGTTTGAAGTCTGAGGTGGCAAGACAAGCAAGCAGCCACAGTCTCTGCGCCTCTGTGCGAGCAGTGCCATGGGCAGATGAGGCTGAGCAACAGCTTTCCAGGCTAGCTCTTTCTGACTGCGAGCTATCTGCAGACGTTCGCATTTTCAGAGCAGGGCTGCTGGAGGCCCCCTGCACGGACCCAAAAAGATACGTTTGACATTTGAGGTGGCAAGACAAGCAAGCAGCCACAGTCTCTGTGCCTCTGTGCGAGCAGTGCCATGAACATATGAAGCCGAGCAACAGCTTTCCAGGCTAGCTCTTTCTGGCTGCGAGCTATCTGCAGACGTTCGCATTTTCAGAGCAGGGGTGCTAGAGGCCTCATGCACGGACCACCCAAGCTACGTTTGAAGTTTGAGTTTGCAAGACAAGCAAGCAGCCCCAGTCTCTGTGCCTCTGTGCGAGCAGTGCCATGGGCAGATGAGGCTGAGCATCAGCTTTCCAGGCTAGCTCTTTCTGGCTGCGAGCTATCTGCAGACGTTCGCGTTTTCAGAGCAGGGGTGCTAGAGGCCCCATGCACGGACCCCCAAAGATACGTTTGACATTTGAGGTGGCAAGACAAGCAAGCAGCCCCAGTCTCTGTGCCTCTGTGCGAGCAGTGCCATGGGCAGATGAGGCTGAGCAACAGCTTTCCAGGCTAGCTTTTTCTGTCTGCCAGCTATCTGCAGACGTTCGCTTTTTCGGAGCAGGGCTGACGGAGGCATCCGGCACAGACCATCTAAGTTACGTTTGAAGTTTGAGGTTGCAAGACAATAAAGCAGCCCCAGTCTCTGTGCCTCTGTGCGACCAGTGCCATGAACATATGAAGCCGAGCAACAGCTTTCCAGGCTAGCTCTTTCTGGCTGCGAGCTATCTGCAGACGTTCGCATTTTCGGAGCAGGGCTGCCGGAAACTTCTGGCACGGTCCACCTAAGATACGTTTGAAGTTTGAGGAACAAGACAAGCAAGCAGCCCCAGTCTCTGTGCCTCTGTGTGAGCAGTGCCATGGGCAGATGAGGCTGAGCAACAGCTTTCCAGGCTAGCTCTTTCTGGCTGCGAGCTATCTGCAGACGTTCGCATTTTCGAAGCATAGCTGCTGGAGACCCCCTGCACGGACCCCCAAAGATACGTTTGACATCTGATGTGGCAAGACAAGCAAGCAGCCCCAGTCTCTGTGCCTCTGTGCGAGCAGTGCCATGGGCAGATGAGGCTGAGCAACAGCTTTCCAGGCTAGCTCTTTCTGCCTGCGAGCTATCTGCAGATATTCGCATTTTCGAAGCAGGGCTGACGGAGGAATCCGGCACAGACCATCTAAGTTACGTTTGAAGTTCGCGGGGGCAAGACAAGTTATCAACCCAAGTCCCTGTGCCTCTGTGCAAGCAGTGCCATGGGCAGATGAGGCTGAGCAACAGCTTTCCAGGCTAGCTCTTTCTGGCTGCGAGCTATCTGCAGACGTTCGCATTTTCAGAGCAGCGCTGCCGGAGGCGGAGGGCACAGACCACCTAAGCTACGTTTGAAGTCTGAGGTGGCAAGACAAGCAAGCAGCCCCAGTCTCTGTGCCTCTGTGCGAGCAGTGCCATGGGCAGATGAGGCTGAGCAACAGCTTTCCAGGCTAGCTCTTTCTGGCTGCGAGCTATCTGCAGACGTTGGCATTTTCGAAGCAGGGCTTCTGGAGGCCCCCTGCACGGACCCCCAAAGATACGTTTGAAGTTTGAGGTGGAAGACAAGCAAGCAGCCCCAGTCTCTGTGCCTCTGTGCGAGCAGTGCCATGGGCAGATGAGGCTGAGCAACAGCTTTCCAGGCTAGCTTTTTCTGCCTGCCAGCTATCTGCAGACGTTCGCTTTTTCGGAGCAGGGCTGACGGAGGCATCCGGCACAGACCATCTAAGTTACGTTTGAAGTTTGAGGGCGCAAGACAAGCAAGCAGCCCCAGTCTCTGTGCCTCTGTGCGAGCAGTGCCATGAACATATGAAGCCGAGCAACAGCTTTCCAGGCTAGCTCTTTCTGGCTGCGAGCTATCTGCAGACGTTCGCATTTTCAGAGCAGGGGTGCTAGAGGCCCCATGCACGGACCACCCAAGCTACGTTTGAAGTTTGAGGTGGCAAGATAAGCAAGCAGTCCCAGTCTCTGTGCCTCTGTGCGAGCAGTGCCATGGGCAGATGAGGCTGAGCAACAGCTTTCCAGGCTAGCTCTTTCTGGCTGCGAGCTATCTGCAGACGTTCGCGTTTTCAGAGCAGGGGTGCTAGAGGCCCCATGCACGGACCCCCAAAGATACGTTTGACATTTGAGGTGGCAAGACAAGCAAGCAGCCCCAGTCTCTGTGCCTCTGTGCGAGCAGTGCAATGGGCAGATGAGGCTGAGCAACAGCTTTCCAGGCTAGCTTTTTCTGTCTGCCAGCTATCTGCAGACGTTCGCTTTTTCGGAGTAGGGCTGACGGAGGTATCCGGCACAGACCATCTAAGTTACGTTTGAAGTTTGAGGTTGCAAGACAAGAAAGCAGCCCCAGTCTCTGTGCCTCTGTGCGACCAGTGCCATGAACATATGAAGCCGAACAACAGCTTTCCAGGCTAGCTCTTTCTGGCTGCGAGCTATCTGCAGACGTTCGCATTTTCGGAGCAGGGCTGCCGGAAGCTTCTGGCACGGTCCACCTAAGATACGTTTGAAGTTTGAGGGGGCAAGACAAGCAAGCAGCCCCAGTCTCTGTGCCTCTGTGTGAGCAGTGCCATGGGCAGATGAGGCTGAGCAACAGCTTTCCAGGCTAGCTCTTTCTGGCTGCGAGCTATCTGCAGACGTTCGCATTTTCGAAGCAGAGCTGCTGGAGACCCCCTGCACGGACCCCCAAAGATACGTTTGACATCTGATGTGGCAAGACAAGCAAGCAGCCCCAGTCTCTGTGCCACTGTGCGAGCAGTGCCATGGGCAGATGAGGCTGAGCAACAGCTTTCCAGGCTAGCTCTTTCTGGCTGCGATCTATCTGCAGACGTTCGAATTTTCAGAGCAGGGCTGCCGGATGCGGAGGGCACAGACCGCCTAAGATACGTTTGAAGTCTGAGGTGGCAAGACAAGCAAGCAGCCACAGTCTCTGTGCCTCTGTGCGAGCAGTGCCATGGGCAGATGAGGCTGAGCAACAGCTTTCCAATCTAGCTCTTTCTGACTGCGTGCTATCTGCAGACGTTCGCATTTTCAGAGCAGGGCTGCTGGAGGCCCCCTGCACGGACCCAAAAAGATACGTTTGACATTTGAGGTGGCAAGACAAGCAAGCAGCCCCAGTCTCTGTGCCTCTGTGCGAGCAGTGCCATGGGCAGATGAGGCTGAGCAACAGCTTTCCAGGCTAGCTTTTTCTGCCTGCCAGCTATCTGCAGACGTTCGCTTTTTCGGAGCAGGGCTGACGGAGAAATCCGGCACAGACCATCTAAGTTACGTTTGAAGTTTGAGGTTGCAAGACAAGCAAGCAGCCCCAGTCTCTGTGCCTCTGTGCGAGCAGTGCCATGAACATATGAAGCCGAGCAACAGCTTTCCAGGCTAGCTCTTTCTGGCTGCGAGCTATCTGCAGACGTTCGCATTTTCAGTGCAGGGGTGCTAGAGGCCTCATGCACGGACCACCCAAGCTACGTTTGAAGTTTGAGGTGGCAAGACAAGCAAGCAGTCCCAGTCTCTGTGCCTCTGTGCGAGCAGTGCCATGGGCAGATGAGGCTGAGCAACAGCTTTCCAGGCTAGCTCTTTCTGGCTGCGAGCTATCTGCAGACGTTCGCGTTTTCAGAGCAGGGGTGCTAGAGGCCCCATGCACGGACCCAAAAAGATACGTTTGACATTTGAGGTGGCAAGACAAGCAAGCAGCCCCAGTCTCTGTGCCTCTGTGCGAGCAGTGCCATGGGCAGATGAGGCTGAGCAACAGCTTTCCAGGCTAGCTTTTTCTGTCTGCCAGCTATCTGCAGACGTTCATTTTTCGGAGCAGGGCTGACGGAGGCATCCGGCACAGACCATCTAAGTTACGTTTGAAGTTTGAGGTGGCAAGACAAGCAAGCAGCCCCAGTCTCTGTGCCTCTGTGCGAGCAGTGCCATGAGCAGATGAGGCTGAGCAACAGCTTTCCAGGCTAGCTCTTTCTGCCTGCGAGCTATCTGCAGACGTTCGCGTTTTCAGAGCAGGGGTGCTAGAGGCCCCATGCACGGACCACCTAAGATATATATGAAGTTTGAGGTTGCAAGACAAGAAAGCAGCCCCAGTCTCTGTGCCTCTGTGCTAGCAGTGCCATGAGCAGATGAAGCCGAGCAAGAGCTTTCCAGGCTAGCTCTTTCTGGCTGCGATCTATCTGCAGACTTTCGCATTTTCAGAGCAGGGCTGCTGGAGGCCCTTTGCACGGACCCCCAAAGATACGTTTGACATTTGAGGTGGCAAGACAAGCAAGCAGCCCCAGTCTCTGTGCCTCTGTGCGAGCAGTGCCATGGGCAGATGAGGCTGAGCAACAGCTTTCCAGGCTAGCTCTTTCTGGCTGCGAGCTATCTGCAGACGTTCTCATTTTCGGAGCAGGGCTGCGTAGGCCCCTGCATGGACACCCAAAGTTACGTTTGAAGTTGAAGGGGGCAAGACAAGCAAGCAGCCACAGTCTCTGTGCCTCTGTGCGAACAGTGGCATGGGCAGATGAGGCTGACAAACAGCTTTCCAGGCTAGCTCTTTCTGGCTGCGAGCTATCTGCAGACGTTCGCATTTTCGGAGCAGGGCTGCCGGAAGCTTCTGGCACGGTCCACCTAAGATATGTTTGAAGTTTGAGGGAGCAAGACAAGCAAGCAGCCCCAGTCTCTGTGCCTCTGTGTGAGCAGCGCCATGGGCAGATGAGACTGAGCAACAGCTTTCCAGGCTAGCTCTTTCTGGCTGCGAGGTATCTGCAGACGTTCGCATTTTCGGAGCAGGGCTGCGTAGCCCCTGCATGGACACCCAAAGTTACGTTTAAAGTTGGAGGTGGCAAGACAAGCAAGCAGCCCCAGTCTCTGTGCCTCTGTACGAGCAGTGCCATGGGCAGATGAGGCTGAGCAACAGCTTCCCAGGCTAGCTATTTCTGGCTGCGATCTATCTGCAGACGTTCACATTTACGGAGCAGGGCTACCGAAGACGCCCGGTACGGACCACCTAAGATACATTTGAAGTTTGAGAGGGCAAGACAAGCAAGCAGCCCCAGTCTCTGTGCCTCTGTGCGAGCAGTGCCATGGGCAGATGAAACCGAGCAACAGCTTTCCAGGCTAGCTCTTTCTGGCTGCGAGCTATCTGCAGACGTTCGCATTTTCGGAGCAGGGCTGACGGAGGAATCCGGCACAGACCATCTAAGTTACGTTTGAAGTTGAAGGGTCAAGACAAGCAAGCAGCCCCAGTCTCTGTGCCTCTGTGCGAGCAGTGCCATGGGCAGATGAGGGTGACAAATAGCTTTCCAGGATAGCTTTTTCTGCCTGCGAGCTATCTGCAGACGTTCGCATTTTCAGAGCAGCGCTGCCGGAGGCGGAGGGCACAGACCACCTAAGCGACGTTTGAAGTCTGAGGTGGCAAGACAAGCAAGCAGCCACAGTCTCTGTTCCCCTGTGCGAGGAGTGCCATGGGCAGATGAGGCTGAGCAACAGCTTTCCAGGCTAGCTCTCTCTGCCTGCGAGCTATCTGCAGACGTTCGCATTTTCGAAGCAGGGCTGCTGGAGGCCCCCTGCACGGACCCCCAAAGATACGTTTGACATTTGATGTGGCAAGACAAGCAAGCAGCCCCAGTCTCTGTGCCTCTGTGCGAGCAGTGCCATGGGCAGATGAGGCTGAGCAACAGCTTTCCAGGCTAGCTCTTTCAGCCTGCGAGCTATCTGCAGACGTTCGCATTTTCGAAGCAGGGCTGACGGAGGAATCCGGCACAGACCATGTAAGTTACGTTTGAAGTTCGCGGGGGCAAGACAAGAAATCAACCCTAGTCTCTGTGCCTCTGTGCGAGCAGTGCCATGGGCAGATGAGGCTGAGCAACAGCTTTCCAGGCTAGCTCTTTCTGGCTGCGAGCTATCTGCAGACGTTCGCATTTTCAGAGCAGGGGTGCTAGAGGCCCCATGCACGGACCCCGTAAGCTACGTTTGAAGTTTGAGGTGGAAGACAAGCAAGCAGCCCCAGTCTCTGTGCCTCTGTGCGAGCAGTGCCATGAGCAGATGAGGCTGAGCAACAGCTTTCCAGGCTAGCTCTTTCTGGCTGCGAGCTATCTGCAGACGTTCGCGTTTTCAGAGCAGAAGTGCTAGAGGCCCCATGCACGGACCACCTGAGGTATATTTGAAGTTTGAGGTTGCAAGACAAGAAAGCAGCCCCAGTCTCTGTGCCTCTGTGCGAGCAGTGCCATGGGCAGATGAGGCTGAGCAACAGCTTTCCAGGCTACCTTTTTCTGTCTGCCAGCTATCTGCAGACGTACGCTTTTTCGGAGCAGGGCTGACGGAGGCATCCGGCACAGACCATCTAAGTTACGTTTGAAGTTTGAGGTTGCAAGACAAGAAAGAAGCCCCAGTCTCTGTGCCTCTGTGCGACCAGTGCCATGAACATATGAAGCCGAGCAACAGCTTTCCAGGCTAGCGCTTTCTGGCTGCGAGCTATCTGCAGACGTTCGCATTTTCGGAGCATGGCTGCCGGAATCTTCTGGCACGGTCCACCTAAGATACGTTTGACATTTGATGTGGCAAGACAAGCAAGCAGCCCCAGTCTCTGTGCCTCTGTGCGAGCAGTGCCATGGGCAGATGAGGCTGAGCAACATCTTTCCAGGCTAGCTCTTTCTGGCTGCGAGGTATCTGCAGACGTTCGCATTTTCGGAGCAGGGCTGCGTAGGCCCCTGCATGGACACCCAAAGTTACGTTTAAATTTGGAGGTGGCAAGACAAGCAAGCAGCCCCAGTCTCTGTGCCTCTGTACGAGCAGTGCCATGGGGAGATGAGGCTGAGCAACAGCTTCCCAGGCTAGCTATTTCTGCCTGCGATCTATCTGCAGACGTTCACATTTTCAGAGCAGGGCTACCGAAGACGCCCGGTACGGACCACGTAAGATACATTTGAAGTTTGAGGCGGCAAGACAAGCAAGCAGCCCCAGTCTCTGTGCCTCTGTGCGAGCAGTGCCTTGGGCAGATGAAACCGAGCAACAGCTTTCCAGGCTAGCTCTTTCTGGCTGCGATCTATCTGCAGACTTTCGCATTTTCAGAGCAGGACTGCTGGAGGCCCCCTACACGGACTCCCAAAGATACGTTTGAAGTTTGAGTTGACAAGACAAGCAAGCAGCCCCAGTCTCTGTGTCTCTGTGCGAGCAGTGCCATGGGCAGATAAAGCCGAGCAACAGCTTTCCAGGCTAACTCTTACTGGCTGCGAGCTATCTGCAGACGTTCGCATTTTCGGAGCAGGGCTGACGGAGGAATCCGGCACAGACCATCTAAGTTACGTTTGAAGTTGAAGGTGCAAGACAAGCAAGCAGCCCCAGTCTCTGTGCCTCTGTGCGAGCAGTGCCATGGGCAGATGAGGCTGAGCAACAGCTTTCCAGGCTAGCTTTTTCTGCCTGCCAGCTATCTGCAGACGTTCGCTTTTTCGGAGCAGGGCTGACGGAGAAATCCGGCACAGACCATCTAAGTTACGTTTGAAGTTTGAGGTTGCAAGACAAGCAAGCAGCCCCAGTCTCTGTGCCTCTGTGCGAGCAGTGCCATGAACATATGAAGCCGAGCAACAGCTTTCCAGGCTAGCTCTTTCTGGCTGCGAGCTATCTGCAGACGTTCGCATTTTCAGAGCAGGGGTGCTAGAGGCCCCATGCACGGACCCCCTAAGCTACGTTTGAAGTTTGAGGTGGAAGACAAGCAAGCAGCCCCAGTCTCTGTGCCTCTGTGCGAGCAGTGCCATGAGCAGATGAGGCTGAGCAACAGCTTTCCAGGCTAGCTCTTTCTGGCTGCGAGCTATCTGCAGACGTTCGCATTTTCAGAGCAGGAGTGCTAGAGGCCCCATGCACGGACCACCTAAGGTATATTTGAAGTTTGAGCTTGCAAGACAAGAAAGCAGCCCCAGTCTCTGTGCCTCTGTGCTAGCAGTGCCATGAGCAGATGAAGCCGAGCAACAGCTTTCCAGGCTAGCTCTTTCTGGCTGCGATCTATCTGCAGACTTTCGCATTTTCAGAGCAGGGCTGCTGGAGGCCCTTTGCAAGGACCCCTAAAGATACGTTTGACATTTGAGGTGGCAAGACAAGCAAGCAGCCCCAGTCTCTGTGCCTCTGTGCGAGCAGTGCCATGAGCAGATGAAGCCGAGCAACAGCTTTCCAGGCTAGCTCTTTCTGGCTGCGATCCATCTGCAGACTTTCGCATTTTCAGAGCAGGGCTCCTGGAGGCCCCCTGCACGGACCCCCAAAGATACGTTTTAATTTTGAGGGGGCAAGACAAGCAAGCAGCCCCAGTCTCTGTGCCTCTGTGCGAGCAGTGCCATGGGCAGATGAGGCTGAGCAACAGCTTTCCAGGCTAGCTTTTTCTGTCTGCCAGCTATCTGCATACGTTCGCTTTTTCGGAGCAGGGCTGACGGAGGCATACGGCACAGACCATCTAAGTTACGTTTGAAGTTTGAGGTTGCAAGACAAGAAAGAAGCCCCAGTCTCTGTGCCTCTGTGCGACCAGTGCCATGAACATATGAAGCCGAGCAACAGCTTTCCAGGCTAGCTCTTTCTGGCTGCGAGCTATCTGCAGACGTTCGCATTTTCGGAGCATGGCTGCCGGAAGCTTCTGGCACGGTCCACCTAAGATACGTTTGAAGTTTGAGGGGGCAAGACAAGCAAGCAGCCCCAGTCTCTGTGCCTCTGTGTGAGCAGTGCCATGGGCAGATGAGGCTGAGCAACAGCTTTCCAGGCTAGCTCTTTCTGGCTGCGAGCTATCTGCAGACGTTCGCATTTTCGAAGCAGAGCTGCTGGAGACCCCCTGCACGGACCCCCAAAGATACGTTTGACATCTGATGTGGCAAGACAAGCAAGCAGCCCCAGTCTCTGTGCCACTGTGCGAGCAGTGCCATGGGCAGATGAGGCTGAGCAACAGCTTTCCAGGCTAGCTCTTTCTGGCTGCGATCTATCTGCAGACGTTCGAATTTTCAGAGCAGGGCTGCCGGATGCGGAGGGTACAGACCGCCTAAGCTACGTTTGAAGTCTGAGGTGGCAAGACAAGCAAGCAGCCACAGTCTCTGTGCCTCTGTGCGAGCAGTGCCATGGGCAGATGAGGCTGAGCAACAGCTTTCCAGGCTAGCTCTTTCTGGCTGCGAGCTATCTGCAGACGTTCGCATTTTCAGAGCAGGGCTGCTGGAGGCCCCCTGCACGGACCCAAAAAGATACGTTTGACATTTGAGGTGGCAAGACAAGCAAGCAGCCACAGTCTCTGTGCCTCTGTGCGAGCAGTGCCATGAACATATGAAGCCGAGCAACAGCTTTCCAGGCTAGCTCTTTCTGGCTGCGAGCTATCTGCAGACGTTCGCATTTTCAGAGCAGGGGTGCTAGAGGCCTCATGCACGGACCACCCAAGCTACGTTTGAAGTTTGAGTTTGCAAGACAAGCAAGCAGCCCCAGTCTCTGTGCCTCTGTGCGAGCAGTGCCATGGGCAGATGAGGCTGAGCATCAGCTTTCCAGGCTAGCTCTTTCTGGCTGCGAGCTATCTGCAGACGTTCGCGTTTTCAGAGCAGGGGTGCTAGAGGCCCCATGCACGGACCCCCAAAGATACGTTTGACATTTGAGGTGGCAAGACAAGCAAGCAGCCCCAGTCTCTGTGCCTCTGTGCGAGCAGTGCCATGGGCAGATGAGGCTGAGCAACAGCTTTCCAGGCTAGCTTTTTCTGTCTGCCAGCTATCTGCAGACGTTCGCTTTTTCGGAGCAGGGCTGACGGAGGCATCCGTCACAGACCATCTAAGTTACGTTTGAAGTTTGAGGTTGCAAGACAAGAAAGCAGCCCCAGTCTCTGTGCCTCTGTGCGACCAGTGCCATGAACATATGAAGCCGAGCAACAGCTTTCCAGGCTAGCTCTTTCTGGCTGCGAGCTATCTGCAGACGTTCGCATTTTCGGAGCAGGGCTGCCGTAAACTTCTGGCACGGTCCACCTAAGATACGTTTGAAGTTTGAGGAACAAGACAAGCAAGCAGCCCCAGTCTCTGTGCCTCTGTGTGAGCAGTGCCATGGGCAGATGAGGCTGAGCAACAGCTTTCCAGGCTAGCTCTTTCTGGCTGCGAGCTATCTGCAGACGTTCGCATTTTCGAAGCATAGCTGCTGGAGACCCCCTGCACGGACCCCCAAAGATACGTTTGACATCTGATGTGGCAAGACAAGCAAGCAGCCCCAGTCTCTGTGCCTCTGTGCGAGCAGTGCCATGGGCAGATGAGGCTGAGCAACAGCTTTCCAGGCTAGCTCTTTCTGGCTGCGAGCTATCTGCAGACGTTCGCATTTTCGAAGCAGAGCTGCTGGAGACCCCCTGCACGGACCCCCAAAGATACGTTTGACATCTGATGTGGCAAGACAAGCAAGCAGCCCCAGTCTCTGTGCCACTGTGCGAGCAGTGCCATGGGCAGATGAGGCTGAGCAACAGCTTTCCAGGCTAGCTCTTTCTGCCTGCGAGCTATCTGCAGATATTCGCATTTTCGAAGCAGGGCTGACGGAGGAATCCGGCACAGACCATCTAAGTTACGTTTGAAGTTCGCGGTGGCAAGACAAGTTATCAACCCAAGTCCCTGTGCCTCTGTGCAAGCAGTGCCATGGGCAGATGAGGCTGAGCAACAGCTTTCCAGGCTAGCTCTTTCTGGCTGCGAGCTATCTGCAGACGTTCGCATTTTCAGAGCAGCGCTGCCGGAGGCGGAGGGCACAGACCACCTAAGCTACGTTTGAAGTCTGAGGTGGCAAGACAAGCAAGCAGCCCCAGTCTCTGTGCCTCTGTGCGAGCAGTGCCATGGGCAGATGAGGCTGAGCAACAGCTTTCCAGGCTAGCTCTTTCTGGCTGCGAGCTATCTGCAGACGTTGGCATTTTCGAAGCAGGGCTTCTGGAGGCCCCCTGCACGGACCCCCAAAGATACGTTTGAAGTTTGAGGTGGAAGACAAGCAAGCAGCCCCAGTCTCTGTGCCTCTGTGCGAGCAGTGCCATGAGCAGATGAGGCTGAGCAACAGCTTTCCAGGCTAGCTCTTTCTGCCTGCGAGCTATCTGCAGACGTTCGCGTTTTCAGAGCAGGAGTGCTAGAGGCCCCATGCACGGACCACCTAAGGTATATTTGAAGTTTGAGCTTGCAAGACAAGAAAGCAGCCCCAGTCTCTGTGCCTCTGTGCTAGCAGTGCCATGAGCAGATGAAGCCGAGCAACAGCTTTCCAGGCTAGCTCTTTCTGGCTGCGATCTATCTGCAGACTTTCGCATTTTCAGAGCAGGGCTACTGGAGGCCCTTTGCACGGACCCCCAAAGATACGTTTTACATTTGAGGTGGCAAGACAAGCAAGCAGCCCCAGTCTCTGTGCCTCTGTGCTAGCAGTGCCATGAGCAGATGAAGCCGAGCAACAGCTTTCCAGGCTAGCTCTTTCTGGCTGCGATCCATCTGCAGACTTTCGCATTTTCAGAGCAGTGCTCCTGGAGGCCCCCTGCACGGACCCCCAAAGATACGTTTGAATTTTGAGGGGGCAAGACAAGCAAGCAGCCCCAGTCTCTGTACCTCTGTGCGAGCAGTGCCATGGGCAGATGAGGCTGAGCAACAGCTTTCCAGGCTAGCTTTTTCTGTCTGCCATCTATCTGCAGACGTTCACTTTTTCGGAGCAGGACTGCAGGAAGCTTCTGGCACGGTCCACCTAAGATACGTTTGAAGTTTGAGGGGGCAAGACAAGCAAGCAGCCCCAGTCTCTGTGCCTCTGTGTGAGCAGTGCCATGGGCAGATGAGGCTGAGCAACAGCTTTCCAGGCTAGCTCTTTCTGGCTGCGAGCTATCTGCAGACGTTCGCATTTTCGAAGCAGAGCTGCTGGAGATCCCCTGCACGGACCCCCAAAGATACGTTTGACATCTGATGTGGCAAGACAAGCAAGCAGCCCCAGTCTCTGTGCCACTGTGCGAGCAGTGCCATGGGCAGATGAGGCTGAGAAACAGCTTTCCAGGCTAGCTCTTTCTGGCTGCGATCTATCTGCAGACGTTCGAATTTTCAGAGCAGGGCTGCCGGATGCGAAGGGCACAGACCGCCTAAGCTACGTTTGAAGTCTGAGGTGGCAAGACAAGCAAGCAGCCACAGTCTCTGTGCCTCTGTGCGAGCAGTGCCATGGGCAGATGAGGCTGAGCAACAGCTTTCCAAGCTAGCTGTTTCTGACTGTGAGCTATCTGCAGACGTTCGCATTTTCAGAGCAGGGCTGCTGGAGGCCCCCTGCACGGACCCAAAAAGATACGTTTGACATTTGAGGTGGCAAGACAAGCAAGCAGCCCCAGTCTCTGTGCCTCTGTGCGAGCAGTGCCATGGGCAGATGAGGCTGAGCAACAGCTTTCCAGGCTAGCTTTTTCTGCCTGCCAGCTATCTGCAGACGTTCGCTTTTTCGGAGCAGGGCTGACGGAGGCATCCGGCACAGACCATCTAAGTTACGTTTGAAGTTTGAGGGCGCAAGACAAGCAAGCAGCCCCAGTCTCTGTGCCTCTGTGCGAGCAGTGCCATGAACATATGAAGCCGAGCAACAGCTTTCCAGGCTAGCTCTTTCTGGCTGCAAGCTATCTGCAGACGTTCGCATTTTCAGAGCAGGGGTGCTAGAGGCCCCATGCACGGATCACCCAAGCTACGTTTGAAGTTTGAGGTGGCAAGACAAGAAAGCAGCCCCAGTCTCTGTGCCTCTGTGCGACCAGTGCCATGAACATATGAAGCCGAACAACAGCTTTCCAGGCTAGCTCTTTCTGGCTGCGAGCTATCTGCAGACGTTCGCATTTTCGGAGCAGGGCTGCCGGAAGCTTCTGGCACGGTCCACCTAAGATACGTTTGAAGTTTGAGGGGGCAAGACAAGCAAGCAGCCCCAGTCTCTGTGCCTCTGTGTGAGCAGTGCCATGGGCAGATGAGGCTGAGCAACAGCTTTCCAGGCTAGCTCTTTCTGGCTGCGAGCTATCTGCAGACGTTCGCATTTTCGAAGCAGAGCTGCTGGAGACCCCCTGCACGGACCCCCAAAGATACGTTTGACATCTGATGTGGCAAGACAAGCAAGCAGCCCCAGTCTCTGTGCCACTGTGCGAGCAGTGCCATGGGCAGATGAGGCTGAGCAACAGCTTTCCAGGCTAGCTCTTTCTGCCTGCGAGCTATCTGCAGATATTCGCATTTTCGAAGCAGGGCTGACGGAGGAATCCGGCACAGACCATCTAAGTTACGTTTGAAGTTCGCGGTGGCAAGACAAGTTATCAACCCAAGTCCCTGTGCCTCTGTGCAAGCAGTGCCATGGGCAGATGAGGCTGAGCAACAGCTTTCCAGGCTAGCTCTTTCTGGCTGCGAGCTATCTGCAGACGTTCGCATTTTCAGAGCAGCGCTGCCGGAGGCGGAGGGCACAGACCACCTAAGCTACGTTTGAAGTCTGAGGTGGCAAGACAAGCAAGCAGCCCCAGTCTCTGTGCCTCTGTGCGAGCAGTGCCATGGGCAGATGAGGCTGAGCAACAGCTTTCCAGGCTAGCTCTTTCTGGCTGCGAGCTATCTGCAGACGTTGGCATTTTCGAAGCAGGGCTTCTGGAGGCCCCCTGCACGGACCCCCAAAGATACGTTTGAAGTTTGAGGTGGAAGACAAGCAAGCAGCCCCAGTCTCTGTGCCTCTGTGCGAGCAGTGCCATGAGCAGATGAGGCTGAGCAACAGCTTTCCAGGCTAGCTCTTTCTGCCTGCGAGCTATCTGCAGACGTTCGCGTTTTCAGAGCAGGAGTGCTAGAGGCCCCATGCACGGACCACCTAAGGTATATTTGAAGTTTGAGCTTGCAAGACAAGAAAGCAGCCCCAGTCTCTGTGCCTCTGTGCTAGCAGTGCCATGAGCAGATGAAGCCGAGCAACAGCTTTCCAGGCTAGCTCTTTCTGGCTGCGATCTATCTGCAGACTTTCGCATTTTCAGAGCAGGGCTACTGGAGGCCCTTTGCACGGACCCCCAAAGATACGTTTTACATTTGAGGTGGCAAGACAAGCAAGCAGCCCCAGTCTCTGTGCCTCTGTGCTAGCAGTGCCATGAGCAGATGAAGCCGAGCAACAGCTTTCCAGGCTAGCTCTTTCTGGCTGCGATCCATCTGCAGACTTTCGCATTTTCAGAGCAGTGCTCCTGGAGGCCCCCTGCACGGACCCCCAAAGATACGTTTGAATTTTGAGGGGGCAAGACAAGCAAGCAGCCCCAGTCTCTGTACCTCTGTGCGAGCAGTGCCATGGGCAGATGAGGCTGAGCAACAGCTTTCCAGGCTAGCTTTTTCTGTCTGCCATCTATCTGCAGACGTTCACTTTTTCGGAGCAGGACTGCAGGAAGCTTCTGGCACGGTCCACCTAAGATACGTTTGAAGTTTGAGGGGGCAAGACAAGCAAGCAGCCCCAGTCTCTGTGCCTCTGTGTGAGCAGTGCCATGGGCAGATGAGGCTGAGCAACAGCTTTCCAGGCTAGCTCTTTCTGGCTGCGAGCTATCTGCAGACGTTCGCATTTTCGAAGCAGAGCTGCTGGAGATCCCCTGCACGGACCCCCAAAGATACGTTTGACATCTGATGTGGCAAGACAAGCAAGCAGCCCCAGTCTCTGTGCCACTGTGCGAGCAGTGCCATGGGCAGATGAGGCTGAGAAACAGCTTTCCAGGCTAGCTCTTTCTGGCTGCGATCTATCTGCAGACGTTCGAATTTTCAGAGCAGGGCTGCCGGATGCGAAGGGCACAGACCGCCTAAGCTACGTTTGAAGTCTGAGGTGGCAAGACAAGCAAGCAGCCACAGTCTCTGTGCCTCTGTGCGAGCAGTGCCATGGGCAGATGAGGCTGAGCAACAGCTTTCCAAGCTAGCTGTTTCTGACTGTGAGCTATCTGCAGACGTTCGCATTTTCAGAGCAGGGCTGCTGGAGGCCCCCTGCACGGACCCAAAAAGATACGTTTGACATTTGAGGTGGCAAGACAAGCAAGCAGCCCCAGTCTCTGTGCCTCTGTGCGAGCAGTGCCATGGGCAGATGAGGCTGAGCAACAGCTTTCCAGGCTAGCTTTTTCTGCCTGCCAGCTATCTGCAGACGTTCGCTTTTTCGGAGCAGGGCTGACGGAGGCATCCGGCACAGACCATCTAAGTTACGTTTGAAGTTTGAGGGCGCAAGACAAGCAAGCAGCCCCAGTCTCTGTGCCTCTGTGCGAGCAGTGCCATGAACATATGAAGCCGAGCAACAGCTTTCCAGGCTAGCTCTTTCTGGCTGCGAGCTATCTGCAGACGTTCGCATTTTCAGAGCAGGGGTGCTAGAGGCCCCATGCACGGATCACCCAAGCTACGTTTGAAGTTTGAGGTGGCAAGACAAGAAAGCAGCCCCAGTCTCTGTGCCTCTGTGCGACCAGTGCCATGAACATATGAAGCCGAACAACAGCTTTCCAGGCTAGCTCTTTCTGGCTGCGAGCTATCTGCAGACGTTCGCATTTTCGGAGCAGGGCTGCCGGAATCTTCTGGCACGGTCCACCTAAGATACGTTTGAAGTTTGAGGGGGCAAGACAAGCAAGCAGCCCCAGTCTCTGTGCCTCTGTGTGAGCAGTGCCATGGGCAGATGAGGCTGAGCAACAGCTTTCCAGGCTAGCTCTTTCTGGCTGCGAGCTATCTGCAGACGTTCGCATTTTCGAAGCAGAGCTGCTGGAGACCCCCTGCACGGACCCCCAAAGATACGTTTGACATCTGATGTGGCAAGACAAGCAAGCAGCCCCAGTCTCTGTGCCACTGTGCGAGCAGTGCCATGGGCAGATGAGGCTGAGCAACAGCTTTCCAGGCTAGCTCTTTCTGGCTGCGATCTATCTGCAGACGTTCGAATTTTCAGAGCAGGGCTGCCGGATGCGGAGGGCACAGACCGCCTAAGATACGTTTGAAGTCTGAGGTGGCAAGACAAGCAAGCAGCCACAGTCTCTGTGCCTCTGTGCGAGCAGTGCCATGGGCAGATGAGGCTGAGCAACAGCTTTCCAATCTAGCTCTTTCTGACTGCGTGCTATCTGCAGACGTTCGCATTTTCAGAGCAGGGCTGCTGGAGGCCCCCTGCACGGACCCAAAAAGATACGTTTGACATTTGAGGTGGCAAGACAAGCAAGCAGCCCCAGTCTCTGTGCCTCTGTGCGAGCAGTGCCATGGGCAGATGAGGCTGAGCAACAGCTTTCCAGGCTAGCTTTTTCTGCCTGCCAGCTATCTGCAGACGTTCGCTTTTTCGGAGCAGGGCTGACGGAGAAATCCGGCACAGACCATCTAAGTTACGTTTGAAGTTTGAGGTTGCAAGACAAGCAAGCAGCCCCAGTCTCTGTGCCTCTGTGCGAGCAGTGCCATGAACATATGAAGCCGAGCAACAGCTTTCCAGGCTAGCTCTTTCTGGCTGCGAGCTATCTGCAGACGTTCGCATTTTCAGTGCAGGGGTGCTAGAGGCCTCATGCACGGACCACCCAAGATACGTTTGAAGTTTGAGGTGGCAAGACAAGCAAGCAGTCCCAGTCTCTGTGCCTCTGTGCGAGCAGTGCCATGGGCAGATGAGGCTGAGCAACAGCTTTCCAGGCTAGCTCTTTCTGGCTGCGAGCTATCTGCAGACGTTCGCGTTTTCAGAGCAGGGGTGCTAGAGGCCCCATGCACGGACCCAAAAAGATACGTTTGACATTTGAGGTGGCAAGACAAGCAAGCAGCCCCAGTCTCTGTGCCTCTGTGCGAGCAGTGCCATGGGCAGATGAGGCTGAGCAACAGCTTTCCAGGCTAGCTTTTTCTGTCTGCCAGCTATCTGCAGACGTTCATTTTTCGGAGCAGGGCTGACGGAGGCATCCGGCACAGACCATCTAAGTTACGTTTGAAGTTTGAGTTGGCAAGACAAGCAAGCAGCCCCAGTCTCTGTGCCTCTGTGCGAGCAGTGCCATGGGCAGATGAGGCTGAGCAACAGCTTTCCAGGCTAGCTTTTTCTGCCTGCCAGCTATCTGCAGACGTTCGCTTTTTCGGAGCAGGGCTGACGGAGGCATCCGGCACAGACCATCTAAGTTACGTTTGAAGTTTGAGGGCGCAAGACAAGCAAGCAGCCCCAGTCTCTGTGCCTCTGTGCGAGCAGTGCCATGAACATATGAAGCCGAGCAACAGCTTTCCAGGCTAGCTCTTTCTGGCTGCGAGCTATCTGCAGACGTTCGCATTTTCAGAGCAGGGGTGCTAGAGGCCCCATGCACGGATCACCCAAGCTACGTTTGAAGTTTGAGGTGGCAAGACAAGAAAGCAGCCCCAGTCTCTGTGCCTCTGTGCGACCAGTGCCATGAACATATGAAGCCGAACAACAGCTTTCCAGGCTAGCTCTTTCTGGCTGCGAGCTATCTGCAGACGTTCGCATTTTCGGAGCAGGGCTGCCGGAATCTTCTGGCACGGTCCACCTAAGATACGTTTGAAGTTTGAGGGGGCAAGACAAGCAAGCAGCCCCAGTCTCTGTGCCTCTGTGTGAGCAGTGCCATGGGCAGATGAGGCTGAGCAACAGCTTTCCAGGCTAGCTCTTTCTGGCTGCGAGCTATCTGCAGACGTTCGCATTTTCGAAGCAGAGCTGCTGGAGACCCCCTGCACGGACCCCCAAAGATACGTTTGACATCTGATGTGGCAAGACAAGCAAGCAGCCCCAGTCTCTGTGCCACTGTGCGAGCAGTGCCATGGGCAGATGAGGCTGAGCAACAGCTTTCCAGGCTAGCTCTTTCTGGCTGCGATCTATCTGCAGACGTTCGAATTTTCAGAGCAGGGCTGCCGGATGCGGAGGGCACAGACCGCCTAAGATACGTTTGAAGTCTGAGGTGGCAAGACAAGCAAGCAGCCACAGTCTCTGTGCCTCTGTGCGAGCAGTGCCATGGGCAGATGAGGCTGAGCAACAGCTTTCCAATCTAGCTCTTTCTGACTGCGTGCTATCTGCAGACGTTCGCATTTTCAGAGCAGGGCTGCTGGAGGCCCCCTGCACGGACCCAAAAAGATACGTTTGACATTTGAGGTGGCAAGACAAGCAAGCAGCCCCAGTCTCTGTGCCTCTGTGCGAGCAGTGCCATGGGCAGATGAGGCTGAGCAACAGCTTTCCAGGCTAGCTTTTTCTGCCTGCCAGCTATCTGCAGACGTTCGCTTTTTCGGAGCAGGGCTGACGGAGAAATCCGGCACAGACCATCTAAGTTACGTTTGAAGTTTGAGGTTGCAAGACAAGCAAGCAGCCCCAGTCTCTGTGCCTCTGTGCGAGCAGTGCCATGAACATATGAAGCCGAGCAACAGCTTTCCAGGCTAGCTCTTTCTGGCTGCGAGCTATCTGCAGACGTTCGCATTTTCAGTGCAGGGGTGCTAGAGGCCTCATGCACGGACCACCCAAGCTACGTTTGAAGTTTGAGGTGGCAAGACAAGCAAGCAGTCCCAGTCTCTGTGCCTCTGTGCGAGCAGTGCCATGGGCAGATGAGGCTGAGCAACAGCTTTCCAGGCTAGCTCTTTCTGGCTGCGAGCTATCTGCAGACGTTCGCGTTTTCAGAGCAGGGGTGCTAGAGGCCCCATGCACGGACCCAAAAAGATACGTTTGACATTTGAGGTGGCAAGACAAGCAAGCAGCCCCAGTCTCTGTGCCTCTGTGCGAGCAGTGCCATGGGCAGATGAGGCTGAGCAACAGCTTTCCAGGCTAGCTTTTTCTGTCTGCCAGCTATCTGCAGACGTTCATTTTTCGGAGCAGGGCTGACGGAGGCATCCGGCACAGACCATCTAAGTTACGTTTGAAGTTTGAGTTGGCAAGACAAGCAAGCAGCCCCAGTCTCTGTGCCTCTGTGCGAGCAGTGCCATGAGCAGATGAGGCTGAGCAACAGCTTTCCAGGCTAGCTCTTTCTGCCTGCGAGCTATCTGCAGAAGTTCGCGTTTTCAGAGCAGGGGTGCTAGAGGCCCCATGCACGGACCACCTAAGGTATATATGAAGTTTGAGGTTGCAAGACAAGAAAGCAGCCCCAGTCTCTGTGCCTCTGTGCTAGCAGTGCCATGAGCAGATGAAGCCGAGCAAGAGCTTTCCAGGCTAGCTCTTTCTGGCTGCGATCTATCTGCAGACTTTCGCATTTTCAGAGCAGGGCTGCTGGAGGCCCTTTGCACGGACCCCCAAAGATACGTTTGACATTTGAGGGGGCAAGACAAGCAAGCAGCCCCAGTCTCTGTGCCTCTGTGCGAGCAGTGCCATGGGCAGATGAGGCTGAGCAACAGCTTTCCAGGCTAGCTCTTTCTGGCTGCGAGCTATCTGCAGACGTTCTCATTTTCGGAGCAGGGCTGCGTAGGCCCCTGCATGGACACCCAAAGTTACGTTTGAAGTTGAAGGGGGCAAGACAAGCAAGCAGCCACAGTCTCTGTGCCTCTGTGCGAACAGTGGCATGGGTAGATGAGGCTGACAAACAGCTTTCCAGGCTAGCTCTTTCTGGCTGCGAGCTATCTGGAGACGTTCGCATTTTCGGAGCAGGGCTGCCGGAAGCTTCTGGCACGGTCCACCTAAGATATGTTTGAAGTTTGAGGGAGCAAGACAAGCAAGCAGCCCCAGTCTCTGTGCCTCTGTGTGAGCAGCGCCATGGGCAGATGAGACTGAGCAACAGCTTTCCAGGCTAGCTCTTTCTGGCTGCGAGGTATCTGCAGACGTTCGCATTTTCGGAGCAGGGCTGCGTAGCCCCTGCATGGACACCCAAAGTTACGTTTAAAGTTGGAGGTGGCAAGACAAGCAAGCAGCCCCAGTCTCTGTGCCTCTGTACGAGCAGTGCCATGGGCAGATGAGGCTGAGCAACAGCTTCCCAGGCTAGCTATTTCTGGCTGCGATCTATCTGCAGACGTTCACATTTACGGAGCAGGGCTACCGAAGACGCCCGGTACGGACCACCTAAGATACATTTGAAGTTTGAGAGGGCAAGACAAGCAAGCAGCCCCAGTCTCTGTGCCTCTGTGCGAGCAGTGCCATGGGCAGATGAAACCGAGCAACAGCTTTCCAGGCTAGCTCTTTCTGGCTGCGAGCTATCTGCAGACGTTCGCATTTTCGGAGCAGGGCTGACGGAGGAATCCGGCACAGACCATCTAAGTTACGTTTGAAGTTGAAGGGTCAAGACAAGCAAGCAGCCCCAGTCTCTGTGCCTCTGTGCGAGCAGTGCCATGGGCAGATGAGGGTGACAAATAGCTTTCCAGGATAGCTTTTTCTGGCTGCGAGCTATCTGCAGACGTTCGCATTTTCAGAGCAGCGCTGCCGGAGGCGGAGGGCACAGACCACCTAAGCGACGTTTGAAGTCTGAGGTGGCAAGACAAGCAAGCAGCCACAGTCTCTGTTCCCCTGTGCGAGGAGTGCCATGGGCAGATGAGGCTGAGCAACAGCTTTCCAGGCTAGCTCTCTCTGCCTGCGAGCTATCTGCAGACGTTCGCATTTTCGAAGCAGGGCTGCTGGAGTCCCCCTGCACGGACCCCCAAAGATACGTTTGACATTTGATGTGGCAAGACAAGCAAGCAGCCCCAGTCTCTGTGCCTCTGTGCGAGCAGTGCCATGGGCAGATGAGGCTGAGCAACAGCTTTCCAGGCTAGCTCTTTCAGCCTGCGAGCTATCTGCAGACGTTCGCATTTTCGAAGCAGGGCTGACGGAGGAATCCGGCACAGACCATGTAAGTTACGTTTGAAGTTCGCGGGGGCAAGACAAGAAATCAACCCTAGTCTCTGTGCCTCTGTGCGAGCAGTGCCATGGGCAGATGAGGCTGAGCAACAGCTTTCCAGGCTAGCTCTTTCTGGCTGCGAGCTATCTGCAGACGTTCGCATTTTCAGAGCAGGGGTGCTAGAGGCCCCATGCACGGACCCCGTAAGCTACGTTTGAAGTTTGAGGTGGAAGACAAGCAAGCAGCCCCAGTCTCTGTGCCTCTGTGCGAGCAGTGCCATGAGCAGATGAGGCTGAGCAACAGCTTTCCAGGCTAGCTCTTTCTGGCTGCGAGCTATCTGCAGACGTTCGCGTTTTCAGAGCAGAAGTGCTAGAGGCCCCATGCACGGACCACCTGAGGTATATTTGAAGTTTGAGGTTGCAAGACAAGAAAGCAGCCCCAGTCTCTGTGCCTCTGTGCGAGCAGTGCCATGGGCAGATGAGGCTGAGCAACAGCTTTCCAGGCTACCTTTTTCTGTCTGCCAGCTATCTGCAGACGTACGCTTTTTCGGAGCAGGGCTGACGGAGGCATCCGGCACAGACCATCTAAGTTACGTTTGAAGTTTGAGGTTGCAAGACAAGAAAGAAGCCCCAGTCTCTGTGCCTCTGTGCGACCAGTGCCATGAACATATGAAGCCGAGCAACAGCTTTCCAGGCTAGCGCTTTCTGGCTGCGAGCTATCTGCAGACGTTCGCATTTTCGGAGCATGGCTGCCGGAAGCTTCTGGCACGGTCCACCTAAGATACGTTTGAAGTTTGAGGGGGCAAGACAAGCAAGCAGCCCCAGTCTCTGTGCCTCTGTGCGAGCAGTGCCATGGGCAGATGAGGCTGAGCAACAGCTTTCCAGGCTAGCTCTTTCTGGCTGCGAGGTATCTGCAGACGTTCGCATTTTCGGAGCAGGGCTGCGTAGGCCCCTGCATGGACACCCAAAGTTACGTTTAAATTTGGAGGTGGCAAGACAAGCAAGCAGCCCCAGTCTCTGTGCCTCTGTACGAGCAGTGCCATGGGGAGATGAGGCTGAGCAACAGCTTCCCAGGCTAGCTATTTCTGCCTGCGATCTATCTGCAGACGTTCACATTTTCAGAGCAGGGCTACCGAAGACGCCCGGTACGGACCACGTAAGATACATTTGAAGTTTGAGGCGGCAAGACAAGCAAGCAGCCCCAGTCTCTGTGCCTCTGTGCGAGCAGTGCCTTGGGCAGATGAAACCGAGCAACAGCTTTCCAGGCTAGCTCTTTCTGGCTGCGATCTATCTGCAGACTTTCGCATTTTCAGAGCAGGACTGCTGGAGGCCCCCTACACGGACTCACAAAGATACGTTTGAAGTTTGAGTTGACAAGACAAGCAAGCAGCCCCAGTCTCTGTGTCTCTGTGCGAGCAGTGCCATGGGCAGATAAAGCCGAGCAACAGCTTTCCAGGCTAGCTCTTACTGGCTGCGAGCTATCTGCAGACATTCGCATTTTCGGAGCAGGGCTGACGGAGGAATCCGGCACAGACCATCTAAGTTACGTTTGAAGTTGAAGGTGCAAGACAAGCAAGCAGCCCCAGTCTCTGTGCCTCTGTGCGAGCAGTGCCATGGGCAGATGAGGCTGAGCAACAGCTTTCCAGGCTAGCTTTTTCTGCCTGCCAGCTATCTGCAGACGTTCGCTTTTTCGGAGCAGGGCTGACGGAGAAATCCGGCACAGACCATCTAAGTTACGTTTGAAGTTTGAGATTGCAAGACAAGCAAGCAGCCCCAGTCTCTGTGCCTCTGTGCGAGCAGTGCCATGAACATATGAAGCCGAGCAACAGCTTTCAAGGCTAGCTCTTTCTGGCTGCGAACTATCTGGAGACGTTCGCATTTTCAGAGCAGGGGTGCTAGAGGCCTCATGCACGGACCACCCAAGTTACGTTTGAAGTTTGAGGTGGCAAGACAAGCAAGCAGTCCCAGTCTCTGTGCCTCTGTGCGAGCAGTGCCATGGGCAGATGAGGCTGAGCAACAGCTTTCCAGGCTAGCTCTTTCTGGCTGCGAGCTATCTGCAGACGTTCGCGTTTTCAGAGCAGTGGTGCTAGAGGCCCCATGCACGGACCCCCAAAAATACGTTTGACATTTGAGGTGGCAAGACAAGCAAGCAGCCCCAGTCTCTGTGCCTCTGTGCGAGCAGTGCCATGGGCAGATGAGGCTGAGCAACAGCTTTCCAGGCTAGCTTTTTCTGCCTGCCAGCTATCTGCAGAGGTTCGCTTTTTCGGAGCAGGGCTGACGGAGGCATCCGGCACAGACCATCTAAGTTACGTTTGAAGTTTGAGGTTGCAAGAGAAGAAAGCAGCCCCAGTCTCTGTGCCTCTGTGCGACCAGTGCCATGAACATATGAAGCCGAGCAACAGCTTTCCAGGCTAGCTCTTTCTGGCTGCGAGCTATCTGCAGACGTTCGAATTTTCAGAGCAGGGCTGCCGGATGCGGAGGGCACAGACCGCCTAAGCTACGTTTGAAGTCTGAGGTGGCAAGACAAGCAAGCAGCCACAGTCTCTGTGCCTCTGTGCGAGCAGTGCCATGGGCAGATGAAGCCGAGCAACAGCTTTCCAAGCTAGCTCTTTCTGACTGCGAGCTATCTGCAGACGTTCGCATTTTCAGAGCAGGGCTGCTGGAGGCCTCATGCACGGACCCCCAAAGATAAGTTTGACATTTGAGGTGGCAAGACAAGCAAGCAGCCCCAGTCTCTGTGCCTCTGTGCGAGCAGTGCCATGGGCAGATGAGGCTGAGCAACAGCTTTCCAGGCTAGCTTTTTCTGTCTGCCAGCTATCTGCAGACGTTCGCTTTTCCGTAGCAGGGCTGACGGAGGCATCCGGCACAGACCATCTAAGTTACGTTTGAAGTTTGAGGTTGCAAGACAAGAAAGCAGCCCCAGTCTCTGTGCCTCTGTGCAACCAGTGCCATGAACATATGAAGCCGAGCAACAGCTTTCCAGGCTAGCTCTTTCTGCCTGCGAGCTATCTGCAGACGATCGCATTTTCGGAGCAGGGCTGCCGGAAACTTCTGGCACGGTCCACCTAAGATACGTTTGAAGTTTGAGGGGGCAAGACAAGCAAGCAGCCCCAGTCTCTGTGCCTCTGTGTGAGCAGTGCCATGGGCAGATGAGGCTGAGCAACAGCTTTCCAGGCTAGCTCTTTCTGGCTGCGAGCTATCTGCAGACGTTCGCATTTTCGAAGCAGAGCTGCTGGAGACCCCCTGCACGGACCCCCAAAGATACGTTTGACATTTGATGTGGCAAGACAAGCAAGCAGCCCCAGTCTCTGTGCCTCTGTGCGAGCAGTGCCATGGGCAGATGAGGCTGAGCAACAGCTTTCCAGGCTAGCTCTTTCTGCCTGCGAGCTATCTGCAGACGTTCGCATTTTCGAAGCAGGGCTGACGGAGGAATCCGGCACAGACCATCTAAGTTACGTTTGAAGTTCGCGGGGGCAAGACAAGAAATCAACCCAAGTCCCTGTGCCTCTGTGCAAGCAGTGCCATGGGCAGATGAGGCTGAGCAACAGCTTTCCAGGCTAGCTCTTTCTGGCTGCGAGCTATCTGCAGACGTTCGCATTTTCAGAGCAGGGGTGCTAGAGGCCCCATGCACGGACCCCCTAAGCTACGTTTGAAGTTTGAGGTGGCAAGACAAGCAAGCAGCCCCAGTCTCTGTGCCTCTGTGCGAGCAGTGCCATGAGCAGATGAGGCTGAGCAACAGCTTTCCAGGCTAGCTCTTTCTGCCTGCGAGCTATCCGCAGACGTTCGCGTTTTCAGAGCAGGGGTGCTAGAGGCCCCATGCACGGACCACCTAAGGTATATTTGAAGTTTGAGGTTGCAAGACAAGAAAGAAGCCCCAGTCTCTGTGCCTCTGTGCTAGCAGTGCCATGAGCAGATGAAGCCGAGCAACAGCTTTCCAGGCTAGCTCTTTCTGGCTGCGATCTATCTGCAGACTTTCGCATTTTCAGAGCAGGGCTGCTGGAGGACCTTTGCACGGACCCCCAAAGATACGTTTGACATTTGATGTGGCAAGACAAGCAAGCAGCCCCAGTCTCTGTGCCTCTGTGCGAGCAGTGCCATGGGCAGATGAGGCTGAGCAACAGCTTTCCAGGCTACCTTTTTCTGTCTGCCAGCTATCTGCAGACGTTCGCTTTTTCGGAGCAGGGCTGACGGAGGAATCCGGCACAGACCATCTAAGTTACGTTTGAAGTTTGAGGTGGCAAGACAAGCAAGCAGCCCCAGTCTCTGTGCCTCTGTGCGAGCAGTGCCATGAACATATGAAGCCGAGCAACAGCTTTCCAGGCTAGCTCTTTCTGGCTGCGAGCTATCTGCAGACGTTCGCATTTTCGGAGCAGGGCTGCCGGAAGCTTCTGGCACGGTCCACCTAAGATACGTTTGAAGTTTGATGTGGCAAGACAAGCAAGCAGCCCCAGTCTCTGTGCCTCTGTGCGAGCAGTGCCATGGGCAGATGAGGCTGAGCAACATCTTCCCAGGCTAGCTCTTTCTGACTGCGAGCTATCTGCAGACGTTCGCATTTACGGAGCAGGGCTGCGTAGGCCCCTGCATGGACACCCAAAGATACATTTGAAGATGGAGGGGGCAAGACAAGCAAGCAGCGCCTGTCTCTGTGCCTCTGTGCGAGCAGTGCCATGAGCAGATGAAACCGAGCAACAGCTTTCCAGGCTAGCTCTTTCTGGCTGCGATCTATCTGCAGACTTTCGCATTTTCAGAGCAGGGCTGCTGGAGGCTCCCTGCACGGACCCCCAAATATACGTTTGACATTTGAGGTGGCAAGACAAGCAAGCAGCCCCAGTCTCTGTGCCTCTGTGCGAGCAGTGCCATGGGCAGATGAGGCTGAGCAACAGCTTTCCAGGCTAGCTCTTACTGGCTGCGAGCTATCTGCAGACGTTTGCATTTTTGGAGCAGGGCTGACGGAGGAATCCGGCACAGACCATCTAAGTTACGTTTGAAGTTGAAGGGGGCAAGACAAGCAAGCAGCCACAGTCTCTGTGCCTCTGTGCGAACAGTGCCATGGGCAGATGAGGCTGACAAACAGCTTTCCAGGCTAGCTCTTTCTGGCTGCGAGCTATCTGCAGACGTTCGCATTTTCGGAGCAGGGCTGCCGGGAGCTTCTGGCACGGTCCACCTAAGATATGTTTGAAGTTTGAGGGGGCAAGACAAGCAAGCAGCCCCAGTCTCTGTGCCACTGTGCGAGCAGTGCCATGGGCAGATGAGGCTGAGCAACAGCTTTCCAGGCTAGCTCTTTCTGGCTGCCAGCTATCTGCAGACGTTCGAATTTTCAGAGCAGGGCTGCCGGATGCGGAGGGCACAGACCGCCTAAGCTACGTTTGAAGTCTGAGGTGGCAAGACAAGCAAGCAGCCACAGTCTCTGTGCCTCTGTGCGAGCAGTGCCATGGGCAGATGAGGCTGAGCAACAGCTTTCCAAGCTAGCTCTTTCTGACTGCGAGCTATCTGCAGACGTTCGCATTTTCAGAGCAGGGCTGCTGGAGGCCCCCTGCACGGACCCAAAAAGATACGTTTGACATTTGAGGTGGCAAGACAAGCAAGCAGCCCCAGTCTCTGTGCCTCTGTGCGAGCAGTGCCATGGGCAGATGAGGCTGAGCAACAGCTTTCCAGGCTAGCTCTTTCTGGCTGCGAGCTATCTGCAGACGTTCGCATTTTCGAAGCAGGGCTGACGGAGGAATCCGGCACAGACCATCTAAGTTACGTTTGAAGTTCGCGGGGGCAAGACAGGAAATCAACCCAAGTCCCTGTGCCTCTGTGCAAGCAGTGCCACGGGCAGATGAGGCTGAGCAACAGCTTTCCAGGCTAGCTCTTTCTGGCTGCGAGCTATCTGCAGACGTTCGCATTTTCAGAACAGGGGTGCTAGAGGCCCCATGCACGGACCCCCTAAGCTACGTTTGAAGTTTGAGGTGGCAAGACAAGCAAGCAGCCCCAGTCTCTGTGCCTCTGTGCGAGCAGTGCCATGAGCAGATGAGGCTGAGCAACAGCTTTCCAGGCTAGCTCTTTCTGCCTGCGAGCTATCTGCAGACGTTCGCGTTTTCAGAGCAGGGGTGCTAGAGGCCCCATGCACGGACCACCTAAGGTATATTTGAAGTTTGAGGTTGCAAGACAAGAAAGCAGCCCCAGTCTCTGTGCCTCTGTGCTAGCAGTGCCATGAGCAGATGAAGCCGAGCAACAGCTTTCCAGGCTAGCTCTTTCTGGCTGCGATCTATCTGTAGACTTTCGCATTTTCAGAGCAGGGCTGCTGGAGGCCCTTTGCACGGACCCCCAAAGATACGTTTGACATTTGAGGTTGCAAGACAAGAAAGCAGCCCCAGTCTCTGTGCCTCTGTGCAACCAGTGCCATGAACATATGAAGCCGAGCAACAGCTTTCCAGGCTAGCTCTTTCTGCCTGCGAGCTATCTGCAGACGATCGCATTTTCGGAGCAGGGCTGTCGGAAACTTCTGGCACGGTCCACCTAAGATACGTTTGAAGTTTGATGTGGCAAGACAAGCAAGCAGCCCCAGTCTCTGTGCCTCTGTGTGAGCAGTGCCATGGGCAGATGAGGCTGAGCAACAGCTTTCCAGGCTAGCTCTTTCTGGCTCCGAGCTATCTGCAGACGTTCGCATTTTCGAAGCAGAGCTGCTGGAGACCCCCTGCACGGACCCCCAAAGATACGTTTGACATTTGAGGTGGCAAGACAAGCAAGCAGCCCCAGTCTCTGTGCCTCTGTGCGAGCAGTGCCATGGGCAGATGAGGCTGAGCAACAGCTTTCCAGGCTAGCTTTTTCTGTCTGCCAGCTATCTGCAGACGTTCGCTTTTTCGGAGCAGGGCTGACGGAGGAATCCGGCACAGACCATCTAAGTTACGTTTGAAGTTTGAGGTGGCAAGACAAGCAAGCAGCCCCAGTCTCTGTGCCTCTGTGCGAGCAGTGCCATGAACATATGAAGCCGAGCAACAGCTTTCCAGGCTAGCTCTTTCTGGCTGCGAGCTATCTGCAGACGTTCGCATTTTCGGAGCAGGGCTGCCGGAAGCTTCTGGCACGGTCCACCTAAGATACGTTTGAAGGTTGATGTGGCAAGACAAGCAAGCAGCCCCAGTCTCTGTGCCTCTGTGTGAGCAGTGCCATGGGCAGATGAGGCTGAGCAACAGCTTTCCAGGCTAGCTCTTTCTGGCTGCGAGCTATCTGCAGACGTTCGCATTTACGGAGCAGGGCTGCGTAGGCCCCTGCATGGACACCCAAAGATACATTTGAAGATGGAGGGGGCAAGACAAGCAAGCAGCGCCTGTCTCTGTGCCTGTGTGCGAGCAGTGCCATGAGCAGATGAAACCGAGCAACAGCTTTCCAGGCTAGCTCTTTCTGGCTGCGATCTATCTGCAGACTTTCGCATTTTCAGAGCAGGGCTGCTGGAGGCTCCCTGCACGGACCCCCAAATATACGTTTGACATTTGAGGTGGCAAGACAAGCAAGCAGCCCCAGTCTCTGTGCCTCTGTGCGAGCAGTGCCATGGGCAGATGAGGCTGAGCAACAGCTTTCCAGGCTAGCTCTTACTGGCTGCGAGCTATCTGCAGACGTTTGCATTTTTGGAGCAGGGCTGACGGAGGAATCCGGCACAGACCATCTAAGTTACGTTTGAAGTTGAAGGGGGCAAGACAAGCAAGCAGCCACAGTCTCTGTGCCTCTGTGCGAACAGTGCCATGGGCAGATGAGGCTGACAAACAGCTTTCCAGGCTAGCTCTTTCTGGCTGCGAGCTATCTGCAGACGTTCGCATTTTCGGAGCAGGGCTGCCGGGAGCTTCTGGCACGGTCCACCTAAGATATGTTTGAAGTTTGAGGGGGCAAGACAAGCAAGCAGCCCCAGTCTCTGTGCCACTGTGCGAGCAGTGCCATGGGCAGATGAGGCTGAGCAACAGCTTTCCAGGCTAGCTCTTTCTGGCTGTGATCTATCTGCAGACGTTCGAATTTTCAGAGCAGGGCTGCCGGATGCGGAGGGCACAGACCGCCTAAGCTACGTTTGAAGTCTGAGGTGGCAAGACAAGCAAGCAGCCACAGTCTCTGTGCCTCTGTGCGAGCAGTGCCATGGGCAGATGAGGCTGAGCAACAGCTTTCCAAGCTAGCTCTTTCTGACTGCGAGCTATCTGCAGACGTTCGCATTTTCAGAGCAGGGCTGCTGGAGGCCCCCTGCACAGACCCAAAAAGATACGTTTGACATTTGAGGTGGCAAGACAAGCAAGCAGCCCCAGTCTCTGTGCCTCTGTGCGAGCAGTGCCATGGGCAGATGAGGCTGAGCAACAGCTTTCCAGGCTAGCTCTTTCTGGCTGCGAGCTATCTGCAGACGTTCGCATTTTCGAAGCAGGGCTGACGGAGGAATCCGGCACAGACCATCTAAGTTACGTTTGAAGTTCGCGGGGGCAAGACAGGAAATCAACCCAAGACCCTGTGCCTCTGTGCAAGCAGTGCCACGGGCAGATGAGGCTGAGCAACAGCTTTCCAGGCTAGCTCTTACTGGCTGCGAGCTATCTGCAGACGTTCGCATTTTCAGAACAGGGGTGCTAGAGGCCCCATGCACGGACCCCCTAAGCTACGTTTGAAGTTTGAGGTGGCAAGACAAGCAAGCAGCCCCAGTCTCTGTGCCTCTGTGCGAGCAGTGCCATGAGCAGATGAGGCTGAGCAACAGCTTTCCAGGCTAGCTCTTTCTGCCTGCGAGCTATCTGCAGACGTTCGCGTTTTCAGAGCAGGGGTGCTAGAGGCCCCATGCACGGACCACCTAAGGTATATTTGAAGTTTGAGGTTGCAAGACAAGAAAGCAGCCCCAGTCTCTGTGCCTCTGTGCTAGCAGTGCCATGAGCAGATGAAGCCGAGCAACAGCTTTCCAGGCTAGCTCTTTCTGGCTGCGATCTATCTGCAGACTTTCGCATTTTCAGAGCAGGGCTGCTGGAGGCCCTTTGCACGGACCCCCAAAGATACGTTTGACATTTGAGGTTGCAAGACAAGAAAGCAGCCCCAGTCTCTGTGCCTCTGTGCGAGCAGTGCCATGAACAGATGAAGCCGAGCAACAGCTTTCCAGGCTAGCTCTTTCTGCCTGCGAGCTATCTGCAGACGATCGCATTTTCGGAGCAGGGCTGCCGGAAACTTCTGGCACGGTCCACCTAAGATACGTTTGAAGTTTGAGGGGGCAAGACAAGCAAGCAGCCCCAGTCTCTGTGCCTCTGTGTGAGCAGTGCCATGGGCAGATGAGGCTGAGCAACAGCTTTCCAGGCTAGCTCTTTCTGGCTGCGAGCTATCTGCAGACGTTCGCATTTTCGAAGCAGAGCTGCTGGAGACCCCCTGCACGGACCCCCAAAGATACGTTTGACATTTGATGTGGCAAGACAAGCAAGCAGCCCCAGTCTCTGTGCCTCTGTGCGAGCAGTGCCATGGGCAGATGAGGCTGAGCAACAGCTTTCCAGGCTAGCTCTTTCTGCCTGCGAGCTATCTGCAGACGTTCGCATTTTCGAAGCAGGGCTAACGGAGGAATCCGGCACAGACAATCTAAGTTACGTTTGAAGTTCGCGGGGGCAAGACAAGAAATCAACCCAAGTCCCTGTGCCTCTGTGCAAGCAGTGCCATGGGCAGATGAGGCTGAGCAACAGCTTTCCAGGCTAGCTCTTTCTGGCTGCGAGCTATCTGCAGACGTTCGCATTTACGGAGCAGGGCTGCGTAGGCCCCTGCATGGACACCCAAAGATACATTTGAAGATGGAGGGGGCAAGACAAGCAAGCAGCGCCTGTCTCTGTGCCTCTGTGCGAGCAGTGCCATGAGCAGATGAAACCGAGCAACAGCTTTCCAGGCTAGCTCTTTCTGGCTGCGATCTATCTGCAGACGTTCGCATTTTCAGAGCAGGGGTGCTAGAGGCCCCATGCCCGGACCCCCTAAGCTACGTTTGAAGTTTGAGGTGGCAAGACAAGCAAGCAGCCCCAGTCTCTGTGCCTCTGTGCGAGCAGTGCCATGAGCAGATGAGGCTGAGCAACAGCTTTCCAGGCTAGCTCTTTCTGCCTGCGAGCTATCCGCAGACGTTCGCGTTTTCAGAGCAGGGGTGCTAGAGGCCCCATGCACGGACCACCTAAGGTATATTTGAAGTTTGAGGTTGCAAGACAAGAAAGCAGCCCCAGTCTCTGTGCCTCTGTGCTAGCAGTGCCATGAGCAGATGAAGCCGAGCAACAGCTTTCCAGGCTAGCTCTTTCTGGCTCCGAGCTATCTGCAGACTTTCGCATTTTCAGAGCAGGGCTGCTGGAGGCCCTTTGCACGGACCCCCAAAGATACGTTTGACATTTGAGGTGGCAAGACAAGCAAGCAGCCCCAGTCTCTGTGCCTCTGTGCGAGCAGTGCCATGGGCAGATGAGGCTGAGCAACAGCTTTCCAGGCTAGCTTTTTCTGTCTGCCAGCTATCTGCAGACGTTCGCTTTTTCGGAGCAGGGCTGACGGAGGAATCCGGCACAGACCATCTAAGTTACGTTTGAAGTTTGAGGTGGCAAGACAAGCAAGCAGCCCCAGTCTCTGTGCCTCTGTGCGAGCAGTGCCATGAACATATGAAGCCGAGCAACAGCTTTCCAGGCTAGCTCTTTCTGGCTGCGAGCTATCTGCAGACGTTCGCATTTTCGGAGCAGGGCTGCCGGAAGCTTCTGGCACGGTCCACCTAAGATACGTTTGAAGTTTGATGTGGCAAGACAAGCAAGCAGCCCCAGTCTCTGTGCCTCTGTGTGAGCAGTGCCATGGGCAGATGAGGCTGAGCAACAGCTTTCCAGGCTAGCTCTTTCTGGCTGCGAGCTATCTGCAGACGTTCGCATTTACGGAGCAGGGCTGCGTAGGCCCCTGCATGGACACCCAAAGATACATTTGAAGATGGAGGGGGCAAGACAAGCAAGCAGCGCCTGTCTCTGTGCCTCTGTGCGAGCAGTGCCATGAGCAGATGAAACCGAGCAACAGCTTTCCAGGCTAGCTCTTTCTGGCTGCGATCTATCTGCAGACTTTCGCATTTTCAGAGCAGGGCTGCTGGAGGCTCCCTGCACGGACCCCCAAATATACGTTTGACATTTGAGGTGGCAAGACAAGCAAGCAGCCCCAGTCTCTGTGCCTCTGTGCGAGCAGTGCCATGGGCAGATGAGGCTGAGCAACAGCTTTCCAGGCTAGCTCTTACTGGCTGCGAGCTATCTGCAGACGTTTGCATTTTTGGAGCAGGGCTGACGGAGGAATCCGGCACAGACCATCTAAGTTACGTTTGAAGTTGAAGGGGGCAAGACAAGCAAGCAGCCACAGTCTCTGTGCCTCTGTGCGAACAGTGCCATGGGCAGATGAGGCTGACAAACAGCTTTCCAGGCTAGCTCTTTCTGGCTGCGAGCTATCTGCAGACGTTCGCATTTTCGGAGCAGGGCTGCCGGGAGCTTCTGGCACGGTCCACCTAAGATATGTTTGAAGTTTGATGTGGCAAGACAAGCAAGCAGCCCCAGTCTCTGTGCCACTGTGCGAGCAGTGCCATGGGCAGATGAGGCTGAGCAACAGCTTTCCAGGCTAGCTCTTTCTGGCTGTGATCTATCTGCAGACGTTCGAATTTTCAGAGCAGGGCTGCCGGATGCGGAGGGCACAGACCGCCTAAGCTACGTTTGAAGTCTGAGGTGGCAAGACAAGCAAGCAGCCACAGTCTCTGTGCCTCTGTGCGAGCAGTGCCATGGGCAGATGAGGCTGAGCAACAGCTTTCCAAGCTTGCTCTTTCTGACTGCGAGCTATCTGCAGACGTTCGCATTTTCAGAGCAGGGCTGCTGGAGGCCCCCTGCACGGACCCAAAAAGATACGTTTGACATTTGAGGTGGCAAGACAAGCAAGCAGCCCCAGTCTCTGTGCCTCTGTGCGAGCAGTGCCATGGGCAGATGAGGCTGAGCAACAGCTTTCCAGGCTAGCTCTTTCTGGCTGCGAGCTATCTGCAGACGTTCGCATTTTCGAAGCAGGGCTGACGGAGGAATCCGGCACAGACCATCTAAGTTACGTTTGAAGTTCGCGGGGGCAAGACAGGAAATCAACCCAAGTCCCTGTGCCTCTGTGCAAGCAGTGCCACGGGCAGATGAGGCTGAGCAACAGCTTTCCAGGCTAGCTCTTTCTGGCTGCGAGCTATCTGCAGACGTTCGCATTTTCAGAACAGGGGTGCTAGAGGCCCCATGCACGGACCCCCTAAGCTACGTTTGAAGTTTGAGGTGGCAAGACAAGCAAGCAGCCCCAGTCTCTGTGCCTCTGTGCGAGCAGTGCCATGAGCAGATGAGGCTGAGCAACAGCTTTCCAGGCTAGCTCTTTCTGCCTGCGAACTATCTGCAGACGTTCGCGTTTTCAGAGCAGGGGTGCTAGAGGCCCCATGCACGGACCACCTAAGGTATATTTGAAGTTTGAGGTTGCAAGACAAGAAAGCAGCCCCAGTCTCTGTGCCTCTGTGCTAGCAGTGCCATGAGCAGATGAAGCCGAGCAACAGCTTTCCAGGCTAGCTCTTTCTGGCTGCGATCTATCTGCAGACTTTAGCATTTTCAGAGCAGGGCTGCTGGAGGCCCTTTGCACGGACCCCCAAAGATACGTTTGACATTTGAGGTGGCAAGACAAGCAAGCAGCCCCAGTCTCTGTGCCTCTGTGCGAGCAGTGCCATGGGCAGATGAGGCTGAGCAACATCTTCCCAGGCTAGCTCTTACTGGCTGCGAGCTATCTGCAGACGTTTGCATTTTTGGAGCAGGGCTGACGGAGGAATCCGGCACAGACCATCTAAGTTACGTTTGAAGTTGAAGGGGGCAAGACAAGCAAGCAGCCACAGTCTCTGTGCCTCTGTGCGAACAGTGTCATGGGCAGATGAGGCTGACAAACAGCTTTCCAGGCTAGCTCTTTCTGGCTGCGAGCTATCTGCAGACGTTCGCATTTTCGGAGCAGGGCTGCCGGAAGCTTCTGGCACGGTCCACCTAAGATATGTTTGAAGTTTGAGGGGGCAAGACAAGCAAGCAGCCCCAGTCTCTGTGCCTCTGTGTGAGCAGTGCCATGGGCAGATGAGGCTGAGCAACAGCTTTCCAGGCTAGCTCTTTCTGGCTGCGAGCTATCTGCAGACGTTCGCATTTTCGAAGCAGAGCTGCTGGAGACCCCCTGCACGGACCCCCAAAGATACGTTTGACATTTGATGTGGCAAGACAAGCAAGCAGCCCCAGTCTCTGTGCCTCTGTGCGAGCAGTGCCATGGGCAGATGAGGCTGAGCAACAGCTTTCCAGGCTAGCTCTTTCTGCCTGCGAGCTATCTGCAGACGTTCGCATTTTCAGAGCAGCGCTGCCGGAGGCGGAGGGCACAGACCATGTAAGTTACGTTTGAAGTTCGTGGGGGCAACACAAGAAATCAACCCTAGTCTCTGTGCCTCTGTGCGAGCAGTGCCATGGGCAGATGAGGCTGAGCAACAGCTTTCCAGGCTAGCTCTTTCTGGCTGCGAGCTATCTGCAGACGTTCGCATTTTCAGAGCAGGGGTGCTAGAGGCCCCATGCACGGACCCCGTAAGCTACGTTTGAAGTTTGAGGTGGAAGACAAGCAAGCAGCCCCAGTCTCTGTGCCTCTGTGTGAGCAGTGCCATGGGCAGATGAGTCTGAGCAACAGCTTTCCAGGCTAGCTCTTTCTGGCTGCGAGGTATCTGCAGACGTTCGCATTTTCGGAGCATGGCTGCCGGAAGCTTCTGGCACGGTCCACCTAAGATACGTTTGAAGTTTGAGGGGGCAAGACAAGCAAGCAGCCCCAGTCTCTGTGCCTCTGTGCGAGCAGTGCCATGGGCAGATGAGGCTGAGCAACAGCTTTCCAGGCTAGCTCTTTCTGGCTGCGAGGTATCTGCAGACGTTCGCATTTTCGGAGAAGGGCTGCGTAGGCCCCTGCATGGACACCCAAATTTACGTTTAAAGTTGGAGGTGGCAAGACAAGCAAGCAGCCCCAGTCTCTGTGCCTCTGTACGAGCAGTGCCATGGGCAGATGAGGCTGAGCAACAGCTTCCCAGGCTAGCTATTTCTGGCTGCGAGCTATCTGCAGACGTTCACATTTTCAGAGCAGTGCTACCGAAGACGCCCGGTACGGACCACTTAACATACATTTGAAGTTTGAGGGGGCAAGACAAGCAAGCAGCCCCAGTCTCTGTGCCTCTGTGCGAGCAGTGCCATGGGCAGATGAAACCGAGCAACAGCTTTCCAGGCTAGCTTTTTCTGGCTGCGATCTATCTGCAGACTTTCGCATTTTCAGAGCAGGACTGCTGGAGGCCCCCTGCACGGACTCCCAAAGATACGTTTGAAGTTTGAGGGGACAAGACAAGCAAGCAGCCCCAGTCTCTGTGTCTCTGTGCGAGCAGTGCCATGGGCAGATGACGCTGAGCAACAGCTTTCCAGGCTAGCTCTTTCTGCCTGCGAGCTATCTGCAGACGTTCGCATTTTCGGAGCAGGGCTGATGGAGGAATCCGGCACAGACCATCTAAGTTACGTTTGAAGTTGAAGGGGCAAGACAAGCAAGCAGCCCCAGTCTCTGTGCCTCTGTGCGAGCAGTGCCATGGGCAGATGAGGGTGACAAATAGCTTTCCAGGATAGCTCTTTCTGGCTGCGAGCTATCTGCAGACGTTCGCATTTTCAGAGCAGCGCTGCCGGAGGTGGAGGGCACAGACCACCTAAGCTACGTTTGAAGTCTGAGGTGGCAAGACAAGCAAGCAGCCCCAGTCTCTGTGCCTCTGTGCGAGCAGTGCCATGGGCAGATGAGGCTGAGCAACAGCTTTCCAGGCTAGCTCTTTCTGGCTGCGAGCTATCTGCAGACGTTCGCATTTTCAGAGCAGGGGTGCTAGAGGCCCCATGCACGGACCCCCTAAGCTACGTTTGAAGTTTGAGGTGGAAGACAAGCAAGCAGCCCCAGTCTCTGTGCCTCTGTGCGAGCAGTGCCATGGGCAGATGAGGCTGAGCAACAGCTTTCCAGGCTAGCTCTTTCTGGCTGCGAGCTATCTGCAGACGTTCGCATTTTCGGAGCAGGGCTGCCGGGAGCTTCTGGCACGGTCCACCTAAGATATGTTTGAAGTTTGAGGGGGCAAGACAAGCAAGCAGCCCCAGTCTCTGTGCCACTGTGCGAGCAGTGCCATGGGCAGATGAGGCTGAGCAACAGCTTTCCAGGCTAGCTCTTTCTGGCTGTGATCTATCTGCAGACGTTCGAATTTTCAGAGCAGGGCTGCCGGATGCGGAGGGCACAGACCGCCTAAGCTACGTTTGAAGTCTGAGGTGGCAAGACAAGCAAGCAGCCACAGTCTCTGTGCCTCTGTGCGAGCAGTGCCATGGGCAGATGAGGCTGAGCAACAGCTTTCCAAGCTAGCTCTTTCTGACTGCGAGCTATCTGCAGACGTTCGCATTTTCGGAGCAGGGCTGCTGGAGGCCCCCTGCACGGACCCAAAAAGATACGTTTGACATTTGAGGTGGCAAGACAAGCAAGCAGCCCCAGTCTCTGTGCCTCTGTGCGAGCAGTGCCATGGGCAGATGAGGCTGAGCAACAGCTTTCCAGGCTAGCTTTTTCTGCCTGCCAGCTATCTGCAGACGTTCGCTTTTTCGGAGCAGGGCTGACGGAGAAATCCGGCACAGACCATCTAAGTTACGTTTGAAGTTTGAGGTTGCAAGACAAGCAAGCAGCCCCAGTCTCTGTGCCTCTGTGCGAACAGTGCCATGAACATATGAAGCCGAGCAACAGCTTTCCAGGCTAGCTCTTTCTGCCTGCGAGCTATCTGCAGACGTTCGCATTTTCAGAGCAGGGGTGCTAGAGGCCTCATGCACGGACCACCCAAGCTACGTTTGAAGTTTGAGGTGGCAAGACAAGCAAGCAGTCCCAGTCTCTGTGCCTCTGTGCGAGGAGTGCCATGGGCAGATGAGGCTGAGCAACAGCTTTCCAGGCTAGCTCTTTCTGGCTGCGAGCTATCTGCAGACGTTCGCATTTTCGAAGCAGGGCTGACGGAGGAATCCGGCACAGACCATCTAAGTTACGTTTGAAGTTCGCGGGGGCAAGACAGGAAATCAACCCAAGTCCCTGTGCCTCTGTGCGAGCAGTGCCATGGGCAGATGAGGCTGAGCAACAGCTTTCCAGGCTAGCTCTTTCTGGCTGCGAGCTATCTGCAGACGTTCGCATTTTCAGAGCAGGGGTGCTAGAGGCCCCATGCACGGACCCCCTAAGCTACGTTTGAAGTTTGAGGTGGCAAGACAAGCAAGCAGCCCCAGTCTCTGTGCCTCTGTGCGAGCAGTGCCATGAGCAGATGAGGCTGAGCAACAGCTTTCCAGGCTAGCTCTTTCTGCCTGCGAGCTATCTGCAGACGTTCGCGTTTTCAGAGCAGGGGTGCTAGAGGCCCCATGCACGGACCACCTAAGGTATATTTGAAGTTTGAGGTTGCAAGACAAGAAAGCAGCCCCAGTCTCTGTGCCTCTGTGCTAGCAGTGCCATGAGCAGATGAGTCTGAGCAACAGCTTTCCAGGCTAGCTCTTTCTGGCTGCGAGGTATCTGCAGACGTTCGCATTTTCGGAGCATGGCTGCCGGAAGCTTCTGGCACGGTCCACCTAAGATACGTTTGAAGTTTGAGGGGGCAAGACAAGCAAGCAGCCCCAGTCTCTGTGCCTCTGTGCGAGCAGTGCCATGGGCAGATGAGGCTGAGCAACAGCTTTCCAGGCTAGCTCTTTCTGGCTGCGAGGTATCTGCAGACGTTCGCATTTTCGGAGAAGGGCTGCGTAGGCCCCTGCATGGACACCCAAATTTACGTTTAAAGTTGGAGGTGGCAAGACAAGCAAGCAGCCCCAGTCTCTGTGCCTCTGTACGAGCAGTGCCATGGGCAGATGAGGCTGAGCAACAGCTTCCCAGGCTAGCTATTTCTGGCTGCGAGCTATCTGCAGACGTTCACATTTTCAGAGCAGTGCTACCGAAGACGCCCGGTACGGACCACTTAACATACATTTGAAGTTTGAGGGGGCAAGACAAGCAAGCAGCCCCAGTCTCTGTGCCTCTGTGCGAGCAGTGCCATGGGCAGATGAAACCGAGCAACAGCTTTCCAGGCTAGCTTTTTCTGGCTGCGATCTATCTGCAGACTTTCGCATTTTCAGAGCAGGACTGCTAGAGGCCCCCTGCACGGACTCCCAAAGATACGTTTGAAGTTTGAGGGGACAAGACAAGCAAGCAGCCCCAGTCTCTGTGTCTCTGTGCGAGCAGTGCCATGGGCAGATGAGGCTGAGCAACAGCTTTCCAGGCTAGCTCTTTCTGCCTGCGAGCTATCTGCAGACGTTCGCATTTTCGGAGCAGGGCTGATGGAGGAATCCGGCACAGACCATCTAAGTTACGTTTGAAGTTGAAGGGGCAAGACAAGCAAGCAGCCCCAGTCTCTGTGCCTCTGTGCGAGCAGTGCCATGGGCAGATGAGGGTGACAAATAGCTTTCCAGGATAGCTCTTTCTGGCTGCGAGCTATCTGCAGACGTTCGCATTTTCAGAGCAGCGCTGCCGGAGGCGGAGGGCACAGACCACCTAAGCTACGTTTGAAGTCTGAGGTGGCAAGACAAGCAAGCAGCCCCAGTCTCTGTGCCTCTGTGCGAGCAGTGCCATGGGCAGATGAGGCTGAGCAACAGCTTTCCAGGCTAGCTCTTTCTGGCTGCGAGCTATCTGCAGACGTTCGCATTTTCAGAGCAGGGGTGCTAGAGGCCCCATGCACGGACCCCCTAAGCTACGTTTGAAGTTTGAGGTGGAAGACAAGCAAGCAGCCCCAGTCTCTGTGCCTCTGTGCGAGCAGTGCCATGGGCAGATGAGGCTGAGCAACAGCTTTCCAGGCTAGCTCTTTCTGGCTGCGAGCTATCTGCAGACGTTCGCATTTTCGGAGCAGGGCTGCCGGGAGCTTCTGGCACGGTCCACCTAAGATATGTTTGAAGTTTGAGGGGGCAAGACAAGCAAGCAGCCCCAGTCTCTGTGCCACTGTGCGAGCAGTGCCATGGGCAGATGAGGCTGAGCAACAGCTTTCCAGGCTAGCTCTTTCTGGCTGTGATCTATCTGCAGACGTTCGAATTTTCAGAGCAGGGCTGCCGGATGCGGAGGGCACAGACCGCCTAAGCTACGTTTGAAGTCTGAGGTGGCAAGACAAGCAAGCAGCCACAGTCTCTGTGCCTCTGTGCGAGCAGTGCCATGGGCAGATGAGGCTGAGCAACAGCTTTCCAAGCTAGCTCTTTCTGACTGCGAGCTATCTGCAGACGTTCGCATTTTCGGAGCAGGGCTGCTGGAGGCCCCCTGCACGGACCCAAAAAGATACGTTTGACATTTGAGGTGGCAAGACAAGCAAGCAGCCCCAGTCTCTGTGCCTCTGTGCGAGCAGTGCCATGGGCAGATGAGGCTGAGCAACAGCTTTCCAGGCTAGCTTTTTCTGCCTGCCAGCTATCTGCAGACGTTCGCTTTTTCGGAGCAGGGCTGACGGAGAAATCCGGCACAGACCATCTAAGTTACGTTTGAAGTTTGAGGTTGCAAGACAAGCAAGCAGCCCCAGTCTCTGTGCCTCTGTGCGAGCAGTGCCATGAACATATGAAGCCGAGCAACAGCTTTCCAGGCTAGCTCTTTCTGCCTGCGAGCTATCTGCAGACGTTCGCATTTTCAGAGCAGGGGTGCTAGAGGCCTCATGCACGGACCACCCAAGCTACGTTTGAAGTTTGAGGTGGCAAGACAAGCAAGCAGTCCCAGTCTCTGTGCCTCTGTGCGAGGAGTGCCATGGGCAGATGAGGCTGAGCAACAGCTTTCCAGGCTAGCTCTTTCTGGCTGCGAGCTATCTGCAGACGATCGCATTTTCGGAGCAGGGCTGCCGGAAACTTCTGGCACGGTCCACCTAAGATACGTTTGAAGTTTGAGGGGGTAAGACAAGCAAGCAGCCCCAGTCTCTGTGCCTCTGTGTGAGCAGTGCCATGGGCAGATGAGGCTGAGCAACAGCTTTCCAGGCTAGCTCTTTCTGGCTGCGAGCTATCTGCAGACGTTCGAATTTTCGAAGCAGAGCTGCTGGAGACCCCCTGCACGGACCCCCAAAGATACGTTTGACATTTGATGTGGCAAGACAAGCAAGCAGCCCCAGTCTCTGTGCCTCTGTGTGAGCAGTGCCATGGGCAGATGAGGCTGAGCAACAGCTTTCCAGGCTAGCTCTTTCTGGCTGCGAGCTATCTGCAGACGTTCGCATTTTCGAAGCAGGGCTGACGGAGGAATCCGGCACAGACCATCTAAGTTACGTTTGAAGTTCGCGGGGGCAAGACAGGAAATCAACCCAAGTCCCTGTGCCTCTGTGCGAGCAGTGCCATGGGCAGATGAGGCTGAGCAACAGCTTTCCAGGCTAGCTCTTTCTCGCTGCGAGCTATCTGCAGACGTTCGCATTTTCAGAGCAGGGGTGCTAGAGGCCCCATGCACGGACCCCCTAAGCTACGTTTGAAGTTTGAGGTGGCAAGACAAGCAAGCAGCCCCAGTCTCTGTGCCTCTGTGCGAGCAGTGCCATGAGCAGATGAGGCTGAGCAACAGCTTTCCAGGCTAGCTCTTTCTGCCTGCGAGCTATCTGCAGACGTTCGCGTTTTCAGAGCAGGGGTGCTAGAGGCCCCATGCACGGACCACCTAAGGTATATTTGAAGTTTGAGGTTGCAAGACAAGAAAGCAGCCCCAGTCTCTGTGCCTCTGTGCTAGCAGTGCCATGAGCAGATGAAGCCGAGCAACAGCTTTCCAGGCTAGCTCTTTCTGGCTGCGATCTATCTGCAGACTTTCGCATTTTCAGAGCAGGGCTGCTGGAGGCCCTTTGCACGGACCCCCAAAGATACGTTTGACATTTGATGTGGCAAGACAAGCAAGCAGCCCCAGTCTCTGTGCCTCTGTGCGAGCAGTGCCATGGGCAGATGAGGCTGAGCAACAGCTTTCCAGGCTAGCTTTTTCTGTCTGCCAGCTATCTGCAGACGTACGCTTTTTCGGAGCAGGGCTGACGGAGGAATCCGGCACAGACCATCTAAGTTACGTTTGAAGTTTGAGGTGGCAAGACAAGCAAGCAGCCCCAGTCTCTGTGCCTCTGTGCGACCAGTGCCATGAACATATGAAGCCGAGCAACAGCTTTCCAGGCTAGCTCTTTCTGGCTGCGAGCTATCTGCAGACGTTCGCATTTTCGGAGCAGGGCTGCCGGAAGCTTCTGGCACGGTCCACCTAAGATACGTTTGAAGTTTGATGTGGCAAGACAAGCAAGCAGCCCCAGTCTCTGTGCCTCTGTGTGAGCAGTGCCATGGGCAGATGAGGCTGAGCAACATCTTCCCAGGCTAGCTCTTTCTGGCTGCGAGCTATCTGCAGACGTTCGCATTTACGGAGCAGGGCTGCGTAGGCCCCTGCATGGACACCCAAAGATACATTTGAAGATGGAGGGGGCAAGACAAGCAAGCAGCCCCAGTCTCTGTGCCTCTGTGCGAGCAGTGCCATGAGCAGATGAAACCGAGCAACAGCTTTCCAGGCTAGCTCTTTCTGGCTGCGATCTATCTGCAGACTTTCGCATTTTCAGAGCAGGGCTGCTTGAGGCTCCCTGCACGGACCCCCAAATATACGTTTGACATTTGAGGTGGCAAGACAAGCAAGCAGCCCCAGTCTCTGTGCCTCTGTGCGAGCAGTGCCATGGGCAGATGAGGCTGAGCAACAGCTTTCCAGGCTAGCTCTTACTGGCTGCGAGCTATCTGCAGACGTTTGCATTTTTGGAGCAGGGCTGACGGAGGAATCCGGCACAGACCATCTAAGTTACGTTTGAAGTTGAAGGGGGCAAGACAAGCAAGCAGCCACAGTCTCTGTGCCTCTGTGCGAACAGTGTCATGGGCAGATGAGGCTGACAAACAGCTTTCCAGGCTAGCTCTTTCTGGCTGCGAGCTATCTGCAGACGTTCGCATTTTCGGAGCAGGGCTGCCGGAAGCTTCTGGCACGGTCCACCTAAGATATGTTTGAAGTTTGAGGGGGCAAGACAAGCAAGCAGCCCCAGTCTCTGTGCCTCTGTGTGAGCAGTGCCATGGGCAGATGAGGCTGAGCAACAGCTTTCCAGGCTAGCTCTTTCTGGCTGCGAGGTATCTGCAGACGTTCGCATTTTCGAAGCAGAGCTGCTGGAGACCCCCTGCACGGACCCCCAAAGATACGTTTGACATTTGATGTGGCAAGACAAGCAAGCAGCCCCAGTCTCTGTGCCTCTGTGCGAGCAGTGCCATGGGCAGATGAGGCTGAGCAACAGCTTTCCAGGCTAGCTCTTTCTGCCTGCGAGCTATCTGCAGACGTTCGCATTTTCAGAGCAGCGCTGCCGGAGGCGGAGGGCACAGATCATGTAAGTTACGTTTGAAGTTCGTGGGGGCAAGACAAGAAATCAACCCTAGTCTCTGTGCCTCTGTGCGAGCAGTGCCATGGGCAGATGAGGCTGAGCAACAGCTTTCCAGGCTAGCTCTTTCTGGCTGCGAGCTATCTGCAGACGTTCGCATTTTCAGAGCAGAGGTGCTAGAGGCCCCATGCACGGACCCCCTAAGCTACGTTTGAAGTTTGAGGTGGAAGACAAGCAAGCAGCCCCAGTCTCTGTGCCTCTGTGCGAGCAGTGCCATGGGCAGATGAGGCTGAGCAACAGCTTTCCAGGCTAGCTCTTTCTGGCTGCGAGCTATCTGCAGACGTTCGCATTTTTGGAGCAGGGCTTACGGAGGAATCCGGCACAGACCATCTAAGTTACGTTTGAAGTTGGAGGGGGCAAGACAAGCAAGCAGCCCCAGTCTCTGTGCCTCTGTGCGAACAGTGCCATGGGCAGATGAGGCTGACAAACAGCTTTCCAGGCTAGCTCTTTCTGGCTGCGAGCTATCTGCAGACGTTCGCATTTTCGGAGCAGGGCTGCCGGAAGCTTCTGGCACGGTCCACCTAAGATATGTTTGAAGTTTGAGGGGGCAAGACAAGCAAGCAGGCCCAGTCTCTGTGCCTCTGTGTGAGCAGTGCCATGGGCAGATGAGGCTGAGCAACAGCTTTCCAGGCTAGCTCTTTCTGGCTGCGAGCTATCTGCAGACGTTCGCATTTTCGAAGCAGAGCTGCTGGAGACCCCCTGCACGAACCCCCAAAGATACGTTTGACATCTGATGAGGCAAGACAAGCAAGCAGCCCCAGTCTCTGTGCCTCTGTGCGAGCAGTGCCTTGGGCAGATGAGGGTGACAAATAGCTTTCCAGGATAGCTCTTTCTGGCTGCGAGCTATCTGCAGACGTTCGCATTTTCAGAGCAGCGCTGCCGGAGGCGGAGTGCACAGACCACCTAAGCTACGTTTGAAGTCTGAGGTGGCAAGACAAGCAAGCAGCCCCAGTCTCTGTGCCTCTGTGCGAGCAGTGCCATGGGCAGATGAGGCTGAGCAACAGCTTTCCAGGCTAGCTATTTCTGGCTGCGAGCTATCTGCAGACGTTCACATTTTCAGAGCAGGGCTACCGAAGACGCCCGGTACGGACCACCTAAGATACATTTGAAGTTTGAGGGGGCAAGACAAGCAAGCAGCCCCAGTCTCTGTGCCTCTGTGCGAGCAGTGCCATGGGCAGATGAGGCTGAGCAACAGCTTTCCAGGCTAGCTCTTTCTGGCTGCGAGCTATCTGCAGACGTTCACATTTTCAGAGCAGGGCTACCGGAAACACCCGGTACGGACCACCTAAGCTAAGTTTGAAGTTTGAGGTGGCAAGACAAGCAAGCAGCCCCAGTCTCTGTGCCTCTGTGCGAGCAGTGCCATGAGCAGATGAAACTGAGCAACAGCTTTCCAGGCTAGCTCTTTCTGCCTGCGAGCTATCTGCAGACGTTCGCATTTTCGAAGCAGGGCTGACGGAGGAATCCGGCACAGACCATCTAAGTTACGTTTGAAGTTCGCGGGGGCAAGACAAGAAATCAACCCAAGTCCCTGTGCCTCTGTGCAAGCAGTGCCATGGTCAGATGAGGCTGAGCAACAGCTTTCCAGGCTAGCTCTTTCTGGCTGCGAGCTATCTGCAGACGTTCGCATTTTCAGAGCAGGGGTGCTAGAGGCCCCATGCACGGACCCCCTAAGCTACGTTTGAAGTTTGAGGTGGCAAGACAAGCAAGCAGCCCCAGTCTCTGTGCCTCTGTGCGAGCAGTGCCATGAGCAGATGAGGCTGAGCAACAGCTTTCCAGGCTAGCTCTTTCTCCCTGCGAGCTATCTGCAGACGTTCGCGTTTTCAGAGCAGGGGTGCTAGAGGCCCCATGCACGGACCACCTAAGGTTTATTTGAAGTTTGAGGTTGCAAGACAAGAAAGCAGCCCCAGTCTCTGTGCCTCTGTGCTAGCAGTGCCTTGAGCAGATGAAGCCGAGCAACAGCTTTCCAGGCTAGCTCTTTCTGGCTGCGATCTATCTGCAGACTTTCGCATTTTCAGAGCAGGGCTGCTGGAGGCCCTTTGCACGGACCCCCAAAGATACGTTTGAATTTAGAGGTGGCAAGACAAGCAAGCAGCCCCAGTCTCTGTGCCTCTGTGCGAGCAGTGCCATGGGCAGATGAGGCTGAGCAACAGCTTTCCAAACTAGCTTTTTCTGCCTGCCAGCTATCTGCAGACGTTCGCTTTTTCGGAGCAGGGCTGACGGAGGAATCCGGCACAGACCATCTAAGTTACGTTTGAAGTTTGAGGTGGCAAGACAAGCAAGCAGCCCCAGTCTCTGTGCCTCTGTGCGAGCAGTGCCATGAACAGATGAAGCCGAGCAACAGCTTTCCAGGCTAGCTCTTTCTGGCTGCGAGCTATCTGCAGACGTTCGCATTTTCAGAGCAGGGGTGCTAGAGGCCTCATGCACGGACCACCCAAGTTACGTTTGAAGTTTGAGGTGGCAAGACAAGCAAGCAGCCCCAGTCTCTGTGCCTCTGTGCGAGCAGTGCCATGGGCAGATGAGGCTGAGCAACAGCTTTCAAGGCTAGCTCTTTCTGCCTGCGAGCTATCTGCAGACGTTCGCGTTTTCAGAGCAGGGGTGCTAGAGGCCCCATGCACGGACCCCCAAAGATACGTTTGACATTTGAGGTGGCAAGACAAGCAAGCAGCCCCAGTCTCTGTGCCTCTGTGCTAGCAGTGCCATGAGCAGATGAAGCCGAGCAACAGCTTTCCAGGCTAGCTCTTTCTGGCTGAGATCCATCTGCAGACTTTCGCATTTTCAGAGCAGGACTCCTGGGGGCCTCCTGCACGGACCCAAAAAGACACGTTTGACATTTGAGGTGGCAAGACAAGCAAGCAGCCCCAGTCTCTGTGCCTCTGTGCGAGCAGTGCCATGGGCAGATGAGGCTGAGCAACAGCTTTCCAGGCTAGCTTTTTCTGTCTGCCTGCTATCTGCAGACGTTCGCTTTTTCGGAGCAGGGCTGACGGAGGAATCCGGCACAGACCATCTAAGTTACGTTTGAAGTTTGAGATTGCAAGACAAGCAAGCAGCCCCAGTCTCTGTGCCTCTGTGCGAGCAGTGCCATGAACAGATGAAGCCGAGCAACAGCTTTCCAGGCTAGCTCTTTCTGGCTGCGAGCTATCTGCAGACGTTCGCATTTTCGGAGCAGGACTGCCGGAAGCTTCCGGCACGGTCCACCTAAGATACGTTTGAAGTTTGAGGTGGCAAGACAAGCAAGCAGCCCCAGTCTCTGTGCCTCTGTGCGAGCAGTGCCATGAACATATGAAGCCGAGCAACAGCTTTCCAGGCTAGCTCTTTCTGGCTGCGATCTATCTGCAGACGTTCGCATTTACGGAGCAGGGCTGCGTAGGCCCCTGCATGGACACCCAAAGATACATATGAAGATGGAGGGGGCAAGACAAGCAAGCAGCCCCAGTCTCTGTGCCTCTGTGCGAGCAGTGCCATGAGCAGATGAGGCTGAGCAACAGCTTTCCAGGCTAGCTCTTTCTGGCTGCGATCTATCTGCAGAATTCCGCATTTTCAGAGCAGGGCTGCTGGAGGCTCCCTGCACGGACCCCCAAATATACGTTTGACATTAGAGGTGGCAAGACAAGCAAGCAGCCGCAGTCTCTGTGCCTCTGTGCGAGCAGTGCCATTGGCAGATGAGGCTGAGCAACAGCTTTCCAGGCTAGCTTTTTCTGTCTGCCAGCTATCTGCAGACGTTCGCTTTTTCGGAGCAGGGCTGACGGAGGAATCCGGCACAGACCATCTAAGTTACGTTTGAAGTTTGAGGTGGCAAGACAAGCAAGCAGCCCCAGTCTCTGTGCCTCTGTGCGAGCAGTGCCATGAACATATGAAGCCGAGCAACAGCTTTCCAGGCTAGCTCTTTCTGGCTGCGAGCTATCTGCAGACGTTCGCATTTTCGGAGAAGGGCTGCCGGAAGCTTCTGGCACGGTCCACCTAAGATACGTTTGAAGTTTGAGGGGGCAAGACAAGCAAGCAGCCCCAGTCTCTGTGCCTCTGTGTGAGCAGTGCCATGGGCAGATGAGGCTGAGCAACAGCTTTCCAGGCTAGCTCTTTCTGGCTGCGAGCTATCTGCAGACGTTCGCATTTTCAGAGCAGGGGTGCTAGAGGCCCCATGCACGGACCCCCTAAGCTACGTTTGAAGTTTGAGGTGGAAGACAAGCAAGCAGCCCCAGTCTCTGTGCCTCTGTGCGAGCAGTGCCATGGGCAGATGAGGCTGAGCAACAGCTTTCCAGGCTAGCTCTTTCTGGCTGAGAGCTATCTGCAGACGTTCGCATTTTTGGAGCAGGGCTTACGGAGGAATCCGGCACAGACCATCTAAGTTACGTTTGAAGTTGGAGGGGGCAAGACAAGCAAGCAGCCCCAGTCTCTGTGCCTCTGTGCGAACAGTGCCATGGGCAGATGAGGCTGACAAACAGCTTTCCAGGCTAGCTCTTTCTGGCTGCGAGCTATCTGCAGACGTTCGCATTTTCGGAGCAGGGCTGCTGGAGACCCCCTGCACGAACCCCCAAAGATACGTTTGACATCTGATGTGGCAAGACAAGCAAGCAGCCCCAGTCTCTGTGCCTCTGTGCGAGCAGTGCCATGGGCAGATGAGGCTGGGCAACAGCTTTCCAGGCTAGCTCTTTCTGCCTGCGAGCTATCTGCAGACGTTCGCATTTACGGAGCAGGGCTGCGTAGGCCCCTGCATGGACACCCAAAGTTACGTTTAAAGTTGGAGGTGGCAAGACAAGCAAGCAGCCCCAGTCTCTGTGCCTCTGTGCGAGCAGTGCCATGGGCAGATGAGGCTGAGCAACAGCTTTCCAGGCTAGCTATTTCTGGCTGCGAGCTATCTGCAGACGTTCACATTTTCAGAGCAGGGCTACCGAAGACGCCCGGTACGGACCACCTAAGATACATTTGAAGTTTGAGGGGGCAAGACAAGCAAGCAGCCCCAGTCTCTGTGCCTCTGTGCGAGCAGTGCCATGGGCAGATGAGGGTGACAAATAGCTTTCCAGGATAGCTCTTTCTGGCTGCGAGCTATCTGCAGACGTTCGCATTTTCAGAGCAGCGCTGCCGGAGGCGGAGGGCACAGACCACCTAAGCTACGTTTGAAGTCTGAGGTGGCAAGACAAGCAAGCAGCCCCAGTCTCTGTGCCTCTGTGCGAGCAGTGCCATGGGCAGATGAGGCTGAGCAACAGCTTTCCAGGCTAGCTCTTTCTGGCTGCGAGCTATCTGCAGACGTTCGCATTTTCAAAGCAGGGCTGATGGAGGAATCCGGCACAGACCATGTAAGATACGTTTGAAGTTCGCGGGGGCAAGACAAGAAATCAACCCTAGTCTCTGTGCCTCTGTGCGAGCAGTGCCATGGGCAGATGAGGCTGAGCAACAGCTTTCCAGGCTAGCTCTTTCTGTCTGCGAGCTATCTGCAGACGTTCGCATTTTCAGAGCAGGGGTGCTAGAGGCCCCATGCACGGACCCCCTAAGCTACGTTTGAAGTTTGAGGTGGAAGACAAGCAAGCAGCCCCAGTCTCTGGGCCTCTGTGCGAGCAGTGCCATGGGCAGATGAGGCTGAGCAACAGCTTTCCAGGCTAGCTCTTTCTGGCTGCGAGCTATCTGCAGACGTTCGCATTTTTGGAGCAGGGCTTACGGAGGAATCCGGCACAGACCATCTAAGTTACGTTTGAAGTTTGAGATTGCAAGACAAGCAAGCAGCCCCAGTCTCTGTGCCTCTGTGCGAGCAGTGCCATGAACAGATGAAGCCGAGCAACAGCTTTCCAGGCTAGCTCTTTCTGGCTGCGAGCTATCTGCAGACGTTCGCATTTTCGGAGCAGGACTGCCGGAAGCTTCCGGCACGGTCCACCTAAGATACGTTTGAAGTTTGAGGTGGCAAGACAAGCAAGCAGCCCCAGTCTCTGTGCCTCTGTGCGAGCAGTGCCATGAACATATGAAGCCGAGCAACAGCTTTCCAGGCTAGCTCTTTCTGGCTGCGAGCTATCTGCAGACGTTCGCATTTTCGGAGCAGGGCTGCCGGAAGCTTCTGGCACGGTCCACCTAAGATACGTTTGACATTAGAGGTGGCAAGACAAGCAAGCAGCACCAGTCTCTGTGCCTCTGTGTGAGCAGTGCCATGGGCAGATGAGGCTGAGCAACATCTTTCCAGGCTAGCTCTTTCTGGCTGCGATCTATCTGCAGACGTTCGCATTTACGGAGCAGGGCTGCGTAGGCCCCTGCATGGACACCCAAAGATACATATGAAGATGGAGGGGGCAAGACAAGCAAGCAGCCCCAGTCTCTGTGCCTCTGTGCGAGCAGTGCCATGAGCAGATGAGGCTGAGCAACAGCTTTCCAGGCTAGCTCTTTCTGGCTGCGATCTATCTGCAGAATTCCGCATTTTCAGAGCAGGGCTGCTGGAGGCTCCCTGCACGGACCCCCAAATATACGTTTGACATTAGAGGTGGCAAGAAAAGCAAGCAGCACCAGTCTCTGTGCCTCTGTGCGAGCAGTGCCATTGGCAGATGAGGCTGAGCAACAGCTTTCCAGGCTAGCTTTTTCTGTCTGCCAGCTATCTGCAGACGTTCGCTTTTTCGGAGCAGGGCTGACGGAGGAATCCGGCACAGACCATCTAAGTTACGTTTGAAGTTTGAGGTGGCAAGACAAGCAAGCAGCCCCAGTCTCTGTGCCTCTGTGCGAGCAGTGCCATGAACATATGAAGCCGAGCAACAGCTTTCCAGGCTAGCTCTTTCTGGCTGCGAGCTATCTGCAGACGTTCGCATTTTCGGAGCAGGGCTGCCGGAAGCTTCTGGCACGGTCCACCTAAGATACGTTTGAAGTTTGAGGGGGCAAGACAAGCAAGCAGCCCCAGTCTCTGTGCCTCTGTGTGAGCAGTGCCATGGGCAGATGAGGCTGAGCAACAGCTTTCCAGGCTAGCTCTTTCTGTCTGCGAGCTATCTGCAGACGTTCGCATTTTCAGAGCAGGGGTGCTAGAGGCCCCATGCACGGACCCCCTAAGCTACGTTTGAAGTTTGAGGTGGAAGACAAGCAAGCAGCCCCAGTCTCTGTGCCTCTGTGCGAGCAGTGCCATGGGCAGATGAGGCTGAGCAACAGCTTTCCAGGCTAGCTCTTTCTGGCTGCGAGCTATCTGCAGACGTTCGCATTTTTGGAGCAGGGCTTACGGAGGAATCCGGCACAGACCATCTAAGTTACGTTTGAAGTTGGAGGGGGCAAGACAAGCAAGCAGCCCCAGTCTCTGTGCCTCTGTGCGAACAGTGCCATGGGCAGATGAGGCTGACAAACAGCTTTCCAGGCTAGCTCTTTCTGGCTGCGAGCTATCTGCAGACGTTCGCATTTTCGGAGCAGGGCTGCCGGAAGCTTCTGGCACGGTCCACCTAAGATATGTTTGAAGTTTGAGGGGGCAAGACAAGCAAGCAGCCCCAGTCTCTGTGCCTCTGTGTGAGCAGTGCCATGGGCAGATGAGGCTGAGCAACAGCTTTCCAGGCTAGCTCTTTCTGGCTGCGAGCTATCTGCAGACGTTCGCATTTTCGAAGCAGAGCTGCTGGAGACCCCCTGCACGAACCCCCAAAGATACGTTTGACATCTGATGTGGCAAGACAAGCAAGCAGCCCCAGTCTCTGTGCCTCTGTGCGAGCAGTGCCATGGGCAGATGAGGCTGGGCAACAGCTTTCCAGGCTAGCTCTTTCTGCCTGCGAGCTATCTGCAGACGTTCGCATTTTCGGAGCAGGGCTGCGTAGGCCCCTGCATGGACACCCAAAGTTACGTTTAAAGTTGGAGGTGGCAAGACAAGCAAGCAGCCCCAGTCTCTGTGCCTCTGTGCGAGCAGTGCCATGGGCAGATGAGGCTGAGCAACAGCTTTAAAGGCTAGCTATTTCTGGCTGCGAGCTATCTGCAGACGTTCACATTTTCAGAGCAGGGCTACTGAAGACGCCCGGTACGGACCACCTAAGATACATTTGAAGTTTGAGGGGGCAAGACAAGCAAGCAGCCCCAGTCTCTGTGCCTCTGTGCGAGCAGTGCCATGGGCAGATGAGGGTGACAAATAGCTTTCCAGGATAGCTCTTTCTGGCTGCGAGCTATCTGCAGACGTTCGCATTTTCAGAGCAGGGCTACTGGAGGCCCCCTGCACGGACCCAAAAAGATACGTTTGACATTTGAGGTGGCAAGACAAGCAAGCAGCCCCAGTCTCTGTGCCACTGTGCGAGCAGTGCCATGGGCAGATGAGGCTGAGCAACAGCTTTCCAGGCTAGCTTTTTCTGCCTGCCAGCTATCTGCAGACGTTCGCTTTTTCGGAGCAGGGCTGACGGAGGAATCCGGCACAGACCATCTAAGTTACGTTTGAAGTTTGAGTTTTCAAGACAAGCAAGCAGCCACAGTCTCTGTGCCTCTGTGCGAGCAGTGCCATGAACATATGAAGCTGAGCAACAGCTTTCCAGGCTAGCTCTTTCTGGCTGCGAGCTATCTGCAGACGTTCGCATTTTCAGAGCAAGGGTGCTAGAGGTCTGATGCACGGACCACCCAAGCTATGTTTGAAGTTCGAGGTGGCAAGACAAGCAAGCAGCCCCAGTCTCTGTGCCTCTGTGCGAGCAGTGCCATGGGCAGATGAGGCTGAGCAACAGCTTTCCAGGCTAGCTCTTTCTGGCTGCGAGCTATCTGCAGACGTTCGCGTTTTCAGAGCAGGGGTGCTAGAGGCCCCATGCACGGACCCCCAAAGATACGTTTCACATTTGAGGTGGCAAGACAAGCAAGCAGCCCCAGTCTCTGTGCCTCTGTGCTAGCAGTGCCATGAGCAGATGAAGCCGAGCAACAGCTTTCCAGGCTAGCTCTTTCTGGCTGAGATCCATCTGCAGACTTTCGCATTTTCAGAGCAGGACTCCTGGAGGCCCCCTGCACGGACCCAAAAAGATACGTTTGACATTTGAGGTGGCAAGACAAGCAAGCAGCCCCAGTCTCTGTGCCTCTGTGCGAGCAGTGCCATGGGCAGATGAGGCTGAGCAACAGCTTTCCAGGGTAGTTTTTTCTGTCTGCCTGCTATCTGCAGACGTTCGCTTTTTCGGAGCAGGGCTGACGGAGGAATCCGGCACAGACCATCTAAGTTACGTTTGAAGTTTGAGATTGCAAGACAAGCAAGCAGCCCCAGTCTCTGTGCCTCTGTGCGAGCAGTGCCATGAACAGATGAAGCCGAGCAACAGCTTTCCAGGCTAGCTCTTTCTGGCTGCGAGCTATCTGCAGACGTTCGCATTTTCGGAGCAGGACTGCCGGAAGCTTCCGGCACGGTCCACCTTAGATACGTTTGAAGTTTGAGGTGGCAAGACAAGCAAGCAGCCGCAGTCTCTGTGCCTCTGTGTGAGCAGTGCCATGGGCAGATGAGGCTGAGCAACAGCTTTCCAGGCTAGCTCTTTCTGTCTGCGAGCTATCTGCAGACGTTCGCAATTTCAGAGGAGGGGTGCTAGAGGCCCCATGCATGGACCACCTAAGCTACGTTTGAAGTTTGAGGTGGCAAGACAAGCAAGCAGCCCCAGTCTCTGTGCCTCTGTGCGAGCAGTGCCATGGGCAGATGAGGCTGAGCAACAGCTTTCCAGGCTAGCTCTTTCTGGCTGCGAGCTATCTGCAGACGTTCGCATTTTCGGAGCAGGGCTGCGTAGGCCCCTGCATGGACACCCAAAGTTACGTTTAAAGTTGGAGGTGGCAAGACAAGCAAGCAGCCCCAGTCTCTGTGCCTCTGTGCGAGCAGTGCCATGGGCAGATGAGGCTGAGCAACAGCTTTCCAGGCTAGCTATTTCTGGCTGCGAGCTATCTGCAGACGTTCGCATTTTCAGAGCAGGGCTACCGAAGACGCCCGGTACGGACCACCTAAGATACATTTGAAGTTTGAGGGGGCAAGACAAGCAAGCAGCCCCAGTCTCTGTGCCTCTGTGCGAGCAGTGCCATGGGCAGATGAGGGTGACAAATAGCTTTCCAGGATAGCTCTTTCTGGCTGCGAGCTATCTGCAGACGTTCGCATTTTCAGAGCAGGGCTACTGGAGGCCCCCTGCACGGACCCAAAAAGATACGTTTGACATTTGAGGTGGCAAGACAAGCAAGCAGCCCCAGTCTCTGTGCCTCTGTGCGAGCAGTGCCATGGGCAGATGAGGCTGAGCAACAGCTTTCCAGGCTAGCTTTTTCTGCCTGCCAGCTATCTGCAGACGTTCGCTTTTTCGGAGCAGGGCTGACGGAGGAATCCGGCACAGACCATCTAAGTTACGTTTGAAGTTTGAGGTTTCAAGACAAGCAAGCAGCCACAGTCTCTGTGCCTCTGTGCGAGCAGTGCCATGAACATATGAAGCCGAGCAACAGCTTTCCAGGCTAGCTCTTTCTGGCTGTGAGCTATCTGCAGACGTTCGCATTTTCAGAGCAAGGGTGCTAGAGGCCTGATGCACGGACCACCCAAGCTATGTTTGAAGTTCGAGGTGGCAAGACAAGCAAGCAGCCCCAGTCTCTGTGCCTCTGTGCGAGCAGTGCCATGGGCAGATGAGGCTGAGCAACAGCTTTCCAGGCTAGCTCTTTCTGACTGCGAGCTATCTGCAGACGTTCGCGTTTTCAGAGCAGGGGTGCTAGAGGCCCCATGCACGGACCCCCAAAGATACGTTTCACATTTGAGGTGGCAAGACAAGCAAGCAGCCCCAGTCTCTGTGCCTCTGTGCGAGCAGTGCCATGAGCAGATGAAGCCGAGCAACAGCTTTCCAGGCTAGCTCTTTCTGGCTGAGATCCATCTGCAGACTTTCGCATTTTCAGAGCAGGACTCCTGGAGGCCCCCTGCACGGACCCAAAAAGATACGTTTGACATTTGAGGTGGCAAGACAAGCAAGCAGCCCCAGTCTCTGTGCCTCTGTGCGAGCAGTGCCATGGGCAGATGAGGCTGAGCAACAGCTTTCCAGGGTAGTTTTTTCTGTCTGCCTGCTATCTGCAGACGTTCGCTTTTTCGGAGCAGGGCTGACGGAGGAATCCGGCACAGACCATCTAAGTTACGTTTGAAGTTTGAGATTGCAAGACAAGCAAGCAGCCCCAGTCTCTGTGCCTCTGTGCGAGCAGTGCCATGAACAGATGAAGCCGAGCAACAGCTTTCCAGGCTAGCTCTTTCTGGCTGCGAGCTATCTGCAGACGTTCGCATTTTCGGAGCAGGACTGCCGGAAGCTTCCGGCACGGTCCACCTAAGATACGTTTGAAGTTTGAGGTGGCAAGACAAGCAAGCAGCCGCAGTCTCTGTGCCTCTGTGTGAGCAGTGCCATGGGCAGATGAGGCTGAGCAACAGCTTTCCAGGCTAGCTCTTTCTGTCTGCGAGCTATCTGCAGACGTTCGCAATTTCAGAGGACGGGTGCTAGAGGCCCCATGCATGGACCACCTAAGCTACGTTTAAGTTTGAGGTGGCAAGACAAGCAAGCAGCCCCAGTCTCTGTGCCTCTGTGCGAGCAGTGCCATGGGCAGATGAGGCTGAGCAACAGCTTTCCAGGCTAGCTATTTCTGGCTGCGAGCTATCTGCAGACGTTCACATTTTCAGAGCAGGGCTACCGGAAACACCCGGTACGGACCACCTAAGCTAAGTTTGAAGTTTGAGGTGGCAAGACAAGCAAGCAGCCCCAGTCTCTGTGCCTCTGTGCTAGCAGTGCCATGAGCAGATGAAACTGAGCAACAGCTTTCCAGGCTAGCTCTTTCTGGCTGCGAGCTATCTGCAGACGTTCACTTTTTCAGAGCAGGGCTGCTGGAGGTCCTTTGCACGGACCCCCAAAGATACATTTGACATTAGAGGTGGCAAGACAAGCAAGCAGCCCCAGTCTCTGTGCCTCTGTGCGAGCAGTGCCATGGGCAGATGAGGCTGAGCAACAGCTTTCCAGGCTAGCTTTTTCTGTCTGCCAGCTATCTGCAGACGTTCGCTTTTTCGGAGCAGGGCTGACGGAGGAATCCGGCACAGACCATCTAAGTTACGTTTGAAGTTTGAGTTTGCAAGACAAGCAAGCAGCCCCAGTCTCTGTGCCTCTGTGCGAGCAGTGCCATGAGCATATGAAGCCGAGCAACAGCTTTCCAGGCTAGCTCTTTCTGGCTGCGAGCTATCTGCAGACGTTCGCATTTTCGGAGCAGGGCTGCCGGAAGCTTCTGGCACGGTCCACCTAAGATACGTTTGAAATTTGAGGGGGCAAGACAAGCAAGCAGCCCCAGTCTCTGTGCCTCTGTGCGAGCAGTGCCATGGGCAGATGAGGCTGAGCAACAGCTTTCCAGGCTAGCTCTTTCTGGCTGCGAGCTATCTGCAGACGTTCGCATTTTCGAAGCAGAGCTGCTGGAGACCCCCTGCACGGACCCCCAAAGATACGTTTGACATTTGAGGTGGCAAGACAAGCAAGCAGCCCCAGTCTCTGTGCCACTGTGCGAGCAGTGCCATGGGCAGATGAGGCTGAGCAACAGCTTTCCAGGCTAGCTCTTTCTGCCTGCGAGCTATCTGCAGACGTTCGCATTTTCGAAGCAGGGCTGACGGAGGAATCCGGCACAGACCATCTAAGTTACGTTTGAAGTTCGCGGGGGCAAGACAAGAAATCAACCCAAGTCCCTGTGCCTCTGTGCAAGCAGTGATATGGTCAGATGAGGCTGAGCAACAGCTTTCCAGGCTAGCTCTTTCTGGCTGCGAGCTATCTGCAGACGTTCGCATTTTCAGAGCAGGGGTGCTAGAGGCCCCATGCACGGACCCCCTAAGCTACGTTTGAAGTTTGAGGTGGCAAGACAAGCAAGGAGCCCCAGTCTCTGTGCCTCTGTGCGAGCAGTGCCATGAGCAGATGAGGCTGAGCAACAGCTTTCCAGGCTAGCTCTTTCTCCCTGCGAGCTATCTGCAGACGTTCGCGTTTTCAGAGCAGGGGTGCTAGAGGCCCCATGCACGGACCACCTAAGTTTTATTTGAAGTTTGAGGTTGCAAGACAAGAAAGCAGCCCCAGTCTCTGTGCCTCTGTGCTAGCAGTGCCTTGAGCAGATGAAGCCGAGCAACAGCTTTCCAGGCTAGCTCTTTCTGGCTGCGATCTATCTGCAGACTTTCGCATTTTCAGAGCAGGGCTGCTGGAGGCCCTTTGCACGGACCCCCAAAGATACGTTTGAATTTAGAGGTGGCAAGACAAGCAAGCAGCCCCAGTCTCTGTACCTCTGTGCGAGCAGTGCCATGGGCAGATGAGGCTGAGCAACAGCTTTCCAAACTAGCTTTTTCTGCCTGCCAGCTATCTGCAGACGTTCGCTTTTTCGGAGCAGGGCTGACGGAGAAATCCGGCACAGACCATCTAAGTTACGTTTGAAGTTTGAGGTTGCAAGACAAGCAAGCAGCCCCAGTCTCTGTGCCTCTGTGCGAGCAGTGCCATGAACAGATGAAGCCGAGCAACAGCTTTCCAGGCTAGCTCTTTCTGGCTGCGAGCTATCTGCAGACGTTCGCATTTTCGGAGCAGGGCTGCCGGAAGCTTCTGGCACGGTCCACCTAAGATACGTTTGACATTAGAGGTGGCAAGACAAGCAAGCAGCACCAGTCTCTGTGCCTCTGTGTGAGCAGTGCCATGGGCAGATGAGGCTGAGCAACATCTTTCCAGGCTAGCTCTTTCTGGCTGCGATCTATCTGCAGACGTTCGCATTTACGGAGCAGGGCTGCGTAGGCCCCTGCATGGACACCCAAAGATACATATGAAGATGGAGGGGGCAAGACAAGCAAGCAGCCCCAGTCTCTGTGCCTCTGTGCGAGCAGTGCCATGGGCAGATGAGGCTGAGCAACATCTTTCCAGGCTAGCTCTTTCTGGCTGCGATCTATCTGCAGAATTCCGCATTTTCAGAGCAGGGCTGCTGGAGGCTCCCTGCACGGACCCCCAAATATACGTTTGACATTAGAGGTGGCAAGACAAGCAAGCAGCACCAGTCTCTGTGCCTCTGTGCGAGCAGTGCCATTGGCAGATGAGGCTGAGCAACAGCTTTCCAGGCTAGCTTTTTCTGTCTGCCAGCTATCTGCAGACGTTCGCTTTTTCGGAGCAGGGCTGACGGAGGAATCCGGCACAGACCATCTAAGTTACGTTTGAAGTTTGAGGTGGCAAGACAAGCAAGCAGCCCCAGTCTCTGTGCCTCTGTGCGAGCAGTGCCATGGGCAGATGAGGCTGAGCAACAGCTTTCCAGGCTAGCTCTTTCTGGCTGCGAGCTATCTGCAGACGTTCGCATTTTTGGAGCAGGGCTTACGGAGGAATCCGGCACAGACCATCTAAGTTACGTTTGAAGTTGGAGGGGGCAAGACAAGCAAGCAGCCCCAGTCTCTGTGCCTCTGTGCGAAAAGTGCCATGGGCAGATGAGGCTGACAAACAGCTTTCCAGGCTAGCTCTTTCTGGCTGCGAGCTATCTGCAGACGTTCGCATTTTCGGAGCAGGGCTGCCGGAAGCTTCTGGCACGGTCCACCTAAGATATGTTTGAAGTTTGAGGGGGCAAGACAAGCAAGCAGCCCCAGTCTCTGTGCCTCTGTGTGAGCAGTGCCATGGGCAGATGAGGCTGAGCAACAGCTTTCCAGGCTAGCTCTTTCTGGCTGCGAGCTATCTGCAGACGTTCGCATTTTCGAAGCAGAGCTGCTGGAGACCCCCTGCACGAACCCCCAAGGATACGTTTGACATCTGATGTGGCAAGACAAGCAAGCAGCCCCAGTCTCTGTGCCTCTGTGCGAGCAGTGCCATGGGCAGATGAGGCTGGGCAACAGCTTTCCAGGCTAGCTCTTTCTGCCTGCGAGCTATCTGCAGACGTTCGCATTTTCGGAGCAGGGCTGCGTAGGCCCCTGCATGGACACCCAAAGTTACGTTTAAAGTTGGAGGTGGCAAGACAAGCAAGCAGCCCCAGTCTCTGTGCCTCTGTGCGAGCAGTGCCATGGGCAGATGAGGCTGAGCAACAGCTTTCCAGGCTAGCTATTTCTGGCTGCGAGCTATCTGAAGACGTTCACATTTTCAGAGCAGGGCTACCGAAGACGCCCGGTACGGACCACCTAAGATACATTTGAAGTTTGAGGGGGCAAGACAAGCAAGCAGCCCCAGTCTCTGTGCCTCTGTGCGAGCAGTGCCATGGGCAGATGAGGGTGACAAATAGCTTTCCAGGATAGCTCTTTCTGGCTGCGAGCTATCTGCAGACGTTCGCATTTTCAGAGCAGGGCTACTGGAGGCCTCCTGCACGGACCCAAAAAGATACGTTTGACATTTGAGGTGGCAAGACAAGCAAGCAGCCCCAGTCTCTGTGCCTCTGTGCGAGCAGTGCCATGGGCAGATGAGGCTGAGCAACAGCTTTCCAGGCTAGCTTTTTCTGCCTGCCAGCTATCTGCAGACGTTCGCTTTTTCGGAGCAGGGCTGACGGAGGAATCCGGCACAGACAATCTAAGTTACGTTTGAAGTTTGAGGTTTCAAGACAAGCAAGCAGCCACAGTCTCTGTGCCTCTGTGCGAGCAGTGCCATGAACATATGAAGCTGAGCAACAGCTTTCCAGGCTAGCTCTTTCTGGCTGCGAGCTATCTGCAGACGTTCGCATTTTCAGAGCAAGGGTGCTAGAGGCCTGATGCAAGGACCACCCAAGCTATGTTTGAAGTTCGAGGTGGCAAGACAAGCAAGCAGCCCCAGTCTCTGTGCCTCTGTGCGAGCAGTGCCATGGGCAGATGAGGCTGAGCAACAGCTTTCCAGGCTAGCTCTTTCTGGCTGCGAGCTATCTGCAGACGTTCGCGTTTTCAGAGCAGGGGTGCTAGAGGCCCCATGCACGGACCCCCAAAGATACGTTTCACATTTGAGGTGGCAAGACAAGCAAGCAGCCCCAGTCTCTGTGCCTCTGTGCTAGCAGTGCCATGAGCAGATGAAGCCGAGCAACAGCTTTCCAGGCTAGCTCTTTCTGGCTGAGATCCATCTGCAGACTTTCGCATTTTCAGAGCAGGACTCCTGGAGGCCCCCTGCACGGACCCAAAAAGATACGTTTGACATTTGAGGTGGCAAGACAAGCAAGCAGCCCCAGTCTCTGTGCCTCTGTGCGAGCAGTGCCATGGGCAGATGAGGCTGAGCAACAGCTTTCCAGGGTAGTTTTTTCTGTCTGCCTGCTATCTGCAGACGTTCGCTTTTTCGGAGCAGGGCTGACGGAGGAATCCGGCACAGACCATCTAAGTTACGTTTGAAGTTTGAGATTGCAAGACAAGCAAGCAGCCCCAGTCTCTGTGCCTCTGTGCGAGCAGTGCCATGAACAGATGAAGCCGAGCAACAGCTTTCCAGGCTAGCTCTTTCTGGCTGCGAGCTATCTGCAGACGTTCGCATTTTCGGAGCAGGGCTGCCGGAAGCTTCCGGCACGGTCCACCTTAGATACGTTTGAAGTTTGAGGTGGCAAGACAAGCAAGCAGCCCCAGTCTCTGTGCCTCTGTGTGAGCAGTGCCATGGGCAGATGAGGCTGAGCAACAGCTTTCCAGGCTAGCTCTTTCTGGCTGCGAGCTATCTGCAGACGTTCGCATTTTCGAAGCAGAGCTGCTGGAGACCCCCTGCACGAACCCCCAAAGATACGTTTGACATCTGATGTGGCAAGACAAGCAAGCAGCCCCAGTCTCTGTGCCTCTGTGCGAGCAGTGCCATGGGCAGATGAGGCTGGGCAACAGCTTTCCAGGCTAGCTCTTTCTGCCTGCGAGCTATCTGCAGACGTTCGCATTTTCGGAGCAGGGCTGCGTAGGCCCCTGCATGGACACCCAAAGTTACGTTTAAAGTTGGAGGTGGCAAGACAAGCAAGCAGCCCCAGTCTCTGTGCCTCTGTGCGAGCAGTGCCATGGGCAGATGAGGCTGAGCAACAGCTTTCCAGGCTAGCTATTTCTGGCTGCGAGCTATCTGCAGACGTTCACATTTTCAGAGCAGTGCTACCGAAGACGCCCGGTACGGACCACTTAACATACATTTGAAGTTTGAGGGGGCAAGACAAGCAAGCAGCCCCAGTCTCTGTGCCTCTGTGCGAGCAGTGCCATGGGCAGATGAGGGTGACAAATAGCTTTCCAGGATAGCTCTTTCTGGCTGCGAGCTATCTGCAGACGTTCGCATTTTCAGAGCAGGGCTACTGGAGGCCCCCTGCACGGACCCAAAAAGATACGTTTGACATTTGAGGTGGCAAGACAAGCAAGCAGCCCCAGTCTCTGTGCCTCTGTGCGAGCAGTGCCATGGGCAGATGAGGCTGAGCAACAGCTTTCCAGGCTAGCTTTTTCTGCCTGCCAGCTATCTGCAGACGTTCGCTTTTTCGGAGCAGGGCTGACGGAGGAATCCGGCACAGACCATCTAAGTTACGTTTGAAGTTTGAGGTTTCAAGACAAGCAAGCAGCCCCAGTCTCTGTGCCTCTGTGCGAGCAGTGCCATGAACATATGAAGCTGAGCAACAGCTTTCCAGGCTAGCTCTTTCTGGCTGCGAGCTATCTGCAGACGTTCGCATTTTCAGAGCAAGGGTGCTAGAGGCCTGATGCACGGACCACCCAAGCTATGTTTGAAGTTTGAGGTGGCAAGACAAGCAAGCAGCCCCAGTCTCTGTGCCTCTGTGCGAGCAGTGCCATGGGCAGATGAGCCTGAGCAACAGCTTTCCAGGCTAGCTCTTTCTGGCTGCGAGCTATCTGCAGACGTTCGCGTTTTCAGAGCAGGGGTGCTAGAGGCCCCATGCACGGACCCCCAAAGATACGTTTCACATTTGAGGTGGCAAGACAAGCAAGCAGCCCCAGTCTCTGTGCCTCTGTGCTAGCAGTGCCATGAGCAGATGAAGCCGAGCAACAGCTTTCCAGGCTAGCTCTTTCTGGCTGAGATCCATCTGCAGACTTTCGCATTTTCAGAGCAGGACTCCTGGAGGTCCCCTGCACGGACCCAAAAAGATACGTTTGACATTTGAGGTGGCAAGACAAGCAAGCAGCCCCAGTCTCTGTGCCTCTGTGCTAGCAGTGCCATGGGCAGATGAGGCTGAGCAACAGCTTTCCAGGGTAGTTTTTTCTGTCTGCCTGCTATCTGCAGACGTTCGCTTTTTCGGAGCAGGGCTGACGGAGGAATCCGGCACAGACCATCTAAGTTACGTTTGAAGTTTGAGATTGCAAGACAAGCAAGCAGCCCCAGTCTCTGTGCCTCTGTGCGAGCAGTGCCATGAACAGATGAAGCCGAGCAACAGCTTTCCAGGCTAGCTCTTTCTGGCTGCGAGCTATCTGCAGACGTTCGCATTTTCGGAGCAGGACTGCCGGAAGCTTCCGGCACGGTCCACCTTAGATACGTTTGAAGTTTGAGGTGGCAAGACAAGCAAGCAGCCGCAGTCTCTGTGCCTCTGTGTGAGCAGTGCCATGGGCAGATGAGGCTGAGCAACAGCTTTCCAGGCTAGCTCTTTCTGTCTGCGAGCTATCTGCAGACGTTCGCAATTTCAGAGGAGGGGTGCTAGAGGCCCCATGCATGGACCACCTAAGCTACGTTTGAAGTTTGAGGTGGCAAGACAAGCAAGCAGCCCCAGTCTCTGTGCCTCTGTGCGAGCAGTGCCATGGGCAGATGAGGCTGAGCAACAGCTTTCCAGGCTAGCTCTTTCTGGCTGCGAGCTATCTGCAGACGTTCGCATTTTCGGAGCAGGGCTGCGTAGGCCCCTGCATGGACACCCAAAGTTACGTTTGAAGTTTGAGGTGGCAAGACAAGCAAGCAGCCCCAGTCTCTGTGCCTCTGTGCGAGCAGTGCCATGGGCAGATGAGGCTGAGCAACAGCTTTCCAGGCTAGCTATTTCTGGCTGCGAGCTATCTGCAGACGTTCACATTTTCAGAGCAGGGCTACCGAAGACGCCCGGTACGGACCACCTAAGATACATTTGAAGTTTGAGGGGGCAAGACAAGCAAGCAGCCCCAGTCTCTGTGCCTCTGTGCGAGCAGTGCCATGGGCAGATGAGGGTGACAAATAGCTTTCCAGGATAGCTCTTTCTGGCTGCGAGCTATCTGCAGACGTTCGCATTTTCAGAGCAGGGCTACTGGAGGCCCCCTGCACAGACCCAAAAAGATACGTTTGACATTTGAGGTGGCAAGACAAGCAAGCAGCCCCAGTCTCTGTGCCTCTGTGCGAGCAGTGCCATGGGCAGATGAGGCTGAGCAACAGCTTTCCAGGCTAGCTTTTTCTGCCTGCCAGCTATCTGCAGACGTTCGCTTTTTCGGAGCAGGGCTGACGGAGGAATCCGGCACAGACCATCTAAGTTACGTTTGAAGTTTGAGGTTTCAAGACAAGCAAGCAGCCACAGTCTCTGTGCCTCTGTGCGAGCAGTGCCATGAACATATGAAGCCGAGCAACAGCTTTCCAGGCTAGCTCTTTCTGGCTGTGAGCTATCTGCAGACGTTCGCATTTTCAGAGCAAGGGTGCTAGAGGCCTGATGCACGGACCACCCAAGCTATGTTTGAAGTTCGAGGTGGCAAGACAAGCAAGCAGCCCCAGTCTCTGTGCCTCTGTGCGAGCAGTGCCATGGGCAGATGAGGCTGAGCAACAGCTTTCCAGGCTAGCTCTTTCTGGCTGCGAGCTATCTGCAGACGTTCGCGTTTTCAGAGCAGGGGTGCTAGAGGCCCCATGCACGGACCCCCAAAGATACGTTTCACATTTGAGGTGGCAAGACAAGCAAGCAGCCCCAGTCTCTGTGCCTCTGTGCGAGCAGTGCCATGAGCAGATGAAGCCGAGCAACAGCTTTCCAGGCTAGCTCTTTCTGGCTGAGATCCATCTGCAGACTTTCGCATTTTCAGAGCAGGACTCCTGGAGGCCCCCTGCACGGACCCAAAAAGATACGTTTGACATTTGAGGTGGCAAGACAAGCAAGCAGCCCCAGTCTCTGTGCCTCTGTGCGAGCAGTGCCATGGGCAGATGAGGCTGAGCAACAGCTTTCCAGGGTAGTTTTTTCTGTCTGCCTGCTATCTGCAGACGTTCGCTTTTTCGGAGCAGGGCTGACGGAGGAATCCGGCACAGACCATCTAAGTTACGTTTGAAGTTTGAGATTGCAAGACAAGCAAGCAGCCCCAGTCTCTGTGCCTCTGTGCGAGCAGTGCCATGAACAGATGAAGCCGAGCAACAGCTTTCCAGGCTAGCTCTTTCTGGCTGCGAGCTATCTGCAGACGTTCGCATTTTCGGAGCAGGACTGCCGGAAGCTTCCGGCACGGTCCACCTAAGATACGTTTGAAGTTTGAGGTGGCAAGACAAGCAAGCAGCCGCAGTCTCTGTGCCTCTGTGTGAGCAGTGCCATGGGCAGATGAGGCTGAGCAACAGCTTTCCAGGCTAGCTCTTTCTGTCTGCGAGCTATCTGCAGACGTTCGCAATTTCAGAGGAGGGGTGCTAGAGGCCCCATGCATGGACCACCTAAGCTACGTTTGAAGTTTGAGGTGGCAAGACAAGCAAGCAGCCCCAGTCTCTGTGCCTCTGTGCGAGCAGTGCCATGGGCAGATGAGGCTGAGCAACAGCTTTCCAGGCTAGCTATTTCTGGCTGCGAGCTATCTGCAGACGTTCACATTTTCAGAGCAGGGCTACCGGAAACACCCGGTACGGACCACCTAAGCTAAGTTTGAAGTTTGAGGTGGCAAGACAAGCAAGCAGCCCCAGTCTCTGTGCCTCTGTGCGAGCAGTGCCATGAGCAGATGAAACTGAGCAACAGCTTTCCAGGCTAGCTCTTTCTGGCTGCGAGCTATCTGCAGACGTTCACTTTTTCAGAGCAGGGCCGCTGGAGGTCCTTTGCACGGACCCCCAAAGATACGTTTGACATTAGAGGTGGCAACACAAGCAAGCAGCCCCAGTCTCTGTGCCTCTGTGCGAGCAGTGCCATGGGCAGATGAGGCTGAGCAACAGCTTTCCAGGGTAGTTTTTTCTGTCTGCCTGCTATCTGCAGACGTTCGCTTTTTCGGAGCAGGGCTGACGGAGGAATCCGGCACAGACCATCTAAGTTACGTTTGAAGTTTGAGTTTGCAAGACAAGCAAGAAGCCCCAGTCTCTGTGCCTCTGTGCGAGCAGTGCCATGAGCATATGAAGCCGAGCAACAGCTTTCCAGGCTAGCTCTTTCTGGCTGCGAGCTATCTGCAGACGTTCGCATTTTCGGAGCAGGGCTGCCGGAAGCTTCTGGCACGGTCCACCTAAGATACGTTTGAAATTTGAGGGGGCAAGACAAGCAAGCAGCCCCAGTCTCTGTGCCTCTGTGCGAGCAGTGCCATGGGCAGATGAGGCTGAGCAACAGCTTTCCAGGCTAGCTCTTTCTGGCTGCGAGCTATCTGCAGACGTTCGCATTTTCGAAGCAGAGCTGCTGGAGACCCCCTGCACGGACCCCCAAAGATACGTTTGACATTTGAGGTGGCAACACAAGCAAGCAGCCCCAGTCTCTGTGCCACTGTGCGAGCAGTGCCATGGGCAGATGAGGCTGAGCAACAGCTTTCCAGGCTAGCTCTTTCTGCCTGCGAGCTATCTGCAGACGTTCGCATTTTCGAAGCAGGGCTGACGGAGGAATCCGGCACAGACCATCTAATTTACGTTTGAAGTTCGCGGGGGCAAGACAAGAAATCAACCCAAGTCCCTGTGCCTCTGTGCAAGCAGTGATATGGTCAGATGAGGCTGAGCAACAGCTTTCCAGGCTAGCTCTTTCTGGCTGCGAGCTATCTGCAGATGTTCGCATTTTCAGAGCAGGGGTGCTAGAGGCCCCATGCACGGACCCCCTAAGCTACGTTTGAAGTTTGAGGTGGCAAGACAAGCAAGGAGCCCCAGTCTCTGTGCCTCTGTGCGAGCAGTGCCATGAGCAGATGAGGCTGAGCAACAGCTTTCCAGGCTAGCTCTTTCTCCCTGCGAGCTATCTGCAGACGTTCGCGTTTTCAGAGCAGGGGTGCTAGAGGCCCCATGCACGGACCACCTAAGTTTTATTTGAAGTTTGAGGTTGCAAGACAAGAAAGCAGCCCCAGTCTCTGTGCCTCTGTGCTAGCAGTGCCTTGAGCAGATGAAGTCGAGCAACAGCTTTCCAGGCTAGCTCTTTCTGGCTGCGATCTATCTGCAGACTTTCGCATTTTCAGAGCAGGGCTGCTGGAGGCCCTTTGCACGGACCCCCAAAGATACGTTTGAATTTAGAGGTGGCAAGACAAGCAAGCAGCCCCAGTCTCTGTGCCTCTGTGCGAGCAGTGCCATGGGCAGATGAGGCTGAGCAACAGCTTTCCAAACTAGCTTTTTCTGCCTGCCAGCTATCTGCAGACGTTCGCTTTTTCGGAGCAGGGCTGACGGAGGAATCCGGCACAGACCATCTAAGTTACGTTTGAAGTTTGAGGTGGCAAGACAAGCAAGCAGCCCCAGTCTCTGTGCCTCTGTGCGAGCAGTGCCATGAACATATGAAGCCGAGCAACAGCTTTCCAGGCTAGCTCTTTCTGGCTGCGAGCTATCTGCAGACGTTCGCGTTTTCAGAGCAGGGGTGCTAGAGGTCTGATGCACGGACCCCCAAAGATACGTTTGACATTTGAGGTGGCAAGACAAGCAAGCAGCCCCAGTCTCTGTGCCTCTGTGCTAGCAGTGCCATGAGCAGATGAAGCCGAGCAACAGCTTTCCAGGCTAGCTCTTTCTGGCTGAGATCCATCTGCAGACTTTCGCATTTTCAGAGCAGGACTCCTGGGGGCCTCCTGCACGGACCCAAAAAGACACGTTTGACATTTGAGGTGGCAAGACAAGCAAGCAGCCCCAGTCTCTGTGCCTCTGTGCGAGCAGTGCCATGGGCAGATGAGGCTGAGCAACAGCTTTCCAGGCTAGCTTTTTCTGTCTGCCTGCTATCTGCAGACGTTCACTTTTTCGGAGCAGGGCTGACGGAGGAATCCGGCACAGACCATCTAAGTTACGTTTGAAGTTTGAGATTGCAAGACAAGCAAGCAGCCCCAGTCTCTGTGCCTCTGTGCGAGCAGTGCCATGAACAGATGAAGCCGAGCAACAGCTTTCCAGGCTAGCTCTTTCTGGCTGCGAGCTATCTGCAGACGTTCGCATTTTCGGAGCAGGGCTGCCGGAAGCTTCTGGCACGGTCCACCTAAGATACGTTTGACATTAGAGGTGGCAAGACAAGCAAGCAGCACCAGTCTCTGTGCCTCTGTGTGAGCAGTGCCATGGGCAGATGAGGCTGAGCAACATCTTTCCAGGCTAGCTCTTTCTGGCTGCGATCTATCTGCAGACGTTCGCATTTACGGAGCAGGGCTGCGTAGGCCCCTGCATGGACACCCAAAGATACATATGAAGATGGAGGGGGCAAGACAAGCAAGCAGCCCCAGTCTCTGTGCCTCTGTGCGAGCAGTGCCATGGGCAGATGAGGCTGAGCAACATCTTTCCAGGCTAGCTCTTTCTGGCTGCGATCTATCTGCAGAATTCCGCATTTTCAGAGCAGGGCTGCTGGAGGCTCCCTGCACGGACCCCCAAATATACGTTTGACATTAGAGGTGGCAAGACAAGCAAGCAGCACCAGTCTCTGTGCCTCTGTGCGAGCAGTGCCATTGGCAGATGAGGCTGAGCAACAGCTTTCCAGGCTAGCTTTTTCTGTCTGCCAGCTATCTGCAGACGTTCGCATTTTCGGAGCAGGGCTGCCGGAAGCTTCTGGCACGGTCCACCTAAGATACGTTTGAAGTTTGAGGGGGCAAGACAAGCAAGCAGCCCCAGTCTCTGTGCCTCTGTGTGAGCAGTGCCATGGGCAGATGAGGCTGAGCAACAGCTTTCCAGGCTAGCTCTTTCTGGCTGCGATCTATCTGCAGAATTCCGCATTTTCAGAGCAGGGCTGCTGGAGGCTCCCTGCACGGACCCCCAAATATACGTTTGACATTAGAGGTGGCAAGACAAGCAAGCAGCACCAGTCTCTGTGCCTCTGTGCGAGCAGTGCCATTGGCAGATGAGGCTGAGCAACAGCTTTCCAGGCTAGCTCTTTCTGGCTGCGAGCTATCTGCAGACGTTCGCATTTTCGGAGCAGGGCTGCCGGAAGCTTCTGGCACGGTCCACCTAAGATACGTTTGAAGTTTGAGGGGGCAAGACAAGCAAGCAGCCCCAGTCTCTGTGCCTCTGTGTGAGCAGTGCCATGGGCAGATGAGGCTGAGCAACAGCTTTCCAGGCTAGCTCTTTCTGGCTGCGAGCTATCTGCAGACGTGCGCATTTTCGAAGCAGAGCTGCTGGAGACCCCCTGCACGAACCCCCAAAGATACGTTTGACATCTTATGTGGCAAGACAAGCAAGCAGCCCCAGTCTCTGTGCCTCTGTGCGAGCAGTGCCATGGGCAGATGAGGCTGGGCAACAGCTTTCCAGGCTAGCTCTTTCTGCCTGCGAGCTATCTGCAGACGTTCGCATTTTCGGAGCAGGGCTGCGTAGGCCCCTGCATGGACACCCAAAGTTACGTTTAAAGTTGGAGGTGGCAAGACAAGCAAGCAGCCCCAGTCTCTGTGCCTCTGTGCGAGCAGTGCCATGGGCAGATGAGGCTGAGCAACAGCTTTCCAGGCTAGCTATTTCTGGCTGCGAGCTATCTGCAGACGTTCACATTTTCAGAGCAGGGCTACCGAAGACGCCCGGTACGGACCACCTAAGATACATTTGAAGTTTGAGGGGGCAAGACAAGCAAGCAGCCCCAGTCTCTGTGCCTCTGTGCGAGCAGTGCCATGGGCAGATGAGGGTGACAAATAGCTTTCCAGGATAGCTCTTTCTGGCTGCGAGCTATCTGCAGACGTTCGCATTTTCAGAGCAGGGCTACTGGAGGCCTCCTGCACGGACCCAAAAAGATACGTTTGACATTTGAGGTGGCAAGACAAGCAAGCAGCCCCAGTCTCTGTGCCTCTGTGCGAGCAGTGCCATGGGCAGATGAGGCTGAGCAACAGCTTTCCAGGCTAGCTTTTTCTGCCTGCCAGCTATCTGCAGACGTTCGCTTTTTCGGAGCAGGGCTGACGGAGGAATCCGGCACAGACCATCTAAGTTACGTTTGAAGTTTGAGGTTTCAAGACAAGCAAGCAGCCACAGTCTCTGTGCCTCTGTGCGAGCAGTGCCATGAACATATGAAGCTGAGCAACAGCTTTCCAGGCTAGCTCTTTCTGGCTGCGAGCTATCTGCAGACGTTCGCATTTTCAGAGCAAGGGTGCTAGAGGCCTGATGCACGGACCACCCAAGCTATGTTTGAAGTTCGAGGTGGCAAGACAAGCAAGCAGCCCCAGTCTCTGTGCCTCTGTGCGAGCAGTGCCATGGGCAGATGAGGCTGAGCAACAGCTTTCCAGGCTAGCTCTTTCTGGCTGCGAGCTATCTGCAGACGTTCGCGTTTTCAGAGCAGGGGTGCTAGAGGCCCCATGCACGGACCCCCAAAGATACGTTTCACATTTGAGGTGGCAAGACAAGCAAGCAGCCCCAGTCTCTGTGCCTCTGTGCTAGCAGTGCCATGAGCAGATGAAGCCGAGCAACAGCTTTCCAGGCTAGCTCTTTCTGGCTGAGATCCATCTGCAGACTTTCGCATTTTCAGAGCAGGACTCCTGGAGGCCCCCTGCACGGACCCAAAAAGATACGTTTGACATTTGAGGTGGCAAGACAAGCAAGCAGCCCCAGTCTCTGTGCCTCTGTGCGAGCAGTGCCATGGGCAGATGAGGCTGAGCAACAGCTTTCCAGGGTAGTTTTTTCTGTCTGCCTGCTATCTGCAGACGTTCGCTTTTTCGGAGCAGGGCTGACGGAGGAATCCGGCACAGACCATCTAAGTTACGTTTGAAGTTTGAGATTGCAAGACAAGCAAGCAGCCCCAGTCTCTGTGCCTCTGTGCGAGCAGTGCCATGAACAGATGAAGCCGAGCAACAGCTTTCCAGGCTAGCTCTTTCTGGCTGCGAGCTATCTGCAGACGTTCGCATTTTCGGAGCAGGGCTGCCGGAAGCTTCCGGCACGGTCCACCTTAGATACGTTTGAAGTTTGAGGTGGCAAGACAAGCAAGCAGCCCCAGTCTCTGTGCCTCTGTGTGAGCAGTGCCATGGGCAGATGAGGCTGAGCAACAGCTTTCCAGGCTAGCTCTTTCTGGCTGCGAGCTATCTGCAGACGTTCGCATTTTCGAAGCAGAGCTGCTGGAGACCCCCTGCACGATCCACCTAAGATACGTTTGACATCTGATGTGGCAAGACAAGCAAGCAGCCCCAGTCTCTGTGCCTCTGTGCGAGCAGTGCCATGGGCAGATGAGGCTGGGCAACAGCTTTCCAGGCTAGCTCTTTCTGCCTGCGAGCTATCTGCAGACGTTCGCATTTTCGGAGCAGGGCTGCGTAGGCCCCTGCATGGACACCCAAAGTTACGTTTAAAGTTGGAGGTGGCAAGACAAGCAAGCAGCCCCAGTCTCTGTGCCTCTGTGCGAGCAGTGCCATGGGCAGATGAGGCTGAGCAACAGCTTTCCAGGCTAGCTATTTCTGGCTGCGAGCTATCTGCAGACGTTCACATTTTCAGAGCAGGGCTACCGAAGACGCCCGGTACGGACCACCTAAGATACATTTGAAGTTTGAGGGGGCAAGACAAGCAAGCAGCCCCAGTCTCTGTGCCTCTGTGCGAGCAGTGCCATGGGCAGATGAGGGTGACAAATAGCTTTCCAGGATAGCTCTTTCTGGCTGCGAGCTATCTGCAGACGTTCGCATTTTCAGAGCAGGGCTACTGGAGGCCCCCTGCACGGACCCAAAAATATACGTTTGACATTTGAGGTGGCAAGACAAGCAAGCAGCCCCAGTCTCTGTGCCTCTGTGAGAGCAGTGCCATGGGCAGATGAGGCTGAGCAACAGCTTTCCAGGCTAGCTTTTTCTGCCTGCCAGCTATCTGCAGACGTTCGCTTTTTCGGAGCAGGGCTGACGGAGGAATCCGGCACAGACCATCTAAGTTACGTTTGAAGTTTGAGGTTTCAAGACAAGCAAGCAGCCCCAGTCTCTGTGCCTCTGTGCGAGCAGTGCCATGAACATATGAAGCTGAGCAACAGCTTTCCAGGCTAGCTCTTTCTGGCTGCGAGCTATCTGCAGACGTTCGCATTTTCAGAGCAAGGGTGCTAGAGGCCTGATGCACGGACCACCCAAGCTATGTTTGAAGTTCGAGGTGGCAAGACAAGCAAGCAGCCCCAGTCTCTGTGCCTCTGTGCGAGCAGTGCCATGGGCAGATGAGGCTGAGCAACAGCTTTCCAGGCTAGCTCTTTCTGGCTGCGAGCTATCTGCAGACGTTCGCGTTTTCAGAGCAGGGGTGCTAGAGGCCCCATGCACGGACCCCCAAAGATACGTTTCACATTTGAGGTGGCAAGACAAGCAAGCAGCCCCAGTCTCTGTGCCTCTGTGCTAGCAGTGCCATGAGCAGATGAAGCCGAGCAACAGCTTTCCAGGCTAGCTCTTTCTGGCTGAGATCCATCTGCAGACTTTCGCATTTTCAGAGCAGGACTCCTGGAGGCCCCCTGCACGGACCCAAAAAGATACGTTTGACATTTGAGGTGGCAAGACAAGCAAGCAGCCCCAGTCTCTGTGCCTCTGTGCGAGCAGTGCCATGGGCAGATGAGGCTGAGCAACAGCTTTCCAGGGTAGTTTTTTCTGTCTGCCTGCTATCTGCAGACGTTCGCTTTTTCGGAGCAGGGCTGACGGAGGAATCCGGCACAGACCATCTAAGTTACGTTTGAAGTTTGAGATTGCAAGACAAGCAAGCAGCCCCAGTCTCTGTGCCTCTGTGCGAGCAGTGCCATGAACAGATGAAGCCGAGCAACAGCTTTCCAGGCTAGCTCTTTCTGGCTGCGAGCTATCTGCAGACGTTCGCATTTTCGGAGCAGGACTGCCGGAAGCTTCCGGCACGGTCCACCTTAGATACGTTTGAAGTTTGAGGTGGCAAGACAAGCAAGCAGCCGCAGTCTCTGTGCCTCTGTGTGAGCAGTGCCATGGGCAGATGAGGCTGAGCAACAGCTTTCCAGGCTAGCTCTTTCTGTCTGCGAGCTATCTGCAGACGTTCGCAATTTCAGAGGAGGGGTGCTAGAGGCCCCATGCATGGACCACCTAAGCTACGTTTGAAGTTTGAGGTGGCAAGACAAGCAAGCAGCCCCAGTCTCTGTGCCTCTGTGCGAGCAGTGCCATGGGCAGATGAGGCTGAGCAACAGCTTTCCAGGCTAGCTATTTCTGGCTGCGAGCTATCTGCAGACGTTCGCATTTTCGGAGCAGGGCTGCGTAGGCCCCTGCATGGACACCCAAAGTTACGTTTGAAGTTTGAGGTGGCAAGACAAGCAAGCAGCCCCAGTCTCTGTGCCTCTGTGCGAGCAGTGCCATGGGCAGATGAGGCTGAGCAACAGCTTTCCAGGCTAGCTATTTCTGGCTGCGAGCTATCTGCAGACGTTCACATTTTCAGAGCAGGGCTACCGAAGACGCCCGGTACGGACCACCTAAGATACATTTGAAGTTTGAGGAGGCAAGACAAGCAAGCAGCCCCAGTCTCTGTGCCTCTGTGCGAGCAGTGCCATGGGCAGATGAGGGTGACAAATAGCTTTCCAGGATAGCTCTTTCTGGCTGCGAGCTATCTGCAGACGTTCGCATTTTCAGAGCAGGGCTACTGGAGGCCCCCTGCACGGACCCAAAAAGATACGTTTGACATTTGAGGTGGCAAGACAAGCAAGCAGCCCCAGTCTCTGTGCCTCTGTGCGAGCAGTGCCATGGGCAGATGAGGCTGAGCAACAGCTTTCCAGGCTAGCTTTTTCTGCCTGCCAGCTATCTGCAGACGTTCGCTTTTTCGGAGCAGGGCTGACGGAGGAATCCGGCACAGACCATCTAAGTTACGTTTGAAGTTTGAGGTTTCAAGACAAGCAAGCAGCCACAGTCTCTGTGCCTCTGTGCGAGCAGTGCCATGAACATATGAAGCCGAGCAACAGCTTTCCAGGCTAGCTCTTTCTGGCTGTGAGCTATCTGCAGACGTTCGCATTTTCAGAGCAAGGGTGCTAGAGGCCTGATGCACGGACCACCCAAGCTATGTTTGAAGTTCGAGGTGGCAAGACAAGCAAGCAGCCCCAGTCTCTGTGCCTCTGTGTGAGCAGTGCCATGGGCAGATGAGGCTGAGCAACAGCTTTCCAGGCTAGCTCTTTCTGGCTGCGAGCTATCTGCAGACGTTCGCGTTTTCAGAGCAGGGGTGCTAGAGGCCCCATGCACGGACCCCCAAAGATACGTTTCACATTTGAGGTGGCAAGACAAGCAAGCAGCCCCAGTCTCTGTGCCTCTGTGCGAGCAGTGCCATGAGCAGATGAAGCCGAGCAACAGCTTTCCAGGCTAGCTCTTTCTGGCTGAGATCCATCTGCAGACTTTCGCATTTTCAGAGCAGGACTCCTGGAGGCCCCCTGCACGGACCCAAAAAGATACGTTTGACATTTGAGGTGGCAAGACAAGCAAGCAGCCCCAGTCTCTGTGCCTCTGTGCGAGCAGTGCCATGGGCAGATGAGGCTGAGCAACAGCTTTCCAGGGTAGTTTTTTCTGTCTGCCTGCTATCTGCAGACGTTCGCTTTTTCGGAGCAGGGCTGACGGAGGAATCCGGCACAGACCATCTAAGTTACGTTTGAAGTTTGAGATTGCAAGACAAGCAAGCAGCCCCAGTCTCTGTGCCTCTGTGCGAGCAGTGCCATGAACAGATGAAGCCGAGCAACAGCTTTCCAGGCTAGCTCTTTCTGGCTGCGAGCTATCTGCAGACGTTCGCATTTTCGGAGCAGGACTGCCGGAAGCTTCCGGCACGGTCCACCTAAGATACGTTTGAAGTTTGAGGTGGCAAGACAAGCAAGCAGCCGCAGTCTCTGTGCCTCTGTGTGAGCAGTGCCATGGGCAGATGAGGCTGAGCAACAGCTTTCCAGGCTAGCTCTTTCTGTCTGCGAGCTATCTGCAGACGTTCGCAGTTTCAGAGGAGGGGTGCTAGAGGCCCCATGCATGGACCACCTAAGCTACGTTTGAAGTTTGAGGTGGCAAGACAAGCAAGCAGCCCCAGTCTCTGTGCCTCTGTGCGAGCAGTGCCATGGGCAGATGAGGCTGAGCAACAGCTTTCCAGGCTAGCTATTTCTGGCTGCGAGCTATCTGCAGACGTTCACATTTTCAGAGCAGGGCTACCGGAAACACCCGGTACGGACCACCTAAGCTAAGTTTGAAGTTTGAGGTGGCAAGACAAGCAAGCAGCCCCAGTCTCTGTGCCTCTGTGCGAGCAGTGCCATGAGCAGATGAAACTGAGCAACAGCTTTCCAGGCTAGCTCTTTCTGGCTGCGAGCTATCTGCAGACGTTCACTTTTTCAGAGCAGGGCTGCTGGAGGTCCTTTGCACGGACCCCCAAAGATACGTTTGACATTAGAGGTGGCAAGACAAGCAAGCAGCCCCAGTCTCTGTGCCTCTGTGCGAGCAGTGCCATGGGCAGATGAGGCTGAGCAACAGCTTTCCAGGCTAGCTTTTTCTGTCTGCCAGCTATCTGCAGACGTTCGCTTTTTCGGAGCAGGGCTGACGGAGGAATCCGGCACAGACCATCTAAGTTACGTTTGAAGTTTGAGTTTGCAAGACAAGCAAGAAGCCCCAGTCTCTGTGCCTCTGTGCGAGCAGTGCCATGAGCATATGAAGCCGAGCAACAGCTTTCCAGGCTAGCTCTTTCTGGCTGCGAGCTATCTGCAGACGTTCGCATTTTCGGAGCAGGGCTGCCGGAAGCTTCTGGCACGGTCCACCTAAGATACGTTTGAAATTTGAGGGGGCAAGACAAGCAAGCAGCCCCAGTCTCTGTGCCTCTGTGCGAGCAGTGCCATGGGCAGATGAGGCTGAGCAACAGCTTTCCAGGCTAGCTCTTTCTGGCTGCGAGCTATCTGCAGACGTTCGCATTTTCGAAGCAGAGCTGCTGGAGACCCCCTGCACGGACCCCCAAAGATACGTTTGACATTTGAGGTGGCAACACAAGCAAGCAGCCCCAGTCTCTGTGCCACTGTGCGAGCAGTGCCATGGGCAGATGAGGCTGAGCAACAGCTTTCCAGGCTAGCTCTTTCTGCCTGCGAGCTATCTGCAGACGTTCGCATTTTCGAAGCAGGGCTGACGGAGGAATCCGGCACAGACCATCTAAGTTACGTTTGAAGTTCGCGGGGGCAAGACAAGAAATCAACCCAAGTCCCTGTGCCTCTGTGCAAGCAGTGCCATGGTCAGATGAGGCTGAGCAACAGCTTTCCAGGCTAGCTCTTTCTGGCTGCGAGCTATCTGCAGACGTTCGCATTTTCAGAGCAGGGGTGCTAGAGGCCCCATGCACGGACCCCCTAAGCTACGTTTGAAGTTTGAGGTGGCAAGACAAGCAAGGAGCCCCAGTCTCTGTGCCTCTGTGCGAGCAGTGCCATGAGCAGATGAGGCTGAGCAACAGCTTTCCAGGCTAGCTCTTTCTCCCTGCGGGCTATCTGCAGACGTTCGCGTTTTCAGAGCAGGGGTGCTAGAGGCCCCATGCACGGACCACCTAAGGTTTATTTGAAGTTTGAGGTTGCAAGACAAGAAAGCAGCCCCAGTCTCTGTGCCTCTGTGCTAGCAGTGCCTTGAGCAGATGAAGCCGAGCAACAGCTTTCCAGGCTAGCTCTTTCTGGCTGCGATCTATCTGCAGACTTTCGCATTTTCAGAGCAGGGCTGCTGGAGGCCCTTTGCACGGACCCCCAAAGATACGTTTGAATTTAGAGGTGGCAAGACAAGCAAGCAGCCCCAGTCTCTGTGCCTCTGTGCGAGCAGTGCCATGGGCAGATGAGGCTGAGCAACAGCTTTCCAAACTAGCTTTTTCTGCCTGCCAGCTATCTGCAGACGTTCGCTTTTTCGGAGCAGGGCTGACGGAGGAATCCGGCACAGACCATCTAAGTTACGTTTGAAGTTGAAGGGGGCAAGACAAGCAAGCAGCCCCAGTCTCTGTGCCTCTGTGCGAGCAGTGCCATGAACATATGAAGCCGAGCAACAGCTTTCCAGGCTAGCTCTTTCTGGCTGCGAGCTATCTGCAGACGTTCGCATTTTCAGAGCAGGGGTGCTAGAGGCCTCATGCACGGACCACCCAAGTTACGTTTGAAGTTTGAGGTGGCAAGACAAGCAAGCAGCCCCAGTCTCTGTGCCTCTGTGCGAGCAGTGCCATGGGCAGATGAGGCTGAGCAACAGCTTTCCAGGCTAGCTCTTTCTATCTGCGATCTATCTGCAGACGTTCGCATTTACGGAGCAGGGCTGCGTAGGCCCCTGCATGGACACCCAAAGATACATATGAAGATGGAGGGGGCAAGACAAGCAAGCAGCCCCAGTCTCTGTGCCTCTGTGCGAGCAGTGCCATGAGCAGATGAGGCTGAGCAACAGCTTTCCAGGCTAGCTCTTTCTGGCTGCGATCTATCTGCAGAATTCCGCATTTTCAGAGCAGGGCTGCTGGAGGCTCCCTGCACGGACCCCCAAATATACGTTTGACATTAGAGGTGGCAAGACAAGCAAGCAGCACCAGTCTCTGTGCCTCTGTGCGAGCAGTGCCATTGGCAGATGAGGCTGAGCAACAGCTTTCCAGGCTAGCTTTTTCTGTCTGCCAGCTATCTGCAGACGTTCGCTTTTTCGGAGCAGGGCTGACGGAGGAATCCGGCACAGACCATCTAAGTTACGTTTGAAGTTTGAGGTGGCAAGACAAGCAAGCAGCCCCAGTCTCTGTGCCTCTGTGCGAGCAGTGCCATGAACATATGAAGCCGAGCAACAGCTTTCCAGGCTAGCTCTTTCTGGCTGCGAGCTATCTGCAGACGTTCGCATTTTCGGAGCAGGGCTGCCGGAAGCTTCTGGCACGGTCCACCTAAGATACGTTTGAAGTTTGAGGGGGCAAGACAAGCAAGCAGCCCCAGTCTCTGTGCCTCTGTGTGAGCAGTGCCATGGGCAGATGAGGCTGAGCAACAGCTTTTCAGGCTAGCTCTTTCTGGCTGCGAGCTATCTGCAGACGTTCGCATTTACGGAGCAGGGCTGCGTAGGTCCCTGCATGGACACCCAAAGATACATTTGAAGATGGAGGGGGCAAGACAAGCAAGCAGCCCCAGTCTCTGTGCCTCTGTGCGAGCAGTGCCATGAGCAGATGAAACCGAGCAACAGCTTTCCAGGCTAGCTCTTTATGGCTGCGATCTATCTGCAGACTTTCGCATTTTCAGAGCAGGGCTGCCGGATGCGGAGGGCACAGAGCGCCTAAGCTACGTTTGAAGTCTGAGGTGGCAAGACAAGCAAGCAGCCACAGTCTCTGTGCCTCTGTGCGAGCAGTGCCATGGGCAGATGAGGCTGAGCAACAGCTTTCCAAGCTAGCTCTTTCTGGCTGCGAGCTATCTGCAGACGTTCGCATTTTCAGAGCAGGGCTGACAGAGGCCCCCTGCACGGACCCAAAAAGATACGTTTGACATTTGAGGTGGCAAGACAAGCAAGCAGCCCCAGTCTCTGTGCCTCTGTGCGAGCATTGCCATGGGCAGATGAGGCTGAGCAACAGCTTTCCAGGCTAGCTTTTTCTGCCTGCCAGCTATCTGCAGACGTTCGCTTTTTCGGAGCAGGGCTGACGGAGGAATCCGGCACAGACCATCTAAGTTACGTTTGAAGTTTGAGGTTTCAAGACAAGCAAGCAGCCACAGTCTCTGTGCCTCTGTGCGAGCAGTGCCATGAACATATGAAGCCGAGCAACAGCTTTCCAGGCTAGCTCTTTCTGGCTGTGAGCTATCTGCAGACGTTCGCATTTTCAGAGCAAGGGTGCTAGAGGCCTGATGCACGGACCACCCAAGCTATGTTTGAAGTTCGAGGTGGCAAGACAAGCAAGCAGCCCCAGTCTCTGTGCCTCTGTGCGAGCAGTGCCATGGGCAGATGAGGCTGAGCAACAGCTTTCCAGGCTAGCTCTTTCTGGCTGCGAGCTATCTGCAGACGTTCGCGTTTTCAGAGCAGGGGTGCTAGAGGCCCCATGCACGGACCCCCAAAGATACGTTTCACATTTGAGGTGGCAAGACAAGCAAGCAGCCCCAGTCTCTGTGCCTCTGTGCGAGCAGTGCCATGAGCAGATGAAGCCGAGCAACAGCTTTCCAGGCTAGCTCTTTCTGGCTGAGATCCATCTGCAGACTTTCGCATTTTCAGAGCAGGACTCCTGGAGGCCCCCTGCACGGACCCAAAAAGATACGTTTGACATTTGAGGTGGCAAGACAAGCAAGCAGCCCCAGTCTCTGTGCCTCTGTGCGAGCAGTGCCATGGGCAGATGAGGCTGAGCAACAGCTTTCCAGGGTAGTTTTTTCTGTCTGCCTGCTATCTGCAGACGTTCGCTTTTTCGGAGCAGGGCTGACGGAGGAATCCGGCACAGACCATCTAAGTTACGTTTGAAGTTTGAGATTGCAAGACAAGCAAGCAGCCCCAGTCTCTGTGCCTCTGTGCGAGCAGTGCCATGAACAGATGAAGCCGAGCAACAGCTTTCCAGGCTAGCTCTTTCTGGCTGCGAGCTATCTGCAGACGTTCGCATTTTCGGAGCAGGACTGCCGGAAGCTTCCGGCACGGTCCACCTAAGATACGTTTGAAGTTTGAGGTGGCAAGACAAGCAAGCAGCCGCAGTCTCTGTGCCTCTGTGTGAGCAGTGCCATGGGCAGATGAGGCTGAGCAACAGCTTTCCAGGCTAGCTCTTTCTGTCTGCGAGCTATCTGCAGACGTTCGCAGTTTCAGAGGAGGGGTGCTAGAGGCCCCATGCATGGACCACCTAAGCTACGTTTGAAGTTTGAGGTGGCAAGACAAGCAAGCAGCCCCAGTCTCTGTGCCTCTGTGCGAGCAGTGCCATGGGCAGATGAGGCTGAGCAACAGCTTTCCAGGCTAGCTATTTCTGGCTGCGAGCTATCTGCAGACGTTCACATTTTCAGAGCAGGGCTACCGGAAACACCCGGTACGGACCACCTAAGCTAAGTTTGAAGTTTGAGGTGGCAAGACAAGCAAGCAGCCCCAGTCTCTGTGCCTCTGTGCGAGCAGTGCCATGAGCAGATGAAACTGAGCAACAGCTTTCCAGGCTAGCTCTTTCTGGCTGCGAGCTATCTGCAGACGTTCACTTTTTCAGAGCAGGGCTGTTGGAGGTCCTTTGCACGGACCCCCAAAGATACGTTTGACATTAGAGGTGGCAAGACAAGCAAGCAGCCCCAGTCTCTGTGCCTCTGTGCGAGCAGTGCCATGGGCAGATGAGGCTGAGCAACAGCTTTCCAGGCTAGCTTTTTCTGTCTGCCAGCTATCTGCAGACGTTCGCTTTTTCGGAGCAGGGCTGACGGAGGAATCCGGCACAGACCATCTAAGTTACGTTTGAAGTTTGAGTTTGCAAGACAAGCAAGAAGCCCCAGTCTCTGTGCCTCTGTGCGAGCAGTGCCATGAGCATATGAAGCCGAGCAACAGCTTTCCAGGCTAGCTCTTTCTGGCTGCGAGCTATCTGCAGACGTTCGCATTTTCGGAGCAGGGCTGCCGGAAGCTTCTGGCACGGTCCACCTAAGATACGTTTGAAATTTGAGGGGGCAAGACAAGCAAGCAGCCCCAGTCTCTGTGCCTCTGTGCGAGCAGTGCCATGGGCAGATGAGGCTGAGCAACAGCTTTCCAGGCTAGCTCTTTCTGGCTGCGAGCTATCTGCAGACGTTCGCATTTTCGAAGCAGAGCTGCTGGAGACCCCCTGCACGGACCCCCAAAGATACGTTTGACATTTGAGGTGGCAACACAAGCAAGCAGCCCCAGTCTCTGTGCCACTGTGCGAGCAGTGCCATGGGCAGATGAGGCTGAGCAACAGCTTTCCAGGCTAGCTCTTTCTGCCTGCGAGCTATCTGCAGACGTTCGCATTTTCGAAGCAGGGCTGCGTAGGCCCCTGCATGGACACCCAAAGATACATATGAAGATGGAGGGGGCAAGACAAGCAAGCAGCCCCAGTCTCTGTGCCTCTGTGCGAGCAGTGCCATGAGCAGATGAGGCTGAGCAACAGCTTTCCAGGCTAGCTCTTTCTGGCTGCGATCTATCTGCAGAATTCCGCATTTTCAGAGCAGGGCTGCTGGAGGCTCCCTGCACGGACCCCCAAATATACGTTTGACATTAGAGGTGGCAAGACAAGCAAGCAGCACCAGTCTCTGTGCCTCTGTGCGAGCAGTGCCATTGGCAGATGAGGCTGAGCAACAGCTTTCCAGGCTAGCTTTTTCTGTCTGCCAGCTATCTGCAGACGTTCGCTTTTTCGGAGCAGGGCTGACGGAGGAATCCGGCACAGACCATCTAAGTTACGTTTGAAGTTTGAGGTGGCAAGACAAGCAAGCAGCCCCAGTCTCTGTGCCTCTGTGCGAGCAGTGCCATGAACATATGAAGCCGAGCAACAGCTTTCCAGGCTAGCTCTTTCTGGCTGCGAGCTATCTGCAGACGTTCGCATTTTCGGAGCAGGGCTGCCGGAAGCTTCTGGCACGGTCCACCTAAGATACGTTTGAAGTTTGAGGGGGCAAGACAAGCAAGCAGCCCCAGTCTCTGTGCCTCTGTGTGAGCAGTGCCATGGGCAGATGAGGCTGAGCAACAGCTTTCCAGGCTAGCTCTTTCTGGCTGCGTGCTATCTGCAGACGTTCGCATTTTCGGAGCTGGACTGCCGGAAGCTTCCGGCACGGTCCACCTAAGATACGTTTGAAGTTTGAGGTGGCAAGACAAGCAAGCAGCCTAAGTCTCTGTGCCTCTGTGTGAGCAGTGCCATGGGCAGATGAGGCTGAGCAACAGCTTTCCAGGCTTCTTCTTTCTGTCTGCGAGCTATCTGAAGACGTTAGCAATTTCAGAGCAGGGGTGCTAGAGGCCCCTGCATGGACCACCTAAGCTACGTTTGAAGTTTGAGGTGGCAAGAGAAGCAAGCAGCCCCAGTCTCTGTGCCTCTGTGCGAGCAGTGCCATGGGCAGATGAGGCTGAGCAACAGCTTTCCAGGCTAGCTATTTCTGGCTGCGAGCTATCTGCAGACGTTCACATTTTCAGAGCAGGGCTACCGGAAACACCCGGTACGGACCACCTAAGATACATTTGAAGTTTGAGGTTGCAAGACAAGCAAGCAGCCCCAGTCTCTGTGCCTCTGTGCGAGCAGTGCCATGGGCAGATGAGGCTGAGCAACAGCTTTCCATTCTAGCTATTTCTGGCTGCGAGCTATCTGCAGACGTTCACATTTTCAGAGCAGGGCTACCGAAGACGCCCGGTATGGACCACCTAAGCTACGTTTGAAGTTTGAGTTTGCAAGACAAGCAAGCAGCCCCAGTCTCTGTGCCTCTGTGCGAGCAGTGCCATGAGCAGATGAAACCGAGCAACAGCTTTCCAGGCTAGCTCTTTCAGGCTGCGAGCTATCTGCAGACGTTCGCATTTTCAGAGCAGCGCTGCCTGAGGAGGAGGGCACAGTCCACCTAAGCTACGTTTGAAGTCTGAGGTGGCAAGACAAGCAAGCAGCCCCAGTCTCTGTGCCTCTGTGCGAGCAGTGCCATGAGCAGATAAAGCCGAGCAATAGCTTTCCAGGCTAGCACATTCTGGCTGCGAGCTATCTGCAGACGTTCGCATTTACGGAGCAGGGCTGCTGGAGGCCCCCTGCACGGACCGCCAAAGATACGTTTGACATTTGATGTGGCAAGACAAGCAAGCAGCCCCAGTCTCTGTGCCTCTGTGCGAGCAGTGCCATGAACATATGAAGCCGAGCAACAGCTTTCCAGGCTAGCTCTTTATACCTGCGAGCTATCTGCAGACGTTCGCATTTTCAGAGCAGCGCTGCCGGAGGCGGAGGGCACAGACCGCCTAAGCTACGTTTGACATTTGAGGTGGCAAGACAAGCAAGCATCCCCAGTCTCTGTGCCTCTGTGCGAGCACTGCCATGGGCAGATGAGGCTGAGCAACAGCTTTCCAGGCTAGCTTTTTCTGTCTGCGTGCTATCTGCAGACGTTCGCTTTTTCGGAGCAGGGCTGACGGAGGAATCCGGCAGAGACCATCTAAGTTACGTTTGAAGTTTGAGATTGCAAGACAAGCAAGCAGCCCCAGTGTCTGTGCCTCTGTGCGAGCAGTGCCATGAACAGATGAAGCCGAGCAACAGCTTTCCAGGCTAGCTCTTTCTGGCTGCGAGCTATATGCAGACGTTCGCATTTTCAGAGCAGCGCTGCCGGAGGCGAAGGGCACAGACCGCCTAAGCTACGTTTGAAGTCTGAGGTGGCAAGACAAGCAAGCAGCCCCAGTCTCTGTGCCTCTGTGCGAGCAGTGCCATGGGCAGATGAGGCTGAGCAACAGCTTTCCAGGCTAGCTCTTTCTGGCTGCGAGCTATCAGCAGACGTTCGCATTTTCAGAGCAGGGTTGCTGGAGGCCCCCTGCACGGACCCAAAAAGATACGTTTGACATTTGAGGTGGCAAGACAAGCAAGCAGCCCCAGTCTCTGTGCCTCTGTGCGAGCAGTGCCATGGGCAGATGAGGCTGAGCAACAGCTTTCCAGGCTAGCTTTTTCTGTCTGCCAGCTATCTGCAGACGTTCGCTTTTTCGAAGCAGGGCTGACGGAGAAATCTGGCACAGAAAATCTAAGTTACGTTTGAAGTTTGAGGTTGCAAGACAAGCAAGCAGCCCCAGTCTCTGTGCCTCTGTGCGAGCAGTGCCATGAACATATGAAGCCGAGCAACAGCTTTCCAGGCTAGCTCTTTCTGGCTGCGAGCTATCTGCAGACATTCGCATTTTCAGAGCAGGGGTGCTAGAGGCCTCATGCACGGACCACCCAAGCTACGTTTGAACTTTGAGGTGGCAAGACAAGCAAGCAGCCCCAGTCTCTGTGCCTCTGTGCGAGCAGTGCCATGGGCAGATGAGGCTGAGCAATAGCTTTCCAGGCTAGCTATTTCTGGCTGCGAGCTATCTGCAGACATTCGAGTTTTCAGAGCAGAGGTGCTAGAGGCCCCATGCACGGACCCCCAAAGATACGTTTGATGTTTGAGGTGGCAAGACAAGCAAGCAGCCGCAGTCTCTGTGCCTCTGTGCTAGCAGTGCCATGAGCAGATGAAGCCGAGAAACAGCTTTCCAGGCTAGCTCTTTCTGGCTGAGATCCATCTGCAGACTTTCGCATTTTCAGAGCAGGGCTCCTGGAGGCCCCCTGCACGGACCCAAAAAGATACGTTTGTCATTTGAGGTGGCAAGACAATCAAGCAGCCCCAGTGCGAGCAGTGCCATGGGCAGATGAGGCTGAGCAACAGCTTTCCAGGCTAGCTTTTTCTGTCTGCGTGCTATCTGCAGACGTTCGCTTTTTCGGAGCAGGCCTGACGGAGGAATCCGGCAGAGACCATCTAAGTTACGTTTGAAGTTTGAGATTGCAAGACAAGAAAGAAGCCCCAGTCTCTGTGCCTCTGTGCGAGCAGTGCCATGGGCAGATGAGGCTGAGCAACAGCTTTCCAGGCTAGCTCTTTCTGGCTGCGAGCTATCTGCAGACGTTCGCATTTTCAGTGCAGGGGTGCTAGAGGCCTCATGCACGGACCACCCAAGCTACGTTTGAAGTTTGAGGTGGCAAGACAAGCAAGAAGCCCCAGTCTCTGTGCCTCTGTGCGAGCAGTGCCATGGGCAGATGAGGCTGAGCAACAGCTTTCCAGGCTAGCTCTTTCTGGCTGCCTGCTATCTGCAGACGTTCGCTTTTTCGGAGCAGGGCTGACGGAGGAATCCTGCACAGACCATCTAAGTAACGTTTGAAGTTTAAGATTGCAAGACAAGCAAGCAGCCCCAGTCTCTGTGCCTCTGTGCGAGCAGTGCCATGAACAGATGAAGCCGAGCAACAGCTTTCCAGGCTAGCTCTTTCTGGCTGCGAGCTATCTGCAGACGTTCGCATTTTCGGAGCTGGACTGCCGGAAGCTTCCGGCACGGTCCACCTAAGATACGTTTGAAGTTTGAGGTGGCAAGACAAGCAAGCAGCCCCAGTCTCTGTACCTCTGTGAGAGCAGTGCCATGGGCAGATGAGGCAGAGCAACAGCTTTCCAGGCTACTTCTTTATGTCTGCGAGCTATCTGAAGACGTTAGCAATTTCAGAGCAGGGGTGCTAGATCCCCAATGCATGGACCACCTAAGCTACGTTTGAAGTTTGAGGTGGCAAGACAAGCAAGCAGCCCCAGTCTCTGTGCCTCTGTGCGAGCAGTGCCATGGGCAGATGAGGCTGAGCAAGAGCTTTCCAGGCTAGCTATTTCTGGCTGCGAGCTATCTGCAGACGTTCACATTTTCAGAGCAGGGCTACCGGAAACACCCGGTACGGACCACCTAAGATACATTTGAAGTTTGAGGTTGCAAGACAAGCAAGCAGCCCCAGTCTCTGTGCCTCTGTGCGAGCAGTGCCATGAGCAGATGAAACCGAGCAACAGCTTTCCAGGCTAGCTCTTTCTGGCTGCGAGCTATCTGCAGACGTTCGCATTTTCAGAGCAGCGCTGCCTGAGGAGGAGGGCACAGACCACCTAAGCTACGTTTGAAGTCTGAGGTGGCAAGACAAGCAAGCAGCCCCAGTCTCTGTGCCTCTGTGTGAGCAGTGCCATGGGCAGATGAGTCTGAGCAACAGCTTTCCAGGGTAGTTTTTTCTGTCTGCGTGCTATCTGCAGACGTTCGCTTTTTCGGAGCAGGGCTGACGGAGTAATCCGGGACAGACCATCTAAGTTACGTTTGAAGTTTGAGATTGCAAGACAAGCAAGCAGCCCCAGTCTCTGTGCCTCTGTGCGAGCAGTGCCATGAACAGATGAAGCCGAGCAACAGCTTTCCAGGCTAGCTCTTTCTGGCTGCGAGCTATCTGCAGACGTTCGCATTTTCGGAGCAGGACTGCCGGAAGCTTCCGGCACGGTCCACCTAAGATACATTTGAAGTTTGAGGTGGCAAGACAAGCAAGCAGCCCCAGTCTCTGTGCCTCTGTGTGAGCAGTGCCATGGGCAGATGAGGCTGAGCAACAGCTTTCCAGGCTACTTCTTTCTGCCTACGAGCTATGTGAAGACGTTCGCAATTTCAGAGCAGGGGTGCTAGAGGCCCCATGCATGGACCACCTAAGCTACGTTTGAAGTTTGAGGTGGCAAGACAAGCAAGCAGCCCCAGTCTCTGTGCCTCTGTGCGAGCAGTGCCATGGGCAGATGAGGCTGAGCAACAGCTTTTCAGGCTAGCTCTTTCTGGCTGCGAGCTATCTGCAGACGTTCGCATTTACGGAGCAGGGCTGCGTAGGTCCCTGCATGGACACCCAAAGATACATTTGAAGATGGAGGGGGCAAGACAAGCAAGCAGCCCCAGTCTCTGTGCCTCTGTGCGAGCAGTGCCATGAGCAGATGAAACCGAGCAACAGCTTTCCAGGCTAGCTCTTTATGGCTGCGATCTATCTGCAGACTTTCGCATTTTCAGAGCAGGGCTGCCGGATGCGGAGGGCACAGAGCGCCTAAGCTACGTTTGAAGTCTGAGGTGGCAAGACAAGCAAGCAGCCACAGTCTCTGTGCCTCTGTGCGAGCAGTGCCATGGGCAGATGAGGCTGAGCAACAGCTTTCCAAGCTAGCTCTTTCTGGCTGCGAGCTATCTGCAGACGTTCGCATTTTCAGAGCAGGGCTGACAGAGGCCCCCTGCACGGACCCAAAAAGATACGTTTGACATTTGAGGTGGCAAGACAAGCAAGCAGCCCCAGTCTCTGTGCCTCTGTGCGAGCATTGCCATGGGCAGATGAGGCTGAGCAACAGCTTTCCAGGCTAGCTTTTTCTGCCTGCCAGCTATCTGCAGACGTTCGCTTTTTCGGAGCAGGGCTGACGGAGGAATCCGGCACAGACCATCTAAGTTACGTTTGAAGTTTGAGGTTTCAAGACAAGCAAGCAGCCACAGTCTCTGTGCCTCTGTGCGAGCAGTGCCATGAACATATGAAGCCGAGCAACAGCTTTCCAGGCTAGCTCTTTCTGGCTGTGAGCTATCTGCAGACGTTCGCATTTTCAGAGCAAGGGTGCTAGAGGCCTGATGCACGGACCACCCAAGCTATGTTTGAAGTTCGAGGTGGCAAGACAAGCAAGCAGCCCCAGTCTCTGTGCCTCTGTGCGAGCAGTGCCATGGGCAGATGAGGCTGAGCAACAGCTTTCCAGGCTAGCTCTTTCTGGCTGCGAGCTATCTGCAGACGTTCGCGTTTTCAGAGCAGGGGTGCTAGAGGCCCCATGCACGGACCCCCAAAGATACGTTTCACATTTGAGGTGGCAAGACAAGCAAGCAGCCCCAGTCTCTGTGCCTCTGTGCGAGCAGTGCCATGAGCAGATGAAGCCGAGCAACAGCTTTCCAGGCTAGCTCTTTCTGGCTGAGATCCATCTGCAGACTTTCGCATTTTCAGAGCAGGACTCCTGGAGGCCCCCTGCACGGACCCAAAAAGATACGTTTGACATTTGAGGTGGCAAGACAAGCAAGCAGCCCCAGTCTCTGTGCCTCTGTGCGAGCAGTGCCATGGGCAGATGAGGCTGAGCAACAGCTTTCCAGGGTAGTTTTTTCTGTCTGCCTGCTATCTGCAGACGTTCGCTTTTTCGGAGCAGGGCTGACGGAGGAATCCGGCACAGACCATCTAAGTTACGTTTGAAGTTTGAGATTGCAAGACAAGCAAGCAGCCCCAGTCTCTGTGCCTCTGTGCGAGCAGTGCCATGAACAGATGAAGCCGAGCAACAGCTTTCCAGGCTAGCTCTTTCTGGCTGCGAGCTATCTGCAGACGTTCGCATTTTCGGAGCAGGACTGCCGGAAGCTTCCGGCACGGTCCACCTAAGATACGTTTGAAGTTTGAGGTGGCAAGACAAGCAAGCAGCCGCAGTCTCTGTGCCTCTGTGTGAGCAGTGCCATGGGCAGATGAGGCTGAGCAACAGCTTTCCAGGCTAGCTCTTTCTGTCTGCGAGCTATCTGCAGACGTTCGCAGTTTCAGAGGAGGGGTGCTAGAGGCCCCATGCATGGACCACCTAAGCTACGTTTGAAGTTTGAGGTGGCAAGACAAGCAAGCAGCCCCAGTCTCTGTGCCTCTGTGCGAGCAGTGCCATGGGCAGATGAGGCTGAGCAACAGCTTTCCAGGCTAGCTATTTCTGGCTGCGAGCTATCTGCAGACGTTCACATTTTCAGAGCAGGGCTACCGGAAACACCCGGTACGGACCACCTAAGCTAAGTTTGAAGTTTGAGGTGGCAAGACAAGCAAGCAGCCCCAGTCTCTGTGCCTCTGTGCGAGCAGTGCCATGAGCAGATGAAACTGAGCAACAGCTTTCCAGGCTAGCTCTTTCTGGCTGCGAGCTATCTGCAGACGTTCACTTTTTCAGAGCAGGGCTGTTGGAGGTCCTTTGCACGGACCCCCAAAGATACGTTTGACATTAGAGGTGGCAAGACAAGCAAGCAGCCCCAGTCTCTGTGCCTCTGTGCGAGCAGTGCCATGGGCAGATGAGGCTGAGCAACAGCTTTCCAGGCTAGCTTTTTCTGTCTGCCAGCTATCTGCAGACGTTCGCTTTTTCGGAGCAGGGCTGACGGAGGAATCCGGCACAGACCATCTAAGTTACGTTTGAAGTTTGAGTTTGCAAGACAAGCAAGAAGCCCCAGTCTCTGTGCCTCTGTGCGAGCAGTGCCATGAGCATATGAAGCCGAGCAACAGCTTTCCAGGCTAGCTCTTTCTGGCTGCGAGCTATCTGCAGACGTTCGCATTTTCGGAGCAGGGCTGCCGGAAGCTTCTGGCACGGTCCACCTAAGATACGTTTGAAATTTGAGGGGGCAAGACAAGCAAGCAGCCCCAGTCTCTGTGCCTCTGTGCGAGCAGTGCCATGGGCAGATGAGGCTGAGCAACAGCTTTCCAGGCTAGCTCTTTCTGGCTGCGAGCTATCTGCAGACGTTCGCATTTTCGAAGCAGAGCTGCTGGAGACCCCCTGCACGGACCCCCAAAGATACGTTTGACATTTGAGGTGGCAACACAAGCAAGCAGCCCCAGTCTCTGTGCCACTGTGCGAGCAGTGCCATGGGCAGATGAGGCTGAGCAACAGCTTTCCAGGCTAGCTCTTTCTGCCTGCGAGCTATCTGCAGACGTTCGCATTTTCGAAGCAGGGCTGCGTAGGCCCCTGCATGGACACCCAAAGATACATATGAAGATGGAGGGGGCAAGACAAGCAAGCAGCCCCAGTCTCTGTGCCTCTGTGCGAGCAGTGCCATGAGCAGATGAGGCTGAGCAACAGCTTTCCAGGCTAGCTCTTTCTGGCTGCGATCTATCTGCAGAATTCCGCATTTTCAGAGCAGGGCTGCTGGAGGCTCCCTGCACGGACCCCCAAATATACGTTTGACATTAGAGGTGGCAAGACAAGCAAGCAGCACCAGTCTCTGTGCCTCTGTGCGAGCAGTGCCATTGGCAGATGAGGCTGAGCAACAGCTTTCCAGGCTAGCTTTTTCTGTCTGCCAGCTATCTGCAGACGTTCGCTTTTTCGGAGCAGGGCTGACGGAGGAATCCGGCACAGACCATCTAAGTTACGTTTGAAGTTTGAGGTGGCAAGACAAGCAAGCAGCCCCAGTCTCTGTGCCTCTGTGCGAGCAGTGCCATGAACATATGAAGCCGAGCAACAGCTTTCCAGGCTAGCTCTTTCTGGCTGCGAGCTATCTGCAGACGTTCGCATTTTCGGAGCAGGGCTGCCGGAAGCTTCTGGCACGGTCCACCTAAGATACGTTTGAAGTTTGAGGGGGCAAGACAAGCAAGCAGCCCCAGTCTCTGTGCCTCTGTGTGAGCAGTGCCATGGGCAGATGAGGCTGAGCAACAGCTTTCCAGGCTAGCTCTTTCTGGCTGCGTGCTATCTGCAGACGTTCGCATTTTCGGAGCTGGACTGCCGGAAGCTTCCGGCACGGTCCACCTAAGATACGTTTGAAGTTTGAGGTGGCAAGACAAGCAAGCAGCCTAAGTCTCTGTGCCTCTGTGTGAGCAGTGCCATGGGCAGATGAGGCTGAGCAACAGCTTTCCAGGCTTCTTCTTTCTGTCTGCGAGCTATCTGAAGACGTTAGCAATTTCAGAGCAGGGGTGCTAGAGGCCCCTGCATGGACCACCTAAGCTACGTTTGAAGTTTGAGGTGGCAAGAGAAGCAAGCAGCCCCAGTCTCTGTGCCTCTGTGCGAGCAGTGCCATGGGCAGATGAGGCTGAGCAACAGCTTTCCAGGCTAGCTATTTCTGGCTGCGAGCTATCTGCAGACGTTCACATTTTCAGAGCAGGGCTACCGGAAACACCCGGTACGGACCACCTAAGATACATTTGAAGTTTGAGGTTGCAAGACAAGCAAGCAGCCCCAGTCTCTGTGCCTCTGTGCGAGCAGTGCCATGGGCAGATGAGGCTGAGCAACAGCTTTCCATTCTAGCTATTTCTGGCTGCGAGCTATCTGCAGACGTTCACATTTTCAGAGCAGGGCTACCGAAGACGCCCGGTATGGACCACCTAAGCTACGTTTGAAGTTTGAGTTTGCAAGACAAGCAAGCAGCCCCAGTCTCTGTGCCTCTGTGCGAGCAGTGCCATGAGCAGATGAAACCGAGCAACAGCTTTCCAGGCTAGCTCTTTCAGGCTGCGAGCTATCTGCAGACGTTCGCATTTTCAGAGCAGCGCTGCCTGAGGAGGAGGGCACAGTCCACCTAAGCTACGTTTGAAGTCTGAGGTGGCAAGACAAGCAAGCAGCCCCAGTCTCTGTGCCTCTGTGCGAGCAGTGCCATGAGCAGATAAAGCCGAGCAATAGCTTTCCAGGCTAGCACATTCTGGCTGCGAGCTATCTGCAGACGTTCGCATTTACGGAGCAGGGCTGCTGGAGGCCCCCTGCACGGACCGCCAAAGATACGTTTGACATTTGATGTGGCAAGACAAGCAAGCAGCCCCAGTCTCTGTGCCTCTGTGCGAGCAGTGCCATGAACATATGAAGCCGAGCAACAGCTTTCCAGGCTAGCTCTTTATACCTGCGAGCTATCTGCAGACGTTCGCATTTTCAGAGCAGCGCTGCCGGAGGCGGAGGGCACAGACCGCCTAAGCTACGTTTGACATTTGAGGTGGCAAGACAAGCAAGCATCCCCAGTCTCTGTGCCTCTGTGCGAGCACTGCCATGGGCAGATGAGGCTGAGCAACAGCTTTCCAGGCTAGCTTTTTCTGTCTGCGTGCTATCTGCAGACGTTCGCTTTTTCGGAGCAGGGCTGACGGAGGAATCCGGCAGAGACCATCTAAGTTACGTTTGAAGTTTGAGATTGCAAGACAAGCAAGCAGCCCCAGTGTCTGTGCCTCTGTGCGAGCAGTGCCATGAACAGATGAAGCCGAGCAACAGCTTTCCAGGCTAGCTCTTTCTGGCTGCGAGCTATATGCAGACGTTCGCATTTTCAGAGCAGCGCTGCCGGAGGCGAAGGGCACAGACCGCCTAAGCTACGTTTGAAGTCTGAGGTGGCAAGACAAGCAAGCAGCCCCAGTCTCTGTGCCTCTGTGCGAGCAGTGCCATGGGCAGATGAGGCTGAGCAACAGCTTTCCAGGCTAGCTCTTTCTGGCTGCGAGCTATCAGCAGACGTTCGCATTTTCAGAGCAGGGTTGCTGGAGGCCCCCTGCACGGACCCAAAAAGATACGTTTGACATTTGAGGTGGCAAGACAAGCAAGCAGCCCCAGTCTCTGTGCCTCTGTGCGAGCAGTGCCATGGGCAGATGAGGCTGAGCAACAGCTTTCCAGGCTAGCTTTTTCTGTCTGCCAGCTATCTGCAGACGTTCGCTTTTTCGAAGCAGGGCTGACGGAGAAATCTGGCACAGAAAATCTAAGTTACGTTTGAAGTTTGAGGTTGCAAGACAAGCAAGCAGCCCCAGTCTCTGTGCCTCTGTGCGAGCAGTGCCATGAACATATGAAGCCGAGCAACAGCTTTCCAGGCTAGCTCTTTCTGGCTGCGAGCTATCTGCAGACATTCGCATTTTCAGAGCAGGGGTGCTAGAGGCCTCATGCACGGACCACCCAAGCTACGTTTGAACTTTGAGGTGGCAAGACAAGCAAGCAGCCCCAGTCTCTGTGCCTCTGTGCGAGCAGTGCCATGGGCAGATGAGGCTGAGCAATAGCTTTCCAGGCTAGCTATTTCTGGCTGCGAGCTATCTGCAGACATTCGAGTTTTCAGAGCAGAGGTGCTAGAGGCCCCATGCACGGACCCCCAAAGATACGTTTGATGTTTGAGGTGGCAAGACAAGCAAGCAGCCGCAGTCTCTGTGCCTCTGTGCTAGCAGTGCCATGAGCAGATGAAGCCGAGAAACAGCTTTCCAGGCTAGCTCTTTCTGGCTGAGATCCATCTGCAGACTTTCGCATTTTCAGAGCAGGGCTCCTGGAGGCCCCCTGCACGGACCCAAAAAGATACGTTTGTCATTTGAGGTGGCAAGACAATCAAGCAGCCCCAGTGCGAGCAGTGCCATGGGCAGATGAGGCTGAGCAACAGCTTTCCAGGCTAGCTTTTTCTGTCTGCGTGCTATCTGCAGACGTTCGCTTTTTCGGAGCAGGCCTGACGGAGGAATCCGGCAGAGACCATCTAAGTTACGTTTGAAGTTTGAGATTGCAAGACAAGAAAGAAGCCCCAGTCTCTGTGCCTCTGTGCGAGCAGTGCCATGGGCAGATGAGGCTGAGCAACAGCTTTCCAGGCTAGCTCTTTCTGGCTGCGAGCTATCTGCAGACGTTCGCATTTTCAGTGCAGGGGTGCTAGAGGCCTCATGCACGGACCACCCAAGCTACGTTTGAAGTTTGAGGTGGCAAGACAAGCAAGAAGCCCCAGTCTCTGTGCCTCTGTGCGAGCAGTGCCATGGGCAGATGAGGCTGAGCAACAGCTTTCCAGGCTAGCTCTTTCTGGCTGCCTGCTATCTGCAGACGTTCGCTTTTTCGGAGCAGGGCTGACGGAGGAATCCTGCACAGACCATCTAAGTAACGTTTGAAGTTTAAGATTGCAAGACAAGCAAGCAGCCCCAGTCTCTGTGCCTCTGTGCGAGCAGTGCCATGAACAGATGAAGCCGAGCAACAGCTTTCCAGGCTAGCTCTTTCTGGCTGCGAGCTATCTGCAGACGTTCGCATTTTCGGAGCTGGACTGCCGGAAGCTTCCGGCACGGTCCACCTAAGATACGTTTGAAGTTTGAGGTGGCAAGACAAGCAAGCAGCCCCAGTCTCTGTACCTCTGTGAGAGCAGTGCCATGGGCAGATGAGGCAGAGCAACAGCTTTCCAGGCTACTTCTTTATGTCTGCGAGCTATCTGAAGACGTTAGCAATTTCAGAGCAGGGGTGCTAGATCCCCAATGCATGGACCACCTAAGCTACGTTTGAAGTTTGAGGTGGCAAGACAAGCAAGCAGCCCCAGTCTCTGTGCCTCTGTGCGAGCAGTGCCATGGGCAGATGAGGCTGAGCAAGAGCTTTCCAGGCTAGCTATTTCTGGCTGCGAGCTATCTGCAGACGTTCACATTTTCAGAGCAGGGCTACCGGAAACACCCGGTACGGACCACCTAAGATACATTTGAAGTTTGAGGTTGCAAGACAAGCAAGCAGCCCCAGTCTCTGTGCCTCTGTGCGAGCAGTGCCATGAGCAGATGAAACCGAGCAACAGCTTTCCAGGCTAGCTCTTTCTGGCTGCGAGCTATCTGCAGACGTTCGCATTTTCAGAGCAGCGCTGCCTGAGGAGGAGGGCACAGACCACCTAAGCTACGTTTGAAGTCTGAGGTGGCAAGACAAGCAAGCAGCCCCAGTCTCTGTGCCTCTGTGTGAGCAGTGCCATGGGCAGATGAGTCTGAGCAACAGCTTTCCAGGGTAGTTTTTTCTGTCTGCGTGCTATCTGCAGACGTTCGCTTTTTCGGAGCAGGGCTGACGGAGTAATCCGGGACAGACCATCTAAGTTACGTTTGAAGTTTGAGATTGCAAGACAAGCAAGCAGCCCCAGTCTCTGTGCCTCTGTGCGAGCAGTGCCATGAACAGATGAAGCCGAGCAACAGCTTTCCAGGCTAGCTCTTTCTGGCTGCGAGCTATCTGCAGACGTTCGCATTTTCGGAGCAGGACTGCCGGAAGCTTCCGGCACGGTCCACCTAAGATACATTTGAAGTTTGAGGTGGCAAGACAAGCAAGCAGCCCCAGTCTCTGTGCCTCTGTGTGAGCAGTGCCATGGGCAGATGAGGCTGAGCAACAGCTTTCCAGGCTACTTCTTTCTGCCTACGAGCTATGTGAAGACGTTCGCAATTTCAGAGCAGGGGTGCTAGAGGCCCCATGCATGGACCACCTAAGCTACGTTTGAAGTTTGAGGTGGCAAGACAAGCAAGCAGCCCCAGTCTCTGTGCCTCTGTGCGAGCAGTGCCATGGGCAGATGAGGCTGAGCAACAGCTTTCCATTCTAGCTATTTCTGGCTGCGAGCTATCTGCAGACGTTCACATTTTCAGAGCAGGGCTACCGGAAACACCCGGTACAGACCACCTAAGATACATTTGAAGTTTGAGGTTGCAAGACAAGCAAGCAGCCCCAGTCTCTGTGCCTCTGTGCGAGCAGTGCCATGGGCAGATGAGGCTGAGCAACAGCTTTCCAGGCTAGCTCTTTCTGGCTGCGAGCTATCTGCAGACGTTCACATTTTCAGAGCAGGGCTACCGAAGACGCCCGGTATGGACCACCTAAGCTACGTTTGAAGTTTGAGGTTGCAAGACAAGCAAGCAGCCCCAGTCTCTGTGCCTCTGTGCGAGCAGTGCCATGAGCAGATGAAACCGAGCAACAGCTTTCCAGGCTAGCTCTTTCTGGCTGCGATCTATCTGCAGACTTTCGCATTTTCAGAGCAGGGCTGCTGGAGGCTCCCTTCACGGACCCCCAAAAATACGTTTGACATTTGAGGTGGCAAGACAAGGAAGCAGCCCCAGTCTCTGTGCCTCTGTGCGAGCAGTGCCATGGGCAGATGAGGCTGAGCAACAGCTTTCCAGGCTAGCTTTTTCTGTCTGCGTGCTATCTGCAGACGTTCGCTTTTTCGGAGAAGGGCTGACGGAGGAATCCGGAAGAGACCATCTAAGTTACGTTTGAAGTTTGAGATTGCAAGACAAGAAAGAAGCCCCAGTCTCTGTGCCTCTGTGCGAGCAGTGCCATGGGCAGATGAGGCTGAGCAACAGCTTTCCAGGCTAGCTCTTTCTGGCTGCGAGCTATCTGCAGACGTTCGCATTTTCAGTGCAGGGGTGCTAGAGGCCTCATGCACGGACAACCCAAGCTACGTTTCAAGTTTGAGGTGGCAAGACAAGCAAGAAGCCCCAGTCTCTGTGCCTCTGTGCGAGCAGTGCCATGGGCAGATGAGGCTGAGCAACAGCTTTCCAGGCTAGCTCTTTCTGGCTGCGAGCTATCTGCAGACGTTCGCTTTTCCGGAGCAGGGCTGACTTAGGAATCCGGCACAGACCATCTATGTTACGTTTGAAGTTTAAGATTGCAAGACAAGCAAGCAGCCCCAGTCTCTGTGCCTCTGTGCGAGCAGTGCCATGAACAGATGAAGCCGAGCAACAGCTTTCCAGGCTAGCTCTTTCTGGCTGCGAGCTATCTGCAGACGTTCGCATTTTCAGAGCTGGACTGCCGGAAGCTTCCGGCACGGTCCACCTAAGATACGTTTGAAGTTTGAGGTGGCAAGACAAGCAAGCAGCCTAAGTCTCTGTGCCTCTGTGTGAGCAGTGCCATGGGCAGATGAGGCTGAGCAACAGCTTTCCAGGCTTCTTCTTTCTGTCTGCGAGCTATCTGAAGACGTTAGCAATTTCAGAGCAGGGGTGCTAGAGGCCCCATGCATGGACCACCTAAGCTACGTTTGAAGTTTGAGGTGGCAAGACAAGCAAGCAGCCCCAGTCTCTGTGCCTCTGTGCGAGCAGTGCCATGGGCAGATGAGGCTGAGCAACAGCTTTCCAGGCTAGCTATTTCTGGCTGCGAGCTATCTGCAGACGTTCACATTTTCAGAGCAGGGCTACCGGAAACACCCGGTACGGACCACCTAAGATACATTTGAAGTTTGAGGTTGCAAGACAAGCAAGCAGCCCCAGTCTCTGTGCCTCTGTGCGAGCAGTGCCATGGGCAGATGAGGCTGAGCAACAGCTTTCCATTCTAGCTATTTCTGGCTGCGAGCTATCTGCAGACGTTCACATTTTCAGAGCAGGGCTACCGGAAACACCCGGTACGGACCACCTAAGATACATTTGAAGTTTGAGGTTGCAAGACAAGCAAGCAGCCCCAGTCTCTGTGCCTCTGTGCGAGCAGTGCCATGAGCAGATGAAACCGAGCAACAGCTTTCCAGGCTAGCTCTTTCTGGCTGCGAGCTATCTGCAGACGTTCGCATTTTCAGAGCAGCGCTGCCTGAGGAGGAGGGCACAGTCCACCTAAGCTACGTTTGAAGTCTGAGGTGGCAAGACAAGCAAGCAGCCCCAGTCTCTGTGCCTCTGTGCGAGCAGTGCCATGAGCAGATAAAGCCGAGCAATAGCTTTCCAGGCTAGCACATTCTGGCTGCGAGCTATCTGCAGACGTTCGCATTTACGGAGCAGGGCTGCTGGAGGCCCCCTGCACGGACCGCCAAAGATACGTTTGACATTTGATGTGGCAAGACAAGCAAGCAGCCCCAGTCTCTGTGCCTCTGTGCGAGCAGTGCCATGAACATATGAAGCCGAGCAACATCTTTCCAGGCTAGCTCTTTCTGGCTGCGAGCTATCTGCAGACGTTCGCATTTTCAGAGCAGCGCTGCCGTAGGCGGAGGGCACAGACCGCCTAAGCTACGTTTGACATTTGAGGTGGCAAGACAAGCAAGCAGCCCCAGTCTCTGTGCCTCTGTGCGAGCAGTGCCATGGGCAGATGAGGCTGAGCAACAGCTTTCCAGGCTAGCTTTTTCTGTCTGCCAGCTATCTGCAGACGTTCGCTTTTTCGGAGCAGGGCTGACGGAGGAATCCGGCAGAGACCATCTAAGTTACGTTTGAAGTTTGAGATTGCAAGACAAGCAAGCAGCCCCAGTGTCTGTGCCTCTGTGCGAGCAGTGCCATGAACAGATGAAGCCGAGCAACAGCTTTCCAGGCTAGCTCTTTCTGGCTGCGAGCTATATGCAGACGTTCGCATTTTCAGAGCAGCGCTGCCGGAGGCGAAGGGCACAGACCGCCTAAGCTACGTTTGAAGTCTGAGGTGGCAAGACAAGCAAGCAGCCCCAGTCTCTGTGCCTCTGTGCGAGCAGTGCCATGGGCAGATGAGGCTGAGCAACAGCTTTCCAGGCTAGCTCTTTCTGGCTGCGAGCTATCAGCAGACGTTCGCATTTTCAGAGCAGGGTTGCTGGAGGCCCCCTGCACGGACCCAAAAAGATACGTTTGACATTTGAGGTGGCAAGACAAGCAAGCAGCCCCAGTCTCTGTGCCTCTGTGCGAGCAGTGCCATGGGCAGATGAGGCTGAGCAACAGCTTTCCAGGCTAGCTTTTTCTGTCTGCCAGCTATCTGCAGACGTTCGCTTTTTCGAAGCAGGGCTGACGGAGTAATCCGGCAGAGACCATCTAAGTTACGTTTGAAGTTTGAGATTGCAAGACAAGAAAGAAGCCCCAGTCTCTGTGCCTCTGTGCGAGCAGTGCCATGGGCAGATGAGGCTGAGCAACAGCTTTCCAGGCTAGCTCTTTCTGGCTGCGAGCTATCTGCAGACATTCGCATTTTCAGTGCAGGGGTGCTAGAGGCCTCATGCACGGACCACCCAAGCTACGTTTGAAGTTTGAGGTGGCAAGACAAGCAAGAAGCCCCAGTCTCTGTGCCTCTGTGCGAGCAGTGCCATGGGCAGATGAGGCTGAGCAACAGCTTTCCAGGCTAGCTCTTTCTGGCTGCCTGCTATCTGCAGACGTTCGCTTTTTCGGAGCAGGGCTGACGGAGGAATCCTGCACAGACCATCTAAGTTACGTTTGAAGTTTAAGATTGCAAGACAAGCAAGCAGCCCCAGTCTCTGTGCCTCTGTGCGAGCAGTGCCATGAACAGATGAAGCCGAGCAACAGCTTTCCAGGCTAGCTCTTTCTGGCTGCGAGCTATCTGCAGACTTTCGCATTTTCAGAGCAGGGCTGCTGGAGGCTCCCTTCACGGACCCCCAAAAATACGTTTGACATTTGAGGTGGCAAGACAAGGAAGCAGCCCCAGTCTCTGTGCCTCTGTGCGAGCAGTGCCATGGGCAGATGAGGCTGAGCAACAGCTTTCCAGGCTAGCTCTTTCTGGCTGCGAGCTATCTGCAGACGTTCGCATTTTTGGAGCAGGGCTGACGGAGGAATCCGGCACAGACCATCTAAGTTACGTCTGAAGTTGAAGGGGGCAAGACAAGCAAGCAGCCCCAGTCTCTGTGCCTCTGTGCGAACAGTGCCATGGGCAGAGGAGGCTGACAAACAGCTTTCCAGGCTAGCTCTTTCTGGCTGCGAGCTATCTGCAGACGTTCGCATTTTCAGTGCAGGGGTGCTAGAGGCCTCATGCACGGACCACCCAAGCTACGTTTGAAGTCTGAGGTGGCAAGACAAGCAAGCAGCCCCAGTCTCTGTGCCTCTGTGCGAGCAGTGCCATGGGCAGATGAGGCTGAGCAACAGCTTTCCAGGCTAGCTCTTTCAGGCTGCGAGCTATCTGAAGACGTTCGCATTTTCAGAGCAGGGTTGCTGGAGGCCCCCTGCACGGACCCAAAAAGATACGTTTGACATTTGAGGTGGCAAAACAAGCAAGCAGCCCCAGTCTCTGTGCCTCTGTGCGAGCAGTGCCATGGGCAGATGAGGCTGAGCAACAGCTTTCCAGGCTAGCTTTTTCTGTCTGCCAGCTATCTGCAGACGTTCGCTTTTTCGAAGCAGGGCTGACGGAGAAATCCGGCACAGACCATCTAAGTTACGTTTGAAGTTTGAGGTTGCAAGACAAGCAAGCAGCCCCAGTCTCTGTGCCTCTGTGCGAGCAGTGCCATGAACATATGAAGCCGAGCAACAGCTTTCCAGGCTAGCTCTTTCTGGCTGCGAGCTATCTGCAGACATTCGCATTTTCAGAGCAGGGGTGCTAGAGGCCTCATGCACGGACCACCCAAGCTACGTTTGAAGTTTGAGGGGGCAAGACAAGCAAGCAGCCCCAGTCTCTGTGCCTCTGTGCGAGCAGTGCCATGGGCAGATGAGGCTGAGCAACAGCTTTCCAGGCTAGCTCTTTCTGGCTGCGAGCTATCTGCAGACATTCGGGTTTTCAGAGCAGGGGTGCTAGAGGCCCCATGCACGGACCCCCAAAGATACGTTTGACATTTGAGGTGGCAAGACAAGCAAGCAGCCGCAGTCTCTGTGCCTCTGTGCTAGCAGTGCCATGAGCAGATGAAGCCGAGCAACAGCTTTCCAGGCTAGCTCTTTCTGGCTGAGATCCATCTGCAGACTTTCGCATTTTCAGAGCAGGGCTGCTGGACGCCCCCTGCACGGACCCAAAAAGATACGTTTGTCATTTGAGGTGGCAAGACAATCAAGCAGCCCCAGTGCGAGCAGTGCCATGGGCAGATGAGGCTGAGCAACAGCTTTCCAGGGTAGTTTTTTCTGTCTGCCTGCTATCTGCAGACGTTCGCTTTTTCGGAGCAGGGCTGACGGAGGAATCCGGCAGAGACCATCTAAGTTACGTTTGAAGTTTGAGATTGCAAGACAAGAAAGAAGCCCCAGTCTCTGTGCCTCTGTGCGAGCAGTGCCATGGGCAGATGAGGCTGAGCAACAGCTTTGCAGGCTAGCTCTTTCTGGCTGCGAGCTATCTGCAGACGTTCGCATTTTCAGTGCAGGGGTGCTAGAGGCCTCATGCACGGACCACCCAAGCTACGTTTGAAGTTTGAGGTGGCAAGACAAGCAAGAAGCCCCAGTCTCTGTGCCTCTGTGCGAGCAGTGCCATGGGCAGATGAGGCTGAGCAACAGCTTTCCAGGCCTGCTCTTTCTGGCTGCGAGCTATCTGCAGACATTCGCATTTTCAGAGCAGGACTCCTGGAGGCCCCCTGCACGGACCCCCAAAGATACGTTTGACATTTGAGGTGGCAAGACAAGCAAGCAGCCCCAGTCTCTGTGCCTCTGTGCTAGCAGTGCCATGAGCAGATGAAGCCGAGCAACAGCTTTCCAGGCTAGCTCTTTCTGGCTGAGATCCATCTGCAGACTTTCGCATTTTCAGAGCAGGACTCCTGGAAGCCCCCTGCACGGACCCAAAAAGATACGTTTGACATTTGAGGTGGCAAGACAAGCAAGCAGCCACAGTGTCTGTGCCTCTGTGCGAGCAGTGCCATGGGCAGATGAGGCTGAGCAACAGCTTTCCAGGCTAGCTTTTTCTGTCTGCCTGCTATCTGCAGACGATCGCTTTTTCGGAGCAGGGCTGACGGAGGAATCAGGCACAGACCATCTAAGATACGTTTGAAGTTTAAGATTGCAAGACAAGCAAGCAGCCCCAGTCTCTGTGCCTCTGTGCGAGCAGTGCCATGAAGAGATGAAGCCGAGCAACAGCTTTACAGGCTAGCTATTTCTGGCTGCGAGCTATCTGCAGACGTTCGCATTTACGGAGCAGGGCTGCTGGAGGCCCCCTGCACGGACCCCCAAAGATACATTTGAAGTTTGAGTGGGCAAGACAAGCAAGCAGCCCCAGTCTCTGTGCCTCTGTGCGAGCAGTGCCATGAACATATGAAGCCGAGCAACAGCTTTCCAGGCTAGCTCTTTCTGGCTGCGAGCTATCTGCAGACGTTCGCATTTTCAGAGCAGCGCTGCCGGAGGCGGAGGGCACAGACCGCCTAAGCTACGTTTGAAGTCTGAGGTGGCAAGACAAGCAAGCAGCCCCAGTCTCTGTGCCTCTGTGCGAGCAGTGCCATGGGCAGATAAAGCCGAGCAACAGCTTTCCAGGCTAGCTCTTTCTGGCTGAGGTCCATTTGCAGACTTTCGCATTTTCAGAGCAGGGCTCCTGGAGGCCCCCTGCACGGACCCCCAAAGATACGTTTGACATTTGAGGTGGCAAGACAAGCAAGCAGCCCCAGTGTCTGTGCCTCTGTGCGAGCAGTGCCATGGGCAGATGAGGCTGAGCAACAGCTTTCCAGGCTAGCTTTTTCTGTCTGCCAGCTATCTGCAGACGTTCGCTTTTTCGAAGCAGGGCTGACGGAGAAATCCGGCACAGACCATCTAAGTTACGTTTGAAGTTTGAGGTGGCAAGACAAGCAAGCAGCCCCAGTCTCTGTGCCTCTGTGCGAGCAGTGCCATGAACAGATGAAGCCGAGCAACAGCTTTCCAGGCTAGCTCTTTCTGGCTGCGAGCTATCTGCAGAAGTTCGCATTTTCGGAGCAGGACTGCCTGAAGCATCCGGCACGGTCCACCTAAGATACGTTTGAAGTTTGAGGTGGCAAGACAAGCAAGCAGCCCCAGTCTCTGTGCCTCTGTGTGAGCAGTGCCATGGGCAGATGAGGCTGAGCAACAGCTTTCCAGGCTACTTCTTTCTGTCTGCGAGCTATCTGAAGACGTTCGCAATTTCAGAGCAGGGGTGCTAGAGGCCCCATGCATGGACCACCTAAGCTACGTTTGAAGTTTGAGGTGGCAAGACAAGCAAGCAGCCCCAGTCTCTGTGCCTCTGTGCGAGCAGTGCCATGAACAGATGAAGCCGAGCAACAGCTTTCCAGGCTAGCTCTTTCTGGCTGCGAGCTATCTGCAGAAGTTCGCATTTTCGGAGCAGGACTGCCTGAAGCTTCCGGCACGGTCCACCTAAGATACGTTTGAAGTTTGAGGTGGCAAGACAAGCAAGCAGCCTAAGTCTCTGTGCCTCTGTGTGAGCAGTGCCATGGGCAGATGAGGCTGAGCAACAGCTTTCCAGGCTACTTCTTTCTGTCTGCGAGCTATCTGAAGACGTTCGCAATTTCAGAGCAGGGGTGCTAGAGGCCCCATGCATGGACCACCTAAGCTACGTTTGAAGTTTGAGGTTGCAAGACAAGCAAGCAGCCCCAGTCTCTGTGCCTCTGTGCGAGCAGTGCCATGAGCAGATGAAACCGAGCAACAGCTTTCCAGGCTAGCTGTTTCTGGCTGCGATATATCTGCAGACTTTCGCATTTTCAGAGCAGGGCTGCTGGAGGCTCCCAGCACGGACCCCCAAAGATACGTTTGACATTTGAGGTGGCAAGACAAGCAAGCAGCCCCAGTCTCTGTGCCTCTGTGCGAGCAGTGCCATGGGCAGATGAGGCTGAGCAACAGTTTTCCAGGCTAGCTCTTTCTGGCTGCGAGCTATCTGCAGACGTTCGCATTTTCAGAGCAGGGCTGACGGAGGAATCCGGCACAGACCATCTATGTTACGTTTGAAGTTGAAGGGGGCAAGACAATCAAGCAGCCCCAGTGTCTGTGCCTCTGTGCGAGCAGTGCCATGGGCAGATGAGGCTGAGCAACAGCTTTCCAGGGTAGTTTTTTCTGTCTGCCAGCTATCTGCAGACGTTCGCTTTTTCGAAGCAGGGCTGACGGAGAAATCTGGCACAGACCATCTAAGTTACGTTTGAAGTTTGAGGTTGCAAGACAAGCAAGCAGCCCCAGTCTCTGTGCCTCTGTGCGAGCAGTGCCATGAACATATGAAGCCGAGCAACAGCTTTCCAGGCTAGCTATTTCTGGCTGCGAGCTATCTGCAGACATTCGCATTTTCAGAGCAGGGGTGCTAGAGGCCTCATGCACGGACCACCCAAGCTACGTTTGAAGTTTGAGGTGGCAAGACAAGCAAGCAGCCCCAGTCTCTGTGCCTCTGTGCGAGCAGTGCCATGGGCAGATGAGGCTGAGCAACAGCTTTCCAGGCTAGCTCTTTCTGGCTGCGAGCTATCTGCAGACATTCGGGTTTTCAGAGCAGGGGTGCTAGAGGCCCCATGCACGGACCCCCAAATATACGTTTGACATTTGAGGTGGCAAGACAAGCAAGCAGCCGCAGTCTCTGTGCCTCTGTGCTAGCAGTGCCATGAGCAGATGAAGCCGAGCAACAGCTTTCCAGGCTAGCTCTTTCTGGCTGAGATCCATCTGCAGACTTTCGCATTTTCAGAGCAGGGCTCCTGGACGCCCCCTGCACGGACCCAAAAAGATACGTTTGTCATTTGAGGTGGCAAGACAATCAAGCAGCCCCAGTGCGAGCAGTGCCATGGGCAGATGAGGCTGAGCAACAGCTTTCCAGGCTAGCTTTTTCTGTCTGCCTGCTATCTGCAGACGATCGCTTTTTCGGAGCAGGGCTGACGGAGGAATCAGGCACAGACCATCTAAGATACGTTTGAAGTTTAAGATTGCAAGACAAGCAAGCAGCCCCAGTCTCTGTGCCTCTGTGCGAGCAGTGCCATGAACAGATGAAGCCGAGCAACAGCTTTACAGGCTAGCTATTTCTGGCTGCGAGCTATCTGCAGACGTTCGCATTTACGGAGCAGGGCTGCTGGAGGCCCCCTGCACGGACCCCCAAAGATACGTTTGACATTTGATGTGGCAAGACAAGCAAGCAGCCCCAGTCTCTGTGCCTCTGTGCGAGCAGTGCCATGAACATATGAAGCCGAGCAACAGCTTTCCAGGCTAGCTCTTTCTGGCTGCGAGCTATCTGCAGACGTTCGCATTTTCAGAGCAGCGCTGCCGGAGGCGGAGGGCACAGACCGCCTAAGCTACGTTTGAAGTCTGAGGTGGCAAGACAAGCAAGCAGCCCCAGTCTCTGTGCCTCTGTGCGAGCAGTGCCATGGGCAGATAAAGCCGAGCAACAGCTTTCCAGGCTAGCTCTTTCTGGCTGAGGTCCATCTGCAGACTTTCGCATTTTCAGAGCAGGGCTCCTGGAGGCCCCCTGCACGGACCCCCAAAGATACGTTTGACATTTGAGGTGGCAAGACAAGCAAGCAGCCCCAGTCTCTGTGCCTCTGTGCGAGCAGTGCCATGGGCAGATGAGGCTGAGCAACAGCTTTCCAGGCTAGCTTTTTCTGTCTGCCAGCTATCTGCAGACGTTCGCTTTTTCGAAGCAGGGCTGACGGAGAAATCCGGCACAGACCATCTAAGTTACGTTTGAAGTTTGAGGTGGCAAGACAAGCAAGCAGCCCCAGTCTCTGTGCCTCTGTGCGAGCAGTGCCATGAACAGATGAAGCCGAGCAACAGCTTTCCAGGCTAGCTCTTTCTGGCTGCGAGCTATCTGCAGAAGTTCGCATTTTCGGAGCAGGACTGCCTGAAGCATCCGGCACGGTCCACCTAAGATACGTTTGAAGTTTGAGGTGGCAAGACAAGCAAGCAGCCTAAGTCTCTGTGCCTCTGTGTGAGCAGTGCCATGGGCAGATGAGGCTGAGCAACAGCTTTCCAGGCTACTTCTTTCTGTCTGCGAGCTATCGGAAGACGTTCGCAATTTCAGAGCAGGGGTGCTAGAGGCCCCATGCATGGACCACCTAAGCTACGTTTGAAGTTTGAGGTGGCAAGACAAGCAAGCAGCCCCAGTCTCTGTGCCTCTGTGCGAGCAGTGCCATGAACAGATGAAGCCGAGCAACAGCTTTCCAGGCTAGCTCTTTCTGGCTGCGAGCTATCTGCAGAAGTTCGCATTTTCGGAGCAGGACTGCCTGAAGCTTCCGGCACGGTCCACCTAAGATACGTTTGAAGTTTGAGGTGGCAAGACAAGCAAGCAGCCTAAGTCTCTGTGCCTCTGTGTGAGCAGTGCCATGGGCAGATGAGGCTGAGCAACAGCTTTCCAGGCTACTTCTTTCTGTCTGCGAGCTATCTGAAGACGTTCGCAATTTCAGAGCAGGGGTGCTAGAGGCCCCATGCATGGACCACCTAAGCTACGTTTGAAGTTTGAGGTTGCAAGACAAGCAAGCAGCCCCAGTCTCTGTGCCTCTGTGCGAGCAGTGCCATGAGCAGATGAAACCGAGCAACAGCTTTCCAGGCTAGCTGTTTCTGGCTGCGATATATCTGCAGACTTTCGCATTTTCAGAGCAGGGCTGCTGGAGGCTCCCAGCACGGACCCCCAAAGATACGTTTGACATTTGAGGTGGCAAGACAAGCAAGCAGCCCCAGTCTCTGTGCCTCTGTGCGAGCAGTGCCATGGGCAGATGAGGCTGAGCAACAGTTTTCCAGGCTAGCTCTTTCTGGCTGCGAGCTATCTGCAGACGTTCGCATTTTTGGAGCAGGGCTGACGGAGGAATCCGGCACAGACCATCTATGTTACGTTTGAAGTTGAAGGGGGCAAGACAAGCAAACAGCCCCAGTCTCTGTGCCTCTGTGTGAGCAGTGCCATGGGCAGATGAGGCTGAGCAACAGCTTTCCAGGCTAGCTCTTTCTGGCTGCGATCTATCCGCAGACGTTCGCATTTTCGGGGCAGGGCTTCCGAAGGCACCCTCCACGGAATCCCAATTTACGTTTGAATTTTGAGGTGGCAAGACAAGCAAGCAGCCCCAGTCTCTGTGCCTCTGTGCGAGCAGTGCCATGAACATATGAAGCCGAGCAACAGCTTTCCAGGCTAGCTCTTTCTGGCTGCGAGCTATCTGCAGACGTTCGCATTTTCGAATCAGGGCTGCTGGAGCCCCCCTGCACGGACCCCCAAAGATACGTTTGACATTTGATGTGGCAAGACAAGCAAGCAGCCCCAGTCTCTGTGCCTCTGTGCTAGCAGTGCCATGAGCAGATGAAGCCGAGCAACAGCTTTCCAGGCTAGCTCTTTCTGGCTGAGATCCATCTGCAGACTTTCGCATTTTCTCAGCAGGGCTGCTGGAGGCCCCCTGCACGGACCCAAAAAGATACGTTTGACATTTGATGTGGCAAGACAATCAAGCAGCCGCAGTGTCTGTGCCTCTGTGCGAGCAGTGCCATGGGCAGATGAGGCTGAGCAACAGCTTTCCAGGCTAGCTTTTTCTGTCTGCCAGCTATCTGCAGACGTTCGCTTTTTCAGAGCAGGGCTGACGGAGGAATCCGGCACAGACCATCTAAGTTACGTTTGAAGTTTGAGATTGCAAGACAAGAAAGAAGCCCCAGTCTCTGTGCCTCTGTGCGAGCAGTGCCATGGGCAGATGAGGCTGAGCAACAGCTTTCCAGGCTAGCTATTTCTGGATGCGAGCTATCTGCAGACGTTCGCATTTACGGAGCAGTGCTGCATAGCCCCTGCATGGACACCCAAAGATACGTTTGAAGTTTGAGGGGGCAAGACAAGCAAGCAGCCCCAGTCTCTGTGCCTCTGTGCGAGCAGTGCCATGGGCAGATGAGGCTGAGCAAGAGCTTTCCAGGCTAGCTCTTTCTGGCTGCGATCTATCCGCAGACGTTCGCATTTTCGGGGCAGGGCTTCCGAAGGCACCCTCCACGGAATCCCAATTTACGTTTGACATTTGATGTGGCAAGACAAGCAAGCAGCCCCAGTCTCTGTGCCTCTGTGCGAGCAGTGCCATGGGCAGATGAGGCTGAGCAACAGCTTTCCAGGCTAGCTCTTTCAGGCTGCGAGCTATCTGCAGACGTTCGCATTTTCAGAGCAGGGCTGCTGGAGCCCCCCTGCACGGACCCAAAAAGATACGTTTGACATTTGAGGTGGCAAGACAAGCAAGCAGCCCCAGTCTCTGTGCCTCTGTGCGAGCAGTGCCATGGGCAGATGAGGCTGAGCAACAGCTTTCCAGGCTAGCATTTTCTGCATGCCAGCTATCTGCAGACGTTCGCTTTTTCGAAGAAGGGCTGACGGAGAAATCCGGTACAGACCATCTAAGTTACGTTTGAAGTTTGAGGTTGCAAGACAAGCAAGCAGCCACAGTCTCTGTGCCTCTGTGCGAGCAGTGCCATGAACATATGAAGCCTAGCAACAGCTTTCCAGGCTAGCTCTTTCTGGCTGCGAGCTATCTGCAGACATTCGCATTTTCAGAGCAGGGCTGCTGGAGGCCCCCTGCACGGACCCCCAAACATACGTTTGAAGTTTGAGGTGGCAAGACAAGCAAGCAGCCCCAGTCTCTGTGCCTCTGTGCGAGCAGTGCCATGGGCAGATGAGGCTGAGCAACAGCTTTCCAGGCTAGCTATTTCTGGCTGCGAGCTATCTGCAGACATTCGCGTTTTCAGAGCAGGGGTGCTAGAGGCCCCATGCACGGACCCCCAAAGATGCGTTTGACATTTGAGGTGGCAAGACAAGCAAGCAGCCCCAGTCTCTGTGCCTCTGTGCTAGCAGTGCCATGAGCAGATGAAGCCGAGCAACAGCTTTCCAGGCTAGCTCTTTCTGGCTGAGATCCATCTGCAGACTTTCGCATTTTCTGAGCAGGGCTGCTGGAGGCCCCCTGCACGGACCCAAAAAGATACGTTTCACATGTGATGTGGCAAGACAATCAAGCAGCCCCAGTGTCTGTGCCTCTGTGCGAGCAGTGCCATGGGCAGATGAGGCTGAGCAACAGCTTTCCAGGCTAGCTTTTTCTGTCTGCCAGCTATATGCAGACGTTCGCTTTTTCAAAGCAGGCCTGACGGAGGAATCCGGCAGAGACCATCTAAGTTACGTTTGAAGTTTGAGATTGCAAGACAAGAAAGAAGCCCCAGTCTCTGTGCCTCTGTGCGAGCAGTGCCATGGGCAGATGAGGCTGAGCAACAGCTTTCCAGGCTAGCTCTTTCTGGCTGCGAGCTATCTGCAGACGTTCGCATTTACGGAGCAGGGCTGCGTAGGCCCCTGCATGGACACCCAAAGATACATTTGAAGATGGAGGTGGCAAGACAAGCAAGCAGCCCCAGTCTCTGTGCCTCTGTGCGATCAGTGCCATGGGCAGATGAGGCTGAGCAACAGCTTTCCAAGCTAGCTTTTTCTGGCTGCGAGCTACCTGCAGACGTTCGCATTTTCAGAGCAGGGCTGACAGAGGCCCCCTGCACGGACCCAAAAAGATACGTTTGACATTTGAGGTGGCAAGACAAGCAAGCAGCCCCAGTCTCTGTGCCTCTGTGCGAGCAGTGCCATGGGCAGATGAGGCTGAGCAACAGCTTTCCAGGCTAGCTTTTTCTGCATGCCAGCTATCTGCAGACGTTCGCTTTTTCGGAGCAGGGCTGACGGAGAAATCCGGCACAGACCATCTAAGTTACGTTTGAAGTTTGAGGTTGCAAGACAAGCAAGCAGACCCAGTCTCTGTGCCTCTGTGCGAGCAGTGCCATGAACATATGAAGCTGAGCAACAGCTTTCCAGGCTAGCTCTTTCTGGCTGCGAGCTATCTGCAGACGTTCACATTTTCAGAGCAGGGCTACCGAAGACGCCCGGTACGGACCACCTAAGCTACGTTTGAAGTTTGAGTTTGCAAGACAAGCAAGCAGCCCCAGTCTCTGTGCCTCTGTGCGAGCAGTGCCATGAACAGATGAAACCGAGCAACAGCTTTCCAGGCTAGCTCTTTCTGGCTGCGAGCTATCTGCAGACGTTCGCATTTTCAGAGCAGGGCTGCTGGAGGCCCCCTGCACGGACCCCCAAACATACGTTTGAAGTTTGAGGTGGCAAGACAAGCAAGCAGCCCCAGTCTCTGTGCCTCTGTGCGAGCAGTGCCATGGGCAGATGAGGCTGAGCAACAGCTTTCCAGGCTAGCTCTTTCTGGCTGCGAGCTATCTGCAGACATTCGCGTTTTCAGAGCAGGGGTGCTAGAGGCCCCATGCACGGACCCCCAAAGATGCGTTTGACATTTGAGGTGGCAAGACAAGCAAGCAGCCCCAGTCTCTGTGCCTCTGTGCTAGCAGTGCCATGAGCAGATGAAGCCGAGCAACAGCTTTCCAGGCTAGCTTTTTCTGTCTGCCAGCTATCTGCAGACGTTCGCTTTTTCAAAGCAGGCCTGACGGAGGAATCCGGCAGAGACCATCTAAGTTACGTTTGAAGTTTGAGATTGCAAGACAAGAAAGAAGCCCCAGTCTCTGTGCCTCTGTGCGAGCAGTGCCATGGGCAGATGAGGCTGAGCAACAGCTTTCCAGGCTAGCTCTTTCTGGCTGCGAGCTATCTGCAGACGTTCGCATTTACGGAGCAGGGCTGCGTAGGCCCCTGCATGGACACCCAAAGATACATTTGAAGATGGAGGTGGCAAGACAAGCAAGCAGCCCCAGTCTCTGTGCCTCTGTGCGATCAGTGCCATGGGCAGATGAGGCTGAGCAACAGCTTTCCAAGCTAGCTTTTTCTGGCTGCGAGCTACCTGCAGACGTTCGCATTTTCAGAGCAGGGCTGACAGAGGCCCCCTGCACGGACCCAAAAAGATACGTTTGACATTTGAGGTGGCAAGACAAGCAAGCAGCCCCAGTCTCTGTGCCTCTGTGCGAGCAGTGCCATGGGCAGATGAGGCTGAGCAACAGCTTTCCAGGCTAGCTTTTTCTGCATGCCAGCTATCTGCAGACGTTCGCTTTTTCGGAGCAGGGCTGACGGAGAAATCCGGCACAGACCATCTAAGTTACGTTTGAAGTTTGAGGTTGCAAGACAAGCAAGCAGACCCAGTCTCTGTGCCTCTGTGCGAGCAGTGCCATGAACATATGAAGCTGAGCAACAGCTTTCCAGGCTAGCTCTTTCTGGCTGCGAGCTATCTGCAGACGTTCACATTTTCAGAGCAGGGCTACCGAAGACGCCCGGTACGGACCACCTAAGCTACGTTTGAAGTTTGAGTTTGCAAGACAAGCAAGCAGCCCCAGTCTCTGTGCCTCTGTGCGAGCAGTGCCATGAACAGATGAAACCGAGCAACAGCTTTCCAGGCTAGCTCTTTCTGGCTGCGAGCTATCTGCAGACGTTCGCATTTTCAGAGCAGGGCTGCTGGAGGCCCCCTGCACGGACCCCCAAACATACGTTTGAAGTTTGAGGTGGCAAGACAAGCAAGCAGCCCCAGTCTCTGTGCCTCTGTGCGAGCAGTGCCATGGGCAGATGAGGCTGAGCAACAGCTTTCCAGGCTAGCTATTTCTGGCTGCGAGCTATCTGCAGACGTTCGCATTTACGGAGCAGTGCTGCATAGCCCCTGCATGGACACCCAAAGATACGTTTGAAGTTTGAGGGGGCAAGACAAGCAAGCAGCCCCAGTCTCTGTGCCTCTGTGCGAGCAGTGCCATGGGCAGATGAGGCTGAGCAACAGCTTTCCAGGCTAGCTCTTTCTGGCTGCGATCTATCCGCAGACGTTCGCATTTTCGGGGCAGGGCTTCCGAAGGCACCCTCCACGGAATCCCAATTTACGTTTGAATTTTGAGGTGGCAAGACAAGCAAGCAGCCCCAGTCTCTGTGCCTCTGTGCGAGCAGTGCCATGAACATATGAAGCCGAGCAACAGCTTTCCAGGCTAGCTCTTTCTGGCTGCGAGCTATCTGCAGACGTTCGCATTTTCGAATCAGGGCTGCTGGAGCCCCCCTGCACGGACCCCCAAAGATACGTTTGACATTTGATGTGGCAAGACAAGCAAGCAGCCCCAGTCTCTGTGCCTCTGTGCTAGCAGTGCCATGAGCAGATGAAGCCGAGCAACAGCTTTCCAGGCTAGCTCTTTCTGGCTGAGATCCATCTGCAGACTTTCGCATTTTCTCAGCAGGGCTGCTGGAGGCCCCCTGCACGGACCCAAAAAGATACGTTTGACATTTGATGTGGCAAGACAATCAAGCAGCCGCAGTGTCTGTGCCTCTGTGCGACCAGTGCCATGGGCAGATGAGGCTGAGCAACAGCTTTCCAGGCTAGCTTTTTCTGTCTGCCAGCTATCTGCAGACGTTCGCTTTTTCAGAGCAGGGCTGACGGAGGAATCCGTCAGAGACCATCTAAGTTACGTTTGAAGTTTGAGATTGCAAGACAAGAAAGAAGCCCCAGTCTCTGTGCCTCTGTGCGAGCAGTGCCATGGGCAGATGAGGCTGAGCAACAGCTTTCCAGGCTAGCTATTTCTGGCTGCGAGCTATCTGCAGACGTTCGCATTTACGGAGCAGTGCTGCATAGCCCCTGTATGGACACCCAAAGATACGTTTGAAGTTTGAGGGGGCAAGACAAGCAAGCAGCCCCAGTCTCTGTGCCTCTGTGCGAGCAGTGCCATGGGCAGATGAGGCTGAGCAACAGCTTTCCAGGCTAGCTCTTTCTGGCTGCGATCTATCCGCAGACGTTCGCATTTTCGGGGCAGGGCTTCCGAAGGCACCCTCCACGGAATCCCAATTTACGTTTGAATTTTGAGGTGGCAAGACAAGCAAGCAGCCCCAGTCTCTGTGCCTCTGTGCGAGCAGTGCCATGAACATATGAAGCCGAGCAACAGCTTTCCAGGCTAGCTCTTTCTGGCTGCGAGCTATCTGCAGACGTTCGCATTTTCGAATCAGGGCTGCTGGAGCCCCCCTGCACGGACCCCCAAAGATACGTTTGACATTTGATGTGGCAAGACAATCAAGCAGCCCCAGTGTCTGTGCCTCTGTGCGAGCAGTGCCATGGGCAGATGAGGCTCAGCAACAGCTTTCCAGGCTAGCTCTTTCAGGCTGCGAGCTATCTGCAGACATTCGCATTTTCAGAGCAGGGTTGCTGGAGGCCGCCTGCACGGACCCAAAAAGATACGTTTGACATTTGAGGTGGCAAGACAAGCAAGCAGCCCCAGTCTCTGTGCCTCTGTGCGAGCAGTGCCATGGGCAGATGAGGCTGAGCAACAGCTTTCCAGGCTAGCTTTTTCTGTCTGTCAGCTATCTGCAGACGTTCGCTTTTTCGAAGAAGGGCTGACGGAGAAATCCGGCACAGACCATCTAAGTTACGTTTGAAGTTTGAGGTTGCAAGACAAGCAAGCAGCCACAGTCTCTGTGCCTCTGTGCGAGCAGTGCCATGAACATATGAAGCCTAGCAACAGCTTTCCAGGCTAGCTCTTTCTGGCTGCGAGCTATCTGCAGACATTCGCATTTTCAGAGCAGGGTTGCTAGAGGCCTCATGCACGGACCACCCAAGCTACGTTTGAAGTTTGAGGTGGCAAGACAAGCAAGCAGCCCCAGTCTCTGTGCCTCTGTGCGAGCAGTGCCATGGGCAGATGAGGCTGAGCAACAGCTTTCCAGGCTAGCTCTTTCTGGCTGCGAGCTATATGCAGACATTCGCGTTTTCAGAGCAGGGGTGCTAGAGGCCCCATGCACGGACCCCCAAAGATGCGTTTGACATTTGAGGTGGCAAGACAAGCAAGCAGCCCCAGTCTCTGTGCCTCTGTGCTAGCAGTGCCATGAGCAGATGAAGCCGAGCAACAGCTTTCCAGGCTAGCTCTTTCTGGCTGAGATCCATCTGCAGACTTTCGCATTTTCTCAGCAGGGCTGCTGGAGGCACCCTGCACGGACCCAAAAAGATACGTTTGACATTTGATGTGGCAAGACAATCAAGCAGCCGCAGTGTCTGTGCCTCTGTGCGACCAGTGCCATGGGCAGATGAGGCTGAGCAACAGCTTTCCAGGCTAGCTTTTTCTGTCTGCCAGCTATCTGCAGACGTTCGCTTTTTCGGAGCAGGGCTGACGGAGGAATCCGGCAGAGACCATCTAAGTTACGTTTGAAGTTTGAGATTGCAAGACAAGAAAGAAGCCCCAGTCTCTGTGCCTCTGTGCGAGCAGTGCCATGGGCAGATGAGGCTGAGCAACAGCTTTCCAGGCTAGCTCTTTCTGGCTGCGAGCTATCTGCAGACGTTCGCATTTACGGAGTAGGGCTGCGTAGGCCCCTGCATGGACACCCAAAGATACATTTGAAGATGGAGGTGGCAAGACAAGCAAGCAGACCCAGTCTCTGTGCCTCTGTGCGATCAGTGCCATGGGCAGATGAGGCTGAGCAACAGCTTTCCAAGCTAGCTTTTTCTGGCTGCGAGCTACCTGCAGACGTTCGCATTTTCAGAGCAGGGCTGACAGAGGCCCCCTGCACGGACCCAAAAAGATACGTTTGACATTTGAGGTGGCAAGACAAGCAAGCAGCCCCAGTCTCTGTGCCTCTGTGCGAGCAGTGCCATGGGCAGATGAGGCTGAGCAACAGCTTTCCAGGCTAGCTTTTTCTGCATGCCAGCTATCTGCAGACGTTCGCTTTTTCGGAGCAGGGCTGACGGAGAAATCCGGCACAGACCATCTAAGTTACGTTTGAAGTTTGAGGTTGCAAGACAAGCAAGCAGCCCCAGTCTCTGTGCCTCTGTGCGAGCAGTGCCATGAACATATGAAGCTGAGCAACAGCTTTCCAGGCTAGCTCTTTCTGGCTGTGAGCTATCTGCAGACGTTCACATTTTCAGAGCAGGGCTACCGAAGACGCTCGGTACGGACCACCTAAGCTACGTTTGAAGTTTGAGTTTGCAAGACAAGCAAGCAGCCCCAGTCTCTGTGCCTCTGTGCGAGCAGTGCCATGAACAGATGAAACCGAGCAACAGCTTTCCAGGCTAGCTCTTTCTGGCTGCGAGCTATCTGCAGACGTTCGCATTTTCAGAGCAGGGCTGCTGGAGGCCCCCTGCACGGACCCCCAAACATACGTTTGATGTTTGAGGTGGCAAGACAAGCAAGCAGCCCCAGTCTCTGTGCCTCTGTGCGAGCAGTGCCATGGGCAGATGAGGCTGAGCAACAGCTTTCCAGGCTAGCTATTTCTGGCTGCGAGCTATCTGCAGACATTCGCGTTTTCAGAGCAGGGGTGCTAGAGGCCCCATGCACGGACCCCCAAAGATGCGTTTGACATTTGAGGTGGCAAGACAAGCAAGCAGCCCCAGTCTCTGTGCCTCTGTGCTAGCAGTGCCATGAGCAGATGAAGCCGAGCAACAGCTTTCCAGGCTAGCTCTTTCTGGCTGAGATCCATCTGCAGACTTTCGCATTTTCTGAGCAGGGCTGCTGGAGGCCCCCTGCACGGACCCAAAAAGATACGTTTCACATTTGATGTGGCAAGACAATCAAGCAGCCCCAGTGTCTGTGCCTCTGTGCGAGCAGTGCCATGGGCAGATGAGGCTGAGCAACAGCTTTCCAGGCTAGCTCTTTCTGGCTGCGAGCTATCTGCAGACGTTCGCATTTACGGAGCAGGGCTGCGTAGGCCCCTGCATGGACACCCAAAGATACATTTGAAGATGGAGGGGGCAAGACAAGCAAGCAGCCCCAGTCTCTGTGCCTCTGTGCGAGCAGTGCCATGGGCAGATGAGGCTGAGCAACAGCTTTCCATTCTAGCTATTTCTGGCTGCAAGTTATCTGCAGACGTTCACATTTTCAGAGCAGGGTTACCGCAGACGCCCGTTACGGACCACCTAAGCTACGTTTGAAGTTTGAGGTTGCAAGACAAGCAAGCAGCCCCAGTCTCTGTGCCTCTGTGCGAGCAGTGCCATGAGCAGATGAAACCGAGCAACAGCTTTCCAGGCTAGCTCTTTCTGGCTGCGAGCTATCTGCAGACGTTCGCATTTTCGGAGCAGGACTGCTGGAGGCCCCCTGCACGGACCCCCAAACATACGTTTGAAGTTTGAGGTGGCAAGACAAGCAAGCAGCCCCAGTCTCTGTGCCTCTGTGCGAGCAGTGCCATGGGCAGATGAGGCTGAGCAACAGCTTTCCAGGCTAGCTCTTTCTGGCTGCGAGCTATCTGCAGACGTTCGCATTTACGGAGCAGTGCTGCGTAGGCCCCTGCATGGACACCCAAAGATACGTTTGAAGTTTGAGGTGGCAAGACAAGCAAGCAGCCCCAGTCTCTATGCCTCTGTGCGAGCAGTGCCATGGGCAGATGAGGCTGAGCAACAGCTTTCCAGGCTAGCTCTTTCTGGCTGCGAGCTATCTGCAGACGTTCGCATTTTCGGAGCAGGGCTTTCGAAGGCACCCTCCACGGAATCCCAATTTACGTTTGAATTTTGAGGTGGCAAGACAAGCAAGCAGCCCCAGTCTCTGTGCCTCTGTGCGAGCAGTGCCATGAGCAGATGAAGCCGAGCAACAGCTTTCCAGGCTAGCTCTTTCTGGCTGAGATCCATCTGCAGACTTTCGCATTTTCAGAGCAGGACTCCTGGAGGCCCCCTGCACGGACCCAAAAAGATACGTTTGACATTTGAGGTGGCAAGACAAGCAAGCAGCCCCAGTGTCTGTGCCTCTGTGCGAGCAGTGCCATGGGCAGATGAGGCTGAGCAACAGCTTTCCAGGCTAGCTTTTTCTGTATGCCAGCTATCTGCAGACGTTCGCTTTTTCGGAGCAGGGCTGACGGAGGAATCCGGCACAGACCATCTAAGTTACGTTTGAAGTTGAAGGGGGCAAGACAAGCAAGCAGCCCCAGTCTCTGTGCCTCTGTGCGAGCAGTGCCATGAACAGATGAAGCCGAGCAACAGCTTTCCAGGCTAGCTCTTTCAGGCTGCGAGCTATCTGCAGACGTTCACATTTTCAGAGCAGGACTGCCGGAAACACCCGGTACGGACCACCTAAGATACATTTGAAGTTTGAGGTTGCAAGACAAGCAAGCAGCCCCAGTCTCTGTGCCTCTGTGCGAGCAGTGCCATGGGCAGATGAGGCTGAGCAACAGCTTTCCAGGCTAGCTCTTTCTGCCTGCGAGCTATCTGCAGACGTTCGCATTTTCAGAGCAGGGCTACCGAACACGCCCGGTACGGACCACCTAAGCTACGTTTGAAGTTTGAGTTTGCAAGACAAGCAAGCAGCCCCAGTCTCTGTGCCTCTGTGCGAGCAGTGCCATGAACAGATGAAGCCGAGCAACAGCTTTCCAAGCTAGCTTTTTCTGGCTGCGAGCTATCTGCAGACGTTCGCATTTTCAGAGCAGGGCTGCTGGAGGCCCGCTGCACGGACCCCCAAACATACGTTTGAAGTTTGAGGTGGCAAGACAAGCAAGCAGCCCCAGTCTCTGTGCCTCTGTGCGAGCAGTGCCATGGGCAGATGAGGCTGAGCAACAGCTTTCCAGGCTAGCTCTTTCTGGCTGCCAGCTATCTGCAGACGTTCGCATTTTGGGAGCAGGGCTGCCGGAAGCTTACGGCACTGTCCACCTAAGATACTTTTGAATTTTTAGGTGGCAGTACAAGCAAGCAGACCCAGTCTCTGTGCCTCTGTGCGAGCAGTGCCATGGGCAGATGAGGCTGAGCAACAGCTTTCCAGGCTAGCTCTTTCTGGCTGCCAGCTATCTGCAGACGTTCGCATTTACGGAGCAGGGCTGCGTAGGCCCCTGCATGGACACCCAAAGATACATTTGAAGATGGAGGTGGCAAGACAAGCAAGCAGCCCCAGTCTCTGTGCCTCTGTGCGATCAGTGCCATGGGCAGATGAGGCTGAGCAACAGCTTTCCAAGCTAGCTCTTTCTGGCTGCGATCTACCTGCAGACGTTCGCATTTTCAGAGCAGGGCTGACAGAGGCCCCCTGCACGGACCCAAAAAGATACGTTTGACATTTGAGGTGGCAAGACAAGCAAGCAGCCCCAGTCTCTGTGCCTCTGTGCGAGCAGTGCCATGGGCAGATGAGGCTGAGCAACAGCTTTCCAGGCTAGCTTTTTCTGCATGCCAGCTATCTGCAGACGTTCGCTTTTTCGGAGCAGGGCTGACGGAGAAATCCGGCACAGACCATCTAAGTTACGTTTCAAGTTTGAGGTTGCAAGACAAGCAAGCAGCCCCAGTCTCTGTGCCTCTCTGCGAGCAGTGCCATGAACATGTGAAGCTGAGCAACAGCTTTCCAGGCTAGCTCTTTCTGGCTGCGAGCTATCTGCAGACGTTCGCATTTTCAGATCAGGGGTGCTAGAGGCCTCATGCACGGACCACACAAGCTACGTTTGAAGTTTGAGGTGGCAAGACAAGCAAGCAGCCCCAGTCTCTGTGCCTCTGTGCGAGCAGGGCCATGGGCAGAAGAGGCTGAGAAACAGCTTTCCAGGCTAGCTCTTTCTGGCTGCGAGCTATCTGCAGACGTTCGCGTTTTCAGAGCAGGGGTGCTAGAGGCCCCATGCACGGACCCCCAAAGATGCGTTTGACATTTGAGGTGGCAAGACAAGCAAGCAGCCCCAGTCTCTGTGCCTCTGTGCTAGCAGTGCCATGAGCAGATGAAGCCGAGCAACAGCTTTCCAGGCTAGCTCTTTCTGGCTGAGATCCATCTGCAGACTTTCGCATTTTCTCAGCAGGGCTGCTGGAGGCACCCTGCACGGACCCAAAAAGATACGTTTGACATTTGATGTGGCAAGACAATCAAGCAGCCGCAGTGTCTGTGCCTCTGTGCGACCAGTGCCATGGGCAGATGAGGCTGAGCAACAGCTTTCCAGGCTAGCTTTTTCTGTCTGCCAGCTATCTGCAGACGTTCGCTTTTTCGGAGCAGGGCTGACGGAGGAATCCGGCAGAGACCATCTAAGTTACGTTTGAAGTTTGAGATTGCAAGACAAGAAAGAAGCCCCAGTCTCTGTGCCTCTGTGCGAGCAGTGCCATGGGCAGATGAGGCTGAGCAACAGCTTTCCAGGCTAGCTCTTTCTGGCTGCGAGCTATCTGCAGACGTTCGCATTTACGGAGTAGGGCTGCGTAGGCCCCTGCATGGACACCCAAAGATACATTTGAAGATGGAGGTGGCAAGACAAGCAAGCAGACCCAGTCTCTGTGCCTCTGTGCGATCAGTGCCATGGGCAGATGAGGCTGAGCAACAGCTTTCCAAGCTAGCTTTTTCTGGCTGCGAGCTACCTGCAGACGTTCGCATTTTCAGAGCAGGGCTGACAGAGGCCCCCTGCACGGACCCAAAAAGATACGTTTGACATTTGAGGTGGCAAGACAAGCAAGCAGCCCCAGTCTCTGTGCCTCTGTGCGAGCAGTGCCATGGGCAGATGAGGCTGAGCAACAGCTTTCCAGGCTAGCTTTTTCTGCATGCCAGCTATCTGCAGACGTTCGCTTTTTCGGAGCAGGGCTGACGGAGAAATCCGGCACAGACCATCTAAGTTACGTTTGAAGTTTGAGGTTGCAAGACAAGCAAGCAGCCCCAGTCTCTGTGCCTCTGTGCGAGCAGTGCCATGAACATATGAAGCTGAGCAACAGCTTTCCAGGCTAGCTCTTTCTGGCTGTGAGCTATCTGCAGACGTTCACATTTTCAGAGCAGGGCTACCGAAGACGCTCGGTACGGACCACCTAAGCTACGTTTGAAGTTTGAGTTTGCAAGACAAGCAAGCAGCCCCAGTCTCTGTGCCTCTGTGCGAGCAGTGCCATGAACAGATGAAACCGAGCAACAGCTTTCCAGGCTACCTCTTTCTGGCTGCGAGCTATCTGCAGACGTTCGCATTTTCAGAGCAGGGCTGCTGGAGGCCCCCTGCACGGACCCCCAAACATACGTTTGATGTTTGAGGTGGCAAGACAAGCAAGCAGCCCCAGTCTCTGTGCCTCTGTGCGAGCAGTGCCATGGGCAGATGAGGCTGAGCAACAGCTTTCCAGGCTAGCTATTTCTGGCTGCGAGCTATCTGCAGACATTCGCGTTTTCAGAGCAGGGGTGCTAGAGGCCCCATGCACGGACCCCCAAAGATGCGTTTGACATTTGAGGTGGCAAGACAAGCAAGCAGCCCCAGTCTCTGTGCCTCTGTGCTAGCAGTGCCATGAGCAGATGAAGCCGAGCAACAGCTTTCCAGGCTAGCTCTTTCTGGCTGAGATCCATCTGCAGACTTTCGCATTTTCTGAGCAGGGCTGCTGGAGGCCCCCTGCACGGACCCAAAAAGATACGTTTCACATTTGATGTGGCAAGACAATCAAGCAGCCCCAGTGTCTGTGCCTCTGTGCGAGCAGTGCCATGGGCAGATGAGGCTGAGCAACAGCTTTCCAGGCTAGCTCTTTCTGGCTGCGAGCTATCTGCAGACGTTCGCATTTACGGAGCAGGGCTGCGTAGGCCCCTGCATGGACACCCAAAGATACATTTGAAGATGGAGGGGGCAAGACAAGCAAGCAGCCCCAGTCTCTGTGCCTCTGTGCGAGCAGTGCCATGGGCAGATGAGGCTGAGCAACAGCTTTCCATTCTAGCTATTTCTGGCTGCAAGTTATCTGCAGACGTTCACATTTTCAGAGCAGGGTTACCGCAGACGCCCGTTACGGACCACCTAAGCTACGTTTGAAGTTTGAGGTTGCAAGACAAGCAAGCAGCCCCAGTCTCTGTGCCTCTGTGCGAGCAGTGCCATGAGCAGATGAAACCGAGCAACAGCTTTCCAGGCTAGCTCTTTCTGGCTGCGAGCTATCTGCAGACGTTCGCATTTTCGGAGCAGGACTGCTGGAGGCCCCCTGCACGGACCCCCAAACATACGTTTGAAGTTTGAGGTGGCAAGACAAGCAAGCAGCCCCAGTCTCTGTGCCTCTGTGCGAGCAGTGCCATGGGCAGATGAGGCTGAGCAACAGCTTTCCAGGCTAGCTCTTTCTGGCTGCGAGCTATCTGCAGACGTTCGCATTTACGGAGCAGTGCTGCGTAGGCCCCTGCATGGACACCCAAAGATACGTTTGAAGTTTGAGGTGGCAAGACAAGCAAGCAGCCCCAGTCTCTATGCCTCTGTGCGAGCAGTGCCATGGGCAGATGAGGCTGAGCAACAGCTTTCCAGGCTAGCTCTTTCTGGCTGCGAGCTATCTGCAGACGTTCGCATTTTCGGAGCAGGGCTTTCGAAGGCACCCTCCACGGAATCCCAATTTACGTTTGAATTTTGAGGTGGCAAGACAAGCAAGCAGCCCCAGTCTCTGTGCCTCTGTGCGAGCAGTGCCATGAGCAGATGAAGCCGAGCAACAGCTTTCCAGGCTAGCTCTTTCTGGCTGAGATCCATCTGCAGACTTTCGCATTTTCAGAGCAGGACTCCTGGAGGCCCCCTGCACGGACCCAAAAAGATACGTTTGACATTTGAGGTGGCAAGACAAGCAAGCAGCCCCAGTGTCTGTGCCTCTGTGCGAGCAGTGCCATGGGCAGATGAGGCTGAGCAACAGCTTTCCAGGCTAGCTTTTTCTGTATGCCAGCTATCTGCAGACGTTCGCTTTTTCGGAGCAGGGCTGACGGAGGAATCCGGCACAGACCATCTAAGTTACGTTTGAAGTTGAAGGGGGCAAGACAAGCAAGCAGCCCCAGTCTCTGTGCCTCTGTGCGAGCAGTGCCATGAACAGATGAAGCCGAGCAACAGCTTTCCAGGCTAGCTCTTTCTGCCTGCGAGCTATCTGCAGACGTTCGCATTTTCAGAGCAGGGCTACCGAACACGCCCGGTACGGACCACCTAAGCTACGTTTGAAGTTTGAGTTTGCAAGACAAGCAAGCAGCCCCAGTCTCTGTGCCTCTGTGCGAGCAGTGCCATGAACAGATGAAGCCGAGCAACAGCTTTCCAAGCTAGCTTTTTCTGGCTGCGAGCTATCTGCAGACGTTCGCATTTTCAGAGCAGGGCTGCTGGAGGCCCGCTGCACGGACCCCCAAACATACGTTTGAAGTTTGAGGTGGCAAGACAAGCAAGCAGCCCCAGTCTCTGTGCCTCTGTGCGAGCAGTGCCATGGGCAGATGAGGCTGAGCAACAGCTTTCCAGGCTAGCTCTTTCTGGCTGCCAGCTATCTGCAGACGTTCGCATTTTGGGAGCAGGGCTGCCGGAAGCTTACGGCACTGTCCACCTAAGATACTTTTGAATTTTTAGGTGGCAGTACAAGCAAGCAGACCCAGTCTCTGTGCCTCTGTGCGAGCAGTGCCATGGGCAGATGAGGCTGAGCAACAGCTTTCCAGGCTAGCTCTTTCTGGCTGCCAGCTATCTGCAGACGTTCGCATTTACGGAGCAGGGCTGCGTAGGCCCCTGCATGGACACCCAAAGATACATTTGAAGATGGAGGTGGCAAGACAAGCAAGCAGCCCCAGTCTCTGTGCCTCTGTGCGATCAGTGCCATGGGCAGATGAGGCTGAGCAACAGCTTTCCAAGCTAGCTCTTTCTGGCTGCGATCTACCTGCAGACGTTCGCATTTTCAGAGCAGGGCTGACAGAGGCCCCCTGCACGGACCCAAAAAGATACGTTTGACATTTGAGGTGGCAAGACAAGCAAGCAGCCCCAGTCTCTGTGCCTCTGTGCGAGCAGTGCCATGGGCAGATGAGGCTGAGCAACAGCTTTCCAGGCTAGCTTTTTCTGCATGCCAGCTATCTGCAGACGTTCGCTTTTTCGGAGCAGGGCTGACGGAGAAATCCGGCACAGACCATCTAAGTTACGTTTCAAGTTTGAGGTTGCAAGACAAGCAAGCAGCCCCAGTCTCTGTGCCTCTCTGCGAGCAGTGCCATGAACATGTGAAGCTGAGCAACAGCTTTCCAGGCTAGCTCTTTCTGGCTGCGAGCTATCTGCAGACGTTCGCATTTTCAGATCAGGGGTGCTAGAGGCCTCATGCACGGACCACACAAGCTACGTTTGAAGTTTGAGGTGGCAAGACAAGCAAGCAGCCCCAGTCTCTGTGCCTCTGTGCGAGCAGGGCCATGGGCAGAAGAGGCTGAGAAACAGCTTTCCAGGATAGCTCTTTCTGCCTGCGAGCTATCTGCAGACGTTCGCGTTTTCAGAGCAGGGGTGCTAGAGGCCCCATGCACGGACCCCCAAAGATACGTTTGACATTTGAGGTGGCAAGACAAGCAAGCAGCCCCAGTCTCTGTGCCTCTGTGCGAGCAGTGCCATGGGCAGATGAGGCTGAGCAACAGCTTTCCAGGCTAGCTTTTTCTGTCTGCCTGCTATCTGCAGACGTTCGCTTTTTCGGAGCAGAGCTGACGGAGGAATCCGGCACAGACCATCTAAGTTACGTTTGAAGTTTGAGATTGCAAGACAAGAAAGAAGCCCCAGTCTCTGTGCCTCTGTGCGAGCAGTGCCATGGGCAGATGAGGCTGAGCAACAGCTTTCCAGGCTAGCTATTTCTGGCTGCGAGCTATCTGCAGACGTTCACATTTTCAGAGCAGGGCTACCGGAAACACCCGGTACGGACCACCTAAGATACATTTGAAGTTTGAGGTTGCAAGACAAGCAAGCAGCCCCAGTCTCTGTGCCTCTGTGCGAGCAGTGCCATGGGCAGATGAGGCTGAGCAACAGCTTTCCAGGCTAGCTCTTTCTGGCTGCGAGCTATCTGCAGACGTTCGCATTTACGGAGCAGGGCTGCGTAGGCCCCTGCATGGACACCCAAAGATACATTTGAAGATGGAGGGGGCAAGACAAGCAAGCAGCCCCAGTCTCTGTGCCTCTGTGCGAGCAGTGCCATGGGCAGATGAGGCTGAGCAACAGCTTTCCATTCTAGCTATTTCTGGCTGCGAGCTATCTGCAGACGTTCACATTTTCAGAGCAGGGCTACCGAAGACGCCCGGTACGGACCACCTAAGCTACGTTTGAAGTTTGAGTTTGCAAGACAAGCAAGCAGCCCCAGTCTCTGTGCCTCTGTGCGAGCAGTGCCATGAGCAGATGAAACCGAGCAACAGCTTTCCAGGCTAGCTCTTTCTGGCTGCCAGCTATCTGCAGACGCTCGCATTTTCGGAGCAGGGCTGCCGGAAGCTTACGGCACGGTCCACCTAAGATACTTTTGAAGTTTTAGTTGGCAGTACAAGCAAGCAGCCCCAGTCTCTGTGCCTCTGTGCGAGCAGTGCCATGGGCAGATGAGGCTGAGCAACAGCTTTCCAGGCTAGCTCTTTCTGGCTGCCAGCTATCTGCAGACGTTCGCATTTACGGAGCAGGGCTGCGTAGGCCCCTGCATGGACAACCAAAGATACATTTGAAGATGGAGGGGGCAAGACAAGCAAGCAGCCCCAGTCTCTGTGCCTCTGTGCGAGCAGTGCCATGGGCAGATGAGGCTGAGCAACAGCTTTCCATTCTAGCTATTTCTGGCTGCAAGTTATCTGCAGACGTTCACATTTTCAGAGCAGGGTTACCGCAGACGCCCGTTACGGACCACCTAAGCTACGTTTGAAGTTTGAGGTTGCAAGACAAGCAAGCAGCCCCAGTCTCTGTGCCTCTGTGCGAGCAGTGCCATGAGCAGATGAAACCGAGCAACAGCTTTCCAGGCTAGCTCTTTCTGGCTGCGAGCTATCTGCAGACGTTCGCATTTTCGGAGCAGGACTGCTGGAGGCCCCCTGCACGGACCCCCAAACATACGTTTGAAGTTTGAGGTGGCAAGACAAGCAAGCAGCCCCAGTCTCTGTGCCTCTGTGCGAGCAGTGCCATGGGCAGATGAGGCTGAGCAACAGCTTTCCAGGCTAGCTCTTTCTGGCTGCGAGCTATCTGCAGACGTTCGCATTTACGGAGCAGTGCTGCGTAGGCCCCTGCATGGACACCCAAAGATACGTTTGAAGTTTGAGGTGGCAAGACAAGCAAGCAGCCCCAGTCTCTATGCCTCTGTGCGAGCAGTGCCATGGGCAGATGAGGCTGAGCAACAGCTTTCCAGGCTAGCTCTTTCTGGCTGCGAGCTATCTGCAGACGTTCGCATTTTCGGAGCAGGGCTTTCGAAGGCACCCTCCACGGAATCCCAATTTACGTTTGAATTTTGAGGTGGCAAGACAAGCAAGCAGCCCCAGTCTCTGTGCCTCTGTGCGAGCAGTGCCATGAGCAGATGAAGCCGAGCAACAGCTTTCCAGGCTAGCTCTTTCTGGCTGAGATCCATCTGCAGACTTTCGCATTTTCAGAGCAGGACTCCTGGAGGCCCCCTGCACGGACCCAAAAAGATACGTTTGACATTTGAGGTGGCAAGACAAGCAAGCAGCCCCAGTGTCTGTGCCTCTGTGCGAGCAGTGCCATGGGCAGATGAGGCTGAGCAACAGCTTTCCAGGCTAGCTTTTTCTGTATGCCAGCTATCTGCAGACGTTCGCTTTTTCGGAGCAGGGCTGACGGAGGAATCCGGCACAGACCATCTAAGTTACGTTTGAAGTTGAAGGGGGCAAGACAAGCAAGCAGCCCCAGTCTCTGTGCCTCTGTGCGAGCAGTGCCATGAACAGATGAAGCCGAGCAACAGCTTTCCAGGCTAGCTCTTTCAGGCTGCGAGCTATCTGCAGACGTTCACATTTTCAGAGCAGGACTGCCGGAAACACCCGGTACGGACCACCTAAGATACATTTGAAGTTTGAGGTTGCAAGACAAGCAAGCAGCCCCAGTCTCTGTGCCTCTGTGCGAGCAGTGCCATGGGCAGATGAGGCTGAGCAACAGCTTTCCAGGCTAGCTCTTTCTGCCTGCGAGCTATCTGCAGACGTTCGCATTTTCAGAGCAGGGCTACCGAACACGCCCGGTACGGACCACCTAAGCTACGTTTGAAGTTTGAGTTTGCAAGACAAGCAAGCAGCCCCAGTCTCTGTGCCTCTGTGCGAGCAGTGCCATGAACAGATGAAGCCGAGCAACAGCTTTCCAAGCTAGCTTTTTCTGGCTGCGAGCTATCTGCAGACGTTCGCATTTTCAGAGCAGGGCTGCTGGAGGCCCGCTGCACGGACCCCCAAACATACGTTTGAAGTTTGAGGTGGCAAGACAAGCAAGCAGCCCCAGTCTCTGTGCCTCTGTGCGAGCAGTGCCATGGGCAGATGAGGCTGAGCAACAGCTTTCCAGGCTAGCTCTTTCTGGCTGCCAGCTATCTGCAGACGTTCGCATTTTGGGAGCAGGGCTGCCGGAAGCTTACGGCACTGTCCACCTAAGATACTTTTGAATTTTTAGGTGGCAGTACAAGCAAGCAGACCCAGTCTCTGTGCCTCTGTGCGAGCAGTGCCATGGGCAGATGAGGCTGAGCAACAGCTTTCCAGGCTAGCTCTTTCTGGCTGCCAGCTATCTGCAGACGTTCGCATTTACGGAGCAGGGCTGCGTAGGCCCCTGCATGGACACCCAAAGATACATTTGAAGATGGAGGTGGCAAGACAAGCAAGCAGCCCCAGTCTCTGTGCCTCTGTGCGATCAGTGCCATGGGCAGATGAGGCTGAGCAACAGCTTTCCAAGCTAGCTCTTTCTGGCTGCGATCTACCTGCAGACGTTCGCATTTTCAGAGCAGGGCTGACAGAGGCCCCCTGCACGGACCCAAAAAGATACGTTTGACATTTGAGGTGGCAAGACAAGCAAGCAGCCCCAGTCTCTGTGCCTCTGTGCGAGCAGTGCCATGGGCAGATGAGGCTGAGCAACAGCTTTCCAGGCTAGCTTTTTCTGCATGCCAGCTATCTGCAGACGTTCGCTTTTTCGGAGCAGGGCTGACGGAGAAATCCGGCACAGACCATCTAAGTTACGTTTCAAGTTTGAGGTTGCAAGACAAGCAAGCAGCCCCAGTCTCTGTGCCTCTCTGCGAGCAGTGCCATGAACATGTGAAGCTGAGCAACAGCTTTCCAGGCTAGCTCTTTCTGGCTGCGAGCTATCTGCAGACGTTCGCATTTTCAGATCAGGGGTGCTAGAGGCCTCATGCACGGACCACACAAGCTACGTTTGAAGTTTGAGGTGGCAAGACAAGCAAGCAGCCCCAGTCTCTGTGCCTCTGTGCGAGCAGGGCCATGGGCAGAAGAGGCTGAGAAACAGCTTTCCAGGATAGCTCTTTCTGCCTGCGAGCTATCTGCAGACGTTCGCGTTTTCAGAGCAGGGGTGCTAGAGGCCCCATGCACGGACCCCCAAAGATACGTTTGACATTTGAGGTGGCAAGACAAGCAAGCAGCCCCAGTCTCTGTGCCTCTGTGCGAGCAGTGCCATGGGCAGATGAGGCTGAGCAACAGCTTTCCAGGCTAGCTTTTTCTGTCTGCCTGCTATCTGCAGACGTTCGCTTTTTCGGAGCAGAGCTGACGGAGGAATCCGGCACAGACCATCTAAGTTACGTTTGAAGTTTGAGATTGCAAGACAAGAAAGAAGCCCCAGTCTCTGTGCCTCTGTGCGAGCAGTGCCATGGGCAGATGAGGCTGAGCAACAGCTTTCCAGGCTAGCTATTTCTGGCTGCGAGCTATCTGCAGACGTTCACATTTTCAGAGCAGGGCTACCGGAAACACCCGGTACGGACCACCTAAGATACATTTGAAGTTTGAGGTTGCAAGACAAGCAAGCAGCCCCAGTCTCTGTGCCTCTGTGCGAGCAGTGCCATGGGCAGATGAGGCTGAGCAACAGCTTTCCAGGCTAGCTCTTTCTGGCTGCGAGCTATCTGCAGACGTTCGCATTTACGGAGCAGGGCTGCGTAGGCCCCTGCATGGACACCCAAAGATACATTTGAAGATGGAGGGGGCAAGACAAGCAAGCAGCCCCAGTCTCTGTGCCTCTGTGCGAGCAGTGCCATGGGCAGATGAGGCTGAGCAACAGCTTTCCATTCTAGCTATTTCTGGCTGCGAGCTATCTGCAGACGTTCACATTTTCAGAGCAGGGCTACCGAAGACGCCCGGTACGGACCACCTAAGCTACGTTTGAAGTTTGAGTTTGCAAGACAAGCAAGCAGCCCCAGTCTCTGTGCCTCTGTGCGAGCAGTGCCATGAGCAGATGAAACCGAGCAACAGCTTTCCAGGCTAGCTCTTTCTGGCTGCCAGCTATCTGCAGACGCTCGCATTTTCGGAGCAGGGCTGCCGGAAGCTTACGGCACGGTCCACCTAAGATACTTTTGAAGTTTTAGTTGGCAGTACAAGCAAGCAGCCCCAGTCTCTGTGCCTCTGTGCGAGCAGTGCCATGGGCAGATGAGGCTGAGCAACAGCTTTCCAGGCTAGCTCTTTCTGGCTGCCAGCTATCTGCAGACGTTCGCATTTACGGAGCAGGGCTGCGTAGGCCCCTGCATGGACAACCAAAGATACATTTGAAGATGGAGGTGGCAAGACAAGCAAGCAGCCCCAGTCTCTGTGCCTCTGTGCGATCAGTGCCATGGGCAGATGACGCTGAGCAACAGCTTTCCAAGCTAGCTCTTTCTGGCTGCGAGCTACCTGCAGACGTTCGCATTTTCAGAGCAGGGCTGACAGAGGCCCCCTGCACGGACCCAAAAAGATACGTTTGACATTTGAGGTGGCAAGACAAGCAAGCAGCCCCAGTCTCTGTGCCTCTGTGCGAGCAGTGCCATGGGCAGATGAGGCTGAGCAACAGCTTTCCAGGCTAGCTTTTTCTGCATGACAGCTATCTGCAGACGTTCGCTTTTTCGGAACAGGGGTGCTAGAGGCCTCATGCACGGACCACACAAGCTACGTTTGAAGTTTGAGATGGCAAGACAAGCAAGCAGCCCCAGTCTCTGTGCCTCTGTGCGAGCAGTGCCATGGGCAGATGAGGCTGAGCAACAGCTTTCCAGGATAGCTCTTTCTGCCTGCGAGCTATCTGCAGACATTCGCGTTTTCAGAGCAGGGGTGCTAGAGGCCCCATGCACGGACCCCCAAAGATACGTTTGACATTTGATGTGGCAAGACAAGCAAGCAGCCCCAGTCTCTGTGCCTCTGTGCTAGCAGTGCCATGAGCAGATGAAGCCGAGCAACAGCTTTCCAGACTAGCTCTTTCTGGCTGAGATCCATCTGCAGACATTCGCATTTTCAGAGCAGGGCTGCTGGAGGACCCCTGCACGGACCCAAAAAGATTCGTTTGACATTTGAGGTGAAGACAATCAAGCAGCCCCAGTGTCTGTGCCTCTGTGCGAGCAGTGCCATGGGCAGATGAGGCTGAGCAACAGCTTTCCAGGCTAGCTCTTTCTGGCTGCGAGCTATCTGCAGACGTTCGCATTTACGGAGCAGTGCTGCGTAGGCCCCTGCATGGACACCCAAAGATACGTTTGAAGTTTGAGGTGGCAAGACAAGCAAGCAGCCCCAGTCTCTATGCCTCTGTGCGAGCAGTGCCATGGGCAGATGAGGCTGAGCAACAGCTTTCCAGGCTAGCTCTTTCTGGCTGCGAGCTATCTGCAGACGTTCGCATTTTCGGAGCAGGGCTTTCGAAGGCACCCTCCACGGAATCCCAATTTACGTTTGAATTTTGAGGTGGCAAGACAAGCAAGCAGCCCCAGTCTCTGTGCCTCTGTGCGAGCAGTGCCATGAGCAGATGAAGCCGAGCAACAGCTTTCCAGGCTAGCTCTTTCTGGCTGAGATCCATCTGCAGACTTTCGCATTTTCAGAGCAGGACTCCTGGAGGCCCCCTGCGCGGACCCAAAAAGATACGTTTGACATTTGAGGTGGCAAGACAAGCAAGCAGCCCCAGTGTCTGTGCCTCTGTGCGAGCAGTGCCATGGGCAGATGAGGCTGAGCAACAGCTTTCCAGGCTAGCTTTTTCTGTATGCCAGCTATCTGCAGACGTTCGCTTTTTCGGAGCAGGGCTGACGGAGGAATCCGGCACAGACCATCTAAGTTACGTTTGAAGTTGAAGGGGGCAAGACAAGCAAGCAGCCCCAGTCTCTGTGCCTCTGTGCGAGCAGTGCCATGAACAGATGAAGCCGAGCAACAGCTTTCCAGGCTAGCTCTTTCAGGCTGCGAGCTATCTGCAGACGTTCACATTTTCAGAGCAGGACTGCCGGAAACACCCGGTACGGACCACCTAAGATACATTTGAAGTTTGAGGTTGCAAGACAAGCAAGCAGCCCCAGTCTCTGTGCCTCTGTGCGAGCAGTGCCATGGGCAGATGAGGCTGAGCAACAGCTTTCCAGGCTAGCTCTTTCTGCCTGCGAGCTATCTGCAGACGTTCGCATTTTCAGAGCAGGGCTACCGAACACGCCCGGTACGGACCACCTAAGCTACGTTTGAAGTTTGAGTTTGCAAGACAAGCAAGCAGCCCCAGTCTCTGTGCCTCTGTGCGAGCAGTGCCATGAACAGATGAAGCCGAGCAACAGCTTTCCAAGCTAGCTTTTTCTGGCTGCGAGCTATCTGCAGACGTTCGCATTTTCAGAGCAGGGCTGCTGGAGGCCCGCTGCACGGACCCCCAAACATACGTTTGAAGTTTGAGGTGGCAAGACAAGCAAGCAGCCCCAGTCTCTGTGCCTCTGTGCGAGCAGTGCCATGGGCAGATGAGGCTGAGCAACAGCTTTCCAGGCTAGCTCTTTCTGGCTGCCAGCTATCTGCAGACGTTCGCATTTTGGGAGCAGGGCTGCCGGAAGCTTACGGCACTGTCCACCTAAGATACTTTTGAATTTTTAGGTGGCAGTACAAGCAAGCAGACCCAGTCTCTGTGCCTCTGTGCGAGCAGTGCCATGGGCAGATGAGGCTGAGCAACAGCTTTCCAGGCTAGCTCTTTCTGGCTGCCAGCTATCTGCAGACGTTCGCATTTACGGAGCAGGGCTGCGTAGGCCCCTGCATGGACACCCAAAGATACATTTGAAGATGGAGGTGGCAAGACAAGCAAGCAGCCCCAGTCTCTGTGCCTCTGTGCGATCAGTGCCATGGGCAGATGAGGCTGAGCAACAGCTTTCCAAGCTAGCTCTTTCTGGCTGCGATCTACCTGCAGACGTTCGCATTTTCAGAGCAGGGCTGACAGAGGCCCCCTGCACGGACCCAAAAAGATACGTTTGAAGTTTGAGGTGGCAAGACAAGCAAGCAGCCCCAGTCTCTGTGCCTCTGTGCGAGCAGTGCCATGGGCAGATGAGGCTGAGCAACAGCTTTCCAGGCTAGCTTTTTCTGCATGCCAGCTATCTGCAGACGTTCGCTTTTTCGGAGCAGGGCTGACGGAGAAATCCGGCACAGACCATCTAAGTTACGTTTCAAGTTTGAGGTTGCAAGACAAGCAAGCAGCCCCAGTCTCTGTGCCTCTCTGCGAGCAGTGCCATGAACATGTGAAGCTGAGCAACAGCTTTCCAGGCTAGCTCTTTCTGGCTGCGAGCTATCTGCAGACGTTCGCATTTTCAGAGCAGGGGTGCTAGAGGCCTCATGCACGGACCACACAAGCTACGTTTGAAGTTTGAGGTGGCAAGACAAGCAAGCAGCCCCAGTCTCTGTGCCTCTGTGCGAGCAGGGCCATGGGCAGAAGAGGCTGAGAAACAGCTTTCCAGGATAGCTCTTTCTGCCTGCGAGCTATCTGCAGACGTTCGCGTTTTCAGAGCAGGGGTGCTAGAGGCCCCATGCACGGACCCCCAAAGATACGTTTGACATTTGAGGTGGCAAGACAAGCAAGCAGCCCCAGTCTCTGTGCCTCTGTGCGAGCAGTGCCATGGGCAGATGAGGCTGAGCAACAGCTTTCCAGGCTAGCTTTTTCTGTCTGCCTGCTATCTGCAGACGTTCGCTTTTTCGGAGCAGAGCTGACGGAGGAATCCGGCACAGACCATCTAAGTTACGTTTGAAGTTTGAGATTGCAAGACAAGAAAGAAGCCCCAGTCTCTGTGCCTCTGTGCGAGCAGTGCCATGGGCAGATGAGGCTGAGCAACAGCTTTCCAGGCTAGCTATTTCTGGCTGCGAGCTATCTGCAGACGTTCACATTTTCAGAGCAGGGCTACCGGAAACACCCGGTACGGACCACCTAAGATACATTTGAAGTTTGAGGTTGCAAGACAAGCAAGCAGCCCCAGTCTCTGTGCCTCTGTGCGAGCAGTGCCATGGGCAGATGAGGCTGAGCAACAGCTTTCCAGGCTAGCTCTTTCTGGCTGCGAGCTATCTGCAGACGTTCGCATTTACGGAGCAGGGCTGCGTAGGCCCCTGCATGGACACCCAAAGATACATTTGAAGATGGAGGGGGCAAGACAAGCAAGCAGACCCAGTCTCTGTGCCTCTGTGCGAGCAGTGCCATGGGCAGATGAGGCTGAGCAACAGCTTTCCATTCTAGCTATTTCTGGCTGCGAGCTATCTGCAGACGTTCACATTTTCAGAGCAGGGCTACAGAAGACGCCCGGTACGGACCACCTAAGCTACGTTTGAAGTTTGAGTTTGCAAGACAAGCAAGCAGCCCCAGTCTCTGTGCCTCTGTGCGAGCAGTGCCATGAGCAGATGAAACCGAGCAACAGCTTTCCAGGCTAGCTCTTTCTGGCTGCCAGCTATCTGCAGACGCTCGCATTTTCGGAGCAGGGCTGCCGGAAGCTTACGGCACGGTCCACCTAAGATACTTTTGAAGTTTTAGTTGGCAGTACAAGCAAGCAGCCCCAGTCTCTGTGCCTCTGTGCGAGCAGTGCCATGGGCAGATGAGGCTGAGCAACAGCTTTCCAGGCTAGCTCTTTCTGGCTGCCAGCTATCTGCAGACGTTCGCATTTACGGAGCAGGGCTGCGTAGGCCCCTGCATGGACAACCAAAGATACATTTGAAGATGGAGGTGGCAAGACAAGCAAGCAGCCCCAGTCTCTGTGCCTCTGTGCGATCAGTGCCATGGGCAGATGACGCTGAGCAACAGCTTTCCAAGCTAGCTCTTTCTGGCTGCGAGCTACCTGCAGACGTTCGCATTTTCAGAGCAGGGCTGACAGAGGCCCCCTGCACGGACCCAAAAAGATACGTTTGACATTTGAGGTGGCAAGACAAGCAAGCAGCCCCAGTCTCTGTGCCTCTGTGCGAGCAGTGCCATGGGCAGATGAGGCTGAGCAACAGCTTTCCAGGCTAGCTTTTTCTGCATGACAGCTATCTGCAGACGTTCGCTTTTTCGGAACAGGGGTGCTAGAGGCCTCATGCACGGACCACACAAGCTACGTTTGAAGTTTGAGATGGCAAGACAAGCAAGCAGCCCCAGTCTCTGTGCCTCTGTGCGAGCAGTGCCATGGGCAGATGAGGCTGAGCAACAGCTTTCCAGGATAGCTCTTTCTGCCTGCGAGCTATCTGCAGACATTCGCGTTTTCAGAGCAGGGGTGCTAGAGGCCCCATGCACGGACCCCCAAAGATACGTTTGACATTTGATGTGGCAAGACAAGCAAGCAGCCCCAGTCTCTGTGCCTCTGTGCTAGCAGTGCCATGAGCAGATGAAGCCGAGCAACAGCTTTCCAGACTAGCTCTTTCTGGCTGAGATCCATCTGCAGACATTCGCATTTTCAGAGCAGGGCTGCTGGAGGCCCCCTGCACGGACCCAAAAAGATTCGTTTGACATTTGAGGTGAAGACAATCAAGCAGCCCCAGTGTCTGTGCCTCTGTGCGAGCAGTGCCATGGGCAGATGAGGCTGAGCAACAGCTTTCCAGGCTAGCTTTTTCTGTCTGCCTGCTATCTGCAGACGTTCGCTTTTTCGGAGCAGGGCTGACGGAGGAATCCGGCACAGACCATTTAAGTTACGTTTGAAGTTTGAGATTGCAAGACAAGAAAGAAGCCCCAGTCTCTGTGCCTCTGTGCGAGCAGTGCCATGGGCAGATGAGGCTGAGAACAGCTTTCCAGGCTAGCTATTTCTGGCTGCGAGCTATCTGCAGACGTTCACATTTTCAGAGCAGGGCTACCGGAAACACCCGGTACGGACCACCTAAGATACATTTGAAGTTTGAGGTTGCAAGACAAGCAAGCAGCCCCAGTCTCTGTGCCTCTGTGCGAGCAGTGCCATGGGCAGATGAGGCTGAGCAACAGCTTTCCAGGCTAGCTCTTTCTGCCTGAGAGCTATCTGCAGACGTTCGCATTTACGGAGCAGGGCTGCGTAGGCCCCTGCATGGACACCCAAAGATACATTTGAAGATGGAGGGGGCAAGACAAGCAAGCAGCCCCAGTTTCTGTGCCTCTGTGCGAGCAGTGCCATGGGCAGATGAGGCTGAGCAACAGCTTTCCAGGCTAGCTATTTCTGGCTGCGAGCTATCTGCAGACGTTCACATTTTCAGAGCAGGGCTACCGAAGACGCCCGGTACGGACCACCTAAGCTACGTTTGAAGTTTGAGGTTGCAAGACAAGCAAGCAGCCCCAGTCTCTGTGCCTCTGTGCGAGCAGTGCCATGGGCAGATGAGGCTGAGCAACAGCTTTCCAGGCTAGCTCTTTCTGGCTGCGAGCTATATGCAGACATTCGCGTTTTCAGAGCAGGGGTGCTAGAGGCCCCATGCACGGACCCCCAAAGATACTTTTGACATTTGAGGAGGCAAGACAAGCAAGCAGCCCCAGTCTCTGTGCCTCTGTGCTAGCAGTGCCATGAGCAGATGAAGCCGAGCAACAGCTTTCCAGGCTAGCTCTTTCTGGCTGAGATCCATCTGCAGACTTTCGCATTTTCAGAGCAGGACTCCTGGAGGCTTCCTGCACAGACCCAAAAATATACGTTTGACATTTGAGGTGGCAAGACAAGCAAGCAGCCCCAGTGTCTGTGCCTCTGTGCGAGCAGTGCCATGGGCAGATGAGGCTGAGAAACAGCTTTCCAGGCTAGCTTTTTCTGTCTGCCAGCTATCTGCAGACGTTCGCTTTTTCGGAGCAGGGCTGACGGAGGAATCCGGCACAGACTATCTTAGTTACGTTTGAAGTTTGAGATTGCAAGACAAGCAAGCAGCCCCAGTCTCTGTGCCTCTGTGCGAGCAGTGCCATGAACAGATAAAGCCGAGCAACAGCTTTCCAGGCTAGCTCTTTCTGGCTGCGAGCTATCTGCAGACGTTCACATTTTCAGAGCAGGACTGCCGGAAACACCCGGTAAGGACCACCTAAGATACATTTGAAGTTTGAGGTTGCAAGACAAGCAAGCAGCCCCAGTCTCTGTGCCTCTGTGCGAGGAGTGCCATGTGCAGATGAGGCTGAGCAACAGCTTTCCAGGCTAGTTCTTTCTGGCTGCGAGCTATCTGCAGACGTTCGCATTTACGGAGCAGGGCTGCGTAGGTCCCTGCATGGACACCCAAAGATACATTTGAAGATGGAGGTGGCAAGAAAAGCAAGCAGCCCCAGTCTCTGTGCCTCTGTGCGAGCAGTGCCATGGGCAGATGAGGCTGAGCAACAGCTTTCCAGGCTAGCTTTTTCTGCCTGCCAGCTATCTGCAGACGTTCGCTTTTTAGGAGCAGGGCTGACGGAGAAATCCGGCACAGACCATTTAAGTTACGTTTGAAGTTTGAGGTTGCAAGACAAGCAAGCAGCCCCAGTCTCTGTGCCTCTGTGCGAGCAGTGTCATGGGCAGATGAGGCTGAGCAACAGCTTTCCAGGCTAGCTCTTTCTGGCTGCGAGCTATCTGCAGACGTTCGCATTTACATAGCAGGGCTGCGTAGGCCCCTGCATGGACACCCAAAGATACATTTGAAGATGGAGGGGGCAAGACAAGCAAGCAGCCTCAGTCTCTGTGCCTCTGTGCGAGCAGTGCCATGGGCAGATGAGGCTGAGCAACAGCTTTCCAGGCTAGCTATTTCTGGCTGCGAGCTATCTGCAGACGTTCACATTTTCAGAGCAGGGCTACCGAAGACGCCCGGTACGGACCACCTAAGCTACGTTTGAAGTTTGAGGTGGCAAGACAAGCAAGCAGCCCCAGTCTCTGTGCCTCTGTGCGAGCAGTGCCATGGGCAGATGAGGCTGAGCAACAGCTTTCCAGGATAGCTCTTTCTGCCTGCGAGCTATCTGCAGACTTTCGCGTTTTCAGAGCAGGGGTGCTAGAGGCCCCATGCACGGACCCCCAAAGATACGTTTGACATTTGAGGTGGCAACACAAGCAAGCAGCCCCAGTCTCTGTGCCTCTGTGCTAGCAGTGCCATGAGCAGATGAAGCCGAGCAACAGCTTTCCAGGCTAGCTCTTTCTGGCTGAGATCCATCTGCAGACTTTCGCATTTTCAAAGCAGGACTCCTGGAGGCCCCCTGCACGGACCCAAAAAGATACGTTTGACATTTGAGGTGGCAAGACAAGCAAGCAGCCCCAGTGTCTGTGCCTCTGTGCGAGCAGTGCCATGGGCAGATGAGGCTGAGCAACAGCGTTCCAGGCTAGCTTTTTCTGTCTGCCTGCTATCTGCAGACGTTCGCTTTTTCGGAGCAGGGCTGACGGAGGAATCCGGCACAGACCATCTAAGTTACGTTTGAAGTTTGAGATTGCAAGACAAGCAAGCAGCCCCAGTCTCTGTGCCTCTGTGCGAGCAGTGCCATGAACAGATGAAGCCGAGCAACAGCTTTCCAGGCTAGCTCTTTCTGGCTGCGAGCTATCTGCAGACGTTCATATTTTCAGAGCAGGACTGCCGGAAACACCCGGTACGGACCACCTAAGATACATTTGAAGTTTGAGGTTGCAAGACAAGCAAGCAGCCCCAGTCTCTGTGCCTCTGTGCGAGCAGTGCCATGGGCAGATGAGGCTGAGCAACAGCTTTCCAGTCTAGCTCTTTCTGGCTGCGAGCTATCTGCAGACGTTCGCATTTACGGAGCAGGGCTGCGTAGGCCCCTGCATGGACACCCAAAGATACATTTGAAGATGGAGGTGGCAAGACAAGCAAGCAGCCCCAGTCTCTGTGCCTCTGTGCGAGCAGTGCCATGGGCAGATGAGGCTGAGCAACAGCTTTCCATTCTAGCTATTTCTGGCTGCGAGCTATCTGCAGACGTTCGCATTTTCAGAGCAGGGCTACCGAAGACGCCCGGTACGGACCACCTAAGCTACGTTTGAAGTTTGAGTGGGCAAGACAAGCAAGCAGCCCCAGTCTCTGTGCCTCTGTGCGAGCAGTGCCATGAGCAGATGAAACCGAGCAACAGCTTTCCAGGCTAGCTCTTTCTGGCTGCGAGCTATCTGCAGACGTTCGCATTTTCAGAGCAGGGCTGCTGGAGGCCCCCTGCACGGACCCCCAAACATACGTTTGAAGCTTGAGGTGGCAAGACAAGCAAGCAGCCCCAGTCTCTGTGCCTCTGTGCGAGCAGTGCCATGAGCAGATGAAACCGAGCAACAGCTTTCCTGGCTAGCTCTTTCTGGCTGCGAGCTATCTGCAGACGTTCGCATTTTCAGAGCAGGGCTGCTGGAGGCCCCCTTCACGGACCACCAAACATACGTTTGAAGTTTGAGGTGGCAAGACAAGCAAGCAGCCCCAGTCTCTGTGCCTCTGTGCGAGCAGTGCCATGGGCAGATGAGGCTGAGCAACAGCTTTCCAGGCTAGCTCTTTCTGGCTGCCAGTTATCTGCAGACGTTCGCATTTTCGGAGCAGGGCTGCCGGAAGCTTACGGCATGGTACACCTAAGATACTTTTGAAGTTTTAGGTGGCAGTACAAGCAAGCAGACCCAGTCTCTGTGCCTCTGTGCGAGCAGTGCCATGGGCAGATGAGGCTGAGCAACAGCTTTCCAGGCTAGCTTTTTCTGTCTGCCTGCTATCTGCAGACGTTCGCTTTTTCGGAGCAGGGCTGACGGAGGAATCCGGCACAGACCATCTAAGTTACGTTTGAAGTTTGAGATTGCAAGACAAGAAAGAAGCCCCAGTCTCTGTGCCTCTGTGCGAGCAGTGCCATGGGCAGATGAGGCTGAGCAACAGCTTTCCAGGCTAGCTATTTCTGGCTGCGAGCTATCTGCAGACGTTCGCATTTTCAGAGCAGGGCTGCTGGAGGCCTCATGCACGGACCACCCAAACTACGTTTGAAGTTTGAGTTTGCAAGACAAGCAAGCAGCCCCAGTGTCTGTGCCTCTGTGCTAGCAGTGCCATGAGCAGATGAAGCCGAGCAACAGCTTTCCAGGCTAGCTCTTTCTGGCTGAGATCCATCTGCAGACTTTCGCATTTTCAGAGCAGGACTGCCGGAAACACCCGGTACGGACCACCTAAGATACATTTGAAGATGGAGGTGGCAAGACAAGCAAGCAGCCCCAGTCTCTGTGCCTCTGTGCGAGCAGTGCCATGGGCAGATGAGGCTGAGCAACAGATTTCCATTCTAGCTATTTCTGACTGCGAGCAATCTGCAGACGTTCGCATTTTCAGAGCAGGGCTACCGAAGACGCCCGGTACGGACCACCTAAGCTACGTTTGAAGTGTGAGAGGGCAAGACAAGCAAGCAGCCCCAGTCTCTGTGCCTCTGTGCGAGCAGTGCCATGGGCAGATGAGGCTGAGCAACAGCTTTCCAGGCTAGCTATTTCTGGCTGCGAGCTATCTGCAAACGTTCACATTTTCAGAGCAGGGCTACCGGAAACACCCCGTACGGACCACCTAAGATACATTTGAAGTTTGAGGTTGCAAGACAAGCAAGCAGCCCCAGTCTCTGTGCCTCTGTGCGAGCAGTGCCATGGGCAGATGAGGCTGAGCAACAGCTTTCCAGGCTAGCTCTTTCTGGCTGCGAGCTATCTGCAGACGTTCGCATTTACGGAGCAGGGCTGCGTAGGCCCCTGCATGGACACCCAAAGATACATTTGAAGATGGAGGTGGCAAGACAAGCAAGCAGCCCCAGTCTCTGTGCCTCTGTGCGATCAGTGCCATGGGCAGATGACGCTGAGCAACAGCTTTCCAAGCTAGCTCTTTCTGGCTGCGAGCTACCTGCAGACGTTCGCATTTTCAGAGCAGGGCTGACAGAGGCCCCCTGCACGGACCCAAAAAGATACGTTTGACATTTGAGGTGGCAAGACAAGCAAGCAGCCCCAGTCTCTGTGCCTCTGTGCGAGCAGTGCCATGGGCAGATGAGGCTGAGCAACAGCTTTCCAGGCTAGCTTTTTCTGCATGACAGCTATCTGCAGACGTTCGCTTTTTCGGAACAGGGGTGCTAGAGGCCTCATGCACGGACCACACAAGCTACGTTTGAAGTTTGAGATGGCAAGACAAGCAAGCAGCCCCAGTCTCTGTGCCTCTGTGCGAGCAGTGCCATGGGCAGATGAGGCTGAGCAACAGCTTTCCAGGATAGCTCTTTCTGACTGCGAGCTATCTGCAGACATTCGCGTTTTCAGAGCAGGGGTGCTAGAGGCCCCATGCACGGACCCCCAAAGATACGTTTGACATTTGATGTGGCAAGACAAGCAAGCAGCCCCAGTCTCTGTGCCTCTGTGCTAGCAGTGCCATGAGCAGATGAAGCCGAGCAACAGCTTTCCAGACTAGCTCTTTCTGGCTGAGATCCATCTGCAGACGTTCGCATTTTCAGAGCAGGGCTGCTGGAGGCCCCCTGCACGGACCCAAAAAGATTCGTTTGACATTTGAGGTGAAGACAATCAAGCAGCCCCAGTGTCTGTGCCTCTGTGCGAGCAGTGCCATGGGCAGATGAGGCTGAGCAACAGCTTTCCAGGCTAGCTTTTTCTGTCTGCCTGCTATCTGCAGACGTTCGCTTTTTCGGAGCAGGGCTGACGGAGGAATCCGGCACAGACCATTTAAGTTACGTTTGAAGTTTGAGATTGCAAGACAAGAAAGAAGCCCCAGTCTCTGTGCCTCTGTGCGAGCAGTGCCATGGGCAGATGAGGCTGAGAACAGCTTTCCAGGCTAGCTATTTCTGGCTGCGAGCTATCTGCAGACGTTCACATTTTCAGAGCAGGGCTACCGGAAACACCCGGTACGGACCACCTAAGATACATTTGAAGTTTGAGGTTGCAAGACAAGCAAGCAGCCCCAGTCTCTGTGCCTCTGTGCGAGCAGTGCCATGGGCAGATGAGGCTGAGCAACAGCTTTCCAGGCTAGCTCTTTCTGCCTGAGAGCTATCTGCAGACGTTCGCATTTACGGAGCAGGGCTGCGTAGGCCCCTGCATGGACACCCAAAGATACATTTGAAGATGGAGGGGGCAAGACAAGCAAGCAGCCCCAGTCTCTGTGCCTCTGTGCGAGCAGTGCCATGGGCAGATGAGGCTGAGCAACAGCTTTCCAGGCTAGCTATTTCTGGCTGCGAGCTATCTGCAGACGTTCACATTTTCAGAGCAGGGCTACCGAAGACGCCCGGTACGGACCACCTAAGCTACGTTTGAAGTTTGAGGTTGCAAGACAAGCAAGCAGCCCCAGTCTCTGTGCCTCTGTGCGAGCAGTGCCATGGGCAGATGAGGCTGAGCAACAGCTTTCCAGGCTAGCTCTTTCTGGCTGCGAGCTATATGCAGACATTCGCGTTTTCAGAGCAGGGGTGCTAGAGGCCCCATGCACGGACCCCCAAAGATACGTTTGACATTTGAGGAGGCAAGACAAGCAAGCAGCCCCAGTCTCTGTGCCTCTGTGCTAGCAGTGCCATGAGCAGATGAAGCCGAGCAACAGCTTTCCAGGCTAGCTCTTTCTGGCTGAGATCCATCTGCAGACTTTCGCATTTTCAGAGCAGGACTCCTGGAGGCTTCCTGCACGGACCCAAAAATATACGTTTGACATTTGAGGTGGCAAGACAAGCAAGCAGCCACAGTCTCTGTGCCTCTGTGCGAGCAGTGCCATGGGCAGATGAGGCTGAGAAACAGCTTTCCAGGCTAGCTTTTTCTGTCTGCCAGCTATCTGCAGACGTTCGCTTTTTCGGAGCAGGGCTGACGGAGGAATCCGGCACAGACTATCTTAGTTACGTTTGAAGTTTGAGATTGCAAGACAAGCAAGCAGCCCCAGTCTCTGTGCCTCTGTGCGAGCAGTGCCATGAACAGATAAAGCCGAGCAACAGCTTTCCAGGCTAGCTCTTTCTGGCTGCGAGCTATCTGCAGACGTTCACATTTTCAGAGCAGGACTGCCGGAAACACCCGGTAAGGACCACCTAAGATACATTTGAAGTTTGTGGTTGCAAGACAAGCAAGCAGCCCCAGTCTCTGTGCCTCTGTGCGAGGAGTGCCATGTGCAGATGAGGCTGAGCAACAGCTTTCCAGGCTAGTTCTTTCTGGCTGCGAGCTATCTGCAGACGTTCGCATTTACGGAGCAGGGCTGCGTAGGTCCCTGCATGGACACCCAAAGATACATTTGAAGATGGAGGTGGCAAGACAAGCAAGCAGCCCCAGTCTCTGTGCCTCTGTGCGAGCAGTGCCATGGGCAGATGAGGCTGAGCAACAGCTTTCCAAGCTAGCTCTTTCTGGCTGCGAGCTACCTGCAGACGTTCGCATTTTCAGAGCAGGGCTGACAGAGGCCCCCTGCACGGACCCAAAAAGATACGTTTGACATTTGAGGTGGCAAGGCAAGCAAGCAGCCCCAGTCTCTGTGCCTCTGTGCGAGCAGTGCCATGGGCAGATGAGGCTGAGCAACAGCTTTCCAGGCTAGCTTTTTCTGCCTGCCAGCTATCTGCAGACGTTCGCTTTTTAGGAGCAGGGCTGACGGAGAAATCCGGCACAGACCATTTAAGTTACGTTTGAAGTTTGAGGTTGCAAGACAAGCAAGCAGCCCCAGTCTCTGTGCCTCTCTGCGAGCAGTGTCATGGGCAGATGAGGCTGAGCAACAGCTTTCCAGGCTAGCTCTTTCTGGCTGCGAGCTATCTGCAGACGTTCGCATTTACATAGCAGGGCTGCGTAGGCCCCTGCATGGACACCCAAAGATACATTTGAAGATGGAGGGGGCAAGACAAGCAAGCAGCCTCAGTCTCTGTGCCTCTGTGCGAGCAGTGCCATGGGCAGATGAGGCTGAGCAACAGCTTTCCAGGCTAGCTATTTCTGGCTGCGAGCTATCTGCAGACGTTCACATTTTCAGAGCAGGGCTACCGAAGACGCCCGGTACGGACCACCTAAGCTACGTTTGAAGTTTGAGGTGGCAAGACAAGCAAGCAGCCCCAGTCTCTGTGCCTCTGTGCGAGCAGTGCCATGGGCAGATGAGGCTGAGCAACAGCTTTCCAGGATAGCTCTTTCTGCCTGCGAGCTATCTGCAGACTTTCGCGTTTTCAGAGCAGGGGTGCTAGAGGCCCCATGCACGGACCCCCAAAGATACGTTTGACATTTGAGGTGGCAACACAAGCAAGCAGCCCCAGTCTCTGTGCCTCTGTGCTAGCAGTGCCATGAGCAGATGAAGCCGAGCAACAGCTTTCCAGGCTAGCTCTTTCTGGCTGAGATCCATCTGCAGACTTTCGCATTTTCAAAGCAGGACTCCTGGAGGCCCCCTGCACGGACCCAAAAAGATACGTTTGACATTTGAGGTGGCAAGACAAGCAAGCAGCCCCAGTGTCTGTGCCTCTGTGCGAGCAGTGCCATGGGCAGATGAGGCTGAGCAACAGCGTTCCAGGCTAGCTTTTTCTGTCTGCCTGCTATCTGCAGACGTTCGCTTTTTCGGAGCAGGGCTGACGGAGGAATCCGGCACAGACCATCTAAGTTACGTTTGAAGTTTGAGATTGCAAGACAAGCAAGCAGCCCCAGTCTCTGTGCCTCTGTGCGAGCAGTGCCATGAACAGATGAAGCCGAGCAACAGCTTTCCAGGCTAGCTCTTTCTGGCTGCGAGCTATCTGCAGACGTTCACATTTTCAGAGCAGGACTGCCGGAAACACCCGGTACGGACCACCTAAGATACATTTGAAGTTTGAGGTTGCAAGACAAGCAAGCAGCCCCAGTCTCTGTGCCTCTGTGCGAGCAGTGCCATGGGCAGATGAGGCTGAGCAACAGCTTTCCAGTCTAGCTCTTTCTGGCTGCGAGCTATCTGCAGACGTTCGCATTTACGGAGCAGGGCTGCGTAGGCCCCTGCATGGACACCCAAAGATACAGTTGAAGATGGAGGTGGCAAGACAAGCAAGCAGCCCCAGTCTCTGTGCCTCTGTGCGAGCAGTGCCATGGGCAGATGAGGCTGAGCAACAGCTTTCCATTCTAGCTATTTCTGGCTGCGAGCTATCTGCAGACGTTCGCATTTTCAGAGCAGGGCTACCGAAGACGCCCGGTACGGACCACCTAAGCTACGTTTGAAGTTTGAGGTTGCAAGACAAGCAAGCAGCCCCAGTCTCTGTGCCTCTGTGCGAGCAGTGCCATGAGCAGATGAAACCGAGCAACAGCTTTCCAGGCTAGCTCTTTCTGGCTGCGAGCTATCTGCAGACGTTCGCATTTTCAGAGCAGGGCTGCTGGAGGCCCCCTGCACGGACCCCCAAACATACGTTTGAAGCTTGAGGTGGCAAGACAAGCAAGCAGCCCCAGTCTCTGTGCCTCTGTGCGAGCAGTGCCATGAGCAGATGAAACCGAGCAACAGCTTTCCTGGCTAGCTCTTTCTGGCTGCGAGCTATCTGCAGACGTTCGCATTTTCAGAGCAGGGCTGCTGGAGGCCCCCTTCACGGACCCCCAAACATACGTTTGAAGTTTGAGGTGGCAAGACAAGCAAGCAGCCCCAGTCTCTGTGCCTCTGTGCGAGCAGTGCCATGGGCAGATGAGGCTGAGCAACAGCTTTCCAGGCTAGCTCTTTCTGGCTGCCAGTTATCTGCAGACGTTCGCATTTTCGGAGCAGGGCTGCCGGAAGCTTACGGCATGGTACACCTAAGATACTTTTGAAGTTTTAGGTGGCAGTACAAGCAAGCAGACCCAGTCTCTGTGCCTCTGTGCGAGCAGTGCCATGGGCAGATGAGGCTGAGCAACAGCTTTCCAGGCTAGCTTTTTCTGTCTGCCTGCTATCTGCAGACGTTCGCTTTTTCGGAGCAGGGCTGACGGAGGAATCCGGCACAGACCATCTAAGTTACGTTTGAAGTTTGAGATTGCAAGACAAGAAAGAAGCCCCAGTCTCTGTGCCTCTGTGCGAGCAGTGCCATGGGCAGATGAGGCTGAGCAACAGCTTTCCAGGCTAGCTATTTCTGGCTGCGAGCTATCTGCAGACGTTCGCATTTTCAGAGCAGGGCTGCTGGAGGCCTCATGCACGGACCACCCAAACTACGTTTGAAGTTTGAGGTGGCAAGACAAGCAAGCAGACCCAGTCTCTGTGCCTCTGTGCGAGCAGTGCCATGGGCAGATGAGGCTGAGCAACAGCTTTCCAGGCTAGCTCTTTCTGCCTGCGAGCTATCTGCAGACGTTCGCGTTTTCAGAGCAGGGGTGCTAGAGGCCCCATGCACGGACCCCCAAAGATACGTTTGACATTTGAGGTGGCAAGACAAGCAAGCAGCCCCAGTGTCTGTGCCTCTGTGCTAGCAGTGCCATGAGCAGATGAAGCCGAGCAACAGCTTTCCAGGCTAGCTCTTTCTGGCTGAGATCCATCTGCAGACTTTCGCATTTTCAGAGCAGGACTCCTGGAGGCCCCCTGCACGGACCCAAAAAGATACGTTTGACATTTGAGGTGGGAAGACAAGCAAGCAGCCCCAGTCTCTGTGCCTCTGTGCGAGCAGTGCCATGGGCAGATGAGGCTGAGCAACAGCTTTCCAGGCTAGCTTTTTCTGTCTGCCTGCTATCTGCAGACGTTCGCTTTTTCGGAGCAGGGCTGACGGAGGAATCCGGCAGAGACCATCTAATTTACGTTTGAAGTTTGAGATTGCAAGACAAGCAAGCAGCCCCAGTCTCTGTGCCTCTGTGCGAGCAGTGCCATGAACAGATGAAGCCGAGCAACAGCTTTCCAGGCTAGCTCTTTCTGGCTGCGAGCTATCTGCAGACGTTCACATTTTCAGAGCAGGACTGCCGGAAACACCCGGTACGGACCACCTAAGATACATTTGAAGATGGAGATGGCAAGACAAGCAAGCAGCCCCAGTCTCTGTGCCTCTGTGCGAGCAGTGCCATGGGCAGATGAGGCTGAGCAACAGCTTTCCATTCTAGCTATTTCTGACTGCGAGCAATCTGCAGACGTTCGCATTTTCAGAGCAGGGCTACCGAAGACGCCCGGTACGGACCACCTAAGCTACGTTTGAAGTGTGAGAGGGCAAGACAAGCAAGCAGCCCCAGTCTCTGTGCCTCTGTGCGAGCAGTGCCATGGGCAGATGAGGCTGAGCAACAGCTTTCCAGGCTAGCTATTTCTGGCTGCGAGCTATCTGCAAACGTTCACATTTTCAGAGCAGGGCTACCGGAAACACCCCGTACGGACCACCTAAGATACATTTGAAGTTTGAGGTTGCAAGACAAGCAAGCAGCCCCAGTCTCTGTGCCTCTGTGCGAGCAGTGCCATGGGCAGATGAGGCTGAGCAACAGCTTTCCAGGCTAGCTCTTTCTGGCTGCGAGCTATCTGCAGACGTTCGCATTTACGGAGCAGGGCTGCGTAGGCCCCTGCATGGACACCCAAAGATACATTTGAAGATGGAGGGGGCAAGACAAGCAAGCAGCCCCAGTCTCTGTGCCTCTGTGCGAGCAGTGCCATGGGCAGATGAGGCTGAGCAACAGCTTTCCAGGCTAGCTTTTCCTGTCTGCCTGCTATCTGCAGACGTTCGCTTTTTCCTAGCAGGGCTGACGGAGGAATCCGGCACAGACCATCTAATTTACGTTTGAAGTTTGAGATTGCAAGACAAGCAAGCAGCCACAGTCTCTGTGCCTCTGTGCGAGCAGTGCCATGAACAGATGAAGCCGAGCAACAGCTTTCCAGGCTAGCTCTTTCTGGCTGCGAGCTATCTGCAGACGTTCACATTTTCAGAGCAGGACTGCCGGAAACACCCGGTACGGACCACCTAAGATACATTTGAAGATGGAGGTGGCAAGACAAGCAAGCAGCCCCAGTCTCTGTGCCTCTGTGCGAGCAGTGCCATGGGCAGATGAGGCTGAGCAACAGCTTTCCATTCTAGCTATTTCTGACTGCGAGCAATCTGCAGACGTTCGCATTTTCAAAGCAGGACTCCTGGAGGCCCCCTGCACGGACCCAAAAAGATACGTTTGACATTTGAGGTGGCAAGACAAGCAAGCAGCCCCAGTGTCTGTGCCTCTGTGCGAGCAGTGCCATGGGCAGATGAGGCTGAGCAACAGCGTTCCAGGCTAGCTTTTTCTGTCTGCCTGCTATCTGCAGACGTTCGCTTTTTCGGACCAGGGCTGACGGAGGAATCCGGCACAGACCATCTAAGTTACGTTTGAAGTTTGAGATTGCAAGACAAGCAAGCAGCCCCAGTCTCTGTGCCTCTGTGCGAGCAGTGCCATGAACAGATGAAGCCGAGCAACAGCTTTCCAGGCTAGCTCTTTCTGGCTGCGAGCTATCTGCAGACGTTCACATTTTCAGAGCAGGACTGCCGGAAACACCCGGTACGGACCACCTAAGATACATTTGAAGTTTGAGGTTGCAAGACAAGCAAGCAGCCCCAGTCTCTGTGCCTCTGTGCGAGCAGTGCCATGGGCAGATGAGGCTGAGCAACAGCTTTCCAGTCTAGCTCTTTCTGGCTGCGAGCTATCTGCAGACGTTCGCATTTACGGAGCAGGGCTGCGTAGGCCCCTGCATGGACACCCAAAGATACATTTGAAGATGGAGGTGGCAAGACAAGCAAGCAGCCCCAGTCTCTGTGCCTCTGTGCGAGCAGTGCCATGGGCAGATGAGGCTGAGCAACAGCTTTCCATTCTAGCTATTTCTGGCTGCGAGCTATCTGCAGACGTTCGCATTTTCAGAGCAGGGCTAACGAAGACGCCCGGTACGGACCACCTAAGCTACGTTTGAAGTTTGAGGTTGCAAGACAAGCAAGCAGCCCCAGTCTCTGTGCCTCTGTGCGAGCAGTGCCATGAGCAGATGAAACCGAGCAACAGCTTTCCTGGCTAGCTCTTTCTGGCTGCGAGCTATCTGCAGACGTTCGCATTTTCAGAGCAGGGCTGCTGGAGGCCCCCTTCACGGACCCCCAAACATACGTTTGAAGTTTGAGGTGGCAAGACAAGCAAGCAGCCCCAGTCTCTGTGCCTCTGTGCGAGCAGTGCCATGGGCAGATGAGGCTGAGCAACAGCTTTCCAGGCTAGCTCTTTCTGGCTGCCAGTTATCTGCAGACGTTCGCATTTTCGGAGCAGGGCTGCCGGAAGCTTACGGCATGGTACACCTAAGATACTTTTGAAGTTTTAGGTGGCAGTACAAGCAAGCAGACCCAGTCTCTGTGCCTCTGTGCGAGCAGTGCCATGGGCAGATGAGGCTGAGCAACAGCTTTCCAGGCTAGCTTTTTCTGTCTGCCTGCTATCTGCAGACGTTCGCTTTTTCGGAGCAGGGCTGACGGAGGAATCCGGCACAGACCATCTAAGTTACGTTTGAAGTTTGAGATTGCAAGACAAGAAAGAAGCCCCAGTCTCTGTGCCTCTGTGCGAGCAGTGCCATGGGCAGATGAGGCTGAGCAACAGCTTTCCAGGCTAGCTCTTTCTGGCTGCGAGCTATCTGCAGACGTTCGCATTTTCAGAGCAGGGCTGCTGAAGGCCTCATGCACGGACCACCCAAACTACGTTTGAAGTTTGAGGTGGCAAGACAAGCAAGCAGACCCAGTCTCTGTGCCTCTGTGCGAGCAGTGCCATGGGCAGATGAGGCTGAGCAACAGCTTTCCAGGATAGCTCTTTCTGCCTGCGAGCTATCTGCAGACGTTCGCGTTTTCAGAGCAGGGGTGCTAGAGGCCCCATGCACGGACCCCCAAAGATACGTTTGACATTTGAGGTGGCAAGACAAGCAAGCAGCCCCAGTGTCTGTGCCTCTGTGCTAGCAGTGCCATGAGCAGATGAAGCCGAGCAACAGCTTTCCAGGCTAGCTCTTTCTGGCTGAGATCCATCTGCAGACTTTCGCATTTTCAGAGCAGGACTCCTGGAGGCCCCCTGCACGGACCCAAAAAGATACGTTTGACATTTGAGGTGGGAAGACAAGCAAGCAGCCCCAGTCTCTGTGCCTCTGTGCGAGCAGTGCCATGGGCAGATGAGGCTGAGCAACAGCTTTCCAGGCTAGCTTTTTCTGTCTGCCTGCTATCTGCAGACGTTCGCTTTTTCGGAGCAGGGCTGACGGAGGAATCCGGCAGAGACCATCTAATTTACGTTTGAAGTTTGAGATTGCAAGACAAGCAAGCAGCCCCAGTCTCTGTGCCTCTGTGCGAGCAGTGCCATGAACAGATGAAGCCGAGCAACAGCTTTCCAGGCTAGCTCTTTCTGGCTGCGAGCTATCTGCAGACGTTCACATTTTCAGAGCAGGACTGCCGGAAACACCCGGTACGGACCACCTAAGATACATTTGAAGATGGAGGTGGCAAGACAAGCAAGCAGCCCCAGTCTCTGTGCCTCTGTGCGAGCAGTGCCATGGGCAGATGAGGCTGAGCAACAGCTTTCCATTCTAGCTATTTCTGACTGCGAGCAATCTGCAGACGTTCGCATTTTCAGAGCAGGGCTACCGAAGACGCCCGGTACGGACCACCTAAGCTACGTTTGAAGTGTGAGAGGGCAAGACAAGCAAGCAGCCCCAGTCTCTGTGCCTCTGTGCGAGCAGTGCCATGGGCAGATGAGGCTGAGCAACAGCTTTCCAGGCTAGCTTTTTCTGGCTGCGAGCTATCTGCAAACGTTCACATTTTCAGAGCAGGGCTACCGGAAACACCCCGTACGGACCACCTAAGATACATTTGAAGTTTGAGGTTGCAAGACAAGCAAGCAGCCCCAGTCTCTGTGCCTCTGTGCGAGCAGTGCCATGGGCAGATGAGGCTGAGCAACAGCTTTCCAGGCTAGCTCTTTCTGGCTGCGAGCTATCTGCAGACGTTCGCATTTACGGAGCAGGGCTGCGTAGGCCCCTGCATGGACACCCAAAGATACATTTGAAGATGGAGGGGGCAAGACAAGCAAGCAGCCCCAGTCTCTGTGCCTCTGTGCGAGCAGTGCCATGGGCAGATGAGGCTGAGCAACAGCTTTCCATTCTAGCTATTTCTGGCTGCGAGCTATCTGCAGACGTTCACATTTTCAAAGCAGGGCTAACGATGACGCCCGGTACGGACCACCTAAGCTACGTTTGAAGTTTGAGTTTGCAAGACAAGCAAGCAGCCCCAGTCTCTGTGCCTCTGTGCGAGCAGTGCCATGAGCAGATGAAACCGAGCAACAGCTTTCCAGGCTAGCTCTTTCTGGCTGCGAGCTATCTGCAGACGTTCGCATTTTCAGAGCTGGACTGCTGGAGGCCCCCTGCACGGACCCCCAAACATACGTTTGAAGTTTGAGGTGGCAAGACAAGCAAGCAGCCCCAGTCTCTGTGCCTCTGTGCGAGCAGTGCCATGGGCAGATGAGGCTGAGCAACAGCTTTCCAGGCTAGCTCTTTCTGTCTGCCAGCTATCTGCAGACGTTCGCATTTTCAGAGCAGGGCTACCGAAGACGCCCGGTACGGACCACCTAAGCTACGTTTGAAGTTTGAGTTTGCAAGACAAGCAAGCAGCCCCAGTCTCTGTGCCTCTGTGCGAGCAGTGCCATGGGCAGATGAGGCTGAGCAACAGCTTTCCAGGCTAGCTCTTTCTGGCTGTCAGTTATCTGCAGACGTTCGCGTTTTGGGAGCAGTGCTGCAGGAGGCGCCAGGTACGGACCACCTAAGCTACGTTTGAAGTGTGAGGGGGCAAGACAAGCAAACATCCCCAGTCTCTGTGCCTCTGTGAGAGCAGTGCCATGGGCAGATGAGGCTGAGCAACAGCTTTCCATTCTAGCTATTTCTGGCTGCGAGCTATCTGCAGACGTTCGCATTTTCGGAGCAGGGCTTCCGAAGGCACCCTCCACGGAATCCCAATTTACGTTTGAATTTTGAGGTGTCAAGACAAGCAAGCAGCCCCAGTCTCTGTGCCTCTGTGCGAGCAGTGTCATAAACATATGAAGCCGAGCAACAGCTTTCCAGGCTAGCTCTTTCTGGCTGCGAGCTATCTGCAGACGTTCGCATTTTCAGAGCAGGGCTGACAGAGGCCCCCTGCACGGACCCAAAAAGATACTTTTGACATTTGAGGTGGCAAGACAAGCAAGCAGCCCCAGTCTCTGTGCCTCTGTGCGAGCAGTGCCATGGGCAGATGAGGCTGAGCAACAGCTTTCCAGGCTAGCTTTTCCTGTCTGCCTGCTATCTGCAGACGTTCGCTTTTTCGGAGCAGGGCTGACGGAGGAATCCGGCACAGACCATCTAATTTACGTTTGAAGTTTGAGATTGCAAGACAAGCAAGCAGCCACAGTCTCTGTGCCTCTGTGCGAGCAGTGCCATGAACAGATGAAGCCGAGCAACAGCTTTCCAGGCTAGCTCTTTCTGGCTGCGAGCTATCTGCAGACGTTCACATTTTCAGAGCAGGACTGCCGGAAACACCCGGTACGGACCACCTAAGATACATTTGAAGATGGAGGTGGCAAGACAAGCAAGCAGCCCCAGTCTCTGTGCCTCTGTGCGAGCAGTGCCATGGGCAGATGAGGCTGAGCAACAGCTTTGTATTCTAGCTATTTCTGACTGCGAGCAATCTGCAGACGTTCGCATTTTCAGAGCAGGGCTACCGAAGACGCCCGGTACGGACCACCTAAGCTACGTTTGAAGTGTGAGAGGGCAAGACAAGCAAGCAGCCCCAGTCTCTGTGCCTCTGTGCGAGCAGTGCCATGGGCAGATGAGGCTGAGCAACAGCTTTCCAGGCTAGCTATTTCTGGCTGCGAGCTATCTGCAAACGTTCACATTTTCAGAGCAGGGCTACCGGAAACACCCCGTACGGACCACCTAAGATACATTTGAAGTTTGAGGTTGCAAGACAAGCAAGCAGCCCCAGTCTCTGTGCCTCTGTGCGAGCAGTGCCATGGGCAGATGAGGCTGAGCAACAGCTTTCCAGGCTAGCTCTTTCTGGCTGCGAGCTATCTGCAGACGTTCGCATTTTCAGAGCAGGGCTGCGTAGGCCCCTGCATGGACACCCAAAGATACATTTGAAGATGGAGGGGGCAAGACAAGCAAGCAGCCCCAGTCTCTGTGCCTCTGTGCGAGCAGTGCCATGGGCAGATGAGGCTGAGCAACAGCTTTCCATTCTAGCTATTTCTGGCTGCGAGCTATCTGCAGACGTTCACATTTTCAGAGCAGGGCTAACGATGACGCCCGGTACGGACCACCTAAGCTACGTTTGAAGTTTGAGTTTGCAAGACAAGCAAGCAGCCCCAGTCTCTGTGCCTCTGTGCGAGCAGTGCCATGAGCAGATGAAACCGAGCAACAGCTTTCCAGGCTAGCTCTTTCTGGCTGCGAGCTATCTGCAGACGTTCGCATTTTCAGAGCAGGGCTGCTGGAGGCCCCCTGCACGGACCCCCAAACATACGTTTGAAGTTTGAGGTGGCAAGACAAGCAAGCAGCCCCAGTCTCTGTGCCTCTGTGCGAGCAGTGCCATGGGCAGATGAGGCTGAGCAACAGCTTTCCAGGCTAGCTATTTCTGGCTGCGAGCTATCTGCAGACGTTCACATTTTCAGAGCAGGGCTACCGAAGACGCCCGGTACGGACCACCTAAGCTACGTTTGAAGTTTGAGTTTGCAAGACAAGCAAGCAGCCCCAGTCTCTGTGCCTCTGTGCGAGCAGTGCCATGAGCAGATGAAACCGAGCAACAGCTTTCCAGGCTAGCTCTTTCTGCCTGCGAGCTATATGCAGACGTTCCCATTTACGGAGCAGTGCTGCGTAGGCCCCTGCATGGACACCCAAATATACGTTTGACATTTGAGGTGGCAAGACAATCAAGCAGCCCCAGTCTCTGTGCCTCTGTGCGAGCAGTGCCATGGGCAGATGAGGCTGAGCAACAGCTTTCCAGGCTAGCTCTTTCTGGCTGTCAGTTATCTGCAGACGTTCGCGTTTTGGGAGCAGTGCTGCAGGAGGCGCCAGGTACGGACCACCTAAGCTACGTTTGAAGTGTGAGGGGGCAAGACAAGCAAACATCCCCAGTCTCTGTGCCTCTGTGAGAGCAGTGCCATGGGCAGATGAGGCTGAGCAACAGCTTTCCAGGCTAGCTCTTTCTGGCTGCAAGCTATCTGCAGACGTTCGCATTTTCAGAGCAGGGCTGACAGAGGCCCCCTGCACGGACCCAAAAAGATACTTTTGACATTTGAGGTGGCAAGACAAGCAAGCAGCCCCAGTCTCTGTGCCTCTGTGCGAGCAGTGCCATGGGCAGATGAGGCTGAGCAACAGCTTTCCAGGCTAGCTTTTTCTGTCTGCCAGCTATCTGCAGACGTTCGCTTTTTCGGAGCAGGGCTGACGGAGAAATGCGGCACAGACCATCTAAGTTACGTTTGAAGTTTGAGGTTGCAAGACAAGCAAGCAGCCCCAGTCTCTGTGCCTCTGTGCGAGCAGTGCCATGAACATATGAAGCCGAGAAACAGCTTTCCAGGCTAGCTCTTTCTGGCTGCGAGCTATCTGCAGACGTTCGCATTTTCAGAGCAGGGATGCTAGAGGCCTCATGCACGGACCACCCAAGCTACGTTTGAAGTTTGAGGTTGCAAGACAAGCAAGCAGCCCCAGTCTCTGTGCCTCTGTGTGAGCAGTGCCATGGGCAGATGAGGCTGAGCAACAGCTTTCCAGGCTAGCTCTTTCTGGCTGCGAGCTATCTGCAAACGTTCACATTTTCAGAGCAGGGCTACCGGAAACACCCGGTACGGTCCACCTAAGATACATTTGAAGTTTGAGGTTGCAAGACAAGCAAGCAGCCCCAGTCTCTGTGCCTCTGTGCGAGCAGTGCCATGGGCAGATGAGGCTGAGCAACAGCTTTCCAGGCTAGCTCTTTCTGGCTGCGAGCTATCTGCAGACGTTCGCATTTACGGAGCAGGGCTGCGTAGGCCCCTGCATGGACACCCAAAGATACATTTGAAGATGGAGGGGGCAAGACAAGCAAGCAGCCCCAGTCTCTGTGCCTCTGTGCGAGCAGTGCCATGGGCAGATGAGGCTGAGCAACAGCTTTCCATTCTAGCTATTTCTGGCTGCGAGCTATCTGCAGACGTTCACATTTTCAGAGCAGGGCTACCGATGACGCCCGGTACGGACCACCTAAGCTACGTTTGAAGTTTGAGTTTGCAAGACAAGCAAGCAGCCCCAGTCTCTGTGCCTCTGTGCGAGCAGTGCCATGAGCAGATGAAACCGAGCAACAGCTTTCCAGGCTAGCTCTTTCTGGCTGCGAGCTATCTGCAGACGTTCGCATTTTCAGAGCAGGACTGCTGGAGGCCCCCTGCACGGACCCCCAAACATACGTTTGAAGTTTGAGGTGGCAAGACAATCAAGCAGCCCCAGTCTCTGTGCCTCTGTGCGAGCAGTGCCATGGGCAGATGAGGCTGAGCAACAGCTTTCCAGGCTAGCTATTTCTGGCTGCGAGCTATCTGCAGACGTTCACATTTTCAGAGCAGGGCTACCGAAGACGCCCGGTACGGACCACCTAAGCTACGTTTGAAGTTTGAGTTTGCAAGACAAGCAAGCAGCCCCAGTCTCTGTGCCTCTGTGCGAGCAGTGCCATGAGCAGATGAAACCGAGCAACAGCTTTCCAGGCTAGCTCTTTCTGGCTGCGAGCTATATGCAGACGTTCCCATTTACGGAGCAGTGCTGCGTAGGCCCCTGCATGGACACCCAAATATACGTTTGACATTTGAGGTGGCAAGACAATCAAGCAGCCCCAGTGTCTGTGCCTCTGTGCGAGCAGTGCCATGGGCAGATGAGGCTGAGCAACAGCTTTCCAGGCTAGCTATTTCTGGCTGCGAGCTATCTGCAGACGTTCGCATTTTCAGAGCAGGGCTGCTGGAGGCCTCATGCACGGACCACCCAAGCTACGTTTGAAGTTTGAGGTGGCAAGACAAGCAAGCAGACCCAGTCTCTGTGCCTCTGTGCGAGCAGTGCCATGGGCAGATGAGGCTGAGCAACAGCTTTCCAGGATAGCTCTTTCTGCCTGCGAGCTATCTGCAGACGTTCGCGTTTTCAGAGCAGGGGTGCTAGAGGCCCCATGCACGGACCCCCAAAGATACGTTTGACATTTGAGGTGGCAAGACAAGCAAGCAGCCCCAGTCTCTGTGCCTCTGTGCTAGCAGTGCCATGAGCAGATGAAGCCGAGCAACAGCTTTCCAGGCTAGCTCTTTCTGGCTGAGATCCATCTGCAGACTTTCGCATTTTCAGAGCAGGACTCCTGGAGGCCCCCTGCACGGACCTCCTAAGATACGTTTGACATTTGAGGTGGCAAGACAAGCAAGCAGCCCCAGTCTCTTTGCCTCTGTGCGAGCAGTGCCATGGGCAGATGAGGCTGAGCAACAACTTTCCAGGCTAGCTTTTTCTGTCTGCCTGCTATCTGCAGACGTTCGCTTTTTCGGAGCAGGGCTGACGGAGGAATCCGGCACAGACCATCTAATTTACGTTTGAAGTTTGAGATTGCAAGACAAGCAAGCAGCCCCAGTCTCTGTGCCTCTGTGCGAGCAGTGCCATGGGCAGATGAGGCTGAGCAACAGCTTTCCATTCTAGCTATTTCTGGCTGCGAGCTATCTGCAGACGTTCGCATTTTCAGAGCAGGGCTACCGAAGACGCCCGGTACGGACCACCTAAGCTACGTCTGAAGTGTGAGAGGGCAAGACAAGCAAGCAGCCCCAGTCTCTGTGCCTCTGTGCGAGCAGTGCCATGGGCAGATGAGGCTGAGCAACAGCTTTCCAGGCTAGCTATTTCTGGCTGCGAGCTATCTGCAAACGTTCACATTTTCAGAGCAGGGCTACCGGAAACACCCCGTACGGACCACCTAAGATACATTTGAAGTTTGAGGTTGCAAGACAAGCAAGCAGCCCCAGTCTCTGTGCCTCTGTGCGAGCAGTGCCATGGGCAGATGAGGCTGAGCAACAGCTTTCCAGGCTAGCTCTTTCTGGCTGCGAGCTATCTGCAGACGTTCGCATTTACGGAGCAGGGCTGCGTAGGCCCCTGCATGGACACCCAAAGATACATTTGAAGATGGAGGGGGCAAGACAAGCAAGCAGCCCCAGTCTCTGTGCCTCTGTGCGAGCAGTGCCATGGGCAGATGAGGCTGAGCAACAGCTTTCCATTCTAGCTATTTCTGGCTGCGAGCTATCTGCAGACGTTCACATTTTCAGAGCAGGGCTAACGATGACGCCCGGTACGGACCACCTAAGCTACGTTTGAAGTTTGAGTTTGCAAGACAAGCAAGCAGCCCCAGTCTCTGTGCCTCTGTGCGAGCAGTGCCATGAGCAGATGAAACCGAGCAACAGCTTTCCAGGCTAGCTCTTTCTGGCTGCGAGCTATCTGCAGACGTTCGCATTTTCAGAGCAGGACTGCTGGAGGCCCCCTGCACGGACCCCCAAACATACGTTTGAAGTTTGAGGTGGCAAGACAAGCAAGCAGCCCCAGTCTCTGTGCCTCTGTGCGAGCAGTGCCATGGGCAGATGAGGCTGAGCAACAGCTTTCCAGGCTAGCTATTTCTGGCTGCGAGCTATCTGCAGACGTTCACATTTTCAGAGCAGGGCTACCGAAGACTCCCGGTACGGACCACCTAAGCTACGTTTGAAGTTTGAGTTTGCAAGACAAGCAAGCAGCCCCAGTCTCTGTGCCTCTGTGCGAGCAGTGCCATGAGCAGATGAAACCGAGCAACAGCTTTCCAGGCTAGCTCTTTCTGGCTGCGAGCTATATGCAGACGTTCCCATTTACGGAGCAGTGCTGCGTAGGCCCCTGCATGGACACCCAAATATACGTTTGACATTTGAGGTGGCAAGACAATCAAGCAGCCCCAGTCTCTGTGCCTCTGTGCGAGCAGTGCCATGGGCAGATGAGGCTGAGCAACAGCTTTCCATGCTAGCTCTTTCTGGCTGTCAGTTATCTGCAGACGTTCGCGTTTTGGGAGCAGTGCTGCAGGAGGCGCCAGGTACGGACCACCTAAGCTACGTTTGAAGTGTGAGGGGGCAAGACAAGCAAACATCCCCAGTCTCTGTGCCTCTGTGAGAGCAGTGCCATGGGCAGATGAGGCTGAGCAACAGCTTTCCATTCTAGCTCTTTCTGGCTGCGAGCTATCTGCAGACGTTCGCATTTTCAGAGCAGGGCTTCCGAAGGCACCCTCCACGGAATCCCAATTTACGTTTGAATTTTGAGGTGTCAAGACAAGCAAGCAGCCCCAGTCTCTGTGCCTCTGTGCTAGCAGTGCCATGAACATATGAAGCCGAGCAACAGCTTTCCAGGCTAGCTCTTTCTGGCTGCGAGCTATCTGCAGACGTTCGCATTTTCAGAGCAGGGCTGACAGAGGCCCCCTGCACGGACCCAAAAATATACTTTTGACATTTGAGGTGGCAAGACAAGCAAGCAGCCCCAGTCTCTGTGCCTCTGTGCGAGCAGTGCCATGGGCAGATGAGGCTGAGCAACAGCTTTCCAGGCTAGCTTTTTCTGTCTGCCAGCTATCTGCAGACGTTCGCTTTTTCGGAGCAGGGCTGACGGAGAAATGCGGCACAGACCATCTAAGTTACGTTTGAAGTTTGAGGTTGCAAGACAAGCAAGCAGCCCCAGTCTCTGTGCCTCTGTGCGAGCAGTGCCATGAACATATGAAGCCGAGAAACAGCTTTCCAGGCTAGCTCTTTCTGGCTGCGAGCTATCTGCAGACGTTCGCATTTTCAGAGCAGGGATGCTAGAGGCCTCATGCACGGACCACCCAAGCTACGTTTGAAGTTTGAGGTTGCAAGACAAGCAAGCAGCCCCAGTCTCTGTGCCTCTGTGTGAGCAGTGCCATGGGCAGATGAGGCTGAGCAACAGCTTTCCAGGCTAGCTCTTTCTGGCTGCGAGCTATCTGCAAACGTTCACATTTTCAGAGCAGGGCTACCGGAAACACCCGGTACGGACCACCTAAGATACATTTGAAGTTTGAGGTTGCAAGACAAGCAAGCAGCCCCAGTCTCTGTGCCTCTGTGCGAGCAGTGCCATGGGCAGATGAGGCTCAGCAACAGCTTTCCAGGCTAGCTCTTTCTGGCTGCGAGCTATCTGCAGACGTTCGCATTTACGGAGCAGGGCTGCGTAGGCCCCTGCATGGACACCCAAAGATACATTTGAAGATGAAGGGGGCAAGACAAGCAAGCAGCCCCAGTCTCTGTGCCTCTGTGCGAGCAGTGCCATGGGCAGATGAGGCTGAGCAACAGCTTTCCATTCTAGCTATTTCTGGCTGCGAGCTATCTGCAGACGTTCACATTTTCAGAGCAGGGCTACCGATGACGCCCGGTACGGACCACCTAAGCTACGTTTGAAGTTTGAGTTGGCAAGACAAGCAAGCAGCCCCAGTCTCTGTGCCTCTGTGCGAGCAGTGCCATGGGCAGATGAGGCTGAGCAACAGCTTTCCAGGCTAGCTATTTCTGGCTGCGAGCTATCTGCAGACGTTCACATTTTCAGAGCAGGGCTACCGAAGACGCCCGGTACGGACCACCTAAGCTACGTTTGAAGTTTGAGTTTGCAAGACAAGCAAGCAGCCCCAGTCTCTGTGCCTCTGTGCGAGCAGTGCCATGAGCAGATGAAACCGAGCAACAGCTTTCCAGGCTAGCTCTTTCTGGCTGCGAGCTATCTGCAGACGTTCGCATTTTCAGAGCAGGACTGCTGGAGGCCCGCTGCACGGACCCCCAAACATACGTTTGAAGTTTGAGGTGGCAAGACAAGCAAGCAGCCCCAGTCTCTGTGCCTCTGTGCGAGCAGTGCCATGGGCAGATGAGGCTGAGCAACAGCTTTCCAGGCTAGCTATTTCTGGCTGCGAGCTATCTGCAGACGTTCACATTTTCAGAGCAGGGCTACCGAAGACGCCCGGTACGGACCACCTAAGCTACGTTTGAAGTTTGAGTTTGCAAGACAAGCAAGCAGCCCCAGTCTCTGTGCCTCTGTGCGAGCAGTGCCATGAGCAGATGAAACCGAGCAACAGCTTTCCAGGCTAGCTCTTTCTGGCTGCGAGCTATATGCAGACGTTCCCATTTACGGAGCAGTGCTGCGTAGGCCCCTGCATGGACACCCAAATATACGTTTGACATTTGAGGTGGCAAGACAATCAAGCAGCCCCAGTCTCTGTGCCTCTGTGCGAGCAGTGCCATGGGCAGATGAGGCTGAGCAACAGCTTTCCAGGCTAGCTCTTTCTGGCTGTCAGTTATCTGCAGACGTTCGCGTTTTGGGAGCAGTGCTGCAGGAGGCGCCAGGTACGGACCACCTAAGCTACGTTTGAAGTGTGAGGGGGCAAGACAAGCAAACATCCCCAGTCTCTGTGCCTCTGTGAGAGCAGTGCCATGGGCAGATGAGGCTGAGCAACAGCTTTCCATTCTAGCTATTTCTGGCTGCGAGCTATCTGCAGACGTTCGCATTTTCGGAGCAGGGCTTCCGAAGGCACCCTCCACGGAATCCCAATTTACGTTTGAATTTTGAGGTGTCAAGACAAGCAAGCAGCCCCAGTCTCTGTGCCTCTGTGCGAGCAGTGCCATGAACATATGAAGCCGAGCAACAGCTTTCCAGGCTAGCTCTTTCTGGCTGCGAGCTATCTGCAGACGTTCGCATTTTCAGAGCAGGGCTGACAGAGGCCCCCTGCACGGACCCAAAAAGATACGTTTGACATTTGAGGTGGCAAGACAAGCAAGCAGCCCCAGTCTCTGTGCCTCTGTGCGAGCAGTGCCATGGGCAGATGAGGCTGAGCAACAGCTTTCCAGGCTAGCTTTTTCTGCCTGCCAGCTATCTGCAGACGTTCGCTTTTTCGGAGCAGGGCTGACGGAGAAATCCGGCACAGACCATCTAAGTTACGTTTGAAGTTTGAGGTTGCAAGACAAGCAAGCAGCCCCAGTCTCTGTGCCTCTGTGCTAGCAGTGCCATGAACAGATGAAGCCGAGAAACAGCTTTCCAGACTAGCTCTTTCTGGCTGCGAGCTATCTGCAGACGTTCGCATTTTCAGAGCAGGACTGCCGGAAACACCCGGTACGGACCACCTAGGATACATTTGAAGTTTGAGGTTGCAAGACAAGCAAACAGCCCCAGTCTCTGTGCCTCTGTGCGAGCAGTGCCATGGGCAGATGAGGCTGAGCAACAGCTTTCCAGGCTAGCTCTTTCTGGCTGCGAGCTATCTGCAGACGTTCGCGTTTACGGAGCAGGGCTGCGTAGGCCCCTGCATGGACACCCAAAGATACATTTGAAGATGGAGGTGGCAAGACAAGCAAGCAAACCCAGTGTCTGTGCCTCTGTGCGAGCAGTGCCATGAGCAGATGAGGCTGAGCAACAGCTTTCCATTCTAGCTATTTCTGGCTGCGAGCTATCTGCAGACGTTCGCATTTTCAGAGCAGGGCTACCGAAGACGCCCGGTACGGACCACCTAAGCTACGTTTGAAGTCTGAGGTGGCAAGACAAGCAAGCAGCCCCAGTCTCTGTGCCTCTGTGCGATCAGTGCCATGGGCAGAGGAGGCTGAGCAACAGCTTTCCAAGCTAGCTCTTTCTGGCTGCGAGCTACCTGCAGACGTTCGCATTTTCAGAGCAGGGCTGACAGAGGCCCCCTGCACGGACCCAAAAAGATACGTTTGACATTTGAGGTGGCAAGACAAGCAAGCAGCCCCAGTCTCTGTGCCTCTGTGCGAGCAGTGCCATGGGCAGATGAGGCTGAGCAACAGCTTTCCAGGCTAGCTTTTTCTGCATGCCAGCTATCTGCAGACGTTCGCTTTTTTGGAGCAGGGCTGACGGAGAAATCCGGCACAGACCATCTAAGTTACGTTTGAAGTTTGAGGTTGCAAGACAAGCAAGCAGCCCCAGTCTCTGTGCCTCTGTGCGAGCAGTGCCATGAACATATGAAGCCGAGCAACAGCTTTCCAGGCTAGCTCTTTCTGGCTGCGAGCTATCTGCAGACGTTCGCATTTTCAGAGCAGGGGTGCTAGAGGCCTCATGCACGGACCACCCAAACTACGTTTGAAGTTTGAGGTGGCAAGACAAGCAAGCAGCCCCAGTCTCTGTGCCTCTGTGCGAGCAGTGCCATGGGTAGATGAGGCTGAGCAACAGCTTTCCAGGATAGCTCTTTCTGCCTGCAAGCTATCTGCAGACGTTTGCGTTTTCAGAGCAGGGGTGCTAGAGGCCCCATGCACGGACCCCCCAAAGATACGTTTGACATTTGAGGTGGCAAGACAAGCAAGCAGCCCCAGTGTCTGTGCCTCTGTGCGAGCAGTGCCATGGGCAGATGAGGCTGAGCAACAGCTTTCCAGGCTAGCTTTTTCTGTCTGCCTGCTATCTGCAGACGTTCGCTTTTTCGGAGCAGGGCTGACGGAGGAATCCGGCAGAGACCATCTAAGTTACGTTTGAAGTTTGAGATTGCAAGACAAGCAAGCAGCCCCAGTCTCTGTGCCTCTGTGCGAGCAGTGCCATGGGCAGATGAGGCTGAGCAACAGCTTTCCAGGCTAGCTCTTTCTGGCTGCGAGCTATCTGCAGACGTTCGCATTTTCAGAGCAGGGCTGCTGGAGGCCCCCTGCACGGACCCCCAAACATACGTTTGAAGTTTGACGTGGCAAGACAAGCAAGCAGCCCCAGTCTCTGTGCCTCTGTGCGAGCAGTGCCATGGGCAGATGAGGCTGAGCAACAGCTTTCCAGGCTAGCTATTTCTGGCTGCGAGCTATCTGCAGACGTTCGCATTTACGGAGCAGTGCTGCGTAGGCCCCTGCATGGACACCAAAAGATACGTTTGAAGTGTGAGGGGGAAGACAAGCAAGCAGCCCCAGTCTCTGTGCCTCTGTGCGAGCAGTGCCATGGGCAGATGAGGCTGAGCAACAGCTTTCCAGGCTAGCTCTTTCTGGCTGTCAGTTATCTGCAGACGTTCGCGTTTTGGGAGCAGTGCTGCAGGAGGCGCCAGGTACGGACCACCTAAGCTACGTTTGAAGTGTGAGGGGGCAAGACAAGCAAACATCCCCAGTCTCTGTGCCTCTGTGCGAGCAGTGCCATGGGCAGATGAGGCTGAGCAACAGCTTTCCATTCTAGCTATTTCTGGCTGCGAGCTATCTGCAGACGTTCGCATTTTCGGAGCAGGGCTTCCGAACGCACTCTCCACGGAATCCCAATTTACGTTTGAATTTTGAGGTGGCAAGACAAGCAAGCAGCCCCAGTCTCTGTGCCTCTGTGCGAGCAGTGCCATGGGCAGATGAAGCCGAGCAACAGCTTTCCAGGCTAGCTCTTTCTGGCTGCGAGCTATCTGCAGACGTTCGCATTTTCTAATCAGGGCTGCTGGAGGCCCACTGCACGGACCCCCAAAGATACGTTTGACATTTGATGTGGCAAGACAAGCAAGCAGCCCCAGTCTCTGTGCCTCTGTGCGAGCAGTGCCATGGGCAGATGAGGCTGAGCAACAGCTTTCCAAGCTAGCTCTTTCTGCCTGCGAGCTATCTGCAGACGTTCGCATTTTCAGAGCAGGGGTGCTAGAGGCCTCATGCACGGACCACCCAAGCTACGTTTGAAGTTTGAGGTGGCAAGACAAGCAAGCAGCCCCAGTCTCTGTGCCTCTGTGCGAGCAGTGCCATGGGCAGATGAGGCTGAGCAACAGCTTTCCAGGATAGCTCTTTCTGCCTGCGAGCTATCTGCAGACGTTTGCGTTTTCAGAGCAGGGGTGCTAGAGGCCCCATGCACGGACCCCCAAAGATACGTTTGACATTTGAGGTGGCAAGACAAGCAAGCAGCCGCAGTCTCTGTGCCTCTGTGCGAGCAGTGCCATGAGCAGATGAAGCCGAGCAACAGCTTTCCAGGCTAGCTCTTTCTGGCTGAGATCCATCTGCAGACTTTCGCATTTTCAGAGCAGGACTCCTGGAGGCCCCCTGCACAGACCCAAAAAGATACGTTTGACATTTGAGGTGGCAAGACAAGCAAGCAGCCCCAGTGTCTGTGCCTCTGTGCGAGCAGTACCATGGGCAGATGAGGCTGAGCAACAGCTTTCCAGGCTAGCTTTTTCTGTCTGCCAGCTATCTGCAGACGTTCGCTTTTTCGGAGCAGGGCTGACGGATGAATCCGGCACAGACCATCTAAGTTACGTTTGAAGTTTGAGATTGCAAGACAAGCAAGCAGCCCCAGTCTCTGTGCCTCTGTGCGAGCAGTGCCATGAACAGATGAAGCCGAGCAACAGCTTTCCAGGCTAGCTCTTTCTGGCTGCGAGCTATCTGCAGACGTTCGCATTTTCAGAGCAGGGGTGCTAGAGGCCTCATGCACGGACCACCCAAGCTACGTTTGAAGTTTGAGGGGGCAAGACAAGCAAGCAGCCCCAGTCTCTGTGCCTCTGTGCGAGCAGTGCCATGGGCAGATGAGGCTGAGCAACAGCTTTCCAGGATAGCTCTTTCTGCCTGCGAGCTATCTGCAGACATTCGCGTTTTCAGAGCAGGGGTGCTAGAGGCCCCATGCACGGACCCCCAAAGATACGTTTGACATTTGAGGTGGCAAGACAAGCAAGCAGCCCCAGTCTCTGTGCCTCTGTGCTAGCAGTGCCATGAGCAGATGAAGCCGAGCAACAGCTTTCCAGGCTAGCTCTTTCTGGCTGAGATCCATCTGCAGACTTTCGCATTTTCAGAGCAGGACTCCTGGAGGCCCCCTGCACGGACCCAAAAAGATACGTTTGACATTTGAGGTGGCAAGACAAGCAAGCAGCCCCAGTGTCTGTGCCTCTGTGCGAGCAGTGCCATGGGCAGATGAGGCTGAGCAACAGCTTTCCAGGCTAGCTTTTTCTGCATGCCAGCTATCTGCAGACGTTCGCTTTTTCGGAGCAGGGCTGACGGAGAAATCCGGCACAGACCATCTAAGTTACGTTTGAAGTTTGAGATTGCAAGACAAGCAAGCAGCCCCAGTCTCTGTGCCTCTGTGCAAGCAGTGCCATGAACAGATGAAGCCGAGCAACAGCTTTCCAGGCTAGCTCTTTCTGGCTGCGAGCTATCTGCAGACGTTCACATTTTCAGAGCAGGACTGCCGGAAACACCCGGTACGGACCACCTAAGATATATTTGAAGTTTGAGGTTGCAAGACAAGCAAGCAGCCCCAGTCTCTGTGCCTCTGTGCGAGCAGTGCCATGGGCAGATGAGGCTGAGCAACAGCTTTCCAGGCTAGCTCTTTCTGGCTGCGAGCTATCTGCAGACGTTCGCATTTTCAGAGCAGCGCTGCCGGAGGCGGAGGGCACAGACCGCCTAAGCTACGTTTGAAGTCTGAGGTGGCAAGACAAGCAAGCAGCCACAGTCTCTGTGCCTCTGTGCGAGCAGTGCCATGGGCAGATGAGGCTGAGCAACAGCTTTCCAGGCTAGCTTTTTCTGCCTGCCAGCTATCTGCAGACGTTCGCTTTTTCGGAGCAGGGCTGACGGAGAAATCCGGCACAGACCATCTAAGTTACGTTTGAAGTTTGAGGTTGCAAGACAAGCAAGCAGCCCCAGTCTCTGTGCCTCTGTGCGAGCAGTGCCATGAACATATGAAGCCGAGCAACAGCTTTCCAGGCTAGCTCTTTCTGGCTGCGAGCTATCTGCAGACATTCGCGTTTTCAGAGCAGGGGTGCTAGAGGCCCCATGCACGGACCCCCAAAGATACGTTTGACATTTGAGGTGGCAAGACAAGCAAGCAGCCCCAGTCTCTGTGCCTCTGTGCGAGCAGTGCCATGAGCAGATGAAGGAGAGCAACAGCTTTCCAGGCTAGCTCTTTCTGGCTGAGATCCATCTGCAGACTTTCGCATTTTCAGAGCAGGACTCCTGGAGGCCCCCTGCACGGACCCAAAAAGATACGTTTGACATTTGAGGTGGCAAGACAATCAAGCAGCCCCAGTGTCTGTGCCTCTGTGCGAGCAGTGCCATGGGCAGATGAGGCTGAGCAACAGCTTTCCAGGCTAGCTTTTTCTGTCTGCCAGCTATCTGCAGACGTTCGCATTTACGGAGCAGGGCTGCGTAGGCCCCTGCATGGACACCCAAAGATACATTTGAAGATGGAGGTGGCAAGACAAGCAAGCAGCCCCAGTCTCTGTGCCTCTGTGCGAGCAGTGCCATGAACATATGAAGCCGAGCAACAGCTTTCCAGGCTAGCTCTTTCTGGCTGCGAGCTATCTGCAGACGTTCGCATTTTCAGAGCAGGGGTGCTAGAGGCCTCATGCACGGACCACCCAAGCTACGTTTGAAGTTTGAGGGGGCAAGACAAGCAAGCAGCCCCAGTCTCTGTGCCTCTGTGCGAGCAGTGCCATGAACATATGAAGCCGAGCAACAGCTTTCCAGGCTAGCTCTTTCTGGCTGCGAGCTATCTGCAGACGTTCACATTTTCAGAGCAGAACTGCCGGAAACACCCGGTACGGACCACCCAAGCTACGTTTGAAGTTTGAGGTTGCAAGACAAGCAAGCAGCCCCAGTCTCTGTGCCTCTGTGCGAGCAGTGCCATGGGCAGATGAGGCTGAGCAACAGCTTTCCAGGCTAGCTCTTTCTGGCTGCGAGCTATCTGCAGACGTTCGCATTTACGGAGCAGGGCTGCGTAGGCCCCTGCATGGACACCCAAAGATACATTTGAAGATGGAGGTGGCAAGACAAGCAAGTAGCCCCAGTCTCTGTGCCTCTGTGCGAGCAGTGCCATGGGCAGATGAGGCTGAGCAACAGCTTGCCAGGCTACCTCTTTCTGGCTGCGAGCTATCTGCAGACGTTCGCATTTTCAGAGCAGGGCTGACAGAGGCCCCCTGCACGGACCCAAAAAGATACGTTTGACATTTGAGGTGGCAAGACAAGCAAGCAGCCCCAGTCTCTGTGCCTCTGTGCGAGCAGTGCCATGGGCAGATGAGGCTGAGCAACAGCTTTCCAGGCTAGCTTTTTCTGCATGCCAGCTATCTGCAGACGTTCGCTTTTTCGGAGCAGGGCTGATGGAGAAATCCGGCACAGACCATCTAAGTTACGTTTGAAGTTTGAGGGGTCAAGACAAGCAAGCAGCCCCAGTCTCTGTGCCTCTGTGCAAGCAGTGCCATGAACAGATGAAGCCGAGCAACAGCTTTCCAGGCTAGCTCTTTCTGGCTGCGAGCTATCTGCAGACGTTCACATTTTCAGAGCAGGACTGCCGGAAACACCCGGTACGGACCACCTAAGATATATTTGAAGTTTGAGGTTGCAAGACAAGCAAGCAGCCCCAGTCTCTGTGCCTCTGTGCGAGCAGTGCCATGGGCAGATGAGGCTGAGCAACAGCTTTGCAGGCTAGCTCTTTCTGGCTGCGAGCTATCTGCAGACATTCGCATTTTCAGAGCAGCGCTGCCGGAGGCGGAGGGCACAGACCGCCTAAGCTACGTTTGAAGTCTGAGGTGGCAAGACAAGCAAGCAGCCCCAGTCTCTGTGCCTCTGTGCGAGCAGTGCCATGGGCAGATGAGGCTGAGCAACAGCTTTCCAGGCTAGCTTTTTCTGCCTGCCAGCTATCTGCAGACGTTCGCTTTTTCGGAGCAGGGCTGACGGAGAAATCCGGCACAGACCATCTAAGTTACGTTTGAAGTTTGAGGTTGCAAGACAAGCAAGCAGCCCCAGTCTCTGTGCCTCTGTGCGAGCAGTGCCATGAACATATGAAGCCGAGCAACAGCTTTCCAGGCTAGCTCTTTCTGGCTGCGAGCTATCTGCAGACATTCGCGTTTTCAGAGCAGGGGTGCTAGAGGCCCCATGCACGGACCCCCAAAGATACGTTTGACATTTGAGGTGGCAAGACAAGCAAGCAGCCCCAGTCTCTGTGCCTCTGTGCTAGCAGTGCCATGAGCAGATGAAGCCGAGCAACAGCTTTCCAGGCTAGCTCTTTCTGGCTGAGATCCATCTGCAGACTTTCGCATTTTCAGAGCAGGACTCCTGGAGGCCCCCTGCACGGACACAAAAAGATACGTTTGACATTTGAGGTGGCAAGACAATCAAGCAGCCCCAGTGTCTGTGCCTCTGTGCGAGCAGTGCCATGGGCAGATGAGGCTGAGCAACAGCTTTCCAGGCTAGCTTTTTCTGTCTGCCAGCTATCTGCAGACGTTCGCATTTACGGAGCAGGGCTGCGTAGGCCCCTGCATGGACACCCAAAGATACATTTGAAGATGGAGGTGGCAAGACAAGCAAGCAGCCCCAGTCTCTGTGCCTCTGTGCGAGCAGTGCCATGAACAGATGAAGCCGAGCAACAGCTTTCCATTCTAGCTATTTCTGGCTGCGAGCTATCTGCAGACGTTCGCATTTTCAGAGCAGGGCTACCGAAGACGCCCGGTACGGACCACCTAAGCTACGTTTGAAGTCTGAGGTGGCAAGACAAGCAAGCAGCCCCAGTCTCTGTGCCTCTGTGCGAGCAGTGCCAGGGGCAGATGAGGCTGAGCAACAGCTTTCCAGGCTAGCTCTTTCTGGCTGCGAGCTATCTGCAGACATTCGCGTTTTCAGAGCAGGGGTGCTAGAGGCCCCATGCACGGACCCCCAAAGATACGTTTGACATTTGAGGTGGCAAGACAAGCAAGCAGCCCCAGTCTCTGTGCCTCTGTGCGAGCAGTGCCATGAACATATGAAGCCGAGCAACAGCTTTCCAGGCTAGCTCTTTCTGGCTGCGAGCTATCTGCAGACGTTCACATTTTCAGAGCAGAACTGCCGGAAACACCTGGTACGGACCACCCAAGCTACGTTTGAAGTTTGAGGTGGCAAGACAAGCAAGCAGCCCCAGTCTCTGTGCCTCTGTGCGAGCAGTGCCATGGGCAGATGAGGCTGAGCAACAGCTTTCCAGGCTAGCTCTTTCTGGCTGCGAGCTATCTGCAGACGTTCGCATTTTCAGAGCAGCGCTGCCGGAGGCGGAGGGCACAGACCGCCTAAGCTACGTTTGAAGTCTGAGGTGGCAAGACAAGCAAGCAGCCACAGTCTCTGTGCCTCTGTGCGAGCAGTGCCATGGGCAGATGAGGCTGAGCAACAGCTTTCCAGGCTAGCTTTTTCTGCCTGCCAGCTATCTGCAGACGTTCGCTTTTTCGGAGCAGGGCTGACGGAGAAATCCGGCACAGACCATCTAAGTTACGTTTGAAGTTTGAGGTTGCAAGACAAGCAAGCAGCCCCAGTCTCTGTGCCTCTGTGCGAGCAGTGCCATGAACATATGAAGCCGAGCAACAGCTTTCCAGGCTAGCTCTTTCTGGCTGCGAGCTATCTGCAGACATTCGCGTTTTCAGAGCAGGGGTGCTAGAGGCCCCATGCACGGACCCCCAAAGATACGTTTGACCTTTGAGGTGGCAAGACAAGCAAGCAGCCCCAGTCTCTGTGCCTCTGTGCTAGCAGTGCCATGAGCAGATGAAGGAGAGCAACAGCTTTCCAGGCTAGCTCTTTCTGGCTGAGATCCATCTGCAGACTTTCGCATTTTCAGAGCAGGACTCCTGGAGGCCCCCTGCACGGACCCAAAAAGATACGTTTGACATTTGAGGTGGCAAGACAATCAAGCAGCCCCAGTGTCTGTGCCTCTGTGCGAGCAGTGCCATGGGCAGATGAGGCTGAGCAACAGCTTTCCAGGCTAGCTTTTTCTGTCTGCCAGCTATCTGCAGACGTTCGCATTTACGGAGCAGGGCTGCGTAGGCCCCTGCATGGACACCCAAAGATACATTTGAAGATGGAGGTGGCAAGACAAGCAAGCAGCCCCAGTCTCTGTGCCTCTGTGCGAGCAGTGCCATGAACATATGAAGCCGAGCAACAGCTTTCCAGGCTAGCTCTTTCTGGCTGCGAGCTATCTGCAGACGTTCGCATTTTCAGAGCAGGGGTGCTAGAGGCCTCATGCACGGACCACCCAAGCTACGTTTGAAGTTTGAGGGGGCAAGACAAGCAAGCAGCCCCAGTCTCTGTGCCTCTGTGCGAGCAGTGCCATGAACATATGAAGCCGAGCAACAGCTTTCCAGGCTAGCTCTTTCTGGCTGCGAGCTATCTGCAGACGTTCACATTTTCAGAGCAGAACTGCCGGAAACACCCGGTACGGACCACCCAAGCTACGTTTGAAGTTTGAGGTTGCAAGACAAGCAAGCAGCCCCAGTCTCTGTGCCTCTGTGCGAGCAGTGCCATGGGCAGATGAGGCTGAGCAACAGCTTTCCAGGCTAGCTCTTTCTGGCTGCGAGCTATCTGCAGACGTTCGCATTTACGGAGCAGGGCTGCGTAGGCCCCTGCATGGACACCCAAAGATACATTTGAAGATGGAGGTGGCAAGACAAGCAAGTAGCCCCAGTCTCTGTGCCTCTGTGCGAGCAGTGCCATGGGCAGATGAGGCTGAGCAACAGCTTGCCAGGCTACCTCTTTCTGGCTGCGAGCTATCTGCAGACGTTCGCATTTTCAGAGCAGGGCTGACAGAGGCCCCCTGCACGGACCCAAAAAGATACGTTTGACATTTGAGGTGGCAAGACAAGCAAGCAGCCCCAGTCTCTGTGCCTCTGTGCGAGCAGTGCCATGGGCAGATGAGGCTGAGCAACAGCTTTCCAGGCTAGCTTTTTCTGCATGCCAGCTATCTGCAGACGTTCGCTTTTTCGGAGCAGGGCTGATGGAGAAATCCGGCACAGACCATCTAAGTTACGTTTGAAGTTTGAGATTGCAAGACAAGCAAGCAGCCCCAGTCTCTGTGCCTCTGTGCAAGCAGTGCCATGAACAGATGAAGCCGAGCAACAGCTTTCCAGGCTAGCTCTTTCTGGCTGCGAGCTATCTGCAGACGTTCACATTTTCAGAGCAGGACTGCCGGAAACACCTGGTACGGACCACCTAAGATATATTTGAAGTTTGAGGTTGCAAGACAAGCAAGCAGCCCCAGTCTCTGTGCCTCTTTGCGAGCAGTGCCATGGGCAGATGAGGCTGAGCAACAGCTTTGCAGGCTAGCTCTTTCTGGCTGCGAGCTATCTGCAGACGTTTGCATTTTCAGAGCAGCGCTGCCGGAGGCGAAGGGCACAGACCGCCTAAGCTACGTTTGAAGTCTGAGGTGGCAAGACAAGCAAGCAGCCACAGTCTCTGTGCCTCTGTGCGAGCAGTGCCATGGGCAGATGAGGCTGAGCAACAGCTTTCCAGGCTAGCTTTTTCTGCCTGCCAGCTATCTGCAGACGTTCGCTTTTTCGGAGCAGGGCTGACGGAGAAATCCGGCACAGACCATCTAAGTTACGTTTGAAGTTTGAGGTTGCAAGACAAGCAAGCAGCCCCAGTCTCTGTGCCTCTGTGCGAGCAGTGCCATGAACATATGAAGCCGAGCAACAGCTTTCCAGGCTAGCTCTTTCTGGCTGCGAGCTATCTGCAGACATTCGCGTTTTCAGAGCAGGGGTGCTAGAGGCCCCATGCACGGACCCCCAAAGATACGTTTGACATTTGAGGTGGCAAGACAAGCAAGCAGCCCCAGTCTCTGTGCCTCTGTGCGAGCAGTGCCATGAACATATGAAGCCGAGCAACAGCTTTCCAGGCTAGCTCTTTCTGGCTGCGAGCTATCTGCAGACGTTCGCATTTACGGAGCAGGGCTGCGTAGGCCCCTGCATGGACACCCAAAGATACATTTGAAGATGGAGGTGGCAAGACAAGCAAGCAGCCCCAGTCTCTGTGCCTCTGTGCGAGCAGTGCCATGAACATATGAAGCCGAGCAACAGCTTTCCAGGCTAGCTCTTTCTGGCTGCGAGCTATCTGCAGACGTTCGCATTTTCAGAGCAGGGGTGCTAGAGGCCTCATGCACGGACCACCCAAGCTACGTTTGAAGTTTGAGGGGGCAAGACAAGCAAGCAGCCCCAGTCTCTGTGCCTCTGTGCGAGCAGTGCCATGAACATATGAAGCCGAGCAACAGCTTTCCAGGCTAGCTCTTTCTGGCTGCGAGCTATCTGCAGACGTTCACATTTTCAGAGCAGAACTGCCGGAAACACCCGGTACGGACCACCCAAGCTACGTTTGAAGTTTGAGGTTGCAAGACAAGCAAGCAGCCCCAGTCTCTGTGCCTCTGTGCGAGCAGTGCCATGGGCAGATGAGGCTGAGCAACAGCTTTCCAGGCTAGCTCTTTCTGGCTGCGAGCTATCTGCAGACGTTCGCATTTACGGAGCAGGGCTGCGTAGGCCCCTGCATGGACACCCAAAGATACATTTGAAGATGGAGGTGGCAAGACAAGCAAGTAGCCCCAGTCTCTGTGCCTCTGTGCGAGCAGTGCCATGGGCAGATGAGGCTGAGCAACAGCTTTCCAGGCTAGCTCTTTCTGGCTGCGAGCTATCTGCAGACGTTCGCATTTTCAGAGCAGGGCTACCGAAGACGCCCGCTACGGACCACCTAAGCTACGTTTGAAGTCTGAGGTGGCAAGACAAGCAAGCAGCCCCAGTCTCTGTGCCTCTGTGCGAGCAGTGCCATGGGCAGATGAGGCTGAGCAACAGCTTGCCAGGCTACCTCTTTCTGGCTGCGAGCTATCTGCAGACGTTCGCATTTTCAGAGCAGGGCTGACAGAGGCCCCCTGCACGGACCCAAAAAGATACGTTTGACATTTGAGGTGGCAAGACAAGCAAGCAGCCCCAGTCTCTGTGCCTCTGTGCGAGCAGTGCCATGGGCAGATGAGGCTGAGCAACAGCTTTCCAGGCTAGCTTTTTCTGCATGCCAGCTATCTGCAGACGTTCGCTTTTTCGGAGCAGGGCTGATGGAGAAATCCGGCACAGACCATCTAAGTTACGTTTGAAGTTTGAGATTGCAAGACAAGCAAGCAGCCCCAGTCTCTGTGCCTCTGTGCAAGCAGTGCCATGAACAGATGAAGCCGAGCAACAGCTTTCCAGGCTAGCTCTTTCTGGCTGCGAGCTATCTGCAGACGTTCACATTTTCAGAGCAGGACTGCCGGAAACACCTGGTACGGACCACCTAAGATATATTTGAAGTTTGAGGTTGCAAGACAAGCAAGCAGCCCCAGTCTCTGTGCCTCTTTGCGAGCAGTGCCATGGGCAGATGAGGCTGAGCAACAGCTTTGCAGGCTAGCTCTTTCTGGCTGCGAGCTATCTGCAGACGTTTGCATTTTCAGAGCAGCGCTGCCGGAGGCGAAGGGCACAGACCGCCTAAGCTACGTTTGAAGTCTGAGGTGGCAAGACAAGCAAGCAGCCACAGTCTCTGTGCCTCTGTGCGAGCAGTGCCATGGGCAGATGAGGCTGAGCAACAGCTTTCCAGGCTAGCTTTTTCTGCCTGCCAGCTATCTGCAGACGTTCGCTTTTTCGGAGCAGGGCTGACGGAGAAATCCGGCACAGACCATCTAAGTTACGTTTGAAGTTTGAGGTTGCAAGACAAGCAAGCAGCCCCAGTCTCTGTGCCTCTGTGCGAGCAGTGCCATGAACATATGAAGCCGAGCAACAGCTTTCCAGGCTAGCTCTTTCTGGCTGCGAGCTATCTGCAGACATTCGCGTTTTCAGAGCAGGGGTGCTAGAGGCCCCATGCACGGACCCCCAAAGATACGTTTGACATTTGAGGTGGCAAGACAAGCAAGCAGCCCCAGTCTCTGTGCCTCTGTGCGAGCAGTGCCATGAACATATGAAGCCGAGCAACAGCTTTCCAGGCTAGCTCTTTCTGGCTGCGAGCTATCTGCAGACGTTCACATTTTCAGAGCAGAACTGCCGGAAACACCTGGTACGGACCACCCAAGCTACGTTTGAAGTTTGAGGTTGCAAGACATGCAAGCAGCCCCAGTCTCTGTGCCTCTGTGCGAGCAGTGCCATGGGCAGATGAGGCTGAGCAACAGATTTCCAGGCTAGCTCTTTCTGGCTGCGAGCTATCTGCAGACGTTCGCATTTACGGAGCAGGGCTGCGTAGGCCCCTGCATGGACACCCAAAGATACATTTGAAGATGGAGGTGGCAAGACAAGCAAGTAGCCCCAGTCTCTGTGCCTCTGTGCGAGCAGTGCCATGGGCAGATGAGGCTGAGCAACAGCTTTCCAGGCTAGCTCTTTCTGGCTGCAAGCTATCTGCAGACGTTCGCATTTTCAGAGCAGGGCTACCGAAGACGCCCGGTACGGACCACCTAAGCTACGTTTGAAGTCTGAGGTGGCAAGACAAGCAAGCAGCCCCAGTCTCTGTGCCTCTGTGCGAGCAGTGCCATGGGCAGATGAGGCTGAGCAACAGCTTGCCAGGCTACCTCTTTCTGGCTGCGAGCTATCTGCAGACGTTCGCATTTTCAGAGCAGGGCTGACAGAGGCCCCCTGCACGGACCCAAAAAGATACGTTTGACATTTGAGGTGGCAAGACAAGCAAGCAGCCCCAGTCTCTGTGCCTCTGTGCGAGCAGTGCCATGGGCAGATGAGGCTGAGCAACAGCTTTCCAGGCTAGCTTTTTCTGCATGCCAGCTATCTGCAGACGTTCGCTTTTTCGGAGCAGGGCTGATGGAGAAATCCGGCACAGACCATCTAAGTTACGTTTGAAGTTTGAGGGGTCAAGACAAGCAAGCAGCCCCAGTCTCTGTGCCTCTGTGCAAGCAGTGCCATGAACAGATGAAGCCGAGCAACAGCTTTCCAGGCTAGCTCTTTCTGGCTGCGAGCTATCTGCAGACGTTCACATTTTCAGAGCAGGACTGCCGGAAACACCCGGTACGGACCACCTAAGATATATTTGAAGTTTGAGGTTGCAAGACAAGCAAGCAGCCCCAGTCTCTGTGCCTCTGTGCGAGCAGTGCCATGGGCAGATGAGGCTGAGCAACAGATTTCCAGGCTAGCTCTTTCTGGCTGCGAGCTATCTGCAGACGTTCGCATTTACGGAGCAGGGCTGCGTAGGCCCCTGCATGGACACCCAAAGATACATTTGAAGATGGAGGTGGCAAGACAAGCAAGTAGCCCCAGTCTCTGTGCCTCTGTGCGAGCAGTGCCATGGGCAGATGAGGCTGAGCAACAGCTTTCCAGGCTAGCTCTTTCTGGCTGCAAGCTATCTGCAGACGTTCGCATTTTCAGAGCAGGGCTACCGAAGACGCCCGGTACGGACCACCTAAGCTACGTTTGAAGTCTGAGGTGGCAAGACAAGCAAGCAGCCCCAGTCTCTGTGCCTCTGTGCGAGCAGTGCCATGGGCAGATGAGGCTGAGCAACAGCTTGCCAGGCTACCTCTTTCTGGCTGCGAGCTATCTGCAGACGTTCGCATTTTCAGAGCAGGGCTGACAGAGGCCCCCTGCACGGACCCAAAAAGATACGTTTGACATTTGAGGTGGCAAGACAAGCAAGCAGCCCCAGTCTCTGTGCCTCTGTGCGAGCAGTGCCATGGGCAGATGAGGCTGAGCAACAGCTTTCCAGGCTAGCTTTTTCTGCATGCCAGCTATCTGCAGACGTTCGCTTTTTCGGAGCAGGGCTGATGGAGAAATCCGGCACAGACCATCTAAGTTACGTTTGAAGTTTGAGGGGTCAAGACAAGCAAGCAGCCCCAGTCTCTGTGCCTCTGTGCAAGCAGTGCCATGAACAGATGAAGCCGAGCAACAGCTTTCCAGGCTAGCTCTTTCTGGCTGCGAGCTATCTGCAGACGTTCACATTTTCAGAGCAGGACTGCCGGAAACACCCGGTACGGACCACCTAAGATATATTTGAAGTTTGAGGTTGCAAGACAAGCAAGCAGCCCCAGTCTCTGTGCCTCTGTGCGAGCAGTGCCATGGGCAGATGAGGCTGAGCAACAGCTTTGCAGGCTAGCTCTTTCTGGCTGCGAGCTATCTGCAGACATTCGCATTTTCAGAGCAGCGCTGCCGGAGGCGGAGGGCACAGACCGCCTAAGCTACGTTTGAAGTCTGAGGTGGCAAGACAAGCAAGCAGCCACAGTCTCTGTGCCTCTGTGCGAGCAGTGCCATGGGCAGATGAGGCTGAGCAACAGCTTTCCAGGCTAGCTTTTTCTGCCTGCCAGCTATCTGCAGACGTTCGCTTTTTCGGAGCAGGGCTGACGGAGAAATCCGGCACAGACCATCTAAGTTACGTTTGAAGTTTGAGGTTGCAAGACAAGCAAGCAGCCCCAGTCTCTGTGCCTCTGTGCGAGCAGTGCCATGAACATATGAAGCCGAGCAACAGCTTTCCAGGCTAGCTCTTTCTGGCTGCGAGCTATCTGCAGACATTCGCGTTTTCAGAGCAGGGGTGCTAGAGGCCCCATGCACGGACCCCCAAAGATACTTTTGACATTTGAGGTGGCAAGACAAGCAAGCAGCCCCAGTCTCTGTGCCTCTGTGCTAGCAGTGCCATGAGCAGATGAAGCCGAGCAACAGCTTTCCAGGCTAGCTCTTTCTGGCTGAGATCCATCTGCAGACTTTCGCATTTTCAGAGCAGGACTCCTGGAGGCCCCCTGCACGGACCCAAAAAGATACGTTTGACATTTGAGGTGGCAAGACAATCAAGCAGCCCCAGTGTCTGTGCCTCTGTGCGAGCAGTGCCATGGGCAGATGAGGCTGAGCAACAGCTTTCCAGGCTAGCTTTTTCTGTCTGCCAGCTATCTGCAGACGTTCGCATTTACGGAGCAGGGCTGCGTAGGCCCCTGCATGGACACCCAAAGATACATTTGAAGATGGAGGTGGCAAGACAAGCAAGCAGCCCCAGTCTCTGTGCCTCTGTGCGAGCAGTGCCATGAACATATGAAGCCGAGCAACAGCTTTCCAGGCTAGCTCTTTCTGGCTGCGAGCTATCTGCAGACGTTCGCATTTTCAGAGCAGGGGTGCTAGAGGCCTCATGCGCGGACCACCCAAGCTACGTTTGAAGTTTGAGGGGGCAAGACAAGCAAGCAGCCCCAGTCTCTGTGCCTCTGTGCGAGCAGTGCCATGGGCAGATGAGGCTGAGCAACAGCTTTCCAGGCTAGCTCTTTCTGGCTGCGAGCTATCTGCAGACATTCGCGTTTTCAGAGCAGGGGTGCTAGAGGCCCCATGCACGGACCCCCAAAGATACGTTTGACATTTGAGGTGGCAAGACAAGCAAGCAGCCCCAGTCTCTGTGCCTCTGTGCGAGCAGTGCCATGAACATATGAAGCCGAGCAACAGCTTTCCAGGCTAGCTCTTTCTGGCTGCGAGCTATCTGCAGACGTTCACATTTTCAGAGCAGAACTGCCGGAAACACCCGGTACGGACCACCCAAGCTACGTTTGAAGTTTGAGGTTGCAAGACAAGCAAGCAGCCCCAGTCTCTGTGCCTCTGTGCGAGCAGTGCCATGGGCAGATGAGGCTGAGCAACAGCTTTCCAGGCTAGCTCTTTCTGGCTGCGAGCTATCTGCAGACGTTCGCATTTACGGAGCAGGGCTGCGTAGGCCCCTGCATGGACACCCAAAGATACATTTGAAGATGGAGGTGGCAAGACAAGCAAGTAGCCCCAGTCTCTGTGCCTCTGTGCGAGCAGTGCCATGGGCAGATGAGGCTGAGCAACAGCTTGCCAGGCTACCTCTTTCTGGCTGCGAGCTATCTGCAGACGTTCGCATTTTCAGAGCAGGGCTGACAGAGGCCCCCTGCACGGACCCAAAAAGATACGTTTGACATTTGAGGTGGCAAGACAAGCAAGCAGCCCCAGTCTCTGTGCCTCTGTGCGAGCAGTGCCATGGGCAGATGAGGCTGAGCAACAGCTTTCCAGGCTAGCTTTTTCTGCATGCCAGCTATCTGCAGACGTTCGCTTTTTCGGAGCAGGGCTGATGGAGAAATCCGGCACAGACCATCTAAGTTACGTTTGAAGTTTGAGATTGCAAGACAAGCAAGCAGCCCCAGTCTCTGTGCCTCTGTGCAAGCAGTGCCATGAACAGATGAAGCCGAGCAACAGCTTTCCAGGCTAGCTCTTTCTGGCTGCGAGCTATCTGCAGACGTTCACATTTTCAGAGCAGGACTGCCGGAAACACCCGGTACGGACCACCTAAGATATATTTGAAGTTTGAGGTTGCAAGACAAGCAAGCAGCCCCAGTCTCTGTGCCTCTGTGCGAGCAGTGCCATGGGCAGATGAGGCTGAGCAACAGCTTTCCAGGCTAGCTCTTTCTGGCTGCGAGCTATCTGCAGACGTTCGCATTTTCAGAGCAGCGCTGCCGGAGGCGGAGGGCACAGACCGCCTAAGCTACGTTTGAAGTCTGAGGTGGCAAGACAAGCAAGCAGCCACAGTCTCTGTGCCTCTGTGCGAGCAGTGCCATGGGCAGATGAGGCTGAGCAACAGCTTTCCAGGCTAGCTTTTTCTGCCTGCCAGCTATCTGCAGACGTTCGCTTTTTCGGAGCAGGGCTGACGGAGAAATCCGGCACAGACCATCTAAGTTACGTTTGAAGTTTGAGGTTGCAAGACAAGCAAGCAGCCCCAGTCTCTGTGCCTCTGTGCGAGCAGTGCCATGAACAGATGAAGCCGAGCAACAGCTTTCCAGGCTAGCTCTTTCTGGCTGCGAGCTATCTGCAGACATTCGCGTTTTCAGAGCAGGGGTGCTAGAGGCCCCATGCACGGACCCCCAAAGATACGTTTGACATTTGAGGTGGCAAGACAAGCAAGCAGCCCCAGTCTCTGTGCCTCTGTGCTAGCAGTGCCATGAGCAGATGAAGCCGAGCAACAGCTTTCCAGGCTAGCTCTTTCTGGCTGAGATCCATCTGCAGACTTTCGCATTTTCAGAGCAGGACTCCTGGAGGCCCCCTGCACGGACCCAAAAAGATACGTTTGACATTTGAGGTGGCAAGACAATCAAGCAGCCCCAGTGTCTGTGCCTCTGTGCGAGCAGTGCCATGGGCAGATGAGGCTGAGCAACAGCTTTCCAGGCTAGCTTTTTCTGGCTGCCAGCTATCTGCAGACGTTCGCATTTACGGAGCAGGGCTGCGTAGGCCCCTGCATGGACACCCAAAGATACATTTGAAGATGGAGGTGGCAAGACAAGCAAGCAGCCCCAGTCTCTGTGCCTCTGTGCGAGCAGTGCCATGAACATATGAAGCCGAGCAACAGCTTTCCAGGCTAGCTCTTTCTGGCTGCGAGCTATCTGCAGACGTTCGCATTTTCAGAGCAGGGGTGCTAGAGGCCTCATGCGCGGACCACCCAAGCTACGTTTGAAGTTTGAGGGGGCAAGACAAGCAAGCAGCCCCAGTCTCTGTGCCTCTGTGCGAGCAGTGCCATGGGCAGATGAGGCTGAGCAACAGCTTTCCAGGCTAGCTCTTTCTGGCTGCGAGCTATCTGCAGACATTCGCGTTTTCAGAGCAGGGGTGCTAGAGGCCCCATGCACGGACCCCCAAAGATACGTTTGACATTTGAGGTGGCAAGACAAGCAAGCAGCCCCAGTCTCTGTGCCTCTGTGCGAGCAGTGCCATGAACATATGAAGCCGAGCAACAGCTTTCCAGGCTAGCTCTTTCTGGCTGCGAGCTATCTGCAGACGTTCACATTTTCAGAGCAGAACTGCCGGAAACACCCGGTACGGACCACCCAAGCTACGTTTGAAGTTTGAGGTTGCAAGACAAGCAAGCAGCCCCAGTCTCTGTGCCTCTGTGCGAGCAGTGCCATGGGCAGATGAGGCTGAGCAACAGCTTTCCAGGCTAGCTCTTTCTGGCTGCGAGCTATCTGCAGACGTTCGCATTTACGGAGCAGGGCTGCGTAGGCCCCTGCATGGACACCCAAAGATACATTTGAAGATGGAGGTGGCAAGACAAGCAAGTAGCCCCAGTCTCTGTGCCTCTGTGCGAGCAGTGCCATGGGCAGATGAGGCTGAGCAACAGCTTGCCAGGCTACCTCTTTCTGGCTGCGAGCTATCTGCAGACGTTCGCATTTTCAGAGCAGGGCTGACAGAGGCCCCCTGCACGGACCCAAAAAGATACGTTTGACATTTGAGGTGGCAAGACAAGCAAGCAGCCCCAGTCTCTGTGCCTCTGTGCGAGCAGTGCCATGGGCAGATGAGGCTGAGCAACAGCTTTCCAGGCTAGCTTTTTCTGCATGCCAGCTATCTGCAGACGTTCGCTTTTTCGGAGCAGGGCTGATGGAGAAATCCGGCACAGACCATCTAAGTTACGTTTGAAGTTTGAGATTGCAAGACAAGCAAGCAGCCCCAGTCTCTGTGCCTCTGTGCAAGCAGTGCCATGAACAGATGAAGCCGAGCAACAGCTTTCCAGGCTAGCTCTTTCTGGCTGCGAGCTATCTGCAGACGTTCACATTTTCAGAGCAGGACTGCCGGAAACACCCGGTACGGACCACCTAAGATATATTTGAAGTTTGAGGTTGCAAGACAAGCAAGCAGCCCCAGTCTCTGTGCCTCTGTGCGAGCAGTGCCATGGGCAGATGAGGCTGAGCAACAGCTTTCCAGGCTAGCTCTTTCTGGCTGCGAGCTATCTGCAGACGTTCGCATTTTCAGAGCAGCGCTGCCGGAGGCGGAGGGCACAGACCGCCTAAGCTACGTTTGAAGTCTGAGGTGGCAAGACAAGCAAGCAGCCACAGTCTCTGTGCCTCTGTGCGAGCAGTGCCATGGGCAGATGAGGCTGAGCAACAGCTTTCCAGGCTAGCTTTTTCTGCCTGCCAGCTATCTGCAGACGTTCGCTTTTTCGGAGCAGGGCTGACGGAGAAATCCGGCACAGACCATCTAAGTTACGTTTGAAGTTTGAGGTTGCAAGACAAGCAAGCAGCCCCAGTCTCTGTGCCTCTGTGCGAGCAGTGCCATGAACAGATGAAGCCGAGCAACAGCTTTCCAGGCTAGCTCTTTCTGGCTGCGAGCTATCTGCAGACATTCGCGTTTTCAGAGCAGGGGTGCTAGAGGCCCCATGCACGGACCCCCAAAGATACGTTTGACATTTGAGGTGGCAAGACAAGCAAGCAGCCCCAGTCTCTGTGCCTCTGTGCTAGCAGTGCCATGAGCAGATGAAGCCGAGCAACAGCTTTCCAGGCTAGCTCTTTCTGGCTGAGATCCATCTGCAGACTTTCGCATTTTCAGAGCAGGACTCCTGGAGGCCCCCTGCACGGACCCAAAAAGATACGTTTGACATTTGAGGTGGCAAGACAATCAAGCAGCCCCAGTGTCTGTGCCTCTGTGCGAGCAGTGCCATGGGCAGATGAGGCTGAGCAACAGCTTTCCAGGCTAGCTTTTTCTGGCTGCCAGCTATCTGCAGACGTTCGCATTTACGGAGCAGGGCTGCGTAGGCCCCTGCATGGACACCCAAAGATACATTTGAAGATGGAGGTGGCAAGACAAGCAAGCAGCCCCAGTCTCTGTGCCTCTGTGCGAGCAGTGCCATGAACAGATGAAGCCGAGCAACAGCTTTCCATTCTAGCTATTTCTGGCTGCGAGCTATCTGCAGACGTTCGCATTTTCAGAGCAGGGCTACCGAAGACGCCCGGTACGGACCACCTAAGCTACGTTTGAAGTCTGAGGTGGCAAGACAAGCAAGCAGCCCCAGTCTCTGTGCCTCTGTGCGAGCAGTGCCAGGGGCAGATGAGGCTGAGCAACAGCTTTCCAGGCTAGCTCTTTCTGGCTGCGAGCTATCTGCAGACATTCGCGTTTTCAGAGCAGGGGTGCTAGAGGCCCCATGCACGGACCCCCAAAGATACGTTTGACATTTGAGGTGGCAAGACAAGCAAGCAGCCCCAGTCTCTGTGCCTCTGTGCGAGCAGTGCCATGAACATATGAAGCCGAGCAACAGCTTTCCAGGCTAGCTCTTTCTGGCTGCGAGCTATCTGCAGACGTTCACATTTTCAGAGCAGAACTGACGGAAACACCCGGTACGGACCACCCAAGCTACGTTTGAAGTTTGAGGTTGCAAGACAAGCAAGCAGCCCCAGTCTCTGTGCCTCTGTGCGAGCAGTGCCATGGGCAGATGAGGCTGAGCAACAGCTTTCCAGGCTAGCTTTTTCTGCATGCCAGCTATCTGCAGACGTTCGCTTTTTCGGAGCAGGGCTGATGGAGAAATCCGGCACAGACCATCTAAGTTACGTTTGAAGTTTGAGGGGTCAAGACAAGCAAGCAGCCCCAGTCTCTGTGCCTCTGTGCAAGCAGTGCCATGAACAGATGAAGCCGAGCAACAGCTTTCCAGGCTAGCTCTTTCTGGCTGCGAGCTATCTGCAGACGTTCACATTTTCAGAGCAGGACTGCCGGAAACACCCGGTACGGACCACCTAAGATATATTTGAAGTTTGAGGTTGCAAGACAAGCAAGCAGCCCCAGTCTCTGTGCCTCTGTGCGAGCAGTGCCATGGGCAGATGAGGCTGAGCAACAGCTTTCCAGGCTAGCTCTTTCTGGCTGCGAGCTATCTGCAGACGTTCGCATTTTCAGAGCAGCGCTGCCGGAGGCGGAGGGCACAGACCGCCTAAGCTACGTTTGAAGTCTGAGGTGGCAAGACAAGCAAGCAGCCACAGTCTCTGTGCCTCTGTGCGAGCAGTGCCATGGGCAGATGAGGCTGAGCAACAGCTTTCCAGGCTAGCTTTTTCTGCCTGCCAGCTATCTGCAGACGTTCGCTTTTTCGGAGCAGGGCTGACGGAGAAATCCGGCACAGACCATCTAAGTTACGTTTGAAGTTTGAGGTAGCAAGACAAGCAAGCAGCCCCAGTCTCTGTGCCTCTGTGCGAGCAGTGCCATGAACAGATGAAGCCGAGCAACAGCTTTCCAGGCTAGCTCTTTCTGGCTGCGAGCTATCTGCAGACATTCGCGTTTTCAGAGCAGGGGTGCTAGAGGCCCCATGCACGGACCCCCAAAGATACGTTTGACATTTGAGGTGGCAAGACAAGCAAGCAGCCCCAGTCTCTGTGCCTCTGTGCTAGCAGTGCCATGAGCAGATGAAGCCGAGCAACAGCTTTCCAGGCTAGCTCTTTCTGGCTGAGATCCATCTGCAGACTTTCGCATTTTCAGAGCAGGACTCCTGGAGGCCCCCTGCACGGACCCAAAAAGATACGTTTGACATTTGAGGTGGCAAGACAATCAAGCAGCCCCAGTGTCTGTGCCTCTGTGCGAGCAGTGCCATGGGCAGATGAGGCTGAGCAACAGCTTTCCAGGCTAGCTTTTTCTGGCTGCCAGCTATCTGCAGACGTTCGCATTTACGGAGCAGGGCTGCGTAGGCCCCTGCATGGACACCCAAAGATACATTTGAAGATGGAGGTGGCAAGACAAGCAAGCAGCCCCAGTCTCTGTGCCTCTGTGCGAGCAGTGCCATGAACAGATGAAGCCGAGCAACGGCTTTCCATTCTAGCTATTTCTGGCTGCGAGCTATCTGCAGACGTTCGCATTTTCAGAGCAGGGCTACCGAAGACGCCCGGTACGGACCACCTAAGCTACGTTTGAAGTCTGAGGTGGCAAGACAAGCAAGCAGCCCCAGTCTCTGTGCCTCTGTGCGAGCAGTGCCAGGGGCAGATGAGGCTGAGCAACAGCTTTCCAAGCTAGCTCTTTCTGGCTGCGAGCTATCTGCAGACGTTCGCATTTTCAGAGCAGGGCTTACAGAGGCCCCCTGCACGGACCCAAAAAGATACGTTTGACATTTGAGGTGGCAAGACAAGCAAGCAGCCCCAGTCTCTGTGCCTCTGTGCGAGCAGTGCCATGGGCAGATGAGGCTGAGCAACAGCTTTCCAGGCTAGCTTTTTCTGCATGCCAGCTATCTGCAGACGTTCGCTTTTTCGGAGCAGGGCTGACGGAGAAATCCGGCACAGACCATCTAAGTTACGTTTGAAGTTTGAGGTTGCAAGACAAGCAAGCAGCCCCAGTCTCTGTGCCTCTGTGCGAGCAGTGCCATGAACATATGAAGCCGAGCAACAGCTTTCCAGGCTAGCTCTTTCTGGCTGCGAGCTATCTGCAGACATTCGCGTTTTCAGAGCAGGGGTGCTAGAGGCCCCATGCACGGACCCCCAAAGATACGTTTGACATTTGAGGTGGCAAGACAAGCAAGCAGCCCCAGTCTCTGTGCCTCTGTGCTAGCAGTGCCATGAGCAGATGAAGCCGAGCAACAGCTTTCCAGGCTAGCTCTTTCTGGCTGAGATCCATCTGCAGACTTTCGCATTTTCAGAGCAGGACTCCTGGAGGCCCCCTGCACGGACCCAAAAAGATACGTTTGACATTTGAGGTGGCAAGACAATCAAGCAGCCCCAGTGTCTGTGCCTCTGTGCGAGCAGTGCCATGGGCAGATGAGGCTGAGCAACAGCTTTCCAGGCTAGCTTTTTCTGGCTGCCAGCTATCTGCAGACTTTCGCATTTACGGAGCAGGGCTGCGTAGGCCCCTGCATGGACACCCAAAGATACATTTGAAGATGGAGGGGGCAAGACAAGCAAGCAGCCCCAGTCTCTGTGCCTCTGTGCGAGCAGTGCCATGAACAGATGAAGCCGAGCAACGGCTTTCCATTCTAGCTATTTCTGGCTGCGAGCTATCTGCAGACGTTCGCATTTTCAGAGCAGGGCTACCGAAGACGCCCGGTACGGACCACCTAAGCTACGTTTGAAGTCTGAGGTGGCAAGACAAGCAAGCAGCCCCAGTCTCTGTGCCTCTGTGCGAGCAGTGCCAGGGGCAGATGAGGCTGAGCAACAGCTTTCCAAGCTAGCTCTTTCTGGCTGCGAGCTATCTGCAGACGTTCGCATTTTCAGAGCAGGGCTGACAGAGGCCCCCTGCACGGACCCAAAAAGATACGTTTGACATTTGAGGTGGCAAGACAAGCAAGCAGCCCCAGTCTCTGTGCCTCTGTGCGAGCAGTGCCATGGGCAGATGAGGCTGAGCAACAGCTTTCCAGGCTAGCTTTTTCTGCATGCCAGCTATCTGCAGACGTTCGCTTTTTCGGAGCAGGGCTGACGGAGAAATCCGGCACAGACCATCTAAGTTACGTTTGAAGTTTGAGGTTGCAAGACAAGCAAGCAGCCCCAGTCTCTGTGCCTCTGTGCGAGCAGTGCCATGAACATATGAAGCCGAGCAACAGCTTTCCAGGCTAGCTCTTTCTGGCTGCGAGCTATCTGCAGACGTTCACATTTTCAGAGCAGGGGTGCTAGAGGCCCCATGCACGGACCCCCAAAGATACGTTTGACATTTGAGGTGGCAAGACAAGCAAGCAGCCCCAGTCTCTGTGCCTCTGTGCTAGCAGTGCCATGAGCAGATGAAGCCGAGCAACAGCTTTCCAGGCTAGCTCTTTCTGGCTGAGATCCATCTGCAGACTTTCGCATTTTCAGAGCAGGACTCCTGGAGGCCCCCTGCACGGACACAAAAAGATACGTTTGACATTTGAGGTGGCAAGACAAGCAAGCAGCCCCAGTGTCTGTGCCTCTGTGCGAGCAGTGCCATGGGCAGATGAGGCTGAGCAACAGCTTTCCAGGCTAGCTTTTTCTATCTGCCAGCTATCTGCAGACGTTCGCTTTTTTGGAGCAGGGCTGACGGAGGAATCCGGCACAGACCATCTAAGTTACGTTTGAAGTTTGAGATTGCAAGACAAGCAAGCAGCCCCAGTCTCTGTGCCTCTGTGCGAGCAGTGCCATGAACAGATGAAGCCGAGCAACAGCTTTCCAGGCTAGCTCTTTCTGGCTGCGAGCTATCTGCAGACGTTCACATTTTCAGAGCAGAACTGCCGGAAACACCCGGTACGGACCACCCAAGCTACGTTTGAAGTTTGAGGTTGCAAGACAAGCAAGCAGCCCCAGTCTCTGTGCCTCTGTGCGAGCAGTGCCATGGGCAGATGAGGCTGAGCAACAGCTTTCCAGGCTAGCTCTTTCTGGCTGCGAGCTATCTGCAGACGTTCGCATTTACGGAGCAGGGCTGCGTAGGCCCCTGCATGGACACCCAAAGATACATTTGAAGATGGAGGTGGCAAGACAAGCAAGCAGCCCCAGTCTCTGTGCCTCTGTGCGAGCAGTGCCATGGGCAGATGAGGCTGAGCAACAGCTTTCCAGGCTAGCTCTTTCTGGCTGCAAGCTATCTGCAGACGTTCGCATTTTCGGAGCAGGGTTGCCGGAAGCTTACGGCACGGTCCACCTAAGGTACTTTTGAAGTTTTAGGTGGCAGTACAAGCAAGCAGCCGCAGTCTCTGTGCCTCTGTGCGAGCAGTGCCATGGGCAGATGAGGCTGAGCAACAGCTTTCCAGGCTAGCTTTTTCTGCCTGCCTGCTATCTGCAGACGTTCGCTTTTTCGGAGCAGGGCTGACTTAGAAATCCGGCACAGACCATCTAAGTTACGTTTGAAGTTTGATATTGCAAGACAAGCAAGCAGCCCCAGTCTCTGTGCCTCTGTGCGAGCAGTGCCATGGGCAGATGAGGGTGAGCAACAGCTTTCCAGGCTAGCTATTTCTGGCTGCGAGCTATCTGCAGACGTTCACATTTTCAGAGCAGGGCTACCGGAAACACCCAGTACGGACCACCTAAGATACATTTGAAGTTTGAGGTTGCAAGACAAGCAAGCAGCCCCAGTCTCTGTGCCTCTGTGCGAGCAGTGCCATGGGCAGATGAGGCTGAGCAACAGCTTTCCAGGCTAGCTGTTTCTGGCTGCGAGCTATCTGCAGACGTTCGCATTTACGGAGCAGGGCTGCGTAGGCCCCTGCATGGACACCCAAAGATACATTTGAAGATGGAGGGGGCAAGACAAGCAAGCAGCCTCAGTCTCTGTGCCTCTGTGCGAGCAGTGCCATGGGCAGATGAGGCTGAGCAACAGCTTTCCAGGCTACCTCTTTCTGGCTGCGAGCTATCTATAGACGTTCGCATTTTCAGAGCAGGGCTGCTGGAGGCCCCCTGCACGGACCCCCAAACATACGTTTGAAGTTTGAGGTGGCAAGACAAGCAAGCAGCCCCAGTCTCTGTGCCTCTGTGCGAGCAGTGCCATGGGCAGATGAGGCTGAGCAACAGCTTTCCAGGCTAGCTATTTCTGGCTGCGAGGTATCTGCAGACGTTCGCATTTACGGAGCAGTGCTGCGTAGGCCCCTGCATGGACACCAAAAGATACGTTCGAAGTATGAGGGGGAAGACAAGCAAGCAGCCCCAGTCTCTGTGCCTCTGTGCGAGCACTGCCATGGGCAGATGAGGCTGAGCAACAGCTTTCCAGGCTAGCTCTTTCTGGCTGTCAGTTATCTGCAGACATTCGCGTTTTGGGAGCAGTGCTGCAGGAGGCGCCAGGTACGGACCACCTAAGCTACGTTTGAAGTGTGAGGGGGCAAGACAAGCAAACATCCCCAGTCTCTGTGCCTCTGTGCGAGCAGTGCCATGGGCAGATGAGGCTGAGCAACAGCTTTCCAGGCTAGCACTTTCTGGCTGCGAGCTATCTGCAGACGTTCGCATTTTCAGAGCAGGGCTGACAGAGGCCCCCTGCACGGACCCAAAAAGATACGTTTGACTTTTGAGGTGGCAGGACAAGCAAGCAGCCCCAGTCTCTGTGCTTCTGTGCGAGCAGTGCCATGGGCAGATGAGGCTGAGCAACAGCTTTCCAGGCTAGCTCTTCTGGCTGCGAGCTATCTGCAGACGTTCGCATTTACGCAGCAGGGCTGCGTAGGCCCCTGCATGGACACCCAAAGATACATTTGAAGATGGAGGGGGCAAGACAAGCAAGCAGCCCCAGTCTCTGTGCCTCTGTGCGAGCAGTGCCATGGGCAGATGAGGCTGAGCAACAGCTTTCCATTCTAGCTATTTCTGGCTGCGAGCTATCTGCAGACATTCGCATTTTCAGAGCAGGGCTACCGAAGACGCCCGGTACGGACCACCTAAGCTACGTTTGAAGTCTGAGGTGGCAAGACAAGCAAGCAGCCACAGTCTCTGTGCCTCTGTGCGAGCAGTGCCAGGGGCAGATGAGGCTGAGCAACAGCTTTCCAGGCTACCTTTTTCTGCATGCCAGCTATCTGCAGACGTTCGCTTTTTCGGAGCAGGGCTGACGGAGAAATCCGGCACAGACCATCTAAGTTACGTTTGAAGTTTGAGGTTGCAAGACAAGCAAGCAGCCCCAGTCTCTGTGCCTCTGTGCGAGCAGTGCCATGAACATATGAAGCCGAGCAACAGCTTTCCAGGCTAGCTCTTTCTGGCTGCGAGCTATCTGCAGACGTTCGCGTTTTCAGAGCAGGGGTGCTAGAGGCCCCATGCACGGACCCCCAAAGATACGTTTGACATTTGAGGTGGCAAGACAAGCAAGCAGCCCCAGTCTCTGTGCCTCTGTGCTAGCAGTGCCATGAGCAGATGAAGCCGAGCAACAGCTTTCCAGGCTAGCTCTTTCTGGCTGAGATCCATCTGCAGACTTTCGCATTTTCAGAGCAGGACTCCTGGAGGCCCCCTGCACGGACACAAAAAGATACGTTTGACATTTGAGGTGGCAAGACAAGCAAGCAGCCCCAGTGTCTGTGCCTCTGTGCGAGCAGTGCCATGGGCAGATGAGGCTGAGCAACAGCTTTCCAGGCTAGCTTTTTCTATCTGCCAGCTATCTGCAGACGTTCGCTTTTTTGGAGCAGGGCTGACGGAGGAATCCGGCACAGACCATCTAAGTTACGTTTGAAGTTTGAGATTGCAAGACAAGCAAGCAGCCCCAGTCTCTGTGCCTCTGTGCGAGCAGTGCCATGAACAGATGAAGCCGAGCAACAGCTTTCCAGGCTAGCTCTTTCTGGCTGCGAGCTATCTGCAGACGTTCACATTTTCAGAGCAGAACTGCCGGAAACACCCGGTACGGACCACCCAAGCTACGTTTGAAGTTTGAGGGAGCAAGACAAGCAAGCAGCCCCAGTCTCTGTGCCTCTGTGCGAGCAGTGCCATGGGCAGATGAGGCTGAGCAACAGCTTTCCAGGCTAGCTCTTTCTGGCTGCGAGCTATCTGCAGACGTTCGCATTTACGGAGCAGGGCTGCGTAGGCCCCTGCATGGACACCCAAAGATACATTTGAAGATGGAGGTGGCAAGACAAGCAAGCAGCCCCAGTCTCTGTGCCTCTGTGCGAGCAGTGCCATGGGCAGATGAGGCTGAGCAACAGCTTTCCAGGCTAGCTCTTTCTGGCTGCAAGCTATCTGCAGACGTTCGCATTTTCGGAGCAGGGTTGCCGGAAGCTTACGGCACGGTCCACCTAAGGTACTTTTGAAGTTTTAGGTGGCAGTACAAGCAAGCAGCCGCAGTCTCTGTGCCTCTGTGCGAGCAGTGCCATGGGCAGATGAGGCTGAGCAACAGCTTTCCAGGCTAGCTTTTTCTGCCTGCCTGCTATCTGCAGACGTTCGCTTTTTCGGAGCAGGGCTGACTTAGAAATCCGGCACAGACCATCTAAGTTACGTTTGAAGTTTGATATTGCAAGACAAGCAAGCAGCCCCAGTCTCTGTGCCTCTGTGCGAGCAGTGCCATGGGCAGATGAGGGTGAGCAACAGCTTTCCAGGCTAGCTATTTCTGGCTGCGAGCTATCTGCAGACGTTCACATTTTCAGAGCAGGGCTACCGGAAACACCCAGTACGGACCACCTAAGATACATTTGAAGTTTGAGGTTGCAAGACAAGCAAGCAGCCCCAGTCTCTGTGCCTCTGTGCAAGCAGTGCCATGGGCAGATGAGGCTGAGCAACAGCTTTCCAGGCTAGCTGTTTCTGGCTGCGAGCTATCTGCAGACGTTCGCATTTACGGAGCAGGGCTGCGTAGGCCCCTGCATGGACACCCAAAGATACATTTGAAGATGGAGGGGGCAAGACAAGCAAGCAGCCTCAGTCTCTGTGCCTCTGTGCGAGCAGTGCCATGGGCAGATGAGGCTGAGCAACAGCTTTCCATTCTAGCTATTTCTGGCTGCGAGCTATCTGCAGACGTTCACATTTTCAGAGCAGGGCTACCGAAGACGCCCGGTACGGACCACCTAAGCTACGCTTGAAGTTTGAGGTTGCAAGACAAGCAAGCAGCCCCAGTCTCTGTGCCTCTGTGTGAGCAGTGCCATGGGCAGATGAGGCTGAGCAACAGCTTTCCAGGCTACCTCTTTCTGGCTGCGAGCTATCTATAGACGTTCGCATTTTCAGAGCAGGGCTGCTGGAGGCCCCCTGCACGGACCCCCAAACATACGTTTGAAGTTTGAGGTGGCAAGACAAGCAAGCAGCCCCAGTCTCTGTGCCTCTGTGCGAGCAGTGCCATGGGCAGATGAGGCTGAGCAACAGCTTTCCAGGCTAGCTATTTCTGGCTGCGAGGTATCTGCAGACGTTCGCATTTACGGAGCAGTGCTGCGTAGGCCCCTGCATGGACACCAAAAGATACGTTCGAAGTATGAGGGGGAAGACAAGCAAGCAGCCCCAGTCTCTGTGCCTCTGTGCGAGCACTGCCATGGGCAGATGAGGCTGAGCAACAGCTTTCCAGGCTAGCTCTTTCTGGCTGTCAGTTATCTGCAGACATTCGCGTTTTGGGAGCAGTGCTGCAGGAGGCGCCAGGTACGGACCACCTAAGCTACGTTTGAAGTGTGAGGGGGCAAGACAAGCAAACATCCCCAGTCTCTGTGCCTCTGTGCGAGCAGTGCCATGGGCAGATGAGGCTGAGCAACAGCTTTCCAGGCTAGCTCTTTCTGGCTGCGAGCTATCTGCAGACGTTCGCATTTTCAGAGCAGGGCTGACAGAGGCCCCCTGCACGGACCCAAAAAGATACGTTTGACTTTTGAGGTGGCAGGACAAGCAAGCAGCCCCAGTCTCTGTGCTTCTGTGCGAGCAGTGCCATGGGCAGATGAGGCTGAGCAACAGCTTTCCAGGCTAGCTCTTCTGGCTGCGAGCTATCTGCAGACGTTCGCATTTACGCAGCAGGGCTGCGTAGGCCCCTGCATGGACACCCAAAGATACATTTGAAGATGGAGGGGGCAAGACAAGCAAGCAGCCCCAGTCTCTGTGCCTCTGTGCGAGCAGTGCCATGGGCAGATGAGGCTGAGCAACAGCTTTCCATTCTAGCTATTTCTGGCTGCGAGCTATCTGCAGACATTCGCATTTTCAGAGCAGGGCTACCGAAGACGCCCGGTACGGACCACCTAAGCTACGTTTGAAGTCTGAGGTGGCAAGACAAGCAAGCAGCCACAGTCTCTGTGCCTCTGTGCGAGCAGTGCCAGGGGCAGATGAGGCTGAGCAACAGCTTTCCAGGCTACCTTTTTCTGCATGCCAGCTATCTGCAGACGTTCGCTTTTTCGGAGCAGGGCTGACGGAGAAATCCGGCACAGACCATCTAAGTTACGTTTGAAGTTTGAGGTTGCAAGACAAGCAAGCAGCCCCAGTCTCTGTGCCTCTGTGCGAGCAGTGCCATGGGCAGATGAGGGTGAGCAACAGCTTTCCAGGCTAGCTCTTTCTGCCTGCGAGCTATCTGCAGACGTTCGCGTTTTCAGAGCAGGGGTGCTAGAGGCCCCATGCACGAACCCCCAAAGATACGTTTGACATTTGAGGTGGCAAGACAAGTAAGCAGTCCCAATCTCTGTGCCTCTGTGCTAGCAGTGCCATGAGCAGATGAAGCCGAGCAACAGCTTTCCAGGCTAGCTCTTTCTGGCTGAGATCCATCTGCAGACTTTCGCATTTTCAGAGCAGGACTCCTGGAGGCCCCCTGCACGGACCCCCAAACATACGTTTGACATTTGAGGTGGCAAGACAAGCAAGCAGCCCCAGTCTCTGTGCCTCTGTGCGAGCAGTGCCATGGGCAGATGAGGCTGAGCAACAGCTTTCCAGGCTAGCTATTTCTGGCTGCGAGCTATCTGCAGACGTTCACATTTTCAGAGCAGGGCTACCGGAAACACCCGGTACGGACCACCTAAGATACATTTGAAGTTTGAGGTTGCAAGACAAGCAAGCAGCCCCAGTCTCTGTGCCTCTGTGCGAGCAGTGCCATGGGCAGATGAGGCTGAGCAACAGCTTTCCAGGCTAGCTATTTCTGGCTGCGAGCTATCTGCAGACGTTCGCATTTACGGAGCAGGGCTGCGTACGCCCCTGCATGGACACCAAAAGATACGTTCGAAGTATGAGGGGGAAGACAAGCAAGCAGCCCCAGTCTCTGTGCCTCTGTGCGAGCAGTGCCATGGGCAGATGAGGCTGAGCAACAGCTTTCCAGGCTAGCTCTTTCTGGCTGTCAGTTATCTGCAGACGTTCGCGTTTTGGGAGCAGTGCTGCAGGAGGCGCCAGGTACGGACCACCTAAGCTACGTTTGAAGAGTGAGGGGGCAAGACAAGCAAACATCCCCCGTCTCTGTGCCTCTGTGCGAGCAGTGCCATGGGCAGATGAGGCTGAGCAACAGCTTTCCAGGCTAGCTCTTTCTGGCTGCGAGCTATCTGCAGACGTTTGCATTTTCGGAGTAGGGCTTTCGAAGGCACCCTCCACGGAATCCCAATTTACGTTTGAATTTTGAGGTGGCAAGAGAAGCAAGCAGCCCCAGTCTCTGTGCCTCTGTGCGAGCAGTGCCATGGGCAGATGAGTCTGAGCAACAGCTTTCCAGGCTAGCTGTTTCTGGCTGCGAGCTATCTGCAGATGTTCGATTTTTAGAGCAGGGCTGCCAGAGTCGCCCGGCACGGACCTCCACATACAGTTTTGAAGTTTGAGGTGGCAAGACAAGCAAGCAGTCACCAGTCTCTGTGCCTCTGTGCAAGCAGTGCCATGGACAGATGAGGCTGAGCAACAGCTTTCCAGGCTAGCTCTTTCTGGCTGCCAGCTATCTGCAGACGTTTGCATTTTCAGAGCAGGGCTGGCAGAGGCGCCCGTCACGAACCATCTGAGGTACGTTTGAAGTTTGAGGTGGCAAGACAAGCAAGCAGCCCCAATCTCTGTGCCTCTGTGCGATCAGTGCCATGGGCAGAGGAGGCTGAGCAACAGCTTTCCAGGCTAGCTCTTTCTGGCTGCCAGCTATCTGCAGACGTTCGCATTTTCACAGCAGGACTGCCGGAGGCACCCTCCACAGAATCCCAAAATTACGTTTGAATTTTGAGGTGGCAAGACAAGCAAGCAGCCCCAGTCTCTGTGCCTCTGTGCGAGCAGTGCCATGGGCAGATGAGGCTGAGCAACAGCTTTCCAGGCTAGCTCTTTCTGCCTGCGAGCTATCTACAGACGTTCGCATTTTCAGAGCAGGGCTGACAGAGTGGCCCGGCACGGACCTCCACACACAGTTTTGAAGTTCGAGGTGTCAAGACAAGCAAGCAGTCACAGTCTCTGTGCCTCTGTGCGAGCAGTGCCATGGGCAGATGAGGCTGAGCAACAGATTTCCAGGCTAGCTCTTTCTGCCTGCGAGCTATCTGCAGACGTTCGCATTTTAGGAGCAGGACTGCTGAATGTGCCCGTCACGGACCCCTAAAGATACGTTTGAAGTTTGAGGGGTAAGACAAGCAAGCAGCCCCAGTCTCTGTGCCTCTGTGCGAGCAGTGCCATGGGCAGATGAGGCTGAGCAACAGCTTTCCAGGCTACTTCTTTCTGCCTGCGAGCTATGTGAAGACGTTCGCAATTTCAGAGCAGGTGTGCTAGAGGCCCCATGCATGGACCACCTAAGATAGGTTTGAAGTTTGAGGTGGCAAGACAAGCAAGCAGCCCCAGTCTCTGTGCCTCTGTGCGAGCAGTGCCATGGGCAGATGAGGCTGAGCAACAGCTTTCCAGGCTAGCTATTTATGGCTGCGAGCTATCTGCAGACGTTCGCATTTACGGAGCAGTGCTGCGTAGGCCCCTGCATGGACACCCAAAGATACGTTTGAAGTTTGAGGTTGCAAGACAAGCAAGCAGCCCCAGTCTCTGTGCCTCTGTGCGAGCAGTGCCATGGGCAGATGAGGCTGAGCAACAGCTTTCCAGGCTAGCTCTTTCTGGATGTCAGTTATCTGCAGACGTTCGCGTTTTGGGAGCAGTGCTGCAGGAGGCGCCAGGCACGGACCACCTAAGCTACGTTTGAAGTGTGAGGGGGCAAGACAAGCAAGCAGCCCCAGTCTCTGTGCCTCTGTGCGAGCAGTGCCATGGGCAGATGAGGCTGAGCAACAGCTTTCCAGGCTAGCTCTTTCTGGCTGCGAGCTATCTGCAGATGTTCGCATTTTCAGAGCAGGGCTGCCAGAGTCGCCCGGCACGGACCTCCACATACAGTTTTGAAGTTTGAGGTGGCAAGACAAGCAAGCAGCCCCAGTCTCTGTGCCTCTGTGCAAGCAGTGCCATGGACAGATGAGGCTGAGCAACAGCTTTCCAGGCTAGCTCTTTCTGGCTGCCAGCTATCTGCAGACGTTCGCATTTTCAGAGCAGGGCTGCGTAGGCCCCCGCATGGACACCCAAAGATACGTTTGGAGTTTGAGAGGGCAAAACAAGCAAGCAGCCCCAGTCTCTGTGCCTCTGTGCGAGCAGTGCCATGGGCAGATGAGGCTGAGCAACAGCTTTCCAGGCTAGCTCTTTCTGGCTGCGAGCTATCTGCAGACGTTCGCATTTTCAGAGCAGGACTGCCGGAGGCACCCTCCACAGAATCCCAAACTTACGTTTGAATTTTGAGGTGGCAAGACAAGCAAGCAGCCACAGTCTCTGTGCCTCTGTGCGAGCAGTGCCATGGGCAGATGAGGCTGAGCAACAGATTTCCAGGCTAGCTCTTTCTGCCTGCGAGCTATCTGCAGACGTTCGCATTTTAGGAGCAGGACTGCTGAATGTGCCCGGCACGGACCCCTAAAGATACGTTTGAAGTTTGAGGGGTAAGACAAGCAAGCAGCCCCAGTCTCTGTGCCTCTGTGCGAGCAGTGCCATGGGCAGATGAGGCTGAGCAACAGCTTTCCAGGCTAGCTCTTTCTGGATGAGATCCATCTGCAGACTTTCGCATTTTCAGAGCAGGGCTCCTGGAGGCCCCCTGCACGGAACCAAAAAGATACGTTTGACATTTGAGGTGGCAAGACAAGCAAGCAACCCCAGTGTCTGTGCCTCTGTGCAAGCAGTGCCATGGGCAGATGAAGCTGAGCAACAGCTTTCCAGGCTAGCTCTTTCTGGCTGCCAGCTATCTGCAGACGTTCGCGTTTTCAGAGCAGGGCTGCGTAGGCCCCCGCATGGACACCCAAAGATACCTTTGGAGTTTGAGTGGGCAAAACAAGCAAGCAGCCCCAGTCTCTGTGCCTCTGTGCGAGCAGTGCCATGGGCAGATGAGGCTGAGCAACAGCTTTCCAGGCTACTTCTTTCTGCCTGCGAGCTATGTGAAGACGTTCGCAATTTCAGAGCAGGTGTGCTAGAGGCCCCATGCATGGACCACCTAAGATACGTTTGAAGTTTGAGGTGGCAAGACAAGCAAGCAGCCCCAGTCTCTGTGCCTCTGTGCGAGCAGTGCCATGGGCAGATGAGGCTGAGCAACAGCTTTCCAGGCTAGCTCTTTCTGGCTGCGAGCTATCTGCAGACGTTCACATTTTCAGAGCAGGGTTACCGGAAAAACCCGGTACAGACCACCTAAGCTACGTTTGAAGTCTGAGGTGGCAAGACAAGCAAGCAGCCACAGTCTCTGTGCCTCTGTGCGAGCAGTGCCAGGGGCAGATGAGGCTGAGCAACAGCTTTCCAGGCTACCTTTTTCTGCATGCCAGCTATCTGCAGACGTTCGCTTTTTCGGAGCAGGGCTGACGGAGAAATCCGGCACAGACCATCTAAGTTACGTTTGAAGTTTGAGGTTGCAAGACAAGCAAGCAGCCCCAGTCTCTGTGCCTCTGTGCGAGCAGTGCCATGGGCAGATGAGGGTGAGCAACAGCTTTCCAGGCTAGCTCTTTCTGGCTGCGAGCTATCTGCAGACGTTCGCGTTTTCAGAGCAGGGGTGCTAGAGGCCCCATGCACGAACCCCCAAAGATACGTTTGACATTTGAGGTGGCAAGACAAGTAAGCAGTCCCAGTCTCTGTGCCTCTGTGCTAGCAGTGCCATGAGCAGATGAAGCCGAGCAACAGCTTTCCAGGCTAGCTCTTTCTGGCTGAGATCCATCTGCAGACTTTCGCATTTTCAGAGCAGGACTCCTGGAGGCCCCCTGCACGGACCCCCAAACATACGTTTGAAGTTTGAGGTGGCAAGACAAGCAAGCAACCCCAGTCTCTGTGCCTCTGTGCGAGCAGTGCCATGGGCAGATGAGGCTGAGCAACAGCATTCCAGGCTAGCTCTTTCTGTCTGCCAGCTATCTGCAGACGTTCGCATTTTCGGAGCAGGGCTGCCGGAAGCTTACGGCACGGTCCACCTAAGATTCTTTTGAAGTTTTAGGTGGCAGTACAAGCAAGCAGCCCCAGTCTCTGTGCCTCTGTGCGAGTAGTGCCATGGGCAGATGAGGCTGAGCAACAGCTTTCCAGGCTAGCTTTTTCTGCCTGCCTGCTATCTGCAGACGTTCGCTTTTTCGGAGCAGGGCTGACGGAGAAATCCGGCACAGACCATCTAAGTTACGTTTGAAGTTTGAGATTGCAAGACAAGAAAGAAGCCCCAGTCTCTGTGCCTCTGTGCGAGCAGTGCCATGGGCAGATGAGGCTGAGCAACAGCTTTCCAGGCTAGCTATTTCTGGCTGCGAGCTATCTGCAGACGTTCACATTTTCAGAGCAGGGCTACCGGAAACACCCGGTACGGACCACCTAAGATACATTTGAAGTTTGAGGTTGCAAGACAAGCAAGCAGCCCCAGTCTCTGTGCCTCTGTGCGAGCAGTGCCATGGGCAGATGAGGCTGAGCAACAGCTTTCCAGGCTAGCTATTTCTGGCTGCGAGCTATCTGCAGACGTTCGCATTTACGGAGCAGGGCTGCGTAGGCCCCTGCATGGACACCAAAAGATACGTTCGAAGTATGAGGGGGAAGACAAGCAAGCAGCCCCAGTCTCTGTGCCTCTGTGCGAGCAGTGCCATGGGCAGATGAGGCTGAGCAACAGCTTTCCAGGCTAGCTCTTTCTGGCTGTCAGTTATCTGCAGACGTTCGCGTTTTGGGAGCAGTGCTGCAGGAGGCGCCAGGTACGGACCACCTAAGCTACGTTTGAAGAGTGAGGGGGCAAGACAAGCAAACATCCCCCGTCTCTGTGCCTCTGTGCGAGCAGTGCCATGGGCAGATGAGGCTGAGCAACAGCTTTCCAGGCTAGCTTTTTCTGTCTGACCGCTATCTGCAGACGTTCGCTTTTTCGGAGCAGGGCTGACGGAGGAATCCGGCACAGACCATCTAAGTTACGTTTGAAGTTTGAGATTGCAAGACAAGCAAGCAGCCCCAGTCTCTGTGCCTCTGTGCGAGCAGTGCCATGGGCAGATGAGGCTGAGCAACAGCTTTCCATTCTAGCTTTTTCTGGCTGCAAGCTATCTGCAGACGTTCACATTTTCAGAGCAGGGCTACCGAAGACGCCCGGTACGGACCACCTAAGCTACGTTTGAAGTTTGAGGTTGCAAGACAAGCAAGCAGCCCCAGTCTCTGTGCCTCTGTGCGAGCAGTGCCATGAGCAGATGAGGCTGAGCAACAGCTTTCCAGGCTAGCTCTTTCTGGCTGCCAGCTATCTGCAGACGTTCGCATTTTCGGAGCAGGGCTGCCGGAAGCTTACGGCACGGTCCACCTAAGATACTTTTGAAGTTTTAGGTGGCAGTACAAGCAAGCAGCCCCAGTCTCTGTGCCTCTGTGCGAGCAGTGCCATGGGCAGATGAGGCTGAGCAACAGCTTTCCAGGCTAGCTCTTTCTGGCTGCCAGCTATCTGCAGACATTCGCATTTTCGGAGCAGAACTGCCGGAGGCACCCTCCACAGAATCCCAAACATACGTTTGAATTTTGAGGTGGCAAGACAAGCAAGCAGCCCCAGTCTCTGTGCCTCTGTGCGAGCAGTGCCATGGGCAGATGAGGCTGAGCAACAGCTTTCCAGGCTAGCTCTTTCTGGCTGCGAGCTATCTGCAGACGTTCGCATTTTAGGAGCAGGACTGCTGAATGTGCCCGGCACCGACCCCTAAAGATACGTTTGAAGTTTGAGGGGTAAGACAAGCAACCAGCACCAGTCTCTGTGCCTCTGTGCGAGCAGTGCCATGGGCAGATGAGGCTGAGCAACAGCTTTCCAGGCTAGCTCTTTCTGGCTGAGATCCATCTGCAGACATTCGCATTTTCAGAGCAGGGCTCCTGGAGGCCCCCTGTACGGAACCAAAAAGATACGTTTGACATTTGAGGTGGCAAGACAAGCAAGCAGCCCCAGTGTCTGTGCCTCTGTGCGAGCAGTGCCATGGGCAGATGAGGCTGAGCAACAGCTTTCCAGGCTAGCATTTTCTGTCTGCCTGCTATCTGCAGACGTTTGCTTTTTTGGAGCAGGGCTGACGGAGGAATCCGGCAGAGACCATCTAAGTTATGTTTGAAGTTTGAGATTGCAAGACAAGAAAGAAGCCCCAGTCTCTGTGCCTCTGTGCGAGCAGTGCCATTGGCAGATGAAGCCGAGCAACAGCTTTCCAGGCTAGCTATTTCTGGCTGCGAGCTATCTGCACACGTTCGCATTTTCGAAGCACGACTGCCGGAAGCTTCCGGCACGGTCCACCTAAGATACGTTTGAAGTTTGAGGGGGCAAGACAAGCAAGCAGCCCCAGTCTCTGTGCCTCTGTGTGAGCAGTGCCATGGGCAGATGAGGCTGAGCAACAGCTTTCCAGGCTACTTCTTTCTGCCTGCGAGCTATGTGAAGACGTTCGCAATTTCAGAGCAGGTGTGCTAGAGGCCCCATGCATGGACCACCTAAGATACGTTTGAAGTTTGAGGTGGCAAGACAAGCAAGCAGCCCCAGTCTCTGTGCCTCTGTGCGAGCAGTGCCATGGGCAGATGAGGCTGAGCAACAGCTTTCCAGGCTAGCTATTTCTGGCTGCGAGCTATCTGCAGACGTTCAGATTTTCAGAGCAGGGCTACCGGAAACACCCTGTACAGACCACCTAAGATACATTTTAAGTTTGAGGTTGCAAGACAAGCAAGCAGTCCCAGTCTCTGTGCCTCTGTGCGAGCAGTGCCATGGGCAGATGAGGCTGAGCAACAGCTTTCCAGGCTAGCTATTTCTGGCTGCGAGCTATCTGCACACGTTCGCATTTACGGAGCAGTGCTGCGTAGGCCCCTGCATGGACACCCAAAGATACGTTTGAAGTTTGAGGGGGCAAGACAAGCAAGCAGTCCCAGTCTCTGTGCCTCTGTGCGAGCAGTGCCATGGGCAGATGAGGCTGAGCAACAGCTTTCCAGGCTAGCTCTTTCTGGCTGTCATTTATCTGCAGACGTTCGCGTTTTGGGAGCAGTGCTGCAGGAGGCGCCAGGCACGGACCACCAAATGTACGTTTGAAGTGTGAGGGGGCAAGACAAGCAAGCATCCCCAGTCTCTGTGCCTCTGTGCGAGCAGTGCCATGGGCAGATGAGGCTGAGCAACAGCTTTCCAGGCTAGCTCTTTCTGGCTGCGAGCTATCTGCAGACGTTTGCATTTTCGGAGTAGGGCTTTCGAAGGCACCCTCCACGGAATCCCAATTTACGTTTGAATTTTGAGGTGGCAAGAGAAGCAAGCAGCCCCAGTCTCTGTGCCTCTGTGCGAGCAGTGCCATGGGCAGATGAGTCTGAGCAACAGCTTTCCAGGCTAGCTGTTTCTGGCTGCGAGCTATCTGCAGATGTTCGATTTTTAGAGCAGGGCTGCCAGAGTCGCCAGGCACGGACCTCCACATACAGTTTTGAAGTTTGAGGTGGCAAGACAAGCAAGCAGTCACCAGTCTCTGTGCCTCTGTGCAAGCAGTGCCATGGACAGATGAGGCTGAGCAACAGCTTTCCAGGCTAGCTCTTTCTGGCTGCCAGCTATCTGCAGACGTTTACATTTTCAGAGCAGGGCTGGCAGAGGCGCCCGTCACGAACCATCTGAGGTACGTTTGAAGTTTGAGGTGGCAAGACAAGCAAGCAGCCCCAATCTCTGTGCCTCTGTGCGAGCAGTGCCATGGGCAGAGGAGGCTGAGCAACAGCTTTCCAGGCTAGCTCTTTCTGGCTGCCAGCTATCTGCAGACGTTCGCATTTTCGGAGCAGGACTGCCGGAGGCACCCTCCACAGAATCCCAAACATACGTTTGAATTATGACGTGGCAATACAAGCAAGCAGCCCCAGTCTCTGTGCCTCTGTGCGAGCAGTGCCATGGGCAGATGAGGCTTAGCAACAGCTTTCCAGGCTAGCTCTTTCTGGCTGCGAGCTATCTGCAGACGTTCGCATTTTCGGAGTAGGGCTTCCGAAGCCACCCTCCACGGAATCCCAATTTACGTTTGAATTTTGAGTGGGCAAAACAAGCAAGCAGCCCCAGTCTCTGTGCCTCTGTGCGAGCAGTGCCATGGGCAGATGAGGCTGAGCAACAGATTTCCAGGCTAGCTCTTTCTGCCTGCGAGCTATCTGCAGACGTTCGCGTTTTGGGAGCAGGGCTGCAGGAGGCGCCAGGCACGGACCACCTAAGCTACGTTTGAAGTGTGAGGGGGCAAGACAAGCAAGCATCCCCAGTCTCTGTGCCTCTGTGCGAGCAGTGCCATGGGCAGATGAGGCTGAGCAACAGCTTTCCAGGCTAGCTCTTTCTGGCTGCGAGCTATCTGCAGACGTTCGCATTTTCGGAGTAGGGCTTCCGAAGGCACCCTCCACGGAATCCCAATTTACGTTTGAATTTTGAGGTGGCAAGACAAGCAAGCAGCCCCAGTCTCTGTGCCTCTGTGCGAGCAGTGCCATGGGCAGATGAGTCTGAGCAACAGCTTTCCAGGCTAGCTGTTTCTGGCTGCGAGCTATCTGCAGATGTTCGCATTTTCAGAGCAGGGCTGCCAGAGTCGCCCGGCACGGACCTCCACATACAGTTTTGAAGTTTGAGGTGGCAAGACAAGCAAGCAGTCACCAGTCTCTGTGCCTCTGTGCAAGCAGTGCCATGGACAGATGAGGCTGAGCAACAGCTTTCCAGGCTAGCTCTTTCTGGCTGCGAGCTATCTGCAGACGTTCGCATTTTCAGAACAGGGCTGCGTAGGCCCCCGCATGGACACCCAAAGATACGTTTGGAGTTTGAGGGGGCAAAACAAGCAAGCCGCCCCAGTCTCTGTGCCTCTGTGCGAGCAGTGCCATGGGCAGATGAGGCTGAGCAACAGCTTTCCAGGCTAGCTCTTTCTGGCTGCGAGCTATCTGCAGACGTTCGCATTTTCAGAGCAGGACTGCCGGAGGCACCCTCCACAGAATCCCAAACTTACGTTTGAATTTTGAGGTGGCAAGACAAGCAAGCAGCCACAGTCTCTGTGCCTCTGTGCGAGCAGTGCCATGGGCAGATGAGGCTGAGCAACAGCTTTCCAGGCTAGCTCTTTCTGGCTGAGATCCATCTGCAGACTTTCGCATTTTCAGAGCAGGGCTCCTGGAGGCCCCCTGCACGGAACCAAAAAGATACGTTTGACATTTGAGGTGGCAAGACAAGCAAGCAACCCCAGTGTCTGTGCCTCTGTGCGAGCAGTGCCATGGGCAGATGAGGCTGAGCAACAGCTTTCCAGGCTAGCTCTTTCTGGCTGCCAGCTATCTGCAGACGTTCGCGTTTTCAGAGCAGGGCTGCGTCGGCCCCCGCATGGACACCCAAAGATACGTTTGGAGTTTGAGGGGGCAAAACAAGCAAGCAGCCCCAGTCTCTGTGCCTCTGTGCGAGCAGTGCCATGGGCAGATGAGGCTGAGCAACAGCTTTTCAGGCTAGCTCTTTCTGGCTGTCAGTTATCTGCAGACGTTCGCGTTTTGGGAGCAGTGCTGCAGGAGGCGCCAGGCACGGACTACCTAAGCTACGTTTGAAGTGTGAGGGGGCAAGACAAGCAAGCATCCCCAGTCTCTGTGCCTCTGTGCGAGCAGTGCCATGGGCAGATGAGGCTGAGCAACAGCTTTCCAGGCTAGCTCTTTCTGGCTGCGAGCTATCTGCAGACGTTCGCATTTTCGGAGTAGGGCTTCCGAAGGCACCCTCCACGGAATCCCAATTTACGTTTGAATTTTGAGTGGGCAAGACAAGCAAGCAGCCCCAGTCTCTGTGCCTCTGTGCGAGCAGTGCCATGGGCAGATGAGGCTGAGCAACAGCTTTCCAGGCTAGCTCTTTCTGCCTGCGAGCTATCTACAGACGTTCGCATTTTCAGAGCAGGGCTGACAGAGTGGCCCGGCACGGACCTCCACACACAGTTTTGAAGTTCGAGGTGTCAAGACAAGCAAGCAGTCACAGTCTCTGTGCCTCTGTGCGAGCAGTGCCATGGGCAGATGAGGCTGAGCAACAGATTTCCAGGCTAGCTCTTTCTGCCTGCGAGCTATCTGCAGACGTTCGCATTTTAGGAGCAGGACTGCTGAATGTGCCCGTCACGGACCCCTAAAGATACGTTTGAAGTTTGAGGGGTAAGACAAGCAAGCAGCCCCAGTCTCTGTGCCTCTGTGCGAGCAGTGCCATGGGCAGATGAGGCTGAGCAACAGCTTTCCAGGCTAGCTCTTTCTGGCTGAGATCCATCTGCAGACTTTCGCATTTTCAGAGCAGGGCTCCTGGAGGCCCCCTGCACGGAACCAAAAAGATACGTTTGACATTTGAGGTGGCAAGACAAGCAAGCAACCCCAGTGTCTGTGCCTCTGTGCAAGCAGTGCCATGGGCAGATGAAGCTGAGCAACAGCTTTCCAGGCTAGCTCTTTCTGGCTGCCAGCTATCTGCAGACGTTCGCGTTTTCAGAGCAGGGCTGCGTAGGCCCCCGCATGGACACCCAAAGATACCTTTGGAGTTTGAGTGTGCAAAACAAGCAAGCAGCCCCAGTCTCTGTGCCTCTGTGCGAGCAGTGCCATGGGCAGATGAGGCTGAGCAACAGCTTTCCAGGCTACTTCTTTCTGCCTGCGAGCTATGTGAAGACGTTCGCAATTTCAGAGCAGGTGTGCTAGAGGCCCCATGCATGGACCACCTAAGATACGTTTGAAGTTTGAGGTGGCAAGACAAGCAAGCAGCCCCAGTCTCTGTGCCTCTGTGCGAGCAGTGCCATGGGCAGATGAGGCTGAGCAACAGCTTTCCAGGCTAGCTCTTTCTGGCTACGAGCTATCTGCAGACATTCGCATATTCAGAGCAGGGCTGCCGAAGGCCCCATGCACTGACCACCAAAGCTACATTTGAAGTTGGAGGGGGCAAGACAAGCAAGCAGCCCCAGTCTCTGTGCCTCTGTGGGAGCAGTGCCATGGGCAGATGAGGCTGAGCAACAGCTTTCCAGGCTAGCCCTGTCTGGCTGCGAGCTATCTGCAGATGTTCACCTTTTGGGAGCAGGGCTGCCGGAGGCTTCCTGCACGGACCACCTAAGCTACGTTTGAAGTTTGAGGTTGCAAGACAAGCAAGCAGCCCCAGTCTCTGTGCCTCTGTGCGAGCAGTGCCATGGGCAGATGAGGCTGAGCAACAGCTTTCCAGGCTAGCTCTTTCTGGCTACGATCTATCTGCTGACGTTCGCATTTTCGGAGAAGGGCTGCCGGAGAAGCCCGACACAGACCACCTAAGACACGTTTGAAGTTTGAGGGAGCAAGACAAGCAAGCAGCCCCAGTCTCTGTGCCTCTGTGCGAGCAGTGCCATGGGCAGATGAGGCTGAGCAACAGCTTGCCAGGCTAGCTCTTTCTGTCTGTGAGCTATCTGCTGACGTTCGCATTTTCGGAGAACGGATGCCGGAGAAGCCCGACACAGACCACCTAAGGTACGTTTGAAGTTTGAGGTGGCAAGGCAAGCAAGCAGCCCCAGTCTCTGTGCCTCTGTGCGAGCAGTGCCATGTGCAGATGAGGATGAGCAACAGCTTTCCAGGCTAGCTATTTCTGCCTGCGAGCGATCTGCAGACATTCGCATTTTCAGAGCATGGCTGCCGGAGGCCCCCGGCACGGACAACTTAAGCTATTTTTGAAGTGTCAGGAGGCAAGACAAGCAAGCAGCCCCAGTCTCTGTGCCTCTGTGCGAGCAGTGCCATGGGCAGATGAGGTAGAGCAATATCTTTCCAGGCTAGCTCTTTCTGGCTGCGAGCTATCTGCAGACATTCGCATTTTCAGAGCAGGGCTGCCAGAGGCTCTCTGCACGTACTGCCAAAGATATGTTTGAAGTTTGAGGTGGCAAGACAAGCAAGCAGCCCCAGTCTCTGTGCCTCTGTGTGAGCAGTGCCATGGGCAGATGAGGCTGAGCAACAGCTTTCCAGGCTAGCCCTTTCTGGCTGCGAACTATCTGCAGTTGTTCACATTTTGGGAGCAGGGCTGCCAAAGGCTTCCTGCACGGACCACCTAAGCTACGTTTGAAGTTTGAGGTTGCAAGACAAGCAAGCAGCCCCAGTCTCTGTGCCTCTGTGTGAGCAGTGCCATGGGCAGATGAGGCTGAGCAACAGCTTTCCAGGCTAGCTCTTTCTGCCTGTGAGCTATCTGCTGACGTTCGCATTTTCGGAGAAGGGATGCCGGAGAACACCGACACAGACCACCTAAGCTACGTTTGAAGTTTGAGGGGGCAAGGCAAGCAAGCAGCCCTAGTCTCTGTGCCTCTGTGCGAGCAGTGCCATGTGCAGATGAGGATGAGCAACAGCTTTCCAGGCTAGCTATTTCTGCCTGCGAGCGATCTGCAGACGTTCGCATTTTCAGAGCATGGCTGCCGGAGGCCCCCGACACGGACAACTTAAGCTATTTTTGAAGTGTCAGGAGGCAAGACAAGCAAGCAGCCCCAGTCTCTGTGCCTCTGTGCGAGCAGTGCCATGGGCAGATGAGGCTGAGCAACAGCTTTCCAGGCTAGCTCTTTCTGCCTGAGAGCTATCTGCAGACATTCGCATTTTAGGAGCAGGGCTGCCGAAGGCCCCATGCTCGGACCACCTAAACTACGTTTGAAGTTTGAGGGAGCAAGACAAGCAAGCAGCCCCAGTCTCTGTGCCTCTGTGCGAGCAGTGCCATGGGCAGATGAGGCTGAGCAACAGCTTTCCAGGCTAGCTCTTTCTGGCTACGAGCTATCTGCAGACGTTCGCATTTTCAGAGCAGGGCTGCCGAAGGCCCAATGCACTGACCACCAAAGCTACATTTGAAGTTGGAGGGGGCAAGACAAGCAAGCAGCCCCAGTCTCTGTGCCTCTGTGCGAGCAGTGCCATGGGCAGATGAGGCTGAGCAACAGCTTTCCAGACTAGCTCTTTCTGGCTACGATCTATCTGCTAACGTTCGCATTTTGGGTGCTGGGCTGCCGGAGAAGCCCGACACAGACCACCTAAGACACGTTTGAAGTTTGAGGGGGCAAGACAAGCAAGCAGCCTCAGTCTCTGTGCCTCTGTGCGAGCAGTGCCATGGGCAGATGAGGCTGAGCAACAGCTTGCCAGGCTAGCTCTTTCTGCCTGTGAGCTATCTGCTCACGTTCGCATTTTCGGAGAACTGATGCCGGAGAAGCCCGACACAGACCACCTAAGGTACGTTTGAAGTTTGAGGGGGCAAGGCAAGCAAGCAGCCCTAGTCTCTGTGCCTCTGTGCGAGCAGTGCCATGTGCAGATGAGGATGAGCAACAGCTTTCCAGGCTAGCTATTTCTGCCTGCGAGCGATCTGCAGACATTCACATTTTCAGAGCATGGCTGCCGGAGGCCCCCGGCACGGACAACTGAAGCAATTTTTGAAGTTTGAGGAGGCAAGACAAGCAAGCAGCCCCAGTCTCTGTGCCTCTGTGCGAGCAGTGCCATGGGCAGATGAGGTTGAGCAACATCTTTCCAGGCTAGCTCTTTCTGCCTGCGAGCTATCTGCAGACATTCGCATTTTCAGAGCAGGGCTGCCAGAGGCTCTCTGCACGTACTGCCAAAGATATGTTTGAAGTTTGAGGTGGCAAGACAAGCAAGCAGCCCCAGTCTCTGTGCCTCTGTGTGAGCAGTGCCATGGGCAGATGAGGCTGAGCAACAGCTTTCCAGGCTAGCTCTTTCTGCCTGAAAGCTATCTGCAGATGTTCACATTTTGGGAGCAGGGCTGCCGGAGGCTTCCTGCACGGACCACCTAAGCTACGTTTGAAGTTTGAGGTTGCAAGACAAGCAAGCAGCCCCAGTCTCTGTGCCTCTGTGCGAGCAGTGCCATGGGCAGATGAGGCTGAGCAACAGCTTTCCAGGCTAGCTCTTTCTGCCTGTGAGCTATCTGCTGACGTTCGCATTTTCGGAGAAGGGATGCCGGAGAAGCCCGACACAGACCACCTAAGCTACGTTTGAATTTTGAGAGGGCAAGACAAGCAAGCAGCCCCAGTCTCTGTGCCTCTGTGCGAGCAGTGCCATGGGCAGATGAGGCTGAGCAACAGCTTTCCAGGCTAGCTCTTTCTGCCTGTGAGCTATCTGCTGACGTTCGCATTTTCGGAGAACGGATGCCGGAGAAGCCCGACACAGACCACCCAAGCTACGTTTGAAGTTTGAGGGGGCAAGGCAAGCAAGCAGCCCTCGTCTCTGTGGCTCTGTGCGAGCAGTGCCATGTGCAGATGAGGATGAGCAACAGCTTTCCAGGCTAGCTATTTTTGCCTGCGAGCGATCTGCAGACGTTCGCATTTTCAGAGCATGGCTGCCGGAGGCCCCCGGCACGGACAACTTAAGCTATTTTTGAAGTGTCAGGAGGCAAGACAAGCAAGCAGCCCCAGTCTCTGTGCCTCTGTGCGAGCAGTGCCATGGGCAGATGAGGTTGAGCAACATCTTTCCAGGCTAGCTCTTTCTGCCTGCGAGCGATCTGCAGACATTCGCATTTTCAGAGCAGGGCTGCCAGAGGCTCTCTGCACGGACTGCCAAAGTTATGTTTGAAGTTTTAGGTGGCAAGACAAGCAAGCAGCCCCAGTCTCTGTGCCTCTGTGCGAGCAGTGCCATGGGCAGATGAGGCTGAGCAACAGCTTTCCAGGCTAGCCCTTTCTGGCTGCGAGCTATCTGCAGACGTTCGCATTTTCAGAGCAGGGCTGCCGAAGGCCCCATGCACTGACCACCAAAGATACATTTGAAGTTGGAGGGGGCAAGACAAGCAAGCAGCCCCAGTCTCTGTGCCTCTGTGCGAGCAGTGCCATGGGCAGATGAGGCTGAGCAACAGCATTCCAGGCTAGCTCTTTCTGGCTACGATCTATCTGCTGACGTTCGCATTTTCGGAGCAGGGCTGCCGGAGAAGCCCGACACAGACCACCTAAGACACGTTTGAAGTTTGAGGGGGCAAGACAAGCAAGCAGCCTCAGTCTCTGTGCCTCTGTGCGAGCAGTGCCATGGGCAGATGAGGCTGAGCAACAGCTTGCCAGGCTAGCTCTTTCTGCCTGTGAGCTATCTGCTCACGTTCGCATTTTCGGAGAACTGATGCCGGAGAAGCCCGACACAGACCACCTAAGGTACGTTTGAAGTTTGAGGGGGCAAGGCAAGCAAGCAGCCCTAGTCTCTGTGCCTCTGTGCGAGCAGTGCCATGTGCAGATGAGGATGAGCAACAGCTTTCCAGGCTAGCTATTTCTGCCTGCGAGCGATCTGCAGACATTCACATTTTCAGAGCATGGCTGCCGGAGGCCCCCGGCACGGACAACTGAAGCAATTTTTGAAGTTTGAGGAGGCAAGACAAGCAAGCAGCCCCAGTCTCTGTGCCTCTGTGCGAGCAGTGCCATGGGCAGATGAGGTTGAGCAACATCTTTCCAGGCTAGCTCTTTCTGCCTGCGAGCTATCTGCAGACATTCGCATTTTCAGAGCAGGGCTGCCAGAGGCTCTCTGCACGTACTGCCAAAGATATGTTTGAAGTTTGAGGTGGCAAGACAAGCAAGCAGCCCCAGTCTCTGTGCCTCTGTGTGAGCAGTGCCATGGGCAGATGAGGCTGAGCAACAGCTTTCCAGGCTAGCTCTTTCTGCCTGAAAGCTATCTGCAGATGTTCACATTTTGGGAGCAGGGCTGCCGGAGGCTTCCTGCACGGACCACCTAAGCTACGTTTGAAGTTTGAGGTTGCAAGACAAGCAAGCAGCCCCAGTCTCTGTGCCTCTGTGCGAGCAGTGCCATGGGCAGATGAGGCTGAGCAACAGCTTTCCAGGCTAGCTCTTTCTGCCTGTGAGCTATCTGCTGACGTTCGCATTTTCGGAGAAGGGATGCCGGAGAAGCCCGACACAGACCACCTAAGCTACGTTTGAATTTTGAGAGGGCAAGACAAGCAAGCAGCCCCAGTCTCTGTGCCTCTGTGCGAGCAGTGCCATGGGCAGATGAGGCTGAGCAACAGCTTTCCAGGCTAGCTCTTTCTGCCTGTGAGCTATCTGCTGACGTTCGCATTTTCGGAGAACGGATGCCGGAGAAGCCCGACACAGACCACCCAAGCTACGTTTGAAGTTTGAGGGGGCAAGGCAAGCAAGCAGCCCTCGTCTCTGTGGCTCTGTGCGAGCAGTGCCATGTGCAGATGAGGATGAGCAACAGCTTTCCAGGCTAGCTATTTTTGCCTGCGAGCGATCTGCAGACGTTCGCATTTTCAGAGCATGGCTGCCGGAGGCCCCCGGCACGGACAACTTAAGCTATTTTTGAAGTGTCAGGAGGCAAGACAAGCAAGCAGCCCCAGTCTCTGTGCCTCTGTGCGAGCAGTGCCATGGGCAGATGAGGTTGAGCAACATCTTTCCAGGCTAGCTCTTTCTGGCTGCGAGCTATCTGCAGACATTCGCATTTTCAGAGCAGGGCTGCCAGAGGCTCTCTGCACGGACTGCCAAAGTTATGTTTGAAGTTTTAGGTGGCAAGACAAGCAAGCAGCCCCAGTCTCTGTGCCTCTGTGCGAGCAGTGCCATGGGCAGATGAGGCCGAGCAACAGCTTTCCAGGCTAGCTCTTTCTGCCTGCGAGCGATCTGCAGACGTTCGTATTTTCAGAGCAGGGCTGCCAGAGGCTCTCTGCACGGACCATTTAACCTATTTTTGAAGTGTCAGGGGGAAGACAAGCAAGCAGCCCCAGTCTCTGTGCCTCTGTGCGAGCAGTGCCATGGGCAGATGAGGCTGATCAACAGCTTTCCAGGCTAGCTCTTTCTGCCTGCGAGCGATCTGCAGACGTTCACATTTTCGGAGGAGGGCTGCCGGAGAAGCCCGACACAGACCACCTAAGCTACGTTTGAAGTTGTAGGGGGCAAGACAAGCAAGCAGCCCCAGTCTCTGTGCCTCTGTGCGAGCAGTGCCATGGGCAGATGAGGCTGAGCAACAGCTTTCCAGGCTAGCTCTTTCTGCCTGAGAGCTATCTGCAGACATTCGCATTTTAGGAGCAGGGCTGCCGAAGGCCCCATGCACGGACCACCTAAGCTACGTTTGAAGTTTGAGGGAGCAAGACAAGCAAGCAGCCCCAGTCTCTGTGCCTCTGTGCGAGCAGTGCCATGGGCAGATGAGGCTGAGCAAGAGCTTTCCAGGCTAGCTCTTTCTGGCTAGGAGCTATCTGCAGACGTTCGCATTTTCAGAGCAGGGCTGCCGAAGGCCCCATGCACTGACCACCAAAGCTACATTTGAAGTTGGAGGGGGCAAGACAAGCAAGCAGCCCCAGTCTCTGTGCCTCTGTGCGAGCAGTGCCATGGGCAGATGAGGCTGAGCAACAGCTTTCCAGACTAGCTCTTTCTGGCTACGATCTATCTGCTGACATTCGCATTTTCGGAGAAGGGCTGCCGGAGAAGCCCGACACAGACCACCTAAGACACGTTTGAAGTTTGAGGGGGCAAGACAAGCAAGCAGCCCCAGTCTCTGTGCCTCTGTGTGAGCAGTGCCATGGGCAGATGAGGCTGAGCAACAGCTTTCCAGGCTAGCCCTTTCTGGCTGCGAGCTATCTGCAGATGTTCACATTTTGGGAGCAGGGCTGCCGGAGGCTTCCTGCACGGACCACCTAAGCTACGTTTGAAGTTTGAGGTTGCAAGACAAGCAAGCAGCCTCAGTCTCTGTGCCTCTGTGTGAGCAGTGCCATGGGCAGATGAGGCTGAGCAACAGCTTTCCAGGCTAGCCCTTTCTGGCTGCGAGCTATCTGCAGATGTTCACATTTTGGGAGCAGGGCTGCCGGAGGCTTCCTGCACGGACCACCTAAGCTACGTTTGAAGTTTGAGGTTGCAAGACAAGCAAGCAGCCCCAGTCTCTGTGCCTCTGTGCGAGCAGTGCCATGGGCAGATGAGGCTGAGCAACAGCTTTCCAGGCTAGCTCTTTCTGCCTGAGAGCTATCTGCAGACATTCGCATTTTAGGAGCAGGGCTGCCGAAGGCCCCATGCTCGGACCACCTAAGCTACGTTTGAAGTTTGAGGGAGCAAGACAAGCAAGCAGCCCCAGTCTCTGTGCCTCTGTGCGAGCAGTGCCATGGGCAGATGAGGCTGAGCAACAGCTTTCCAGGCTAGCTCTTTCTGGCTACGAGCTATCTGCAGACGTTCGCATTTTCAGAGCAGGGCTGCCGAAGGCCCCATGCACTGACCACCAAAGCTACATTTGAAGTTGGAGGGGGCAAGACAAGCAAGCAGCCCCAGTCTCTGTGCCTCTGTGCGAGCAGTGCCATGGGCAGATGAGGCTGAGCAACAGCTTTCCAGACTAGCTCTTTCTGGCTACGATCTATCTGCTGACGTTCGCATTTTGGGTGCTGGGCTGCCGGAGAAGCCCGACACAGACCACCTAAGACACGTTTGAAGTTTGAGGGGGCAAGACAAGCAAGCAGCCTCAGTCTCTGTGCCTCTGTGCGAGCAGTGCCATGGGCAGATGAGGCTGAGCAACAGCTTTCCAGGCTAGCTCTTTCTGCCTGTGAGCTATCTGCTGACGTTCGCATTTTCGGAGAACTGATGCCGGAGAAGCCCGACACAGACCACCTAAGGTACGTTTGAAGTTTGAGGGGGCAAGGCAAGCAAGCAGCCCTAGTCTCTGTGCCTCTGTGCGAGCAGTGCCATGGGCAGATGAGGTTGAGCAACATCTTTCCAGGCTAGCTCTTTCTGCCTGCGAGCTATCTGCAGACATTCGCATTTTCAGAGCAGGGCTGCCAGAGGCTCTCTGCACGTACTGCCAAAGATATGTTTGAAGTTTGAGGTGGTAAGACAAGCAAGCAGCCCCAGTCTCTGTGCCTCTGTGCGAGCAGTGCCATGGGCAGATGAGGCTGAGCAACAGCTTTCCAGGCTAGCCCTTTCTGGCTGCGAGCTATCTGCAGATGTTCACATTTTAGGAGCAGGGCTGCCGGAGGCTTCCTGCACGGACCACCTAAGCTACGTTTGAAGTTTGAGGTTGCAAGACAAGCAAGCAGCCCCAGTCTCTGTGCCTCTGTGTGAGCAGTGCCATGGGCAGATGAGGCTGAGCAACAGCTTTCCAGGCTAGCTCTTTCTGCCTGTGAGCTATCTGCTGACGTTCGCATTTTCGGAGAAGGGATGCCGGAGAAGCCCGACACAGACCACCTAAGCTACGTTTGAAGTTTGAGGGGGCAAGGCAAGCAAGCAGCCCCAGTCTCTGTGCCTCTGTGCGAGCAGTGCCATGTGCAGATGAGGATGAGCAACAGCTTTCCAGGCTAGCTATTTCTGCCTGCGAGCGATCTGCAGACTTTCGCATTTTCAGAGCATGGCTGCCGGAGGCCCCCGGCACGGACAACTTAAGCTATTTTTGAAGTGTCAGGAGGCAAGACAAGCAAGCAGCCCTAGTTTCTGTGCCTCTGTGCGAGCAGTGCCATGGGCAGATGAGGTTGAGCAACAGCTTTCCAGGCTAGCTCTTTCTGCCTGCGAGCTATCTGCAGACATTCGCATTTTGGGAGCAGGGCTGCCAGAGGCTCTCTGCACGGACTGCCAAAGTTATATTTGAAGTTTGAGGTGGCAAGACAAGCAAGCAGCCCCAGTCTCTGTGCCTCTGTGCGAGCAGTGCCATGGGCAGATGAGGCTGAACAACATCTTTCCAGGCTAGATCTTTCTGGCTGCGAGCTATCTGCTGACGTTCGCATTTTCGGAGAAGGGCTGCCGGAGAAGCCCGACACAGACCACCTAAGCTACGTTTGAAGTTTGAGGGGGCAAGACAAGCAAGCAGCCCCAGTCTCTGTGCCTCTGTGCGAGCAGTGCCATGGGCAGATGAGGCTGAGCAACAGCTTTCCAGGCTAGCTCTTTCTGCCTGCGAGCTATCTGCAGACATTCGCATTTTCAGAGCAGGGCTGCCGAAGGCTCCCTGCAAGAACCACCTAAGCTACGTTTCAAGTTTGAGGAAGCAAGACAAGCAAGCAGCCCCAGTCTCTGTGCCTCTGTGCGAGCAGTGCCATGAGCAGATGAGGTTGAGCAACATCTTTCCAGGCTAGCTCTTTCTGGCTGCGAGCTATCTGCAGACATTCGCATTTTCAGAGCGGGCCTGCCAGAGGCTCTCTGCACGGACCACCTAAGCTACGTTTCAAGTTTGAGGTGGCAAGGCAAGCAAGCAGCCCCAGTCTCTGTGCCTCTGTGCGAGCAGTGCCATGGGCAGATGAGGCTGAGCAACAGCTTTCCAGGCTAGCTCTTTCTGCCTGCGAGCGCTCTGCAGACGTTCGCATTTTCGGAGCAGGGCTGCCGAAGGCCCCATGCACGGACCACCTAAGCTACGTTTGAAGTTTGAGGGAGCAAGACAAGCAAGCAGCCCCAGTCTCTGTGCCTCTGTGCGAGCAGTGCCATGGGCAGATGAGGCTGAGCAACAGCTTTCCATGCTAGCTCTTTCTGGCTAGGGGCTATCTGCAGACGTTCGCATTTTCAGAGCAGGGCTGCCGAAGGCCCCATGCACTGACCACCAAAGCTACATTTGAAGTTGGAGGGGGCAAGACAAGCAAGCAGCCCCAGTCTCTGTGCCTCTGTGCGAGCAGTGCCATGGGCAGATGAGGCTGAGCAACAGCTTTCCAGGCTAGCTCTTTCTGGCTACGAGCTATCTGCTGACGTTCGCATTTTCGGAGAAGGGCTGCCGGAGAAGCCCGACACAGACCACCTATGACACGTTTGAAGTTTGAGGGGGCAAGACAAGCAAGCAGCCCCAGTCTCTGTGCCTCTGTGCGAGCAGTGCCATGGGCAGATGAGGCTGAGCAACAGCTTTCCAGGCTAGCTCTTTCTGCCTGCGAGCTATCTGCAGACATTTGCATTTTAGGAGCAGGGCTGCCGGAGGCTCCCTGCACGTACCACCTAAACTACGTTTGAAGTTTGAGGAAGCAAGATAAGCAAGCAGCCCCAGTCTCTGTGCCTCTGTGTGAGCAGTGCCATGGGCAGATGAGGCTGAGCAACAGCTTTCCAGGCTAGCCCTTTCTGGCTGCGAGCTATCTGCAGATGTTCACATTTTGGGAGCAGGGCTGCCGGAGGCTTCCTGCACGGACCACCTAAGCTACGTTTGAAGTTTGAGGTTGCAAGACAAGCAAGCAGCCCCAGTCTCTGTGCCTCTGTGTGAGCAGTGCCATGGGCAGATGAGGCTGAGCAACAGCTTTCCAGGCTAGCTCTTTCTGCCTGTGAGCTATCTGCTGACGTTCGCATTTTCGGAGAAGGGATGCCGGAGAAGACCGACACAGACCACCTAAGCTACGTTTGAAGTTTGAGGGGGCAAGGCAAGCAAGCAGCCCTAGTCTCTGTGCCTCTGTGCGAGCAGTGCCATGGGCAGATGAGGCTGAGCAACAGCTTGCCAGGATAGATCTTTGTGCCTGAGAGCTATCTGCAGACGTTCGCATTTTCGGAGCAGGGCTGCCGGAGGCCCCATGCACGGAACACCAAATCTACATTTGAAGTTTGAGATGGCAAGACAAGCAAGCAGCCTCATTCTCTGTGCCTCTGTGCGAGCAGTGTCATGGGCAGATGAGGCCGAGCAACAGCTTTCCAAGCTAGCTCTTTCTGCCTGCGAGCGATCTGCAGACGTTCGTATTTTCAGAGCAGGGCTGACAGAGGCTATCTGCACGGACCATTTAAGCTATTTTTGAAGTGTCAGGGGGAAGACAAGCAAGCAGCCCCAGTCTCTGTGCCTCTGTGCGAGCAGTGCCATGGGCAGATGAGGCTGAGCAACAGCTTTCCAGGCTAGCTCTTTCTGCCTGAGAGCTATCTGCAGACGTTCACATTTTCGGAGCAGGGCTGCCGGAGAAGCCCGACACAGACCACCTAAGCTACGTTTGAAGTTTGAGGTGGCAAGACAAGCAAGCAGCCCCGTTCTCTGTGCCTCTGTGCAAGCAGTGCCATGGGCAGATGAGGCTGAGCAACAGCTTTCCAGGCTAGCTCTTTCTGGCTACGAGCTATCTGCAGACGTTCGCATTTTCAGAGCAGGGCTGCCGAAGGCCCCATGCACTGACCACCAAAGCTACATTTGAAGTTGGAGGGGGCAAGACAAGCAAGCAGCCCCAGTCTCTGTGCCTCTGTGCGAGCAGTGCCATGGGCAGATGAGGCTGAGCAAGAGCTTGCCAGGCTAGCTTTTTCTGCCTGAGAGCTATCTGCAGACGTTCGCATTTTCGGAGCAGGGCTGCCGGAGGCTTCCTGCATGAACAACCTAAGCTACGTTTGAAGTTTGAGAGGGCAAGACAAGCAAGCAGCCCCAGTCTCTGTGCCTCTGTGCGAGCAGTGCCATGGGCAGATGAGGCTGAGCAACAGCTTTCCAGGCTAGCTCTTTCTGCCTGTGAGCTATCTGCTGACGTTCGCATTTTCGGAGAACGGATGCCGGAGAAGCCCGACACAGACCACCCAAGCTACGTTTGAAGTTTGAGGGGGCAAGGCAAGCAAGCAGCCCTAGTCTCTGTGCCTCTGTGCGAGCAGTGCCATGTGCAGATGAGGATGAGCAACAGCTTTCCAGGCTAGCTATTTTTGCCTGCGAGCGATCTGCAGACGTTCGCATTTTCAGAGCATGGCTGCCGGAGGCCCCCTGCACGGACAACTTAAGCTATTTTTGAAGTGTCAGGAGGCAAGACAAGCAAGCAGCCCCAGTCTCTGTGCCTCTGTGCGAGCAGTGCCATGGGCAGATGAGGCTGAGCAACAGCTTTCCAGGCTAGCTCTTTCTGCCTGAGAGCTATCTGCAGACATTCGCATTTTAGGAGCAGGGCTGCCGGAGAAGCCCGACACAGACCACCTAAGCTACGTTTGAAGTTTGAGGTGGCAAGACAAGCAAGCAGCCCCAGTCTCTGTGCCTCTGTGCGAGCAGTGCCATGGGCAGATGAGGCTGAGCAACAGCTTTCCAGGCTAGCTCTTTCTGCCTGCGAGCTATCTGCATACATTCGCATTTTAGGAGCAGGGCTGCCGAAGGCCCCATGCACGGACCACCTAAGCTACGTTTGAAGTTTGAGGGAGCAAGACAAGCAAGCAGCCCCAGTCTCTGTGCCTCTGTGCGAGCAGTGCCATGGGCAGATGAGGCTGAGCAACAGCTTTCCAGGCTAGCTCTTTCTGGCTACGAGCTATCTGCAGACGTTCGCATTTTCAGAGCAGGGCTGCTGAAGGCCCCATGCACTGACCACCAAAGCTACATTTGAAGTTGGAGGGGGCAAGACAAGCAAGCAGCCCCAGTCTCTGTGCCTCTGTGCGAGCAGTGCCATGGGCAGATGAGGCTGAGCAACAGCTTTCCAGACTAGCTCTTTCTGGCTACGATCTATCTGCTGACGTTCGCATTTTCGGAGAAGGGCTGCCGGAGAAGCCCGACACAGACCACCTAAGACACGTTTGAAGTTTGAGGGGGCAAGACAAGCAAGCAGCCTCAGTCTCTGTGCCTCTGTGCGAGCAGTGCCATGGGCAGATGAGGCTGAGCAACAGCTTGCCAGGCTAGCTCTTTCTGCCTGTGAGCTATCTGCTGACGTTCGCATTTTCAGAGCATGGCTGCCGGAGGCCCCCGGCACGGACAACTTAAGCTATTTTTGAAGTGTCAGGAGGCAAGACAAGCAAGCAGCCCCAGTCTCTGTGCCTCTGTGCGAGCAGTGCCATGGGCAGATGAGGTAGAGCAACATCTTTCCAGGCTAGCTCTTTCTGGCTGCGAGCTATCTGCAGACATTCGCATTTTCAGAGCAGGGCTGCCAGAGGCTCTCTGCACGTACTGCCAAAGATATGTTTGAAGTTTGAGATGGCAAGACAAGCAAGCAGCCCCAGTCTCTGTGCCTCTGTGTGAGCAGTGCCATGGGCAGATGAGGCTGAGCAACAGCTTTCCAGGCTAGCCCTTTCTGCCTGAGAGCTATCTGCAGACATTCGCATTTTAGGAGCAGGGCTGCCGAAGGCCCCATGCTCGGACCACCTAAGCTACGTTTGAAGTTTGAGGGAGCAAGACAAGCGAGCAGCCCCAGTCTCTGTGCCTCTGTGCGAGCAGTGCCATGGGCAGATGAGGCTGAGCAACAGCTTTCCAGGCTAGCTCTTTCTGGCTACGAGCTATCTGCAGACATTCGCATTTTCAGAGCAGGGCTGCCGAAGGCCCCATGCACTGACCACCAAAGCTACATTTGAAGTTGGAGGGGGCAAGACAAGCAAGCAGCCCCAGTCTCTGTGCCTCTGTGCGAGCAGTGCCATGGGCAGATGAGGCTGAGCAACAGCTTTCCAGGCTAGCTCTTTCTGCCTGTGAGCTATCTGCTGACGTTCGCATTTTCGGAGAACTGATGCCGGAGAAGCCCGACACAGACCACCTAAGGTACGTTTGAAGTTTGAGGGGGCAAGACAAGCAAGCAGCCTCAGTCTCTGTGCCTCTGTGCGAGCAGTGCCATGGGCAGATGAGGCTGAGCAACAGCTTTCCTGGCTAGCTCTTTCTGCCTGTGAGCTATCTGCTGACGTTCGCATTTTCGGAGAACTGATGCCGGAGAAGCCCGACACAGACCACCTAAGGTACGTTTGAAGTTTGAGGGGGCAAGGCAAGCAAGCAGCCCTAGTCTCTGTGCCTCTGTGCGAGCAGTGCCATGTGCAGATGAGGATGAGCAACAGCTTTCCAGGCTAGCTATTTCTGCCTGCGAGCGATCTGCAGACCTTCGCATTTTCAGAGCATGGCTGCCGGAGCCCCCGGCATGGACAACTTAAGCAATTTTTGAAGTTTGAGGAGGCAAGACAAGCAAGCAGCCCCAGTCTCTGTGCCTCTGTGCGAGCAGTGCCATGGGCAGATGAGGTTGAGCAACATCTTTCCAGGCTAGCTCTTTCTGCCTGCGAGCTATCTGCAGACATTCGCATTTTCAGAGCAGGGCTGCCAGAGGCTCTCTGCACGTACTGCCAAAGATATGTTTGAAGTTTGAGGTGGCAAGACAAGCAAGCAGCCCCAGTCTCTGTGCCTCTGTGGGAGCAGTGCCATGGGCAGATGAGGCTGAGCAACAGCTTTCCAGGCTAGCCCTTTCTGGCTGCGAGCTATCTGCAGATGTTCACCTTTTGGGAGCAGGGCTGCCGGAGGCTTCCTGCACGGACCACCTAAGCTACGTTTGAAGTTTGAGGTTGCAAGACAAGCAAGCAGCCCCAGTCTCTGTGCCTCTGTGCGAGCAGTGCCATGGGCAGATGAGGCTGAGCAACAGCTTTCCAGGCTAGCTCTTTCTGCCTGTGAGCTATCTGCTGACGTTCGCATTTTCGGAGAAGGGATGCCGGAGAAGCCCGACACAGACCACCTAAGCTACGTTTGAAGTTTGAGAGGGCAAGACAAGCAAGCAGCCCCAGTCTCTGTGCCTCTGTGCGAGCATTGCCATGGGCAGATGAGGCTGAGCAACAGCTTTCCAGGCTAGCTCTTTCTGGCTACGAGCTATCCGCAGACGTTCGCATTTTCAGAGCAGGGCTGCCGAAGGCCCCATGCACTGACCACCAAAGCTACATTTGAAGTTGGAGGGGGCAAGACAAGCAAGCAGCCCCAGTCTCTGTGCCTCTGTGCGAGCAGTGCCATGGGCAGATGAGGCTGAGCAACAGCTTTCCAGACTAGCTCTTTCTGGCTACGATCTATCTGCTGACGTTCGCATTTTCGGAGAAGGGCTGCCGGAGAAGCCCGACACAGACCACCTAAGACACGTTTGAAGTTTGAGGGGGCAAGACAAGCAAGCAGCCTCAGTCTCTGTGCCTCTGTGCGAGCAGTGCCATGGGCAGATGAGGCTGAGCAACAGCTTGCCAGGCTAGCTCTTTCTGCCTGTGAGCTATCTGCTGACGTTCGCATTTTCGGAGAACGGATGCCGGAGAAGCCCGACACAGACCACCTAAGGTACGTTTGAAGTTTGAGGTGGCAAGGCAAGCAAGCAGCCCTAGTCTCTGTGCCTCTGTGCGAGCAGTGCCATGTGCAGATGAGGATGAGCAACAGCTTTCCAGGCTAGCTATTTCTGCCTGCGAGCGATCTGCAGACATTCGCATTTTCAGAGCATGGCTGCCGGAGGCCCCCGGCACGGACAACTTAAGCTATTTTTGAAGTGTCAGGAGGCAAGACAAGCAAGCAGCCCCAGTCTCTGTGCCTCTGTGCGAGCAGTGCCATGGGCAGATGAGGTAGAGCAACAGCTTTCCAGGCTAGCTCTTTCTGGCTGCGAGCTATCTGCAGACATTCGCATTTTCAGAGCAGGGCTGCCAGAGGCTCTCTGCACGTACTGTCAAAGATATATTTGAAGTTTGAGGTGGCAAGACAAGCAAGCAGCCCCAGTCTCTGTGCCTCTGTGTGAGCAGTGCCATGGGCAGATGAGGCTGAGCAACAGCTTTCCAGACTAGCTCTTTCTGCCTGAGAGCTATCTGCAGACATTCGCATTTTAGGAGCAGGGCTGCCGAAGGCCCCATGCACGGACCACCTAAGCTACATTTGAAGTTGGAGGGGGCAAGACAAGCAAGCAGCCCCAGTCTCTGTGCCTCTGTGCGAGCAGTGCCATGGGCAGATGAGGCTGAGCAACAGCTTTCCAGGCTAGCTCTTTCTGCCTGTGAGCTATCTGCTGACGTTCGCATTTTCGGAGAACTGATGCCGGAGAAGCCCGACACAGACCACCTAAGGTACGTTTGAAGTTTGAGGGGGCAAGACAAGCAAGCAGCCTCAGTCTCTGTGCCTCTGTGCGAGCAGTGCCATGGGCAGATGAGGCTGAGCAACAGCTTTCCTGGCTAGCTCTTTCTGCCTGTGAGCTATCTGCTGACGTTCGCATTTTCGGAGAACTGATGCCGGAGAAGCCCGACACAGACCACCTAAGGTACGTTTGAAGTTTGAGGGGGCAAGGCAAGCAAGCAGCCCTAGTCTCTGTGCCTCTGTGCGAGCAGTGCCATGTGCAGATGAGGATGAGCAACAGCTTTCCAGGCTAGCTATTTCTGCCTGCGAGCGATCTGCAGACCTTCGCATTTTCAGAGCATGGCTGCCGGAGCCCCCGGCATGGACAACTTAAGCAATTTTTGAAGTTTGAGGAGGCAAGACAAGCAAGCAGCCCCAGTCTCTGTGCCTCTGTGCGAGCAGTGCCATGGGCAGATGAGGTTGAGCAACATCTTTCCAGGCTAGCTCTTTCTGGCTGCGAGCTATCTGCAGACATTCGCATTTTCAGAGCAGGGCTGCCAGAGGCTCTCTGCACGTACTGCCAAAGATATGTTTGAAGTTTGAGGTGGCAAGACAAGCAAGCAGCCCCAGTCTCTGTGCCTCTGTGGGAGCAGTGCCATGGGCAGATGAGGCTGAGCAACAGCTTTCCAGGCTAGCCCTTTCTGGCTGCGAGCTATCTGCAGATGTTCACCTTTTGGGAGCAGGGCTGCCGGAGGCTTCCTGCACGGACCACCTAAGCTACGTTTGAAGTTTGAGGTTGCAAGACAAGCAAGCAGCCCCAGTCTCTGTGCCTCTGTGCGAGCAGTGCCATGGGCAGATGAGGCTGAGCAACAGCTTTCCAGGCTAGCTCTTTCTGCCTGTGAGCTATCTGCTGACGTTCGCATTTTCGGAGAAGGGATGCCGGAGAAGCCCGACACAGACCACCTAAGCTACGTTTGAAGTTTGAGAGGGCAAGACAAGCAAGCAGCCCCAGTCTCTGTGCCTCTGTGCGAGCATTGCCATGGGCAGATGAGGCTGAGCAACAGCTTTCCAGGCTAGCTCTTTCTGGCTACGAGCTATCCGCAGACGTTCGCATTTTCAGAGCAGGGCTGCCGAAGGCCCCATGCACTGACCACCAAAGCTACATTTGAAGTTGGAGGGGGCAAGACAAGCAAGCAGCCCCAGTCTCTGTGCCTCTGTGCGAGCAGTGCCATGGGCAGATGAGGCTGAGCAACAGCTTTCCAGACTAGCTCTTTCTGGCTACGATCTATCTGCTGACGTTCGCATTTTCGGAGAAGGGCTGCCGGAGAAGCCCGACACAGACCACCTAAGACACGTTTGAAGTTTGAGGGGGCAAGACAAGCAAGCAGCCTCAGTCTCTGTACCTCTGTGCGAGCAGTGCCATGGGCAGATGAGGCTGAGCAACAGCTTGCCAGGCTAGCTCTTTCTGCCTGTGAGCTATCTGCTGACGTTCGCATTTTCGGAGAACGGATGCCGGAGAAGCCCGACACAGACCACCTAAGGTACGTTTGAAGTTTGAGGTGGCAAGGCAAGCAAGCAGCCCTAGTCTCTGTGCCTCTGTGCGAGCAGTGCCATGTGCAGATGAGGATGAGCAACAGCTTTCCAGGCTAGCTATTTCTGCCTGCGAGCGATCTGCAGACATTCGCATTTTCAGAGCATGGCTGCCGGAGGCCCCCGGCACGGACAACTTAAGCTATTTTTGAAGTGTCAGGAGGCAAGACAAGCAAGCAGCCCCAGTCTCTGTGCCTCTGTGCGAGCAGTGCCATGGGCAGATGAGGTAGAGCAACAGCTTTCCAGGCTAGCTCTTTCTGGCTGCGAGCTATCTGCAGACATTCGCATTTTCAGAGCAGGGCTGCCAGAGGCTCTCTGCACGTACTGTCAAAGATATATTTGAAGTTTGAGGTGGCAAGACAAGCAAGCAGCCCCAGTCTCTGTGCCTCTGTGTGAGCAGTGCCATGGGCAGATGAGGCTGAGCAACAGCTTTCCAGACTAGCTCTTTCTGCCTGAGAGCTATCTGCAGACATTCGCATTTTAGGAGCAGGGCTGCCGAAGGCCCCATGCACGGACCACCTAAGCTACGTTTGAAGTTTGAGGGAGCAAGACAAGCAAGCAGCCCCAGTCTCTGTGCCTCTGTGCGAGCAGTGCCATGGGCAGATGAGGCTGAGCAACAGCTTTCCAGGCTAGCTCTTTCTGGCTACGAGCTATCCGCAGACGTTCGCATTTTCAGAGCAGGGCTGCCGAAGGCCCCATGCACTGACCACCAAAGCTACATTTGAAGTTGGAGGGGGCAAGACAAGCAAGCAGCCCCAGTCTCTGTGCCTCTGTGCGAGCAGTGCCATGGGCAGATGAGGCTGAGCAACAGCTTTCCAGACTAGCTCTTTCTGGCTACGATCTATCTGCTGACGTTCGCATTTTCGGAGAAGGGCTGCCGGAGAAGCCCGACACAGACCACCTAAGGTACGTTTGAAGTTTGAGGGGGCAAGACAAGCAAGCAGCCTCAGTCTCTGTGCCTCTGTGCGAGCAGTGCCATGGGCAGATGAGGCTGAGCAACAGCTTGCCAGGCTAGCTCTTTCTGCCTGTGAGCTATCTGCTGACGTTCGCATTTTCGGAGAACGGATGCCGGAGAAGCCCGACACAGACCACCTAAGGTACGTTTGAAGTTTGAGGTGGCAAGGCAAGCAAGCAGCCCTAGTCTCTGTGCCTCTGTGCGAGCAGTGCCATGTGCAGATGAGGATGAGCAACAGCTTTCCAGGCTAGCTATTTCTGCCTGCGAGCGATCTGCAGACCTTCGCATTTTCAGAGCATGGCTGCCGGAGCCCCCGGCATGGACAACTTAAGCAATTTTTGAAGTTTGAGGAGGCAAGACAAGCAAGCAGCCCCAGTCTCTGTGCCTCTGTGCGAGCAGTGCCATGGGCAGATGAGGTTGAGCAACATCTTTCCAGGCTAGCTCTTTCTGCCTGCGAGCTATCTGCAGACATTCGCATTTTCAGAGCAGGGTTGCCAGAGGCTCTCTGCACGTACTGCCAAAGATATGTTTGAAGTTTGAGGTGGCAAGACAAGCAAGCAGCCCCAGTCTCTGTGCCTCTGTGGGAGCAGTGCCATGGGCAGATGAGGCTGAGCAACAGCTTTCCAGGCTAGCCCTTTCTGGCTGCGAGCTATCTGCAGATGTTCACCTTTTGGGAGCAGGGCTGCCGGAGGCTTCCTGCACGGACCACCTAAGCTACGTTTGAAGTTTGAGGTTGCAAGACAAGCAAGCAGCCCCAGTCTCTGTGCCTCTGTGCGAGCAGTGCCATGGGCAGATGAGGCTGAGCAACAGCTTTCCAGGCTAGCTCTTTCTGCCTGTGAGCTATCTGCTGACGTTCGCATTTTCGGAGAAGGGATGCCGGAGAAGCCCGACACAGACCACCTAAGCTACGTTTGAAGTTTGAGAGGGCAAGACAAGCAAGCAGCCCCAGTCTCTGTGCCTCTGTGCGAGCATTGCCATGGGCAGATGAGGCTGAGCAACAGCTTTCCAGGCTAGCTCTTTCTGGCTACGAGCTATCCGCAGACGTTCGCATTTTCAGAGCAGGGCTGCCGAAGGCCCCATGCACTGACCACCAAAGCTACATTTGAAGTTGGAGGGGGCAAGACAAGCAAGCAGCCCCAGTCTCTGTGCCTCTGTGCGAGCAGTGCCATGGGCAGATGAGGCTGAGCAACAGCTTTCCAGACTAGCTCTTTCTGGCTACGATCTATCTGCTGACGTTCGCATTTTCGGAGAAGGGCTGCCGGAGAAGCCCGACACAGACCACCTAAGACACGTTTGAAGTTTGAGGGGGCAAGACAAGCAAGCAGCCTCAGTCTCTGTGCCTCTGTGCGAGCAGTGCCATGGGCAGATGAGGCTGAGCAACAGCTTGCCAGGCTAGCTCTTTCTGCCTGTGAGCTATCTGCTGACGTTCGCATTTTCGGAGAACGGATGCCGGAGAAGCCCGACACAGACCACCTAAGGTACGTTTGAAGTTTGAGGTGGCAAGGCAAGCAAGCAGCCCTAGTCTCTGTGCCTCTGTGCGAGCAGTGCCATGTGCAGATGAGGATGAGCAACAGCTTTCCAGGCTAGCTATTTCTGCCTGCGAGCGATCTGCAGACATTCGCATTTTCAGAGCATGGCTGCCGGAGGCCCCCGGCACGGACAACTTAAGCTATTTTTGAAGTGTCAGGAGGCAAGACAAGCAAGCAGCCCCAGTCTCTGTGCCTCTGTGCGAGCAGTGCCATGGGCAGATGAGGTAGAGCAACAGCTTTCCAGGCTAGCTCTTTCTGGCTGCGAGCTATCTGCAGACATTCGCATTTTCAGAGCAGGGCTGCCAGAGGCTCTCTGCACGTACTGTCAAAGATATGTTTGAAGTTTGAGGTGGCAAGACAAGCAAGCAGCCCCAGTCTCTGTGCCTCTGTGTGAGCAGTGCCATGGGCAGATGAGGCTGAGCAACAGCTTTCCAGACTAGCTCTTTCTGCCTGAGAGCTATCTGCAGACATTCGCATTTTAGGAGCAGGGCTGCCGAAGGCCCCATGCACGGACCACCTAAGCTACGTTTGAAGTTTGAGGGAGCAAGACAAGCAAGCAGCCCCAGTCTCTGTGCCTCTGTGCGAGCAGTGCCATGGGCAGATGAGGCTGAGCAACAGCTTTCCAGGCTAGCTCTTTCTGGCTACGAGCTATCCGCAGACGTTCGCATTTTCAGAGCAGGGCTGCCGAAGGCCCCATGCACTGACCACCAAAGCTACATTTGAAGTTGGAGGGGGCAAGACAAGCAAGCAGCCCCAGTCTCTGTGCCTCTGTGCGAGCAGTGCCATGGGCAGATGAGGCTGAGCAACAGCTTTCCAGACTAGCTCTTTCTGGCTACGATCTATCTGCTGACGTTCGCATTTTCGGAGAAGGGCTGCCGGAGAAGCCCGACACAGACCACTTAAGACACGTTTGAAATTTGAGGGGGCAAGACAAGCAAGCAGCCTCAGTCTCTGTGCCTCTGTGCGAGCAGTGCCATGGGCAGATGAGGCTGAGCAACAGCTTGCCAGGCTAGCTCTTTCTGCCTGTGAGCTATCTGCTGACGTTCGCATTTTCGGAGAACGGATGCCGGAGAAGCCCGACACAGACCACCTAAGGTACGTTTGAAGTTTGAGGTGGCAAGGCAAGCAAGCAGCCCTAGTCTCTGTGCCTCTGTGCGAGCAGTGCCATGTGCAGATGAGGATGAGCAACAGCTTTCCAGGCTAGCTATTTCTGCCTGCGAGCGATCTGGAGACATTCGCATTTTCAGAGCATGGCTGCCGGAGGCCCCCGGCACGGACAACCTAAGCTATTTTTGAAGTGTCAGGAGGCAAGACAAGCAAGCAGCCCCAGTCTCTGTGCCTCTGTGCGAGCAGTGCCATGGGCAGATGAGGTAGAGCAACATCTTTCCAGGCTAGCTCTTTCTGGCTGCGAGCTATCTGCAGACATTCGCATTTTCAGAGCAGGGCTGCCAGAGGCTCTCTGCACGTACTGCCAAAGATATGTTTGAAGTTTGAGGTGGCAAGACAAGCAAGCAGCCCCAGTCTCTGTGCCTCTGTGTGAGCAGTGCCATGGGCAGATGAGGCTGAGCAACAGCTTTCCAGGCTAGCCCTTTCTGCCTGAGAGCTATCTGCAGACATTCGCATTTTAGGAGCAGGGCTGCCGAAGGCCCCATGCTCGGACCACCTAAGCTACGTTTGAAGTTTGAGGGAGCAAGACAAGCAAGCAGCCCCAGTCTCTGTGCCTCTGTGCGAGCAGTGCCATGGGCAGATGAGGCTGAGCAACAGCTTTCCAGGCTAGCTCTTTCTGGCTACGAGCTATCCGCAGACATTCGCATTTTCCGAGCAGGGCTGCCGAAGGCCCCATGCACTGACCACCAAAGTTACATTTGAAGTTGGAGGGGGCAAGACAAGCAAGCAGCCCCAGTCTCTGTGCCTCTGTGCGAGCAGTGCCATGGGCAGATGAGGCTGAGCAACAGCTTTCCAGGCTAGCTCTTTCTGCCTGTGAGCTATCTGCTGACGTTCGCATTTTCGGAGAACTGATGCCGGAGAAGCCCGACACAGACCACCTAAGGTACGTTTGAAGTTTGAGGTGGCAAGACAAGCAAGCAGCCTCAGTCTCTGTGCCTCTGTGCGAGCAGTGCCATGGGCAGATGAGGCTGAGCAACAGCTTTCCAGGCTAGCTCTTTCTGCCTGTGAGCTATCTGCTGACGTTCGCATTTTCGGAGAACTGATGCCGTAGAAGCCCGACACAGACCACCTAAGGTACGTTTGAAATTTGAGGGGGCAAGGCAAGCAAGCAGCCCTAGTCTCTGTGCCTCTGTGCGAGCAGTGCCATGTGCAGATGAGGATGAGCAACAGCTTTCCAGGCTAGCTATTTCTGCCTGCGAGCGATCTGCAGACCTTCGCATTTTCAGAGCATGGCTGCCGGAGCCCCCGGCATGGACAACTTAAGCAATTTTTGAAGTTTGAGGAGGCAAGACAAGCAAGCAGCCCCAGTCTCTGTGCCTCTGTGCGAGCAGTGCCATGGGCAGATGAGGTTGAGCAACATCTTTCCAGGCTAGCTCTTTCTGCCTGCGAGCTATCTGCAGACATTCGCATTTTCAGAGCAGGGCTGCCAGAGGCTCTCTGCACGGACTGCCAAAGTTATGTTTGAAGTTTGAGGTGGCAAGACAAGCAAGCAGCCCCAGTCTCTGTGCCTCTGTGGGAGCAGTGCCATGGGCAGATGAGGCTGAGCAACAGCTTTCCAGGCTAGCCCTTTCTGGCTGCGAGCTATCTGCAGATGTTCACCTTTTGGGAGCAGGGCTGCCGTAGGCTTCCTGCACGGACCACCTAAGCTACGTTTGAAGTTTGAGGTTGCAAGACAAGCAAGCAGCCCCAGTCTCTGTGCCTCTGTGCGAGCAGTGCCATGGGCAGATGAGGCTGAGCAACAGCTTTCCAGGCTAGCTCTTTCTGCCTGTGAGCTATCTGCTGACGTTCGCATTTTCGGAGAAGGGATGCCGGAGAAGCCCGACACAGACCACCTAAGCTACGTTTGAAGTTTGAGAGGGCAAGACAAGCAAGCAGCCCCAGTCTCTGTGCCTCTGTGCGAGCAGTGCCATGGGCAGATGAGGCTGAGCAACAGCTTTCCAGGCTAGCCCTTTCTGCCTGAGAGCTATCTGCAGACATTCGCATTTTAGGAGCAGGGCTGCCGAAGGCCCCATGCTCGGACCACCTAAGCTACGTTTGAAGTTTGAGGGAGCAAGACAAGCAAGCAGCCCCAGTCTCTGTGCCTCTGTGCGAGCAGTGCCATGGGCAGATGAGGCTGAGCAACAGCTTTCCAGGCTAGCTCTTTCTGGCTACGAGCTATCTGCAGACATTCGCATTTTCAGAGCAGGGCTGCCGAAGGCCCCATGCACTGACCACCAAAGCTACATTTGAAGTTGGAGGGGGCAAGACAAGCAAGCAGCCCCAGTCTCTGTGCCTCTGTGCGAGCAGTGCCATGGGCAGATGAGGCTGAGCAACAGCTTTCCAGGCTAGCTCTTTCTGCCTGTGAGCTATCTGCTGACGTTCGCATTTTCGGAGAACTGATGCCGGAGAAGCCCGACACAGACCACCTAAGACACGTTTGAAGTTTGAGGGGGCAAGACAAGCAAGCAGCCTCAGTCTCTGTGCCTCTGTGCGAGCAGTGCCATGGGCAGATGAGGCTGAGCAACAGCTTTCCTGGCTAGCTCTTTCTGCCTGTGAGCTATCTGCTGACGTTCGCATTTTCGGAGAACTGATGCCGGAGAAGCCCGACACAGACCACCTAAGGTACGTTTGAAGTTTGAGGGGGCAAGGCAAGCAAGCAGCCCTAGTCTCTGTGCCTCTGTGCGAGCAGTGCCATGTGCAGATGAGGATGAGCAACAGCTTTCCAGGCTAGCTATTTCTGCCTGCGAGCGATCTGCAGACCTTCGCATTTTCAGAGCATGGCTGCCGGAGCCCCCGGCATGGACAACTTAAGCAATTTTTGAAGTTTGAGGAGGCAAGACAAGCAAGCAGCCCCAGTCTCTGTGCCTCTGTGCGAGCAGTGCCATGGGCAGATGAGGTTGAGCAACATCTTTCCAGGCTAGCTCTTTCTGCCTGCGAGCTATCTGCAGACATTCGCATTTTCAGAGCAGGGCTGCCAGAGGCTCTCTGCACGTACTGCCAAAGATATGTTTGAAGTTTGAGGTGGCAAGACAAGCAAGCAGCCCCAGTCTCTGTGCCTCTGTGGGAGCAGTGCCATGGGCAGATGAGGCTGAGCAACAGCTTTCCAGGCTAGCCCTTTCTGGCTGCGAGCTATCTGCAGATGTTCACCTTTTGGGAGCAGGGCTGCCGGAGGCTTCCTGCACGGACCACCTAAGCTACGTTTGAAGTTTGAGGGAGCAAGACAAGCAAGCAGCCGCAGTCTCTGTGCCTCTGTGCGAGCAGTGCCATGGGCAGATGAGGCTGAGCAACAGCTTTCCAGGCTAGCTCTTTCTGCCTGTGATCTATCTGCTGACGTTCGCATTTTCGGAGAAGGGATGCCGGAGAAGCCCGACACAGACCACCTAAGCTACGTTTGAAGTTTGAGAGGGCAAGACAAGCAAGCAGCCCCAGTCTCTGTGCCTCTGTGCGAGCATTGCCATGGGCAGATGAGGCTGAGCAACAGCTTTCCAGGCTAGCTCTTTCTGGCTACGAGCTATCCGCAGACGTTCGCATTTTCAGAGCAGGGCTGCCGAAGGCCCCATGCACTGACCACCAAAGCTACATTTGAAGTTGGAGGGGGCAAGACAAGCAAGCAGCCCCAGTCTCTGTGCCTCTGTGCGAGCAGTGCCATGGGCAGATGAGGCTGAGCAACAGCTTTCCAGACTAGCTTTTTCTGGCTACGATCTATCTGCTGACGTTCGCATTTTCGGAGAAGGGCTGCCGGAGGAGCCCGACACAGACCACCTAAGACACGTTTGAAGTTTGAGGGAGCAAGACAAGCAAGCAGCCCCAGTCTCTGTGCCTCTGTGCGAGCAGTGCCATGGGCAGATGAGGCTGAGCAACAGCTTGCCAGGCTAGCTCTTTCTGCCTGTGAGCTATCTGCTGACGTTCGCATTTTCGGAGAACGGATGCCGGAGAAGCCCGACACAGACCACCTAAGGTACGTTTGAAGTTTGAGGTTGCAAGGCAAGCAAGCAGCCCTAGTCTCTGTGCCTCTGTGCGAGCAGTGCGATGTACAGATGAGGATGAGCAACAGCTTTCCAGGCTAGCTATTTCTGCCTGCGAGCGATCTGCAGACATTCGCATTTTCAGAGCATGGCTGCCGGAGGCCCCCGGCACGGACAACTTAAGATATTTTTGAAGTGTCAGGAGGCAAGACAAGCAAGCAGCCCCAGTCTCTGTGCCTCTGTGCGAGCAGTGCCATGGGCAGATGAGGTAGAGCAACATCTTTCCAGGCTAGCTCTTTCTGGCTGCGAGCTATCTGCAGACATTCGCATTTTCAGAGCAGGGCTGCCAGAGGCTCTCTGCACGTACTGCCAAAGATATGTTTGAAGTTTGAGGTGGCAAGACAAGCAAGCAGCCCCAGTCTCTGTGCCTCTGTGTGAGCAGTGCCATGGGCAGATGAGGCTGAGCAACAGCTTTCCAGGGTAGCCCTTTCTGGCTGCGAACTATCTGCAGATGTTCACATTTTGGGAGCAGGGCTGCCGGAGGCTTCCTGCACGGACCACCTAAGCTACGTTTGAAGTTTGAGGTTGCAAGACAAGCAAGCAGCCCCAGTCTCTGTGCCTCTGTGTGAGCAGTGCCATGGGCAGATGAGGCTGAGCAACAGCTTTCCAGGCTAGCTCTTTCTGGCTACGAGCTATCCGCAGACGTTCGCATTTTCAGAGCAGGGCTGCCGAAGGCCCCATGCACTGACCACCAAAGCTACATTTGAAGTTGGAGGGGGCAAGACAAGCAAGCAGCCCCAGTCTCTGTGCCTCTGTGCGAGCAGTGCCATGGGCAGATGAGGCTGAGCAACAGCTTTCCAGACTAGCTCTTTCTGGCTACGATCTATCTGCTGACGTTCGCATTTTCGGAGAAGGGCTGCCGGAGAAGCCCGACACAGACCACCTAAGACACGTTTGAAGTTTGAGGGGGCAAGACAAGCAAGCAGCCTCAGTCTCTGTGCCTCTGTGCGAGCAGTGCCATGGGCAGATGAGGCTGAGCAACAGCTTTCCAGGCTAGCTCTTTCTGCCTGTGAGCTATCTGCTGACGTTCGCATTTTCGGAGAACTGATGCCGGAGAAGCCCGACACAGACCACCTAAGGTACGTTTGAAGTTTGAGGGGGCAAGACAAGCAAGCAGCCTCAGTCTCTGTGCCTCTGTGCGAGCAGTGCCATGGGCAGATGAGGCTGAGCAACAGCTTTCCTGGTTAGCTCTTTCTGCCTGTGAGCTATCTGCTGACGTTCGCATTTTCGGAGAACTGATGCCGGAGAAGCCCGACACAGACCACCTAAGACACGTTTGAAGTTTGAGGGGGCAAGACAAGCAAGCAGCCTCAGTCTCTGTGCCTCTGTGCGAGCAGTGCCATGGGCAGATGAGGCTGAGCAACAGCTTTCCTGGTTAGCTCTTTCTGCCTGTGAGCTATCTGCTGACGTTCGCATTTTCGGAGAACTGATGCCGGAGAAGCCCGACACAGACCACCTAAGGTACGTTTGAAGTTTGAGGGGGCAAGGCAAGCAAGCAGCCCTAGTCTCTGTGCCTCTGTGCGAGCAGTGCCATGTGCAGATGAGGATGAGCAACAGCTTTCCAGGCTAGCTATTTCTGCCTGCGAGCGATCTGCAGACCTTCGCATTTTCAGAGCATGGCTGCCGGAGCCCCCGGCATGGACAACTTAAGCAATTTTTGAAGTTTGAGGAGGCAAGACAAGCAAGCAGCCCCAGTCTCTGTGCCTCTGTGCGAGCAGTGCCATGGGCAGATGAGGTTGAGCAACATCTTTCCAGGCTAGCTCTTTCTGCCTGCGAGCTATCTGCAGACATTCGCATTTTCAGAGCAGGGCTGCCAGAGGCTCTCTGCACGTACTGCCAAAGATATGTTTGAAGTTTGAGGTGGCAAGACAAGCAAGCAGCCCCAGTCTCTGTGCCTCTGTGGGAGCAGTGCCATGGGCAGATGAGGCTGAGCAACAGCTTTCCAGGCTAGCCCTTTCTGGCTGCGAGCTATCTGCAGATGTTCACCTTTTGAGAGCAGGGCTGACGGAGGCTTCCTGCACGGACCACCTAAGCTACGTTTGAAGTTTGAGGTTGCAAGACAAGCAAGCAGCCCCAGTCTCTGTGCCTCTGTGCGAGCAGTGCCATGGGCAGATGAGGCTGAGCAACAGCTTTCCAGGCTAGCTCTTTCTGCCTGTGAGCTATCTGCTGACGTTCGCATTTTCGGAGAAGGGATGCCGGAGAAGCCCGACACAGACCACCTAAGCTACGTTTGAAGTTTGAGAGGGCAAGACAAGCAAGCAGCCCCAGTCTCTGTGCCTCTGTGCGAGCAGTGCCATGGGCAGATGAGGCTGAGCAACAGCTTGCCAGGCTAGCTCTTTCTGGCTACGAGCTATCCGCAGACGTTCGCATTTTCAGAGCAGGGCTGCCGAAGGCCCCATGCACTGACCACCAAAGCTACATTTGAAGTTGGAGGGGGCATGACAAGCAAGCAGCCCCAGTCTCTGTGCCTCTGTGCAAGCAGTGCCATGGGCAGATGAGGCTGAGCAACAGCTTTCCAGACTAGCTCTTTCTGGCTACGATCTATCTGCTGACGTTCGCATTTTCGGAGAAGGGCTGCCGGAGAAGCCCGACACAGACCACCTAAGACACGTTTGAAGTTTGAGGGAGCAAGACAAGCAAGCAGCCCCAGTCTCTGTGCCTCTGTGCGAGCAGTGCCATGGGCAGATGAGGCTGAGCAACAGCTTGCCAGGCTAGCTCTTTCTGCCTGTGAGCTATCTGCTGACGTTCGCATTTTCGGAGAACGGATGCTGGAGAAGCCCGACACAGACCACCTAAGGTACGTTTGAAGTTTGAGGTGGCAAGGCAAGCAAGCAGCCCTAGTCTCTGTGCCTCTGTGCGAGCAGTGCCATGTGCAGATGAGGATGAGCAACAGCTTTCCAGGCTAGCTATTTCTGCCTGCGAGCGATCTGCAGACATTCGCATTTTCAGAGCATGGCTGCCGGAGGCCCCCGGCACGGACAACTTAAGCTATTTTTGAAGTGTCAGGAGGCAAGACAAGCAAGCAGCCCCAGTCTCTGTGCCTCTGTGCGAGCAGTGCCATGGGCAGATGAGGTAGAGCAACAGCTTTCCAGGCTAGCTCTTTCTGGCTGCGAGCTATCTGCAGACATTCGCATTTTCAGAGCAGGGCTGCCAGAGGCTCTCTGCACGTACTGCCAAAGATATGTTTGAAGTTTGAGGTGGCAAGACAAGCAAGCAGCCCCAGTCTCTGTGCCTCTGTGTGAGCAGTGCCATGGGCAGATGAGGCTGAGCAACAGCTTTCCAGGGTAGCACTTTCTGGCTGCGAACTATCTGCAGATGTTCACATTTTGGGAGCAGGGCTGCCGGAGGTTTCCTGCACGGACCACCTAAGCTACGTTTGAAGTTTGAGGTTGCAAGACAAGCAAGCAGCCCCAGTCTCTGTGCCTCTGTGTGAGCAGTGCCATGGGCAGATGAGGCTGAGCAACAGCTTTCCAGGCTAGCTCTTTCTGCCTGTGAGCTATCTGCTGACGTTCGCATTTTCGGAGAAGGGATGCCGGAGAACACCGACACAGACCACCTAAGCTACGTTTGAAGTTTGAGGGGGCAAGGCAAGCAAGAAGCCCTAGTCTCTGTGCCTCTGTGCGAGCAGTGCCATGTGCAGATGAGGATGAGCAACAGCTTTCCAGGCTAGCTATTTCTGCCTGCGAGCGATCTGCAGACGTTCGCATTTTCAGAGCATGGCTGCCGGAGCCCCCCGGCACGGACAACTTAAGCTATTTTTGAAGTGTCAGGAGGCAAGACAAGCAAGCAGCCCCAGTCTCTGTGCCTCTGTGCGAGCAGTGCCATGGGCAGATGAGGCTGAGCAACAGCTTTCCAGGCTAGCTCTTTCTGCCTGAGAGCTATCTGCAGACATTCGCATTTTAGGAGCAGGGCTGCCGAAGGCCCCATGCTCGGACCACCTAAGCTACGTTTGAAGTTTGAGGGGGCAAGACAAGCAAGCAGCCCCAGTCTCTGTGCCTCTGTGCGAGCAGTGCCATGGGCAGATGAGGCTGAGCAACAGCTTTCCAGGCTAGCTCTTTCTGGCTACGATCTATCTGCTGACGTTCGCATTTTGGGTGCTGGGCTGCCGGAGAAGCCCGACACAGACCACCTAAGACACGTTTGAAGTTTGAGGGGGCAAGACAAGCAAGCAGCCTCAGTCTCTGTGCCTCTGTGCGAGCAGTGCCATGGGCAGATGAGGCTGAGCAACAGCTTTCCAGGCTAGCTCTTTCTGCCTGTGAGCTATCTGCTGACGTTCGCATTTTCGGAGAACTGATGCCGGAGAAGCCCGACACAGACCACCTAAGGTACGTTTGAAGTTTGAGGGGGCAATTCAAGCAAGCAGCCCTAGTCTCTGTGCCTCTGTGCGAGCAGTGCCATGTGCAGATGAGGATGAGCAACAGCTTTCCAGGCTAGCTATTTCTGCCTGCGAGCGATCTGCAGACATTCGCATTTTCAGAGCATGGCTGCCGGAGGCCCCCGGCACGGACAACTTAAGCTATTTTTGAAGTGTCAGGAGGCAAGACAAGCAAGCAGCCCCAGTCTCTGTGCCTCTGTGCGAGCAGTGCCATGGGCAGATGAGGTTGAGCAACAGCTTTCCAGGCTAGCTCTTTCTGCCTGCGAGCTATCTGCAGACATTCGCATTTTGGGAGCAGGGCTGCCAGAGGCTCTCTGCACGGACTGCCAAAGTTATATTTGAAGTTTGAGGTGGCAAGACAAGCAAGCAGCCCCAGTCTCTGTGCCTCTGTGCGAGCAGTGCCATGGGCAGATGAGGCTGAGCAACAGCTTTCCAGGCTAGCTCTTTCTGGCTGCGAGCTATCGGCAGATTTTCACATTTTGGGAGCAGGGCTGCCGGAGGCTTCCTGCACGGACAACCTAAGATACGTTTGAAATTTCAGGGAGCAAGACAAGCAAGCAGCCCCAGTCTCTGTGCCTCTGTGCGAGCAGTGCCATGGGCAGATGAGGCTGAGCAACAGCTTTCCAGGCTAGCCCTTTCTGGCTGCGAGCTATCTGCTGACGTTCGCATTTTCGGAGAAGGGCTGCCGGAGAAGCCCGACACAGACCACCTAAGCTACGTTTGAAGTTTGAGGTGTCAAGACAAGCAAGCAGCCCCAGTCTCTGTGCCTCTGTGCGAGCAGTGCCATGGGCAGATGAGGCTGAGCAACAGCTTTCCAGGCTAGCTCTTTCTGCCTGAGAGCTATCTGCAGACATTCGCATTTTCAGAGCGGGCCTGCCAGAGGCTCTCTGCACGGACCACCTAAGCTACGTTTCAAGTTTGAGGAAGCAAGACAAGCAAGCAGCCCCAGTCTCTGTGCCTCTGTGCGAGCAGTGCCATGGGCAGATGAGGCTGAGCAACATCTTTCCAGGCTAGCTCTTTCTGCCTGCGAGCGCTCTGCAGACGTTCGCATTTTCGGAGAAGGGATGCCGAAGGCCCCATGCACGGACCACCTAAGCTACGTTTGAAGTTTGAGGGAGCAAGACAAGCAAGCAGCCCCAGTCTCTGTGCCTCTGTGCGAGCAGTGCCATGGGCAGATGAGGCTGAGCAACAGCTTTCAATGCTAGCTCTTTCTGGCTAGGAGCTATCTGCAGACGTTCGCATTTTCAGAGCAGGGCTGCCGAAGGCCCCATGCACTGACCACCAAAGCTACATTTGAAGTTGGAGGGGGCAAGACAAGCAAGCAGCCCCAGTCTCTGTGCCTCTGTGCGAGCAGTGCCATGGGCAGATGAGGCTGAGCAACAGCTTTCCAGACTAGCTCTTTCTGGCTACGAGCTATCTGCTGACGTTCGCATTTTCGGAGAAGGGCTGCCGGAGAAGCCCGACACAGACCACCTATGACACCTTTGAAGTTTGAGGGGGCAAGACAAGCAAGCAGCCCCAGTCTCTGTGCCTCTGTGCGAGCAGTGCCATGGGCAGATGAGGCTGAGCAACAGCTTTCCAGGCTAGCTCTTTCTGCCTGAGAGCTATCTGCAGACGTTTGCATTTTAGGAGCAGGGCTGCCGGAGGCTCCCTGCACGGACCACCTAAACTACGTTTGAAGTTTGAGGAAGCAAGATGAGCATGCAGCCCCAGTCTCTGTGCCTCTGTGCGAGCAGTGCCATGGGCAGATGAGGCTGAGCAACAGCTTTCCAGGCTAGCTCTTTCTGGCTGCGAGCTATCTGCAGATGTTCACATTTTGGGAGCATGGCTGCCGGAGGCTTCCTGCATGGACAACCTACGCTACGTTTGAAATTTGAGGGAGCAAGACAAGCAAGCAGCCCCAGTCTCTGTGCCTCTGTGCGAGCAGTGCCATGTGCAGATTAGGATGAGCAACAGCTTTCCAGGCTAGCTATTTCTGCCTGCGAGCGATCTGCAGACGTTCGCATTTTCAGAGCATGGCTGCAGGAGGTCCACGGCACGGACAACTTAAGCTATTTTTGAAGTGTCAGGAGGCAAGACAAGCAAGCAGCCCCAGTCTCTGTGCCTCTGTGCGAGCAGTGCCATGGGCAGATGACGTTGAGCAACATCTTTCCAGGCTAGCTCTTTCTGCCTGCGAGCTATCTGCAGACATTCGCATTTTCAGAGCAGGGCTGCCAGAGGCTCTCTGCACGGACTGCCAAATTTATGTTTGAAGTTTGAGGTGGCAAGACAAGCAAGCAGCCCCAGTCTCTGTGCCTCTGTGCGAGCAGTGCCATGGGCAGATGAGGCTGAGCAACAGCTTTCCAGGCTAGCTCTTTCTGCCTGCGAGCTATCTGCAGATGTTCACATTTTGGGAGCAGGGCTGCCGGAGGCTCCCTGCACGGACCACCTAAGCTACATTTGAAGTTTGAGGGAGCAAGACAAGCAAGCAGCCGCAGTCTCTGTGCCTCTGTGCGAGCAGTGCCATGGGCAGATGAGGCTGAGCAACAGCTTTCCAGGCTAGCTCTTTCTGCCTGCGAGCTATCTGCAGACGTTCGCATGTTCAGAGAAGGGCTGCCGGAAGCGACCTACACGGACAACCTAAGATACGTTTCAAGTTTCAGGTGGCAAGACAAGCAAGCAGCCCCAGTCTCTGTGCCTCTGTGCGAGCAGTACCATGGGCAAATGAGGCTGAGCAACAGCTTTCCAGGCTAGCTCTTTCTGCCTGAAAGCTATCTGCAGACGTTCGCATTTTAGGAGCAGGGCTGCGGAAGGCTGCCTGCAAGGACCACCTAAGCTACGTTTCAAGTTTGAGGAAGCAAGACAAACAAGCAGCCCCTGTCTCTGTGCCTCTGTGCGAGCAGTGCCATGGGCAGATGAGGCTGAGCAACAGCTTTCCAGGCTAGCTCTTTCTGGCTGCGAGCTATCTGCAGATGTTCACATTTTGGGAGCAGGGCTGCCGGTGCCCCCCTGCACGGACAACCTAAGCTACGTTTGAAGTTTGAGGTTGCAAGACAAGCAAGCAGCCCCAGTCTCTGTGCCTCTGTGCGAGCAGTGCCATGGGCAGATGAGGCTGAGCAACAGCTTTCCAGGCTAGCTCTTTCTGCCTGTGAGCTATCTGCTGACGTTCGCATTTTCGGAGAAGGGATGCCGGAGAAGCCCGACACAGACCACCTAAGCTACGTTTGAAGTTTGAGAGGGCAAGACAAGCAAGCAGCCCCAGTCTCTGTGCCTCTGTGCGAGCAGTGCCATGGGCAGATGAGGCTGAGCAACAGCTTGCCAGGCTAGCTCTTTCTGGCTACGAGCTATCCGCAGACGTTCGCATTTTCAGAGCAGGGCTGCCGAAGGCCCCATGCACTGACCACCAAAGCTACATTTGAAGTTGGAGGGGGCATGACAAGCAAGCAGCCCCAGTCTCTGTGCCTCTGTGCAAGCAGTGCCATGGGCAGATGAGGCTGAGCAACAGCTTTCCAGACTAGCTCTTTCTGGCTACGATCTATCTGCTGACGTTCGCATTTTCGGAGAAGGGCTGCCGGAGAAGCCCGACACAGACCACCTAAGACACGTTTGAAGTTTGAGGGAGCAAGACAAGCAAGCAGCCCCAGTCTCTGTGCCTCTGTGCGAGCAGTGCCATGGGCAGATGAGGCTGAGCAACAGCTTGCCAGGCTAGCTCTTTCTGCCTGTGAGCTATCTGCTGACGTTCGCATTTTCGGAGAACGGATGCTGGAGAAGCCCGACACAGACCACCTAAGGTACGTTTGAAGTTTGAGGTGGCAAGGCAAGCAAGCAGCCCTAGTCTCTGTGCCTCTGTGCGAGCAGTGCCATGTGCAGATGAGGATGAGCAACAGCTTTCCAGGCTAGCTATTTCTGCCTGCGAGCGATCTGCAGACATTCGCATTTTCAGAGCATGGCTGCCGGAGGCCCCCGGCACGGACAACTTAAGCTATTTTTGAAGTGTCAGGAGGCAAGACAAGCAAGCAGCCCCAGTCTCTGTGCCTCTGTGCGAGCAGTGCCATGGGCAGATGAGGTAGAGCAACAGCTTTCCAGGCTAGCTCTTTCTGGCTGCGAGCTATCTGCAGACATTCGCATTTTCAGAGCAGGGCTGCCAGAGGCTCTCTGCACGTACTGCCAAAGATATGTTTGAAGTTTGAGGTGGCAAGACAAGCAAGCAGCCCCAGTCTCTGTGCCTCTGTGTGAGCAGTGCCATGGGCAGATGAGGCTGAGCAACAGCTTTCCAGGGTAGCACTTTCTGGCTGCGAACTATCTGCAGATGTTCACATTTTGGGAGCAGGGCTGCCGGAGGTTTCCTGCACGGACCACCTAAGCTACGTTTGAAGTTTGAGGTTGCAAGACAAGCAAGCAGCCCCAGTCTCTGTGCCTCTGTGTGAGCAGTGCCATGGGCAGATGAGGCTGAGCAACAGCTTTCCAGGCTAGCTCTTTCTGCCTGTGAGCTATCTGCTGACGTTCGCATTTTCGGAGAAGGGATGCCGGAGAACACCGACACAGACCACCTAAGCTACGTTTGAAGTTTGAGGGGGCAAGGCAAGCAAGAAGCCCTAGTCTCTGTGCCTCTGTGCGAGCAGTGCCATGTGCAGATGAGGATGAGCAACAGCTTTCCAGGCTAGCTATTTCTGCCTGCGAGCGATCTGCAGACGTTCGCATTTTCAGAGCATGGCTGCCGGAGCCCCCCGGCACGGACAACTTAAGCTATTTTTGAAGTGTCAGGAGGCAAGACAAGCAAGCAGCCCCAGTCTCTGTGCCTCTGTGCGAGCAGTGCCATGGGCAGATGAGGCTGAGCAACAGCTTTCCAGGCTAGCTCTTTCTGCCTGAGAGCTATCTGCAGACATTCGCATTTTAGGAGCAGGGCTGCCGAAGGCCCCATGCTCGGACCACCTAAGCTACGTTTGAAGTTTGAGGGGGCAAGACAAGCAAGCAGCCCCAGTCTCTGTGCCTCTGTGCGAGCAGTGCCATGGGCAGATGAGGCTGAGCAACAGCTTTCCAGGCTAGCTCTTTCTGGCTACGATCTATCTGCTGACGTTCGCATTTTGGGTGCTGGGCTGCCGGAGAAGCCCGACACAGACCACCTAAGACACGTTTGAAGTTTGAGGGGGCAAGACAAGCAAGCAGCCTCAGTCTCTGTGCCTCTGTGCGAGCAGTGCCATGGGCAGATGAGGCTGAGCAACAGCTTTCCAGGCTAGCTCTTTCTGCCTGTGAGCTATCTGCTGACGTTCGCATTTTCGGAGAACTGATGCCGGAGAAGCCCGACACAGACCACCTAAGGTACGTTTGAAGTTTGAGGGGGCAATTCAAGCAAGCAGCCCTAGTCTCTGTGCCTCTGTGCGAGCAGTGCCATGTGCAGATGAGGATGAGCAACAGCTTTCCAGGCTAGCTATTTCTGCCTGCGAGCGATCTGCAGACATTCGCATTTTCAGAGCATGGCTGCCGGAGGCCCCCGGCACGGACAACTTAAGCTATTTTTGAAGTGTCAGGAGGCAAGACAAGCAAGCAGCCCCAGTCTCTGTGCCTCTGTGCGAGCAGTGCCATGGGCAGATGAGGTTGAGCAACAGCTTTCCAGGCTAGCTCTTTCTGCCTGCGAGCTATCTGCAGACATTCGCATTTTGGGAGCAGGGCTGCCAGAGGCTCTCTGCACGGACTGCCAAAGTTATATTTGAAGTTTGAGGTGGCAAGACAAGCAAGCAGCCCCAGTCTCTGTGCCTCTGTGCGAGCAGTGCCATGGGCAGATGAGGCTGAGCAACAGCTTTCCAGGCTAGCTCTTTCTGGCTGCGAGCTATCGGCAGATTTTCACATTTTGGGAGCAGGGCTGCCGGAGGCTTCCTGCACGGACAACCTAAGATACGTTTGAAATTTCAGGGAGCAAGACAAGCAAGCAGCCCCAGTCTCTGTGCCTCTGTGCGAGCAGTGCCATGGGCAGATGAGGCTGAGCAACAGCTTTCCAGGCTAGCCCTTTCTGGCTGCGAGCTATCTGCTGACGTTCGCATTTTCGGAGAAGGGCTGCCGGAGAAGCCCGACACAGACCACCTAAGCTACGTTTGAAGTTTGAGGTGTCAAGACAAGCAAGCAGCCCCAGTCTCTGTGCCTCTGTGCGAGCAGTGCCATGGGCAGATGAGGCTGAGCAACAGCTTTCCAGGCTAGCTCTTTCTGCCTGAGAGCTATCTGCAGACATTCGCATTTTCAGAGCGGGCCTGCCAGAGGCTCTCTGCACGGACCACCTAAGCTACGTTTCAAGTTTGAGGAAGCAAGACAAGCAAGCAGCCCCAGTCTCTGTGCCTCTGTGCGAGCAGTGCCATGGGCAGATGAGGCTGAGCAACATCTTTCCAGGCTAGCTCTTTCTGCCTGCGAGCGCTCTGCAGACGTTCGCATTTTCGGAGAAGGGATGCCGAAGGCCCCATGCACGGACCACCTAAGCTACGTTTGAAGTTTGAGGGAGCAAGACAAGCAAGCAGCCCCAGTCTCTGTGCCTCTGTGCGAGCAGTGCCATGGGCAGATGAGGCTGAGCAACAGCTTTCAATGCTAGCTCTTTCTGGCTAGGAGCTATCTGCAGACGTTCGCATTTTCAGAGCAGGGCTGCCGAAGGCCCCATGCACTGACCACCAAAGCTACATTTGAAGTTGGAGGGGGCAAGACAAGCAAGCAGCCCCAGTCTCTGTGCCTCTGTGCGAGCAGTGCCATGGGCAGATGAGGCTGAGCAACAGCTTTCCAGACTAGCTCTTTCTGGCTACGAGCTATCTGCTGACGTTCGCATTTTCGGAGAAGGGCTGCCGGAGAAGCCCGACACAGACCACCTATGACACCTTTGAAGTTTGAGGGGGCAAGACAAGCAAGCAGCCCCAGTCTCTGTGCCTCTGTGCGAGCAGTGCCATGGGCAGATGAGGCTGAGCAACAGCTTTCCAGGCTAGCTCTTTCTGCCTGAGAGCTATCTGCAGACGTTTGCATTTTAGGAGCAGGGCTGCCGGAGGCTCCCTGCACGGACCACCTAAACTACGTTTGAAGTTTGAGGAAGCAAGATGAGCATGCAGCCCCAGTCTCTGTGCCTCTGTGCGAGCAGTGCCATGGGCAGATGAGGCTGAGCAACAGCTTTCCAGGCTAGCTCTTTCTGGCTGCGAGCTATCTGCAGATGTTCACATTTTGGGAGCATGGCTGCCGGAGGCTTCCTGCATGGACAACCTACGCTACGTTTGAAATTTGAGGGAGCAAGACAAGCAAGCAGCCCCAGTCTCTGTGCCTCTGTGCGAGCAGTGCCATGTGCAGATTAGGATGAGCAACAGCTTTCCAGGCTAGCTATTTCTGCCTGCGAGCGATCTGCAGACGTTCGCATTTTCAGAGCATGGCTGCAGGAGGTCCACGGCACGGACAACTTAAGCTATTTTTGAAGTGTCAGGAGGCAAGACAAGCAAGCAGCCCCAGTCTCTGTGCCTCTGTGCGAGCAGTGCCATGGGCAGATGACGTTGAGCAACATCTTTCCAGGCTAGCTCTTTCTGCCTGCGAGCTATCTGCAGACATTCGCATTTTCAGAGCAGGGCTGCCAGAGGCTCTCTGCACGGACTGCCAAATTTATGTTTGAAGTTTGAGGTGGCAAGACAAGCAAGCAGCCCCAGTCTCTGTGCCTCTGTGCGAGCAGTGCCATGGGCAGATGAGGCTGAGCAACAGCTTTCCAGGCTAGCTCTTTCTGCCTGCGAGCTATCTGCAGATGTTCACATTTTGGGAGCAGGGCTGCCGGAGGCTCCCTGCACGGACCACCTAAGCTACATTTGAAGTTTGAGGGAGCAAGACAAGCAAGCAGCCGCAGTCTCTGTGCCTCTGTGCGAGCAGTGCCATGGGCAGATGAGGCTGAGCAACAGCTTTCCAGGCTAGCTCTTTCTGCCTGCGAGCTATCTGCAGACGTTCGCATGTTCAGAGAAGGGCTGCCGGAAGCGACCTACACGGACAACCTAAGATACGTTTCAAGTTTCAGGTGGCAAGACAAGCAAGCAGCCCCAGTCTCTGTGCCTCTGTGCGAGCAGTACCATGGGCAAATGAGGCTGAGCAACAGCTTTCCAGGCTAGCTCTTTCTGCCTGAAAGCTATCTGCAGACGTTCGCATTTTAGGAGCAGGGCTGCGGAAGGCTGCCTGCAAGGACCACCTAAGCTACGTTTCAAGTTTGAGGAAGCAAGACAAACAAGCAGCCCCTGTCTCTGTGCCTCTGTGCGAGCAGTGCCATGGGCAGATGAGGCTGAGCAACAGCTTTCCAGGCTAGCCCTTTCTGGCTGCGAGCTATCTGCAGATGTTCACATTTTGGGAGCAGGGCTGCCGGTGCCCCCCTGCACGGACAACCTAAGCTACGTTTGAAATTTGAGGGAACAAGACAAGCAAGCAGCCCCAGTCTCTGTGCCTCTGTGCGAGCAGTGCCATGGGCAGATGAGGCTGAGCAACAGCTTTCCAGGCTAGCTCTTTCTGCCTGTGAGGTATCTGCTGACGTTCGCATTTTCGGAGAAGGGATTCCGGAGAAGCCCGACACAGGCCACCTAAGCTACGTTTCAAGTTTGAGGGGGCAAGGCAAGCAAGCGGCCCTAGTCTCTGTGCCTCTGTGCGAGCAGTGCCATGTGCAGATGAAGCTGAGCAACAGCTTTCCAGGCTAGCTATTTCTGCCTGCGAGCGATCTGCAGACGTTCGCATTTTCGGAGCATGGCTGCCGGAGGTCCCCGGCACGGACAACTTAAGCTATTTTTGAAGTGTCAGGAGGCAAGACAAGCAAGCAGCCCCAGTCTCTGTGCCTCTGTGCGAGCAGTGCCATGGGCAGATGAGGTTGAGCAACATCTTTCCAGGCTAGCTCTTTCTGCCTGTGAGGTATCTGCTGACGTTCGCATTTTCGGAGAAGGGATGCCGGAGAAGCCCGACACAGACCACCTAAGCTACGTTTGAAGTTTGAGGGGGCAAGGCAAGCAAGCGGCCCTAGTCTCTGTGCCTCTGTGCGAGCAGTGCCATGTGCAGATGAAGCTGAGCAACATCTTTCCAGGCTAGCTATTTCTGGCTGCGAGCGATCTGCAGACTTTCGCATTTTCAGAGCATGGCTGCCGGAGGTCCCCGGCACGGACAACTTAATTTATTTTTGAAGTGTCAGGAGGCAAGACAAGCAAGCAGCCCCAGTCTCTGTGCCTCTGTGCGAGCAGTGCCATGGGCAGATGAGGTTGAGCAACATCTTTCAAGGCTAGCTCTTTCTGCCTGCGAGCTATCTGCAGACATTCGCATTTTGGGAGCAGGGCTGCCAGAGGCTCTCTGCACGGACAACCTATGCTACATTTGAAGTTTGAGGGAGCAAGACAAGCAAGCAGCCCTAGTCTCTGTGCATCTGTGCGAGCAGTGCCATGGGCAGATGACGTTGAGCAACAGCTTTCCAGGCTAGCTCTTTCTGCCTGCGAGCTATCTGCAGATGTTCACATTTTGGGAGCAGGGCTGCCGGAGGCTTCCTGCACGGACCACCTAAACTCCGTTTGAAGTTTGAGGGAGCAAGACAAGCAAGCAGCCCCAATTTCTGTGCCTCTGTGCAAGCAGTGCCATGGGCAGATGAGGCTGAGCAACAGCTTTCCAGGCTAGCTCTTTCTGGCTACGAGCTATCTGCTGACGTTCGCATTTTCAGAGAAGGGCTGCCGGAGAAGCCCGACACAGACCATCTAAGATACGTTTGAAGTTTGAGGGGGCAAGACAAGCAAGCAGCCGCAGTCTCTGTGCCTCTGTGCGAGCAGTGCCATGGGCAGATGAGGCTGAGAAACAGCTTTCCAGGCTAGCTATTTCTGCCTGAGAGCTCTCTGCAGACGTTCGCATTTTAGGAGAAGGGCTGCCGGAGGCTCCCTGCACGGACCACCTAAGCTACGTTTGAACTTTCAGGGAGCAAGACAAGCAAGCAGCCCCAGTTTCTGTTCCTCTGTGCGAGCAGTGCCATGGGCAGATGAGGCTGAGCAACAGCTTTCCAGGCTAGCTCTTTCCGCCTGTGAGCTATCTGCTGACGTTCGCATTTTCGGAGAAGGGATTCCGGAGAAGCCCGACACAGACCACCTAAGCTACGTTTGAAGTTTGAGGTGGCAAGACAAGCAAGCAGCCGCAGTCTCTGTACCTCTGTGCGAGCAGTGCCATGGGCAGATGAGGCTGAGCAACAGCTTTCCAGGCTAGCTCTTTCTGCCTCTGAGCTATCTGCTGACGTTCGCATTTTCGGAGAACCGATGCCGGAGAAGCCCGACACAGACCACCTAAGCTACATTTGAAGTTTGAGGGGGCAAGGCAAGCAAGCGGCCCTAGTCTCTGTGCCTCTGTGCGAGCAGTGCCATGTGCAGATGAAGCTAAGCAACAGCTTTCCAGGCTAGCCCTTTCTGCCTGCGAGCGATCTGCAGACGTTCGCATTTTCAGAGCATGGCTGCCGGAGGTCCCCGGCACGGACAACTTAAGCTATTTTTGAAGTGTCAGGAGGCAAGACAAGCAAGCAGCCCCAGTCTCTGTGCCTCTGTGCGAGCAGTGCCATGGGCAGATGAGGCTGAGCAACAGCTTTCCATGCTAGCTCTTTCTGGCTAGGAGCTATCTGCAGACGTTCGCATTTTCAGAGCAGGGCTGCCGAAGGCCCCATGCACTGACCACCAAAGCTACATTTGAAGTTGGAGGGGGCAAGACAAGCAAGCAGCCCCAGTCTCTGTGCCTCTGTGCGAGCAGTGCCATGGGCAGATGAGGCTGAGCAACAGCTTTCCAGACTAGCTTTTTCTGGCTACGAGCTATCTGCTGACGTTCGCATTTTCGGAGAAGGGCTGCCGGAGAAGCCCGACACAGACCACCTATGACACTTCTGAAGTTTGAGGGGGCAAGACAAGCAAGCAGCCGCAGTCTCTGTGCCTCTGTGCGAGCAGTGCCATGGGCAGATGAGGCTGAGCAACAGCTTTCCAGGCTAGCTCTTTCTGCCTGAGAGCTATCTGCAGACGTTTGCATTTTAGGAGCAGGGCTGCCGGAGGCTCCCTGCACGGACCACCTAAACTACGTTTGAAGTTTGAGGAAGCAAGATAAGCAAGCAGCCCCAGTCTCTGTGCCTCTGTGCGAGCAGTGCCATGGGCAGATGAGGCTGAGCAACAGCTTTCCAGGCTAGCTCTTTCTGCCTGCGAGCTATCTGCAGATGTTCACATTTGGGGAGCATGGCTGCCGGAGTCTTCCTGCATGGACAACCTAAGCTACGTTTGCAGTTTGAGGTGTCAAGACAAGCAAGCAGCCCCAGTCTCTGTGCCTCTGTGCTAGCAGTGCCATGGGCAGATGAGGCTGAGCAACAGATTTCCAGGCTAGCTCTTTCTGCCTGTGAGGTATCTGCTGACGTTCGCATTTTCGGAGAAGGGATTCCGGAGAAGCCCGACACAGGCCACCTAAGCTACGTTTGAAGTTTGAGGGGGCAAGGCAAGCAAGCGGCCCTAGTCTCTGTGCCTCTGTGCGAGCAGTGCCATGTGCAGATGAAGCTGAGCAACAGCTTTCCAGGCTAGCTATTTCTGCCTGCGAGCGATCTGCAGACGTTCGCATTTTCGGAGCATGGCTGCCGGAGGTCCCCGGCACGGACAACTTAAGCTATTTTTGAAGTGTCAGGAGGCAAGACAAGCAAGCAGCCCCAGTCTCTGTGCCTCTGTGCGAGCAGTGCCATGGGCAGATGAGGTTGAGCAACATCTTTCCAGGCTAGCTCTTTCTGCCTGTGAAGTATCTGCTGACGTTCACATTTTCGGAGAAGGGATGCCGGAGAAGCCCGACACAGACCACCTAAGCTACGTTTGAAGTTTGAGGGGGCAAGGCAAGCAAGCAGCCCTAGTCTCTGTGCCTCTGTGCGAGCAGTGCCATGGGCAGATGAAGCTGAGCAACATCTTTCCAGGCTAGCTATTTCTGGCTGCGAGCGATCTGCAGACTTTCGCATTTTCAGAGCATGGCTGCCGGAGGCCCCCGGCACGGACAACTTAAGCTATTTTTGAAGTGTCAGGAGGCAAGACAAGCAAGCAGCCCCAGTCTCTGTGCCTCTGTGCGAGCAGTGCCATGGGCAGATGAGGTTGAGCAACATCTTTCCAGGCTAGCTCTTTCTGCCTGCGAGCTATCTGCAGACATTCGCATTTTGGGAGCAGGGCTGCCAGAGGCTCTCTGCACGGACAACCTATGCTACATTTGAAGTTTGAGGGAGCAAGACAAGCAAGCAGCCCTAGTCTCTGTGCATCTGTGCGAGCAGTGCCATGGGCAGATGAGGCTGAGCAACAGCTTTCCAGGCTAGCTCTTTCTGCCTGCGAGCTATCTGCAGATGTTCACATTTTGGGAGCAGGGCTGCCGGAGGCTTCCTGCACGGACCACCTAAACTCCGTTTGAAGTTTGAGGGAGCAAGACAAGCAAGCAGCCCCAATTTCTGTGCCTCTGTGCAAGCAGTGCCATGGGCAGATGAGGCTGAGCAACAGCTTTCCAGGCTAGCTCTTTCTGGCTACGAGCTATCTGCTGACGTTCGCATTTTCAGAGAAGGGCTGCCGGAGAAGCCCGACACAGACCATCTAAGATACGTTTGAAGTTTGAGGGGGCAAGACAAGCAAGCAGCCGCAGTCTCTGTGCCTCTGTGCGAGCAGTGCCATGGGCAGATGAGGCTGAGAAACAGCTTTCCAGGCTAGCTATTTCTGCCTGAGAGCTCTCTGCAGACGTTCGCATTTTAGGAGAAGGGCTGCCGGAGGCTCCCTGCACGGACCACCTAAGCTACGTTTGAACTTTCAGGGAGCAAGACAAGCAAGCAGCCCCAGTTTCTGTTCCTCTGTGCGAGCAGTGCCATGGGCAGATGAGGCTGAGCAACAGCTTTCCAGGCTAGCTCTTTCTGCCTGCGAGCGATCTGCAGACGTTCGCATTTTCAGAGCATGGCTGCCAGAGGCTCTCTGCACGGACCATTTAAGCTATTTTTGAAGTGTCAGGAGGCAAGACAAGCAAGCAGCCCCAGTCTCTGTGCCTCTGTGCGAGCAGTGCCATGGGCAGATGAGACTGAGCAACAGCTTTCTAGGCTAGCTCTTTCTGCCTGCGAGCTATCTGCAGATGTTCACATTTTGAGAGCAGGGCTGCCGGAGGATTCCTGCACGGACCACCTATGCTACATTTGAAGTTTGAGGGAGCAAGACAAGCAAGCAGCCGCAGTCTCTGTGCCCCTGTGCGAGCAGTGCCATGGGCAGATGAGGCTGAGCAACAGCTTTCCAGGCTAGCTCTTTCTGCCTGTGAGCTATCTGCTGACGTTCGCATTTTCGGAGAACCGATGCCGGAGAAGCCCGACACAGACCACCTAAGCTACATTTGAAGTTTGAGGGGGCAAGGCAAGCAAGCGGCCCTAGTCTCTGTGCCTCTGTGCGAGCAGTGCCATGGGCAGATGAAGCTAAGCAACAGCTTTCCAGGCTAGCTATTTCTGCCTGCGAGCGATCTGCAGACGTTCGCATTTTCAGAGCATGGCTGCCGGAGGTCCCCGGCACGGACAACTTAAGCTATTTTTGAAGTGTCAGAAGGCAAGACAAGCAAGCAGCCCCAGTCTCTGTGCCTCTGTGCGAGCAGTGCCATGGGCAGATGAGGTTGAGCAACATCTTTCCAGGCTAGCTCTTTCTGCCTGTGAGGTATCTGCTGACGTTCGCATTTTCGGAGAAGGGATGCCGGAGAAGCCCGACACAGACCACCTAAGCTATTTTTGAAGTTTGAGGGGGCAAGGCAAGCAAGCGGCCCTAGTCTCTGTGCATCTGTGCGAGCAGTGCCATGGGCAGATGAGGCTGAGCAACAGCTTTCCAGGCTAGCTCTTTCTGCCTGCGAGCTATCTGCAGATGTTCACATTTTGGGAGCAGGGCTGCCGGAGGCTTCCTGCACGTACCACCTAAGCTCCGTTTGAAGTTTGAGGGAGCAAGACAAGCAAGCAGCCCCAATTTCTGTGCCTCTGTGCAAGCAGTGCCATGGGCAGATGAGGCTGAGCAACAGCTTTCCAGGCTAGCTCTTTCTGGCTACGAGCTATCTGCTGACGTTCGCATTTTCGGAGAAGGGCTGCCGGAGAAGACCGACACAGACCACCTAAGATACGTTTGAAGTTTGAGGGGGCAAGACAAGCAAGCAGCCCCAATTTCTGTGCCTCTGTGCGAGCAGTGCCATGGGCAGATGAGGCTGAGAATCAGCTTTCCAGGCTAGCTCTTTCTGCCTGAGAGCTCTCTGCAGACGTTCGCATTTTAGGAGAAGGGCTGCCGGATGCTCTCTGCACGGACCACCTAAGTTACGTTTGAAGTTTAAGGTTGCAAGACAAGCAAGCAGCCCCAGTCTCTGTGCCTCTGTGCGAGCAGTGCCATGGGCAGATGAGGCTGAGCAACAGCTTTCCAGGCTAGCTCTTTCTGCCTGCGATCTATCTGCTGACGTTCGCATTTTGGGAGCAGGGCTGCCAGAGGCCCCCTGCACGGACCACCTAAGCTACATTTGAAGTTTGAGGTGGCAAGACAAGCAAGCAGCCGCAGTCTCTGTACCTCTGTGTGAGCAGTGCCATGGGCAGATGAGGCTGAGCAACAGCTTTACGGGCTAGCTCTTTCTGCCTGTGAGCTATCTGCTGACGTTCGCATTTTCGGAGAAGGGCTGCCGGAGAACCCCGACACAGACCACCTAAGATACGTTTGAAGTTTGAGGGGGCAAGACAAGCAAGCAGACCCAGTCTCTGTGCCTCTGTGCAAGCAGTGCCATGGGCAGATGAGGCTGAGCAACAGCTTTCCAGGCTAGCTCTTTCTGCCTGCGAGCGATCTGCAGACGTTCGCATTTTCACAGCATGGCTGCCAGAGGCTCTCTGCACGGACCATTTAAGCTATTTTTGAAGTGTCAGGAGGCAAGACAAGCAAGCAGCCCCAGTCTCTGTGCCTCTGTGCGAGCAGTGCCATGGGCAGATGAGACTGAGCAACAGCTTTCTAGGCTAGCTCTTTCTGCCTGCGAGCTATCTGCAGATGTTCACATTTTGAGAGCAGGGCTGCCGGAGGATTCCTGCACGGACCACCTATGCTACATTTGAAGTTTGAGGGAGCAAGACAAGCAAGCAGCCCCAGTCTCTGTGCCTCTGTGCGAGCAGTGCCATGGGCAGATGAGGCTGAGCAACAGCTTTCCAGGCTAGCTCTTTCTGCCTGCGAGCTATCTGCAGACGTTCGCATTTTGGGAGCATGGCTGCCGAAGGCTCCCTGCACGGACCACCTAAGCTACGTTTGAAGTTTGAGGGAGCCAAGACAAGCAAGCAGCCCCAGTCTCTGTGCCTCTGTGCGAGCAGTGCCATGGGCAGATGAGGCTGAGCAACAGCTTTCCAGGCTAGCTCTTTCTGCCTGAGAGCTATCTGCAGACGTTCGCATTTTCGGAGCAGGGCTGCCGTTGCCCCCCTGCACGGACCACCAAAGCTACATTTGAAAATTGAGGTGGCAAGACAAGCAAGCAGCCCCAGTCTCTGTGCCTCTGTGCGAGCAGTGCCATGGGCAGATGAGGCTGAGCAACAGCTTTCCAGGCTAGCTCTTTCTGGCTGCGACCTATCTGCAGATGTTCGCATTTTGGGAGCAGGGCTTCCGGAGGCCTCCTGTACGGACCACCTAAGCTATGTTTGAAGTTTGAGGTGTCAAGACAAGCAAGCAGCCCCAGTTCTTTTCCTCTGTGCGAGCAGTGCCATGGGCAGATGAGGATGAGCAACAGCTTTCCAGGCTAGCTCTTTCTGCCTGCGAGCTATCTGCAGATGTTCACATTTTGGGAGCAGGGCTGCCGGAGGCTTCCTGCACGGACCACCTAAGCTCCGTTTGAAGTTTGAGGGAGCAAGACAAGCAAGCAGCCCCAATTTCTGTGCCTCTGTGCAAGCAGTGCCATGGGCAGATGAGGCTGAGCAACAGCTTTCCAGGCTAGCTCTTTCTGGCTACGAGCTATCTGCTGACGTTCGCATTTTCAGAGAAGGGCTGCCGGAGAAGCCCGACACAGACCATCTAAGATACGTTTGAAGTTTGAGGGGGCAAGACAAGCAAGCAGCCGCAGTCTCTGTGCCTCTGTGCGAGCAGTGCCATGGGCAGATGAGGCTGAGAAACAGCTTTCCAGGCTAGCTATTTCTGCCTGAGAGCTCTCTGCAGACGTTCGCATTTTAGGAGAAGGGCTGCCGGAGGCTCCCTGCACGGACCACCTAAGCTACGTTTGAACTTTCAGGGAGCAAGACAAGCAAGCAGCCCCAGTTTCTGTTCCTCTGTGCGAGCAGTGCCATGGGCAGATGAGGCTGAGCAACAGCTTTCCAGGCTAGCTCTTTCCGCCTGTGAGCTATCTGCTGACGTTCGCATTTTCGGAGAAGGGCTTCCGGAGAAGCCCGACACAGACCACCTAAGCTACGTTTGAAGTTTGAGGTGGCAAGACAAGCAAGCATCCGCAGTCTCTGTACCTCTGTGCGAGCAGTGCCATGGGCAGATGAGGCTGAGCAACAGCTTTCCAGGCTAGCTCTTTCTGCCTGTGAGCTATCTGCTGACGTTCGCATTTTCGGAGAAGGGCTGCCGGAGAACCCCGACACAGACCACCTAAGATACGTTTGAAGTTTGAGGGGGCAAGACAAGCAAGCAGACCCAGTCTCTGTGCCTCTGTGCAAGCAGTGCCATGGGCAGATGAGGCTGAGCAACAGCTTTCCAGGCTAGCTCTTTCTGCCTGCGAGCGATCTGCAGACGTTCGCATTTTCAGAGCATGGCTGCCAGAGGCTCTCTGCACGGACCATTTAAGCTATTTTTGAAGTGTCAGGAGGCAAGACAAGCAAGCAGCCCCAGTCTCTGTGCCTCTGTGCGAGCAGTGCCATGGGCAGATGAGACTGAGCAACAGCTTTCTAGGCTAGCTCTTTCTGCCTGCGAGCTATCTGCAGATGTTCACATTTTGAGAGCAGGGCTGCCGGAGGATTCCTGCACGGACCACCTATGCTACATTTGAAGTTTGAGGGAGCAAGACAAGCAAGCAGCCGCAGTCTCTGTGCCCCTGTGCGAGCAGTGCCATGGGCAGATGAGGCTGAGCAACAGCTTTCCAGGCTAGCTCTTTCTGCCTGTGAGCTATCTGCTGACGTTCGCATTTTCTGAGAACCGATGCCGGAGAAGCCCGACACAGACCACCTAAGCTACATTTGAAGTTTGAGGGGGCAAGGCAAGCAAGCGGCCCTAGTCTCTGTGCCTCTGTGCGAGCAGTGCCATGGGCAGATGAAGCTAAGCAACAGCTTTCCAGGCTAGCTATTTCTGCCTGCGAGCGATCTGCAGACGTTCGCATTTTCAGAGCATGGCTGCCGGAGGTCCCCGGCACGGACAACTTAAGCTATTTTTGAAGTGTCAGAAGGCAAGACAAGCAAGCAGCCCCAGTCTCTGTGCCTCTGTGCGAGCAGTGCCATGGGCAGATGAGGTTGAGCAACATCTTTCCAGGCTAGCTCTTTCTGCCTGTGAGGTATCTGCTGACGTTCGCATTTTCGGAGAAGGGATGCCGGAGAAGCCCGACACAGACCACCTAAGCTACGTTTGAAGTTTGAGGGGGCAAGGCAAGCAAGCGGCCCTAGTCTCTGTGCATCTGTGCGAGCAGTGCCATGGGCAGATGAGGCTGAGCAACAGTTTTCCAGGCTAGCTCTTTCTGCCTGCGAGCTATCTGCAGATGTTCACATTTTGGGAGCAGGGCTGCCGGAGGCTTCCTGCACGTACCACCTAAGCTCCGTTTGAAGTTTGAGGGAGCAAGACAAGCAAGCAGCCCCAATTTCTGTGCCTCTGTGCAAGCAGTGCCATGGGCAGATGAGGCTGAGCAACAGCTTTCCAGGCTAGCTCTTTCTGGCTACGAGCTATCTGCTGACGTTCGCATTTTCGGAGAAGGGCTGCCGGAGAAGACCGACACAGACCACCTAAGATACGTTTGAAGTTTGAGGGGGCAAGACAAGCAAGCAGCCCCAATTTCTGTGCCTCTGTGCGAGCAGTGCCATGGGCAGATGAGGCTGAGAATCAGCTTTCCAGGCTAGCTCTTTCTGCCTGAGAGCTCTCTGCAGACGTTCGCATTTTAGGAGAAGGGCTGCCGGAGGCTCCCTGCACGGACCACCTAAGTTACGTTTGAAGTTTAAGGTTGCAAGACAAGCAAGCAGCCCCAGTCTCTGTGCCTCTGTGCGAGCAGTGCCATGGGCAGATGAGGCTGAGCAACAGCTTTCCAGGCTAGCTCTTTCTGCCTGCGATCTATCTGCTGACGTTCGCATTTTGGGAGCAGGGCTGCCAGAGGCCCCCTGCACGGACCACCTAAGCTACATTTGAAGTTTGAGGTGGCAAGACAAGCAAGCAGCCGCAGTCTCTGTACCTCTGTGCGAGCAGTGCCATGGGCAGATGAGGCTGAGCAACAGCTTTACGGGCTAGCTCTTTCTGCCTGTGAGCTATCTGCTGACGTTCGCATTTTCGGAGAAGGGCTGCCGGAGAACCCCGACACAGACCACCTAAGATACGTTTGAAGTTTGAGGGGGCAAGACAAGCAAGCAGACCCAGTCTCTGTGCCTCTGTGCAAGCAGTGCCATGGGCAGATGAGGCTGAGCAACAGCTTTCCAGGCTAGCTCTTTCTGCCTGCGAGCGATCTGCAGACGTTCGCATTTTCACAGCATGGCTGCCAGAGGCTCTCTGCACGGACCATTTAAGCTATTTTTGAAGTGTCAGGAGGCAAGACAAGCAAGCAGCCCCAGTCTCTGTGCCTCTGTGCGAGCAGTGCCATGGGCAGATGAGACTGAGCAACAGCTTTCTAGGCTAGCTCTTTCTGCCTGCGAGCTATCTGCAGATGTTCACATTTTGAGAGCAGGGCTGCCGGAGGATTCCTGCACGGACCACCTATGCTACATTTGAAGTTTGAGGGAGCAAGACAAGCAAGCAGCCCCAGTCTCTGTGCCTCTGTGCGAGCAGTGCCATGGGCAGATGAGGCTGAGCAACAGCTTTCCAGGCTAGCTCTTTCTGCCTGCGAGCTATCTGCAGACGTTCGCATTTTGGGAGCATGGCTGCCGAAGGCTCCCTGCACGGACCACCTAAGCTACGTTTGAAGTTTGAGGGAGCCAAGACAAGCAAGCAGCCCCAGTCTCTGTGCCTCTGTGCGAGCAGTGCCATGGGCAGATGAGGCTGAGCAACAGCTTTCCAGGCTAGCTCTTTCTGCCTGAGAGCTATCTGCAGACGTTCGCATTTTCGGAGCAGGGCTGCCGTTGCCCCCCTGCACGGACCACCAAAGCTACATTTGAAAATTGAGGTGGCAAGACAAGCAAGCAGCCCCAGTCTCTGTGCCTCTGTGCGAGCAGTGCCATGGGCAGATGAGGCTGAGCAACAGCTTTCCAGGCTAGCTCTTTCTGCCTGAGAGCTATCTGCAGACGTTCGCATTTTGGGAGCAGGGCTTCCGGAGGCCTCCTGTACGGACCACCTAAGCTATGTTTGAAGTTTGAGGTGTCAAGACAAGCAAGCAGCCCCAGTTCTTTTCCTCTGTGCGAGCAGTGCCATGGGCAGATGAGGATGAGCAACAGCTTTCCAGGCTAGCTCTTTCTGCCTGCGAGCGATCTGCAGACGTTCGCATTTTCAGAGCATGGCTACCGGAGGCACCCGGCACGGACCTCTTAAGCTATTTTTGAAGTGTCAGGGAGCAAGACAAGCAAGCAGCCCCAGTCTCTGTGCCTCTGTGCGAGCAGTGCCATGGGCAGATGAGGCTGAGCAACAGCTTTCCAGGCTAGCTCTTTCTCCCTGCCAGCCATCTGCAGACTTTCGCATTTGCGTAGCAGGGTTGCCGGAGGCTTCTGGCACGGACCCCGTAAGCTGCATTTGAATTTTGAGGGGGCAAGACAAGCAAGCAGCCCCAGTCTCTGTGCCTCTGTGCGAGCAGTGCCATGGGCAGATGAGGATGAGCAACAGCTTTCCAGGCTAGCTCTTTCTGCCTGAGAGCTATCTGCTGACGTTCGCATTTTCGGAGCAGGGATGCTGGTGCCCCCCTGCACGGACCCCCAAAGATAAGTTTGATGTTTGAGGTGGTAAGACATGCAAGCAGCCCCAGTCTCTGTGCCTCTGTGCGAGCAGTGCCATGGGCAGATGAGGCTGAGAAACTGCTTTCCAGGCTAGCTCTTTCTGCCTGCGAGCTATCTGCAGACGTTCGCAATTTCGAAATCCGGCTACCGAACACGCCCGGCATGGACCATCTCAGATATGTTTCAAGTTTGAGGTGGCAAGACAAGCAAGCAGCCCCAGTCTCTGTGCCTCTGTGCGAGCAGTGCCATGGGCAGATGAGGCTGAGCAACAGCTTTCCAGGCTAGCTCTTTCTGCCTGCGAGCTATCTGCAGACGTTCGCATTTTCGGAGAAGGGCTGCCGTAGGCACCCGGCACGAATCCCCAAAAATACGTTTGAAGTTTGAGGGGCAAAACAAGCAGGCAGCCTCAGTCTCTGTGCCTCTGTGCGAGCGGTGCCATGGGCAGATGAGGCTGAGCAACAGCTTTCCAGGCTAGCTCTTTCTGCCTGCGGGCTATCTGCAGACGTTCGCGTTTTCAGAGAAGGGCTGCCGGTGGCCCCATGCACGGACCACCAAAGCTACATTTGAAGTTTGAGGTGGCAAGCCAAGCAAGCAGCCCCAGTCTCTGTGCCTCTGTGCGAGCACTGCCATGGGCAGATGAGGCTGAGCAAGAGCTTTCCAGGCTAACCTCTTCTGGCTGTGATCTACATGCCCTAATACTAGAAGCATATGTGGTTTGCACAGAATAAAATTTGTTTAGGGATAACTACTGAAGTAGGAAACATCAGATATACAGTTTCTGTAATGACAAGTAACACTATTTGAATTAATATTTTGTTTGGGCATAGGGAAATTGTACATAGCTAAGAACCTGTCTCTGAGGGAATATGTACATATTTTTTTTGCCATCTGTCCAAGCAATTAATTCTTTTTTCGTTCTTTCTTCTCTTCTGTTGTGTTCACATGTAGTATTCTCTTTCATTCTGTAATATTGTGTTGTGTTCTCCTGTGTTCTGGTGTGTACACATGTTTAGTGTTCTGTTGTTTTTTGTTGTGTTCTTTTGTGTTCTGTTGTGTTCTGATGTGCAATGTTCTGTTGTATTCTCTTGTGTTCACCTGTAGTGCTCTGTTGTGTTCTGTTGTGTTCTGTTTTTTTCTGTTTTGTTCTGCTGTGTTTTGATGTGTTCTGTTGTGTTCTGCTGTGTTCTGTTTTTTTCTGTTGTGTTCTAACGTGTTCTGCTGTGTTCTGATATGTTTTCTTGTGTTCTCATTTATATTGTTCTCCTGTGTTCTGATGTGTTCTGTTGTGTTATGTTGTGTTCTGTTGTGTTCTCTGGTGTTCTGATGTGTTCTCATATGTACTGTTCTGTTCTGTTCTTTTGTGTTCTGTTGTGTTCTGTTGTGTTCTCATGTGTAGTGTTCTGTTCTGTTCTGTTCTGTTGTGTTCAATTCTGTTCACATGTGTAGTGTTCTCGTGTTCTGTTGTGTTCTGATGTGTTCTCATGTGTAGTATTGTGTTGTGTTCGGTTGTGTTCTTTTGTGTTCTGTTGTGTTTTCATGTGTAGTGTTCTGCTGTGTTCTGTTTTGTTCTGATGTGTTCTCAGGTGCAGTGTTCTGTTCTGTTGTGTTCTGTTGTGTTCTGACGTGTATTGTTCTGTTGTGTTCTGTTGTGTTCTCAGTTGTAGTCTTCTGTTGTGTTCTGTTGTGTTCCGATGTGTAAGGTTCTGTTGCGTTCTGTTGTGTTCTGATGTGTTCACATGTGTTCTGATGTTCTGCTTGTTCAGCCTGAAGAAGAGAAGGCTGAGAGGGGACCTAATAAACGCATACAAATATCTGAAGGGTGGCTGTCAGGAGGATGGGGCCAAGCTCTTTCAGTGGTGCCTAGTAACAGGACAAGGGGCAATGGGCACAAACTGAGGCACAGGAAGTTCCATCTGAACATGAAGAAGAACTTCGTCCCTCTGAGGGTGACAGAGCACTGGAACAGGCTGCCCAGGGAGGTTGTGGAGTCTCCCTCTCTGGAGATATTCAAGACCCGCCTGGACAAGGTCCTGTGCAGCTTGCTGTAGGTGACACTGCTTCGGCACAAGGGTTGGACTAGATGACCCACAGAGGTCCCTTCCAACCCCTACTATTCTGTGATTCTGTGTGGTTCTGTAATGCTCTGTTGTGTTCTGTTGTTTTCTGATGTGTTCTCATGTGTTGTGTTCTGTTGTGTTCTGTTGTGTTGTGTTCTGTTCTGTTTTGTTCTGATGTGTTCTGCAGCGTTCTGTTGTGTTCTGATGTGTAGTGTTCTGTTTTGTTCTGTTGTGTTCTGTTGTTTTCTGTTGTGTTCTGCTGTGTTCTGATGAGTTCTGTCGTGTTCTGTAGTGTTCTGCTGCTGTTTTTGATGTGTTCTTATGTGTAGTGTTCTGTTGTGTTCTGTAGTGTTCTGTTGTGTTCTGTTGCGTTCTGTTGTGTTTTCCTGTGTTCTCATGTGTTGTGTTCTGTTGTGTTCAGTGGTGTTCTGTTGTGTTCTGTGTCTTCTGTTGTGTTCTGTTGTGTTCTCATGTGTAGTGTTCTGTTGTTTTCTGTTGTGTTCTGTTGTTTTCTGTTGTGTTCTGCTGTGTTCTGATGTGTTCTGTTGTGTTCTGTTGTGTTCTCATGTGTAGAGTTCAGTTGTGTTCTGTTGTTATCTCTTGTGCTCTTTTGTGTTCTCTTCTGTTCACATGTAGTGTTCTGTTTTGTTCTGTTGTGTTTTGTTGCATTCTGTTGTGTTCTCTTGTGTTCTGTTGTATTCTCATATTTAGTGTTCTGGGTTTTTTTATTGTGTTCTATTGTTTTCTCATGTATTCTGTTGTGTTCTGCTGTGTTCTGTGTTCTGTTGTGTTCTGATGTGTAGTGATCTTTTGTGTTCTGTTGTTTTGTGATGTGTTCTCATGTGTACTGTTCTGTTTTGTTCGGTTTTGTTCGGTTTTGTTCTGTTGTGTTCTCATGTGTAGTATTCTGTTCTGTTGTGTACTTTTGTGTTCTGTTGTGGTCTTTTGTGTTCTGTTGTGTTCTCATGTGTTCTCATGTGTAGTGTTCTGCTGTGTTCTGTTGTGTTCTGTTGTATTGTGACGTGTTCTGATGTTTTCTCATCTGTAGTGTTTTGTTGTGTTCTGATGTGTTCTCACGTGTTGTGTTCTGTTGTGTTGACTTGACTTCAGCAAGGCTTTCGACACAGTCTCCCATAATATCCTCCTAGAGATGCTCAGGAAGTGTGGGCTGCATGAGTGGTCGGGGAAGTGGATTGAGAACTGGCTGAATGGCAGAACTCAGAGGGTTGTCATCAGTGGCGCTGAGTCTAGTTGGAGGCTGGTAACTAGTGGTGTCCCTCAGGGGTCAGTGCTGGGCCCAGTCTTGTTTAGCTTCTTCATCAATGACCTGGATGAAGAGTTAGAATGTACCCTCAGCAAGTTTGCTGATGACACCAAACTGGGAGGTGTGGTGGACACAGCGGAAGGCTGTGCTGCCATTCAGCGTGACCTGGATAGGCTGGAAAGCTGGGCAGAGAGGAACCTGAGGAGGTTCA